>NC_090660.1:46390286-47590286 GCF_013368605.1 Nyctibius grandis
TTCTATTTAAGATTTCCCAAACCGCACAAGTATAGATAATTTATTTATTTTACAGTACATTAAGGCATCCTTGAAAATATATTTTTCCTGCTCCTACCAATAAATTTATGAATAAGTCTTCTTTGCTTGCTAAAAGCAACCTTAAGAGAAGGCTTTCACTAAAAGTAGCCTGACGTTAACAGTAATCAGGTAAAAAAAATCCAAAAATCTAAAAGATTTCTTAGAACACAACACATGGGAGTACAGCCAATTTTTTTGATGCAGCTGGTCAAAGCACATTCTTATCTATAAACTACGAAGACCTATTAGCCACTATACTCAATGTAGGTGAGTATTTTTCTTCAGACATTCTCAAAGCAACCAGTGTCATTAAAATACTGAACTTTATACAGATTAAAATCTCTGAACTATTCTTAGCATTAACAACAGCACCAAAAGTGAAGTTATTTCCATGCTTAGGACACTATCTTCAAAGCTTGTTTATATGAGGCTTTAAAAAATAACCGAATTTAGCGAAACACTTATTTAGCAGAACATCTTACAACATCTCCAGAATTAATTAGAAAAAGGAGTTTCAAAGCAAATCGAGAACTGAGGAGCGGAAAGTAAAAAAGATTAATACTTCCCATCCACCACAAGACCAAAACAAACAAAAAAAAAAAAAAAAAAAAAAACAAAAAACACCCCACAAGAAAGAACTACTTCAGCAAAATACAGAAAAAACCCCAACCTTTTCCACCCCATTCCAAATTCCTTTGTGTATACAAATACTTACTTTTGTTCCTTTAAGCACTTGACTACTATATATGGAATACTATAGATGGAATAAACATGATAAAGACATTACTACAAATGTCCTTTCAATTTTTAGAAAGGTAATAAAAAAAAATGTTTATGTGCATGTTTTAAATGCTGAAAATTTTCCTAAAAATCCAAACCTACCTTATACCCATCTTCCTCAGTAGATTTTTAAGAAGTCATAAATGAAAGAAAAAAAAAGACAGAAGCAGCCACTCTTACTTGAAACATGTAACTACATCCCCAAAAATTCTGTTTCTGAAAGCAAAGGCAAGAAAAAGGCAAAGGAATAGTAGATGCATTTTTAAATCAAACATTGCCTATAAATCCTGTTCAAAATCTCAAGAGCAGAACAATACATTTTTCATGTTCTACCTGAGACATAAAATTTCAAAAGTGCATGATAAGCCTTTTCACTGCATTTCACCAGGCAAACGAAACAAAAATTTTAGATGCTGGGCAACCAGGATCTGCTCATCTAACCCAGGGTATCAGCCAATTTCAGAGCCAGACTTTCAAAAATTAAATTCAAATATGCAGCAGTTTGCTACCCACAGAAAATAGCTACTACCTCTGAAATAATGGGATATATTTTACAGCCATGGGTATGGAAAAGAAAACAATTAACACACATCTGCGATAAGGAAATGAGTAACAGACAGTTTATTCCAAATGTTAAAACATTAGCAGTGTCCAATTTCTGTGTCATGTAGTTTCTGCTGTGCAGCTGAAGAAAAACAAACCCTGAACTTCAATTAAAAAAAAATAAAACAACACAGCAAAATTACTGCCTTTTTCAACAGATAAGTGAATTATATATTGTGTACTTTGTATCATGTAAATATGAGGATCATTTGGAAAATTGAGACACAGCAAACCCTTCCTAAAACAACACCACAGATACAGCTTTTTGCTTTTTTTCTTAAAGACAAAAATTTCCAGAGAATTTTTGTCTTAAAAAAAAAGTGTTATTTTGAGACCACACTACACCATGATGTTGCACTGACATTTCACCTTTAAAAAGTGCCCAAGCAGATTCAAAAGCTTTTGAAACACAATTTATCCTCACAACTAGCAGAGGGCTTATTACTATGAATCTAAAAGTCAGAGGATAGAATATTAACTACTGCAGAAAAGAAAACATAGTGCAGGACCTTCTGTTTGTGACAAAATTACAGAGTTAATGTTCCTGAAAGATCACTTCACCTTTTAAAGCATGATTTTTAAAAAGGTAAAATTTATAGCAATTAAAGCTAATGAAGAAATGCAGCATGAGCTGCTTATGTTCAGGAACTAATAGGTCCACTGAGCATTTCTAAGATTATTTAGCCATCAATGATAATGAATTGACATTGTCAGTGGTGTTAATGTACCAATGCTCTATAGTGCCACTAATCCGATAGCCAATCCTAGCAATTTTATTTTTTTTTATGTTGCTACTTTATTTTTTTAACCTACACACTACCCAATCCTTTCAATTAAGATAGCAGAAATACAGCACAGGCTATTACACTTTTTTCTCTTCTTCCACATTTAAGGATGGAATATTCATTATTTGGACTACAGGTCAAACTGCTGTGGTCATTCCTCCTTCAAATCCTGCTCAATTCTTCAGGACTGTTAGCTATAGCACAAAAATGTCTTTTCCAATTAAATCAGTATTAATGTATCATTCTTAAAATACAATTTTGGTGCACATTAAGTGAAATGTGATGATTATTTAAACAGGTATATAAATCAGATTTTTGTGAGCACAGGGTATTGTGGTGTATGTCTCTTCAGGTGATTGTTTTGTCGTATCTAAATAGCACAGCTTCACATTGTTGATGAAAAATCGCTACACAATACTACACAGAAATGGAAAATGAGTACCTGCTGGCTACCAGGTACGACATGTCAGCAACATACAGTAAAGCAATCAGCTGAGCAAGGTGACTAACATTCAAGTCCACAGTTTAAATCATTCATACATGCTTTGCTCTCTCCCTTGCATAACCATCACGAATTGCAACTGAGAGTTGTGGAAGTTCTGAGGCAGATTCTAAGAACATGTCAATCCTGAAGTGAAGGAATGAGTTTTTGAAAAAAATATGTACTGTGCCAAATCCTAATCATTTTAATTCTCTTTTTATAAAAGATAAGGTATTAACTATTTTGAGATTTTTTTACTTTTCCTCTCATGATAATATAGTTGAATATGATGATTTTTCAGTTTAAGTTAAAAGGGAATTGAATAAAGAACCATTGTCAAGTTTGTTGACTACTTCTAAAGAACAGAGCTTAGCCTTAGCTAAACAGTTTTGTGGATCTGTAGTTGTTAACTATCTTCCATGCCAAATTCTCAGCAATGCATACAGCAGAAGTAGTAAATAAGATTTTCCAAACAACATAAAATAGCCTACCACGCATAATGTTCATTTTAAATGTGCTGCAAAATAAAGAGTAGCACAAGTCATTCTACTACTGATATTCAGTGGACTTAAGAATTAGGCTCATACATTTTTATTTCTTGTTTCAAGAAGTCAGCAATTAATTTTCTTAAGTGAGTAAAAACATCCAAAGTATCTCATAATGCTGCATGCAAAATTATTTTAAAAACAGAGATGAATCAGTGAAAATCACTCAGCTGCATCTTCAGCTGAAGATTCCCTTGTCCTTTAAAATGTGTAACTCACTTTGTCCTGCAGTAGGTCAGTATACTAAGGCTAAAAAAAACCCTCCTGCTCAATATTATCCCCAACATCACATCACACCATTCATGTGTGCACTGCATCATCTAATTGAACCTGTGCTGTTCTACACATTAGCCATAAGACTGCTAGAGCAGGTTACATACGTTGGAGTAAAATGTTTTTATATGATGCATATATTAGTTAATTTCTCCAGCGTAATAACATTAAAATATATTTTTAATCAGAACTAGGGTATTAAAAATCCAACTTTGAATGTCCTATGATGTACCATATATGCCATGGCATTTTAAAACCTTTTAAACATTTCTGCTAAATTAATTAGTTTTGCATTAAGGAGTCTCAATGCCTCCTATTAAATGCAACACATTTGAAGGACAATTAAACATTATGAACGATCCTTCTGAGGAAATAACGATTAAGTGAAAAAGAAAAAGAAGATTTTTTGGGTAGCAAACAAGAACACAAGCAAACATAAAAGACTTCGATTTATTTTTAAAGTCTTATGCCTGCAATATTTTAGATCTGTTTGTTTGAAAAATCAGTCTTCTGTTTTGTTTTCGTAAAGAATGAAAACCCTAATGGAGTCCAGAAATCTGTTAACGGTACTAAAATTATAACAGTATAGCAAAAGAAAAAACCCCACACAGTAAAGTCTATATTATATATTTTTTATGTCTTTAAATGGAATTTACAGTTCTCCCTGGCAATGTGAATGAACATCCTATAATTTAGTCAATTTACAGATTACAGGTTCAAATTGACCTTGTAGCCCATAAAATTGCTCATCTTCAGTGCAGGATTAGAAGTGGGAAAAGAATGTCATAACTGTATTTAAGGAATTTACCATAACAATGGAAAGGAGGATATGCATGCATAATTTTAGCCACTCTTGCTCACATCACAGTTTTCAATTCTGAAACAATGCATATCCTGCACTGTCCTCCTGGTTAACCATGTTGGAGACTGTTTCAATTTACTCACCCACAGACATGACACTTGTATTCCCTCATCCCAAGGTGCCTCTTGACATGGTTTCTGGCATCTCCGAGCTGAGCTGTTGCAAAGTGGCATATCTTGCACTTGAATGGCTTTGATCCTAAGTAAAATTTAGCATATGAGTTGAATTAGAATAATATATCACCCATGGTTAAAGAAATAAAAAACCCGGGGAAAAAATAACCTTTAAAACAGCCTATCCCACATTTAACCTGTTCGAGGTTTTTGCCTAACAAAAAAAGTATCTTGTACATGAATTCATAACTCCCAGGACACAGACAGTATATACTACACATTACTCATTAAAGTGTCCTTAAGTTCAAGATCATGGCAACTACTCTCTTAATAATAATTTACTCTTTTTTTTTAATTAAAAACCCCACAAAATATTAAAATGAGAAGACAATATAGTAGGTAGATAACCTTTCAGCAAGACGGCAAAAGTTGTTCTACCCCTTTCCCCATTTCCAATGCTGAAATTCAGGTAATGGTCTTACAGTGGCTTGATATTGGTGTAAACTGCAAAATGTACTTGTTTTTTAAGCAAATATATTTAAAGTAAAGTAATTTTACAAGTCTTCTGACTTTGAATAGATTTCACATTAGCATTGGTATTTCAGATTTGTTCTGTCACACACAGAAAATGATTCATCACCTCACTATTGTAATGACATGCAATGTATGAATATACAGTGGATAAAATATTATGCCTTTATGACTGTTTTATGGTCAAGAATTTATGATTATTCTGCAAACCAGAAGTATTGACATTTTGGCTATTATTTATTTCAAGAACAAACTTTAATATTAAATGTCTACTGCAGACCAAAGAACTCTGAAATTATTTCTCCAAGGAAGAAGTACCAGCCTATTTCTTGTATCACATCAGTTCAGCAAAAAGTCAAATTATTTGTCTGTCTTAATTAACAGTGATCCTCTCCTGAGGATGGAAAAACTGTTTGTTTTTTTTTTACTGAAATAGTTAAATTGGGCACATGTTAGTTCCTATGTTATTACGCAGCAACACCATTCTAAAGCATGCTGTAGCACTTTCCAATTTTCTGACCACTAAATCCTTAAATCAATAAATCAAAATCATGGAACTGCAGTTAAAAGTAAGTACAATATGGTCACAGAGTCTCCATATTATGTTCAGTATATGTTTTGTGAAGTACTTCTTCCAATACAGTTAAGCATAATATGAAATATGTGTTCTTTAATAAATATACATAAAGAGCTCTGATAAGAAAAATGTTGCACTATATCATACTTGATCGATGAACCTTTTTGCTTTGCCCTTGAAAACAGAATATCCTCCAAGAATCCATTGGTGAAATTGAGGATCTTAGTAAAAATTTTGAGTCTTAAATTTCAATTTAATTCCCAAAAGCTGATGAAAAATGAAGCATTTAATTTTAATCTTCTAACTGAAATAAAAAAGTCAACAGTACTAAGCACAGGCAGACAAGGTTGAATATTTCCAGTTCAATGAAATGAGCCATCTCTAATACTTCCATTTCTACTGTTGGAAGTAGATGTAAAATATATTTAGCACCTGAACGGTTATATCTAGTCAGCTTTATATGTTTAAATGTCAAAAGCAGGTTGAGACTGCAGCTAACAGCAATCACATTCTATCAATCACACTGAAAAACCCCAGTTTATTTAAATGATCCTGATAAAACTAAATTAATCATTAATTTGGTGACATTTCAAATCAACACTGCATTCTATAAAGAGACCCATGCAAATAAAAAAGCCTATCTTTGCATTAAATAAGAGAGTATTAGAAGCTGATGTTTTAACTTATGATCTTGAAGCCTAATTACACAATTAATAACATCAAGGCCACAGTTGGAGAGGATTTCTTTTAATCTATCGGTGTTTATACTACTACTCTTTGTCACAGAATTCAAATACCACATGAATTCAATCCTATGTTCCCTTAGTTTCTCTCCTACTGATTAAATTGTAAATTTGTTCCTCATTCTGTTACTGCAGGTGTCCCACAGGGCTTCCCTACAAGACCTTTGCTGTTTTCCATTTACATGACTCCTTTGTGAAAAACTCGAATTCAGACCAATCGTAGCTATAGTATTGCTGACAATACAGAAATGTATTATTCTGTTGACTGCTCTCATCCAAAAACCACTGAGGCCTTGAGGTTTTTTTTATTTATTTCTCAGATCCAGAGCTGAATATGTGTTAACATCTCCATTTAAACTGCATAAAAATTCAAGTGCTGGCAGGCTCCAGTCAGTACTTATCACCTAAAACAAGAACAGGGAATCTCCCTTTTAGGTTGCTGGTGCCAAATTTGTTCCAGTATGTTCTTGGATGGAACAACCCAAAATGTTATACTTAAGATGAAGACATTGGACTAAGAGTTAAACTAATGGGGCAAAAAATCTGTATTTACCATAAAGCTGTCTGAAACAATGTTGAAGCAATTAACCATTTCTTAGCCATACTTATATTATCACAAACTTTAATAGTTCTCATATGCTGTGTTAAATGTGACACTACTGGATTCACACTTGGCTTTTAGTTCACAGAAGAATGAGAAAAATACTTTAAATATAGCATCTTTCCAACCAAATGACTTAAAAAAAAAAAAAGCCACAGAATTACTTTGCCTACAAGTTATGGCATGGAAACAAAGTGTACATTTTCTGATGGCAGCAGTAAACAATAAAGCTCTTAACAAGAGAACAGGGGGAAAAAAAAAAAAAAACAAAAAACAAAACCAAAAAACCAGACTGCATTTTAGAGTTCAGATCAGACAGACATAAACCATGCTACTGTTTTACAGAGAAGACTGGATTTCATAGTCCTTATTTTATATTAAGACAATAGAGAACCAAAACTGTAGCAAAAATTCACTGCCTCAGCTTTAAGCCAGCCAAAGGCAACATCACCTGCACCTGCAAGCATAGCTGTGTCCCTAGCTCAGGCCCAATGCAAAGTGAGCAGAGCCGCACGAAATATCATCATACCATTTTCTTCTATGTTTAGGACATAAGGAGTAAGATACCACACTTATATTGGGCAAACCTTCCATTAACTGAGAAATCTGATGAGAAATGAAAGAAAGATGATGTGGTTGCAGGTGATTTTTCCTCAGATGCTGATTGTTAATTAAGTTTATGGGACCTGCATGAATTGCAAACTAAAAAGTCTTCCACCTCTACTACTCCTTTTATTTTTCTTTACATTTCCTCATTTTCACTTGTCAACATGTGATGGACTTACTTGTTATCTCCTCTCTAGCAAAGCTTCCCTTTCATTTGCAATGTGAAAATCTCCTACATTATTTAATGGTATTTTGAAACATTATTTTTCTATTAATGGAAATCATTAGTTGTATCTTTCTACAACTTCGCCCCCCAACCTTCACCAATTACTCAATAAAAAAAAGGCAAGAAGTTGGATGTGGCTACACATATATACATATATATATAAACATATATATGCATATCTGTATGATGAAGAAAGATTTTTTAAAAAAGCACATAATCAGAACAATAAATGGGAAAATGTGCAGCTCTGCTCCTGTTGTGTACCTGGTGTTACCCTGGAACAGATGGGAAGCTAGAAATACTGTACTTTGCCTCACCAATGTTATAAGCCAGCGTATATAGAGTTGGTGGAGTAGGTCAATTCCCTCTGCCACCACTCCCAATAACACAAAAATATTTGTTTCTAATTCAACTGCATCCATTGTGATACAGATTGGAAGAAAAGGTTCTATAAGACACAAAGGAAATCACAAATATGAAAATACGTATTGGAAGAGAAAGCCTTCTTCCCATTAACTATTAATAAAAGTCTCCACATTACTATTTATGTGAATAAGCAAAGCATAAGAAAAGCATTTCATTTAAAGGTGCCATGAGAAAGAGGGCAGATCAAACTCTATTTGTAACCCTTCTATAGCCCCTCCGCAAGCACCACTGAAAAATGACTTGCAAAATGAAATGTATTCTCTTACTGCTTTGCATATTTCGGGCCATCCAAAAGCACAATAAAAATATACTTCGTGATGAGACCTACGCACAAGATGTTAAAAAGTACACTAACTTTTACTAAATGTTACAATCAATGATGTAACTTATGTTAAGTAGGGTTGCTTTGTCATATATTGATAGTTACCTCACTTTCACATCCACATTAACTTGATTTTAAATGCAATTAATACATATAGTCAAGGAAGACTAATGGACTACATTCTGCACTTAACCTGGTGGACATTTTCAAATGGCACAAGTGACCAGTGCAAACCTATTTTGCATTGTAAACGACTAAATAAATCTTAATGGATTAAGAATGATCAGCTATCAACACACAAGGGAAATTAAGTGCTGAAATGCCTACATTGATTATTTTAAATTATTAGCCTTACTCTGTTCTTGAATTTGTATGCTTTTAGTGAGCTTTAACACATTTACAAGACTTATTGACTATAATTACAAGAGAATTCAAGTAATGGACACATCAATTATAAGAAACATGTCTTGACCAGACAGTTGCATAAAGAATTCTAAAGAGAGCTCCATTAGCATCCTCCCCCGTAGTTTTATTCAGTTTTATCTGCCGTAAGAGGGCATATTAAGGGCTTATACAGCTGTTCTGGCCATGTGCACACGAGCGTCCCTCTAAAGACTTAACACTGCATTCAAAGTTGGATATTAGCTGAAGCAATACAGATAACTATGTTATTGACAGGACAGGAGTAATGCTGAAACTATTAAGTATGTGAGTTATTGGTACACATGAATACTGCAGTTACAGTAAAATACTTTGAAAGGTTTGAAATACAATGCCCGTGTTCCCCAAGATTAATTTTAAACTTTGTTGTCCAGTCATGCCCTTGCCTTTTCATAAAAAACCTTACAAAATTATTTTAGGATTATGCCAGGAATTACCATTCTTTTATGTTTCTTTTTTCTTACCTTTTTGTTCTCTTCCTTGTAACCATTCACTAAGTTTCAAATACCGCATGAATTTAAACTATAGCTTTCATAATAAGCCATTATTTAAAAGTACAGTAAAATAAACCTTACAGTTTTAATGAAAATATGTTCATTGAAATGTGAATTTATTATTCAAATCCACTCATAAATTCAACCATGGAGACACCACTTGTCTAAGCAGAGCTCAGTGATTTAGAAAAGCTGTCTATTTAAAATAAAGAATGTATGGCAGGTTTATAGAAACATCGCAGTGAATTTTTACATAAATTTAGAACTGCAGCTTATGCATTTTTCTACAAAAATGTTTTTAAATTTTCCACTTAAAATTAAACATAAAAATGAATTGAAAGTGTGTCCTGGTTTGGCCCAAACCAGGCCAATTAGTCTTAGAGAAACCAAGGTCACTGCTAAATTCCTCACTGCTTATGAGTGAAGAGCCGAAGGGGGGTTGCACCTGCAGGGAGGAACAGACAAGGCAGGTGACCCAAGATTGACCAACGAGGTATTCCATCCCATACACGTCATTCTCACTTTCCTGTTTATCACTAACCCACTGCCTCCTGGAGGTGGGGCCCAGGAGGGAGGGGCCCTCCTGTCTCCCACTGATTGGTACCAGCTTTGCCAATTCTCCAGTTAAAAGCCTGCAGGTGTGATGGCAGGGGGAGCTACTGCATTTTCCCCTCTGCCTGTGCTGGGGGGAGCAACTCTGCCTGAGGAGGATTTCTAAGCTCTTGATCTTGGTTTTGTATATATTTGATTATTTCTATTATTCTTATTATACTCTTTTTCATTACTATAGTTTATTAAAACTGTTTTAACTTTCCAACCTGTAAGTCTCTCTCCCTTTTCCCTTTCCCTTAGGGTGGGGGGGGGGGGAGAGGGTTAACAGAGAGCGTCTGCCACAGGTTTAATAGCTGGCCCAGCTTTAAACCGTGACAAAGTGTGATCAGCACAGGAACTAAATCAGATGCTACACCCCTGTGCATCACATCAGCCTTACACGCTACCTTCCAAAAAGGCTGACCAATTCCAATTCCCGTAACTTATTTCTACAAAAACCTCTTGATGCTTCTTATTTGTATTTATTTAGGAATGATGTAATATCAAATGTCTATCTTGAAGCATTATGTAATGCTGAAGTGTAAGTGAATTGAAATGAAATAAACAGTTTGGATATTAAACAACTGAGAGGAAGAGGAAGTTAGACAGAAAAGCTAATTGTTCTCTCACACCACCACTGCTTCATTATATAAATTTTAAAAACCAATTAATAGTTACAATTTAGATTAAAGGGAAGGAAATCCCTCTGTACGAAACAAAAAGCAGAAGGGTGACTGCGCTTAAAATGTTCTTACATTTTCTGCCCTTTGATCACTGTATTTTCATACCCCTTTAGGTAATTCTGAATTTCATCAGGGCTCATCAGGCGATATGAATGCCAGTTCATAAGAAATGTTAAAGAGATTAACAAGCAGAAAAAGACCAATGGTATAATTCTTTCTGTTGGAAAGAGACCACTTGCAAAGAGAGCGTTTCCATACCTGTATGGGTACGGATGTGAGCCAGGAAGGCCATGGAATTGCTACTTCTACACATCTTCCCACAATACTTGCAGACATTGCCTTGGTTCTCTTCCCTCTCCCTGTTTATTTGCTCAGTGTCTTCCACAATATACTTATTCACTTCCCGCAACAGCTCTTCGTGTTGCTCTTTGATGTGGAGAAACAAGCTCTGCTCTGAATCGAATGGCTCCGTGCACTTCATACACTTAAAGGTAGCGCCTCCTTCGGGCAGTTCCTCCACACTTGCCTGCTCGTTTCGCATGTGCCCAGCACTGGCCAAGTGCTGGTGAAGGTTGCTCTCCGTGTAAAATGATTTTCCACAGAGTAAACAATGAAAATGTTTTTCTTTTGAAGGATGTTTCATGGCTATGTGAACATTTAATCCGCTCAAACCATCTGCTAGAAAACCACAGTCATCGCAGCGAATACGGGTCGATTCCCAAGGGAAATTCCTTCTGACTTGAACTTCTTTTTTCCCACCACTTGGTGAAGGGTCTGTTTTCACTGTGAGCTCACTAGCTTTCACTCCACCTGACACCTGTCCTTCAGCAGAATGGTCAGTGGCTTCCCCATCTTGATGGCTTTTTAACCTCACTATAGAAGAATCAAACTTGCCAATATTTTGCATTGTCTTTCCTTTATCATCAGCACTGATAGCTGTTCCTAAAGCCTCATTACTACTTTCTTGCATGCCCTCAGCTGTTGAGCCATCTGCCTCCCAAACGTTGTTATTTATAGTTACTTGTGCTTCATGTTGTGCTTCCATAAGGGCTTCTTCCTCCTCCCCAGTAGGATCCTCTTTGAAACTTCTGTCACCCTCTAAACTATCTATATTTTGTACCATTTCTCCAATGTTTCCAGCAAAATTTGATTGCTCTACTGCACTACTTGTTTCTGGAAGAGTTAGCATAAGTGGGTTATTATTTTTCAGTGATATTTTTTTGAGGATGTCTGTATTTCTACACTGTACTTCAGGGTTTTCTCTATTTGCTTCCAAGCTTTCCTTGCCTTTTCCTGAATTCAAGTTTGTGCTGTTTGATCTATTTTGATTTTCTGCAGTGCAGTCACCATCTGAGTTGAGCAGCTCCTGACCATGCCTACTTTTCTGCAACTTGCAAGTACCTGCTTCTTTAACTGATACCTCCTCGACAAGCTTGAGAACTTTATCTTTCTGAGGAGTTTGCTGGAATCCTTCACAAAATAGGTTTTTTCCTCCATTTTTAGACACCTCTTCAAATTCATCTTCTACTGCATTTTGGGAACTGCTGCCTTTAGGCATTCCTGGAGATGCATTTTCATCTAAGACAGTACGCTCAGTTGAGCTTTTACTCATATGATCACCTTCTGCTGTGTCATTGGCACATGTCGTTTCACCTAAACCAGTTTTCGATTCTCCTGCACTGTGATGGTGCTCCTCTTGAGACAAAGCAGTGCCTTCTTCAGTGATACTTGCTGTGTTTGCTTCCTCCCCAGAAGAAGAATAAACATAAGATTCTCTTCTCATTTTATGTTTCTCTGTTGCTGCATGCCTAATCATCTCTCTGCGAGTAACAGCATAGTAGTCACAAGCCATGCAGTAGTACTCAAATTGTTTTGTATGTTTTCGTTTCACGTGCAGCTCTAAAGAGGAAGAAGAATGAGCAATGAAGCTGCAGTGTACGCACTTGTTGTCATTTGCACCCATTGCTCTTCTCTGGTAGCATAAGTCACCATCTTGAGTAACCGTAGCTGATTCCAGAAATATACGTTGGTTTATATTTAATGGATTGCTAGCATGCTCCAGATCTGACAACCTACTCACATTTACAACTTCTAGCTCAGCATCTCCTTGCTCAACTTCCTGACTGTCTAAGACAGAATTTTCCAAATGTGATGACTGGCTACCATCCTCAACATGTTCATACAAGGCAGTCACAGGGCTGTTAACCTTCTTGCTCATGGATTCAGAATTACCTCCTTCAGGGCTAACGATGATCTCCGAGTTCTGCTTTCCATGTCCTTCTATTTCAACACGACTTTTGTGTTTTTTGGTTGCACAATGGCGTTCCATATCTCCTTTGGTTACAGTGTAATAATTGCAGACCTTACATAAATAGCTGTACTGATGACTGTGCTTTCGTCTGATGTGAACAGTCAAATTTGTAACACTGGAAGCCAAAAGACCACAATGGGTACATGTCCTAGAAATAGTGCCTTTGGGTTTCCCTCTTTTGGGAGCATTAGCTAAAATCAATTCATTTTCACCAATCCTTTGATCGAGTGGAATGAGTTCCTTATTTCTCGATATGTTTTCCACAGAAGAGGATGAAACATGTATGATTTCTTTATCTAACTCTGTATTCCCACTCCCAGAAATGGAAGGATCCACCACTGTTTTAATACCACCAACACCAACACAAACCTTTTCAATACATTCTTCAAAGCGTAGTCCAATGTTGTTTTTCCTGGCATTTTCAAGGTGCTTGCTTCTTTTGATATGCTTCTCCATTCCTTCCTTACTCAGTGAGTAGAGATTACATGCTTTGCAAAGGAAGTGATACTCCTGTGCATGTCGGAGTTTTATGTGCCTTGTAAGAACCGTGGAAGATCTTGTCTTATAAAAACACTTTTTACATTGAAATTGGGTTTTATTCAGAACAGAATGCTTTAGTTCATTTCTATGATTTATGAAGGAAGAGTCTGGAGTTTTTGCTTTCATTGATACATCCATTTCCCTCTCAAGAATTTGGCTATTATTTGATACTGAGTCAGCATATGTTACCACTTGCAAGGTCCGATCACTGTTACTCAGTGGAATAGCTTGCTGAAACAATGAACCATCATGTTCCTCATTTTTTTGATGATTTATCAGCTCTTCTTCCAGTTGGAAAAAAAGAATGCAAGTTGGACAACTATGGGACATATTATGCGTTTCACTCATATGGCTTCGAAGGCTCATCACATTCAAGCTGGTAAATGAACAGAGCTGACAACTAAAGCTACAACCACCCATCTGGTGTTTACTATCCTGACAGTGTTGCTTCATGTCTTCCCTGACTCCAGAGGAATAACTACAGATTTGACAATGAAACTGTATCCTTTTTGTATGAAGCTTTGCAATATGAGTTTCCAAACTTTTACTGTTCTGAAAAACATGACCACAATCAACGCAAGTATGAAGAACACCATCACCAGCAGTGAGTTTAACATCAGAATCTTTAGTATCTGTAGTGCTAGAAGGAAGGGTATTTGGTTTATCTTCAGTAAGATCTTGAATTTCTGAAGTAGTATTACAATTACTTTTGGCATCTGTTTCTAATTCTGTATGTGACATACGGCTTGAATCACCAGGCTTAAGCTGTGTGCTGGAGATATGCTTCATGTGTACTCTCTGAGTTTCAGACTGGCCTCTCTTACTATTACCCAACAAATTGTACCTTCTTTTAACCTGCCTTTTTAATCTAAAAGACCTACTCTGTCCAAATGATGACCTTAAGAAGATGTTTCTTTTATGTTCCAGCCTATCAAATCTCTTTGTCATGTTTAAATTGCTAACTAGCTTTTTGGTAGTTGTAGGGAGTTCTGTTTTCTGCAAGATATTATCTGAGGGTCCTGGTATTTCTAGTTTTTCAGTTTGGACTTCATAATTTCCTTCTACACTGGAAAAAAGCAACTTTTCTTCTGTCACAGTATCTGCTTTTTCAGTGGGAACATTTAAAGATGGTATCATTTCAACAAGTTCAGTGCCATCATTTTGTTTAGACAAGCCTACTTTTGAGCCTTTCAGTGCACTGCAAACACTTAGTTCTTTTGCATCAGCACTTCTTGCACCTAATTTACTGGTCCCAGGTTTTGCTCTGACATTCTTCTCTCTTGTTGCAGTAAATTGTTGGTTTTTAAAGGATTTTTTTGTCAATATCTGTACAAATCCTCCCCGTGCAGCAAGATTTTGGCGTCGAAGGTGCGTCTTGCCAAGGAAATGAGAATTTAAGAGATTTTCCTCAGCACTCTGAAAACCACAAAGATCACAACAAAATATCTTGGATTTCTCATGATCTTGCTTAACATGCGTATGTAATGTTGAAGTACAATCAGCTGTGCCACTACAGTGAGGGCATGTTTGGTCTTTGGATTGTTTAGAGGGACTTTCTCGTTTATGTTTTTCTGTATTAGAGCAGGAAGGTAAACACTGATCACTCATTTTGCCTTTAAGGTCTTTGTCTATGTTTCCAGCTGTATAGCCAACACTGATTTCTACTGAAGAAGACAGCTTATCAGGAATGGTAGCTGGCACCACTTCTGAATGTTTATTTTCCTCGTGCATTTTCAATATGGCACCATCAGCACATTTGAAATCACAATGTAGGCACAGGAAATTTGAATTAAATATGTCATCACCAAGACAACTGGTGACTCCTTTTGTCTTTACAGCTCCAGCTACTACACTATCTGCTTCTCCAGCCATGACTTTGTGCAATTTCTTTTCACTGTCTTTCATGTCTTCTGAAGAACTCCGCTTTCTTTTTCTGGAGACATTTTCAGGTTTGTCTGCTTCAACAACATCCAGGTTTGGTGATCCTGACAGTGCCCTTTTGTTTGTACCATTCTCTTTTCTTTTCTTTTCAAGGTTCCTGAACACTTCATCTGATATAAGCCTTGTTTTCTGCTGAGACGAAGAGTCACATCCAGCGTTTTCTCCTGATGTGTTTCTCCAGGATTCTTCTGTCAACTCAGTTTGTAAACTCTCATCAACATCATCTCTCTTCTTATTTTCCTCCCCATCCATTCTTGACATTATCAATTGTAGATCATTTGGCTTAGTACCTATAAAACAAAAGAGTTATTATTAGTCTTTTATGCACAACCAAAAGTTAAAAGACTCAAGCAAAAAAAAAGCAATATAGCAAATGAAAATCATGGCAGGAAGGCAGATACAATGAAAGATAACAAGGATGCATTTTCAGCAGGGTGTCTAAACTTACAGCATCTAAAAATCAAACCAACTTCTAGGCACTTGGTTACAGAGACCTCACTATGATGAGCAACATGTGAGTGAGCACTCGCTTCAACAGTTTTTGTGTAATCAAGTAATTTACTACATGCTTATGCTTAAACTTGGGTAGACAAGCCTAACATTTCTTTCTCGAAGCATTTTTAGGACACGAAACACTAACAACTTTCAGGGAACCAGCTATAGAACGTTCAACTTTTCCTGAACTAGAAATCCAGGTTCCCATACTTAAAAGCTCCAAGGAGGAAATGACCATGACTGCAACAACAAGCAAAACAAACCCAACATAAATTTCAAATATTGTAAGTATGAAGCTTTCTTTCCTTCCTCTGCTTAATTACCTGCTAAAGAGGGAAAACACAAATAAAGCCATGTTCTAAAAGAATATGCCATTAGTTCCCCATCATTCCTAAAATACCCTCTAAAATTTCATTTCCCAGGTGGGGGGGTGGACAGGTGCAGAGAGAAAGGAAAAAAAAAAAAGTCATGAAATAGCAGTGCAGAGAAGGGCAGCATCTTTGACCCCCAAAACCATCCAAATCCAGTTACCAAAAGCTTTTGCTCAACTGCCCAGTGTGACCTTCCTGCTCCCAAAAAGATGTCACCACTAGAAAACTGATGCTACCAACACAGTTTATAAGAGGGATGGGGGTGGGAAATCAAATCTTGACATTTATTACCTTTTCATTTTGATATGAAGCGATTGAGAATTGAAAATGCATTTCATTTTAACAGATTATTAAATACTAAATGTTTATCTATGTGCTTTACACTATGATTTAAACATCAATTTGCTGCAGATCCAAGTATCCACTTTTTTGTTCAGTTACCCATTGAATGAGGCCATGACCACAATTCTAAGTACATCCTGACAAGATTCAGTAATTGCAATGTTGATACAGACAATGCAGGGGAAAAAAAACTATTCAAGTACATACTAAAAAAAAATTATGCTTATTTTTGAGGACAAAATAAACTGGGGAAATATACTCAAATCAGTTGGACTTATTACCTATGAAAGTAAAAAACCACTTTTCTCCTTAATAATTATTTATGGAAAGCCTATAAGGAATTGAGTGCACAGTAGTTGCATACATTGAACAGTTTTTCAACTGCAGGTCTCTCATCAAGCTGAAGTACTGACTAAAGTTTTACTAAGCTAGCTAAACCTAAATAGCGAGAGAATAACCACCTCCACATCACAACAGCCCTTTGGAGGATCCAGATATTGCTTCTCTAACTGTGGTTTTCTGATTCTTATACACTATTATTTTTCTTTGTTCACTAAACCATGATAGAAACTATCACAATTAGTCAGAAGTAAAACAATCGGGTCTATATTCTCAGCTGGTGTAAGTCAGCATATTGTCAGTATGTTCAAAAACGCTACAGCAGTTAATAGCAGAGGAGGATGAAGCCTTTGAAGTGCAAGCTTACCCTGAAAATATTTATGAGCACTGTTCGGGATACAGAAAAAAAGATCATACGGAAATTGTGTTGTTTAACTGCAGTACAGCTTTATTTATATAACTTGGGAAATAACAAGAAATTACTTCAGTGATGAGTGCCACAAGTCCATCCTTAACTGTTTTCACGCTGCAGTTGTGGGTCCTTTGCCTCGCCGCACCTCCACAGCAGGTTCCCAGCCCACCACTGAGAGCTGACCACTCTTCCCTTGCATGGCCTGGGGAAGAACAGCAGTTTTTTTCTTTGCTGTACAAGACAATTTGCAATTTCAAACTAATTCTCCATCTTCTTTATATGATACTTTCCTCTCAGACCATCTGATTTATCAGAGAACCTGTCCAGCAGTGAACTAATACCTGCATTGGAAATTTCCACTATCAAAGGTTGTATTGGGATAATTAGGGGTTTCTACATTGACAAAAATTGATACATTCAAGACGTATTAATATAAGTATGGGACTGGTGGCTCCACACCATAATCTCTTCGGACATGGTTCATGCCCATTTAAAGCCATGCTATAATTTGATTTAAACCTTAAAGCGCTGTCATACCTAGATCAACCTCTGACAGAAATTGCAAGCCAGTTTCAGCCAGAGATACAGTAATCACCAGAGGTGGATGCTTCCCAGCTGTCACAGGCAGGTATCAGCAGTCTCAGAACACGCCTTTTCTGCCACACCAGCGCAGATTCAGCTCACCTCCACTAGCCACCCGCACACCTCAAAAAAAGATGGCTGATTATTTGCACACAGTATCTGCAGGCTTAGCCTTACACCTCGGCATTTGTTCACTAAGTCTCCAACAGGAGTTCATCCTGCTCTGTGCTCTACCAAAAATCCCAGATCACAATCCCAGTTCTGGCATCAGCTTTGTCTCCAACTCAACTGTATTGCATCAATTAAGGATTTTTTTCAAGTGCTTAGGAAAAAAAAATGTATTTCCCTTATTTTATTTTTGTAAACTGTTTGTAGTCACAACTACAAACTAGTTCCTAGGCAAGTGAAAAATGCAAAACACAAATCTCACAGGTGCTGCCAATAATTTCAGTATGAAATTAAAATAGTTGCATATGCAATACAAATATGCAAAGGAGCCTTATGCCACAGCCTACTTGCCTAATTACTCCAGTTCTTCAAGTCAACAGTAAATGGAGATACTTATCTCTGTCTTCATTTCATGATAAACTTCTAGCACACAGACAGGGGATGCACTCCACTTCGTTTACGGGCAGTACTCCCAATGAAGTCAACAGCCTTACATCTATCCCCACAACTAACAACACGTATTATCAAGGCAATAGTTCCTTGGCTGCACAGCACAAGTTAGGTGTAGCAACAATTAATGATACGCCTTTACCAGTTTCATCTCTACCTCACATTTGAGTTTTCATGAAAATAATCTCCCCCTGTAAAGCCTTCCCAGAGTTAGATTTGCCTCTGTCCCACCTCCATATAAACTGTGTCAAAATATCACTACATGGGAGTATGCACCTGCGTGAAATCATAATCCAGAAAGAATTCTCTATGAAAGGAAACAACTATGAGGTGGTTGCTGTTGTGTCTCTAAAATTGCCCCTATATTAATTAATACAAGGAATTAAATTGCCTTCACTTTCTTTTAGTTCTCTCGTAAAGTTGCCTTTACGACAAGAGCACAAGTTCTGAGGCAGACACTTAATGGCTACTGTCACTGCTTTTTGTTGGGACTATAGTCAGCGATTTGCTGAGCTGTGGTCAGTTCTCCACGTCTCAGACAAGATCTAGACCACAACACTGATCCATGTCTCTGTTCCTCCCCGCTATGATTTTTGCTCAGATAACACAACTGTGCCTCTAACACAATTTCAGTAGTATATGCTTCAGCTTCCTTCATGGGAGAGTAGTGTCCCACACACAAAGGGAGCTGTGGGCAGGCTTCTTCTCAGCTTCCTGCATGGATTTACTGCATGAATGACTACTACTAATTGAAGGATGCATTCAGCATACCATATGCCTCCTCTAGGCAAAAGGAGCCTGGAGTGCTTCTTCCCCTGCTGTAAGCTTCTCTCCTGAAGCCCCTTCTCAGATTTGCCACAGGACAGGAGGACAATGGCAAAGCACCAAACTGGTCACAAATCTGGGTGGTCCTAATCCTCAGCCTGCATAAATCAATTCACCTCCGCTCTCATCAAAGCCACTACACTAATTAAGGGCTAGCCTACAGTTGGTATTAATACAGGAACCGATGCATCAGAGAAGGCATCAGCAGCACCCCGAGTTTGTACAGCCCCAGTGACCACACGATACATAAGGTTAAATCAGTTTCTTTTTGCAAAATTAATCTTGGATCAAACCTTAGTCTGGCACAGGGATTGTCATCAGGAGCAAAGAATCGGCATCTGGAATTTGATTAAATCAACTGGCAACCAGAAACACATTGTGGATATAACAAGTAACCCTCTGCAGACATGGCAACTTAGGCACATGCTTAAGTCTAACTCCTACTTATTAGTGTGACTGAATAAGCCTTTTGATATCAATGCAATGCTGGCAAACTCATACAGCAGTAGAACTGGGGAGCAACAGCTCTTGAACTACCTTATTCATGGACCAACAAGACTAAAAACGATGCAAGATGCAAGCTCTCGTGCTTTGCCTTCTACATTCACCTTTTAAAGATTCTGGTTACATTTTTACAAGTAACAGATCTCTAACATGCAACAATAAGTAACCACTTAATGTATTGCATAAATATACCAGAAAGGATTTACATAGGCTCTGAGACTGCACCGATGGTATCACCAGGTACAACACAGCAGACCACGAGAGCACAGGAGCAAGTCCAAGTTAAGCAAACAGAAGTCAAATCTTCAGTATTTCCATAGTTTAAGACCCAGTTCTGTCAAACAGCACTCTCTTAATGTCATATTTGATGTTCAAAATGAAGCTGTTCTAACTCAAAAGTGGGTTGACTTTTTGTAACATAAATCTTTAGTTAATGTTCATATAAATCAAATATAGCTGAACATATTCTTAAAGGATATGACCAAAAATTAATTTGCCACATTAGCTTCAGGTTAACAAATTCTTCTGCTTGGAGACAGTCGTACATTACCTAACACATTTTAAGGTTCTTTGCAGCACACTGCTGTTCCTAAGTTTTGGAAAGAAACTTGTTGTGGCCTCATCATTTGTGCACAGAAATAGCTAAGCTCAGTCATTCTGCTGGAAATAGGAGCTAAATCTTTAACATAGTGCTTTTCTTCAATAATTTCCCAAGTATCCAAAAGAAGTGAAACATGTATTTAAGATCTTCAAAAGCAAAATGTTTATGATACATGTTACATCTGCATAGGCCAAATATCCAAATCTTTACAGAATATATGAGGACACACACACACTTTTAAATTACAAGTCTATAATACACACAATACTTTGGCTGTGTCACAGAAACCAGTAGGGCTAAAGATTCTCCTCTTTCACACATTGGGATTTCCAAATGGTCAGAAATGTAGAGGTTTTGTTCCAAAATTTAACCTGATTTAAAAGACATCCCACAGTCACGATTCAGCACCATCTCACTACCTATAAAGAAGAAAACAAATACAAAAAAATCAGAAAAATACCACTTCTTAAGATGCCACCACCATTTTTTACCAGATAACAACACAGATTTTTGTATTCTTCCCACAATGCTTTTTTGTATTCTCCCTACAATGGTTTTTTTTTTTATATTGATATAGTATCTGCTACAGTTCTACACAAAAGCATCAGTCATCTGTGGACAGATCTTTTCTTTGATGGAAATAGAGAACATTTTAGTTGAGTGTTTTCTCTGATTTTTATCCTCTGGTCCAAAAAATAATATATGATTCCTCTGTGCCAAAAAAGGTGGAGACAGTGCAGTTAAGATTTTCAGTGTAAGACTTGAATTGCCCTAATCCTCAGACAAAATTTAGAAAGTAGTAACTTAAATCAAGATCAAAAGGACAAGCAATTTAGCAATGATCCATAAACCTGCAATGAACTGCAAAGTTCCTTAACTTGATGCTCAGTACAATTTTATTTACTTCTCTTTTTGATCATATGCCAGCTCTTTAAGTGAAGGGGTAGGGATGTGTACAGAAGAACCCAAAGAAAGTATTTTTACAAGTACTAAGTTCCACTTTGGTTTTTATTTTCTATGCTAATCCTGGGATTAGAATTCCCAAAGCAGTTCTCAGTCAGAGAATTATCATCTCCAAGTCTCCAATACACACTCTGCAGTGTTTGTAAAATATGTGACATATGGAAAACAGTTTCCTTTTCTTTCCATTAAAAATTCCCCTTTTTTAGACAATTAATTCTTTCAATGAAATCATGGATACAATGAAGCAAGATCATTTTAATGAGCTCATTAAATAGCCTGCACATAACTGAACGTGAACAACTCATCTCAACATATGACCTTTATGTCAAATAAACATCTCCTCATTTTCAAGGGCATAACATCCTTCCTAAATCAAATCATAGGTCTGTCTTATGGCCTCACAAAGTTACCTCTCTTCCTTTAGAGAGACTAATCCAAGAGAATAGTCTCCTCATTGATGGAATACAGAAGACAATATGGTTATTGGTTCATATGGAACAAAGATCACCTTTATTTTCATGAGTATTTGATGCTAACCATTACAAACATGTATTTTCCCTTGCAGCTCAAGAATGCTGGAACTTCGAGCTTTGTGTCATGAGCCAGTTCTTCACAAAATAGAATCATAGAATCGTTTTGGTTGGAAAAGACCTTTAAGATCATCAAGTCCAACCGTTAACCTAGCACTGCCAAGTCCACCACTAGACCATGTCCCTAAGCACCACATCTACATATCTTTTAAATACCTCCAGGGATGGTGACTCCACCACTTCCCTGGGCAGCCTGTTCCAATGCTTGACAACACTTTCAGTGAAGAAGTTTTTCCTGATGTCCAATCTAACATTTCCTGGCGCAACTTGAGGCTATTTTCTCTCGTCCTATCGCTTGTTACCTGGGAGAAGACACTAACACCCACCTCGCTACAGGCTCCTTTCAGGTAGTTGTAGAGAGTGATAAGAACTCCCCTCAGCCTCCTTTTCTCCAGGCTAAACAAGCCCAGATCCCTCAGCTGCTCCTCATCAGACTTGTGCTCTAGACCCTTCACCAGCTTCGTTGCCCTTCTTTGGACTCGCTTCAGCACCTCAATGTCTTTCTTGTAGTGAGGGGCCCAAAACCGAACACAGTATTCGAGGTGCGGCCTCACCAGTGCTGAGTACAGGGGGACGACCACTTCCCTTGTCCTGCTGGCCACGCTATTTCTGATACAAGCCAGGATGCTGTTGGCCACCTTGGCCACGTGGGCACACTGCTGGCTCATGTTCAGCTGGCCATCAATCAACACCCCCAGCTCCTTTTCCTCCAGGCAGCTTTCCAGCCACTCTTCCCCAAGCCTATAGCAGTGCATGGGGTTGTTATGGCCAAAGTGTAGGACCCAACACTTGGCCTTGTTGAACCCCATAAAATTGTCCTCGGCCCATCTATCCAGCCACTCTTCCCCAAGCCTATAGCAGTGCATGGGGTTGTTATGGCCAAAGTGTAGGACCCAACACTTGGCCTTGTTGAACCCCATAAAATTGTCCTCGGCCCATCTATCCAGCCTGTCCATATGCCTCTGCAGAGCCTTCCTACCCTCCAGCAGATCAACACTCCCGTCCTACTTGGTGTCATCTGCGAACTTACTGAGGGTGCACTCAATCCCCTCGTCCAGATCATTGATAAAGATATTAAAGAGAACTGGCCCCAATACTGAGCCCCGGGGAACACCAATTGTGACCAGCTGCCAACTGCATTTAACTCCATTCACTACAACTCTTTGAGCCCTGCCACCCAGCCAGTTTTTACCCAGAGAAGAGTAAAACCACTCATTTTGGTAGGGCACCAGAACCTCTGCAACAGATTTCCAAACAAGCTATAGGCTTTCAAAGACTAAAGACTGAAAGTTCTGCACTGATGTATATACAATAGTTAAAGTAACAAAATAAAAAGCCCACTGATAGTTGTCACTTGTGTATCACTGAAAATGGCAAGTTATCTGCACTCATTAACTTCATTTTCTCACAGGCATCAGAAAGAACTGTAATGGCACCATGGGGAAACACACCCTGCATTACAACCCACATCCTTCTTGCTTCTACTTCCAAACTACTGAAAGTCCTTCTGGGTGAGTGGAAATTGCCAACTTAAAGGAAGTTCTTATGAATTTCTGACATAAAGAATATATTCTTTAATTCATACCAAAAAAAATGAAAAGGGAAGGCTCCCTAGTTCATGATCCACTCACTTTAGAAAGAGCCAAATGCTGCTAAATGCAACAGTGACCATCGATTAGATCAGCTTTGAAGAGGGAGTCAGAACAGAAAGACATGGATACACACTCATTTCAAGTGATGTCAGAATCAATAGGCATGTATGTACAAGATGATAGAGAGTAAGAGGAAATGCACTAGCATCTCCTAAAAATTGTTGAATAAACCCCAGATTTTTAATTTTTGAAAAAAATAAAAAGGTCCATATATTTTGAATAGTAAATTCAAATAACTTTGACTATTTCCAGAGCGAGGCATACATATAACAATAGCAATAAAAATATGCAACAGAAAATTCTGAGGGTCCAAGAAAGATCATATTTGGATAACAATGTGATATTTATGGACGAAAAGCACTGTTTAAGTATTCTCAAAACACTTTAGAGAGTTTATCAGGTACATGAAGGAAACTTCCAGGAAAGAAATGTTCATTTTTCACACACAGTAATGAGTCCCACGATTTGTGGGAATTCTCAGAATGACACGGTTTCATGCAAGATGCAATTCTCACCAACTTCACCAATTAAAACTAGAGAGAAGCAAAAAGTAAATGCAATTTGAATCTCTTTTCTACCATAGGCTGTAGTACCCTCTTATGTACAGTGGACCACACTGGAATTCATCAGAGGAAACTCACAGGCACTATCGCTGATAGCTGAAAAAAATGTTGGAAGTTTTAACTTTTGCCTGTACTTTGGCAGCAAAAGATAAAACTAAGTTGAAATTGCTGTTACTTGCAAACTGGCTTTTGGAAATTTTACCCTAGAAACCTGGTCCTAGAAGCCCTGAGTCTGTTCTCCTTTAAAATATAAGGAGTATGAATTTCCTTTATGGATATTCTGGGATTTAATATGTGCCAAGATTTACTAAATTTTCATCAACTTTTGCTCAAAATTAAACCTAAAAGACAAAAAAAAAATGGCTTTATTAGCCCCTTGTTTTAAACTACCGTATCATATGAAAAGCAACAAGAGGCCTCCATCTTCACAGCCTAGCATGCATTTGTCTACTAACACAGCTTGAGCAGGCTCCAGGAGATAGCAGCACCAGCACAGGTGAAAAGGCCAACACAAATGGCCAGCTCTCTGCTGGCTGAGAACCAAGAACCCATTTTTTTAGTAACTTGCACCAAGATGCAGAAAGGAAGTAGGAACTAGAAAAAACTGCAAGGAAGAGGGGAAAAAAGAGGCATTTTTTTAATATTGAAATGTTCTCTTCATTTTTTATATAACAAAAAAAAATTAAAAAGAAGATATTGAGCATTTTTCAGATATTTATTACCCAGCTTTTCACTGAGCCATAGCTCCCTGACATTTTAAATTAAAGGTAGGCTGATAATAGTTTGAATGTATTTTACCCACAATTAACTCAAGTATGTCAAAAATTCACAGCTAAATAAAATAAATAAATATTTAGTTTAAAACCAAACCAAAAACAAAAACCCAAACACATTCCGTGTGAAGTCAGAACACCAAAACTGTAGAAAAGGCATTAAGGAGGGAAGACAGCAGAAAGTAGGAAGGGAAATCCAACGTGTTTTAAATACTAGTATTTTCTGACTAATCATTTGAATTGCCTTGACTGTAGCTCTTTAATGACATTCTACTAAGGTAAATCAGGCCCACATGGTTTAGCTTACTGTATCTATCACCATCTTTTAAATTCCCGAGGCAAAGAATGCATGTAGTAATCTGTGTGCATATGCACACGCTTCTCAGTGTTGTTGTGCATCCTGTTTTCCTCTTGTCAGATGCCTGTTCAAGTAGCTCAGCTGAGAAGAGCTGCATGAGTGTTTGGCTGAACAGGTAACAGAAGGAGTTAGGCTTATTTACGCGGTAGGTTAAAGTTTCCAGAGAAGACTACAAAGTGTACATACATACTCTTCTAAAGAAAAGGAGAAATTAATAAAAATAAAAGCATTCTGATGACACCTGGTGGCCACTTCACACAAGGAAGTAATTGTGTTTCATCTGAGAAAAGCAGATCAAACAGCAATGTGTTACATGTTCTTTTGGTAAGCATATCTACAGAAATGACAGCTGATATTATTATCAATTAGAATATATACTCATTGGAATATACATGTTTACATGTCTGTATATATCAAATTACTGTATTACTGGTATAGACACAGACATACTCAACAATTTTAACTATTAAAGACAAAACCTGTTTTTCTGTACCATAAAATAGAAGTAAGCATGCTGGAAGTATTTCAGCTCAATCCTGTAAGACACATGAAACCAACTTTCAGTTTTGATTTTCCAGCTCAGTTGCTTAAATAAGGCAGAGGGTGATGGGGGAGAAGAACGGTGGAAGCGGGGGGGCTGCCTCGCACCTGGGTGCACGTGGAAGGGCTGTGTGCGATAGATGCTGTCCCTAATCCCTTCCACAACACGTTAGTCCTCCAGCACACTTCAGCAAAGCGTAAGAAGCAGCCTTCACTTCTTTGTACTGCTGGATGTCTAACAAAAAGAAATTAATATCCATCATTAGAAATTAGTATAACAAGGTGATAGCTGTACCCAGTTCTCAGCTACAGGGGGGATAAAATCCTAACACGCAGGGGAAAAGCTGCATGTCAAATCACACCTTTTCTCCTTAATGGTTGCTTATAATATGTGCAAGCAATCACAATAGTGCTGCCATCTCCTCTGCAACACATAGGGGGATTTTTTTCCCTGACAACCTTAGACGATCATCACTAAGACTTAAACCACGCATAGCTGTGCAAAGCTTGGCTGCCTCCATAATAACTGTTATTTGCTTTCAGGTGAACAAACCCATGCTTCAGCTGAAGTCGCTGAACACCTTTTAAAGCTACGTACTTCTGCACTCTGAACAGTTCAGGGGGTTACCATTGAATTTTATTCTAATTTCCATCACTGTTCATGTCAAGATGGAAACGAATACAAGACAGCAATGGGAGGTGTACAGGTTTGACGGTGGCATCGTTGAGTCCAAGCACTGGGAATATGAGATGATACAAAAATTATTCAGGACTTCTGTGGTGCCTGTGACGCCAGTCAAGAGTTACTATTATGGCACAACATGGAGCCTCTTCCCTTCCCCATCCTCAAGCCCTTCACCAGAGCTAAGCCATGTAGCTGCAAAAAGTGCCTTTACTCCAGCAGAAGACAGAACTGAGGCTGAGAGCAGAGCAGGCTCCCACCTCTCCCCAGCAAAACACACTCCTGGTCAGCAGATGGAGAGTGGAGGCGAATGAGGGAGGAGGCAGTGCTACGGCAAAGGGCTCTGTACATGCGGGAGAAGGGAACTGGGGGATGCCAGAGCAGCATCCACTTTGTATCGTGGGCCGTACAGTGAAATTACATCTCTCCAGGATGGGTCCTAGCCAGGCAGAATTGAAGGAGGGAAGGAGTTGAGGAGAAGGGACAGCCCCTTGCTGACACCACCATCACCTATAAAACCCCCATTTACCTCTTGTCCAAAGCATTCACACTACTGATACTTTGGGAACAAATACCATGAAGGTTTCAAATGCCACTGCTTATCAATAGTACCCATTTCCCCCCATGTCTATTTGTTTCAATGTAACAAATTTGCTGCATACTTAAATCAGTCCCTGAAATTCAGCTATGTTCAGAACTAGCAATATGCCTCAGCGCGTGCACAGTGTCAGCAGGATCCCTCCGACGCTTGACGTGAGGCACATGTGTTCAAGTGCATCCCCGAACAAGGAGTCACCTGGCAATTAAAATTTCCATTTCTCCTGCAGGAACGGTGCATGCAGCGCAATGTCAGGAACAGTTGTGCTGGGGACCTGATGGCTTCCCTAATACCTACAAAAATTATGCAGCTTCATTCTGTTACATCTAAGAGCTGCACCTTGCTTACTAGTTTGCTGTTACTTGGGTATCTAGTGTGCAAAATCTAATGATTTTGAAGCACACCGTGTAACAGCTACACAGGACTGCAGTGTATTTCCTTCAGTTGTTGGTTTATCACAAACTCGAATCTCTGGTCAGCGCCCATGCCATCAAACAGCTCCCTGGGAAACATCAGCGACGGAGCCCAAAGTGAGGGGAGCCTCCTCCTCTCCCCGGAGCCTGGCAGCCACACAGAGCCACTGCTAATCTGGCTGGCGGCTGGCCTCATTGGGGTGGCACCGTAGCCCTCCTCCTCCACAGGCTGGGAAGACATGTGCTGGTCAGCTTGGTGGCCTCAGCTGTTGCCTCCTGCTCCCCAAGCCCCTCCTGGGCAGGCAGCCCAGCACACTGCCGGACCCTGCCTGGATGCAGTTCCTGGCATCGCAGGAGGTCACAGCAGGACCTCGCAGCAGGACCACGCGGTGCCTCCCCAGGTGAGGGGACCTCGGGAGCTGGGTCAGGGCTACAACTTGTGCGTGTGGCCTCTGTATCTCCTCGATACATCGCTCTCTCTTGGGAACGCATTAGGAGAGTGTTATTGCTAAAAATACTACTAATTCCCTGAAAAGCACAGAGTTAAAATCAATCCCACAAACTTTCCTGCGATCAATAGGTTTTAATGAACACAGAAAACATACTCTGTGGCAACCATGGGCAACTACCTGGAGACGGAGCTAGAGTAAGAAATTACACCTGTTCCAACACTTTCCTGGGAGAAAAAATTGACATATTGCTAAGTAGGCTATCGCTCAGCTCAAACGTCCCCAGGATCTGAGGGACCACAAGCTCAACCTCATGGGCGACCCGCGTGGTGATGTGTCACGGCAGAGCGCAGCCCAGACACAAGGTCAGCTTTCCCCATCGCAGGCAGGGCAGCGTTTTGGGGCTGTGCCCTCAGCTGACCCAGCAGCCCGAACTGCACACCCAGCCCGTCCATCTGATGGAGCAACACGGGCGCAGAAAGCGGACTGCCAGCCAAAGAGGCTGCCTCCTACAGCGAAGGGCGCTGGCGTAGCCCGTTTTTCTGTCAGGTGGTAAAAAGAATATTTAACCCTGTGTTCCAGTCATCAATAGTCACTTTCCTGGTCTTCTTCCTGGGAAAACACTTTTAACAAGTGCTACAGGACTTTTTTTTCCTAGCTGTAATCACAGAATCACAGAATTTCCAGAATCTAATATCTGATATTATTTCTATAAACTCAACAACACAGATTTTACTGGTTAAACCACTGTAATAGCACAAATCACAGCAATACAAATATGCAAAGGTTCTTATTACAACCATTATACTTTTCTCATCAAACTCATTCTGCATTTTTGTGCTAAGGAGATCTAAGTATTCTTAAATGCATGTGCAATGGAAAAAAAAAAATAGCCCTTTAATGGCTATGAATTCCTCACAAAATCCTTGCCCCGCCCTCCCAAGCACTTGGACTCTCAATTACTTAGTAGGCATCCTAATGCCACTACCTGTGTTTGAAATGACTCAAATATCTACAAACAGCTCAACCCAACTGAAGTCACTGGGATCAGGGCGTTTGAAAGCAAAGATATTTCTTTAGGTGCTTAAAAAGGACTCAGAAAGTAATGTCAGATATCCAGGTTTCATTATTTTATTCTCAAAACTTTGTCATTCAGAATTGAACTAAATGACAAAAAATCACAGTTTTGTAATTAAAATTAGGTTTTTTGATTTTGAAAACTCAACAATTAAGAATACTTAGCTACATTAATTATGCCTTCTCCAGAATGCTTCAAAAGAAAAACTAAGTTATATTAGACTATTTTTAAAAATTTGTAGATTTTGAAAGTGCCCAATTATAAATGAAAAAAGAACTACAGAATAAAGGTAGCAAATGCACAAATTCAATGCTATTAAAAGGCAGACACACGAGATCTCATGTATCTTGTGCCATTTGTAAAAAGGTTGTTTTATTATCAGTGTAACTAATCACAATGAAGCCATCTCTTACAACCAAAGACATTATAATGAATTTTCTTTACAGCTACAGAGAAATGGGATTTGCTGTTCCATATCAAACTAGAACAGGCTGTATAAATTCTTCTTCATATTTATTGTTAAATGTAATTTTTATCT
This sequence comes from Nyctibius grandis, assembly GCF_013368605.1. Taxonomy (NCBI): domain Eukaryota; kingdom Metazoa; phylum Chordata; class Aves; order Nyctibiiformes; family Nyctibiidae; genus Nyctibius; species Nyctibius grandis. Next base: position 46,420,108 of record NC_090660.1, read on the forward strand.
ATAAAATCAGCCATGAAATATTAAAAACTGAAACAACAGAATTTATATCCTTTACTTAATTTAGTTTAAACGGTCTATTCACTAAAGAGACGGAAAAAAAAGGTTACATATGTATTATAGCGCGCCCTCCCCTCTCCCCCCTAAGCGGTTCCATTATAAACCCCCTAGATTTTGGAATTTATAACTTGGCTGTAAAAATTCACTTCATACTTAGAGCTGGTATACTTTTCCTTTTACAAATTAAAAAAAAAAAATCTGTTCCAGGAGGAGGGCAAGAAAGGATGTGAGAGAACAGAAGGAGAAAAGCAATCAGACTAAAAATTTTAATGCTTAGCCACTTACATCAGTAAATAAGGGCCATCTACTGTAATTCAGACCCATCTTCCACCCCAAGGAACCAGTGGGAGATGGTCAGCTGGCTGCACCACAGCTCCTGGGCAGATGGGTGCCAGGTACTGACCTCCAGCTGCTGCTGACCTGGGCCAGGTTCAGGCTGGCAGACTGGGGAGGAAAACCTCCCCGTCCTACTGCTATCTCCTGGAGTCATCTGTACAACTGGGAATTGGATGAATCCCAAATGAGTGAGAACAGCAAGAAGCATTAAAATCATCTGCATCAGAGAAAAGACAAGACAAAACAAACCAGCACATCTTAAAAATGAACAATAGACAAAATAGCATGTAAAAAGGGTCTTCTCCCAATTAAAAGACCTAAGACTCCAGAATTGAGGAACTGGAGACTGGACAACATATAGCACAATGAAAACTGCAACATAAAGGTGCCAAAAACCCATCAGAAGTTCATGGAAGCCAAAAGATTAAAGGGTATAAAAAGGGCTTTATTTAATACAGCACGGAAAACAATTCATACATAAGAAGGTAGATTCCAAAATGAAGCATGAAACAAGCCAACAAGAGACAAGCAACCTATGACCTTGAAGTGTAGGCTACAACCTAGGCTATTTCCTACTACCAATATCTTAATTTCAGCTTTCCCCTAGAGCACAACAAAAAGCACAAAAGCAAAACATACCTTCACTTTCAGAGTCCCCATTTTATGGTCTGAAAGGAATAGAAAGAAGTAGCAAGGGAGCGAAACCCTGCTTTGGTTCTCACAATGCAGCTGGTGCATTGGTCAAGCTGGCAGGAGCAACAAGCAAGCTACGCTGGGTGGCTGCCTGCAGTCACTGCCTCAGGGGCGCAAGGCATGCTGGCAAACACCCGAAGTAGTCCAGAGATGCTCACAGCTGCCCCAGGTGATGCTGCACTCCTTTGTTTAGAGGAAACAAAGGCCACGGGTTCAAACATAGCCTTTATTTAGTCCGTAACTAGCTTTGTTCATCAGAAAAAGTGCTCTCTTTAATTCTTTAACTACAGTCCACTAGGCCAATGTACATAGTTTGCAACCCATCCCTGGAACAATACAAACAAGTAATGTTTACAAATTCATTGGTTCTCTACAGTGATTCAGGTTTGGAGGTGGTCATTATCGAAAAAATAGCCTTCATGCAAAGATGCTTTGCTGAACTAAATTAATCTGGCACACACGGACTGCAGTGGATATTTCCAAAATATGTATGAACAAAAAAAAAAGGCAGTAGAAATACATTACCTACACATCCTCCTGCCACACACTCAAAAAAGATACATGAGCAAAAAGAACGACAAAGTAAGAATTTTAAGGATCTAGTAGACATTGCTACCATCATTATTTTGATATCATAATTTGATTTGCAATAGAGATGAATAGTGGGGAGCAAGACAAAAGAATGAGAAAGTTGGTGCTCTGTGACAAACATATCCTTAAAACAACCAGACTCAACAGCAAAGGCTGCATTTGTAAAATCAGTTGCCAGTTTATGGAATTTATGACAGATCACCAATACAAGAAAGATGAAGGAAAATGGAAGGCTGAACGAGGCAACAAGGATGCTCTAAGGGTTCCGGTGGTCCTATGGAACAAAAATCTGCACTCGATTCCCAAAATTCAACAGTCCAAAAATTGCTTAAGCCTGTACCAGCAGGGATGTCAGGCACTACTGAAGTGCTCAATGTCAAGCTTTAAAATGTCTGGATCAGTGAGATCTGCAGTCCTGAGTTAGGTACTGGTATCTCACATATAACAGAGAGAGAGAAGACATAAAACAGGTCGTGCTCAACCCACACGGGACAGCTTCCTTCAGGTAGAGGAGAAAGACAGCAAGCACAAGTTCTGAACCCAGAAAAGGAGAGCTGTTGGGTCTAGCAACCTGGACAAAAGGAAGAAGACACTGACTCTGCAGAGCTACTACCACACTGTTTACCTCTCACGAAATCTGGAGAGCCTTGTTCTTGCACCTATGGCATGCCAGCTGTCCCAGCGTCCTGAAGCAGGCACCTAAGCAAAGCCCCCTCCTCCAAAACTACTGGAGCTGCCAGGTAACGTGATGTCCCCTACTTCTGGAAGGAGCAGAGCCTCAAGCCTGCGTATCTCATGCAGGGATTAGTAAATTTTCGTGATGATTCAGTAAAATCCACATTCACTCTAAAAGTATTTTTATTTTTTATGTTAAAAAGTGCACAGGCACTAATATTATTTCTATTACAATTCGTTATATTTATTTATGTTAAAAATGTATTCGTTACAAAAACAGGTATTGACCAAACGTAAGCAAACACATACTAGTTGTTCTACCCTTCAGCTCTTACTTAGGGGAAAGACATTGAAAGTGCATTAGGAGCACTTTAGAGAACTGTTCAAACAAATATGTATCTAAAAGAAAAACCTCAACAATATTGCATTTAATAATAAAGCATATTTTACAAAGTACTGGAATTTGGGAGAGTACTAGTCTTGAAGATGTTCCTTTAAATTACCCTTATTTGGAATGACTGGCATGACTGCATTATCTATACATTTTTACACTGCTTTATCCAGCCAGCTGTCTAAATCATTAAAAATACCCAGGACTGAACTTCAGTTTGACCTGCAGTGACTCCTGTATGTATTCTCAAAATTAACACAAGCACTGAATGCTACTAATCTTCAACTTGTAATAACTGATCAAAGAATACTGCCCTGTAATTCACTACAAGCTAAAATCATAGTGCTGAATTGTGCATTTTCAATCAAGTGGTTTATAGCTCTAGATTTAAAATGCAAAGTTTCCATTATATTTAATAATTAAAATGCATGCTGTGTTATGGTTACATTTGGTGGCTGGATTAGTAGTACCCCAACTGAGTTAAACAATGCCTTTTTCCTATTAGAGTTCATATTACCATATTATCTATTTGTTTAAGAAAAGGAAGGAAAAAAGCACAGCAAGGAAGAAGGAATAAAAAAGAAATATGAATATCAAACATACCGAAAGACAGTGAGGACCAAGACAGCAAGAAGACCTGGTATCAGCAAAATCTATGCTAGCTGAAAGCAGAAAAGCTGAAATATCTGTGCATTTAAAGTATGAAAAATTTTTTAAGAAAAAGAATATTCTCCCTTTGCCAATAAGGTTTCTCATTCAAAGTAAAAGATTTAAAGCTCAGTCTGTTTTTGTAGATGCAGTCTCCACAAATTTAGGGAATACAGACATCACTGTCAAAGAGCGGACTCTCTCAGGCTGTCAACTTCTTAATCAGGGTCTGACTTCACTGGAAAGTGTGAAATTATGTAATTATTTATGCTTGGCAATTCTGATGGTTTAGACAATTCCAGCACTATGAACATCTTTATAAAGGAAAATTCCTACTGCAATTTTATTTTAGGGCATATACCATTCTTTTTTTCTGTGCTTTCTAGGTGGTTTATTCAAACAAAATTTAAATATTACGTGAAGTATTCCTCCTCTCCCAAAAGAGATACCATTGAGCTTAGAAACATAATTTACAAGGATGAAAAATAATTTTAAAATAAAATTAAAAAGAAACCATGGCCCCAGTGACATCAAGTGATGTTTTCTCAGCACTGACAGTTAGATTATGTGTCATCCAAAACTCTGTAATTACAAGTCTAATGACCTTTGAGTACTTATAACAAATGTATAAATAAAATATTATTTGACCCCATACAAACACACACTCCTTATATTCCTGCACTTCCATGCAACACTTAAGTATAAACTTCAGAGATTAACTTTGTTTTCAAGTATATTTTAATTATCTTGGTATCAGTAGCAGATTTGAAGAGAGGCTTGTGTGCCCAAAAGCTTGCCTACTTCTCCATCTATAGTTGTTGGTGTAATGTATGACCTCTGCCTGTATGCCGCCTCCTCAGAAATCGATCCCCTGATAGGGTACATACCCTTTGCATACAAAATACAAAGGTATCTCTGAAAAAAAAAACCAAAAAACCAAAAAAACACCCACGTTTATTCAACACTACCTCAAAGTATCGGCAACATCTAAAATCATGATGGTGTGAACAAAAGAGAAGCTATTCCTACAAGTCAAACTCCACCTGCGAAGCTCAGCATGTTTTTTACCTGGAAATGGAAACTGAGTACCCTGAACAGAGCTGGCAAAATGCATTGTCAGGTTTTTACTTCTCCTCTCCAAACAACTGCCTATTGTACTTTATAACCTTGTGCCCAAGAAGGATTCTTGGCTTTGGAGAGAAGGAGCTCCTTATGTCTCATCAGATGTTTGCTCCGAGCAGCAGAAGGGACACCTCCAATGTCAGACCTACACCACCTTTCTCTTCAGTCTCTTCCTCTCCTTCCTTCCTCAGGTTGCCATCCCTATTGCAAACTCCTTGGGTGACACGAAGAAATCAGACAGGGACCAAAGCCTACATACAACCCTCTGCAGATATCATCAGAGGCACACACAAAGAAGTCAAAGAAAATACTTGTCAAGAATTTTCAAGCTACCTTGACTTAGAATGACTCTCAAATTCACAAGTCCGTAGCTTCGACAATTTTAAAGTCTAATCAGAAACAACTGGAAAAAAAAAACCTGTTTCTTCGTACAACATATCTGCAAAGCTCCTGGTACCAACAAGTAACAACACTGTATTACAAAACCTCTGCTCAAAAACCCAAGCTTTGTTTTTTGGGGTAAGATTTGGACAAAAAAAAAAAAATCAGTTTTATTTCTTTGGTTTTGTATGCACAAATTATGAGATGGAGAGCTTGTGTCAGGTCCTGATTTTGATCATTTTGACACAAATTGAAAAAATTCTGTTAAACTAAATGGAGATATTCTGATTTATAGTCAGGTAAATGACATCAAATTCTAGTCCAAGGTTTTCTTTCCTTCCTGATTAAATTACATTAATGTACACTCAAAACAAATCAACTACTGCTAGTCCTACTATTTTTTCAGCAGAATAACTTAACTGTTAACAAAACACCACATACACATATACATGAAGTCACCAGGGTTCTGATATCTGCCATCTATCTGAAGCCTCACAATAACAAGGCTTATAGCAACATTATAGTATGTAGGCACCAACATACCGCCCTAAATGCAGGACAGAAGTGAACTTGCTTCCTATAAGGACCTATAGGCCACTGGTTTTCCCTAAAATATTTTTTATTAGCCTGATACGTATATGAGAGATCAAAAAACGCAGCACACTGTCTTCTTACATGGAACGCACCAGGAAAAGGCCCAAAAACGAAATACTGCAGCTTCACATTGCTAAAAGGTTTGACATAGTATTTATAGCCATATTACCCCTAATTAGCAGTTTAAGCTTGTTAACAAGAAAAGTTCTTTTCATTTAAGGTAAACAGGAATTATCTTTCCATTGTATAGGTAAAACTTGTAAATAGCACAGCTCATGAATTCTAAGATGAGAGTAACTATGAAACTATTCATTAAGGCTTGGGTTATAAATTCAAAACATGAAGCATAACATGCTTAAAGAAGAAGGTTTTATTTTTAAAAGCATTCATTAGGCTCTCATCTCCAAGCCTCAAACTTGTAAATAATTTAAAATGAAAATGTGAACAGGGAGAAAAAAAACAAATGCAATTCAAATCATTCCATTGTTGTACCAATAAAACTGAAAACAATAGAAAAGAAGTTGGCAGATTTTGAAGACAACATCCAGAAAACATTTTTATGTACTGTATCTTTGAACTTAGATATTATGCTAGCACTGGATCCAATCCAAAAGAAATTAGCTCTGACTTACAACAATCAGGCTGTGCCCAGTAAAGGATACACATGCTAAACTAGTAATTTTTAGTATTCATTGCACTTTATTCTGCAGCTGCCAAAGCAAAAAAACCCAAGCTGCAGCTTATGGATGCTTTTAGATTTTTCATTTTTCCATTTTGACTTTTCAGAAATGTATACCCTATTAACAATTTATACGACACAAGGCAAGAACCCCCCTCCCTTTAAAGAATAAGGTAAATCTAGGCTTGATTTACACGGGGAGCATGAAAAGAAACAGCCTTTACTTCACTGGCATCGAAAACAAGAAGTGAAGAAAACAACAGTAACAATAAAACAGAAAGCAAAACACAAGGATCACTGCTGTCCTTGCTGCATATCCAGTGTCCCAAATCCAGCCTCAGTCCTGCAGAAGGTGTGTTGCACTGCAAGGAACTAGAAAAGAGCAACATTTGGCCTTTATTGAAATCTGGAGTTTGCTATGCTTTTCCCAAGTACGTGGAACAATCCAACTTAAATATAACTTATGATTTCACTTAAACATTCAGTGGAAGACAAGCACGCAACAGGCGTTTCTCCTTGCTAACAGACCACACGGGACTGCAAAACACGGTATTTCCATGCCATGGTTCTTGGGGAGAAAGATGGGCATGTATGCTGGCCATCCCATGAACATCAAGACATGCTCCTCAGAAGCCTTGAGCTTACTGCCCGCATCTCCCACACCAGGAAATCAGATGCTTTTCGGCCATGCAGCATTTCCTGCGCGGGTGCAGAACGCGAGCAGGAAACCCAGCACTTCCAGCGAGCTCTGGGCGTACAGCAGGCGTGCGACTCGGCTACAGCACACACACCTTACAGCCAGCGCGGCGCTTCGTAGAGGTATCAAGCCCCCCAGGCAGGACACGAGCAGCGGGTCCGATGCTTCCTCACGTGAACTGAGACCGCTAGGTCACCCTTGTTCACGCTTTTCCCTCCAGCACAGAAGTGGGTGCTGCCAACACGCTACACACCACCAGTACAGGGAAAGTATGCAAGCCTCCTCCTGCCAAGGCGTGTCTTAAAACCAGCTCTGGGTGGACTATCTCATACGTTTATAGCAAATGTTTATAGCAAACATGTTCTACTAACTTATCAAAAGCAAACAAACCCCACCAAATGGAAACAGGGGCATGCCACAACCTCTTCCAGAGTAAGCCCAAGCTTGAAAACCTGCCTTAAGAGAGAACTCACATGTGAAGCAGAAGTATAAAGACATACAGGAGCTCTTAAGGCCATCCAAATGGCACCAGAACAGTTTGTTTCTGTCTCTGTGTAAATGAGAACTCTTCTGAGAGCCTCCATGCTTTCAAACTTCTTGCTGGAATGTTTCCTACAAAAATATTTGTATACCACATTATTGTATAGATTCCCTAACAAAAACATCACACAAAACAATGATTTCTATATAAATTGATAACTTAATATTACTATTTGGACAAGTTTTGTTACACCTTGTAATTGTAGTGAATTTTGACATCTATATGCATTTTTTAAATCTTTGTACCTGTATTTTGAGAGACTTTTGAAATATCAAAGATTGGTCTAAGGACAGCAATAAACTTTTTAACTACAATGAGACAAAGAAAGACCAGACAGGAAAGCATCTATATGTATGTTTGCAGCAAAACAGTAATCTATAGACATGTATACATCCAGATCTAGACACTGAAATACTGCGTACTCTTAACTACTCTGCGTGCCTCCTCCTCAGGCATTACATATGCCACACACACACCAAATTATATTTTTAGACTCAGAATGGCAGAGGCAATTAAAATTTATGCCTGTATCGCTAAGGACCAAAGGACACTCAGAACATCTGCAGCCTCCCAGCCCAGTTAAATACAACCCATAATGTTATAGACACTAGTTCAGTAGTAGGCCAGACTACTCAAAAAAAAGTCAGCCTTCTGTAGAACAAGCAAACTAAACAAAGCAAAAAATCAGCAATCAACAACTCTGTTAATGCAGGACTGGAAAGCAGTCATGAGTCACACAAACAAGCATTTTACTTCTGGAACATCATTACTGCCTGTTTCTAAATGGCACTTGGGTTATTTCTTTGTAAAGAAGCTGTCCTGGTTTGGACTAGGACAGAACCAATTTTCCTTTCAGTGCTTTTTCCTTTCAGCTAAGTCTCTTCTAAGTAACTGCACTTTCTGAAGCTGACTACATGTTTTTCACACAGTGTCTGCTTCTAGGATTGATAACGCTCAAAGTTTATAGTTATTACTAAGGTAATGGTAGGGATGTTGTGCAGAAAGGCTCTTGCTTATACTTATTCCTATAGAAACCAAGGTCACTGCTAAATTCCTCATGGTCCACAAGGGAAAGGCCTGTAAAAGAGTCGCACTTGTGGGGAGGAGTGGACAGGGCAGGTGACCCAAAATCGACCAGTGAAGTATTCCATCCCACACATGTCATTCTCACTTTAAAGCTAAGGGATCACAAGGGTCTTGCTCTCTTCTTCTATGACCACCTGTGACGGACAGAGTTTGTATGCCTTAAACAACTTGTTTGACAACTCTGGCTGGAGGAGAGTATGCATACTACAGAGGCCTGCAAGTCTGGCAAGAGATAAGGGTCTTGGGAACAGAACAATACCCCTGCTGTGCCTTAATTGTTGTGATTTACAACTCTGGCTGGAGGAAGAGATAAGTCCTGCGGAGGCGGGATGGTATCTTTTCCTTGGGGCCAGCCTACATGTGCAACAACTTTGCAAGGCCTCAGCCACACTTGTGCAGAAGCGGGGTCATACAGCGGACACCACAACTAGGGGATCACGACCACCAGACACCCCCTGGGGGGCCACCGACTCATTTTGAGAACAATCAAAAAAAATCATTTTGAGAACAAACTACAAAGCGCAGGCGTCCCAATTAGCATGGGAAGCGAGCAAAGGGGGGGAGACAAGAGGGATGTTACCACCCTCTCCTATCTCGCATGCAAATGACCTAAAGTATTTAGACCTTCTCACTTGGGATGCTGGCGCGCGCTCCCGCCCGCCACCTGAGGACCGATCCTGCAAGCGATTTACCAGAGGAGCAACTCTGCAAGCAACTTACCAACTCTACAGACAACGTACATCGCTGGATCCAAGGGTGGTGATCTCTCTTTCTCTCTCTCATAGTCTCTATCCTCTTTCTCTTTTCCCTTTTCCTTTTCTCTCTTTTCTCAATGCCTTTAGAAACCCAAGACACTTACAACCATGCAACTTTCCCTGTATTAATAAATTGTTCTTAATTTCATACCAGTTATTTGGTGTCGTTTCACCTTAATTTACTCCAAGGGATTTATGAACTAGTTGCGACCAGGTCGTAACACCACCATCCGAAGAGGACTCTGTCTGGTTTTCCTGCCTTCGATCCCAATCTGTACATTCCTGAATCTAGTTCCCGGCTGCTGCTGAGTCCAGTCCAGGACTTCCCGGAGCCTGCCCTGCAGCGCCAATGATCATCATTGTCATGGAGGGAGCTCCATCTTGGTTTTGTATACATTAAACTTTTTTCCATTATTATTATTATTATTATTATACTCTATTATTATTATACTCTTTTTCATTGTTATTGTTTATTAAAACTGTTTTAACTTTCCAACCCGTAAGTCTCTCTCCCTTTTCTCTTTTCCTTCCCCTTCTGGGGGAAGGAGAGGGTTAATAGAGACCATCTGCCATCTGTTTAATGGCCAGCCCAGCTTTAAACCTCGACAGAAGCATGTGAATTGGCTAGCACTTACTGTCCTTTTCCTTTTCATACTAAGGAAAGAAGGTAACTAGACTTCTTTCTGCTCTATAGCCACAGAATGCTGCCATTTTACAAGTTTGGGGCACAACCTTCTTTCATCTTCACATGTTGAAGAAATGACTTTAAGTAAAATAGTAAAACTTCCACGTATATTTAACATAAACACCTGGAACGGGCTATAACTCTTCTGTAACTACAGACCCTTCACTGGCAGACAGCAGAAATAGGATCACCTGAAATCATAGTTGCACAGCAGGAAGGCAGGTATGGTTCCCATTTTAAACATACAACTTATTTCTGCGAAGCAAAAGATGTCTTTGGAATTTCTGCAGGTGAGAAATTAGAGATTGCAAGAACAATGTCTTTACATTTTTTGCTTCTTCACTGGTTTTATACACACAGGCTAATGCACACTTTGAGCACAGGCCGAAACGACAAAAATAAAAAAAGTACCCAGTTTAGAAGAAAAGCAGGTACAGGTATATTTCATTTAAACTTTCATACACTTTTGTGTAATGCCGTAAGAAGGTCTACTGCAAAGGCAGACAGATCAAAGATTACACCACTCTGACGTCACCGGAGCGATCTCACGTGAACTTTGACACCCCGGGCCAGGCACCATTTAAGCGGTTTGCAATGCCACCTCCCGTGCAGCCCTGCTCCTAATCCATTCTCTCAGACACGGTTAATCCTATGCCTCTTATGAGCACTAAGCATCACCAGCAAGGCGTCCTCATTATTTCCTACGCGCATTTGTGTCCACCAAGAACCGCTGTCATTCATTCTGCTCATTCCACCCAAGTCGTTCCCTGTGGGGGCAGCGAAGCTCCCCAGGCTCCGCTGCTGCTGCCCCGGCACTGCACAGCACCGTGTCCAGCTGCACCTTTGGCAGCGGCAGAGCACTGGGCGACTGCGCTACCCCAGGCTAGCAAGGTCAACACAAAACAACACCCTTCCGGGGTAGAAGCATAGCCAAGAGTGCTCCGCTGGCCTGCTGTTGACTATTAATCTGTCAAAATGAAAGTACTGTTTGTTTAACTCCTTATATAATGCAAAGCACAGAATAGAGACCACCATGCCTAGTGGGTAGCTTTGTGAACAATGGAGCAGCTATTCTTTCCCCATCACCACAACCTTTATTAAAAAAAAAAAGCCACTGAAAGAATAGCAGCCACTACATCTGTCAAATTGTGTCATCTTGTCTCCCCCCCCCGGTCCCTATTTCTGGTGATGCCCTCACTTCAAAAGAATAACCTATATTCCAGGATGCGCAATCTAAAAAGTGAACATCGTCATTCCAACATGCACCATAATACTGCAGCATTAATTTGAATGAATGACAAGACCAGACATATCTTTAACCAATGGTTTTATTTGAGCGATGGATCATCCATCCAGTGCAGCCTTTTTGTTCCCCCAAGAAAGAGAACATTTAAATTCTAAACCATCTTAGGAAATTCAAATGTAGGAGCCGCTCAACAGTTCCAGTTCAACCACATTTCATACACCAATCTGTCTGTAAATTTTAGCTCATGCACAAAACGACAAGTCTGTATACATTCAAAAGATAAAAAAAAACAATTAGGCAAAGCAAAGCTATGTTCTTCTTAATGTTGTGCACACTAATACAAAAATGCTGTTCTTCATTACAAAAGGTTTGTTTTTATGCAGTGTTGTGACTGACATCTGCTTCACACAGATCCTTTCTCCAACTAATGTTTTGCTATAAAAGGAGACAACACAGCTTAAGTTTTAAAAAAGTTGCTAACAAAGAAAACTTCGATGCAAATAAATTAGAAATTTTTGCTGCTGTTACTATACAATAGTTCCTACTGAAGAATCATAGTAAAGGATTGGCTCAGTGTTTTTAAATCAGGTCGTTTGAATTACATTTCCCAAAATGCCAATAAAACTGACATGTTTGAACATACTGAAAAAGTCACAGTCCATCACCATGCTGTCACATCAGCGCATTTGACTTTTTTTAAAATGTATGGATTATACAATTACTGCCAGGCTCCATATTTTATGTATAAAAGCTACAATCTGATTATATGTCCATGCTGAAATAATTTATGAAATAAGGGTGGAATGACTGTAATGTTACTTCTATGATGAATGTAACTTGCTGTGAATAGTCTAGGAGATTGCAGGAGAGACCAAACTAAAGCCTGTAATTGTCTTCATCGTTCATGAAGAGGTGTGACCCGGGGAAAATATAGATCCCAACATCCAAAGCTCCAGCCTCATGCAAACATCTTGATTACTGGTGTTCTGATATAGGAACGGAAAAAGAAAATTTATAGTCTTCACAGGCCAGACCTTTAGATTATTAAGGTAAGAATCACAGCGAATTACATAAATCACAGCGAATTACATAAATAAACATTTATTTAAACAAATAAATGTTTAAATTATGTATCAGTCTATTATTGTTTTGCACCATCAGCAAATCACTCCTGCCACTATTACCCTCGCACTTTTGGATTCCTATTATTTACTACTCCCTAGGTGTTACCATCATGCTTAGTAGAAGATGGACATGAATACATGACAAACCCAAGGTCTTGCAAGTCTGCATCAGGACAACTACACAAAGAAAAGAGGGTACAGGAAAACAAGAATTAAAATTACAACTATGCGACTTCCGATATCACCAATAGTTAACAGCATACAGATCACAAATTGCTTTTTCTTTTCCTTCTCCTTACCTAACACTACATTTAAGATGAACATTGTGGTTCACAGGCCTCACTAATTATTTGAAAGAGCAACAGGAAATCTGTCATAACAAATCAAATTAAGATGATAATATAGCCCTCAAAGGCCACCTAAAACATTAGTTTTGGTTTAATGATCTTTTCCACTGTAGATGCACACCTCTTTAGAAATGTATTAAGAAATTGCTACGCTATTTATGGGAACATCCTTTCCTTTGTGCAATCTCACAGGTCCCCTGCAAGTCCAAAACTCCCTAGAGACAACAAAACCATGCTGAAAATCACAAGACTGCAAGAGTGCAGAAGGTGATCATGTCTTGGAGACTGCTCTGTTCAGCAAGATAAGCAGAGAAAGGGGGAACGGCTACAACTGGTCTTTTGCTACATGTACGAACGGCTTACAACGCCCTTGCAGTCACATGCGTTGTCACTCACTGCACAACTTCTCAAGCTCATTCACACTGATGCTAAAACGACCTTTGGGAGAGGAGGGGAGAGTAAGCAAAAGTGAGGTTTGACCAGTAAAAAGCTTTCAGGGCCGAGCTGAACCACGTCAAAAGCCACGTCCTCCTGGCTGCCCGGGGGCAGGCTGCGCCACGGCCCCGGCGGGACACACCACCGTAACCCGCCGGCACCGCCCGCCACCGCCCCCGGCCCCAGCTCGCCCCGACCCCGCTGCGCCTGTGCACAGGCCGCCCTGACGGCGATCACGCACGCCGCCGCGCAGAGGCTAAGGGGCGCTGCCCGCTGCCGCCGCCAGCGTCCCCGCCCCTGTCCCCTCACTCTCCCCCGCGCTGAGGGAGGTGCGGGAAACAGCGGTAGCCGCGGGCAACCCAGCCCCGCCGCGGCCAGCCCCGCCCGCTCTTACGGCCCGCGCATGCGCAGCGGCCCCGGCGAGCCCCGCTGGGGGGGGAGCGGGGGGTGCCGCCACAGCATGCGCCCGCCGGAGCCACAACGCAGCCGGCCGGGGCACAGCTGCCCCGCCCGCCTCCCGCGGCTCGCACGCGCACCCCCGTCCGCCCCGCCGCAGCTCTCCCCACTCCCGCTGCCCGTCCCGCCACTCTCCTCTCCCCCTCGCCGGCCGCCTGCGGCAGAGCCGAAGAACAGCGGCCCGGGCCGACGCAGGCAGCCAATGGGCGCGCGGGGCGTTCTTCCCGCCCTCGGCGCCCCGGCCACTCGGCGAGCAGCGGGGGAGGGACAAGGGACGGGATTGGCCCGGCTGAGGGCTGCTGGCCGCCCGCCCACCGGGACTAAAGAAACGACGGTAGCACAGAGGCCCAAAAAGCCTGAGGGGAGACGCCAGCCTGGCCGCTGGCCCGCCACGGCGCTGCTGCCCCGTGAGCCTCCCCCGCGAGGGTCCGAAGCGGCAGCCCGCCCCGCGCCGTCGAGTGGGGGAGCGAAGCGGCCGCGTCCCGTCCGGCAATGCTTACCGCGCGGGGGGAGCCGTCCGCCTCCGCTTGTGATGATCTTGGTCACCAGTGGCGCGCCGTAGATTCGCCGATTTGCGTCACGCCCAGAGGGAGGCGGGCGGCGCACGTCACGCGGCGCCGGGGCGGGAGGCGGTGAGGCGCCGCTCGTGCGCCCGGCCTCGCGTGCCGCAGCGGGCGCGAGGGGCTGCGCCCGACGGCCGCCGCGCGGGGAGGGGGGCGGGCGCGCCGCCATCTTCCCGTGACCAGGCCTGGGGGCGGCGGCGGCGGCCGCCGTGCTGGCGCCCTGGGGCGCACCTGTCTCCTGGTGCAGCCCTGTCTGCCCGGTTCCCTCGCCGGGAGGGGCCCGGAAGACAGGCTCCGTGTTGCTGAGGGAAGGAGCGAGCCCTGAGGGGCTGCCCGGGGTCGGCGCTTACCCTCCTGGCTGGGGGTGTGCGTGCCGGTGAGGCCACAGCTCCGGGCCCCGGGCGGAGGAAGGCAGGCGGCGCTGGCAGAAGCCAGCAGATGTTTGAAGTGCTCAAAATTGGGCCTTCATTTGCGCCTGGCAAAGCCTGGTGTACGTGCGGCCTCTGCCACGGCAGCTCCTGGCGTTGGGCTGCACGATTGTAAGCTTGTGCCATGCAGGGGTGCACGTAAAACGGGTGTGTTACTGTCTCACTCCGCACGGGCAGTGCAGTGAGAGTTGGCACTAGTCCATGGGGTCGGTGTTCTGAAGGAGTAGGTAAGAATTAAGTAGATGAGACAATACACAGCAGTCATTCACTAAAGTTATCGTTTGAAGGTTATACAAACTCTCCAAGCTGTACTTTCAATATTTTTCAGAGGATGCAGTTCAGAAGATAAACAGCTGAATAAGCGGGGGGGGGGGCGGGGGGAGCGGTTTGAAAAACCCCTGATGTTTTGTAAGCTCATGAAAAAAACAGTATCAAAACGCTTCATGTCCTTTCCCCCTTTCTTAAGCTAAGTCACATGATTAGTGTAATATCAAAGCAGCGTGATCTAAAGAGTCTTTTGACATCCATGGTGGAATGCAGTTGCTTTTGCACAGTTGCTTATGATTTTGAAAATGCAGATTTACCATTTATGTTCTTACTGCACAGTATTTTTTAGTAGACAGTATCTTAGTTAAAAAGCATTTAGCATTCTTCAAGGCCATTGCAGGGGAGTGCCGGGAGGAGAGACACACCATTCTGAATGTGTTTGGAGTTCGCTGACTTTTTCCAGTCATACAGCGTATATAAGGCACAGTCAGGCTTACTCATTAGGCGTAACAACTTACAGTTTCATTTAGCCAATTAGTCATTGGCTAATCTGTTAGCCTTATGACACAGCAGTGCTGATTCTGGAGTGGGTTGTAAAGACTGTAAGAGTGGTTTGAGGATGAGCGGTCGCTACAGCCTGCACCATTTATGGAATGAAAATAGAGAACCCAGATGGTAAAGACTGAAATGAATGAACAAAGTTTAAAACATATGAGTAGCAGCAGATAAAGTATCACACATACATATATTTACCTTTATAAGGACATTTAAGAACTCTAATAGGTTATCAAGAGACAATGAAACCACTGGCAGTTTTAAGAATTATCTGATTAATAACAGTCTAATTGATAACAGTCTAATTTTTCTTTGTATTTTTCAGCATGGCAAAATAAAACAACCATTAGATGTCCCTCAAGCTCACATCATCTGCAGTTTACAGATTCCTTTTATATGCCTAAGAGTTTTGTAGGTCTGGGCCCCAAGTGACACCTGTATTTAAATATTTGTAGTATCCAGGTCAGCATGCCTGGTGCATCAGTTATTTCATCATCTGCTTACCACGGGGGAACATGCTGGGGGAGAAGGCATGATCACAAGAGCTGGAGTTTTGTAAATTGAAATACTTTTAACAGAAAATGAAGAGAGGCAACATTTGTTAGGACTAGCCTGAAGAGGGAGCCATTGGTATTGTAGAAGCAGCAATTAAGGCAGAAGTGCTATTAATAAAAGGAAAATTATATCTCTGACAAAAATAATTTTTGTATTTTTAAGGTCTATTAAATTTTTACAGACATACCTACACTTAATATTCTGGTTTAGATATGTACATAATTTTAAAAGTCATGCTGAAACTTTAAATGCATGGTTTTTGTTCTGAAATATTTATACTGATTAAAATATATTAAAATGTGAATTACAGTCGATTAAATAGTAAAGCATTAATTAGTTAATAGATTAGTTTATAAGTGGATTGTAAATACAAGAATGTATTTATTTTCTAACCGAATATGACATGAGGAATGATTTCTTCCACACCAAAATACTGATTTCACTAGAAATGTTCTTATTTAAAGAGTACTACTAGCTCTTTACTTAGCTGTGTAAGTTAAATAGGAAAGGTAGACAGTTTTAATATTCTGTTAATTATTCATATACAGGAAACACACACAAGTTTGTGATTATCATTACCAGAAATCACTCATTTAGCAGGACAAAGGCAGTCACAGTAATCATACTTACCAACTCTGAATTACAGGTTTTCTTGCATGTCAAATTTGTTTAGAAAAATAACCCCATGACTGTGGAACTTGATGATGGTCACGTAGGTAACGTCTCAGACAGGCCCTGCAAAGGACGCTGTGTCGCATCTGTAGGATAGTCCAGCAGTCGACCGTATTGTCCATTAGGATTTCTTAAGCACCACTATTTTTTCCCCAAAGTAGCAAGTTTTTGAAGAAAATCTGCTTATATTTTATTCTATGGCATGACACTCATAAGAAAATATCGGAATAATTAGGATGTAAACACCAGGAATTTTTCTAATGTTAATTACATATGCATGTATATACATGTATACCTTCCCCTTTTTAATTCAAAATTTTTTTTTTTTCCTGCAGAAAAGACAATTAACCCTTGAAAAGCCTTATCAAGGGGTGGCTTTTCTTTTAGTTGGAAAGCAGGACTATATGTTTTTCGCATTGCAGAAATTATTGGGTGAAAACCTATTTCATGTATATTGGTGACTGAACAAAAGGGCCTCGCTGTTCCCTCGGGTGAACACTTAACAACTTACTGAGGTAAATATGTATTCTTAGATAAACTGAAAGACATTCTAGTCTTAATCATGTACTACTGTGTTGCACAAAAAAAAAAATCACAGATAGGTCTTGAAAAATAGAACACTACGCTTAGGGGTTTTTTAAGGTACTTGGGAAACGACGGCTGGAAGTGCCAATGTAGGGAGCAAAATGCGATATCCCAGTGGGACTGGTCTGCTGACGCGTGCTGTTCAAACTGATGCAATTTGCCATCCTTGTGTGGTCCCGCTCCCTTGCTCACGGCTGGCACAGCACGGGTGTGACTCACCCAGAGCTTTCCGGCTGGCTCAGCAGGTCCGCAAAGGGGCCGGGGTCGTGCTTCAGCTGGGGCAAGGCTGCGGCAGCCCTGACGCAGGTTTGTTGGAAACCGTGGGGCTGCCCCTGCGGGCGCTGGGGAGGGAACCGGGACGGCATTTCGGTCCCTGCCGCCCCTTGTGCGAAAAGGGATGGAGAGCGAGCCCGCACGCCTCTGCCCAGCCTGGTCCGCAGCGCCACGGCCACGCGAGCTCGGGAAACCAGAGGAGCAGGGCCAGGGCAGGGCACGACCGCACCTCTGTGCTGTGCGGTGCCAGCCAGGTTACGCTGCTCGTGGCACCCACGCTCGCTTTCGTTAAAAGTCGCACTTTCTTACTCACTTCGTGGTATCCTGTGGGTTCGCAGCCCAGTTGTGCCGGGTGACTTGTTTGGAGTAAGAATAGTTGCCCATTTTCACATACACAAAATGCTCACCCGCTGCTAGGTACCTGTTGTTAAATTTTTCTGTTGTGTTGTAGAGAACCTTATGCAAGCAAGTAAAAATGTGATTAAAATTATGTAGTTTCCCAACTTTTCCTGTTGTTACGACTGCAATATAAATGAGAAAAAAAAAAAAAAAAGAGAAAGAATGCCCACAGGCTTTAATGAATGCTTAGAAGGGATCTGTTTGAATTTCTTACAATTTCGTAAAAATCTAGGAAAAGGAAATTTTTAAGCACCTTCGAGAGAAGAAAATAGTTTTTTTCAATTAAAAATACTGTTTATAGCAGTTTAAGTTGGCATGTAGAAGTTACAAGAATTTGAAAAAAAAAAACAGGATAATGCTTGATATTCCCCTCCCCACCACCTTATCCTAAGGCTAATACCTAGACTCACAAATTCTTACAAAAGAGGGTAATAAGTGCCTGCAAATCCTTTTATTTGGCCCAGGAGATGTACCCTCAGGGCATGCTGTTGCCAGGCTTTCTGTTCAGCTCCTGAAGAAATGAAACAAGTGGACTTGTTCCACCTTGGTGGATTACATTAGCCTCTTACCCAAATGCAGGGAACACAGTGTGTGCCTTCGGAGAAGTGAAGCTGAATTTCTACAGGCTTCACACTTATCTTTTCTGCTTTTATATTTGGATAATTGAAGACATAGGTGTAGCTAAGAAAGACTTCCCTTTTGCAAAGCAAAGGCAATATTTATGTGGACTTTTCAAGGCTGTTTTTTTTCCTAGCAAAATTATGACCTGTTGCGAAGCTTGGGCTGACAGCTTTAGAAGTTAGCACTAGAGTGTATTTATCTTTAAAGTGCTGATCCTGCAAATGGCCGCACAACAGATCCCTGAAGCCTGCAACCCAGAAGCACAGGAGCCGTGGGTATCTCCATTGTGCACTGAGAGGTGTCTTCACAGAGGCACTTGAGGATTCAGACATGATCTTTAGTCAGATACTAAACAATCTTGAGTTCTGTTCCTCCAAAGCCAAGTTACAGTACAGCTGAGAAGTGGTAAGAGAAGTGTGTAACAATTATGAGATGTAAAAGTCTAGAACGGTAGTCAACCAACTATCATCTACTCAATATCACTGTAGTCAGTATCACAAAAATAAATAGTAATAAATGGTCATATAAAGCAATTGTATATAAGCACAAACAATTAAAATGTTTTGCATACAGAATACAGAACATGCAAATGAGTGACATTATGTTTCTGTGGGTACAGCTGTCAATATGGTGTCAATAGGCACAGACATCAATATGAGTGTACCAATAAATCAGAT
This sequence comes from Nyctibius grandis, assembly GCF_013368605.1. Lineage (NCBI taxonomy): Eukaryota > Metazoa > Chordata > Aves > Nyctibiiformes > Nyctibiidae > Nyctibius > Nyctibius grandis. The sequence goes on from NC_090660.1 coordinate 46,439,242, forward strand.
CCCTTCGTTTTTTTCTTTGCTGCCGAATACTGAGGTTACTTGAATCAGACAACCGGATTTTTGACCCATGGACACTGTCTTTTAAGTCTTCGGGCTGTTCCATTCAGAAAATCCCATTTTAAGATAGGCCACCACCTGGAGAGAGTTGTGAGTGAAGATTAATTTATTTTTCCTGGTCCCATACGCTTCCACGTGCACATTACAGTGGTGACTTGGCAAAGACACCACAGGCTGTCACTGCTAGCTTGTTCACCAGTAATGGAGCTAGCACAGCATCTCTTCATCATGGGTTCATTTGTTGGTTTCTTTAAAATGTATTTTCTTTCATTCCACTGCTTTTCAATAAAAAATGCACTATAAACTAACTTGCAGTATCCAGAACCCTGCAAAAAAACAGCTTGAGAAAGGATGTACTTGCCAGATCTTATTGGTCCTTCCACTGAGTTTAAATGAAACCGTATCCCTTGAAGCAGTCACTGGAATGTCAGGGTTGCTACCAAATTGGCGATGGTAACCCTGCGTACAGAACGTGCTGTCTTGTCAGGAAGGCAATAATGCACAGGAGATGAGTAAAGCAGTACTAGCTCTTGAATTTCTAAGTGTAAAAAAAGAGCAATACAAACTTAGATGAAATTCATGTATGAGAGCTTTGCCACCACTTGTTTCTTAACACTAGCAGGCTGCATGTCAGGAGCGTGTCATGTTGAGTATTTTCCAGTTTCTAGTACAGAGACTACAGTTTCAATTCTACGTTCAGAAAAAAAAAAAAGAAAAAAAATCCCCTTCAGCTCCACAAATAAAAAGACATGACTAGCACTATCTTTGAATTATTCTTACAGATATAAAAAAATAATAAATAATTGGTAAATGCATCTGAAGGATGGGGAACATGCAATTGGCTGGCACTTCATGTTATTTCACAGGTAGCAGCATCAGGATTATTCACGGATACGTATACAACATCTGGTTTCTTTTAAGTACAGCTATGTATGAGACTGTCTGGAGGCTGACAGTGCCACACCTCTAAGGATTTGGTTTTGTTGTGCTGTGTTTTTTTTTTATAAAAAGGTAATTCATTGCAGTAAAATGAAAGAGATTCATTTATTACCCTGTATTATCTGTTTCGTGTGAAGATGCCCAGCTTGCCAGTATTCACAGCTCTGCCACTGTATAATTCATCTCTCACAAACCCACAAAGCAAGTTTGTGAAGACAAATCTCAAATATAAACATCAAGCCTAGTACATTATTCATCAATACATTAAGATTTAATGCGGTATCAGATCAGAAAGGAACTTGCAAAGAAAGTTACACTACGTGAAATACAAATTTAATCCTTAGTTTTCATCTTCACTAAGTCAGCATCTTATCCACCTGGCATGTGCATCCGAGTCCTGTTAGAGCTACATCCACTGAACTAAGAATGTGTGTAAACTGTCAGCTTTATGGGAAGTGTTTCCTAGTTACACACTGTAAGTTCTCAAATGCTCATCGGGTAATGAACGTGACCATTTTTCTTTGCTGACAGGATGCACCTTATGTAGTGCATACTTTGAAGCTTACTCAAGGTTTTGTTGGATTTTTTTTTTCCCCTCCCATGCATAAAGTTTCTTAGCAAATAGAATCCAAGTTCAATGCCTAGTTATGTTTTTGCAAGCACTTTTACACGCATATTTAATTTAAGTCCATAAAACAAAACTAAAATCACAAATAAACCCAGCTGTCCTTCCTGCCTTGAGGAGTAAGTGAATGTGGCGAGTTTCACACACAGAACCTGAGAGGAATTTAATAAAATGCAAGCATGCTTTCAGATAGTATTTGCAATTTTTAAAATGCTGTGAGAGTAGATGAAGTAACTAGGAACTACCGCCATTGTCCTCCATCTCAAACAACTCATTCCGTGTGGGTTGCAGAATCAGCTGAAAAGCTTTGCAGGAACTGCTGATCCTCAGGCAGGGCTGTAAAGCCCCGTTACAACAGTCAGTGGCTCTCTCATTTACCTCCTTCGAAACCACTGGAAACACTCAAATGATGTCTAAGTGTCTTGAGTTAATTTCAAGCTCATGCTTCAGCTGAAAAAAACTCTGCAAAGAGCTTGCAAAATTGTATACCACCATGCTTGCATTGTTAGCAGGTCAGTTTGAATTTCCTGGTCTATTTTTATGTAATCACATGTAGCAGTATCCCAGGAAAAGCATTTACTACATATTTATCAAAATGACCTGTAATGTGAAGTTGTTCTTCATACATGTTTCTGAAGAATGCAAGTGAGAAGATTATTGAAATATAGAATCATAGAATTGTTTTGGTTGGAAAGGACCTTTAAGATCATTAAGTTTGACCGTTGACCTGGCACTGCTAAGTCCGTCACTAAACCATGTCCCTAAGCACCACATCTACACATCTTTTAAATACCTCCAGGAGTGGTGACTCAACCACTTCCTGGGCAGCCTGTTCCAATGTCTGATAACCCTTTCGGTGAAGAATTTTTTCCTAATATCCAATCTAAACCTTATAGAGAAATATTTGGCAGTAGACCTAAGTAGACAAAAATGCACTCTATTAACAAGGAACTGTTTTTATTTGTCTATTCATATATATCTGTTTAAAATATTTATATAAAGATTTACCTCTTAAAGGACATGATGTGTCTGCAGGTCAAAATACAGACATATATGGACATATATGGCATTGGACTCTATGATCTTTATGGGTTCCTTCCAACTTGAGATACTCTGTGATTCTTTGATACAAGGTATAAATTTGAAAACCAATTAAGTTTCTCCTTAGGGCAATAAGTATTGGCAAAGTACCACACTTTTTCCCTATGAGGGAGTAACTTGCACCAAAACTATGGTGATGTGTGCAGTTCTGACCAATTCCAGAGTCAGCAGCTTTCTAGAGGAGAAGTCTTCTAAAACCAGACGTATTTGAGAAAGCAAGTGAAAAGGAGAAGGAATGAGGAACCTCAAATTTTTTCAGGATCCTAGAAAATCCTGTGGTAGAAAATAGCTGGCAGTGAGTGTTTCTGTTTGCAGAGAGGACAGACTCCAGAGGTAGGTGAGAACAAGGGCGTGCAGTTACACACGTTTACCTGTATGGAGTTTTGCACACACAGGCACCCCTTCGCAACGTGGAGATGAGCCAGCGAGACTAAACAGGATATACGAAGTGAGAAGATTGCATTCAGGACTTTTTCCATGCATCAGTATTTTAACTTTACACGTTACTTGCAGGTGGAAGGTTCCAGCAGGAACAAGGGGACTGTGACTCCTCGCTGGCACTGGCCACTGTGGCATGGCCTCCTGTGTCACCAGTACATGCACAGTTGCACAATCTGCCCTGTCCAAACATGGACTGTGGACATCCTTAACTAGCAAGGCATTGTATAACATTTTGTCAAACCAGCTAAATGCCGTATTCTGAGAGGAATAACTAGCAGGAGTCAAAGTCAAGCTTCTTGGGAGTAAAGTTACTGAAAAGGAAAACCATCACTACATGAGTAAGCCTAATCTTCCACTTTCACATGCTAAGCAGATGGTGACCTGATTAGTTCTTAGTCTCAGGAGGCTGCTCATCTCTATGCCTTCAGCTCCTATTATCAGCATCTTACTATTTTACTCATTCTCCATGATTTTAGCTGACTGCCACATTTTTTAGTCTTCTTTTTTGAGACATTACATAAGGATTAAAAACTGTATTTATCTAATATAAAAAAGCAACTTTCACACTTAAGTCCACTGATTTTAAACAGAAATTAAAATGTTCCAATTTCTTCTTTCACGTTAATAATCAGTAGGAAAATACGTTCTCATCCTTGGTCATTTGATGCCCTACAACATGGATGCGCAGCCTACAGGAGGGAAGACTTAGGACGACGTACCAGGGAGACAGGCAGACCTTGACCCACTCTGTGTAGGTGCTTAGTGCTGCTATTAGAGGTGCTCTGGGGTGCTGCACTGGGCCAGCTGCCACTCCACTGGCAGCATTCGCACGGGCTTGAGTTGCATCTGCCATCCTTGGGGTGTATTTCTCGGGTACCATAGGACACCCCCAGTGGCACTAGGCATCCAGGCCTTGATACCTCAATCAGACTCTCAAAGGTATAGATGCTGCTGTTGGACATCCCCACAAAGTTGTTTTCTACTACCTGTGTAGGTTTAATCAGAAAAGCATCCTCCTATATGATTATACGAATATGATATGTGAAACAAACAGTACTGAGGTTTCACTGTGAAGAGGTACCCTGAAGTAAACACGAATTAACACTAGATCTTTATCACAGTGTGAAAATTAGTCTAGAATAAAATTTAACCAGTCCAATTTACACTGAGAAGTCATCTCCTTTTGGTGTTCCTTTTATGTGACTTGGTGTAAACTGTGCTAATAAACATATTGTAGCATTTGTAGTTTTGCACATAAATTGGCCAGAACCAAAAGCCAGTATTCAAACCTTAATAAGAAAAACCTGAATCAGTATGAACATGAAATATTTTTAATAACAATGTCAGGATTAGATCTTGTGAGTGTACATATATATATATACACAAAGCAACATACATGGGTATGCATGTGTACACACACAAAGTGTACACATGATTTCTGTAGTTAGTTGGTCAGGATTTGAGAATATCTAATATGCTCTGACGTGGGATATGGCACATCTAGAATAAGGCTAACAAGTAGAAGCAAACTTGAATCCTATTTCTAACACTATTGTTTTAGAGTTATCTTTAACTTAGCATAGCAACAAACAGCTGTTAATGCAACCAAGAATTAATATTGCTAGCAATGGTATATAACAGCACAGACCTTGGAAAAACGCACACCATTTTTTTTTTTCAAAAGGCTGATGAGATGCTGCACACCAGAAAAAAAAAGAAAAAGACAGGATGGCTGGTGGATGCCCCATCTTGATCTAAGATGGAAAGAGTAGCTCTGGATTACCCGTGGGTGGAAGTGGATTCCCCAGTGTTTTTTTTCATGGCCAGGAGAATCTGAAATTGAAGTTTTCTGCTATTTCTCTCTTCTGGGACTGAAGAAGGCATGAAGATGGGTCTGCATAATTCATTGTTTTCACACACATGGTTTTAACTTGACAGTAAGTGGCTATTTCAGAGCAGAACCTTGTTTCAGTGCACTGCTCTGATAGTGCCTGTGCTTATAAAATGATGCTTTGTTGACTGTATTTTATTTGGTGTTCCAAAGAGCAACACAAAAAGCTACATCTAGCATAAGCCCACCTTCAGCTGCGCTTCTTCATGTTGTACAGCCCATAAACAGCATGGATTGTACTATTTTCCAAAGCAGTTATAGCCCCAGAAACACAGCCTCCATACCTCTTGCATGAGGAAATACACCACCTCCAGCATCTTACCGAGCTTTCTACCCTTCTCTTCTGACAAAAGGTTCATATTTATGAGTACCTGTTCTTTCAGTGATGGTTCAAGTCACTTTCTATAGCCACTGCAAAACAGGAGATTGCAAATAATGTTTTATGGCAATTGTATGTCATAAAATACTTCATCAAAATTCAGTCATTTACCTTTATGGAGCAATAGCTTTTAAGCATGGACTGGTCTGCCCTGAGTCCTGTGCAGGCACTGGAGCACTCTCCCCTGCAGTGTTGCTTACCGTGCTCGTTCCTAAATGGTTTAAACTTGCAAAGGGAGCTAAGAGACTGTAGAGGACCTATTCTGCAAGTTGATGATGTGCAAACTGGAGTCTTCTGATCTTGGAGGCTCGGTCCTTGCCTTGTCTTGGAGTCCTCTCTCTTGACACAGGCATCAAAAGTTACACTGCAGGTACGCAGTTTGCAGAGCCAGCACAAGTAAGAGAGACTGAGCTGGGTCCTCCTTTTCCCCTTGAACGCTGTCAGCAGCCACCATCCTTACTCAGTTCTTACCAGCTGAACTGTGAGCCTCACAGCCCCAGGGAAGTCTGGAAATGGATGTTTACTGAGAACCTGATTTGAAAGCTAAGCATCCCAGACAATTTTCTTCACCGAAAGGGTTATCACACATTGGAACAGGCTGCCCAGGGAAGTGGTGGAGTCACCATCCCTGTAGGTATTTAAAAGACGAGTAGATGGGGTGCTTAGGGACATGGTTCAGTGGTGGACTTGGCAGTGCTAGGATAACGGTTAGACTTGGCGATCTTAAAGGTTCTTTCCAACCAAGACAAATCTATGATTCTGTGATTCTAATTACTGTTCCCAGACCTCTTAACAGGCCAGCTACCTTTATGTCCAGCTCCCAAGAATTTCAGGTGAGCTACTAAAAATAAGCAGCTTGATTATTTACATTTTTAAATTCAGCCAAGGCTTTTATCTTGATAACTTTCCACATCAGCTGTTCATACACATTATCTGTGGTACAATATTCCCTTCTATAGACTACACATACACACCTTATGCCTTTAATCACCTTTATTCCTGCAGGTTCTTGCAGGAGAGGGAGCAGGAAAGAAAGGAAAGATACCAACTACTTTCCATAATTGAATTAATGTCTTTTGTTTTAACAGTAGGGTTAACACTACTAAGTTTCTGTTTAAATCTGGTTCAGTCACTTTGGTTGTGTGTGAAATAACTACATATTACAGTAAAAATCACACTTTGAAATTAAAAAAAAAATAGATGTGAATTATGTAATTCATGCTAGGTATTTTGCCTAAATGGCAAGTAGAACTCTCAACTATTGCTTTAATTTCAAAATACATCATTTGCCTTTGATTTAGTTATCAATGTAAACTGATGCTTTGAAAGTAATTATCAACAACCAGTTGCTAATTGGGTGGAAAAATACATTTCTGGTGGCAGACTTTGGCCAGAACAGATGTTTATAAAAACTTTTTTTCTGTTGTAAAGGAAGAAAGTCACATTAAGGAAACATGTAGATATTCTTAAAACTGTGCTCACAGCACAGCAAAAGGGGATTTGGATTAAATGGGGGGAAAAAGGCAGAATCCAGACCCAGGAATGTTTCTTTGCTATTGCAGTTCTATTGACCTCGGTGATTATTCCCAGAAGTAAATGTTCGTAGGCAAGTCTTTGCATCAAATTCAGCAAGCTAATTGTATTGCATTTCCTATTTTCAGCCTTCTGTGAAGGACAGGGAAGAGATTAACATGATAGTGAACCCTTCTTCAAATAAATAGTGAAATTTTGTATATAGTGGAGAGGAAACAAGAGTGTTGTGAATTGTTCATATTCAGAAACTGAAATATGAGCTAGGTGGCATGAACATGGGCATGCTACAAAACAGAAATAAAGCCATTTTAATAAAATACATGCCAAAATTCCCATTACTGTGAATTTTAAAACTAAAATGTCACATATTCCACTCAGTAAGAATGAATTATCCCTATCCCCATTTTATAGCATTAGGGATAAGATCACTCAACTGACCAGATCACAAATGCATGCCATTCAGTAGTACGCCAAGTAATAGCATGGCATTTATTTCTTCTGCCCATTCAGACCCACTGAATATGTGATTTATATGTTTTTCCAGATCAGGAAGTTAGAAAGCTTAAGACTAAAAAAGTGCTTTGCTGATTTTCTTGTGATGGTCTATTCATTGTTAGCCTCTGTGTTGGAAGTTTCATGTAAGCGCTGATGTTGCTTTGATATCTCCAGGAAAAAGGCTGCAAACACTTTGGTTCCTTCAATGTAGTTGTGTCTATGAAGAAGAAAAGAAAGCAAATGAAGCCCTGTCAGGCTGTTCTGCTCTTCAAATTAGTGGCATAGTCCAGTGAAGTTTTCAGAGTCTTCAGAGGAATTTGCAAGGTTGGTCACCCGAAAAAAGGACCAAGTGCACAGAAATTCTGGACACCCTGCAATTGGCATTCCTCTGAAGGATTCACTAAGGAAACTTTTTCCAGTGTTATGTCCCCTAGTTACTATTGTCTGTAGCCACAAGGGTTGAGGCTATACTGAGGGACAACAAAAAATAATTTGAGAATTACTGTAGGATTCTCCAGTTCCTTGAGCTCAGCATAACATGACTCAGAAGCTGCACGAATGTTCAGGCCACACGCTGAACGGTGTCTTACCATGACCCTCAAAGAATGAACACAAGTGGCAAGTTTAAGCTAATTTTTATACAATTATACTAGTCTTGGTCCATGTAGTATAAATACACCTTTATATCCATTTATACTGAAAACCATTAAAACCCTTACTTAACCATTAGCCTGAGTATGTTCGATTGGAATACTTTGAAATTGATGCTGTGATGGAAAGGTCTACTACATCATCGTCTTTCAGACCAGAGACAAATTTAATTGGCAGTGAAATGAAGATTGCCAGTGCAATGTGTTTAAGGACTGAGTAAACACTTCACGAAAGGTATATAGCGGTATGCATTAGACTGGGAATTTTGCCTTCTGCTTGGCACAGCAACAAGTTTGCCAGAGACAGTAGCTTAGGACTGTCTAGTGGAGAGCAAAGCTTCCCATCTGGCAGTGCTTATGCATGGGTACCCAGGGACTTTGGTTCTCCCCCCTTCTCTTATAGCGCAAATGGACAAATGAATGAAACCTGCTTATTTTCTCATTCTGGGAGTGCTCCCCATCATCGGCTGCTCCGATTGGAAACATCATCACACTTTTCTGTGTTATAGCCTGAAACAGTCTGGCAACAGGAATTGTTGAACCATCCCGAATAAAATCTGGATCTTCTCCAAAAACTGAAATGCATGGAAAGAATGAATTCATTAAGTGAAATAAAGGTGCTGCCTTCAGCTACCAAATACCAGCTATCTGCTCAAACATAAAGAGCTTCTGAGTAGGAATTGTTTTGAGTGCGTAGCCAATTGATTTCATGAGTCGTTTGCACTCTGCAAACCTCTGGCTTTGTATCAGTACACGAAAGAACTAAATGAGGTCTTCTGGCTGCGCCTATTAAATACACCCCAATTCAGCAAGAAGTGGAGGCCTCAGTGGCTGAGTTGTTCTATCAAAATCGATAAGATGCACATATCAATGAGATGTAAGTGACTGTAGCACCGAGTCAGGAAATCCCCTTTGCTCTATGGATGAGCACAATTCCCCTGCACACTTGCAGACACATTAAGGACTGAAAAAAGAAGGAACATACCTGTTTTTATTGCCCTTCTTGCTGCTTTATATAGTGGATCATTAACATCAGCGAGCCAGGGCTTCGCACCCAAAGGCATAGACACTTTCAGCTTGTTTGGACTGTTCCTCTTGGAAAAGACACCCTCCAAGTGCTCCACCACCTGCGGGGAAAACACGTTGCAGTCAGAAGCGTTCAGCTTCCTGCAACTCAAGCTTACACCCACATTCCCACTTCTGCTCTCAGAAACAAATAAATGCTAGAAACATTCAGTTTACTACTTCAAGTGTGAATTTGTGAGGTGCTAAGAGGGACTTAGTTGACACAATAGAGGCCAAAGAAAAGGTTTGCCTCTTACCTGTTGTTTCACAACGGAAAGGTCCATGTGGGGGACCTGACGGATTGAGAATTTGCCAATGACTTTTGCCGGAATGACGGTTTTAATTCCCGGTTCATGAAAAGCTCCTTCAATCCCATGAATAGAGAGAGAAGGGTAACGCCACAGGTGTAGAAGTATTTCTTCCTTCAAAAAAAAAAAAAATAAAAAAAAAAATATAAGGGATGACACTGGAGCCATTCACAACCAATATAAATTGATGTGAAGAAACAACCTTTTTCCATCCTAAAATTTGTATTTGGAGACCTCTGTATTTTAAAGATGATTGATTTGTAATTTAAACCCAAGGTCATGTCTTTTCATTTTAAAAAATACTACTTCTTTCAATCAACATTTGTTCACCTTTAGAAATATTTGGATGAGAACAGCTTTTCATGCACAGCAAGAGAAGTGAAGCATTATTTTGAAATATCTTGAAAGTAAATTTTTATAGTGCAAAGAAAAATCTGAACAACTTCTGATCTGGCCATCTGTTGATCTCAAAACTTCTCACAGGAGAAACTTGTGACCAGTTTAGCCAGAACCCTCCCAGATGATACCAGGGAAGAAATTCTGCTAATGAGTGTTAAATAATACAAGAGGTAAGATGATAATGTTCAGTAACCAAGGCAATCTGGTTTTCTGGAGAAGATAAGAAGGGAAAAAAAAAAAAAAAAAAAAGAAAATGTTTATTCTAAGGAAGAAAGGAGAAATATATGAATTATAAATTGGTCTTCATGCAGAACCCCAGGGCACAGCTCCTTTCCTTCTACTCCAGTTTTATGAGATTAGAGCTTTATGTACACATAAGATTTGCACCACTTGATCCTCATATAGGTAAAGCATCAAAACTTTAGTGTAGTTCTATTATACTTCTGTATTACTGATTATTACAGTCTAGTTTAGGCTAATTCAGAGACTTTTTCATGGAAATAAAAGCATCCATACTAAAGCTTATACCAGTATAATTATGTTAGTGATAAAAGAAAATGAATAACTTCTTTCCTTTCTCCCAGCTACCACTCTTGTGCAGAGAGATCTTTCTGAGCCAGTCCTTACCCACTGTTTTTTATTTAGGATATGATTTTTAAATGCTGGCAAAAGAGGCTTATAGCTTTGGATGCTTTTTTGGCATGCTCAACAGACATCAAAATCTGAACTAAACACATAAAAACCACCCCAAAACATATCTGCCTAAAGCTGCCTCCTCATTTCTTCAGAGCTGAATACAACTTCTTTCCTACTACATAACCCATATATGCAGGGCTTTTAATGCTTGTTTTCTTTGGCTGGTTAGGTGAGGGGGAGAGGCTCTGCAGTGCAAGAGAGGAGGAGCAACACTGTTAGTTTTGTATTATTCCTTTTCACTGATTATTCCTATTTTGGATCACTTTCCCCAGGTGCAGTAGCTTACATTTTCAGCAGATTAATTTTATTTACCTTTTAATGCTCTGTGCCCCTTTATTTTATTTTGAGTTTGCCACTGACTGAAAATATCTTTCAGTTTGGCTTTATACATAAATGCTACAAATGGGTGATTTAAATTCTTTCTGCTGACCATTTATACAGATTTTATGTTACCTTGGTGCCATAGAGGAATTTTTTCACACCACTATTATTTTTATGTTCCTCTAGATCAAAATCAATCGATTCATACAATTTCCTCTCCTCCTCTGTCAGGGCAGCAACGCTGTCGTAGATTCCAGGGATCTGAATATGACCTGTGGGATCCACAAGGCTGTCTACAAAATAACATAGAGATATCAGTATAAGTGGGACCTATTTCTTCCACTTGGCAATCACACCACCTTTTCTCTTCTACCTAACTCTTTACTGAACGAGTAAGCCTAACAACTAACTACTAGCAACTGTTTGCTTTCATGAAGTTGTGGCACCTACGTTGATGTATTTTCATATTTATTAAGAAAGCCATTGAGCTGCTGTTTGTATGTAGTGTGTGGTGGGTCAGCCCAGCGGCTGACATGAAAACATCATCCTACTGAGGTACAAACCAGCATTAAAAAGTCAGGTTTCACTACATGTGTATGCATACAAGTTGCCAGCAATCCTCAAACGTTTTTGACTGACACATGACTGACATCAGCTTAATGGGCACATGTCTGAGGTCCTGGCCTTACTGGGGACATTCCCCTCCTCAGCTGCTGCCACCTCAGCTATGCTGAAATTTGGAAACCTGTGAATCTTGCTTCAATTAACTTGCCTTACTCAGGTCAATTAAACATGGCACTGATCTTCATTAGGCTGATTGCTAGCCGTTGTTCCCCAGTTACTCCTGAGCAATGACGCATGTTATTACCCAGCAGAGCTATCAGGTCTGTCAGCGGCTCATGAATGATGCCTCCAAAAGTTCCAGAGTGAAGGTCCTTGCTGCCACATTCAACCTGTACCAAAAACACTGGTTACATATAAACGCTCCCTGCCTTATTCTTCTGCCTGTGTTTGTTTCCCACAGCAACTGGTTGCTTCAGTTTTTTAAACAAGGCCACAAATGAATAGAAAACGATGATGTGTTTCTATTTGTAAAACGGAAAACATCATGTCAGGAACAATCTGCTTCTGGTAAAGAGAAGATGGGGCTCTCTTGTTAACCACTAGAGAGGGAAATTCAGCTGCCTATAGCACTTACAGGCATTTGAAAGGAAGGGTCCCTCTCCATTCCCTCCTTTGCTTCAGTAAGATTAAATACACCATAAGTGAAACACTTGCATATTACTGTTTCTAACATCACAGATTAAATTCTTCAAGTTCTCTATCCTTTTTATTTAGTGCAAAATCTTCATAACAAAGGCAAGAAAGAACCTTACTTGTTTTGCATTAAGAAAATGTACATCCAGCCTTAATTCCAGATTGCAACAAATAAGAATTTAGGGGTCTCTTGAATCATACAGCTTTAGAATAGAGAGAGGCATTTTGTTTATTAAATGGGTTCTTTTTCCAGACATATTTTAATAGCCAGGTTTATTGTAAACTATTTGTCTACAACAAACTTGTTTATTCTTCTCAAAACCTCATTACAGCCCACTGTCTGGTAGAAGGCGGAGATAATTTTTGATGTTTTAATAGAATCATTTTTCTTAACCAAGACTTAGAAGAAATGAATCAAAGCTGACGAGGCTCTTTTGGTTAAAAACAAATTTCATTCCATTTCAGACATAAAGGTTAATGCAGATTTTTCTTTAGTTCTCTAGTTCTTTAATCATCTCTCTGAATTCCTTTTATGCTCCATCAGGAAGTTTCCAGATGAGAAATTTCTGCCTTTTATTTCACAGTAGCTCATATTGGCTGCTAAATATACTACAGTGCACTATTATTTGCTTCTGCCAATGGTTACAAAAATTTTGTGTGGCTTTTAAACCCAGGGATCCAACTAAATTGAGTCCCTTCAGGCAGATATATTGCACTAAGCAGTATCTGCTGCAAAAAGGGCAGAGCTGCAGAAGAAATGGTTTTGGAGTGAGAGTCAGGCGGTGTAGGGATGATGCTGCAAGAGAATGGAGTTGATGTACAGAGGGGGTGAAGAGAAAAGACTGGGAGGGCAGCAGGAGAGTAATGGGATCAAGGAGAGAGAGCATAAGCAGAGAAATTATGATTGAAGAAAAGTTAATGAAAGTAAGGCTAATTGAACTGAAATAAGGGGGGAAATCTGCACAAGCAAAAAAAGATATGGAAGAAAGGTCTGTATTTGTAAATATTAAGCTTGCTTTCGGTTTTTCTCTTCATGCAGATATAGATGTGGTTACAGGTACGTCACTGCTCTCTGGTCAGGGGCCCAGTTCAAATGGACCTGTGTCCTTTACCTCCACAAAGAAACAGGCATTTCCCCGACTCCCGTATGTAAGGGCAGGCTTCTTGTTGCTGAGCCAGAGGTTGTCCGAAATCACAATATAATCAACTTCAGAGAAAAAGCACTGTTTTTCTTCTTCAAGTAATTTTTCTAGCCCCAAGGACCCTGCTTCTTCCATGCCTTCAATTACAAACTTGAAGTTTATTGGCATAGCCTAAATGAACAGTAGAGAAGTCTGGGTAAGGAACAAGCATTTTCAAAAATAAAAAATTCTTAAAAATCAAAAGCAGACTGGCTTGCAGTACGTGCTGTGTTAGGAAAAGAAGGACATAGGCTATAGAATTTGTTTCAATAGGAAGGGCATTGATAAATACACATGTGTATTTTCCCAGAAAAAACTTGTTCTTCATGTTTTTCCTGTACTTTTAATTCTTGAAGGAGAGTATAAGTGATATCTTTTTTAACTTGTGTTTCCAGAAAACTTGCTGAACTGTCTCATGAAGTGGGATTTCGCTCAGTACTGTTAAATATTCTACTTGCTTTGGAAAGCTCATGTAACAACAGTTGCATCTTCACAGAAAATTTCCTGCCTCTTACGTTTCCGCTGTTAGTGCCCATGTGGGAACTACTGGCAGAGGTCCACTGCTGCAGTTTTCCCAAATGTTATCTATCGCCAGAGTTAGTCACACAGTGGTAAAAATGCTGCTGGTGATTCTACTATAAATTGTCCTTTTAGCACTCACAAATCCATTTGCCTGCTAGTTCATAAGGATGTATTTCCAAGGGTAATTAAGAGAACTTTTATTATAGAATAGTGCGAGTTAGAAATGCTGACACATCCCATAGGAGAAATAAATTTGAGCTTAGTTTCCCATTCCAATTCATTTTCTCATTACAGCTTTTAAGATGTTTTATCTTTTCATTCAATGCTCAGATTAAACGCAGGAACAAATGTGTAGAATTAAATGAACTTGTGTTATGGATGGGTTCACCAATGGTTCATCAAATGACCACAAAAAAAATTTAGAAAGAAACTCTTCATGAATATTGTTTGATGGTCTGTGCTGTTTTCTAGGGAAAGGCTTCAAATGACAAAGATTTCTTTTTGCTTGCTTGTTAAAATGCCAAAATAGCTATTAGTGATTTGATGCAAGAAAAACATCAGTTCTCCAGAAGGTTGCAGAAGGACTTTAAAAGTCAAGACTTGCACTGAATTTGTGCCATAATGTCATAACAGAACACAGAACTGTTTCTCAATAATCTAACAAAACGTGTTGTGCAAACTCACCTTAAAGGATGCTCGCTAACCAAGTTGTAAGCTTAGACTATATGTTGGTTTAGCTGTGCTTTGGGGATACAACTAGCTCAAAATTATTAAAATCTGCAGACTGATTTAAAGATAACTGTGTTGGTCATTGCAATAATTTAGGCAAAGGTTTGATTCTTAGAGATATGTCACACTATAAGCGAGTACATTTGTACTTGGCTAACGCACCCATTCAAAGCATTTGCTTTGATAAATCTAATACATCGTTGAAAGAACAGCCCATTATGCATGAGCATTTTTTGATACTTGTTCTCTTCATGCATACACATAAACTGAAGGTAACTTGTAGGTAGACAAAACCAAAGATTGGCAGAATGTAACAGCAGAGATGAGTCTTCATGATCAATCTGTGATGTATGTTATTTTACCATGTTAAAAGCTCTCAAGAGAACAGGGTATCAAAGCAGTTTAATCTATGTAATATATATTGAGTACTTCCCCCAGTGTGTTTTCCTCTGCAGGGCAGTGACAGCAATACCATATTTACATTGCAGACTGTTCAAAATAGAAATGCTCAAGGACAGATTCTTACTGGAGTGGGACCAGTGCCCTGGATATAGCATTAGAAATAAGCTAATATTTCAAAATACATGTAGTCTATTGGGACAGAGACATATCATCTAACTCACAGGAAGGTAAATGCATTCCTCCAGAGAGACGATGATATAAAACAACAATAATAAGAAGAATTCCTCATTGATACCTACTAATTTCAAGGCTCTAAATGTTTCCACTGCGTTTATCCAAGCTAAGACAGGTCCTTTATTATCTGTTGCTCCACGCCCATAGAGATTTCCTTAAAAAAAAAGAGAGGAAGGTTTTTAAGCAATCTTTGAAACTTCTCTCCTCACTTCAATGTAATCAGCAAATTCCTGTTGCCACAGAAGCTGTAAGGGTGTGCCAAGCAAAGTGTCAAAAGAATCAGGAGTTCATTGACTTGTCTTAAATAAGGTGATGGGAGTATCCCAGTGGACACTTTTTTCCCCCCCTTTCATAAACATCATGTTGTGGTTTCTGCTACATGCCAATTTCTGGCCTTCACTTTTGTTCTAGGGATCTGTTTGTTCACACCAGGCATGCCTGGAGAGTTTGCACAATATGCAGCTTCTGTGCACATCAACCAGCCCAGTTAACAAGCAGCAAAAAACCCACAGATAAATACCAGAGTAGAAGTATAAAGCTACAAGTCTAGGCACATGATTTTTTTTTAAGCATTTGACTATACAGTTATATACAGAGACAGATTTCAGTTTCATGTACAGGTAAATCTGTTTCATATACAGATAAATCTGTGGATTGCCACTAACAGATTTATCTGTGGCAGTCCCCACTGGAGGCAGAAGAGTTACCCCAGTAAGGGTGTTTGGAACTGGTCCCAACAGATGGGAAAGGATGATTTAATGGCTATAGGACAGGCCTGGGAGTCAGGATTTCTGGGTTCTTGGTCTTATTCCCTGCTAATCCTCCATCCTTAATTTTGGTCCTTCAAGTGAATGGAGCTTTTCATGCTCAGCTGGCTGTAGTGGAACGATGAGTACATTAAGAGGGGCCTCTCACTCTTCCACCACCAATGCTCCTTAGCTCCTCTGTGGCAGGTGGAGGTACTAAAGGATTATGAAGCCAGAACAGGAAGTGCAAGGGAGGATAATGGCTGATCCAACAACCCAAGAAGAATTTTAAAGCAGATATGGATTCTCTGTTGAATAATCTATAAAGCAGCATTAACCTCATGCGGTTCTTCCAGACCAAATACTAAGCAATCACTGGTGGGTCTCACTGCTCACAGCATGGTCATCAAGACTCAAAGCCGCTGGATTTGTCCCACAGATTTCCATGGGAGAAGTCCTCATGCTGTGGTTAAACATACAGGGAGCCTCCTTCTACTCAGAATCTGAGAGTCGTGTATTCAAATAACAATACAAAAATTACGACCAGATACACACCATTGATTTCGGTCAGTGTGTAAGGGTCAGTTTTCCAGCCATCTTCCTTTTTGGCAGGCTGCACATCTACGTGACCATAGAAACATACAGTGGGGTTTTGTGGATCCTTCCCCAGTTCCCCGAGAATCACAGGAGGCAGTGGAAGGTCCTGGCCATCAGGCAACTGGAGAAATGTTTAAAAAAGCAACAAAGGAAAAACAAACCTTTGAAATCTTGCAAATGTTACATAAAAAAAACCTGGAATTCTCAGTATTGAAAATACTTCTACATACTCAGTTGGCTCTGATTTGATCAGGTCCACAAATCTGACTTTGAATCCAGCTCTAACCTACCCAGAGAAATTAAGATTTTTCTCCCCACCTGCTTAGGTTCTGCAGGGACTTTATGGAGCCCTTCTGACATTTTACTGTCATAAATGCCCTTGTTACTAATCTCTTACTTTCCAGCACTAGAGAAGACAAAGCTGACTGTGTGCTGGAGCGACAAAAGCATATGTTGTGACACTGAAATAGTCAAAAGCCACACAAACTAATCTGGGTTTGATTTTGCCACAGAGAGATCGCAGGAGGCCTGTAACTTCAAATATAGAAACAAAGTTTTGCTGGCAGGAGGCAGCAGCAGCTATTTCAGGCTGTTTTCAAAACAGGTTAAGGCTCTAAACTAATCCCGTAACTTACCCCTGTGCAGAACAGATCTCCACATTGGCCGTGAGAGGCTGGGTGTCTCCCAGGAGAGAGAAATGAGTGAAGGAATGTGTGTACTCCCTTGTATTCGCCAATAGTATCAGTCTGTATGGGTCTGTTGCAACACAAAAGCATAGCTGCTTGCCCAGCAATTGAAGGAAAAACCTATTTTGTGAAACAATATTTTGGCCGTAGGCAAAGAAAAATACCTCTGGTCTCTGCTCCAACAACAGGTAAACCATTCCCCGCTGTTATCGACAGACTGTTGCTATATATTTTGGCAATCCATGCCACATGCATGCTAAATGACATAAGTATTGCTGTGCTGCAAGGTCCTTGTGCTAAGACTCTCACAATCCTCCCCAGAAGCCTCAGAGGAAGGAAAAGGGAATCACTATTAGTGAACTTTTGAATTCCTGTTGGAATAGAAATCTAACAGCCCAGGGCAGGAAAGAGCCCCCAGGTACAGTAAGGTAAATAAAATAGAGACAAAGATTTCTCAGAGATGAACTCTTGCCTGTTGCTTTCCCACATTCATTAAGAAAATGGATTGGAGCATTTGTCAGAAGTTCCCAAAACCACAAATGATGCTCAAGACAGGTAACCCTTTCTGTCTGGCAACACTTTCCTTGTAAAAGTTACGTCCCTCATATAGAGACTTTGGTGACGAACTGATGCATTAACTGTCATGCTTCATTACTCAGTAGAATGTAAAAAACAAGCCCTGGTAAAAAACTCAGGGCTTTTACTTTTGTAAACTGCTTCCCTCCAGTTAAAAGCGTCGAAATGTCCCTGCTACACAGAGAACATCTGTTTGTATTTGGATTGTCTGCCTGGTATCCCAGGTCTGTTCTCAGTCTGAGGAGGGACTGATTTCAGCAGGTATCATATAGCTACAGGACTACTGATATATTATTATCTAGCTACCAAAGACATCAGTAAGTCATAACATACCTATGCATACACACAGCACTGAATGTAACAGGTAAACCAAATGTACAAATATGATGTTTTAAATGCAAGAATCAGACAAGCACCTGATGTGACCCCAGGTTTACTAAATTAACAGTGGCTCCCAGCGCCAAAAGTCTGTCTGCTGCCAATGCCATCATTCGTATAACTTCTTTCCTCAGATCTGGTCGAACAGAATCGCTTTCCACAGCCACCCATTCCTTAAGAACCTGCACAGGAAGGAAAGAAATGCAGTTAAATCACCCAGGATGCTGCTGTGTTTGGCCTTCAAACATGAGAAGTGTCACATTGGAAGATGGTTTCAATTCCATGCTGTCACAGCAATATCATGGATGCTATATTTTTTTTCTTAACTGGTAAAGGTTTGCCAGTTCTCCCATGCAGGTGCATTTTGGCTCATAGAATGGCTGGGGTTGGAAGCGACCTTAAAGATTATCTAGTTCCAACCCCCCTGCCACAGGCAGGGACACTTTCCACTAGACCAGGTTGCTAAAAGCCCCATCCAACCTGGCCTTGAACACTGCCAGTGAGGGGGCAGCCACAGCTTCTCTGGGCAACCTGCTCCAGCATCTCACCACCCTCACAGTAAAGAATTTCTTCCTAATATCTAATCTAAATCCACCCTCTTTCAGTTTAAAACTGTTACCCCTCGTCCTTTCACTATATGTCCCTGTAAAAGTCCCTCTCCTGCTTTCCTGTAGGCCCCCTTCAGGTACTGGAAGGCTCCTATAAGGTCTCCCCAGAGCCTTCTCTTCTCCAGGCTGAACAGCCCCAACTCTCTCAGCCTGTCTTCATAGGAGAGGTGCTCCAGCCCTCTGATCATCTTGGTGGCCCTCCTCTGGACTCGCTCCAACAGGTCTGTGTCCTTCTTCTGTTGGAGGTCCCAGAGCTGGATGCAGTACTCCAGGTGGGGTCTCATGAGAGCAGAGCAGAGGCTCAGTGGAGCCTCTCTCTGCACACACTCGAAAGATGCCCACAGCCACCTGCTCTATAGAGGTCCGTGTAAATCCCTCTGCCACCCAGAGGGTTCCCATCACAGACTCTACCCTTGCAGCCTTGCTTTGTAAAGCACATGTGGCACACCTGATGCCAGACCTAGAACCCTGCTTCTTACCTTATTGGCAAACACTAATCTGGCATGTAAAACACAGGACTCCGAAATGCCAGTTCTGCACTTTAGTCATTTCACTGCAATATAGTTCCTACCTTGATGAAATCACTTTGATGTACATCAATGTACTGGAAGATCTCCAACACTGAAGAGGATGATGAGGACATTCCTGCCTTAAAGAGCAGTGCAAGGCTGAGATGGATGCTATCTGAAAGTTAAGGATAAAATTCAAGATGCTAGACACATCCTGCAATATGGACTTTTTTCCAGTGCTAGAAAGCATAGACAACTGCAAAGTGCTGAGCCTATTTAAGTCTCATTTAAGTCGTTCAAGCCAGAAGAAAGTATACCAGAATAACTTTATCACATAAAACCTGCAGTCGACTCATAGTCAAGTTTCTGGAAGAAAGTGAAAAAATGACCAAAGAGTAAACAACTTTACAATTTCTGCTTTATAAGTAAATTAAGGGAAGCATTTCCTAAAGAAACATTCTTTGCATCATTTTTCAATACACAAACATCAAATTGTATGTTCTGGGAAGACAACCCCAGGGGAAGACTTGCAAACACCATCATGCACCAATGGCCCAGGGGACTCACCTTCCTTTTTCTTCATTTCCAGAAGGAGGGAGAAGAATGGATTCACTGACACATGTTGAATATTTTACATGAATAAGGGAGAACAATCCTGACACCGAAGAGTATTGGACAACAAATAGCTTTTGTGGTTGAATAAGAACAGTGTCAACACTGAAACTATTGATCCGTGCAGAAGTCATTTAGTATTTGCAAACCTCTCTGCCGTCTTGTTTTTGACAAGATAAGTGATGATTTAAAAACCATAAGATTTTAAAAAGTGGTTTTCTTCCTTGCAATTTTCCCTTCCTGTGTCCTTGAAGTTCCTGCTGTAGTTTCTTGAATCGGTGTTAGCAGGGTAATACTTGGATGGCTACATACTTGGCTGGGCTAAATTCAGAATAGCTGGTGTATCAGGCTGTGCAACAGAATGGACTCCAATGTCAAAACCCAATGCTTTGATTCTAAAAGTACTCTATACTGGTAATAAAACATGCAGTTGCAGGTCCATCCATAATTCCTTAACTTTGCTGCATTGCTAAGGTGATAGGCTATGGTAATATTAATAATTTCAATTATGTTTCTCTGACAAAGAAGAAAGATTGAAAACCCAAGCATGATGAACGAGAGAAGGGAAACATTGTTCATTTTGTTCATTGGAGATGATGGCTGTATGAAGGATGGACCCCATTTTCCAACCATCCCTTGCAAGCAAGGTCACATCCACATTGCCTGTGACACAGGTCACTCTCCGAAGTAAAGCTTTGAGAAAGCCTGTGACACTAGATGTAATCACCAGTGTCCAGTTCCTGACATCTGTTGACAGTGGAAACACTGGTATTGAAAGAGATCAAATGCCATTTTTGTGAGACAGTGAAGATGCAAAGCAGTGCTACGGAGATGACTTGTTAACTGACACAAGAAAATCCAAAATTGGGTGGGATTTTTAAGATGGAGAGATTATATGTAGGCATATTATTTAAATGTGGGAATATCATTTAAATGCTAATATTTGCTGCTAAAAAAAAAAAGCCTTAAGTGATGATCAAAGTACCATTATCTTCTCACACTGTTTCTCCATAAAAAGGTAAACCCTAGCTTCAAGAGGTGGATGTAATCAACCATTCCCTTCAAATATTCCCGTCACCAGTCACAGCAGGAGGGATTATTACAGGAATTTTTGAAGCAAGCATGAAAAAAAAATTCAGGACATTTCAGAAGACACAAAGCAGCTTTTGGAATTTAGCAACAAAGATGTGGTGGAGAATGAGGTTTTGGGGTTTGGTAGCTTAGGTTATAGTCATCTTTGGATAGAGCTTCAGCAGGTAAGGCTTAACAACAGGAGTTTCGCAACAAGTACCCCAAACTTAAAATCCCCGGTCTGGCTATTTCTTCCAGCCTTGGACTGTGCAAGTGGCTGCAAAAATTTGGCAACTGAAGTCAATTTTAGAGAGGGCGGTAGCACATAGGAGTGCAATCACAGACATGGTCAGCAGGACTTCCAGGGCTGCACAGGGCAGACAAGACCGGGAGTCCCAGGCTGGGGTCGTGGTAACTGTTCCCCAATGAACAGAGTTTCCTGACAAAGGTAAGACTCTGGTGCTTGCTGGGGCGGTGCTCAAGTAGATACAGGAGGGCATCTGAGCTGAGACACTGCAGGTCACATCTGAAACGGGCCCAAGGTACAGGGCATTGTATTAGGTATACAGATATACAGATCAGTATTAGTTAAGAGCTGAGCATGGAGGCCATTTATGTTGTTTGCTTCTCTTTTTGTTGCTGTGTGCTTCTGGGGGACCAGGCAATGGCTCTGCTTGCATGATGTTGCTCAGTCTTGCTTTAGCCAGTAGTGGGTCCCAGGAGAGCAAAGTTTACCTTCACACTGGTCCTTGTTACAGACATAGTGTCTTCCACCTCCAAGCTGGGTCTCGCAGAGGGAAGCTGGTTCCTGCACAGGCTGAGGAGAGGACAGGACCCCCGATGGGTACCCTTGTGAGGGGCTCCAAAAAAGTGCGAGGCACTGCACCTCCAGAAGAGAGTGATAGGAACAGCCATCATACAGTGTGGTCATTCATCCAAAAGTGGGATAAATCCTAGTCTTGCTGTGGGCATTGCCAACAGACAGGTCGAGAGATCCCAGCATGTGAGGATTTTAATCAGATGTTCATCTAGAGAGATTTTAGGGCTGTTACCTCCATTTACCACAAAGCCTGCTAGATGCCTCAGTTTCACACGTATTTCACTTGTTCTTTCTACCTTGCCATTTCCAAATCTCAATTTGGAAAGTAATTGCAACAGAGGCCACTGAATGTGCCCTCATTTAACCTTACCATAGAAAACCAGACAGGCTTCTCCAGGTTTAGTTACTTACAAAAGAATACCTTTTGGGTATGCCACACTTGAACAAGGAGGACGATAACAGGTCAAAACATGGCTGCTAGAGTAACCAAGCTCATGCAATGGATAAGTAAGTATCAGTGTCTCCATTGTACATGATTTTCCCTCTTTCTGTTCAAATATTCAATTTTGCTGAATTCTATGCATTTTCACTCTAAAAAGAGTGAGTGTGTGTATATATATATATATATATATATAGTTTGCACCTTACAGTGACTTGAAGAAACACATATCTAATATTACATGAAGGTTACAACCACAAAAGGGCTGCTTATACAGGGGACCTGTGCTGTGGTGATGGTATCTTCCTCTTTTTATTCACATTACATGCAAATGACCTGGAAAGATGCAGACAAGAGACATATGTCTTCAAGTCATGTTTCATTAGCTTTTAACTGTTTAAGAAGTGAAAGAAGACAACTAAAATTGCTGTAGAGGAAAAAAAAAAACCCAAACATTCAAACAAGCAAAACATCCTAGGAATATTTGAAACAATTCTGTGATATTTTTGAAATGGAGACAGACTTCAATAAAAGCTTATAGAATATCACAAAAATACTTGCTTTCATAAACAAAAATAAGCATGAACAGAGGCAAGGTTGGGAAAACAAACACAAGGAGATACTTACGCAGTCCTCCAGAGTAGCAGAGTGCACCAAATACTAATAATTCAAACAAAAAATTAAGTAACCACTATGTTGTGCTGTACTTGAGGGAGGGAGGGCAGTAGCAGATGGAACTTCACGTTAATGCACTAATACACAGACAGTGCTGCTAGAAAGCATTTGGATCACAGCTGAGGAAGCTTGTGTAAAAAAAAGGGAGTCGGTTTAATAAAACAGTAGAAGGATTTCAGGCAGGGCTAAAATAGCTCAGTGTTATGAAGAGGGGAAAAATTATTTGAAAGGATAAAGCCTGGGGAGGGGGGAATATCAAAGACTTCAGTGTTTAATTTCAAGTGTATTTTATTTGATCTCATTTTAAAGAGCAGTTTCTGCTTTATAGAAAAAAATGTACTATGACTATTTTTAGAAATAATGCATGACAGTCACGCAGTTTCTCTTCCTTCATTCCTTAGTAGTAAGAACTTTCTTTGTCTCACTTCCTCACATCTCGTTAAGTACTGTTAAAAGAAAACTTAGTGTTCTTATGGGGTAATTTAATAAGAAATCCAAGTTGATTCTTTAACTAGGATGACTCTTTGATAAAACGTCATCTAAACTTACAAGCATTTGAGAAGCAGCTCCTTAACGTGCTTTGCTGCCCTCCTTGCTGTTCCTAAAGCTCACGCTTCACATGCTTTCCTCCCTGCGATGCAGCATTCGAGATGTGTGCGTGGGGGGTGGGTACCAATTAAAATTGAATATTTTGCAACCAACCCAGAGAAAAACAAAGTCAGAGGTTGCCTTGTTTGCAAAAAATATAAAGAACATTTGACACGAAAGGAGATAAAGAGGTGTATGGCAGTAGGAGCTAATTTACCAAATCAACAGTGGGCTCCATTGAAAAGAGCATTCCCTCTAAGCAATCACCATCAAGGAAGATAACCGAGATAGCTCGTTATTATTTAACTTCCTTTAACAACATTCACTGATAAGTGGCCTACCTTTGGTGGCAGCAGGCAATCAAGCCTCCATCGCCTCTCCAGCTGACTAGGTGAGACCCTTGGAGGACGAGGGTGATGACTCTTCACATGGCCCTGACCACGTGCAGCCACTGTCGGTATAATGACCAGGAGCTGCACAGATCCAGACACCTGCAGGGGAATGAACGCCCACTCACAGAACCTGACTGCATTTGAAGATGATTAAAGAAATGGCATCAAATCCAACGAACTGTGCAACAGCAATGAAAACGCTTGGTGAAAAGCATAAGTAAGATCTGGTGCTTGCTGGCAGGTGACACTGCAATGCCCAGTGCTGTTTCCAGCAGTCAGCTCTTAAAAAGTGTTGCAATGTGAGCTGCCCTAAGGGCATTTAGGAGAATGGCAATGACTAGCCCTGCCCTTGCTCAAGCTGACCCCTTAGAGAAAAAAGTGAGACCCTGTTTATCAGTTCTGCTACACTGTAATACAGATGATATTAAAAAAGTTCTTACCTCTTTGTGCTCTTATTTTGCAGCTGCCTTTATGGCTGGTGATGAGAGCTTGAACAGTAAAGGTCTCCTCTTCCACCTGCAGAACAGGGACATTTTATCTCAGTTCACTGATATGTTCTGCAGTTATGAAGGGTTACTTTGATGTTAAAGATTAACTTTTGGGTTAGACTGCTTAAGTCTGCTTCTCTATCATATGGTAATCCAAGAAGGATATCCAAATCACTACCACATCAAGCCATGAGAAGTTTTCCCATCTTTTCCTCCTTCTTTTCTCCCTGGAAGTCCCAGATCCTAGCAGGAATCCCAGCATCAGAAAGTACTTCAGCATTGTTGATAAGTGTTGCTGCTTTACGATAGTATTTTGGAGAACTTAGAGAAAAGAGGTGGCTTTTATTTGTTGCTTTAATTTGAAAACTGGGAAATAAAAGAATACATTTCTGTTAAGAAGGAGAATTTCTCCCAGGAAGTAGTATTTCACTCTGTGCCCACTGAGAAGTAATTCACTATTTACCTAAGAGCATTTTCTGAGCTTGAGTGATCATTGGTTTGCAATCAGATAAACACTGGAATAAAAAGATCATTCTTGGGAAGGCAGCTGTGCTGCCTTTTGCTCTTTTCGTAGCAAAAAGGTTAATAGGAAAGAACTGTGGGAAGTCCAGCTAAGCACCAAACTCTGTGCACTAGTATGTAAGGCCAAGCTACTAATCTAGTTCATAATGCCCTTAAGAGGCAGTGAGCACCAAAATGAAAATTAGAGTATACAGGAAGAATATTTACTATATTCTGACTTGCTGGGATGGCATTTGACATCCGCATCAAAGTGCGTTGTACTCACTTAGATGTGGATAGCCTCACCATCTTCTTGCTGCCAGTTCTTCCATACCAGAGGGCCTCTGAACTTGTAGCAAATTTTAGGTGCTTGTGTTTGCATACAAGGTTCTATCCTTATGGTCCTCTGTCCATTTTGAAAGAACCACTACTCACATGATCAGGTTCAGTGACAAGCAACTGTCTTCAAAGGGAGGTCAAGGTCTCAGAGGCTTAACAAAGACCTTTTTTTCTTTTAAGTACTTGTTTTTCATTTGATTAATATAGAAAAACTCATTTGCAAATGAAATGCAAAAGTTGGAGGAAGTTAAATGTTTATTTGCATTTATTTAAAATAAATCTATTTTTACATGAATCCTGCTTTCCTTTATCCTAACTTTAAATGTTTCACACTGGAGTTACTCCCAAATTACAACAGTATGAGTATCTACTAAATTTAGTCATTCAACTATTTGCTTATTTATGACTTTATACTACTGAGAAACTATACTACTGTGAGAAAAAGAAAAGCAATTATTACTTTGTCACTTCTTATTTCATTGCTAATTGCTCCATCTTTTATAACCTATAATTTGGAACAAGGTTTAAAGTCCACAGTGTAAGAGATTTTTTTTTTATGGTCATTATTCCATTTATGGAATATCATAAACATTACCAACACTGTTTAGAAGAATTTTGAAATGCAGGCAGCTTTATCTCCTTAATAAATACACTCTTTGATGGTAGCTTATTAGCTACAAGAAATTAATGAACCAATTTGAATAGTTTGGCAGAGTGCTGGCATGGACAACTCCTCTTTGGAATAAAATCAGTGTTTAAACAGGAGGAAATAGATTAATTACAGGAAAATAAAAGCAGAACTAAAACAATAGGATAAAGGAAAAAAAAGGGCATCAATATCTTTGTTTCTCTTGTCCTTTGCAAATGTAAGCTATCCAGGGTAGAGATGGTCTCCTACTTTGTGTTTCTATTACTACATCAGGGCAGCAGCCTCAGTTGGTTACAAAGTTGTGGTACAAACAAGGGTAACTTAATTTCATTGGCATTTCAGCAGAATTAGCATGCCTTAATTGTTACCTTAATTAAAAAGGTATCTTAAGTAATTACAATATTAAGTTTGAGTGAGCAAATATGTAAGAAATAAGCTGTTAGGAGCAATATGTCATTGACAGAGAAATGATATGATGGTTTTCAATGCTACCTGTCACTCTATAAGTAACTACCTCTAGCTCCAGATGGCTATTTTTCATTTCTTGAAGGTATATTGAAGGAAAATGGGAATGACATTGTAATGTCATAATCAGTGGTACCTGGTTATTATTGCAGCTTACTGTCATTTCTGAATATACTGCCTTCATATAACTTATCATTGTCTCCTAGAAGTGTGGAATGGAGAGGCCCCTTCACGCAATTCCCAAAATCTCTCCCCTAAAGATTTCTACTTCTGCTCCCTGTGCAGCAGCAGCAGCAAGCCCTTCCATCTCCTCACTCCTTCCCACTTCATGCTGCAGTTTGAAGAGTATTTCCCAGCCATCACCTTTCAAGATAGTAATAACTGATGCCAAAACCTGGGATAGCAAGTTAAGCAATGTTGCCCACTGCAAGAGCTTGTCAGGCAGCGGAGCGAGATTTCACTGGTAGAGAGGTAAAGATTCCCAAGACCTTGAATTACTAGTTGTTACCTGAACATCGATAATTGCACCTGGCTATGTCAGTGAAAGGAGATTAGTTTAGAAAAGGCCCCCTTACCCAGGCAAGAGATCACACAGCGCTTCACAAGGGTTGGTGGCTACAGACTGTCCTCTGTATGGAGCAACAATACTCGGCACCTTCCATGAGCAGGGCCACAAATATTCCAGATACTTTGTAAAGGAAGCACAGTAACATGAAGCTGCCTCATCACCTAGTGGCTAATTCAGCAAGCTCTTTGTATGCATGTCTTCAAGCACGCAGGCTTTACGTGATACACCCCAGAGAGGAAGAAGTTGTTCTTGTCCAGCACCATTTCTAGTACACTGCACTGAATGCTGAGATAGGAGACTGTCCTATTTTTCCAAGAGCAAGATTGTAAATTCATTTTGCTTAATGATTAAGCAGAAGTATTTTCAGATATTAATCACACTGAAACGATGGCAAAGAGGTTATTCCCATGTCCGTATCTTTCAGATAGCTTTGCTCAGCCAAATAACAACAGCATTCCCTTACGGGTGATTAATACTCTCCATGCAGGTAAGGTTTTTATCCAGCTGATAACTCACAGTCCTTCCCAAACAGACATGAGAGATTAGCTTTATGAGTTCACAGGGTGAAGTTGATACTAACCATGCAGTACTTCGTTTATGCAGCTCTTCACGCTGCCTCCTCCTAACTTTCTGTGAGGTCCAGGAATTGGCAGAGGCAGGGCACAAGTCACTGAGGTGGTAGTGTGCATAGTGTCCCGCAAGGCACGCGTCTGGAATACCGCAAAGTTAGCTCAGTTTGACACTTCACTGACTTCTGCACTTCTCCTGGGTGTCCCAAGAGCAGCAACTTCTGAAGAAAGGCTCATGAGTATTTTTTCCACTGCAACCCTCCTCTCGTTGAAGTGTATTTGGGAGGAGGCCAAAGCAAGCAGAGAGGTTCTTCTCTTGACAAATATAAGTTGCTTTTAAATGTCTTAAAAATAAAGGAACCCACTGTTTATACATATATGAATATATGTACACATATATGTATAGAATCATAGAGTAGTTTGGGTTGAAAGAGACCTTTAAAAGCCATTTAGTCCAACCCCCTGTATTGACCAGGGACATCTTCAACTAGATCAGGTTGCTCAGAGCCCCATCCAACCTGACTTTGAATGTTTCCAGGGATGGGGCATAAACTGTAGTATAAGCTATATATAGTATGTGTGTGTATATATATATACACACTCTATATATAAACCATATATATATATACATACACACACCACTGTTGCATCTCATGACAGCAGATGTTACCATTGCAAGGTCTTTTTGATTGCTATGTCCTGAAGGAGGAGTGTGAGATATTTCATAGCACGTCTCTTCTGTCAAAGTGCTACCGATTGTATCAAGGGCAAAGCCCATGCTTCAAGAGCCCAGAGCAGATGCTCATTAAACTGAGGCTCTGCACCACTCACGTGCTATGCAAGTCATGCCATCAACAGGC
Organism: Nyctibius grandis; assembly: GCF_013368605.1. Taxonomy (NCBI): domain Eukaryota; kingdom Metazoa; phylum Chordata; class Aves; order Nyctibiiformes; family Nyctibiidae; genus Nyctibius; species Nyctibius grandis. The sequence continues at coordinate 46,467,603 of NC_090660.1, forward strand.
TGTTTTGTGAAAGATGCAATAGTGCCTCAACAAAAAGAGAGGCAGATAATTACAAGACTGGCACCTTTGGTTAGAAAATTAATTCATATCTGGATGCCTTATTAAACACTTGCACATAGGCACTGAGCCTGCTAACAACTGAAGTGGATCTGTGAATCTGGCTGAGATTCTGTAAACTTAATTACAGCTTCTGTGGAACATAGTTCCCTAGTCATTCCATAAGGATGTAGACTTAAAATACTTTCCCTACAGACAAGTGGTTTTGCTCTCTTTGTTACAGTCTTTTCAAGCAGAGAAGTTCCTCATATGTTTCTCATAAGTTTCTCGACATTCAAAGGCCTTTCAAGGAAAGTGTAGCATGTGCCTTGACATGGCTTAAAAGGCAATGATGGCTTTGCATTTTTTGTACTATAGGAACCCGAACACTTAGAACTAATGTTTTTATAGCCCTTAACTTCTAAGCAAATGACAGTTCTGAAAATCACTGGTTTGAATATAAGCCATTAATCCCACAGTCTGAGTGCCTCAGTCCTTATATAAGAAGTTACGAAATTTTGGTTGGAATATTTGAGATAGTTCATGAAGACGCATAAAGTTTGTAACCCCTCACTCACTGCACTTCAGAGGGAATTAAGTTTTAGGGTGAACTAAAAAAGAGAAACAGGGGAAATCCCATTGTAATAATATTAAAAAATGCATTTAAGTCATTAGCTATGAAAGATCAAATGCACAAACAGCTGTTAGAGGAATGGTTCCACCATGTGCTCCTCTCCTCGTGCCTGGAAGCCAGCCTTTAAGGGGAACACAGCTTGACCAGGAAGAAAAGTATCTTCTCCTCATTTGCAATAAACTATGCACCCTTTCCTGCAAGACGGGAAATGGGAAGGTTGGAGAGGGAATCATATCTCAGATACACATTGCCTGGACGCATGCTTGAGCCACAAGACTCTTGTGCTCCAGATGAGCAACACTATCACCAGCTTTGGTTTTCATCTGGGTTTAGTGAGGGTTTCCTGCTCAGGCCCCTGAATACAAAGTTATCATCACCTACCTTTGAGAGAAGGTGCTGGGCTTTCCTTGCCACTCTAAGTTGAACTTTAGGGCAGTCCTCAGCTTGCAAGGCTGCCTGATAGCGTGGATCTGCATCCAATGCATTGCTACAGGCACTGCTCCCCACCGCAGGGCTCCAGGCTCCCCTCCAAGGCTCATCCCAAACTGATCATCATCCAAACCCCTCCCTAGTAGTGGAGTGCTATGGGCAGCCTAACGAAACAACTCCAGGTTTTCAAAATCTGACTCTTAACCACAAACTACTGCAGTCTGACACACTGATAGCTTTTGTTTTGCATTTATTTGCATGACCACATTGTATTCTTTGGGTGTCTCCTACACACTGGGACAGACATAGTTGGTAGTACAGCTAGATATCGTTTAGTCATAGAATCATTTAGGTTGGAAAAGACCTTTAAGATCATCAAGTCCAACTATAAATCTCAATCCATAACATGCAACTACACAGGAACTACCCATAATGAAACATCGAAAATTTAGAGGTAGCATTTTTTTTCCACTTCTCTATTTATGTGGAAAACACACAATACCTGTGTCTTTTGGTATGCCTCTTTATCAGAATACAAACTTTTTGTTTAGCAAGTTTTTTTTTGTATTTCTTACACCAGAGGTCAATATCTTACAGAAAAGCACACAGGAACCAAAAAAACATATTCTGATGTACCCATACTTTCACAAGGTGCTTTCCCTCATATTAAGGCTACAGAGATTAGGATAGTTTGTTTGTTTTCATTTTGATACATACAGAGAAACTTGCTGGGCAAGCAGATTCCCACAACAAAAACCTACCTGAGGAGCACACACAACAACTTATGCAGGTAATTTAGCACAACAAAATGGGGACTGAAAATAATGGCATAATGAAATGGACCCAGTTTTGCTGTCACATTTAGAGAAGTACAAATATATTTATGTCAGCCTTATTTTCTCCAGTGCAATGTCTGCTTTCATCTACCTGATCATTCATTATTGGGGTAAAGGAAAAGTTATTATTAAAAGTATTGCTAGAGGCAGCACATACCTCCATTTCCAGAGCAGTAATTACATGAAGAGTAATACAAAAGAATAACTCTGCAACATGATGGACTTAAGGAGACTAAGTCCAAACCATCCATTTAGTACCTCGTGAGTGATTTCAGCTGAGTACAATGGTGTCAGATCCTTCATTTGTGTACAGCCTTCCCAGACATGTGTAAACACGCCTTTCATCTACCTAGACTTGCTCCTTCTTAGCTGGAAAGAGAGAAAATGCTCTGTGAAGATATAAGAAAGATAATGCAGCTCACACAGCTGAGGCTTCAAGTGAATCCTGCAAGCAAAGAAAAATAAATGCTTTTTTTTTTTTCCCCCTCATAAACAGTCAGTTTTCAAAGAGCCACATTTCAAGGGGAAAAAAAAAAGCGTCAGCCTGAAGTAGTGTGACTGATTCCTTTTGAATTATCTCAGCATGGTGTCATCTTATCTGGAAATTTCATTCGTTCCTTTGACTAGTAATTGGGCCTTAAACCGGCTAACAGATTTAGTGGGATCAAGCTCTCAAATTCAGAGCACTGAAAACATACAGAGTGTTTTTGATCTTTAAACTGAAAGATAAATGGATGTTATCCAGGTGACATATGCCACTTTAGGTACTGAAATAAGGGGTTTAGAGAGTGGGCTTTTTGGTATTTGGTGTGTTCCTTTGCTAACAGTAAGATATAAGTCACTCTTTGCTCCTGCCAATCTTGAAAACTCTCTGAATATTGATAAATCTGTGAAAAATGAGTGACAGACCAAGCTTAGAAGTTTATGCATCCTTTGCCAATATACCCATCTTACCTGAAATAACCAATTCTCCCTAATCACAGACTACAAGAGGCTTTTATACCATTTCGCTGTTTGCTAGTTTTGAGTTGTAGAATAACTTAGTAGGTTTAAAGGACTCAGGATGACACATTAATTTCTATCAACACAGATAAAATTATATTTGTAACAGATAAATGACAATCTGTATTTTTGCATTATAATCTCATACAAAGTGTGAGAAATTAAAATTTACTGTCTTGCTCTGTTATAAAGCAAATAAGTTTCTGAACATTTCCAAGTTTGAAACCACCCTATCCTCTACTTTTGATTTAGATCCAAACTTAAATCAGGCTCTCAGATTCATAGACCGCTTTGTCATTTTATCACCTCAAATTCTTGCATTCAGTAATTGAAAAAGACTAATAAACAGTGTGCTAGAATGTTAATTATTTTTGATGGGCACAGACTCTAATCATTCAAATTCAAAAGCAAGCAGGTGCATATGAAGTTTATGAACAGATTACCATGCACTTCTGGATATATTAACCTCACTTCTGTATTAATGTCTGTAAACGTAAGTGGATGAAGAGACTCTTCTATTGCAGACTGTGTGCTGTTGAAAAAACTGTTTCCTATTCCAGCCCCCTTTTTTATTTTAGTGCTAAGTCTAATTATTTTCAGAATCTTTTTTCTACATCCTTAAGGACTGCTGGTCTGTTAGTGGCAGGGATTGTGTCATTAAAACTTTCTTCCTTATAAATCAAATTATTGGAAGGAGCTAGAGGAGCATTTATTACTGAGGCTTTCTCATCTTCTAATGAGGTCATAGAAGTTGAACTTGTTTTACATTTGGAACAGATCACACTAATCAGCTGTTACTGAGCATGGCTTCAAGGTGACTGCTGTGTCCCAGTAAATCTGTGTCATACTTGCACATAGATAGAAGTGGAACTACAATGTATGAAGAAATTAGAATGTATCATGTTAAATATTAATATTTTATGTTCATGACTCAATTACCTGTAATATCCTATAGGAACGCTTTCACGGAGTGGGTAATGTAATGCAGCATAGTTTTCTATTAATTTAATGCTCAGTTAATCTGGTGCTCCTGTTTTCCATGGGAAAAAAACCCTCACATGTGTTTGCTACTTTTCAGTGTATTTCTATTTTAAAACAGTCAATGCACGAACTTATCTGCAGTTAAAGACATTTTATTCTCCCATTTCTGAAATCCCTTCCTCAAAAGTCCTATCAACTTTAAAAAATAAGGACTTCTGAACTGGCCTCAAGGTATTTAAATACCATGTATGAGTGTCAGACAACTAACTCCAAGTAAAGCTTCCAAAAATTATATGCAGCTCTACAAACTTACAGAAGTCCACAACCAGCCAAATTCCATCAAACATCATTTCCAGATCAGTACAAAGGAACATGAGCAGACTAAAGCCTGGAAGCTAATAAACTCTGGCTATCCATAATCTAGCAGCATGTATTTATACATTCACTTATACCTTTCTCATGAAGCCTCTTACTTTATTTCTGAAACCTGCTCTCTTTCTCCCCAGTCTCTCCACATTCATTTTATCTTTATTCACATCTCTTTATATTGGAATTCTGTTGCCAGACAACAGAACTGGTAACCAACATGTGCCTGAGCTATGATGCAGTCTTCCCCTTCTTGATTTGTACTTCTGAATCCATCCGGTCAGAATTAAAACTGCCTTAAAATAATGACAAGCAGCACTGTGCCTCCTTGTACAAAAGTTTAGGATACGGCTGACAACACATTACAGTATATTTCTGAAATACAAACAAGACTCAAAGCTGTGCAGAAATAAATATTTGGCTTTCTTTTTATTAATTGTTTGACAACCAATTCCTGAAAATGATGACATGCAGCCTATACTGTATTTTGAATTTATATTGTATTCTTCCAGCTTTGAATTTGAGTACTCCAGCTAAGTGTTCAATACATACAATAGAAAAACCTAAAGAGAATCGCCTGGAACCATTTCTGAGTGTCTTTTGTCTGTTGCCTTTAATTTCTGGCATTTCTGCAAATTAAAAAGTATGTTCCAGTGGACTTGCAGAAATAGCTGCTCTTCTGACAGAATTTTTACAAGTTGCTATTCACTCAAACAGTAGAGAGGTTAATGGAGAGGAATTTGGAAACAAAAAGTTACCTTCTCCCACTCCATTTAGTGTTATTATACTGTTGTGCCAACTTCCAAAAACAGAACTATTGCAGTGGCAACTACAGAGTAAAGTTGGAATTAAAGATCATTGCCTGCTAGCATTTTCCACATTAGCATTAGAAGAACTAGTCTTAATACAAAAAGAAAAGACTCAGTCCAGTCATCATATAACTACCACATTATGAAGTGAAAGCCTGGTCGTATTCCTGGGAAACTCCATGGGTCCCCCTTGCAGAGTTAGTTCTCCTCGTGTGAATGACAGGAAAAAAATAGCAGGAGGTGGAGAGCAGAAAGAGCAGCAGTAGTAGAGCATATGGGAGGGAACAAAGGCCAGATATTCTGTACTCTGCATGTACTATTAAAAAGTCCATCAAAATAAGCAGAATTTTTGCATTTAAAAGGTTTCTGATGATGTACCAGTACACAGTTGATAATAGAAGAGAGAAAGCTGTCAATTCATTACTAGTATAGCAAGACAGTCTAAAACAACACCTTATCAAAGGCATTTTCATAAACAAATAGTATACAGCATTCTAGCTTGCAAGAGTCTTTTGCAGCTGCTTTGCTACTTTAACACTTCAGTTAGTTTAGTTATATTGTTGCTTTCCAAGTTGCTGCAAGTATAAGGAAGAGTTTGGTAGGTAGGTTTTCTTGAAATTAAGCAGCAGTATCTCAGAATTCTCACTACTAGCATTTAAAATAGTCCAAGAGAAGACAGCGTTTATTCTCAAGTGTCTAACCTTGACTCTTACTATTCACCACATGGACATTAAATCCATTAAGTAGTTCAGAAACATGAAATTTAATTTCATCACATATCTTAGCAGCTACCTTGAAATTCGGGAATTGGCTACAATTTTACATATATTAACAGCTCAGATTTGCAATTCCATTTACTTAATCTGTCCAAAAGAGCAAGAAAAGTCCTCCAAAGATTCATCTTCATATAAAAATGCTAAATGGCTTGATGTATGTTTTTATTTATGGATAGACAGCAGCCTTCAAAGGATCCATCCTTAAATGCTATTTATACATATTGCTCATGAACTCAAACTTCATAAAGGCTAGTCTTTCAGTACAGACCAGCTGACTGATGACTGTAGGGCACATGTATTCACAAGCAACAGCTAACACAGAAGTGTCTCTATATGAAGACTTGCTTGATTATCTAATAACTGAACATATTTCACTTTCAAATAATGTTTGGCACTTTGTGCTGTGGGTCAAATTTGTTGCTACAGATTATAACTATATAGTTACTCTTAAAGTTATCTTGGTGGAGTTAGCTTTTACTTTTTGCAAATAGACAACACATCCTCTGAGGATGCAACAGGTCTCACAATTCAAAGGCACTGCATACAGGATGGCTGCTTGTCCAAAGGAGAGCATAACACAATAACAATGATAAAAGAAGCTGTTCAACTGTATTCGTTATCTCATTTTTCAGTCTAAAGGGCAGAAATAAGAGGTTCACGGGCTGTCTCCATGATTGAGAAGAACATCAGCCTGCCCAGACAGGAGGAGGACACTGTATACCGATGTGTCAGCATCAGCTGGCGCATTTCATTGGCATGCATTTTAAGCACTCCTCAAGAAATTTCAGAATCGCTAAGGATATGCAAAATTAATAAAGATGAATATTTAAAAGTACTAGCAATACATGTCTTAGTATTCAGGGTTTGTCATAACCGAACATCATGATGTAGAATGGTATGATCAAGCTAGCAAGGGACTAGAATCAAAATTACCTGCTAAGCTTTCCTGTGTAGCCTAAGCAGATTCTCTGAAGTGTGATTTAAATCCCCTGCATAACTTTTAATTACCAGGAAGGTGATTTATTCAGATTGACTCCTCATAATGTAAAAGCATATTTAACACTAGTGTATTCTATTTTAATTGAATGAGTTCAGATGACACTGAAAAAAAATTTGTACCTTTTTTAAGCTAGTACTTTGACAGAATGAACAAACTCACATACTTTATCTAGATTAGCTTTATGTTATCTCCACACTTCACATTGCTTCAAGGTCAGGATCACAAAGCTGAAGTTCTTGAAGTTAAGACAGTCTATCATGTAACCTTATGGAAAAATAATTTTTGATTTAGTTAGTACATCCAAAGTCATGCTAAACCAAAGACTGTTTTTCAAGTTAAAAACAGTTTCAAATTAGGAAACATTGTACTCAATAAGCCTAAAATGGATTGCCACATAGTTGAAAATCAGGGCTGTGTTTTTAATGTGCATGCTCTTGTTTCACAGAACAGCAAAAATAAAGTGACATTTTAAAAGGCAGTTAGGGCTTATTCATTTAGGGATAATACCTTGTAATAACTCCAGCTTCTCTTTTAAGTGCATATTCCATATCAAAATGCACTGTCACAGATTTTGCTAAAACACAGGAAATCTAGTGAGCAACGAGGTATTACAAGCCAGATGTCTGCATTCTCAGTTTTGCAGTAGTTTCATCCTGTGGACAAGTGGCTGTAAAATGCATGTTGTAGATTTCCCTCCATTCTTGGAGTGGGAGAACTGGAAGTACAAGTCATCTAGACTTTCAAACAGCAGCATGCCACTGACCAAGAGATTTCCCAGTTTCCTATCAGGAATCAAACTATTAGTCCTGTCGTGGTTTAACTCCAGCCAGCAACCAAGCCCCACACAGCTGCTCGCTCACTCCTTGCCAGTGGGATGGGGGAGAGAATCAGAAGGGTAAAAGTGAGAAAACTCGTGGGTTGAGATAAAGACAGTTTAATAGGTACAGCAAAAGTCACACGCATAAGAAAAGCAAAGCAAGGAATTCATTCACTACTTCCCATCAGCAGGCAGGTGTTCAGCCATCTCCAGGACAACAGGACTCCACCACGCATAACCATTACTTGAAAAGACAAAATGCCATCACTCTGAACGTCCCCCCCTTCCTTCTTACCCCAGCTTTATATGCTGAGCAAAATGCCATGTGGTGTGGAATATCCCTTTGGTCAGTTGGGGTTAGCTGTCCCAGCTGTGTCCCCTCCCAACTTCTTGTGCACCCCCAACCCGCTCACTGGTGGGGTGGCGTGAGAAGCAGGAAAGGCCTTGACTCTGTGTAAACTCAGCAATAACTAAAACATCCCTGTATTATCAACACTGTCCTCAGCACAAATCCAAAACATATCCCCATACCAGCTACTATGAAGAAAATTAACTCGATCCCCAGCCAAAGCCAGCACAATTCCACATTAGGAAACAGTACAGAAGTGTGTTTTGCTTTTGTGGTATATAGATATTCCTTTCTTTTCCAGCTGCCTATTTATGAAGTCACCTTTCCTTCTGCAGGTAATCCTCCCAGGTCCCCAGAATTACTTTCCAGGAAACTGCTGCTGCTGACTTAAGTTACTTAAGCAAGGTAAAAAAATAGCAAAGTGAGGATCTACAAACCTTCTCACCATCTTTATTAAAACTCCAGCTGTCAAATAAAGCAGAGTTGGGCAGTTCCATCAAGTTTGACTGAAAGGGAATCTGGACAAGAAAAGCAAAATTATCTTGGGGCTTAGGGGACACAGAGAAGGTACAAAGGTGATCCAACTACTTTTACTTTAGTATTTGAAGGAGCTTAGCATACTTTGACATAATTTAGGTAAACAGAAACTTGCAAAAAAGAAATCTCACCAATTTACAGCCATATGCCATTTGGTTCAACTGGCAGTAAGCTGGGCTCCTTCCTGGTTTACCCCTAAGAGGCAAGTGGTAGACAGGTAAAGGAAAAGAACATCATGAAGCAATAGTCTAAGCAGTAAGTAAGTCTAAGCTAAGCAGGCATGTGTTGCTACCCCTGGTAGGCTCAGCCAAGATTCAGACACTTATCAGTTTAGAGAAGTTCATAACCACATTTCTTTTGATAGCCTTGCTTATGCTTGCTTGTAAATCGAGCTGGCACATCTCTACTCAGCAAAATTGGAGATTGTGCCTGTTCGCATTCGTAAAGTTGTTCCAGGCATAACTCCACCCCAGACAGACTGTGGTAACTTAGGCAAAGACCATGAGGAAGAAACTACAAAACCAGCCAGAACGTTTTTCCAGTGCTTACTATCGCATAGGAGTTACTTCACACGCTAAAAATACATAGCGGCTACCTGGGCTAACCAAAGCCATCTGGAACATCCACAGTCTTGCCCTCCTCCTGGCCATACTTCCACCTAACCAGAGACTGGTCTGGCAGTTAAGTGAGTTCACTTAGAAGTCTTTCAATGAGCATCAATTGAGGGATATTAATTATACAAGCTTTCATGTTATATATTAACTGGAGCTGGCCAAGCCTTTCAGTAAACTGTAACAGGTAAACAACGATATAGTGAAGTTCTGTGTGGAAAATACCAAGCAGCCTTGGCACACCCAGCAGATGATGCTGTGAGGTTATGTTCTTCACTGATGCATTTTGGTTTTCATGTTTATCTCACACTTTGTCATGTCAGACACTTCTGTATTGTATGATAGTGCTGTTACTCAAACTTCTTGAGCTAAGCAAACTCTTCACACAATGCACAAGCATTCCAAGATGTAGCAAACCAGATCTCTGCAACAGATACTAGTTTTCTAGAAGTCTTCAAGGAGTCAGGTCTGAAGCAGGCAGGCTACAGAAATAAGCTGGCACCACTAGTCCTTTTTTGCCTGTATTGTTCATTCAGTGCTACTGCTTTTGTGGTCACCTTAGGCAGGGACAAGAGGTTACAGCTAAAGCAAGCTCTGCTGTAGCAAGGTAACAAATACTGATGATTTCCAACTTTAAAATTATACACCTAAACAAATCTGAAATCCCATTAAGTCTCAAAGAGCCTATTACTTTAGCAATTTACTCCTCCATTTTGCACAGGCCAAAGTCCCATTTTAGTTTCCTTTTCATAGGGTTCTGACATTCACCCCGTACCAAAATATTCCTGCTGTCTATCCAACAGGATCCGCTTCCCAGCTTCTTCTACAAACCCCTTAACACATTTTGGTTTGGGCATCCTTCACAACTCTGCCATGCTGTACTTATTCAGGAAGTGTAGGATCTGATGCAGTGTCTTCAGTGCAGAACTTGAGACAGTTAAGCGATTCTCAAGAAAATAGTTACAAATGAAATAGCACAACTACAGACATGCTCACTTTCTGAACACAGTTCATGACATTATCAGCTTTTCTCTTGCCCAAATATGCTTTTTCTTTACATTGTGAGAAACTAGTATTACCTTAGTCCAGGAACTAGATTTTTTTTTAAATTTTGATACTCTTCAAATTGATAAGTAGAAAATAAGCAACATAAACTCACCAACAGCCAGGGAATTGTCTTTTCGCTTAAGTTACCCCATTTAGAGAAGTCTGAGGTGTCAGTTCAGCAACCGAGGAAGCTGCTTTAAACACATTGACTGCTAGGACTAGTTATCCTGTATAACTAATTGATCTCCGCATACAGATGACCTTCAAGTATTCAGGCATGCCAGTCTTGTCCTATGTCCAGACCGCATGTTATATCAGAGTAGTTCCACTGCCACTGAAGGGTGAGAACCTAGCAGCCAACTAACCCATGTTTGTACAGATGCTTGGTGCTAGCAACTGCTGACACAGGCATATGACATGGGTCTCAGCCTGTACCCCAGCTGCAAGTGCAGTGTTTGATGGTACCAGATTATCTCCCACCATCAGCTTCCATGACAAACCAAAACCAACAAAACAAACAAGGCAAAGAAGCTTTAGAAGCTTCACAGTGAGAACAGGAGACTCTTCCCTGCCCCAACGGCCATCTACTATTAAGACTTCAGATCAAGCAATGGTGAAAACCAGATAGACAAGACATTCCTGCCTTCTGCCCCCCAAGGGAAGAAGCATCACCTGCTCCTCACCTTGTCAGGCTACAGGACTGCACCATGCTCTCAGGCAGTTCTCAGAGCAAAGCATCACCTGAAATACTTACCTAGCTTAGCCTGCTACTGCTGGTCAGGGAATTCAGAAACAGTCAGCCAAATCCAGTTTGGATTAGCACACATTTAAAAGGGTTTGGTTTTTGACATACCAGAAGTGTTGGAGTTGAATGTTTCCAAAAGGCAGCTTGAAGTTGGATATCAGTAGGTCGCTGCAGTGAGTCATGCGCTTCTCTCCCTACTTATGTCTACAAATTCCACCCAGGCCCTTGCAGCATCATCAGTTGTGTGACACTGTGATGACCTGGCTTACAGAACCAAAATGGAACATTTTCTGAGCATGTTTTCTCTCAGGAGAGCAGGATTTAGCAACACCTGCTTCAAGTCAACAAGCTGTTACAGGAGCCAGAGCCTAAGGAATAAAAATTTGGATTCCCAGGAAGTACAGTCTGTGTAGTCACATTGCTCATCTGCCTCTATATTCCTCCCAAGTTACCTGAAGTTGCTTTCCCTCCCAATTCATTATTTAATCCTTAAAGACCAAAAGCCAAACTCTAGAGCATGATTATTTATTGTCCTTTTTAGGGAATACAAAGGCAGCTTTACAAAAAGATGGCCAGTAGTCATTGCCACAGCGAATTTTGTTATAACCTAATTCACTGTAAATTGAAACCTGCAGGCAGGTATAAACTCTAAGAGACAAACTGCTCTTCCAAATCACTGTTAGCAAGATAGATGCCTCACTACAGCTTGAACACATTCCAGTATAACCCCGTAATCTGTCACTTTGACTACTTCTAGCACAGATCCAGGAATAAGAATCTTAAACTTGGCTGCAACTGATGTGGCTGCTTAAACAGTTGAGAGCAAACTTTTCCTCCTGCTTTACAGGAAAAGTAAATGAATACAGCAAACCACAACTTTGAAGTGATACAGAGGGGACAAAGATGCAGTTCAGGACTGCTGGCCAGATAAGGAATAGTCCATGTCATTTGAAGTACACATTTAAAGTAATATTTTTGGTATACAGTGTTCTTTGTCAAGTGGAACTGCATGCTTCCCTCTTCCCCACCAAAGCAGTGGAGTGTTGGTGGAAACTGAGACTGAAGTAAGACTTGGTAATTGACAACATTTCATAAGAAAATTCAGACTTCTGATCCATAAGCCAGAAGGTAAGGTGTCTGACTTAATCCTTCAGCTGGGAGACTTCATAGAGGTATGCACCAAGCATCTTCACTCCCTGGATGTAGTTGTACCTGGAAAGAAGATCACTTCCATTAGCATTGTCTTAGTTTGAGCTGTGTTTCTAGCAGTTGTGCTTTTTGCAGTAGCAGTTCTATGCACGCAACAGACACTACAGGCGTTACTGTTGCAGGCAACAGGCACCACTCCCAACCTCCCTGCATCTCCTGTGGCAAGAGAGAAATGCCACCCTTGGGGTAGGGGGTAGACAAGCTTGGAGACCAAAGTCTAAAAACTGCTTCTGGTTTCAAGTGTATAAAACCACAAGCAGTAATGACATCAAGATTCAGCTACAGATTAGTTACCCAGTCATTCTCTGCTAGGGAGAAATAGCACTTTGCCTTCCAGAGACTTGTAGAAGAACTTGCTTTTCTTTGTCCTCTTCATAATGCATGCCAATACCCACTGTACAACTCAGCCTGGCACAGGCATAAATATTCTCTTACCTATTTAGCTTCTCATTTTGAGAGTGGGCACCATCATCTGCAGCTCCAACAGGAAGCAGCATGACATTCTTGCCTGTTGCTTCTTGAAAAGTAAGGGTAACAGGAATGCTTCCTCCCTCCCTCGTCAAGTCTGGTTCAACTCCAAAAACTAGAACAAAGAGATACTCTAGTCAGTTTGGAATTGTATTTGTTTTTCCAACACAGATACTTACTGCTGCTTGAGCAATCAAGTACCAACCACTTCTGTACCATGTGCTGGCCAAATCTTGCTGTTTTAATCAGCCAGGTGGCAGAGGTTGCAGAATTGTGGCATTTGACCCCCAGATGCAGTGCTGCAGTACTGTCACTTTCAGAGTTCAGTTACACAAGTAACACTTCATCTGAAAGCCTGTTTGTACTCCAACACAGAAGTTAGATTTCCTCTAGTTGCCCTAGCATAACTGATTAAGAAGGATGCTAGGATGACTAAACTTCAAGGGCTTTAGCTAATCAAGTGATCTGAACTACTCACAGTCTCATCCTTATGCAAAAGGAACATCATAGAACCATAGAATTCTATATAGAATAGGTTTGGGTTGGAAGGGACCTTAAAGATCATCTAGTTCCAACCCCCCTGCCACGTGCAGGGACACCTTTCCTCTAGACCAGGTTGCTCAAAGCCCCATCCAGCCTGGCCTTAAACACGGCCAGGGAGGGGGCAGCCACAGCTTCTCTGGGCAACCTGTTCCAGTGTCTCACCACCCTCACAGTAAAGAATTTCTTCCTAATAGCTAATCTAAATTTACCCTCTCTCAGTTTAATCATACCAATCATACCAATGGACTTGCTCCAGTACAGTAGGAATGAGCTTGGTATCGATTTTCTTTCCTTCCTGTACTTCAGACTTGAATTTAAGGACTGCACATGACATGCTTCCTTACTTGGCGAGCCAAACTTATAAGTGCAAAACACTGCAAACACGACCTCAGTATTTCTTGAGGTGCTGGAATAAGAGCTTTTTAGTCCTCCCAATGCCAAGTAGAAAACCCACTGACCTGTCTTCATGGCCCTCCTACCAGCCATGTAGTGGGGATGGTTGAAGTCTGACACCCAGGGTTTTCCACCATGGCCTAAGTATACTCTGAATTTGTTGGGGCTCTGCAACTCTGCAAACTTTTTGCTCATGTAGTCTTCAACCTATAAGAAAGATTGAACGATCTTATCTACTGTTAGCATTTGTATGAACATGAGTAAAGACTGTATACTAAAAGCATTTTAGGGACTTGCAGATCACTACTACTGCACAGCAATACTTTTCCTATTACTATTATTTCATGTTGTTCCTATGTATCTCTGCTCTGAAGTCAGAGTATCTTTTAGGCAAGTTAACAGTATACTGTAGAACAGTTAGCCAACATGTCGAACTCTCATGCTTTTGAATATGCACTTGTGGCAATAGAACTGCCCTACCATTAAATTAGCGTTTACTCCTGAGTCCTTTCTTTGAGTTAGTTGAGAAACTGAATAGCCAGGCCACAACAGTCCAGTGTGGGACCATACAGCAATTCCCTCAATTATCTGAGTTGAGGTGCAGAATAGGGAAGATGGTAGCAAAGTAAGTAACCACAACTGCTTTAGAAAACAGAAATACTCTTCCCCCAAGCACGGAGAATAGAAGTTTAGAGACAGTAGTTGTTTTGAGACCATCAATCAAACTCAACATACGTGCTTTGTGACTTCTTCAGGAGTCATGTTTGGCACAAGTCTGATTGAGAACTTGCCAATCACTTTCCTAGGAATCACAGTCTTGGCTCCAGAGGCTGAGAAGGCTCCTTCAATTCCATGGAGAGACAAGGAAGGATATCTCCACCTATGCATAAGAATATTTCTCTGCAGAAGCAAAGGGAAAGATGCAAGGTTACACGAAGTTTGACAGGGTTCCCCAAAGTAATAATTTCTTCAATCTAGTAAAGATTTTGCAAGAAGCAGTGCTTTCTCCCATGGACAAATGCAGCTCATTCAAGACCACTCAGTTATAAACAGAAGCTGTTACTCCCATTAAGCACACATTTTGATACAACAGCTGGATTTTCTGCACCTTGAGATTCAGTAGCTCTAGTTTGGCTTTCTCCTAGTTCTATGGAACTTACAGGACATGACCAGTCTGCTTCTGACAAGGACAGAAATATGAGGTGCTCAAGCACAGTGTGTAGGGAGTGTATTGGAAGCTCTAATCCCCACTGCCTCAAGTCAGGCAGGTGCCTTCATCACTGAGTCACATGCTTCTGGAGATCACAAGTTTTCTAAAAGCCTCACCACTGTGCAGACAGGCATACAGTGTGCTCCTATTTATATCATCAGTTGTATTAAACTGCCTGAACTCTGGATTGATTAAAGTGAGCGCTATTGCCTTCCTCAGATATACTTCTGCATTTCCTCCTTGTTCCCTTGGACACAGCTGTTCAGTACATTGGATACTGTGAATTCCACATACATGTCCTATATAGCTACAGTACCTCAAACTTGAACTTCACTGCAGAGATTCAGGAGACTTGGAAATTTTGTGGGCTTTAATGTTAACAGTTTGTTTTGTTCCAGGTACAACCTGCCTCTAATCTTCTCTCGAAGAATTTAACTGTCACTGCTCAAATCTTTCCAGCACATTGTTTCTCAGGTGGAGATTACAGCCTTCCCCCCCATATCTCCCTTTAGTCCTAAGACCCATCTTGCATGCAGCTTAGTTAGAACTCCCTTGGTAAGTTAAGCTAGGATTTCAGTCTAGCTGAGACTGAACAGCTTTAGGTCAGTATCATATATGAGAAGCATCTTGCCAGCTCCTTCTTATATACACACTATATTTCATCCATTACTTTATAGGACAAGGCTAAACAAGGAAGCCTGTGTGCTCTCAGTTGATATAAATCTGAGCATGTAAAGACAAGGTTGAGGATATAAAGTTGTTACTTATACCTATTTGAGTTGAGTCTGAAGTCTCCTTCTGACAGTACTAGGACAGAAGACAGACCTGCACATGTAAACTTGTCTCTTACAACACTTGTTTCTGCTTTTTATGATAGATGTATTTGCATCTAGGGTTTAATGCTTTAAAATTAGTAAAACCTATACCTTGCAAGATTCAATGCTGTTAAAAGCATTCATTTGGAGAGCTCCCAGGATGAAGATTTGAAAAGTTCAGACATGAGTTTATTGAACATGAGCCTGTTCAAAGATTTGGGTGGCTGCCTAGTTCATGGTTACAAAACAGTCCTTGCTTGCCAGGTCTAAGAAGATGTTCAGTACGTCAATGTTAAGTTCATCACAGCTAGATCTCAAACTGTTTTCTCACCTTATGAGAAGTCATCTCTATGAGCAACTACTTTATTCCTGATACTGAACTTCTCACAGATATAAGAAATCTGATGCTTTGTGTAGATGTGGTGTCTGACCTCTCGAAAAGTGCTAGCAGTTCTTATCTAGCATTAAGAGAACAGCATTAGATAAATAAAGTTCTGTACAAGTTTGAAATGCTACATCGACTAAGGAACAAATTTAAAGTTGCCTAGGCTGCTTGCCTTAAACACAGGATAACCTAGACTAAGTTTCCAAGCACCTAACGCTTTGCAGAGGAACTGCTAGTATTAAGTATGCAGTCAACTACACAGCAGGTGAAATTAAAATGGTGATACTGCTTTGAAGATAAAGACATCAGATGAATTCTCTGCCTACTAAATTACTTGGTAACTACACAAGTATCCACAGAAGCTTGTTTGTCTTCTACTAGCATAGCTTGAACTAACACAGCTAACCAGGGTAGAGAGGAAGGAATACAGTATACCTTTGTATCATGCAATAGTTTTGTTGCTCCTACATCTTTTGCATATTCTTCCAGGTCAAAATCAATCTTCTCATACAGTGCCAGCTCCTCATCAGTAACAGGTGCCACTGCTTCATTAATGCCTGGGATGAGGATTTTCCCTTTCTTGTCTATAAGAGAACCTGTAAATAAGCACCTAATATCAGGATTCAACCAGAAGAAACAAGATGTCATTGCTGGGAACACTTTCCATAAGGAAACATAAGTCTTTGCCTTCTGAAAACTCTGTAAGTGTAATAAAACTCTGACCTCTACCTCCCACAGCCTGTATCACTAAGCATTGAAGGCACTTATGGAATCTGCAGCTATCCAAAATGCAAACTTCCTTGCAACTGCATTTAATTTTATGGCTACATATTTGGCTGGCTGTTTGAAGGTAGGATTCCCAAGGAGTTCAATATGTCATCTGTAGAAGAGTTTGCAGAAAAGAGCTGATTTAATTGACACACAAGTTTGCAGCAGGATTTTAGAGGAAGCTAAAGTAGATGGACAACTTGGCAAGACCTTCCTCATATTTCTGTGTCTAAGGCATCAGCCTGTTTTATGCATACTTGGCAAGCACCATTTCATTGGTCATTGTTTTGCTAGTGTAAGCAGCCCTTAGGAACCTCTCTCACTGCAGACACTCATGCTTTAATGGCTCTAACTCTCACTTTAGATGAATTCAGTGAAACCTGCTTTTTCTTACCCATTAGAGTAATGAGATCTGTCATGGCTTCATGTACTGAACCACCATAAACTCCAGAGTGAAGGTCTTTGTCGCTACATTCCACCTGGTTTGAAGTGAATTAAGATTCAGGTTAATTTTAGCATGAAGACACTGTCAAATGCACAGACTAGACTTTTACCCTAGCTTTTTGCTGCATGTATTTTGAGAATGCACCTGTTTTTGAAAACAGATCACTCAGTTGTAGTACATTAAAGCAGATATGTTTTTTTATTGCTCTGTGGAGTACAAGCTCTTAGTACTGACTGTCCCAACCTTGAAGACTTCAGTGGTGACATCTTCCTGTACTCTGGAAAATATCTGTATGAAGATATATATGCCATGAGAATCCTCCAGTGAAGGTGCTGGCTTATCTTGCTTCATACTTTTGAAAGCTGTCCCTCCCACCCAAGGATCTTATAGGATAATAAAAGGAAGATATTTAGACAATTACTAGAAACTGTTCTACTGAAGTAGTCAGTTTCACCTTTTCTGAAGACAAGCTATTGGCATGCAAAAGTTAGAGTTACCACTCTTCTCCAGTAGAAAAATCAGCTTAATACTGGTTTTGCAGTGTATTTCAGCACTTACCTCTATGAAGTAGTAGCAGATACCCCTCAAGCCATAGGTGATGCAAGGCTTCTTCTTGCCTAGCCAGTAGTTGTCAGAAATACAAATGTAATCCACGTCTTTGAAGAAAGTGTCTCGCTGAGCAAAAATCAGTTCATCAAGGCCTTCAGATCCCGATTCTTCCATGCCCTCTAGGCAGAACTTAACATTTACTGGAAACTCCTTTGAAAATGAAAAGCCAAGAACAGACTTAAGTGTGTGAAAACATTGGACTCCTTCAGTGATCAGTAATTTTCATGTGTCACATACAAAACAAAAATGGACATGAGTAAGTTAGTTCCATGACAGTGGAATTTGTTAATTATACACAAAGTATTACAAAGTTTGGACTGTGCTTACATTGAGGGCACTTACACCACCCTTCATTTGATGGAATTCAAACTCTTCAAAAAAGTTTTAACTAAGCTCTAGAACAACTTGTTCCCAGTCCTCTTAATTGTGGGAACACAAAGATCTACTGCCAAAGGTAAGTCACAGGACTAGGAAAACTAATATTAACCACAGAAATTGCATACCACAGTAGGAGAGTCAGAGCTACCCTGTCTATCCAGTCTACCATATTCTATGCCTAGACAGGACTTGAGAACTGCTAATTCTTCTCACAAGTAATAGCAACTAGCCTTGCAAGATAGAGCAGACATCCTGAGCTATTTCTGACTGCGTTTTTTCTTGAACAGAAACAGCAAAGCTCCCAGTTTACTGTGACTAAGTTAATCCCTTCTTAGAGCTCAGTGGTAGCGAGACATTAAGCTTTGCTAAAGGCCAAGCTAATTTGACATCTTCACATGAGAGTGACCACATTTGATTATTCCTCCTGCCTCAGATGCTTGCATATTCTATTCAATATATTCATTAATGACTTGGATGAGGGATTAGAGTGCACTGTCAGCAAGTTCGCTGATGACACAAAACTGTGAGGAGTGGCTGACGCGCCGGAAGGCTGCGCAGCCATTCAGAGAGACCTGGACAGGCTGGAGAGTTGGGCGGGGAGAAATTTAATGAAATATAACAAGGGCAAGTGTAGAGTCCTGCATCTGGGCAAGAACAACCCCATGTACCAGTACAAGTTGGGGACAGAGCTGTTGGAGAGCAGCATAGGGGAAAGGGACCTGGGGGTCCTAGTGGACAACAGGATGACCATGAGCCAGCAGTGTGCCCTTGTGGCCAAGAAGGCCAATGGCATCCTGGGGTGTATTAGAAGGGGTGTGGTCAGCAGGTCACGAGAGGTTCTCCTCCCCCTCTACTCTGCCCTGGTGAGGCTGCATCTGGAGTATTGTGTCCAGTTCTGGGCCCCTCAGTTCAAGAAGGACAGGGAACTGCTAGAGAGAGTCCAGCGCAGAGCCACGAAGATGATTAAGGGAGTGGAACATCTCCCTTATGAGGAGAGGCTGAGGGAGCTGGGTCTCTTTAGCTTGGAGAAGAGGAGACTGAGGGGTGACCTCATTAATGTTTATAAATATGTAAAGGGCAAGTGTCAAGAGGATGGAGCCAGGCTCTTCTCAGTGACATCCCTTGACAGGACAAGGGGCAATGGGTGCAAGCTGGAACACAGGAGGTTCCACTTAAATATGAGGAAAAACTTCTTTACGGTGAGGGTGACCAAACACTGGAACGGGCTGCCCAGAGAGGTTGTGGAGTCTCCTTCTCTGGAGACATTCAAAACCCGCCTGGACGCGTTCCTGTGTGATATGGTCTAGGCAATCCTGCCCCGGCAGGGGGATTGGACTAGATGATCTTTCGAGGTCCCTTCCAATCCCTAACATTCTGTGATTCTGTGATATGTATTTTCCTTCCGATACATTTCATTAAAGCAAAAATATTTAAAGTGCAATCCAAGCATCTACAACACTAACTTGTCAGCAAGTCAACTCAACCCTACCAGGACACCACGGAATTTACAGGACTATTGCATCATTCCTCTGATCAGCTGAATAAGCAGGCTTGCCTCACAAGGGTTTGTGGCTTGGGTAACATTTATTGCTAGACTCAGCTGGCATGTAAAAAAGCAGGATACATTTTGGGCACATACCTGGTTAGTTTGTTGATAAGCCTCCAAAGCATTCAGCCAGGCCAGCACTGGACCTTTGTCATCTGTTGATCCTCGCCCATACAGCTTTCCTGTAGAAACAAGATACAAATTAACCACTGTGGAGAAAAATTAGGATGAAGCTTCAGTCATCTCTTGCCTGCAGGAGAAAACATCCTTTTGGATAAGCTTTTTACCCCTGCTTATATTAACTTTCATTTCCAATTCTTCTGAAGTAGCAGTTCTACATCCCACTTCATACACCCATGCAAATGGGATAGGTACAGGACTGCAATAGTTCTCCCACTTACAGAGCTACTCCACCTCTTCCCCCAGCTGTTCCCTGGACAGGAGTTGTACATAAGCCCGGAAAAGATGTAACTCTGCCTTGGGCTAAGTTGTTCCTATATCCTTACACAGTAATATCACTTTCTACAAACACAGCAGTAAGGTATAGAAACAAGCTACCTCCTTTTAATAGAAACCTATCCAGTATTAGCTTCAATTCAATAATTCTTTGTTTGAAGAGTAAGACTTCAGTAGCTACTGATCAATCACTTTTCTGGATTCTCCAGATAAATGTGAATCTCCCCAGAAAGGGCTTTAGTCAAAGAGAAGTTTTACAGGCTACAGGGAAGGCCCAGGAAATGTAGCACATCGGATCACAGTAGGGGCAGATACTGCTGCAACTCAGAGCTGTGGCTACAACCCCTAAGCTCTAGGAGTAACCATGGAACTGACAGAACAGGTCAGACAGCTTGCAGGGTAAGGAGCCATTGGTAAATATGCCTCCTACACTGCCAGGCTGCACAGAGACAAGCCATAGCCTGAGGCAAGTCTAGCTCTTGATATCACATGAGATAATCCAACTTTGTAACTTGGACTCTGCTGCCTATGACCAAGCACCCAGGGAGAAATACTAGTGACCACAGAAACTTTTTTCTTGGCAATGATTAACGCTTATGCAACAAGAATGGTTAATATCCTTCTATTCACATGACCTTTGACACTCAACACAGCAAATGAAACAAGGAAGAAGCTGTTGGTAGCACCAGCTTTAAATAGAAAGGAAAGTTTTAGTCTCCGCTTGGCTACTGGCAATGTGTTGTTTCAACAGGAGCTACTGCACCATTTCTTCATCCCCGTTTATGAGAGGGACACTTGTCTGGGCACTAGCTCTGTAAGACACAGCTTCTGCAGTACTCATTGTAGCATAGTATGCTAACACAAGGCAACCCAGGAGGCTGCTGCACCATTCCTGTCTCCAGGCATAATGAAGCTGCATTGAGTGTTTGTCCCCTGTAGTTCAAAATCCCTGCAGTCTGACATGACTTTACAGGTGGCAAGTTGTGAACAGCACAAGAAACTAGTTCTAGAAAGCTTTCTGGCAACAAATTGTTACCATGGAAGGCAACAGTTAAGATTTTGCTGTAGCTTCAAGGAAGACAGTATGCAAGTACAGTCTAGACTATCAGAACAGGAAACAAGCTCTGAGAGGAGCTGAGATTTTGCAGCTCTACTTGTTTACCATTTCCTCCCCTGCATCTTTTGTCTCAACAGTATTAAACATCCATGTCTCTTCTTACTCTCCTTCCCCCTTTCAATCAAGGGTACAACTTTAGAACAGTTGAGAAATACCACACTTGTCAAAGAAATGCTCATCAGTTTGTGAAGCCTACCACTCTTACCTTCTCTTTCTACCAGTGTGAAAGGCTCACTATCCCAGCCATCCTCTAGTGCTGCTGGCTGAACATCCAGGTGACCATATACACACACAGTCTTTTTGTGTGGATCTGAGCCAAGTGTTCCCAGAACAATTGGCGGTAGAGAGATCTCTGATCCATCAGGCAGCTAGAAAGAGAAGGCAAGAAGTTTTATGCAAACATGGATGTCAGAGTGGCACATTTTTATCAGATGAATGAATTACTTTAACATTATGGAGGTCATGAGATTAGGGGCATAGATAGCTAAACAAAACTAAGCTACTTAAACTGATTGCCAGAAGCAGTGTGCCAATGAAGGCATGACAGCACCATGCCAGTAAAAGTTGCCTAACAAGTCCCAGTAATAGTCAAAATGTTCCAAGCCACTCAAAACTGTTAGCTTTACACTAACAATCCTACCTTAGATTTTAGCAGAGCAAGCTGTCTGCATGCCAAACTACCATATCTAATGCTGACCTAAGTGTAAGTGATAAACTCCATTCAATATTGCATTCTGCATTGCTTGTCACTGCACTTTCATCCTGTCCACTGTATAGCTCTCTAGACAAAAATTTCCTGATAGTGGTATCACCAAGTGTAACATGTGCCTACACCCACATAAGGTCAGCATAACAGCTTTATCTCTCTATACCAGCCTACGCTGTTAAGCAAAGGGCAGGGTGGTGCTGATGAACTTAGTTCAAGAGTTGAGCTTGGCTTAGTCCTTTGGAATACCCCATAGGCAATTACCACATGCTATTCTCTGTCAGCATGTATTTCCCTTCTGGTGAGCTGAGGAGAAGAAACTGGACTCCACACAATCCAACGTGAATCAAAGTGAAGACGCTTTATTAAGCATAGTCTGTCCCTTTTATGCATTTGTACTTTCCCTGGCTGCAAGCATGTGCATTGCTATTGGTTAATATTACTGTCCACACTTCAAGCATACTCTTTGATGTGTTGATTGGTTACTGCTCTGCCACTGGTCCTTTTTTGTTTGGCTCCATCAGTTCCTGTTTCTTCTCCTCCGTGTCCGGCTCCCATCGGCTACTCCCTCAATTATTGTTTGCTCAGCTGCTGTTTTTCCTCATTTCTTCTCTCCAAGGTCAGCTTATTGACACTAACTACATGAATCTTGTCACACAGCTAGGCCCTCACTCCATACTCTCATACATCTGGCTCATTACATGACCATTCTCCTCCAGAAACCCCTCTACAGTGAGCTAACACATACTCCTATACACTGTCCAGCAGATCAAGATCAGCTTTGACTTTTTGCTCATACAGGCTCCAAGCTCCAATTTTTTATCAACAGGTTACATGGTCCTTGACCAGCTGCAGCTCTAAGTGATTAAAGCATTATTGCAAGAATTTACACTTACAGTAATCAGTACAGTAATCAGTACACAGTACAAACTGCTGTGCAGCAGTAAACTAAGTTAGATTAGACAAGTTCACCAGTTGCTTTACATTGTCCTTCACTGATATAGCAGCAATGTACATAATACACTGACTAGTTTTGTCTATACTTAAAAGTAAATACTAAAGATAACTTTAATCCAGCTGCAAGAGTTTTCTAAAAAGAAATGTTACTTGTAATAAACTCTGTAAAATCAGTTCATGCCCCCAAAAAGTTACACTGATGAATGGAACAAGTTTGTCTCTGAATTAATTGAAACACTTTTGATGAGATTTTAAGCTGTAGGTGGTAGCAGAGCTAGAATTACCCTACAGATTCTCTCCCAAGAGGGCACATGAAGTCAGCTGCTTCCCTGCTGGGACCTGTAGTGCTACAAACAAGTGTATTCCAGTTGCCAAAAGCAAGAACTGTTCAGAGGGTCCTGATACACATAGATTTCACCCAGCAGTCATTAGCACCAATTACAATGATAATCTTCTAAAACTAGCAAACACTCCAATACAACAGGATTTTGAATGCCACTATCCAAATGCTAGTCTAACAATGTTGGTATGGGTCTTAGTCTGTAACATGTAGTAACTAGGCACTTCAAAGGAGGAGCATATCAAGTAGATGGTTCCCTAGGATGAGATTATAATTATCATTCTGATAAGCACATACATTTCTCAAGTGACAAAAAGCAGTCCAGATAGCTAAAAATAAAGAGGGGACTCATCCTGTTACAGATGCTTCTGTATCTGGCAAGGGAGCAGTGCAATCTTGTGACAAATCTTACACATGTGGAAGAGCCTAAAAGTCTTTGAAAGACTTACGGAAACTTCAGTCACTATCTTTACAGCCTATGGGTCTAAGGTCCAACACCAGCCTGCTGTTAAAAGTGTCTAACATTATTTGCAGGTGCTCTGTTCATGTTCAGTTAGAAAAGTATTTAAAATACATTTAATACACAGTCCAAAATGTAATTAAGGTTTACTATAAACAAAGGTTTTAACAGGAAGCTCAGACTGTGTGGCAGGAAAGACATCCCACAGCCCAACAGGCTACTGCCTTTCTAGGCCACTACCCACAAGACCCTTGTGTGGTGATCCTGACCAGAAGACCATCAGACACCAAAGAATTAGTGATTCACATAGTCAGCCTGAGTACGCCCAAGCCTGTGCTGTGCTATGCTGCACACACAGCTTCACCTTCCTGCCTGTATTGTGCATAGCCTGCACATTTGCATATCCTGGGCTGCAGGATAAACTTAGACAGTTGACTGTAGCTTGCAGGCAGTTCCCACTTGATACTGGTGATAACACCACCTTTGTCTTTAGAAGTGCAGCAAGTAGTTCTCATGTGAATATCTCTTTTGTTTGGCAGTGGAATCAAACAGCTTGAATAAATAAAATGGGATAACATTTCCATGAATGGGATCTGCACAGCATGCTGCACACCGATTGGATGTCTGCTAGATTCTGCACAGCTTGGGGTTCCCAGCATCTGAAGGGACATAATCTTATCTATTCTTTATAGTGGTAGCTCTAATAAACAGCATTTTAAATGATACTTTATGGAGTCTTAAGTGTCTTTCTTACCAGGATCATAAGAAGCCAGCCTGGTGCAAAATACCTTGTCTTCTAAAGAGACTTTTTCTACTAAGCTGACATGGAGATGCTCACATACCTTTTGTTTCCCAATATCCATAAGTTGGGTTGCGCCTCCTAGTCGTTCAATATCCTTTGCAGCAACCTCCATCATGCGTCTGATTTCAGCCCTCTTCTCTGGCCATGCTGACACACTCTGGATTGCCACCCATTGAGCCAGCCTCTACAGCAAGACAGAAAAGTTAAAGGTTTCACTACACATGAATTATGGCATGGGAGGCACAACACAAATAACAACACCTTGAAATTCAGCTAATACTGTTTTAGTCAAGCTTAAACTTGATGCAAATCAGCTCTGCCATCTGCTCAAAGGAGTATTCTAACCATTGACATAACACTCAAAAGCTCTCTAAAACCTCACTTTCCTACAGCTGCCCCTGCAATGCAACACAAAATCTACAGATACACAAGGTAGGCTTAAAAATATGACAGCTTGTGCACATTGTGCCTTTCTGATTGCCATTCTTTAAGAATCCAGAACCAGCTAATGTCCTTCAGGCTTCTCAGAAAGGCTGCCTTAGCTTCTTTCCCCTCAGCGTGAGATCACTGAGAGCAACCATCAGAAGTCAAGCTGAACACTTGGCATAGTTCTTGTCTGGGAGTTTGCAGTGCTATACGACTGATTCCTTCACAGGCAAAAGGGATTGCAATACAAAGTGCAATTAAATAGCAGGTTAAATGGCAAAGTACAGAAGGTAACCTCTCCCTCTGTCCCCCAACATGAACAGTTTCATAAGAGAAAGCTTTATTCCAGCCTTGTGTATATCTTTCCTCTCCCATCTCAAAAGGGGAGAGACAGTATAAACCTAGTTTGGCATTCAGGAGCTAGTGTCAAACTTCTACCTCTAAATATATCACTGTTTGCACTATACAATAATAGAGCATTTTCTAATAAATCCACCATGGAGATTTACGTCTTTGAACAGAACTAGGTCTAAACTTAAGAAACAAATTTTTCCGGCTTGACTCAAACCAGTCACACCTGCTGCCTGCTCCCCCTCTCCCCAATTACTTGGCATTACTCCATTATTGGGCAAATTATATAGGTGTACCAATAAGCTTGAAGCTGACCACCTAACAACTTTTAATATCCCATAGCTATCTGTGCTGCAGGACAAAACTTTGAAAGAAAACTTACCTGAATATAGAGGTCCTGGTGTTCATCAATGTATTTAAAGAGTGTTTCAAGAGCAGGCATTTTCTGACCAGAATGGTGTTGCTGAAGATTGTGACAAAAATAATTTAGCCTTCACAGGTTTCAGAAGCAACAGTCAGTAATCAAGCAGCCACAGAAGACTTTCATCTTTCCACTGCTAATGAGAAGCTATATGAATAAAAACCTTGAGGCCACTCCCTCTCACAAAATCACACAGTGAAGTGGATAAAGCATATTTAATCTCAACATCCCTGTTTCTGCCTCTCCCCATAAAATAACTTTGGAAGTTAAACTGAGCAAGCTTGTCTATAGGGATACATCAATCAAGTCACGTACTTCACTTTAGTGCAGATTTACAGGCAAAATGTTACTGAAGTGAAATCTACTCTTTGAAGTTGCATTTTATTATAAGAGTTCAACTAATAGTGTGCCATAGGCTTGAATGCTAGTAACTAGGTCCAAGAAAGCACCACACTTTTACTTTGTGCCCTACAAATGAGGTTAAAAGCAGGCAGCTTAAGAACTATGTTTTCTTCAGTCCTGACCTGCCACTCAGCCTTCCCAAATAAGGTCAGTGAAGCCACAGGAACAGAAACCAGCCCCAGCAGGCCATGAGCAAGTGGTCAGTGACTACTTCAGTGCTACTACTTCCTTGTTTTGTTTTAGTTTTAACTGAAGCTCATGTGATAAAATCCAAGACCTCTCCCCTCCTCAGTTTTGTCTTCCTCACGAGTTCAAAATTCATATTTAAAAGACATATTGTTCACTCAACCAACAAAACCAACAAGCTTAAACTTAGTTCTCAAGTTAGAACTAAAGACACAGCATCTCCTCTAAGCCAGGAAAACAATGAGCTTTATGAACACGCCTCTGAAATCCAAGCGCCTGGACCACAAGAAAAACTCCAATGTCCGTGTACTACACTGAACAAGCATGTTCAGCAGCACCAACTGCTGTGATTCAGTATTTTCCTCAGTCAGCTTTATGCCAGATCCTTTAAGCCTTTCTTCCACTGCTACACGGAACTCAAGACAAGTATGGCAGTTGCTAAAACATTTGACTGCTTCTCTTAGGATTTCTTGAACAGCTGACTACTCTACATAGCTGAAATGAATACTTTCAAGCTGCAGGTTGTCCCACACAACATACTGCAATATAAGCACATCCTACCACCCCAAATCTACAAAAAATTTACAGAATTCATTTTCTTTCAAGCAGGGTTGTACTTACACAGATCGCTGATGTTTGACATACAAAAATCCTTTCACTCAGGATGACTTCTATTTAATTTACAGCATCCATCAAGTTTGAATTTGGATAATGAGTTTTAAGCACCAATTAGAACAACCCCAAACCACCAGACAGCTCAAGCATTCTCTTCAATTGCCATGAATGGTGAAAACTGAATGCCTTCAAAAGGACTATATAGACATAACCAAGTTAAAGCAATGCTTCTCACTGAAGCCTGGTTTCCCTAAACGGAGCCACCATCCTGACATGCAGTTGGGAGCTCAGGCATGATTCATCTGGAGCTCTTCAGAGAAACCAGCACACAGGCATCACCCTGTGCATCTGACACTCCCCTTCACTCAACCAGTTCCTATAGCAACATCATGGCTTTAACTTCACAGCACAGACACATATTACATGGAGGCTGATATTCTGTCCAACACAAACAAGATCTGGACTACTTGCTAAGTCAGGGACCACTTGAAGCATCATCTCAAACAGTTAAATATTCTTAAAAATTAGAGGGGCATTGAATCACTCAAGTCTCATTGTAGAGCTGCAAAAAAAAAAAAAAACAAACATCTGCCCCAGACAGCTTCAAACTTGGAAAAACAAACATAGCTTACTGCACAGCACAAGGCTGGATATTACTTCCCCTCCCCTCTCAAAAACCAGGGTTAGAATTTCCTGCAGTTCCTTCAGACTAGAGAACTGAATCCTTCCTACCTGTGTGGAAGAGGCTCCACAGTTCTACCTCTTCACAGCACTGTAACAGTTGCATTATGAAATAAGTCAAGAGACCATCAGTGCAGTATGACAACTTTGCCCTCCTTAACCCCAGGCAAGATGAGTACCCCAGGTGAGAGCATTTAATCAGGTTAGGGGAGGTCTGTAGCCATCACGGAGCACTCACCGCCCTCCAGCAGCACACAACCCCACGTCCACATTACAGGCCCTGCTCTTTGGGCTGAGGCTGACTTAAAAGGTCAAATTTGGGACTTTACAATGGTTTGTAGCAAAAAGGAAAGTTCACCGTAGCCCCCAGCTCAGTGACCGCGGAAGGGAAAGCCCCAGGGCGGGCGGGCCGCACGTCGCAGGTTTCCTAAGGGCGGGGGGGCTCACGGGGAGAGAGGACAAGCGTGGGGAAGGGGCTTCCCCCTCAGGAGCAGCCACGGCGCTGCCGCGCCCCGGGAGAGCCGGCCGAGCCGAAACATGAGGCCGGGCAGTCGCTTCCTACCGCGGGACACCGGGCAAGGCCCGGCGGGGACGCCGAGCAGCCAGCACCCGCCTCCCCGCAAGGCCGCGGCGCTGAAGCAGCCGCCGGCGGGGCCGCAGAAAGGCCAGTCGCGGCCCTGCGCTCCGGGCCACAGAGCCACAACGCGAATGGGACGGGACGCGGCGCGGCGCGGCCCGGCCCGGCCCCTCCCACACCGCCACTCACTCAGGCCGCGCCGTCCCTGCTCCCTGTCTCAAGCACCAGCTGCCGCCGCGGCGCTTTAAATACCCCCGCGCTGGCCCCGCCCCACACCTCACGCCGCGGTGGCCAATCCGCGGGCAAGGAGAGGGCGGGCGCAGCGACCTCGCACGGCCCCGGGGCGGGGCTTGCTGCCAGAGGGGCGGGGCCGAGGCGGTGGCTTCCTGCCGCCGGCGGGGGGGGCACTCTCCGGTGCCCCCAGCGGCCGCGCCCAGCTACGGCGCCCCGGGGCACCGTCGGGGGCGGGGGTTCAGCGGGGCTCTGTCCT
The DNA here is from genome assembly GCF_013368605.1 of Nyctibius grandis. NCBI lineage: Eukaryota > Metazoa > Chordata > Aves > Nyctibiiformes > Nyctibiidae > Nyctibius > Nyctibius grandis. The sequence continues at coordinate 46,496,334 of NC_090660.1, forward strand.
GCGTGGGGCATCGCCTCGGGGCTGCCGAGTGCTGATGAGCTTCCCACTCCCCAGTGAAACGTGATGAGCAAGGGCATAGATAATACAAGAGAAATATGAGAAATAATATAATATGGGTGAATACAATTAATATGGGTGAAATTTGGGAGATCTTGGCCAGAGCCTGTCTGGACAAATGAATTTATTCCAACCAAAGATGGGAGTGTCCTTACAACCTTCCTACATTTGGGGTTTACCTTACATAGATTTAGGTGTGGTTTAGATAGGTTAGATAAGGAAAGTGTAATATGGACAGTAAGATGTGGAAGTGAAGTAAGATCACCCAGGGAAGAGTTTTCTCAGCTCCTAGCAACAGCCTAAAGTCATTCCACATGCAGAAAGAGAAAAGTTCAGCTCTTACCCTGTCTCTCTGTTTAGCCCGCACCCAGGGCTAAACAATAACCACTTGTTCTATCACCCAAGACCACTCCCCAACCAAGAAAGGGGATTGGGAAAAGGAGGGAGACTCGTGGGCTGGAATCAAAACAGATTTAATAAAATAAGAAAACCAATATCAATACTAATACAAAATACACAAAGTTATACTTAGCCCATAGAGTGGTGGTGGTGGAACACTCCAGGGATAGCAACCAGTGAGGGGAAAGAGAGTCAAGAAGACCAGGGAAAAGAGCCCCAGCCATATCTAGCAAACTTTCCAATTTATAGTGAACCTGACATTTATGTTATAGAACACACCTGCCCTGGCTTTCACTTCTCATAGCTTTAGCACCTGGCTGCTAATGGCCTTGATCACCATACCATGGCTGGCCACAAATTAAACCAAAATGGAACAGAAAATTAATTCTATTATTTCATTCCAGCAAAACCAGGACACCAGTGCCTGACCTAAATGAAGCGAGGCCTTATAAGATGGGAACTGCTGAAGCTGCTTCTGTTCATGAGTAATTGAATAGCTCTGATATGTATAGCTGTTAACCGTGTATGGATATAATAATTTGGTAATTCATATTGTTTTATAGACATTCTTAAAAGAAGTGTAAAAATTGTGGTTGACCCCAGGCTGTGGTAAAAGTATTTGTTACCTGAATTACTGAGGGAGGTTCACTGCTCAGTCACTCCTGTTGGGCAGTGTGGTCCTTGGTGCCACAAATATTAGGAAATGTGCTGATAAAATTTGCTGAGGGCATAAGGCCAGGAGATGGAGTAAGGACAGAGAAGGAAAATGGAACAATATGATGAACCTGAAGAAATAAAACCAGGATGAAGTTTGGTAACAGGGAGCTCATGAGCTGGAAGTGAGTGAGAAGGAGCAGGGCATACTAGCCAGTCGTGGGAGGTCCGTGAGCTACCAGGAGCTGCCATGGGAGAGAACTATGTAATTTTGGAACTTGACGGGTTGTGCCTGGGGGCTGAGGTAAGTGCTAGGACCTTGCACAAGGCTGTGGCGAGTCTTGTCTTACATGGGCTGCTGGGCGCAGCTCCAGCCACCCATGGACAATGAGCTGAAACCACAACAGCAGGTCTCTGGAGGGCTGCTCGGATGGTCAGAGAAACAGCGAGTCTCTGAGCGTACAACTTTGGCTTAAGTAACCTACAGAAAATACTGAGGAACAATGTGCTTGCAAGCACTCTTTATGCTGCCATTAATGCACAAGGGGGAGGAAAATAGTTATTGATAGTGGCTGTAAGGTCCTGAGGGCACTCCCTCCCCTGCAAGTTTGGCTGCCTGGGCTAGGGGCAGCCAGGGACAGAGCAGCCAGGGCTGCCCCATCCCACTGGTGATGGTGGGGAGAGGCTACCAGGTGGCCCACAGGGTGACTGCGGTCAGTGCTGCCCCTGGCCTGTGGGAGCTGCTTTTGGCTGGGCTGCCAGCACTTGGCCCCACCTGAGCTACAGCTCCCACCCCATCACAGCCCTGCCTGGCCTGGCCACGGGTCATGTTGAGCTGGGGATTCACAGGCTGAGACCTGGCCCAGCCTTGTCCCAGTCGCCAGGGAGGTGCCTGGGGCTGGGGCTGCCCTGGTGCCCCTCAACTGCCTGGCTCCTGGCTGGGGGTTGGGACAAGCCCTGGCTACCGGGCCCTGCCCTGATGGACACCCATGGGGAGCCCCCACTGCCCTCCCTGTCCCCAGGAGCCCCTGGCAGCAGGATACCTGGCACTGCTCTGTGTTGGTAGAAGAGCAGATGGCCACATCAACTGCACATGGACAAATGTAGCTTAGAAACAGGAATAAAGTTTCTATCCACACTCACATTAGGGAAAACCTTGTGCAGGAGCAATAGGAAAGAAAAAGATTAAAAAAAAGAATAAGAAAATGCTTCTAAAAAGCATTTTGTTGCATTTATGAAAGGCATTATGTGACATGACATGGGATGATTCCTGGTGACCTCTTTCCATTCCCATGTTCATATATGGAAGTAATTTTTGGTACTTTTTTCCCACATCCAAAACAAACCCCACAAACCAAAAACATGAATCAAGGACACAAGCTGGGGAAAAAAAAAAAGCATTAGGAAAGCATACAGTGAAAACATTGTGTACTGTATTATCAGAGTTTTCTGCAAGCCTGTATTGATCTAAAATCCACAAAGGATTATGTGAAGAACAAACACAGAAACCACACAGTGGCTTACCCAAGTGTAAACAACAAAAACTTTTTTTGAAGGATAATAGGCCCAGTTATCAGCTTTGAGGGCCTTGTAAATTGTCTTTATGTTTTGTTTTACAAGGCTAGTAATTTGGAGGTGAAAAAAACATGTGCATACATAAAAACCCTTTGGGAACAGAGGAGAAAGGAAGGGTAGGAAAAGACAGATTTATCAGGAATGTTTAGGGACAGAGGGAGACAAAGCAAGTTACTTTATAAAGAAAATATAAAGATGCTGGGCTTTGTCTGGTCCAGGCGAAGCTATCTAAACATCTAAGCTGCTCTATTTCTTTTTTTTAATACGTTCTCTTTGAAATAGTTTTGTTCTAAAGAAATCATTCATAGATACCTGTGCCATTGCTTTTGAATCCCGGGGATATAGCATGTATGAGATAGATGAAGAAACAGCAGCTGAGTAGGTGAGCGGCCTGAAACCGAAGCGCTGGTCTGAGGAGAGGACAACTGTGTGAACCAGCTTTGCGGAACAGCAGTGGACTGAGAGCCGTGGGCTGTGGGAGGCCAACAGAGATACCATTGCTTTAATAGCTGTGGCCGTCCTCACTGAAAAATTCCATGAGAAAAATTTCCTGAGAAACCATGAAATGGGACAGAAAGCTTCTATAGAAGCTACAGTAAATGTACAAAATCTCACTCTAATTTCTTCTGAAATGGATTTCAAATAGCAGTCGTGTCCCTATGTGCAGGTGTATGGCATCTAAAATTCTCACATTGCTCAATTCCTTTGTCCTTTTTCCTGTGTAAGATAAATGCACAACAGTTACTTTACTGCACTTTTGAGGGAAAAAAATGAAAAAAACATGAAAAACTGTAAATTAGTTCTCTTCAGCCTCTAATTTATCTTGCTGTTTCCTGCTCTGTCTTCCCTTTTCCTCTTTATTTTGTATGGTTCTGCTTAGGTGGGTCACAATCTTCTAAACATCAGGCACTCACACTACCTTAGGTGGACTGATAGATGGAAAGGAAAGATTATATATACAGACTTGCAGAACAGTGCAGCTTTGTTGGATTTATGTGCTTTGCTGCACACAATGGTTTTTGGACTGTTGACAGTAAATGTGAAGCTCTAGCATAGGCAGGTTGCAACTGATATTTAAGGAATTCCTCACTGATTGCTTTAATCCCTTCTAAACTTCAGTGTGTCCTTTTTATATCACATCCATGTACATGCATCTATATGGACATTTTGACTCCATTAACATTGCTTACCTTAAATTCACTAATCTAGATAATGACTTGAAAGCTTCAAAACAGCCTTTTTTGCAGGTTCTTCCCTCCTTTTGTATTTTCAAATGCAGAAGGCGGCAGAGTGTGGTAACTTTTCTGGAGTGCTCATGTGAGTGTGTATGGGTCAAGGTGGCATGTCCAGGGGATTCCGAGGTTTTGGTTCTCTGTTTTCCCTAGGTTCTTCACAAGATATGTGGGTGTTTCATACAACCAACCTGCATCATAGACCTCATGAAATCAACTTGAGGTCCCAGAGCACATTTATGAGGTAAAGGAGCTTTGTAAAGTACATGTTAACCCTCTTGTCTCAGGCCCATGATCTTGGGAATACCTCATTACCGCTGTGTTAAAAAACATATTTCTCTTCCACTCTTCTGGAGTCCAAAAGCCATTAAGATATCACCAGACTCTGTTACTGAATGCGCATAACTAACTTGATGTATCTGTAAGATTTCTATAAGATTTATGTACGTCAACACCTTATATGAACCCTTGTTGGGTTTTGTATCCTCTCTACAGAGGTGCATATTAACATACAGACTCCATGGAATGAAGTCCATAGCCCTCTGAGACACATCAGGTTTTCTACCAAATTAATTTCTGCCCTCCTCCTGATACAAGAGAGAGACTAGAGATATTGGCAAACTGGAGCAAATTAGATATGGACAAACTAGATTGATTGGTGGCAGCAGGCCACCAAGATGGTTAAATGGGCTGGAGAACATGATGTATGGAAATGGCTAAGAGAGATGAGTTTATTCAGCCTGAAGATGGGAAGGCCAAATGATATCCAATGGCTGTCTCCTATTAACTAAAGGAAGAGTATGGAGACAGATCACCCTCAGAGGCACACAGAGAAATGACAAGAAGCAAAGGTCACAGGTTGCAGCAAGACAAATATTGAGTAGATATAAGGTGGAAGTGGCTGAGCACTAGAACAAGTGTTCCACCCATATTTGACAGGGAGCAGCCGGGGCTGGCTGAGGTGACCCAAGAAGGGTGACCCAGCACAGCGGCACAATACCACATCATCCCATGTGTCAGGCAGATCCAAGGGCTGGTGACAGGGTCCATCAACAGCCCCAGATATGGCAAGCAATAAGCCAGGTCCAGGGTCCAGACAGAGAGGAGCAAAAGGAGATGGAGCCAGATACCGGTCTGGAGGCAAATGTGCAACATTGGTCCAAGCCCACGCAGGGGACAGGGACAGGGACAGGACTGGAAACAAACATCAGTGCCCTGAAGCACTGCCAGCCCTGCCCATCCCTGCTCACCCCAAGGCTCCTCCCCCCTGCCTATGGCCAGGACCCCATCTCAGACACCCAGAGCCATCAGCGGCTGCCCCAGCAGGGCTGGTCTCCAGCTCCCCAGGGCCCTGCCCTGTCCAGCCATGGGTCCCCCAAGCCCAGCCCACCCCTGGGCCCACGTGCTGACCTAGCCTCAGCCCATCCAGAGGGGTGGTGGGACAGGCCCTGGCTGGGGAGGACATGCCCTGACAGACCACCTGGGAGTCCCCACTGCTCCTGGCCCCCAGATCCACATGGAGTCCCTGGCCCACCCAGTGCCCTGACGGTGGGGTCTCCAAGAGACAACCTCTATGCAAACATAGGTCTAAGGTCTATCCAGGAGGCAGGGCCAGAGCTTTGGGCAGGGTGAAGGACTGGGTGATCTCCAAAAATCCCTTCCAACCAAAACTAATCTGTTATTCCAAGAATCTACAGTCTGACCAGACTTAGAAGAGTTATCAGTCAACATTTATTTTGTTTTTTAGCTTGTTTGCACTGATACTTGAAGGAAAACTTGGGGTAAAGGGAGAATCCCAAGTGAAATCATGAGACTAAATTAAAATGTTTTGAGATTTAAAGGTAATTCATTTGAAATGTTTAAAGAGCTGTTGCAGCAAGCAAAAGGGATCATTTCTCCATAGTGAACAGAACAAGAAGAACGGGTTTAAATCACACCAAAAAGAGTTGAAACTGGGAATCCAGAAGCATTTTCTAACAGTAAAGATTACGAAGCATTGTATACTGGGTCTGGCTGGGATGGAATTAATGTTCTTCATAGCAGTCCGTACAGTGCTGTGTTTTAGACAGGTGACCAGTGTTGATAATACACCAGTGTTTTAGCTATTGCTGACCAGTGCTTGCACAGTGTCAAGGCTTTCCCTGTTTCTCACTCTGCCACCCCCAGTACGCTGGGGGTGGGCAAGAGGCTGGGAGGGGACACAGCCAGGACAGCTGACCCCAGCTGTTCAAAGGGATAACCCATACCACCATGCTTAGCAATAGAACTGGGGCAGAGTTTTTCCAAAGTAGCTGTTGCTCTGAGACTGGCTGGACATCAATCTGCTGGTGGAAGGCAGTGAGTGATTGCCTTTGCATCACTTGTTTGGGTTTTTATTTTTTTTCCCCTTCACTTATTAAACTGTCTTTATCTTGACCCACAAGGGTTTTTTTCTTATTTTGGACTTCTGATTTTCTCCCCCATCTTGCTGGAGTGACTGGGTGGAGGCTTAGATGCTAGTCGGGGTCAACCCACCACACAAAGAAATAGATTGCCTGGGGAAATTGTGGAATTTCTAATGTTAGAAGTATTGTAAAAGTCTTTAGCACAAATTAGACAAGAAACCATCAGCATAAGATAGATTTAATTAAGCCTATCTTGGGTGTGGGAATGGGTTAAATGAGCTCTTGAGGTCCCTTTGCGTCATATTTTTCTGTATTTCAGTCTCTGTCTATATGTCATCTGAAATCAGTGACACAGGATCATTTCACCTTTTCTAACTCTTTTGCAGCCATTAGCACTAGAAGCTGTCTGAGACCTGGAGGAGGAGATGTGAAACACAGTTCTAGCATTTAGGAGCTTCAAGAAAAATTCCTCATGTTACCAGACTTTGGATGAAACTCTTCCCAGGAGTTTACAGGATGGTAATTTTCCTTTTCCAGATTTTTCCTCTCTCAATTTTAATGGTGGGTTTGTTCCAGAAGAACATTCTTTGCATTAAGGCTTTGCTATTCTTCCCCGTTATTTTAGACAGATTCTCCACTCATGATGGCCACAGTTCTGAAATAAGGCATGTGGAAACAGTTTACTTTTCCATGCAGAACCTTGTTGTGGGATGGAGGCCTGTATAACTAAGCTTGGTTCTTGCTCTGCTAGCTGTTTGTCAGTAAAAAGATGACTATGCTTTCTGGGTGACTTTACTTCTCTCTCTACCTTCTGATCACAGCATCTATTTTTGGCAAAGTATGAAATCTTCCCTGGGAACAGAACAGGCTACTATTTGTGTTGGACCCAGCAGAAGGAGATAAAATTTATGGGCCAAATCCAATGATGGAATTACACCCGCTTCTGCCAGGTTTGACTCTGTTGACTGAAGGTGAACAGAGCTGCTTATGTCTGGAAATTGGCTAGCTGTTGACATTCCAGCAATGTGAGCCTCACCTATTACTTCTGGCTTTTCAAAACCAAGTAGTAGGAAGAATGTGGCCTCAGAGGACAAATTAATTCAGAGGAATAGCACTAAACTAAACCAATTCAAAGTATCATTTACTGTCCCTCTTTTTCAGTCAGCACTATGGCTCCAGAAGTAACCTTGCTCTGGCCTCCAAAAAAGCAGGGCTGCTTATGTGACGTGTGTAGTTGTAGAGTGCTGAATATTTAGATATGCTCATGGCCTTCCTAATCTATATATGCATGTGTGCCATATAGTAATTAATGAGTTTGATCCTCACACACTTCTCCAACAACAGAAATACTGTTTTCTTTTTTAATAGGTAATTAATCAAAGTACAGGGCAGATTACACTTCACATGTGTAGCAAGTGTTGATGTTTACGTGAGAGAGCACAGTGTGGGATGCCTGTGTGCCTGAATCCCTGGTCAGAATCCTGTTGGAGTGTTCTGTGTCCCTCCATTGGACATTGCACCCAGCTTTTGCTGTTGTGGACAAAGACATGGACCCAGAGGGATGCTGTAACTGAAACAAGAACTGAATCTAAGTCTAGATTCCCTGTCCTATGATCCTTCTTCCCATCCTTGCACAATGGGGCACCAGTACCAAATGGGGCCCATGTGGCTCAGCAGCCCAAATAATAACAAACACTAAAGGACCCTTCTGCCTCTCTCTGCTCCTTCTCTTCTCCTGCCCCACCATTTGTTGGCTGCTCCTTTTGTCATCTCCAGTGTTCTCTCACTATACTGAGCATGACAAGCAAGGGTTTATATTCCCAGGGCACGTATACATACAATCCAACTCAGAGCAGAGATGTCTGCATTGATCCCCCATGATTCCCGCAGGGTCAGGCCGCCGTGCAGCAGGCAGATGAGCCTGCCTGAGCAGAGCACTACAGCAGAGTGGCTCTGTGCTGCTGTGCTAGGTTGACTTTCTGGCTTGGTTGGCACAAGCTTGAGGAGCTCTGCTCTGTGCCTTGTGATGGTGGGTTGGATACTCAGAATGCCCAGGATTCTCAGGGTTCTTCTCCTTCCTCACTGATTCCTACAAACCTCTTCCTGTCCCCAACCTCCCAGCTCAGTAGTTGATGCATCAAACCTTTCTGCAACTCTGGTAGCCCCTATGTCAACAAGGTTATAACTTTCCTGTTAAAAAACACACTCAAAAGCTTGTTGCAACTTCAAATCCTCTAGTGTCTTCACAAAGTACCAAAACTTAATTATTCTAAGCCTTCAGCAGTCACTAGCTGCTTAATTAAGCCAATTCAGGACACCATAGATCTTGAAGTCTCTCATCTTAGACACTAGATTTATCTGCAAACCATGATTGCACAAAGTAGAATACAACGGTCTTGCTGTGCACTGCTGGATAACTCTTCACTCCTTTTTTCCTGGCTTTGTACAAGGAGGTTTTGCCCCTCCCTGTACGTGCTATTTGGCCAAGTCTGTACACTTTATTGCAATCTGTGTTTTCCATGTCCTCTTGTCAGGATGCAGCAGTGACATGTTGGAAATGTCACTGTTAGGAACCCAAAATAAACCTGAAGACTAACTAACCTGTCTAGAGGGCTGGAGAGACTGTCTCTAATTAGAGAGTGTGGCAGAGAGCCAGACAAAAAGAAACTCTTCTAAATTTGACGTGCAGATTGCCCAAACATTAATGTGCTTTTGGCAGCGCACTCCCCATTGCACTGCCCTAATATTGCCCAGGAACAGGCAGTCTTTCTATTTTGGGGAACTTAGGCTCTGAGAGGGCAGGTACTGTTCCCTCTTCTGATTTTGAGGCACGAAGAAACGAACGGTGGGGGAGGCTGTTGGTAAATTGTTCTTCCCCATCACCTTGGAGGACCGACTCGCAAACTGCGGAGCCAATGTATCTTGGAAAGTCGTTGAATGGGCATGCCAATTGATTCCTTGTTTGCTGAAGTGTTAGGCCAGCTGTGCCAGTGATCTAAAAGGAGTAAATGATGCACCTACGTCCTGTTGTTCAATGGCTGTCCCTCTGCCTAAGAGTCACTAAAGCACTCTGTGCTTCTGCCTGCTTGTCCTGATACTCTGCATTAATATAACAAGGCAATGGCTCAAATGGAAGTGATGGGATGTGTGTCATGTAACAAGCAAGTGTAATACACGGGCAAGCAAAGGGTGAATACTCTGGCTGGATGCTGCCTGACTGTAAATGAGAACTGCAGCCCTTGGAGCCTGCTTCAATCCAGCACTTTTCTTTGGAATGACCACAAAGCCCAAATGCCAAAACCTTTACCCTTTTGCAACTTAATCTCAACTACCCTGTATTTCATCCCAACTTTTCATCCCAACACCGTGCCCAGTTTATCCACACTGAAAGCGCATGGAACATGCCATGTGCGTGACTAGATGTCATTTTCAATTTCTCCTTGAATATATTTTGGAGTGTTGGGAGACTTTATTTCGGTCTTTTACAAGTTGTTGATTTGCCAAAGTGAAAGAGAAATATTAAAGAGACTTGACCAGTGCTGCACGCTCTCCTCGAGGAAATAGAGCTTAAGTGCATCCCCAGCTGGAATTTTCCTGCAGGATTGCAGCTCTGCAGGACTGCTCTTCAGAGTCTGTTGTGGTTTCACTGTGGTTCCTTTCCCCATCCTTTGGTGGATCTCCCCTCTTCCCAGATTGATGATCACATCCAGAATAATGCAATCCCTGTTTTTAATTTTGTGAGACTTGTTTGCTAAGAACATATGTGTGTGTGTCTCTACAGCATGGGCTGAAAGCATGATTTAGTTATATACAGGAAACAGGGAGTCACAAAAGCAAGGAATATTGAACATTGTCTAGCAATGGCATCTCTGTGTGTTCCTCCTTTTGTGCACCTTAGTGTAAATCAAAGGTAATGCCACTGATATTGTGTCAGAATTAGGCCTCCTCTTGTCTGAAGAAGCCACTTGCTAAGGATGTGGAAGAACTTCCTTCTACAGCACACAAAGTCCTCTGAGCAGAAAGATGACTGACAGATGCTGTTGGTGATAGATAACAAAGGGCTAAGAAGGATAGAAAGGGTAAATCATTGGAGAATAAGGAGAAATGAAAAAATGTAAGTGGGGAGGATAATGGGATTGTACTGAAGAAAAATGACAGAAAACAAGACAGGAAAAGGTCGACAACATGTCACTTCAGAAAAAAAAACTAAGAATAGTCATGCCAATTTAATCATAAGATGTTCTGGAGCAAAAGCTTCATTACACAAAGGCATTTTTCAAGCTTCTATGAAGTTCTGCGTTTAAGAAAAAAGGCAAAAATTTGATTATCCATTGCACAAGTGCAGCCAGGGACAACTGAGTAGCTAACTTCAGTGGGGGTTTTTGTAATTAGGCATCCTTAAAGCTGAAAGATACTTATACTGCCAAAGCCAACTGAAAAGCATGGGATGACTCCCGTTAACTGCAGTGGCCATTGGCTCCAGCCCATAACAATTTAAGTTTGTTCAAAAGTTATGCTATTGCTTTATAAAATCTTTCTCAGTCAATTTAGTTTCTCATCAAAGGACAGCTCACAAAAAACAATGTGGCCTGAAGGGAAGAGCTGACTCAATGCCAGATTTTAAAATAGCATAAGAAGCAAGAGAGAGGAATGTTGCATCTCCTGAAAGACTCATCTACCAAGTAAACTGCACCCACCAGCCTGGCTGTGATGAGAAGCAAATTCTCCTCTCTGTTCTTTTTCTGTGAGGAAGTGCATTGCAAGTAGGGTACAAACACTGTGCCTGAGGAAGAAGCTATGGAAATCCACTTCTGAGGCTTCTCAGCTACAGACAACTCTGCTCGAAGGACAGTAGCACCGTGGCATTCCTTGTTTATTATATTGGCTATTGATGCCTCTGTAGCAATGACCCCCTCAGAAATAAGCCTGACCACCAGAACCGCTCAGGTTTCTGGAGGATGTTTCTACGTAACAGGAGGAACGTCGTACAGCAGTGGCACTGCTGCTGCTCAGGCAGCTAGATAGAGTCGCACTCACAGGTTTCTTGCTCAGGAGTAGCACAGGGGAGTCACTCGCACTGATGGATATTTAACCTTGGTGTAATTATGAGCTACACGTTGTGAGCAGTACAGCAACTAAATTGTCTACTCTTCCCTAAACAAATGTCATACAACATTGGAATTTTGCAAACTAACAATACATTACCTAAAGAAAAGCTAATTACTTGCAAAACCTGATAGAAAATTGAATTTCACAAATGGATGGTTTTGCAGTTTGCTCCATGCCCAGCCATTCATCATTTGCAAAGAAACTGCAAAGAACAGCTGAAAGTAATTAAGTTTTACAGAACTGATACTGAAAGTCATCCATGATCTTGCTAAATCCTCATTTTTTTTTCTATTTCAGATTTAGATTTTTAGAATAGAAATCAAGAAATGGACATACCCACTTGTAAAAGAGCTATGATTTATCATATGTGATGGCTACTTTTAATTTGATTTTTAAACATAGAATACTATAGTGTACAGCCCTTGAGCCAAAAGAACAAAGCAAAACAATCAGAAAAGTACTATAAATTCAGATTTGCTTATGTGAATGGAGAAAAGCAGCACAGATTCTCTCTGGAAGGTCTATTTATAGTTTACAAAACCTTTCATGTGCAATATCGAAAGTATCCACTTGGTGGTCACTTGTGCCTACAGTGGAGATGCATTTTTTCATCTCCAAGAATCAGTTATTTGCTTTCCATTTCTCTTCTAGTAACAGAGAGCATGCAGACCTCTGGAAACAGCTGGGCTGCATTTTAAACACTGTGGCATAACAAGATGCAACTGGGTGGGCCTTGGCTACCCTAGATCGGTCTGCCAGTGAAACAAATTTAAAATCAGCCTGGTGCAAATTCCTGACACAAACTAATTCCAGAGAGTCTGCAGCCATAGAGTTGGGCCCATTTTAATCTGTATGACAACACAGTAACTTTTCTGACAGTATCAGCTGTAGAAACATCTTCTTAATCAATACACTGGAATGTATAATCTGGTCATCGGACTAGAAAAGATGTCACTTAACTCTCTTACTCTTTTGAGCTACCACATGTCTCAACGATCACAGCCCTGTGAAAGCCATATGTATATTGCATAAAAAAATCTACCTGTTTAAACGACTTCAGATCACTCATGTAAATAACAGCACAATGCAAGAGGCCACAGGGAATTAGCTTATTAGATGGTGGTTTTTTTCTTTCTACATAACCTTAGTGCAACTTCAAAATATTTCTGGAATTGCTTCAGACTCTCATAAAGGGAGGCTACAAAGAGCCAGATTCAGTATTGGTATAATGAGATCACTTGGCTTGAACTTGGTGCACAGAATTGAAACTGCATGTAGAAAGACTGGAAAAGAATTGCAGCATTTTCCCTTCTTTGTTCTGCCTTTCGCACGCTGCAGGCAGACATTTCTCCCTTTCACACACTGTGGACAGACGTACAACACGCCACACAGTAGCAGATTCCATTGGACAGCATCCTCCTAGGCCAGAAAAATTGTTCTGAAGTCACTGGTCACTGACTCCAATCCCAGGCAAAGATGATTCCACTTATAATCCCACTTACAAACTGATTAAGCTTCCCCTTACAGCTAATTAAGTTATTTTTTCCTATTGGTGACTGGTAGCACAAATAGACAAAGAATGTAGCAGAGAAGCAATAGGCAGTGCTGTGTCGGGCATAATTTTTGATATGTGATTCCAGAATATTTTTACATCTTGATTGTTCCATCTAATCCGAAGAATTACAAGTAAACTGCAATTTGCTGCAGTCATTGCCAAGGTATCTCACTGGCTTCTCCGGATGACACTGTTTCCAAATGAGAGAGAGGGAAAGGTTGGCATGAAGTTAATAAAGAGATTAATTGGAAGGGGATATGCGAGAAGAGCAGGACAATTAAAATTTGTGGTGTGGAATCTAGAAAGTGGTAAAAGGGAAGAAGAAAATAAATATCTTTGGCTTTCACAGTCAGCTATGCCTCAGAAATATCTGCTGAAAGTAAAAAGCAAACAGGACAAGATATATTACAAATTCTTTATTCTATATATACACGGGAAAGCTTTTTTCTGCCGAAACACTTTCCCTTATTTAAATCGGTGAGTTACTCTATGCTTCCCCTTGTTCACAAAGCTATACTCTGCATTTTATACTGTGCCATTTTTCTGCTTCTGGTTTGCAATGTGACCCAATAAACTCACTGCATGCTGATGCAGTAAGACTTCTGTGAGTAGTTTGCAACATATTCTTTTTGATTAATGGCATAAATGAGAAAATACATTTGGATTCCTCTGGTAGACTCAGTACTCTGCAGGGGAATTTCACTGCCTAAAGGACGTGTTCAAACTTATGTCAAGCCTTGTGATGTTTTTCAGTAACTCAACTTTGCCACAGGAAATCAGAAAGAAATATTTATATGTTAAAATATATTTTCAAGGTAGATTTGAGCAGCACTTGAAAGTTTCCTGAGCTTATAGCAGGAAAATAGGAGATTCATTTGTGCTTTGTGAAAAATTAACAGAAACGTACCCTGTTTCCATAGACAACCTAGAGCTAATTGCAGAAGGTGATGAAATCAATCAACAGAACAATAATTCCTAATGAACTGGTTTTACATTTCATTAACTTGAGTGCCAAGGTAGTTCTTAATGACTGATTTATTTTTTTCTTTTAAACTCTCATAAAGAATTAAGTAATTAGGAAAATAAGGACTAACAGCCTAATACAATTTGAGCCTGTGCAACGTAGTTTGCGTCTGAAGACCATGAGGAACATGGGCTCAGCAGCTCCTCAGGCTGAGGACACCTCACGGTCCTGGCTGGAGGAGTTGCTGAGCTCACACGTAGGTAGACAGCACAGTTAGACACCACACCAGGCTTCTCCGCCTGGCCGTGCCAAGGCTTCTCACTCCTGGCCGCCGAAGCCTGTGGTTATTCCAGTTCTGAACTGTCAGTGGTGATGCGCAATTTTGTGATGTGCCCAACACAGTGGTGAAGAGGAGACCAACTTGATGTTGCCATTGTGCTCTAAGCAGTTATTCAAACGTTTCAGCAATTTAGTTGGATAGGAACTGATACAGTTAGTCCAGGATTATTTTTAGTGCCCTTGATGTCACTTGCTTTAATTCAACTTCTACTAATTAATTTCCATCAAGCTTAATTCTCAGTTAAAATGAGAATAGGAATATAGCTTCCTTTAGGAATACAGGAATGCAACGTGAAATAGTCACATTTTAACATATACAGGAAACAAAGTTTCTCTGATGCACAGTTTTTTTCCAAGGGAAAATTGCTATGGGACAGAGAAACAGATATGTATTTTACAGAGGATGGGCTATAACTCTGTTAAAGAACCTTGAAGTTTAGGGAAATCTAAAACTCGCTTTGTGTTTTGCAGCTAGCAACAGATTGTTATTAAAGGCCAAACCCCTGATCTTAAAGCACCCAGACTTTTATCTTTTACTGAATCCCAGCTTTCTGGGTCAATTCTTCATCTGTTCTGAAGATGCCTATGTATATGTGTGCATGTATACAGGCACATACATGAAGATATGTGTACACACACACACACACACATTTACCAGAATTGACCAAATTTTCACTCCCACTAAAGTCAGTGGGGTATTTGAAAGTTCAGAGACTGAATAACTAGATACAGACCCTTTCCCCTATCTGAATGCTGTATCGAAATCTTTTGGGAAGATGGGGCTTTATTCCCTGCAAATGCCTCCTGTGGGATTTACCATAAAATGAAACCGGTTAACAGTCTAGTGTGAGTGTCATGCAACTTGCATTTGCTTCATCAGATTCCTTTCACTTTGTACTTTTATTTTTTTCTAAAACTATTAAAAACTTTGTTTAAATGATACTAAAACGTTTATTCTTTCTTAGCTGGTTTCTTCTTATTCCGTAATTTCAAAGCAGCAGACACCTGTATGTTAAAGGTAGAACCGCACTTGCTATGTGTAGCAGCTGTTCCCAAACCAAAGAGAAGGATGTGGGCTCCTTAAACAGCTGCTACCTTGGGAGGAAATGAAAAGCACACTCAGAAACCTTGAGGTGCTGCCTGCTGGGTTAACTACCCTGATCCAACTGCCAAGGAAGCACTGGAAGAGTGTAGCTGGGGTGAAAACGGGGACAGGACTGCTCCTTTCAGCAACCTTTTCCATTTAGCTTCCCTCATCCGTAACATGGCATTGCATCCCGAAGGTGCAGATGTGGGATACAGCTGAGCCAGCACGACAGTTCTGCCTCCAGCATCCCAGAGCACCTGGCCCTGCAGCTCACCTCCCTGCAACAGCTCTACCGGCGTGCCTGGTGGCATTCTTAGGGCTTTCTAACCTGCCTGAAAATAATCTCTGCAAAGAACAGCTGTACAGTTTTCTGCCATGTTAGTGTGTTAAGAAAACTCACTGGGCAGTGAGACATGTCTTTCACTGGAGGAAGGGGCTGGACTAGGCAGGCAAGACCAAAAGGCAAACAGGGAGGTGATGGTGGAGGAGGAGGAGTGAACATGCTTGTTTCTTTCAGTAGCAATTAGAGCAGCTCAGCCATGACACATAACCAGACCTGAAGTCCCCATACTTTCTTCCTAGCTCAATGTCAGGAGTAATTAAGATTTGTTCTTGGAACTCTTGTTAAAACACAAATGATACACATACAGAATTTCATGGACATTAAATAATAATACATAATATCCTTTGGGGAATGCTGACACACAGAGAAGTCAAGATCCACACTTTAAAACATAAAGTGTAAAATAGATATAGTTTTGATAGTGCATAAACTATTACCTGGACAGCTTAGGACCAAGCAGTAGGGAGACACTCTGATGCCTGATTTTCCCCCACCATCTGTGTCCCTCTTCCATGTGGGACACATCTCCCTCCATCTCAGGATTGTACCGGACATTGCTATGGCAGATCTGCAGTTTTTCCTCTTCCGTGGCAGCAGCAGCTGGTGCTGGTTGGCTGTATCCAAGCCTAGCTGGTGCTCCCTCCAGAGGAATGGCTAACTAACTGCCCCTCTTGCCCTTCCCCACTTCTTGTCCTACGGATTTCCAGACGAACACCCAAAACTGGTCAGAGACAGCTTCTGAAAGCATTTTTTATCTGACTGAGAAATAGGATTAGAAGTTTTCACTTCTTAGTTGCCCAGTAAGTCTTTCCTGCTTGCTACGTTCCCAGGAAACAGACTGTGTCTCCAGTGCCTCAAAAGGAAGCTGCCTCTAAGGAAAAGGATCAGGGGGAAAAAAGCAAATATAAAAATGGTGGGATGGCCATAGACAGCCTCTGCAGGCGAAGAAATGAGATGGCAGTGAGAGAGAGCAAACCACACTAATGACAGAAGGTCTGGCTAGTGACAGTGATTCTGCCTCTGAGACTCTTTGGAGATGAAGGTTGTTTTGCTCTTTTTGCATCCCCCTCCCCACTGCCAGTTTCTAGAAAGCTGTAGTATTTTCAGCAATTTTTTATCTTTCAATTTTCTTTTCTGTCATAGCCTGCCATCTACTTAGAAGCTGTATTTCAAGCCCTGCTGAGCCACATAGGGGAGAACTGTACTGCCCATGCAAAAGGTGTGGGTAGTAGCAAGTTTGCTGCACCTGTGCTCTTCCCCTCACTGTCCTGAGAGGTAAAATTCCATCATGTCAATAGACACCTCTTTCTTTTTAATGACTTGTACGGGGAGATATTTTTCATGAAGTTGGACATGATGGTAGAGAACAGAGATCCCTGAACCCAGCTCTCCAACAGTGGACTTTCCCCTTGTCACTTTAAATTAATTTACTTACAAAATGTGCACCAGAGCAACTCACACAAGATGCACTTCGAAGTATATCTATTGAATTATTCTGCAGTTGTCCACCCACGGGTTAGATTCTGCTATTCTTACTCATTTGGGTAATTAATTTACCCTCTGAGTGGTTTCATTAACTGCAATTCATCTTCCTGCTATGGGATTCCAAGTAGCCTGAGGTAACCACCCTTACGAGGGAAAGAAAATGAATCTGGTCCTTTGTCATCACATCTGATGGCAAACCTGAATCAGATAACCTTATTGCATTGGGCTGTACTTTAGAATATGAATTTTCCCGTTGAAAACTGTGATGGTGAGATGCTATCAAGTGGGAGTTAAGGGAGAAAAAAGCGAGTTCAGTGGTCTGAACAGAGACAGTGAACATCTGCAGCTGGGCTGAGGAAAGGATGCCAGGATCTTGCTTGCTGCACGGGAACAAACACCTGGGTCTTTGACCCCTTAGAAAAGTTAACAAAGTCAAATATACTGGAGACTGTCAGCATGGAGCTGACATCCTCCTCAGAGAGGGCCATAGCCACAGATACTCATCTCTGCCAGAGGGCAGGGAGACAATTTATGGTCCCCAACACCCTTGGACCCCCTACACCCTGCCCTGTTTTGGTGATGTATTCAGTGGGGCCGCTCCACTGGCTTTTGCCACTGGCTGCCGAGGGAGCCAGGACATGGGGGTGCTGGGCAGGAGCCAGCCCGCGTCCCCACAGCCGGGGCAGGGGCAGGCAGGGCAGGCCGTGGAAGCTGCTGGAGAGTCAAGAGGTGACCCAGCATGGGGGGGGCCTGAGGGGTGCATTAGTGAATGGGCACCCGAGTGGCTTCTCTCGCTTCTTCCTTTAGCCCCGGATGGACAAAACCGGAGAAGTTACTCCAGAAGAAACAACTTTTTTCCTTCCTCGCCCCCCAAATTTGACGGGAGGCGAAGCTTTCACCAGGAGGAACCGTCCGTCTCCAGGCTGCCTCTTTCAAAGCGTCGGGCAGCCGCCGGGGTAGGGAAGGGTTCCCAGAGCAGCCTCCATCACCCTTCAAATCCCCTTTTATTCTCGGGTGAGAAACTCGGAGGGGGACGGAGGCGGGGCGCGGGCAGGAGCCGCCGAGTGACCGCAGGGGCCTCTTGGCACAGGGACGAGCAGACAAAAGCCGGCGGAGCTACGTGGCTTAAATTCAAAAAGGGGCGCTCCGGGCTCCGTGAGGGCAGCACCGGCCCGGGGAGGGGGCGGCGGGGGCGGGAGCGGTGCCGGTGCCGCGGCGGCGGGCAGCCCGGCGGCGGGCGGGGGGGGAGTCCCCAAGCCCCGGGGCCCGGAGCAGTGGCGGGGGAACGGGGGGGAGGCAGCGGCGGGGCGGGGGGCGTTTGGCGACGGGCGCCGGCGGGGAGCGGGACAAGCGTGCGAGGGGGGGAGCGCGGCCCCCCCCGCCGCCGCCGTCTCTCGCTCGGGGCCGCAGCGTCTGAAGCGGCCGCCCAAACCCAGCCCGGGCGCGACGATGAGGGGCATCCCGGGCTTAAAGCGGCTGCGGCTCAAAATCTGGCGGCGATGCACCCTGGTGCTGCTCTTCCTCTGGGCTGCCGGCGGGCTGGTGGTGAGCGCCTTGATGTTCCTCCTCCACAGGAGCGTCTTCTCCGAGCGCTGCACGGACGAGAAAAGCCACCGGATCCTGGCCAGGCTGGTACGTGCCCCGGCGGGACGCGGGGCATCCCTCGGGGGCTGCCCGGCAGGGTAAAGCGCCGGGAGACCCTCAGAGCTGCGATGAGCCCAGCACCCGCTTTCGGCCGCTTCGCCGGGGCGCTCCCGCCCGGCCCCGTCCCGCCCGAGGTGCCGCATCACCGGCGCGACCCCGGTGCGCCCGGGCGGGCGGCCGCCGGCGGCCCCGGCACTGCCCCGGAGGGAGGGCGGGGGCTGCCCCGCTCCCTCCCCGGGGCGAGGGCAGGTGCAGGCAGCGGTCCGGGTCCCGGCGTGGCGTGCGGGTGCGCTGCCCAAGCGTTTTGGAGAAGGCAGCTCGGCATCCCGCCCGCTGCCAAGCGGCAGGAAACCTCCCTCCGGGTTGGTTGTTTTTTATTATTTAGCCGAAAAGGTGTTTGTACAAAAGTCGCCTTTCAGCAATGCCACGCAGCGTTCAATGCCTCCTTTACGTCTGGCTGGCGCTGGCGTTTAAGATGTAGGTAAGAAAAATTCAAGAAAGAATTTGCAAACGTTCCGAATAATGTCCCTAAAAAAAAAAGAAAGAAAAAGAAGCATTCAGAATTGTGTAGGAAACACTGCAAAACGAGGAGCAGTGTGGGTTAATGCTTTGAGTTTAATTTTGTTTCTTAATTAAGGTATTTGTAGTGCCAATGGTTAGGTGGAAAGGGAGGAATCCTAATGAAAATTAAATAATCTATTGCTGCAGCAAGCAAAAACTGATCATAGATTTTCCCTAAATTCTATATAATGAAGGAAGAGAAACTGTAGGCAGTGGTCCTGACAGCATGCTTTTAATGGCAGTGATATCCAATTTCTTTACCCCAGCAGTCAGCTTGAAGTACGGCTGAGTTCAGGATTGGAGCTGAAGGAATGAATCCTGCCCGCTCCTTACGTGGCTGGGAAGAGCACAGAGGTATGGAGCTGCAAGGAGCCGCCAAGATCAGGGAGGTCCAGGCTCTTGCCATCACACTCGCCAGTAAATAGATGGACAGAGGATTGTTGCTGTTCTTCAGTTTGGAGAGCGCTAGGCATGACTTCAAAAGCCCAGGCAGGGATCAGGTTTCAGGCACAAGCTTGGAAAGTTGTCGCTATGATTGTGTGATAGTTCCTCCTCTTTCCAGAGGAGGAGTAGCTGAGATTGCTGTGCTCATCTGTTTCCGTAGGTGTCTTCAATACTATCATTAAGGTTTGTAAGTGACAGTTTTCCCAAATGACATTAGAAAGAGCCCGACCCTCCAGTGGAACAATTAGAAAATGAGCTCATCTTCATCAGCCCCAAAATAAGTCTTTATACTTCTTCGGAGCACAGCGTGAGTTTTGCAGTTATAGAAAGTGTAGTTGTTCTATGAAACAAATAATCTGATAGCTTGAGTCTCCTGCCTTTTACTAAGCAAAATTCGACTTTCGAGAAAAACTGTTTTACTAGTCATGGTTCATATTTTCAGTCAGAGGTGAGAAGATGAGCTATTTCAAGCAAGCAGGTGAAAATTGCATGGGTATATACTCTTGCAAGTGATATTTCTAAGGGTTTTTTTCCTTCTTCTGAGTAAATGCACGTCTGTACAGATGGGTACTGCACTGGGAAGGCTGAAGTAGCACAGGGTATTTTGCAGAGACCAACTTTAACTCTCCAAAAGACCACTTACTCTTTCCTAACACTGGTCTCACCTTCATTTGCACTGATCACACTAAACCATAGTGATCAATTTCCATTTTCTCTGGAGCAATATATTAGTTTTCATGCCTCACAAACTTTTATCAGTATTGCGTTTACTTAGAAGTACTCAATAACAAGGCAGGACTCAGTTCAGGCCTGATCTACATGCAAAGTGATGGTGGTACAGTAAATTATTTAAATTTCTATAAATCCGAAGTAGGGTTTACCTTAATTTAAACCCAGCTTTTTAAACATGTCTTTATAAGAGTACTAAAGATATTAAAAATTACGTAGCCAGTTTTAAAAAGAAACAGATGAGCAAGTCCAAACCACACTTGTGTTTGCATTTTTGTGTAGTAGCGCTGCTTTTCTAGAAGGCTTTCGGCTTAGTATCACTTTCATATTTTAGTTTAAAAAATCTGGCACTTAGTGGCATTCAAAGGGTGCTCATTAGGCAGATTTAAAACTGCCTCATCGACAGATCTCAAAATGCAGTCATTAAGGGATGTAGTGTGGAGAACCATTTCTTGAAGATTTCTTTGGAGAATCAATTATTTTTATCAACAGTCATTGTGATGATATAAACTCTTGTATGATAAAGTTTGCAGTTAGTGCAAGGTTTCCTGGATTGGTAAACAACAAAGAGCCCATTGCAGGGTAATCTGAATCACCTGGTTAAATGTTTTCAGTTCACCAAAATGTGTTTTAATACAGTAAAATGCAAACTAATACACTGGGGAGCAAAAGAGTACAAGCTATGCCAATAGGATGGAAGACTGTCTTGTAAAACTGTATGACTTTGGAAAGGACGTAGGGGTCAAATAATTGCTGCAACATGAACTACCAGCACAGTGTGCACCTAAAAGTCTGATATGATCTCTGAATATCTCCAAAAAGGAGAATTAGGGAAGGACTGTGGGCTGTCTTT
Source organism: Nyctibius grandis (assembly GCF_013368605.1). Classification (NCBI taxonomy): domain Eukaryota; kingdom Metazoa; phylum Chordata; class Aves; order Nyctibiiformes; family Nyctibiidae; genus Nyctibius; species Nyctibius grandis. The sequence goes on from NC_090660.1 coordinate 46,517,748, forward strand.
GCAGCACTGGACAACAGCATTCAGATCTGATGTCTGTGCTTCTAAGGTTGTTGGAGGGAAAAATGGAGAGGAGAAACAGGGGGAGGGAATAAAACCACAAAAATCATCCAGGGACTGAAAAAATAAGGATTATAGTGGGAGGGCTGGGAAGCTAAGCTTACTTAGTGTGTTATGCTTATGGCAAAATGTAAAACACTAGAAGTTGGAATAAGGACGAGAGGGGGAGTAGCGAGAATGTGAAGGTGCAGTCAGTCTTTGCTGACCTTCTAGATTATAATGAACAGGAAACTGAGGAGATTTTTAAAGCTGTTGAGTGACTCACAACTCAGTACATTCTGCAAGTAGAGAGACACCTTGAAAATTGTTCAAACTTCTCCACTGCTTATTTGAGGAAGTGTTTTTGAAATCCTTGCTTGCATTGGTGACTAGCAGAAAATGTTACTTCTGGAAGGCAGATCTGTGTTTCATCACTGTGAGACCAGGAACTCCTTGGTCAAATCCTGTTTCACACATTGTCATTTGCAAAACACTGCGCAAGTTCAGAGTAAGAAGAATCAGATTCAGAGACTGTTTGTCAGATACTAGATTAATAACCAAAGATTTATGGGTTCAACTGGTACAGCGGGCAAGTCCTAAACAGCAGCCACGTTCAAAAATGACTCATCTCCTATGTCTGGGAAATGTAAATGAGACTATTTTTTCCACAACTACTTTTTCTCATTAATGTCATTAAGAATGACATGATGGCAACACAAGAAAATAAGCTGCATGGTCATGTGTTTGCTGCAGGTATTCTGGGCATGTGTTCTTCTAGATGCAAGAGGTCCGTGCATACAAACCCTCCAAGAGTAAACTTGATGGACCACAGTAAAATTCTCCACAGGGGCAAGTGTTCACCCATGTGGACCCAATTACAGGACTAAGTCCTGTATTCTCTTACTGTAGCAGAAGAAGAGTTAGGTTGTGGTCTTCTCAACAGGAGAGCAATGGTTTTAAATGTGATTATACTTACGCTTCAAAGAAAACCCCAGAAATCCCTTCTGTTTGTAATCTTCTTTCTAAAATTGCTTAGAGTTCCAGATGGTAAGAGCTGCTAAACTACTTCTGTTGAGAAAATTACATTTCCTACTTAAAAAGGGAAAATAAATTTGTATTACATTCATAGGAGTGGATTTTTGAAAGCAAGAGCATTGATCTGCATGGTCTGAAGTCTGTGCACAGCCCAGTGAGTTTGCTTGACCATCCTGATGTGGATGCAGATGTGTGTGTTTCACACATGTACATCACCCTGGACTTAGGGTCAGGACATTCATACTAGAGTTTGCCTACCTGGCTCTCCTTGCTGGCATTAAATGTTCTCATTTGGGCTGTGAGAACATCAGAGTATAAATAAATTTTATGCCTGTCTGAACTTTCCTCAGTGAGCTGTTTTAGTCAATTTATCACCATTTCTGGATTTTGGACTTAATCCTCCCAGTGTGTTGTTTAAGGCTGGACTCTGAACATTACCTGGCATCAGAATGTATTCCTCTGGTGCACACCTCAGAGACTGTCCTAAGAAAATACATCACTTGAATTTTATGATCATGTTTCTTGTGTATGTAAGTCACAAACGAGGTGGTGGTCAGGCAGCCATTGCAAGTACTCCATGTGCAGTGGGAACTGCCAGCTTGTTTAAATTAAGGTGCAAATGCCAGAAAGCAATGAAGAAGGCTTGACAAAGCCGCCTCCCAGATGTTTGGCTTTCTACACCACCAGAGTCTATTCCCTTTTCACCAGAGACCTCCGATCATCCCCTCTACTGATTCGCCCAAAGCACTCCCTGCAGCTGCACTTCCAAATGCCCATAGGAATATATTGACTGCCTACACTTTTGGAAATGATGGTATGGAAACAATTACGGGTTGAAGGAAGGACTGGTGAGGGAATCCTTGCAGTTCTTGTATGAATTTGCAGTGACCACTTAACTATCAAGCAGCAGTTCCCATGTTTCCATGGGCTGATTTTTTTCCAATTTAAAAAAAAGTATTTAAGTAATTAATATTAAAATGTCACTTCTGATAAGTACATATAACACCTGGAAAAGTAATTTTGTCCTACAACATTTACATATTTAAACATCCTGAAAAGTTCTTGGTCCAAGAGGCATCGAGCGCAACCTCTGTGTTTCCTTGTAGTGCAGAAGAAGGTTCTTACAGCTTCATTCAGGGCATGTTGAGTCCAAGGTTGAAACATGCAAGGCTGCGGAAGGTCCCAGCAATCCAGCTACCCATGGATTTTTCTGTAGTTTAAGTGGGGGTGTCTCAGTTACGCTGCGCAGAACCCTCCAGAGAAATCCTGAATTACATTGGAAGTTATCTCCTGTGCCTTAAAGTGTTACAGCCCAGAATTTCACATAGCGCAGCCAAGTGTGTTCAAAGCTTGTCTCACTGAATTCATACGTGGCAAGAACTTAAGAGTAACAGACCATCTAGTCCATTTTCTTGCCCCCAAAAAGCCTGTCCTTTACTATCCTAAGAATCTCCGTTTTGAAGCAAGACCTAGTAAAAGGTCTCTAGAGACTTCTGAAAAACCATTGAATCACCCAATGGTTGTAGGTGTGTTCTTGCGGTACCACGACTGCTGCAAGCCTCTCGAGCTTAGGACTGTTGCTGATTCTTTGCCTTTCTTCTAAGTGGTCCACGGGTGTATGGTCCTGCTATGAATATTCTGCTCTTTCACTCCAGTGTCTTGACTACAGCAGTGGAGTCCTGACTGGCGACCTCTGTGAAGACTTGTGTGTGGCACAGAAGCTGGTGTACAAACACTGCCTTTACTATGACAGAGGTAAGAAGGTCATCCAGGCTGACTGGAGAGGCCAGCCCATCATCCTGAAATCCAAAAAGGAAATCTTCTCCAGCTACCAGCATCTCAGTATGCTAGAGGAGGTAGAAACACAGGATATTCCTGAAACAGAACTTCTGCTGATGGCAGCCTTGGAGGTCAAAAACATCCTGGGGCTAGAACTGTCTAACAATACCATGGGGCCTCTGTGGACAAGGAAGAAGGGACCACACTGGAAAGCACAGGTGGCCAGCATGTGGTCCTTGCTCCAGCAGGAAGAATATATCTACTTCAGCTTGCTGCAGGACTTCAGCAAACATGTGCTACGAATTATTGGCTCTTGTGGACACTTTTATGCTGTAGAGTATCTCACAGCTGGACATGCCTGGCACAAAAGTCTTTTTCCCTTGGAAAACATGGTCAGTCCCTCCCTTGCTGGCCACAGAAGCAGGGTGCGAGCCATCATTGACATTGCACTCAGCTTTCTGGACATGGTGCAGCATTTTGATAATGATTTCTCTCACCGACTTCACCTGTGTGACATCAAACCGGAAAACTTCGCTATCAGGCATGATCTCACGGTAAGTTGAGTCTTTGGGGTGGTGTTGCATCAATCTGAGGTCAAATTCTAGTCTGAAAGTGGCTGTGTAAAAATGACACTTCCCTTCTTGTACAGCTTTTGGCCAAGTTTTTGCAAAACCAATGCATTTAGAAGTGACAGGGGAGCTTCTCTACCTCTTTTCCTCTTTGTAATATGTGCAGCCACGTTTCAGAGCACTAAATACTGCTGCTTGTTTTGAGAACTGCTTGCTCATTTCTCATATATTTCACCTCCTCAAAGGCACCGGTACCCTTGGATGTGGTGAGGGATGCCTCCTGAAGGCATGCAGATCTCAAAAGCTGTAAATGAAGCTGTAATTTGAGTCACGGCAACTATTTCTGGTAGTGATCCTGAAAGGAAAAACTGTTTGAATCTGAAAGCTAAGGCTGAATTTTCTGGCCTGACACAAAGGGAACTCACCACATCCAAACATGCACATTTGTGCTTTAGTATCACAGAATCACAGAATCACAGAATCACAGAATGTTAGGGATTGGAAGGGACCTCAAAAGATCATCTAGTCCAATCCCCCTGCCGGGGCAGGATTGCCTAGACCATATCACACAGGAACGCGTCCAGGCGGGTTTTGAATGTCTCCAGAGAAGGAGACTCCACAACCTCTCTGGGCAGCCTGTTCCAGTGTTCAGTCACCCTTACAGTAAAGAAGTTTTTCCTCAAATTTAAGTGGAACCTCCTGTGCTCCAGATAAGCTTCAGCTTATCTGGTCTGGAAATGATCCCAGGACAGCGACATGAAACTCCCTGGTACTGTTAGCCTTTGACTTTTTATTGTACAGCTGTAACTCACACCTGAATAGCTACGCATGTTTTCTACGTAGTGATGTAGCTCAGCACCACATTGCTGCATGTATCTTGCATTCATTCAGCGACAGGAATTCCACTGGTTTCGGTGGGAATTGTGTGGAAGCGCTGTGCAGTAAGTGTTTGAACCGGGCTCACAATTTGCGGTGACATCAGTGGAGTTCCTGCACTCTGAGTGAACATAAGGCATTTTCGGGGACTTGAATGCTATTTTCAGTGCTCACTGAGTGTTAATATAACCCTCACATTTTAAGAGTACTAGGGAAACATTGCCTAAACACATAGTCATTACGAGCAATTAGAGTGCTTCCCCTTCACCCTTCCCTCACATTGTTTATTCAGGTGCAATACAGCATCTGAACAGCGAACGAGTGAGAAGCTACAGCAAGAAACTAAAACAAGTGTACCGGTATTTAGAAAAAATAAGGTACGGCAGGGATTCCTCCAGGCAGGCTTTGCCCATCTTTTTGAGTCACGCAGGGCTATGACTGCGTGTGGCTGAGCACACACCAGAGCGTCTGTTTTACAGCCTACTTATAGGAAAAGAGATTTCATTTAGGAAAAGAGAAAGAATAATGGATGTGTCTTCCCATATGAGTCCTTTTGACGAGTCTTGCTTCTTCAGGATCTTCCCGTGACTTCTGAGGTCCAAAGAGAGAGCAGTCACCTTCTGGTAAAGGAAAGTAGTCTAATTTAGTATTTTCTAGGAGAATTACTTTAAAAAGAAGAGTGAGTTGCCGCTCACACATGGCTCTCCCAGTTGTGCGTTACTTTCAGCTTGTTGGTATTGCCCATTATCACCCCACTGGGGTAGGAGACAGGAGATACAGACAATCAGAGAGCTGGGGGGGGGTCAGGGACGGGACAGAGAGAGCTTGTGATCGGTGAAGAAGGAAGGAGAAGGGGAAGCAGAAACTCTGTGTGGTTTTACCAACCAATTCCAGAACAGGGACACAGCAAGGCAGCCTTTTTTTTGTCCCTTATGTTTGTTTTAAGCAAATTTTTCACCAGCTTATTTCTTGTGCTCTGTACAGGGTAATAATAAACACCCATAACAGTACCACTGTTCCTCATCCCAGTAATAAGAAATTTGCCTGGGGTCCAATAGTTTTGCTTTGAGGATTATTTTCCAATGTGGGGGATAAGCCTCCAGCCCTCACTCCAGCATTCACATGCTGTTCCTGCAGTGCAGAGGGGAGAGGTCACTGCCTGGTAGATCATCCAGGGGAATTTTAAGGTGCCATGGAGCTACATAAGGGGCAGAGTTGGAAGGAGGTCTGGGTGAATATACAGTGCTCCAGGAGAGCTTCCTCTTTTACCAGCACCTCCGAGAGAACTAGAAAGATCACAGCACCTCAAACATGACTTTAAATCAGGTCAGGAGCTAAGTTGGGTCCTTCGTGCATTTCCTTAGGTACCTTCATTGTCAATTACAATCATAACAAACCCTACCAAAATGTAGCTGTTTATAGGTAGAGTGTCACCCAGCTCTGTCTTCACAGGGTCTGGCTCGATGCCCACACATTGTTGTAACAGATGAACTTCAGTGAAACCACTGAAGCCTTTGTCAGCCGCACGTTTGGGAACCAGGGCTGTTTTTCCTAGTGGAGCAATGGATCAGGCTGTCAAAGGTGCTCAGCGCTGGCAGAGACCCTACCAGGGAGCTGATGCAGCAAGTCTAGGACTGGGGAAACCCTGCACCGCTTTTACTGTCTCTTCTCCAAAGAAGTGAACAGCGAAACTGCAGAAAGCTTAAGGAAGAAAAGAAGAAAAGAAAAAAAAATTCCCTGTCCAAACATGTGAAATTCCTTAGGCTACGTCATCATTATCAAGCTCTCCAAGAAGCTTAAAAATACTTGATTTTTTTAAGCTATGCCTCATCTCTTTAAGATTTTTCCCTGTGGAAAAAGGAGTAGAATAAAATGAAGATTAGACCCTGTTCTTTCTTTTGCCTGTGGAAGGTTTGTTTGGCCTTCTACCAGACCAGACATCTTTAGTTCCTGAGGTTGATCCAGCTGCTGCTCCAGCCACACAGTTCAGCTTCCCCCATTATTTGGGAGGTCAAATCTTAAAAATGAGACTATCGTTTGAGCCCAAGTAGCTCTGCTTTGCCCAGGACCTAGATGTTTCCCTCCATGAAAATGTGTGTCAGCCACTGCAAGGGAGTGTCTCTGACCCTGACTGTCAAGGGCAGCTCTGAAAGTGCGCTGATCGCTGCATCCACGGCGCTGAAGGGAGGCTGCCTTCACTGTGGTCACCCACAGTTTGTCTCACCTCGAGCAGCTGCCATCCCGTTACTGGCTTCCTTTCTTTCTGTGTTTCTTGCTGTGATTTTTTTTAAGTGAAGTATTTGTGGGTGGAGTGACCCTGGCAGAAACTGTGACTACAGCCCTTCACTCCCAGAGTGGTCTCAAACCTAGCACAGGCAGCAGCTCTGCCGACCTCTTTGCGCTGTGTATTCACTATTTTGCAAGCCTTGTGTCAGGGTGGGAAAATGGATTGATCCCTTCAGTCCTTGCTTTTTCTGCTGAGACCAACTGCTGGCTGGACTCTGTTGTGGACTGTATTTCTGGACAAGTAGAACAAGAGCTGTGCACGATAAATGAGTCAAACCATAGCAAACAGAACCAGGCAAAGCCAGTCCCAACTTTCAACAACCTCAGGGATCTCTTTCTACAGCTGAACAGACTCAAACCCTCCGAATGCAATGGCAGGCTTGCAGGAGCTGTACCAGGTGCAGCTAATTCTGCGCATCCCACTGCTCCTCTCCACAGTGGTTAAATCAGGGGTTTAGTCTGAATGATAAATTGTGAAATGATACTGTCTGGCCTGTGGATAATTTTGCACCGTCATATAATTAAAAGGTTGAGGTGCGATCTGCATATGCTGCAGCAAGAAGTTAATCAATCTTCAAGTTGGATAGTCCCAGTTTAAGGCAAATCAATCCAGTTGTCCTCAGGGACGCATATTGTCCACAAATAATTTTCCCTTTTCCTGGTGTCCATACACATTGGCTGGTTTTGTTTAAAAAGTGATTATTTATAAGACTAGTGCAGCTCAGTTAAGTGAAATAAAAGCCCTTTTCATTGTGATCCCAGCTCCGCACTGGCAGATGCTCTCAGCACAACATTTCCAAAAGCCAAGCAGCAAAGAACTCTTGCTCAGCCTGTCCCCGCAGGCTGTGCCGTACCAGATCTGATGGCTTGTTTTGATCCACAGGTGGTGGCCATTGATGTGGATATGGCCTTTTTTTGAACCCAAAATGAGGGACATCCTCGAACAGAACTGCACAGGAGATGAAGATTGTAATTTTTTTGATTGCTTTTCAAAATGCAATCTGAAAGTCAGAAAATGTGGAGCACAGAGAGCCAATAACAACTTGCAAGTGAGTAGACACAGCTGCTTTATGCATCCATTTCTTTTAAAATCACATTGACTATAAAATGCACGGTATGTACTAAGAGACTGTGAGATGAAGACGGTCAGGTTTTTAAACGTGGCCACATAAGTGCCAGTCCTGTTCAGAAATCCCATCTGGGGACACACAAACAGATCTTTATATTCACTAGTGTTTATTTGCCATGTTTTTGTGCAGCTGTTAGCCCAACGCCTCAGATAGGAGAGTGAAGGAAGTAGGGGCAGGGGATTAGCGTTACTGTCATAGAATCATAGAATCATTTTGGTTGGAAAGGACCTTTAAGATCATCAAGTCCAACCATTAACCTGGCACTTCCAAGTCCACCACTGAATAATATCCCTAAGCACCACATCTACACGTCTTTTAAATACCCCCAGGGATGGTGACTCCACCACTTCCCTGGGCAGCCTGTTCCAATGCTTGATAACCCTTTCAGTGAAGAAATTTTTCCTGATATCCAATCTAAACCTCCCCTGGTGCAACTTGAGGCCGTTTCCTCTCATTCTATCACTTGTTACCTGGGAGAAGAGACCAACACCCACCTCACCACAACCTTTCAGGTAGTTGTAGAGAACGATAAGGTCTCCCCTCAGCCTGTCCCCACTAACGGTAAAGTCAGGGCTGTCCTCCTGTAAGCAGTGGGGGAGCTATGGCTTTCGATTCTCCACTCTACAGATGTAGTATGCGGATGTAGTGGAAAGGGGAGTCCGTGGGGTTCTTGGCCCTGGGATGAGGTGTCTCATAGCTCACCCAGCCTGTGCTGGTGGGAGGCACTAGCACAGCAGAGGGGCTGGGGGAGTGTAGCTTGGCAGACCTTTGCCTGCTTCTCCCACGCCCTCACCCTCACCGCTTGTTATGCAGAAGTGCCAGAGCAGTCTGAGAAGAAGGGGGGGAGTCCTCAACCAGAGCATAGCCTTTGTGGAGGCTCTTTTTCTATACCTTCCTCTTTGAATGGCTGGAGTCATTTTGGATTCAGATGACATTTTGCTACGGTCCTAGAGAAGGAGCAGGGCATTAGTTGTAGCTCATGAAAGACAATAATCTATTCTTTTTCCTTTCCTCAGGTAATTTGTGACAAAATCTTCCGTCGCTGGTTTTCCCCGAATCTCAGAGGACCATTAGTTTCCCTCCCCCGGCAACTGCAGCTGCAGAAGGCTGTGCAGGAGTGTGCCGAGCCAGGGCACATGGACACTGCCGAGCATCAGAGGACTCTGAAATCTCTCTCTGAGTTATACCACCTGCTTCGGGTCACCCAGCGAGAACTGCAGAGGCCACATCCCAGCCACTGCTAAGGGATGCTGTGTACGAGGCAGCCTCTGTTTTCTTTCTCACTCTTTCATCCCTCCTACCCATTGTATTACATTTACAGCACAGAGATTGTTTTTCTCCTATGCAAATGAAGTTCAAGGCTGCAGGTGCAGCACATCCTGTTAATATCCTTTCAAGTGTGAAATTGCTTTAAATTACCTGTATTTTGTTCTTGCTTATTTTCCTGAGCTAGAACCAGCCCTCTCCATCAGCATTCAGCACATCGTTTGCTTACCAAGAACTGCAGTCACTGCTCAGATAGCATCTGCCTGAGTGCAGTGCTTAGAGTGAGGATGCATTTACAGACGGAAAGTGTAAGTAAGTAAGTGCAGCAAAATTAATATCAATAATTAAAATAGTGGGTGGGTGGGTGTGGATGAGTACGTGCATGGTGTTTGTTTTAAATTCTCTGTAGAATGAGGGTTGTTTAAAGTAGGGACAGAGTGCTCTGTGTGGAAAAACCATCTCAAATAGGGAAATGCACTGTCATATGAGCGAAGAGTTACTTTTGTATAAAGCAGTCCTTTCTGATGTCCCAAATGCATTTTCTCTGTTGTGTTGCATTACCTGTGCCATAGCTAACTTTGTAGGGAGAAATTACATGAAGGTACTTAGGACTTTTCTAGAGTGAAATAATTATACCCTTGTTGAGTTTCCATGTGGGTACTCATATTCTGCAGTGGAGAGCTATGAATAATGCCACTGAGTTTTCCCCTGTGAATAAGCCCTCAGGCACTTGTAAATCAGAGCAGTTGATAAGAAGCACTCCTTTGCCAGAGAGCAGAATTACCCAGGAATGCCAACAATCTGTCCTTTGCACTGAACAGAACAATATCCAGACCTGGAGTTCCCTTACACAGTATTTTTTTTAATGAACAAAAGGAAACTTTTCATAAGAATTAATTTTCTTGCAATCAGTTACATAAATAAAAATCCCTAGATTAACTTAAAATCATTAACTTTGCCTTTCAAACGTGTGTAGCTATGGCTGGAGAATCTAACACACGGGTTCAGAAGATGTTGCATGTATTTTGGCCCAATACTGGGCAATATACCCATGAGCTGGTTTTGGCATGAAGACATTAAAAACCCCACTAACAAAAATAACCAACAGCCTGTGATAGCCCTCAGCTCAGGAGGACTCTTCAATGTTAAGACTGACAACACTGGTTTGTGGATGTGAGACTAGTAACAGCACCTCATCTTCTTTGTCTTTATATCTCTTAGCCTTATGACAGCCCTGAAGCCTGTGAGCACTAGTTATACATAAACTTTCAATTTCTGGAGTGGTTCTTTAAAGTGGTGTTAAAGACTGCCTGTGACCAGAAAAACGTGAGCTACTTAGGAGGCCTTGACACTTACCCAAAACCAGCTCAAATTTTCAGACTAGTGCTAGGTTTTTTTCTATTTCCTGCAATAAACCACCATAATTTTAAAAATCACTCAAGCCCGTGAAAAGCTCATAGCATTGGCAAGGTTGGCTGCCTTGCCTGGGGATGAACTGAAGACAAGCTGCTGCTAAGAGCTACAACTCAGGAGCTCCTGACCAGTAAAGTTTTGCTCAGTCTGCTCTTCTCCTCTAACCAGGGAGACAGACAATGCATCAATATTTTAAGATCATCCTTTGCAAAAGCAGGAAGGCAAAACAGAGTAAGAAGAAACCCAAATTCCAGAACAAGTCCTATTACAAAGCCACGAAATTGGTGGAGGAGAAAGTAATTAAGGATAGAATCAGGTTAAGGTAAAGGGTTGGGGACAGATAAAGTACCAGGTAGAGAAAGGAGGGGGAAAAGAGACAAAGGAGAAACAGGAAAAATTAAGTAAAAAATATGACCCACTTTGTGAAAACTTGATTTATAATGTAGAAGTTTGAATAAACTGTCATTTAGTCTGAGGAGAGGAAGAAGAGACTGAAGAGAGGCACGATAACACTCTTCAGAAACAGAAAGTTGCTTATAGAAAGAGAATAGGAGTGAACAGCCCTGTCCAGATTTCCTTGGTGAATGTGACAAGCAATGAGCTTAAATTGTAGCAAGGAAAATGCAGGTTAGACATTTCTTACAGGCTTTCTAATAGTAAGGAACAGGGGAGCTATGGAATAGATCATTTGGGGAAACTTCAGTCTTGATAAGACATGATTTTTAACTACAGGCAAGAGTGATGTACATGCAGTTACGTGGATAATCCTGCCTTTCATCCCAAGTCCTGTGATTGATTCTGTTATTACCAGTGCTCTTGACACTCTGTCACAACAAAATCCTTCCTTCTGAGACATGAGGATATGTAACTCTCCTTTATGTTGTATGTGCAAATCTGTGAGGTCCCCCGGGAAGGGAAGGCACAGAGATCTCCAGCTGTGCAAATGATGCTGCAGAGCCTGGTGGTGTGATCAGGGCTCATGTGTTTCCCACATGACCTCCCTACTGAAGCCACTGATCCTTCCTAGGTCAGAAGTGACTCAGTATATATCCCAAATGCTGCTGGGGAACCTGGAGATCTTATATATTACCACTCTTCTGTTTCCCTGGTACCATTAATTCTTTCCTCCTTCCCAAGCCTGGAGGGTACTATCAGGGAAAAGCAAACATCATGCAGACGTTTGGTGCTTTACCGTGGCCTTATGCTCCACCATGTCAGGGCTCCCCTTCCCAGTTTGAAGTTTGCATTTCAAACAGTCAGGTTAAATTTCTGTTGGATGTGATGTTTCAGTTTTAAAACAAGTGGAAAAAACGGAGCGAAATGAAACCCGGTGGCAGCCAAACGCTGGTGGAATGTCACTCTGCTCAGAAGGTCCTTCTCCTTGGCAGGATTTAGGAAGGGAAGCTGCTTTTGACAGATTTCTCCAAACCCCTCAGGGCCTGGCTGCAGCCACCTCCACCTGTCAGGGACCTCCTTCCCCCACACCACACACTTTCCCAGGTCATTAGGTTTCACTTCTTTTCAGGATACAGAGAATAATCTTCATAAGCCTCTCAAGAGTGACACAAATGGTTTATTTGTACTTGGCTGGGCTGTGAGATTGCGTACCACTGATGCAGCCAGCTCCGGCTGGCTTTGGTACACCTGCCCCAGTGAGTGGAAAGGCAAGGAGAATCTGGCAGGCTGTGTGAACACAGGGCTTGATTCTTCGCTGTGCACCTTGCACCTTGTAAAGTCACTCAAACCTGGGAAATGGGAAAGAAAAGTACTACCAGTGAAGCAAATGAAATATTCCAACTTATTTAGCACAGGTACCGATGACCAAAACAGTAATAAAACAGTAGTCGTGCCTTTATCTCCCTGAGACAGAAAGAAAAGAAAATGAAGACACTGGTTTAGTTGCCATTTACCTTAAGGAGGCAAGTGAAAACTGCATTATTTTACACCCTTGTTTTATGGTGGAAATATCTATACAGGTGTTTGATGATGAAGAGCCAGGCTCACATGTGCCTTCTAACAAAACCCTTTTCATACTGTGTTGGCAGCACTGCCCACCAAAAATAGCCCTGGCATAGAGAGATACCCAGCTGGCACGTACTTCAGAGGGCACGGCCAGGTCAGACAAGTATCGCATGAGAGTCCTGTGTGCTGTTAAACCAGGATGTTGGCACAGTGTGTCGCAATACAACAGCCAGCAGCAATAGCTGGGAAATTCTGCAGTGAAACAGTCCTGGGGTATGGTCAGAAAATTAAAAGTTGTCAAAAATTATATCATGCACTACAAGAGTCTAATTAAAAAAAAAAAACCAAGACATCAAAACCCTCAATTTGAAATGCTTTTAAGTCAATTTTGAAAATGTCTAATATGTTCAGCTTTGGCAGTGTCTATATGGAAAAATCTGCAAGTTATTTTCCCAGTTGTAGTTAATTCTTACTGAAAAGGTTTGCAAAATAAAAAGATGAAGATATTGACATTAATCACAATTTAAAAAACAGTGTTTTGTCTGGTCTACACAGTGAAAATTGTTAGTGCCCTCATCACTTTCTGATGTTTACTTTTCATCCCAATTCAGATGAGAAATTTCATGAAAGCTCAAAATCTTTTGCAAAGACTTTTTTCACCCAGCCCCAGTGGTCAGATCAGGAAAAGAGCAGGTCCACATGTGGTCTTTGAAGTCACGTTTGCTTCCCGCTTCATTTCTGCGTAGTGTTTGTGATCTTAACTTGGGCTGCAATGGTTTCTACTTGATTTTTCTCACTTTCATGTATCTCCAAAGCTCCTGCCTACTGGCATCCCTGTTTGGTAGCTAGTTCACTACAGCTTTGCAAAATCATAGACTACGTAAGATTCTTCACACTGTTCATCCCCGGCATATAAAAGATGACTCCTCTTATATAGGTTCACTAATAGCATTTGGCTGCACTGGGAATGGACACTTAACCCAAGAAGGCTGTTCCCATTCAATTGATCTCAGCCCCATCTCTTTGCTTGGTCAGTCTGTTCCTGAATCCTTTTCTCCCCATAAAAGTGGCACTACCTCTTGATTCATTTCTACCACTTGCTGCATTAATGCCTTACTCAGCAACTTCCTCCCCATATTTATAGCTCTCTGTGGAACAGGAATGGCATTAAGTCATTGTTTATTCCTTCTTTGCATCTCAGTTAGCAGCATGTGCTTCAACTCTGCAATAATCTAAATATACTATCTGTTCCCATGTTTTAAAAGAGGTAAGTCCAGTTGGAGATCTACTACATAACCTTTAGGAAAGATAAATTCAACCCTTTGCTCAAGATTTTCACAGAACTACTTGTTACATGAAGATTTTAGCCCAATTGGCATTGAATGCTCTGCAAAAACATCTGCAAGCAACAGTCCTGCACTAGGGTGATGTGAAACAGAGCAAAACTCCTTGCCCCAAAGGATTTATGTGGTCTCCCTTGTGACTAATGGTGACTAACCCAGAACAGCAGGTCACTGCTATAGCCACAGTTTTTCATAGAGACCCTACTACTCCCTAGTGTGAATTCACTGACCCCCCTGTCTGCTGAGAGCATTCAGATACATTGGTCAAGTCAGCAATAGGTATAACAACAGATATTTGAGACAGAAGGAGAAGGAAGGGAAGTGTTTGTTTTCTTTTGATTAGAAAAGTTGATTGAACAAAACACTTCCTACAGGTGAAAAGATGGGATCAGGGACTTGAAGGAGTTAGGGACTCCTCACTCATTTTTTTTTCCCCTTGGTTAAGAAGTATAGACCCAAGCTGCCCTATTTACTTTTTATGTAATTTTAAAAAAAAAAAAAAAGAATTAGAGAAGCCATATACCATGTTGCCTTTCCTTCAGTAGATCGTATTGTTGTATGTAATGGGCAGGAAGGTGATAAATTGCAGCTTTTAATGAATATCAGGCTGTAACATCAGAGCCTTGTGGTTGTAGTATCAGTTTACACATCCAGACAACCAGCTGTAACAAAACCCATAACCAGTGTTGGTGGAAGTGTACAATCAGATTAGGCATCTTGGCAGATGCTCTCGGAAGCCTAGTGCAGATGAACGATGAAATCTCTCTGTTGGGGCTGACCTGCAGTGAGTCCAAGCAACAAGCAGAGTCACTCTGCCGGAGCCTCCATCACTGACACTTTCCAGAATCCTCAGTGAAATCAGGAGAAAAGCTACTGGGCTTTCAGCAGCAGCAAAAGGCAGCAACACATAGAGAGGGAAAGAAAGAGTTGCTTGGAAGTATGAAAATCCAGGATGACTGAAGGCAGAACCGAAGTTAATCAGAGACCCCATACTGAAAAATCAGAGAACATCAATAAATTGATTGGGAAAAAAATCCCAAACACTTCTATTGTAGTTCTTTAAAATAAAAAACAACGGCAACACAGGGGATATAGTGCAGGCATCTCCAAAGGCATTTATTGTATGTGTCCAAGGATCCGTCAAGTAGACAATGGAGCTGTAGAGCGATGTTTGCAGCCTAAAGGCTAGACAGAACAGATTAACATAGCAAAAGCTTTTAGAACTATTATTTACATCAATGCAGAAAACTGCCCTAATTAGTTACAGTCTATGTTGGCCAAAAAAGGAGAAAAGAGTGCTTTTCTCAATAAAAGTGTTATTATGTCTATAAATTAAAGTACGGCAAGATGTGGAAACCCCTGAAAGGCTGTGATCCGTAATCCTGTGGTTTGTTTACAGTTTTGAACCTGCAGGCTTGGGCCCCTCAGCAGCAGAGTGATTGCTGAGCTCCTTTAAACTCCCGTGATTATCGGTGCCTTCTGCCGTATACTTTGAGCTCCTTTTTTCTGTAAACTGGAGGGGCTTTTTCCTACACTACAAATGTGCCTAAGTGGTGACGGCAGCCAGAAAGATGTGCATATGATCCAGTGCATAATCACTTCCACAAGCATCTGCTGCTAGTGCTTTCAAGATACATGTAATCCAAGCTGGAGACTATTGTGAATACCTCTCATTTTCCCTTGCTGGTTCCTTAGCGGTTTGCTTGTAGCTAGTTAGAAACAGAATCCTCCATCCTGCTTAAATTGGTTATAATCTCTCCAAGATTCATGTAACAGTAGGAAAAGACCAAACTGCATCGAGTTCAGGATGGGTTCATTCTCTTAAAGGTACGACATTGCAAAGCTGCAGGAAAGAACAGAGGTTAATTTTTATTTCTACGGAAGACACTCTCTGGCTAAATGTAGTAGCTGAAAAAATAGATGTTTCAACCAATATCCCGTGTACATTTATGAATTAACATTTGTCTGTATTTGCATAATCCAAAGCCCTCTGCTCCTTTCCCATTCAAAAGAAAATTAAAAAAGCAGAACGTGTTTACTACTCCAAATTTCACAGGTACGCCAATTACTTCATTCCTATTTCTATGTCAGACATTTCAGGTTGTATCTTTGTCCTTAGGAAATCGATTTTTTCCATTATCCCAAGAAAGTGAATATCTGGAAAAATACAGTTTCCAAAAATTATTTTTTTCTCTTGTTCAAGGGTTATTAAGCACCATTCTATTCTTGGAGAGAGATATCAGTGGCTAAATATTTATTACATGAAACCAGGGCCTGATTAATCGACTCAGTTTCTAACAATAACTAAATAAATACTCATGTAATCATTCCAGTGTTCAGAATTTTGCTTTTAATGGAACGATACCAGTATTATCCTATCTGATTCTAGATTATGTATGTACAAGTAAGTGCTTTTCCAAACTTATGTTCAGATACGCTTTCACATGGTTTAAGACTACAACTGACTCTTGGCAAACCAAAGCACAGAGGAACAAAAAAATAACCCTTACAAACTTATATCCATGGTCTTTCTTTTAATCATCATATTGAATTGTTTGTGGAGTAAAGGCAGTGTGTGTCCACACAGATACTCATGCATCTGTGTCACGGTTTAAAGCTGGGCCAGCTATTAACCAGGTGGCAGATGCTCTCTGTTAACCCTCTCCCCCCCACCCCAAGGGAAAGGGAAAGGGAAAAGGGAGAGAGACTTATGGGTTGGAAAGTTAAAACAGTTTTAATAAACTATAATAATGAAAAAGAGTATAATAACAATAATAATAGAAATAATCAAATATATACAAATATATACAAATCCAAGACTGAGAGCTTGGAAATCCTCCTCAGGCAGAGTTGCTCCCCCAGCACAGGCAGACGGGAAAATGCAGTACCTCCACCCAGCACAGGCAGAGGGGAAAATGCAGTAGCTCCCCTGCCATCACACCTGCAGGCTTTTAACTGGAGAATTGGCAAAGCTGGTACCAATCAGTGGGAGAGAGGAGGGCCCCTCCCTCCTGGGCCCCACCTCCAGGAGGCAGTGGGTTAGTGATAAACAGGAAAGTGAGAATGACATGTATGGGATGGAATATCTTGTTGGTCAATCTTGGGTCACCTGCCCTGTCTGCTCCTCCCTGCAGGTGCGACCCCCCTTCGGCTCTTCACTCATAAGCAGTGAGGAATTTAGCAGTGACCTTGGTTTCTCTAAGACTAATTGGCCTGGTTTGGGCCAAACCAGGACATTCCACCCCTTATTCCATACCATTCACGTCATACTCAGATCACCACTACCTTTTCATTTTCAAATATATATACACATATCACTAGTTTATGATTCATCTCTATACAAAAAGTTCATTAAGTTCATTTGGTTCAGGATTGTGGGTTTCCATCTGGCTAGCAGTCTCTCAGCAGTCTCTCTGGCTAGCAGTCTCTCTTTCGTCATGGTTCGTGCCCACGGGTTGCAGGTTAAAGATGTCAGACTCGAGGAGGTTACTGGACGCCACTTGATGAAGCTAGCTCCGGTCTCATCAACACTGTCTTAACCTGAAAGACACTTATGCAGCAACAACATACAGTTCAGACTTAAGTAGTCTCACCCAGAATCAGATCACCTTCAGGGACACATCGGACTTCACCATCTTGCAACATCACCCACCAAGTACATCCAGGTCCCTGAGCAAAAGCAATCCCACGAATGGGTTTACCTTTGCCCGTTACAGGAAGAATCCAGACAGTTTTTCCCAATAGATTCCTTTCATGCACCACAGGGACTTTATCTCCTTCTACTGTATGTAGAAGGTCTGACTGAGCAGGGACAGCTCGATTGATAGATCCCCTGGTGTTAACTAACCAGGTAGCTTGTGCCAGATGTTTATCCCAGTTTTTAAAGGTTCCACCCCCCATTGCTTTCAGGGTAGTTTTTAACAGCCCATTATACCGTTCAATTTTCCCAGAGGCTGGTGCATGATAGGGGATGTGATATACCCATTCAATGCCATGCTCTTTGGCCCAGTTGTCTATGAGACTGTTTTTGAAATGAGTCCCGTTGTCCGACTCAATTCTCTCTGGCGTGCCGTGTCGCCACAAGATTTGCTTTTCGAGGCCCAGAATAGTGTTCCGGGCAGTGGCATGGGGCACAGAGTATGTTTCCAGCCATCCGGTGGTCGCCTCCACCATGGTAAGCACATAACGTTTACCCTGGCGGGTTTGAGGGAGTGTGATATAGTCAATTTGCCAGGCCTCCCCATATTTATATTTCAACCACCGCCCCCCATACCACAAAGATTTTAACCGTTTGGCTTGCTTAATTGCGGTGCATGTTTCACAATCATGGATAACCTGTGCAATAGAGTCCATGGTTAAGTCCACCCCTCGGTCACGAGCCCATCTGTATGTTGCATCTCTCCCTTGATGACCTGAAGTGTCATGAGCCCACCGAGCTAAAAATAGTTCACCTTTGTGTTCCCAGTCCAAATCTATTTGGAACACTTTAGCAGCTTGATCCGCTTGTTGGTTGTTTCGATGTTCCTCAGTTGCCCGACTTTTAGGTACGTGAGCATCTACATGACGTACCTTCACGACTAGTTTCTCTAGCCAAGCAGCAATATCTTGCCACAATTCAGCAGCCCAAATAGGTTTCCCTTTGCGCTGCCAGTTGCTTCGCTTCCACTGCTTTAACCACCCCCACAAGGCATTTGCTACCATCCATGAGTCAGTATAAAGATACAGTCTTGGCCACTTTTCTTGTTCAGCAATGTCTAAAGCCAGCTGGATGGCTTTTACCTCTGCAAATTGACTTGATTCACCTTGTCCTTCTGTGGCTTCTGTGACTCGTCGTATGGGACTCCATACAGCAGCTTTCCACTTCCGATGCTTTCCTACAAGACGGCAGGATCCGTCGGTGAACAGGGCATACTGCTTCTCATCCTCTGGTAGTTCATTATATGGTGGGGCTTCTTCAGCACGTGTCACCTCCTTTTCTGGCGGCATTCCGAAGTCTTTGCCTTCT
This sequence comes from Nyctibius grandis, assembly GCF_013368605.1. NCBI lineage: Eukaryota > Metazoa > Chordata > Aves > Nyctibiiformes > Nyctibiidae > Nyctibius > Nyctibius grandis. The sequence continues at coordinate 46,536,448 of NC_090660.1, forward strand.
GGCCAGTCCATGATCACTTCTAAGATTCCTGGGCGATTAGGGTTTCCTATTCGAGCCCTCTGCGTAATTAATGCAATCCATTTACTCCATGTAGCATCAGTTGCATGATGGGTAGTAGGAACCTTACCCTTGAACATCCAGCCTAGTACTGGTAATCGAGGTGCCAGGAGAAGTTGTGCTTCAGTACCAATTACCTCTGAAGCAGCTCTAACTCCTTCATATGCTGCCAGGATCTCTTTTTCAGTTGGAGTGTAATTGGCCTCGGAGCCCTTGTATCCTCGACTCCAAAATCCTAGGGGTCGACCTCGAGTCTCCCCTGGTACTTTCTGCCAGAGGCTCCAGGTAGGACCATTGTCCCCAGCTGAGGTGTAGAGCACATTTTTAACATCTTGTCCCGTACGGACTGGTCCAAGAGCTACTGCATGCACAATCTCTTGTTTAATCTGTTCAAAAGCCTGTCGTTGTTCAGGGCCCCACTGAAAATCATTCTTCTTTCTGGTCACTTGATAAAGAGGGCGTACAATCTGGCTGTAATCTGGAATATGCATTCTCCAGAAACCCACAATGCCTAAGAAGGCTTGTGTTTCCTTTTTGTTAGTTGGTGGGGACATAGCTGTTATTTTGTTGATCACCTCTATCGGGATCTGGCGACGCCCATCTTGCCATTTAATCCCTAAAAACTGGATCTCCCAGGCAGGTCCCTTGACCTTGCTTCTTTTTATGGCAAAACCAGCTTTCAGAAGAATTTGGATTATTTTCTCCCCTTTGTCAAAAACTTCTGCTGCTGTATCACCCCACACAATGATGTCATCAATGTATTGCAAATGTTCTGGAGCTCCACCCTTTTCTAGTGCAGTCTGGATCAGTCCATGGCAAATAGTAGGACTGTGTTTCCACCCCTGGGGCAGTCAATTCCAGGTATACTGGACACCTCTCCAGGTAAAAGCAAACTGTGGCCTGCACTTTGGTGCCAAAGGAATAGAGAAAAATGCATTAGCAATGTCTATGGTGGCATACCACTTGGCTGCCTTTGACTCCAGTTCGTATTGAAGTTCTAGCATGTCTGGCACAGCAGCACTCAGCGGTGGCATCACTTCATTTAGGCCACGATAGTCCACAGTTAATCTCCATTCTCCATCAGACTTTCGCACTGGCCATATAGGACTATTAAAGGGTGAGCGAGTCTTGCTAATCACTCCTTGATTTTCTAATTGTCTAATCAGTTTATGAATGGGGATCAGGGAGTCTCGATTGGTGCGATATTGTCGTCGGTGCACCGTGGTAGTAGCAATTGGCACCTGTTGTTCTTCAACCTTCAGCAACCCCACAACAGAAGGATCTTCTGAGAGGCCAGGCAAGGCAGACAGCTGTTTAATGTCCTCAGTCTCTACAGCTGCTATACCAAAGGCCCATCTATACCCTTTTGGGTCCTTAAAATACCCTCTCTTGAGGTAGTCTATGCCAAGGATGCACAGAGCATCTGGGCCAGTCACAATGGGGTGCTTTTTCCATTCATTTTTAGTTAGGCTCACTTCGGCCTCCAATACAGATAACACTTGAGATCCTCCTGTTACTCCTGAAATGCTGATAGGTTCTGCCCCTTTATGATCCGAAGGCATTAGGGTGCACTGTGCACCAGTGTCTACCAAGGCTCGATACCTTTGTGGTTTTAATGTGCCAGGCCATCGAATCCACACAGTCCAATAAACTCGGTTGTCCCTCTCCTCCACCTGGCTGGAGGCAGGGCCCCCCTAATTAAGAAATGGATTCGTGCTGCTCACAGGGACTGGACCTTCATTTCTCCTATTCACACTTGGGAAAAAGTGATTTGAGGCCCATCTACCCTGACTGGGGTCCTGCTCACTGGTAACTGGAGCAGCCATCCTCCTAGAAAAATTCTCTCTGGTATTTCTTTTAGCTTGCAACTCACGTACTCGTGCCTGTAGGGTGCTGGTAGGTTGTCCATGCCATCTGCTCATGTCCTCCCCATAACCACGCAGGGCAAACCAGAGGATACCTCGTGATGTGTTCCGTTTCCTTTGAGCTGGTCCTGTAGGAGAGCGTTTTCTCTTAACAGCTGCAACGCGCGCCTGTGTAGGTAGAGAGTCAAGTTTATTCTCGATCCTGGACAGTTTGTCTGACAGTTGTTTAAATGAGTCCTTGTTCTCCTTAGTCAGTTTTTCCACAGCCGAGATGCGTGCCTGCAGTGGGGAAGAAATACTATCTTCATACTGTCGCATACAGTTAGCCATTTCGCCCACAGTAGAATGTGCCATATCATCTTCTCCCCATACTAATATTGACAATGTATGGGTATATGTCGGTGGAGCATTCTTCACAACCTTCCGGAACATGGATCGGTTGCATTCCACTTCATCAGGATCTACAGGATCTACAATGTCCCGTGGGTGTCTATAAATGATCTCTTGCACAGCTAGTTCTCTAAGGTAGTTAATACCTTTTTCTATAGTGGTCCATTTGCTCAGGTGGCTCATAACATCATCTTTATAGGGATACCTGCTCTTTACAGCTGACAAGAGTCGCCTCCAGAGACTGATAGTGTTTGACTTTCTTGCGAGCACCTTATCAATACCACCATCTCTGGACAGGGATCCCAGCTGTCTGGCTTCTCTGCCATCCAATTGCATGCTGTCTGCCCCATTATCCCAGCATCGGAGCAGCCAGGTAATAATAGGTTCACTGTCATAACGGCTGAAGTCTTTCCTTATATTTCTCAGGTCCTTCAGGGATAAGGAGTGGTAGGTTATCTCTACGTCCGAGTCCTCTTGTGATAGTTCTGCTTTAGAAGGGCCTTTCTTCTGTGAGGGGTCTGCTTTAAAAGGACGATCGAGGAAACCCCCATCTGTGTCAGGCCCTAACTCTGCCTGAGAAGGGCCCTCACCTGGGTCACATGATGGCTCTGCCTTAGAAGGGTCCGAGTCATCATCCTTCTCTTCACGAGCTGATTTCTTTTGGTATTTCTTCCTGGTTACAGGAGCAATTGGTACAGATTCGATAGATGCTGGGGTCTGAGTAGATGCAGTGGCTGTCGTGGGAGTGCTGAGAGTCTGAGTAGCTGCAGTGGCCATCTTGGGGGGTGTAGCAGCTGTGGTACAGGCTGCGAAGGTTTCAGTGGGTTTAGTGGCTGTAGCGGCAGTACACATTGTAGGATCTGAGGTGGCTGCATAACACCTACAACTGTCCCTGCACCGATATTTAATCTTATCCCACATCAGAAACATATTCAGGACAACCAAAAATAAAAACATGCCACCTAGACAGCACCATCCTAATTTCGCAAAATCTAGTGGCATCAGCTTGGCAGAAAAGGAGAAGGTACTATTTCCCGAAGTAAAACTGGAAGTGTAATCATTAACAGAATCAGCTAAAGGACGCCCGGAGCGTGCAGATGAAGTCGCCGCTAATGATTCACGATTAAAACTGCCCATCATTGTGTCATAGAGATAAGAGATCGGAATAGGAACTGCCCAGTTTATCACAGCATAAATCAGCAGCAAACCCCATACCAAAACAATACATTTTGACCAGCGCCCACTGCTAAACTGCATGTAAACATTCATAAGAAGCAAGCAATAACACAGTGCCCACGGCAGGTAAGGCATCATTGTAATACTCAACTGTGAAAGAAACTCTATAAAAAGACAAGATAACACAGCATTCAAAAATGACATCACCATTTTCACTATCTGTTTTAATTTCCAACCCCTCGTAAATCTCAAAGGAAGAAATCTGATACTCTCTCAACTGAGTTCTCCAGGTCTCCTCCCACCAGAGCCAGGATTCAACTTATCAGAGCAACCTGTTGGAGCTTCTCTCGAGCCCCACCTTGGGCACCAATAAATCTGTCACAGTTTAAAGCTGGGCCAGCTATTAACCAGGTGGCAGATGCTCTCTGTTAACCCTCTCCCCCCCCCCGCTAAGGGAAAGGGAAAAGGAAAAGGGAGAGAGACTTATGGGTTGGAAAGTTAAAACAGTTTTAATAAACTATAATAATGAAAAAGAGTATAATAACAATAATAATAGAAATAATCAAATATATACAAATATATACAAATCCAAGACTGAGAGCTTGGAAATCCTCCTCAGGCAGAGTTGTTCCCCCAGCACAGGCAGAGGGGAAAATGCAGTACCTCCCCCAGCCATCACACCTGCAGGCTTTTAACTGGAGAATTGGCAAAGCTGGTACCAATCAGTAGGAGACAGGAGGGCCCCTCCCTCCTGGGCCCCACCTCCAGGAGGCAGTGGGTTAGTGATAAACAGGAAAGTGAGAATGACGTGTATGGGATGGAATACCTCGTTGGTCAATCTTGGGTCACCTGCCCTGTCTGCTCCTCCCTGCAGGTGCGACCCCCCTTTGACTCTTCACTCATAAGCAGTGAGGAATTTAGCAGTGACCTTGGTTTCTCTAAGACTAATTGGCCTGGTTTGGGCCAAACCAGGACAATCTGTTTGTTGAACTGCAACTTCATGTAACAAATACTCAGTCAATAGTCCACAAATGCCCGATATATTTTTTTTGCTATTATACTGTATATAAATTGGGAAAATGCAAGAGTAATTAGAAACATGAAGGAGCATCACATAGTGTAGAGAAATAATGTAAAATTAATGGAATGCTTAATCAAATTCTACATGTTTACCCATTGATTTCACTGAGCTTTCTTAAGTGATTGAAGAGTTAAATTAGTTGGATCACATTCTAGTCTCCAACTCTTAGAATTGGATGAACAGTATTACATTAGCCAAAGCAATATTGCTGAACAGACATTAGGTAATGCAAGTATACTGCATGAATTTCCATTGCCATTGCAGTAGATATCTCTCAAAAGCAAAGAAATGAAGCCGAGAGCCAGACAGGGCAGCGATAAGCATTACTGAAATGCCTGCAAATGGACGCTACATTAAATAGCAGGGACAGATCTTCAGTCCCACATCATTCTTTTTGCGTTCATTTTCCCTTGCATACACACTTACATGAATTCACATGTGATATTAGCATGTTTTAAGGCTCAAGTCAGATTTACACCAGCATAACTCACCGGCATTTTGGTGTGTGCTCTTGAATCGCATCACCTGGAGAGCAGAAACTCTTCGCATTTTAAATGGGCACAGGTAGGAATAATACGAGCAACAAGCTCATTTAATAAATGCAAGAATACAGAAGTTTCACTATAGCCCAGGGCTTTTTTCTTTTCCTAGCTGAAATTACTGTGGAAAAGGTGACGCACAGCTGCACAACCTCAGAAGCCATCCAGGGATGCTCCTCAAGGACCACAGCACTGTTCATCACTATCACCCTACAGCACTGGCTCAGCAATGGCGCCTGGCATGCTGATGATGGGGCTGTGGCTCCACTCGCACCGCAGCCGCCTCCTCTCAGCTCTAGGGCCAGGCAGAGGTCTTGAGGGCATGGGTTCTTCTTCTCTCCTGCACCTGGACGAGGAGCAGATAGATCAGGTCAGCCTGCTGGTTGAAGGCTGTAGCTTAGCCCTTCTCCTCTCATAGTACTGATCATTAGGCAATGAGTTACAAGCCTTCACTCTCCCAGTCCTTGAGTGCAAGTTCACTGGGAAATAAAAGCCACTTCTCTTAACGGATCGTCATAGCGTTCTGGAGGACGAATCTAGCACCATTCCCAGTGCTGAGGTGTCTTCTCCAGGAAAGTCTCTCTCATAACTGGAGCCCTTCCCCCTCCCCACTGCATGGGGAGGTCACCCCACCACTTGCCATCCTGCTCCTCCGGCATGGGCTGCAAGAGCCTTTCACATGCCGAGACTGGCGCTTCAGAGAAACGCCACATTCATGTCAAGAAGGGCAGTGAAAGAAAACAAAACAAACGCGGCACCATTGGAAGTTTCTTGTCTATTGATTTCACCCCCTTCCCACAGCTCCAGGATTTTGACAGCCTCACACAAACTTTGCTGGGAAAGAGCTACTCTCATAATAGCCCACCAGAAAAAGATTGCAGGGCTGAATTTAATACTATCTGCTTTTCCATGTGCGAAACAGATATGAATTGTCTGAATAATCACTACAAAAGAAGGCAGCTTTTCTGGAAAGCATAAAGGAAGAGAAAGAATTTGTTGGGCTCCATCCTTTCATATTATAGACAGCAAAGCACAGCAAGGCTGTGTCTAATTTGTAGTCCAGGAGTTCACAAAGCTGTCAGCAAGGTCAGATGCCATCTCTAGAAGCAAAAGGGATTTCAATGAAGGCACACACACCTGCTAGGGCATTTGGATAAAAGTCTGGTAGCTGGAGTGTGCAACTACATGGCTATAAATATTTAAACTAGCTGCTCTGAGTGCATGTTCTCAAGCTGCAATAATGCTGGAATGCAGAGCAGAGCTGGAGCAGTGCCAAATCAATAGGTATGGGCTTTTAGAGGGTGCTTGTATGTATCTCTGTGGACACTTCTGGTACTGTGAAGTGCTATTAAAAGAAGAAGATAACGGTGTCTTTTCATTAGAAGAAGAAAGCCATACCAAAAAAATACAGCCTCTCTCTTACATAGGAATAGGGAAGATTGTTATGAGAAGAGGCTGGTAGAACTCAGCGCGTTTAGCTGTAAGAAGTGACTGCTGTCTACAGCTAACTGGAGCCTGTAAAGAAGACAGAGCCAAACTGTTCTCAGAAGCTCACGGTGGCAGGACGAGAGGCAACAGATGCAAGCTGGAACATGGGAAATTCAAACTCAGTATTAAAAAAATGTTTTCTCCTGTGAAGAGGGTCAAGAACTGGAATAGGGTCCCAGAGAGGTTGTGGAGTCTCCACACTTGGACATATTCAAGCTTGACAGGACAAAACCCTGAGAAATATGGTCTAATTGGGCCTCCTCTGAGCAGGGTGTTGGACTAGGTGACCTCCATTTTCTCAGAGGCTGCCAGCATGCAGCCTTTCAAAAATGTCAACAACAGTTTAAAAATCAGAGAAACATAATGGTCTTTCTTATTTATTTTTACTCAAAATGTCCAAATGTTTCTTTGTGAATATTCTTTATATGAAGGAGCCAAAAGCACATATTTGGTCTCTATCTAACAAGTGCCCCATCCAGTTGTTTGCAGGCATCTTCTATGCTAAACTGAAGCACAGATTTCACACTCTGGCCTAGCCAAAGCCAATTCAGGCTCTGAGGAAGCTGAGGAATGGGAAGAACAAGAGTTTCATGAATGCCAAGGAACTGCAGAGTTGCATTGCCAACAGGATGAATCCTCTGCAAAATTCTTGAATCCCAAGACTTAAACTCCATCTGAATATCTAGGATGATATGATCATGGTTTAAACATTTTGTTGTCTCTGTTAGGGCTAAGTGGATAAGGGCTTCATTGTGCCAGGTGCTGGACAGGACCAGAGTAATAAACAATTCCTGGGTTTGCATTCCCATTTGGACCCCTCTGACCTGCTCTGTAAAAGACCTTCAGGGGCAAGAGCGGATATCAGTACAATCTGTGTCCACTGCAAGACCTCAACATGAGAAAAAATTGAAATCAAACCCAATAGTTTGGTGCCGTTTGGTGTGACTTAGATTCTTCCTCCCAAACAGAACCTCAGTGCTGAGAAAACCCCACTGCTCCTCCTTTATCTTAGGCACAATTGCAAGATTAAGGACAAAAAGAGACCAGCCAAGCACTGGAGGTACAAAGATTTTTAAAAGTAGCTGTTATGTAACTAGCAGAGAACTATAAAATAAATTCTGCAGAAATACAGAAATAGATGTATTTTAGATGTTCAGATGAATAAGACATAGCAAGATTCTAAATAATGTATCACTATTGTTAGAAGCTTGAATATTATTGCTTTTTCTCCCCAAAGAAGTAGAATATGTGGCAGATACAAAAGGGTTGTTTTGTGTTTAGTTTGTTTTTTTTTTTTAAAAAAGAATTATGACAAGTTGCTGTTTTTAAATGCATGTTGTCACTGGAAAGAAATGGGCATGTATCCATCTTGCCTTCAGGCCAAACCATTTAACCAGAACTGGGAATACTGACAAACTTCCTCAATCTCTCTCTCTCTCTCCAATGGAATTGTATAAAGCAACACTTTGCAGATCTCTTTATGAAAACGATCAGTAAAAATATCATGCTGCGTGCTTCCATTTATCAAATGGAGAATTATTTTTAATGTACTCCTGAAGAAAGGTAACAGGTAAGTAGCAAACGTTCTCACAGTCATTATAAAGGGGTATGTGTCAGTCTATAAATCAATAGCTGGCTCGATGCCATTCGCTTCTGAATGGAAACCGACTATTTTTGCAGAGTTCTGCTCACAGCAGCTGAGCATCAATGCTAAGTAGTGTGTAGATATTAGGGAAAAACCAAGCATGACAACACAAATCATGGATCCCCTGATGAACATCTCTGCACACGGCTGCTTCTTGTAATCATCAGTAGAATTTAATGAGACACCTGCAGTTTATAGACACTCTTCTTCCAACATAAATTGCCCTGAGAGCACAAAGTCTTCTTTTAAAAAATATTCTTCAGTAAACCATAAACTACAAAGAGTTCATTGTCACTAATAACATACTCCTCATTAATTTATAATTGTATGAAACCATATTCCCACACATATTCCCACACACAGATTAAGTCAAAGGCTGTTAAGATCTCCTAATTAGCACAGTTTTCAATCATTTTAGTTTTCATTAATAAAACACTGCTGGAGACCTTGAAATTGACCCCTTGCAATGCTGCAAAAATAGTAATTCTTCATAAATCTGACCCATATGGGGTGAAGGAGAGGACTGAATGCATCCTAGGGGTCTCTAGGTAGGAATAAGATCAGGCAGGTTGGGATTCCTCGTCTGCTTGAACCTGCAATGGCATCCAGCTGACTGCAGCCACGGATGCTCCTGCCTCACCTTCCACTTCCATTGCAGTGAGTGGGCAGCTTGGACTGCCAAAAAACATAGAGGCAGTTCATTAGAATGCCAGAAAGGATAAAGGTAACTAATACCTTGTCATACCTTATCACACTTGCAGAGAGGAGGCAATAAACCCCTTTATTTTCTAATCTGCAATGTGTTCTTTGCTGCATGGCAGAAGAAACAGAGAATGGCATCCACTAAAAAGAAAACAAAACTGTCTCCTCTGAATCAGTGATCTTAGAGAGAGAGAAAAGGCTTGTTGCTGAGAATGAGGTATATTGTCATCCACCAAGAAGGCAGCTGGAAATCACTGGCATGAATTGCTCCATCTATGATGTGCCCCGGGGCTTTATTGTCTTGGACCAGAACATGGTGTGGCCACAGCAAAGCAGCCTATCAAACTCTCTTCAGTAGGTGCACACGCTTCCCAGGAATTTGGCTACAAGCTGTTTTGTTACCAATGACAACAACATTTAGACTTTTTAACATCTGGGATGAATACTTGAGGATCCTTGGTCTAATTTTGTTGCAACTTGCAAATATCTGAGAGTTACATTAAGACTTTCCTTAGAAGGGTCCTCAGAAGTTGTTAGCACATTATAAATTGTGATCTGTGCTAACACAAGCCTGCTGCTTGTAGGAGGAAAAAGAAGATTTGTGGCAGTAGTTAGTGGAAGAGCATTTAATAGCAGCATTGAAAAAAGTAATGAGGATTCCATTCTGCTCCTCTTTTGTTGTCAAATATAATCTATTTGTCAGTGGCTGCCTCTCCGACATTTCACATCCTCTTCCCTCCACAGACAATAGCTGCATTTCACACTATGCCAGCTGGTGTAAGTAGACACATCTCCAGTGAAGTTAATGGAGCTGGGGCTTTTTAGTCAGCCCGTGGATCTGGCGCTGAACATTTTAAGCTGGCTGTGCACTCCCATCAGTTATCAAATAGGACATGTCAGAGAGCCACTCTGAGCCAGACAAAATAGTTGTCTAACAGCCCTGCTACCAGGAAAGCCACAAATGCTCTCACAAAAAGAGTTCTGGTGGAGCTGGTAAGTATCTTTTACAATATATGCCTCATGGAAATAAAAGGACAGCACATTTTTATTCTTCTCACATTATTCAAAGATTTTCTCATTATCAGAACAAGAAAACGTCAGAGAAAGTTTATTTGAAAAATGATTTTTTAATAAAGTAAATGGAACATTCGCAGCTAACGGTAGTGAAAGAGAATAATGTTAATGGAATTTTCATTAAAGAAAACTTCTTTTCAAAATAGCACAGACCATTGGGAGAGGAAAATTAGCAGTCAGATCCTCACCGGCTGCAATCTGGCATCGTTCTAGTGACAGACTAACATCTCGTCTAGCATCGCAAGTGAAATTACACAGTCAAGTTGTGCTCTGACATATGCATTTGTTATGCACTACCTCATATTTGTTACTTGTTACCTCAGGGCAGAGAAGTAAATTTATTTTTAATAGTGAGAAATAAGCAGGTGACATCTAACAGCAAACTTCTTGAAGGTTTGTTCTTCCTTAAAAAACAAAACCAAAATAGCCTACAAAAAATACACATTTCAGGCTTTAATCAAGCCTCAGTGGTTCAAAACCTCATTCTTATGGTCTAGGGCAGTTTTTACATGCTCAGTTCTTAGTAAGCACAGGGTCATTTCTGTATCATCTACACCCCAGGGACCAAGCCAGTGGATCCCCTTTACCACCACAAGTGAGTCTATAGTTGCACAAAGGGTTGGTTGTGTTATAGGCTGGGCTATCTTGATAAACAAGTTCACAATCAACTTCTAAAAGATGCAACAAACATCCTACCTCCAAATTACATGATGGTAACCTATTGATTTAGATTTTTTTTCACGTTTTAGTATTTTCCCATGCTTGAATTGCCTCTGTCACTGTTACAGCCCTCAGGACACAGAGGCTGAGAACCCCACAAACATTAATGCATTTATCCTTGAGCAATACATTTACAAAGCAGAGCTTTGCTACTATTAATATTTCCGTGTATTTCAAACAGCTCTCATTTATAACAATTTTTAGCGGTAAAAAGGAGTAGTTGTTAGTTACACTGTTATTTGGCTTATTATCATGAGGAACTAGGTACATTGCAGGTGAATACTCCAGCTAAGTACTTAGGTGCATCTCCTGGCACAAGTATCTTTTAAGCCTAGCCTGAGCTGACATGCTGAAGGACACAAGATGTTTGGAGGAAAGGTAAGAGTGAAACCCTGACCTTTGGGCTAGCATTTTCAGCCTGAAGCCTCCAGCCCCTATGCATGCCTTGCATTACCACCCTGGGCTGGCATCCTACCTGCCCAGCAAAGAAATCTGAAGCCCAAGCTAGTGCTGGGGTTGGCAGCTCTGAAGCACCAGCCATCTCTGTGGTCTGCATCACTGGAAGAAAAATCAGGTGGTGGGATGCCTGTGGAGATCTCTGTGCCTCACCCCTTCAGTCCTTTCAAAAGGGAGAAGAAGAGTTGCAGCAATGCCTCCACTACAGCTGCAGAGACTGGAGGTAAGGCAGGCAGGTTAGCTCAGACACTGAAGTCAGCCTCCCTGGGGTCAAGAGCAAGTTTGGTGCAAGTTCATTTACTTTCCATTGCAGGCTATAAAGGTGAGGTGGCATTTGGCAGTGTTTCAGAGGAAAGCAGCTGATGAAATGTGTTGAAACATACATGCAGTGGGCATGAACGGAGAATCACGTGAATAAACATCAAATACAGAGTCCAGGGAACAGAAACCCTTTTTCCTATCAGTCAAATCTCAGCTGAGGGGCCCAAACTAATTCCGTTAGGAAACCCAAAATACCTGAGGGGCACAGGAAAAGTCTGAAACTTTGCAGGAAATCTCTTCACGGTTGAAGCCACTGAGTGAGCTGGTGAGATAAATTACTCGCAGGCATGGAACAGAGCCAGGGAAAACAGATAACAATCGTCCAGACATTATAGAAGATTCTGGGGATAAATTGCTCTTGAGAAGTGCAGTGCTTCTTAGGATTGGATTCAAGGGTACTTAAGTATTATTTCTTGTGTAAAGCCTCCACAGCCAGCTGCTTTTGATTTTTTTTAGCGACTTCTTAAAGACTGAGAAATACCAATTAATTAAAGCAAAACTTTTGGGGAAAAAAAAAGTATCTACTTTGAGAAATACCCACAGGAACACAAAAATGGCACTGGACTAGAGTATTTTTTTTGCCAAGTTACCTACTAGGCTTAATATCTAGGATCTGTTGTTCTGTGGCTGCTCAGCAAAAGGGGTGGTCCCGTAGATGCCAACATTTTCATACCTAGGAATAGCCCTAATTTGTGTGCCGCTTCAAAGCGTACGACCCCACAGTTTCCAGAACCCTTTGCAAAACCAGCATTGTAGAAGTCCCTACTCAAATGATGATTTTTCAGAGAACAGACTCACCATTTGGGAACTGAGGACTTTGAGCAAAAGGAGACTTCGAGATGCAGAACTCCCCGTAACATTCAGGATTGCTTTGTTGCTGTGAGTGATGCTCGCTGTGCTGCATAAAACAAACTCCCAATTTTAGTATCACTCTTTGTCATATATATAAATATGGGCATGCCCTCCATTGGCAGAGAGTTTAGTAGCTTTGAAGTATTTTTTAATAAACAAAATCTTCACCTTTTTCAGTACTGACATCAAAGCATACGTAATTCTTATAAACATTTTATTTGAACTAGTATTAGAAATCAATTTGGCATTTGTTGTATCATTTGGCCCATTCTTATGTAGAAGCTTCCTATTCTGCTTTATATATAATTTTATTTCGATTACTATAATTTCTGTTGCAACTAAACACACACATTAAAAATCAGCTAGCCTTGAAAAAGTCTTTATAAAAAGCTCAACACTGTGCTGCTCATTCTTGATAACTGATGCCTTAATGCACACCAGATTTAAAATGCAAAGTACAAATACGAAGTGCAAATTACAGCGAACCAAACTGCAATCAAGGCTTTCATGGCTCTGCAGTGCATGGCGTGGTGTTCACCCTCTGTAGCCCAGGGGCCAGTAGGCTACATTTAAGCCTTCATTCCTTAATTTATTCCCAGGGTCTGGCTTCCCTGGGAGCGGGGCAGAAGGCTTAGTATGTTCACTTGGAGCAAACGGCACTACAAGACCATATGAACTCAAAAAGACCCAAATCTTGAGGTCTGGTTTCTCACCAACCTGTTTCCCAAACAGCCCCTCAAGACAAGTACATCCTCCATAAACTCATCAGGCCATTTTATTGTTACCCAGCGTTAAATTTGTCTAAAATTGAGGCAGTAACAGTTCTTTTTACAGTTCCAATTAGGTATGGGCCATATTTGCAGATTCAGAGCCTTTTTATTTCTCTGAGATGCTTGGTCCCCAGCATACTAAGGAAGCACTCTGCGGGCTTTGAATCAAGCCTGCAATTGCCCACCGCAGCCGGCACGGCTCCGTAAGACTACGCTCAGAAGCAATTGCTAGATCAGATCCTTAATTTGTACTTGACAATGTTCAACTCATATGCACAGTAGGTGGGCGGGGGAATTTGATGGCTTTCAGATTGTGTGGGGGAAAGGAAAAAACAGACTTTGTTCTGTATTTGGCATGAAAATTATTAATCTCTTTTATATTTTTTTAAGTTACAACATGGATGCGGAGCAAGAGAGACTTAGATTTTAATCTTTTCACTGAAGTAAAATAATTAAAAGGGTTTCACAAACTCATTTATTTCCACATGAAATATTCTATTTCAGGCATGCTTGAAAAAGTGTTTCAGAAGCTAGCGATTCAAAGCAAGCAGCTGCATACTGATAACAGGGGAAATATCTCACTACGACTTTAGATCACAGGAATCTGCTCAGCAAAGGAACCAATTTTTCTTTCTGATTTTGGAAAAAAGAAACACACTGGTTAGAGTGCTAGCCTGAAATTAAAACACATCTCTGCTTATTTTGCAAGAGAAACATTAAAAAAGCGGGTTGAAAGAGCTACAGCTCTTTTAATATCTCACAAACAATCATTTACCTGGAAGAGAAAAGCTACGGAATTCTTCCTCCTCTAATTACTATTCGTTTGCTACTACGGACAGAAGATGTACCACTGTTCATATGGGTATTTTAAATACTGACTGATCACGAACTCTATGCTTGCTATCAAAGTTATTCTCACGGAGAGGTGATTGCAGTGGGTTACATGTGCCCCCAGCACTCACTGCAGTGCACCCCGAGCAGTCCCGAGTGGTGTCTGTCTGCTGGTCTCAGAGGGGAGACTCTATCACCACAAACATCTAATGCAATAAGTGCTTGTAATGATTTGTTTCTCACGTAACAGCCTGTTCTTGTACCTTAACCCCTGACAGCTCAGTTTTATCAAATGGTAAAATGTTTTATCACATGAGTCAATGCTTAGATGGAAAATGTGTTTTGGGAGAACTGGTGATTACTTACAAGTCAGTTTGCTCAATCAGTTTTTCTGTCCTTGGACTTGTCAAGCACGAAGACAATCAAATCCTGGCAGCATTTACATTTGATTTCCATCTAGAATAACTTACCGGTCAAAGAATTATCTCAGTCTGACCCTTGGGGTCACCAAGGGCTTTTCTGGGCAAAAGAGTGCCAGTGGTGGGCAGACTGTCTCTCAGTTGGGCTCCTTGATGACCCATCAGGATAAAAACAGCTTCTCTCTGCTGTGAGAAGTTTTCACCTACAGATGTCTACTGTAACATGTGGGCCATGATTTTCTTGGCAACTTTTCAAAGCTGGCCTTTCTCAAAATTACTTCCATGCTCACTCAATAGTTGGACGTTAGAAGTTTGGCAGACTTGGAGAAAAGATCTGCAAGGGAATTCAGGGTTCAGAAAGTCACACTCACGTTATCAGTATTTTAATTTGCCTTGAACTCAGACTTAAGCCCAGAAGGAATCATTAAATTTTGTAATCTTCTGTAGATCACAGGCTTTCATAGAGTTACCCTTTGTTGAGGTCCCAAAAATATTTGTTTGATTACTCATTTCTTCCATGTGAGATTTGGTTGTTGATTTGAAGACATCCAGACATGGAAAGCCCTCCACTTCTCTTCGTGGTTTGTTCCAATGGCTAATCGCTCTCACTTGTTTCTCAATTAAATCTGTCTGATGCTGGCTTCCAGCCATCTATTCTTACAATGTCTTTCTCATGAAGTAAGACAGCTTTGGGTAAGTCAGGGTCAGGCACTGGCAAACTATGTCCGTTTGAGCAAAACACTCTGCAAGAATGGGTGTTAGCATTTTTAATTAGAAACTCCCTATATATTTATTTAAATGAATTGAAATAAAAAACCCACAGTGAATTAGTGTTTTATATAGCATTTTAAAAGTCATTGAGCACTATATGAGCATATGGTTCTATTTTAATATTTCTCTAGGCAGGTATTATTGAGAATTGGCAAAATAAAAAAAAATACACATTTGTTCTTCTGCTTTGTATAACGAACATCTGCATTCTTGTCTGCCTCAAGTGTCTGTTTATGAAGTCAGAGAAATCCACTCTCTAAGGAGTAGGTCAGAACAGCGCTGGAAACTCAAAAGAAATACCAGCCAATGGTCTGGCTGACTAAAGAGAATGAAATAAAACTCAAAGCTTCACTTGTCTCTAATGAAACTCATAGGGAAAAAACTTAAGGACCCAACTATGGCATTCAGTTGCTGTATTTTCATTAGAAAGCTGTTTCTTCTCTGCCAACTCTCCTCTGAAATCAGGATGGACAGAGAAACCGAGGCCTCAGATGCCCAGAAGAAACAGGAATTACTCAAAAATGCAGAAAACACAGCAGAGAGAAGACGAAAAAATCTGGGTCTGCATCCATTGAAACCTATGGAAGTTTTGCTCTCAATGCTAATGTATGCTTTACTGCTTTGGCTGAAGTATTTCTTCTACACAGTCCCCTCAGATTCAAGAACTGTTGATGTCACTCCCTATGTCAATGTCACTGCGCTGGGGTGGGTCCATCTGCCATCTGTTTACAGGCTGGGTTCAGAAGGGTGGCACCACAAGGACACACTGAAAACCTGAAACAAGCATGAGAATGCTTTGCAAATTCACCAACCTCAAAGCCCACAGAGATGTAAAATCAGGCAGAGAGCCCAGGGGCAAGGAAAGAAAAAGCAAAAATATTTTAAAAATACCCCAAACAACCTACAATGTACTACTCTAGAAAGTTACTGTCATCTCTCTAATGAGAGTTTCAAAGACCCCCACAAAACAAACTGGTCAAGTTTTATTTTAATAATTGAGACAATGGTCTAACTTCTTGCTGTTGTTCTCCACCATAATCATTGTGGATGAATCGATTACGCAATTAAAATTAGTGCAGTTATCTGATTATGCCCTTTCACCCAGCTAAAGGAAATCAAAGACAATCCACATATATTAATGTGCTGCACCTTTTCTGCAGAATACTCTGGCATCGCATTAAGTGCTATTTCTAGAGACTGCCTGCAGCAGATTTAAATTCTGCTTGGGTTGAATAAAGGAAAGATAATGTTACTTCGATCTCTTCAAGTCATTTGGGGTTTGTTTTGATCACATTTCAGGAATATTCACATGCTTCCCATACATACTGTAAGAGTATTTTTGTAACATAAAGTTCTCCTTTCTAAGGTCATTTATTTTAATTTCAACACAGCCATGCTGATAAATGGGAGATGAAGGGGCATGAGAACTTACTTCCCCATTTAATCACAAACTCTAAGAAATAAAAATGTACTCCCCAAGTACTAAGAATAGTTTGGGGCCAAATCTTACACATGGGAAACTCCCACGACTTTTAATTAGCAGAGTCAAGAACTACAGAATTCGTCTCTGAGGCCACCTCTATACTCCTGATTGATTCTGTGATTCTGTGTGATTCTGTGATTAGTTAATCCTGAGGGTAGCTGAGGCTGAAGCACTCCTGCATCCATACTGCAGCCCTCTAGGGCTGCAGATCCCTCTGAGCATGGGGTCTATCCCCAAGCTCTTGCAGCTCTCTTCCAGCTTGTTTACATTACACACATCCAGGGCCCTAACTATCTGCCCCCACATAAACGGCTCTGCCTGGCTTACATGACTATTTACCACTGCCACTTAACACAAAAAGGGAAGAGGTGGGGAAACCCGGTCCTGAGCTCCCTGCGCTAGCCACTGGCAGCCGGAAGCTGGCATTGAATGGAGCAATCAGCATTTGCACCCTCAGGTTTCCCTGGGCACCTGCACGGATGGAGACTTCATTCCATTGCGAAGGTCGAAGTCCATTGGTACTGCCTCAGTCAAAACCACCTTTGTTTTCCTCATTCCCATGCTTTGCTCAGACCTATGCAACAGGGCTACAAAGAAGTGCGCTCTCATTGTCTCGATGTCCTGTGAAATCTTAGTCCAGTGTGGGATGTCTTGGAAGCCGCCGTGGAGCCAGGCCCACCATGAAGTCTGTGATAAGACTTGCCATGGCAGGAGAAACATGAACAAGGCTATTTGCTTTTCTAAAAAAGCAAAAGAAACCATGCTGAGCCCAAGGAAACCCACTGCAGGGCATTTTGTGATCAGGGGTATCACTAAGAGTAAGTCTGAAGGATGGCCCCGTTAAGAAGGCGAGGAGGAAAGGAGTAAAATCTTGAAAACAGAGAAACTAGCTGCTTGTAGAGCTGTGCAAGGCTACAGATTAGTGTCACTCATGGATCCACCTTCTCTGTGTTTTCTTAGCCTTCATGTCTTTCATACACCTGCTCATTGGGTAGTTCTGGTAGTGCCTAATGGGAACCAAGCTGTGCAGTAGGCACAGACATCATGAACTTTCTTGTTAGGTGGGTTCTGTGTCTACACTAGCTCTGGCAGGGATGGGTTGGTTTTGCTGGTATATCCATCACCCCATCTTGGGATGCTACAGGATCACTTTCCAGGTATCCATATACACAACTAGAGGAATATACTTCTTGGCAGTGATCACAGATCATTTGGCATAAAAGGATGTAGAAGCTAGAAGAAAGGTGGTGGTGCAGTTAGGGGAAGAGCATCACCCATCTGAAATCAGCAGTACATTCCCTCATCTTCACATCCTGGAAAAGCCACTGCTCTAAAGGCCAAGTCTCAAAGTCTCGCTCTCAAAGGTCCCTTCAAAGCAAATCTTGGAAGAGTAGACAACTGGCAAACTTCTTGGTCCTCCCTGGATCTTTGCTTGGGCTGAAAGAAGCGTGGAAGCCAAGGCAGGGGGAAGAAAACACTGACTAGTGACAGAGATGTCTGGCTGGGAAACTAAGAAAACACTGGACTGGGGTAAGACTGTGGGAGAGAGTGAGCCTTGTGGGAGAAGCTGGTGCTGTCTGACTTTCTGGGGCACACCAGGCTGCTTGGAAATAGATTTCTGGCATGCAGCCACAGACAGGATTAGCTGATGCCTGACCCAGGAGGGAATCAGCTCCATGTGACCCACGTAGCACCATCAGCCAACCTGGATAAACACTGCACGCCTGGGATGGGGAAATGGAGAGGTGGGTGTCAGGGCATTGGGGAGGCAGCCGGCTGGCCAGGGCCTGGGTACTGAGCAGGATCAGCACCTTATAGCAAATAGTTCGCATTCAAACAAAGACCATTCCTGTTAAGATCTTTTCTGACATTGTATAAAGTGGCTGTGGGAAGCACTGGCTTACTCAAAAATGAATAGGGGCTGAGCCTGAGGGCAGGAGCATGGCAGGCACCTTCTGCAGCTGCAGGTGTGGGAGCACTGGGCACACACAAGCCACATCGCCCTGCCACCTGCTTCTCCTGCTGCTGCTGACAGGGGAGATCTGGGTTCAGTGGCCATACGACCACCAGTGCAGGAACAGGGAACCATGTTTGAGTGTGAGCGGGGAGGCTGAGAGACGGGAGAGAGCTGCTGTCCAAGCACGGCACCCTAACCAGGCTGCAGCCATATCGTCCTGCCTGGGAGCCCTGACACGGCAGGGATGCCTGCCTGCAGGCAAAGCTGGTCCTAGTACTGCTCAGCTGGGCTGGCAGTGCTGGCCAGGGAGGTGCTGGTAGGGACAGAGACACCCTGGGGCATGGACACTCCAAGGGGCTGTGTCTGTGGGTGACCCACTTGGGAACAGAGCAGGAGGAGAAGCAGTAAGCATCAAAGAGCAGCAAAACATCATCCCAAACGGCAGCGTCTATCTTTGTGAGACAGCACACTGTAAACACAAGCAAGAAGCAATGGAAGTTGATGCAGAAAGCACAAGGACACGAATAAGTATATGAGCAGAGTACCAATGCTTATAGTCTTAAGCCAAAATATTTTTCCCCCCAAGAATAAAAGTTAGAAGGAAAAGGTAAAATAAATATAATGTACCTGGCTATGAATGAAATGCCTCCATCTCAAAAGACCAAAATGGGAAAAATAAACCTTATTTAAATTCTCATTAGATTCCCTTTTCAAAAGACACCTGGCTCTGAGACGCTGAATACATTTAATCACATCTGTCCTATTAAGCAACAGAGTGAACAACCTAAACTGTATGAAAATCGTTGCTGGCCTGAACATGGCTCAGTAGGAATGAAAGCCAGCCCCATTAATTACTTTCTGTAGAGCATTCCCAAAAGTGCATTATTCACACTGAAGTTCTAAGCACGTTGCAGTTCATGAGGCAGAGGTGGGAAGACCCTCATTCAGATGCGGGCAGAGAGCTACGCCTTCAGACTGAGCATGCATAAACTTGTGGGAGAGGGGAGTGATGACAATAATATGGAATTCAATATGATTAATTAACTAGCTTTAATAGAAGTGCCGCTGTAATCATAAAGGGAGACATGATTAAACGTACAAAGAACTCGATGGGAATCAAGCAACCTATAACCAGTTATAAATTCTGATACTTACCAGCTCTGTTCCTATCTGTAGCCTGTGTCTCTAACTATGTGTCTCTCCTGCCTGTTCAAGTATAAGCTCGTCAGAACAGCAAGTGTCATATCCAGTGATGCTATGCTACTTTCAAAGTTTTACAGACCTTCTGAGCTTATGTGACTGTTATATCTAAAAGTTATAATAAAACATATTATATCTTAATGAAATAGTAAGTTAGAATCATAGAATCATAGAATGGTTTGGGTGGGAAGGGACCTTAAAGATCATCTAGTTCCAACCCCCCAGCCACGGGCAGGGACACCTTTCCTCTAGACCAGGTTGCTCAAAGCCTCATCCAACCTGGCCTTAAACACTGCCGGGGAGGGGGCAGCCACAACTTCTCTGGGCAACCTGTTCCAGTGTGTCACCATCCTCACAGTAAAGAATTTCTTCCTAATATGTAATCTAAATCTACCCTCTTTCAGTTTAAAACCATTCCCCCTCGTCCTGTCACTACTTGTCCTTCTAAAAAGCCCCTCTCCCGCTTTCCTGTAGGCCCCCTTCAGATACTGGAAGGCTCCTATGAGGTCTCCCCAGAGCCTTCTCCAGGCCGAAGAGCCCCAATTCTCTCTGCCTGTCTTTGTAGGAGAGGTGCTCCAGCCCTCTGATCATCTTCATAGCCCTCCTCTGGACTTGCTCCAACAGCTCCATGTCCTTCTTATGTTGGGGGACCCAGAGCTGGATGCAGTACTCTGGGTGGGGTCTCATGAGAAGGGGCAGCATCACCTCCCTTGACCTGCTGGCCACACTTCTTTTGATGCAGCCCAGGATACAGTTGGCCTTCTGGGCTGCAAGCACGCACTGTCGGCTCATGTTGAGCTTCTCATCAACCATCACCCTCAAGTCCTTCTCCTCAGGGCTGCTCTCAATCCATTCTCCACCCAGCCTGTATTTGTGCTTGGGATTGCCCCAACCCACGTGCAGGACCTTGAACTTGGCCTTGTTGAACTTCATGTGGTTTGCACAGACCCACCTCTCAAGCCTGTCAAGGTCCCTCTGGATGGCATCCCTTCCCTCCAGCGTGTCAACTGCACCAAACAGCTTGGTGTCGTCGGCAAACTTGCTGAGGACGCACTCAATCCTACTGTCCATGTCGCCGACAAAGATGTTAAACAGGACCGGTCCCAATACCGACCGGTTACTGCATAAATATTTTATCCAATGTTCACAAAAATATAAAAGAACCACTTGGTGCATTGTATGCTGAACTTTTTTTTGTAATGAGCATGTTAAAAGGCTGCTGTGCTATTATTCTGAATTATTCTGAAAATACTCGCCCTGATTACGCAGCAATAGGCATGTGCAGTTGATTTGAAGGAGCTAAACTTTGCATCACATTTCCCCTGGGTACTGTGTGAAACTGCACAATAAGTGAGCACTGCTGTAACTTAAACAGACACTGACTCTTCAGAGACATGAAAATAAAAATGTGGTGGTGTTAAAATGTAGCCCTGACAGGTCTATTACACTCTTCACGAATTCTGATAGTTTTCCTCTAACAGTAGCTGTCTTAAAAATTAATGATGCATACTTTCAATGTTATCTCATTACTGATGCACAACTCAGTAGGTTCAGCTGAGATTCCAGCTGGATGGGTATGTCCTCGATGCATAGGGGAATGGGCTCAGTTCACCAAAAAGCTTTCCTTCTGTGTATCTTTATTTTTCTACTTAATCTACAGAGACTTTCTGTGAGATCTGCCGCTCTGTGTTCTCCTTTCCAGTTGCCAATAAGACTGCTTTAGATCTTGGGTTAAAAATTCCATATGATAGCATAAAAGTAGTGTTTTTTTAACTGAAGTTTGGGAAAAAAAACCAAAAATTTTAAGCTGTGAAGCAGAAAGAACCCTTTCTTCTACAGCACCTTTTAAACTTTCCAGTAATATTTGAAAAGACCCAAGCAGATGAGAACTTTCCTCCATAAAGATGCAAAGGTATACAGCATTCAGAGTATAAACTCCCACTGGCTTATTATCACCAACTGACAATGCAGAAAGTAAGTAGCTTTTAGCCTTTTAATTTGAACTAATTTAAAATTAATTAATCTCTGTAGTTGTATGTCAGACATGCAAACCAGCTTTCAAAAGGAGTGTCTCTGTGATCTAACACAACTTCTTGCCCGCTCCCACCCAGTTGGCTCCCTCCAGCCTAGAAAAAGCCTGAGAAAGTAGGTAAAATCAGCTTTCTGACCCAAAGGCCAGCAGATTTGGCTCTGCTGGGGGAGAGCAGGACATGAGGGAGTACAGTTCAGCATCCCTCACCCAGCTGGGGCCTCAGATATCAGCAGACACATGCACGCCAATAGCCAATGGATATACGCACATCCTGTATTCCCAGTATGGGCGAAATCCTGAAATGGATGTTGTTTTTTCCTTGACATCTGAACGGTGGTTTACACTACTTGAGCTTACACTGCTAACATCGATCAATTCATCTCTAAATGAGAATTAATGAAGATGTATGCTTAATACCAAGCTGGGCTGGCCGGATGCCCAGGTATTGGGAGCCACGCGTTTTTCATTACTGGAATGCATTTACGCTCACTGATGTGCAGAATTCAGGTTTTATTGTTATTCTTTCCAAATTAAAAAAAAAACTGCAGAGGCAGAATATCCAATTAGTACTATAAGGCTGAAAAATAATAACCCAAGTTTGGTCAACAGGACGAAGTGCTTACTTTGTCTGGGTGGCAATTTGGTGAGGGCATTCCTAAAGGAGCTGAGAGATTTGATATGAAATGAAATGCTTTCATCAGCCTTCGAAGAGTCTGATCTCCCAGGAAATAAAACCATATGGAACTGAGTCTTCCTTAAGTCTTTCTTTCAATAGAAAGAGCACTATGGAAATTTCCTGGTTAAAAAATGTTAGAATTTATGCAATTTTCTGTTCCTTACAATGCTGGTCACATACATTAAAAGATGCACAGTAAGCTGCAGAATGATATCTGCTTTACAGGGGGTCCATTTTTCTTTTTTCCACATTATTTTCCATTATATGAGTGGTAGAAAAAGAAATTAAGTTAGTTTTCTGACAATTTTTTCTTTTGAAGACTGAAAACTACACATTATCATTTTGATATATGACTTAGAATCATAGAATCATTTTGGTTGAAAAAGACCTTTAAAATCATCAAGTCCAACCATTAATGTAACACTGCCAAGTCCACCACTAAACCATGTCCCTAAGCACCACATATACTTGTCTTTTAAATACCTCCAGGGATGGTGATTCTACCACTTCCCTGGGCAGCCTGTTCCAATGCTTGACAACACTTTCAGTGAAGAATTTTTTCCTGATATCCAGTCTAAACCTCCCCTGGCACAACTTGAGGCCATTTCCTCTTGTCCTACCACTTGTTACCTGGGAGAAGAGATCGACCCCCACCTCGCTACAGCCTCCTTTCAGGTAGTTGTAGAGAGCAATAATGTCTCCCCTGAGCCTCCTTTTCTCCAGACTAAACAACCCCAGTTCCCTCAGCTGTTCCTCATAAGGCTTGTTCTCCAGACCCTTCACCAGTTTCGTTGCCCTTCTTTGGACTCGCTCCAGCACCTCAATGTCTTTCTCATAGTGAGGGACCCAAAACTGAACACAGGATTTGAGGTGCGGCCTCACCAGTGGCGAATACAGGGGGACGATCACTTCCCTTGTCCTGCTGGCCACACTATTTCTGATACAAGCCAGGATGCTGTTGGTCACCTTGGCCACCTGGGCACACTACTGGCTCATATTCAGCTGGCTATTGATCAACACCCCCAGGTTCTTTTCTGCCAGGCAGCTTTCCAGCCACTCTTCCCCAAGCCTATAGCATTGCATGGGGTTGTTGTGCCCCAAGTGCAGGACGTGACACTTAGCCTTGTTGAACCTCACACAGTTGGCCTCGGCCCACCTATCCAGCCTGTCCAGATCCCTCTGCAGAGCCTTCCTACCCTCAAGCAGATCAACACGCCTGCCCAACTTGGTGTCATCTGCAAACTTACTGAGGGTGCACTGAATCCCCTCATCCAGATCATTGATAAAGATATTAAAGAGAACTGGCCTCAATACTGAGCCCTGGGGAACACCACTTGTGACTGGCCACCAACTGGATTTAACTCTATTCACCACAATTCTTTGGGCCCGGCCATCCAGCCAGTTTTTTACCCAGTGAAGCGTAAGCCCATCCATGCCATGAGCAGCCAGTTTCTCCAGAAGAATGCTGTGGGACACAGGCTACCCACAGCCTCTCCCTCATCCAGTAAGCAGGTCATCTTGTCATAGAAGGAGATCCAGTTAGGCAAGCAGGACCTGCCTTTCATAAACCCATGCTGACTGGGCCTGAGACTTATCACCCTTTTTTCCCCTTTTCAGCAGAGGTTGAATTTGGTTTCACCCACCTCATCTGCTTTGAAATATCCCAGAGCCATGCAGCTTTAATTGCAACAAAAATATTTCTGCTGTATAATATAATAAAAAATGTAACATAAAAACTTAAATAGATATCTATTTTGGCTGTGCAGGCATAGGTATCTTTTGCTAGCACCTCCCAGTGGAATAATCCTTTTAATTTTTGTTCTGGAAAGCGCTTTGGCACTGAGCAGTCTTAGCTGCTTTCCCTGGTGTTATTCACTGGCTGAACTGAGACAGGTGGCCAGCTGCTTTGTAAGACGAATGTTTATTCTTGCTAAAATCTGTGCTGCGATATCATGCATAATTAAGGGAAATGCATTTTACTGGACTGTGGAAGCTGAAAAGCACGTAATCACGAACTTTGTGTTTATTTATGTTAAGGTTCAACTTTGGATCATCTACCCAGATGGCTACTTTGACTCCCAGGCATGCCTGCAGGGCGCAGACTGATGCGCTGGAACAGGTAGGTCCTGCCATGTAAAAGAGTGAATGTTTTACCTTCACTACTAAGTTGGGATCACCCAAGATTTCATACCACAGCCACACTGCAAGCTGCAACCATCAGCGCACTTGGCTAACTGCTGATTCCTTTTAATAGTAGCTGATGGTTTAATAGTATTTAATTAAACTCATATACTGATAGAGACAGCACAGTTGAAACCAGCTAAGTTTTGGTAGCCTGTTCCCTTTGATGTAAATGGAGTTTTCTGTCATGGATTCTGACAAGGGCACCAGGATGACAAAATGAAAATTATCCCTGGCACATCATCCCGTGGTACCTGGCAACAGGGAACTACCAAACGCTGCTGCCCAGTCGGAACTGTCTGTACTAAACCAACATTTTTTCACTTTACACATACTCTGCATATTTTTTAAACATCTGTAATGAAACATAGCTATATGTATCTATGTGTGCATACACGCATACATGCTCTAACACTTATATGTATGTGTATATATATATTTATTTACACACATATTGGGCTGTTCTCACACTGGAACAAAACTATCTGTTCCCAAAAGTGAATATTATTTGATCCCAGACAAGAAGCTTCATCCTGCCAGAAGATCAGACATATTATTTTCCAATACTTTTGAGCTTCTCTTGCTGGAGCAAGATTAAATTCCTTTTACATATTTGGTTTAATAAGAAATTTGTTGTCACTGTTTTGAACAATAAAGAAAACATTGCAAGAAGCTACGTGTGTTCCTGATGCAATTGTAAGATCTTTGGGAACAGTTTTCACATATTTTCCAGCAAGGTTGGACTGCTTTGTCCCAGATTCTAATATTACCCTGGGGGGAATTAAGCTGTTCAGAGGCTGCATCAAGTTCTGCACAGATCCCAGGGAAAACATACTTGCTTATCCTGGCTACAAATTTTTAGGTGAGAGGTTGAGCCGCTGCTCTGTGCTGTCTGCAGGCCAGCAGAACTACACATTTTTGCAAAGAGACAGAACACTGTATTGTCGCAGGGCTGCAATGAATAATTTTCCTGAACTAGTACAAGAGATCATAGAATGGTGTGGCTTGGAAGGGACCTTAAAGATCATCTAGTTCCAGGCCACCTGCCATGGGCAGGGACACCTCCCACTAGACCAGGTTGCTCAATTCTTCAATTCACGATTCTCCATGAAGCTAGGATGAGTATGTTGATGCGAATCAGCATGCAGCCCAAAGTCCTTAAATTGCTGTATTTACTAAATTACTTTGTGATACAGTGACATAGTACTTTCAGAGGTCTTAACCTGACTATTTTTAAACCAACATTTAACCACAAGCTGGTATGAAACCAGCACTAAAAGAACTAAACAGCCAGCTTCCCTGCTGTTATAAGCACCTATAAAATAACTTGTAAACTTTTAAGTTCAGATTTGACAGAGTGCTTGAGCACATGCCAATGTAAGAGTATGTAAGAAGTCCCTTTGGCTTACATCTGTGAAGACTAGAGAGGGAAAGAACACTGTCAACTTATGAAAATATTTGAGAAAAGATCACTCTCTGGAAGTGCATATTTACTAAATAACGTAAACTCATTATGAATACTTCAACCGAAGCTTTCTGAATCCTCTAATACAGTGGCCAAAGAACGCTTTTGCAAATGTAAATCTGAATCAACTTAGACGTAGAATCAGATGATTTGAAAACTGATGAAAAAGCTATAAAACACTATAAAACCCAGCAGGCGTCAAAGGGCAGGTGATATCTTCTGCCAGTTGACCTCTTACTTTTTTCACACCTGAGGATTGTTTTAAACTTTTACATTTCCACTTGTTCCTGATGTACTTTTATATATTCTGGGGCAGCTGGGTGGGTCTGTTCCTCTAACCTTGAGAAATCAAGCTTGCAGACATCACACGTGGAAGCACCAGTTGATTCTAGACGTTGTGGGTTCCTGTGCTTTGACAGCTTCATGCACCTGCCAGAAGTGAGGGTATTCTGCCCAGTTAGTAAGTATGGACGAAAAAAAGAAACTGAGACGTGCTCTTACAACCCATCTATATAAACAGTGAAGGGTAAGGCACCGGCACATGTCCCTTCAGCATCGCCAAATCCTCCGAAGGCAGCCACAGCACTAATCCTTCCTCCCCATTAGTGGTGTTTCCACCACCACTCCTGTATCCAGCATGTTTCCACTCACTATCAACACCTTACTATACATTTATAAGGAGTGGATGGGTGGGATAGAATAACAGGGTCCTCCCCCAAAGCACAGACTAGGAAGTATTCGGCAATTTAGCACGAATTAATAATTCAATAGTTTATTTTAAATGGAAGAAATTGGTACTGCAATAATTACACTTTCTGTATTTTGAGTACTATAATAGGTAACACAAAACGATGTAAACATTTTAAAATCCAAGAATAATGCAAAATGACTTCTGTCATAATACAAGGCAAATGTTGGCAACTGGCAGCATTTAAAAAGCAACAAGAGGAATAGATCAGATGAAGCATTAATTTATATAGCATAGTAGAAATGCAACTGCTCTGCAGGCTTTTTCATATTGTAAGACAAGAAAAAGATCAGTTACATATAGTCAAACCTATGAAAGAATAACTAATCCACAGCATTTGAAAAGTGGCTTTGTATACCAATTTCCAGACAAAATATAAATACGATTTGATTTCTTGCTGAGCATATTGCTCCAATTTTTGTAATATTTGTGTTGGTTTGTATTTTTTATATTATGTATGAGAGAATTACACGTTGTTGAAGTGCCCATTTCCTTTAAACACTGGCACCATTAAATTAGAGCTATGTTAAGAGTCACCATTAGAGAAAAAAAAACACAAACAAAAGTTGTCACTGTAGTAGGGAAAAATACTGCTTTGAAAAATGAGGTAAATAAAAATAGAACTATGGCAATATAAACCTAAAAAGGTTTTCATAAAGTGCATAAAGTTCCATTGTACTGATTCCTTTAAGAAAAGTTTTGCAAATTTATATCCAAAGCAAGTGTTAAACTACAGTTCTATATCTTTTCAGTTTGGGAGCCAGTGTTGTGACATTTGATTCTTATTTTCCAGGTAACACAATAACATTAACTTAAAAACAACGATTATGGGGCAACAATCATATATACACATATATTTATAACTACACCCTCAAGCAGGTCATTGAAGACACATTTATGCTGATACAATTACTCAAAGGGCAGCTATAGACATTCTGCGTGAACTGCTGAAGAATGGTGTTATCAATTAGACTTTAAAAAAAAATCTTTTACAGACCAGTTTAATTTCTGAAAATGGAAATTCATTAAAAATTATAACAAGAATTAAAGAAGCTGAAATCATATCCAGCCTTCAGATTATTCCCCTAAGAAAAATTGTACTGTTTATTTTTTAACCATTGGACTTGACAAGGAAATTATTTAGGAATGTTTTACTGATGAAACAGAAGCCCAGACACTGTAGCAAAGAATTAAATACAATTATATCATAAAAAGACAGACTTGAAACTTCAAAATAACGGAAGAATGATTAAGTGTGTAAGCCCACACTAGGATAGACATAATGTGATTAAAAAACTAAGCAATTAGCTAAATTTTCAAATTCATTAGAGGCTTATTAACCTAAACTGTCTGGAGAAGTTCTTGATATATGGATTCACTTGACTATATGTATTTAACACTCAGTTTTTCATCCAGAAACAGGTACCAATGATGTGAAATAAACAGAGCAAAATTCACAAAGCTCAGAGAACCTCAAGTATGTTAACGCTCTCCTGGAAACCTGAATGC
Organism: Nyctibius grandis; assembly: GCF_013368605.1. NCBI lineage: Eukaryota > Metazoa > Chordata > Aves > Nyctibiiformes > Nyctibiidae > Nyctibius > Nyctibius grandis. The sequence continues at coordinate 46,564,856 of NC_090660.1, forward strand.
AGGAAAACATAGAAAAAGTTTAGATCACAAAAGAAGCCAACAGACAACTCAGAACTGTATGGTTAATATGCAGACAAAAGTTGCTGTATTTCCAAATTTCTATTTTCCTTCTGTTTACACAAAGTTTGGATTTACGGCATTCAAGTTAAATGTTTGTATTTTTATACAGAACAAGACAGAACTCTCTCCTTGATAAATCTATGGTACTATTCTCAGCTTTATCCTTCATCTTATGTCTGGGGGTTTAAATTTAAAGCCCTCAAAATATTACAATCAATTGTGGTGCTGGAGAAAGGAACTTTGATTGCAGAAGTGTATTCACACCTTCTTAACCAGCTGAGATCAGGTAGTCACACCACATTCTTAGCTCTACAAATAAGAGACAGAATCTTAAGAAACTATTCTTTAGCATTTTTAAATGGTCATCCATGCAGCAAATGAGATTAACCCCAACCTGGAACAATCCTGCAGCAATATAAAGTGAACAGGATAATAGCAATAATGTTATGATAGCATCTATTTTTTGGAGTATCTCTCAAGTATTTAGGTACCAACAACCTACTAATGAACGCAGTCCAAAGGTTATCCCTGATACTAGATTTGATTAGGAAATCAATTTTCCCCCGTCATAAAAGAGATTGCATTTTCATTGAAAGACTAAACATTTTCAGAATCTTTTTTCAATGAAAACCCAAATATACAGTTTTCATGAAAATATTATCAAATTTAAGTTAAATCTGTTTCTTCATAAAACCAGCTCAAGCTATTATATTTATATGATAACTTAAAAGGTCCTATTTCACCTAATATTTCACATCAAGAAAGCATTTGAAAGATGGCTTTTTTGAAATTTGTGTACCATAGCTTTCTAATTAGAAGAGAAATTCCTAAATGTTGGCTTGGGGCAATCCACCTTTTAGAAGAAACAGTCTGATAGAACTCTAGTCCTTATATATAAAACTGCTGAGAATTTTTACCTGATTCCAGTTGTGTGGATTCCCTGCCTTCAACTTGTGTTCATACAATAACCCTACAGCAATGGTAGCAATTGCTTTCATGTAAAATAATACTAGTATTACTGTATGCAATGAATTTGTAACTTCTAACATTTGCTAAATGAAATCTGGCAACTAAAACCAAAGGTCAGTATCATATGACAACACAGGAACAGAGCAACAGGAAGAGTTCTGCAGAACAGTGGAAAAGGCTTGGGAACATCATTGCTGGTCTTTTGAATATGTCTGTTCTAGCACCAATGATGTTTGCAATGACGCTAATCCTTTTAAATCATTTTTCTGTACTCATATATACTCTCCTTTGGAAGCTCTGCTCTTCTGATTGGTCTTAGAAATCAAACTTCCCTTTCACAGTAGTTTTTGACCTTGAAAAATGATAGGATGACTTTAATAAAAGACTAAGCACGGAGACCTTTTTTTTTAATTTGACAGCAAATATAAAATAGCTTAATAGTCTTTATTTAAACTGAATAACTATTGAAGTCTAACCCTTGGGAAGTTTTTGAGCTCCAGATTTAGACCACCTACATTTAACTGTCTACATATTAGATGTCAAAACTCCTATTAAATTCAATGGAAATCTGGTAGACATACACAACAGACTCTGTAGAGCTCACTCTGCAGCAGAGGCTGGGCACCTCAGCCGCCTTGGGAGGTTCCACTGGCCCAATCTGCATGTCCTTGAGAAAGAACAAGGTACCCAGCATGGTCCAGGTCCCTAAATACAGGGATGAGAGGGAGCTATCTCAAACTCATGCTTAATATCTAGCTACTCTTTTTATGCCAACGAAAAGCCCGTGTCCTTCCCCACAGAGGGGGGGATTGTCCACATCATAAGGTTCAGCTTCTTAAAATGTTAAATACTTCTCTCACGTTGCTTTATTAACATACCCACTATTTTCATCAGCAAAACAAAGAAGAAAATTAGAATTATGCTGTGATTTCCTGGACAAGTTAAGAGGCTGTGCAACTTGGCACATGTTAGTCATAAAACCTGACCCTTTTTGCAAGATAATTGTAAAAAAATGTTTTTATTGTCATGAATTATAGATCCAAGTCCTTCCTGTTGACTACATCATTGAATTCCATTGTAAGACCTTCTCACCCATAAATCTTGCTACACAGTAAATTTGGAAACTTACAAGTAATTCTCAAGTGTTCAAATGAAAACATGCACTCTGAACACATGTGTAGTAATACATAATAAAGAAATTCAGAGCAAAGCTTTTCAGAATCGAAATTGTAGGTACCGATCCAATAGCAGAATTTATTTTAGCTCTAGTTTTCTTTTAAATCAACACCAATGAAGAACTCATACCAACAGGATTCTTAGAAATCATATTTTAAACACTTTATGGAAGACACCGTTTCCTCTCCACAGTTTAAGCATCAACTACCATGATCAACTTGATCCTGTGGCATTTAACTCATAAATAAGAAAAAAAACTGATTTTTTTTTTATTTAAGTAAAAGAAGTAAAATTCTAACCATTCTCAGAGACACCATTTCTGTTCATCAGTCCTCAGTGAAAGCCACAGACTTTGGACCTACAGATAGCTATGCTGAATCACTACAATAGATCACCTCTGAAGAAGGACTATGCCTGAACTGACTGGCTTGAAGTAGGAGACATGAAATGCTAGACCCAGGAACAGGATATGCTGAATACTGAAGTATGAAGGTCCTATACGTAAAGCTTCCATCTATACAACAGACTTTTTTTAGGGAAAGCAGACAACTGATATATATGTTCACTGGAAGGAAGGACATAAAGTGTATCTCTGAGACAAAATGCACATTTGGCTATATGTTATCACTTATGCTGAAGCCAAAAGACAGGTTAAAAGATGCAGTTTATATTTTGCTTCTTTATTGCTATATTTTTCTATTTGTTTTGTACAACATACATTTTTGTGCTGTTGTGGCTGTGTGACCATCTTGTTTACACCAATATTTTCTTTTGAATAAATATACTTCTATTTCTCTCTGAAACAGTTAACTGTACAGGCTACTCCTCCCTGCGCGTTTTACTACTGATAACTTGTGATGGGCATTAGGTCAATAAAACTGTTGGGTTTCATATGCTATATGTATCCTTAATATTCAAAGGAACATTCAAAGGAAAACTTGTTCTATCCTACAAGACTATTATTGACAACCATCCATGATGTGGGTTGAAATATCTGGTCATAAAACTAAATTTATTCATTTTGTATGACAGACTATTTTGTCCTTGAATTAAATCTTAGCACCACAAAAGCATTTAGCCACCCCATTTCATGTAATGATATTAAATAATATACATAGCTTCACTTTAATGGTTTATAGTTTTAACTTCAGCTCAAATTGAAAAGAAACTCAGCAGCACAAAAACCAGATTTATTTTAGTCTGAAAGAAAATGAGCCAGTCAAAATACAAATTTAAGCCAAATTCTAAGTTCTACTAAGTACAAGATGTCTTTGTATTTAACATTGTCTGTTTCGCAAAAAAAACCCAAAGTTTTATCTGCTAGTGTCCAATAAAACCAAGAATCTTAGCTTCTGTTACCTCATTATTTTGCTCTAGAAGCCATTTGCTTAGTAAAGTGATTCCTTTGGAGATAGGTGATATCATTATCATGATCCAAAAGAATAGGAACTATTATAGACATGTGATATTATTTTAATAAAGAAAAATATTTAAAATTTGGAATGAGCATACCCAGAGTTTTCTTTCAGTACTCCGGAACATCCTAAGTAGAAGGCTTACTTCTTTTGACTTTCTTTAACTTTGAGTAACCTTCTTCTTTCTGTTAACAAAAAGCAATCAACAGTAAAGCAAACAAAGAAGTAACACTAACCTAACAGCTCAACTAAAAAGTTGTTTCTGAGCAAAATGTTTAGTTGAATGATATGAGAAGTAATTAAAGTTTTTATTTTCCAACATAAGTATAATTTAAAGTATGTTTATATGTACAGTGGGTAAATAATTAAAACCAGAGCTATTTTGAAAATACCCTTTTACATGCTGGCAGCCAAGACTTTCAAAACCAACTGACCACGTTTGGTGTCCAAACTTGAGATAATGACAAAGGCTACTCTTCAGAGAAGTGTTTAGCAGTGTTCCCAGTTAGCACCATGGTATTTTAATTTGGAGAGAGGAGGAATCAGACTAGTGAGCATTGGAGGGCCCATTCCTACCCCAGTTAATAGACAAGTTCCTCTCCTATTCCTGAGACTCCAGACGAGGCTTTCCTAGAGCTGTGCAGCAACCTCACTCACCTCCAGTGGTGGCAATGGTGCACTGGCAGTGTGGCAGGCAGACAGTGAGAACCTGCTGTCTCCTGTCACTTCCCAAAAGTACCTTGCAGGGCTCAGGCTGGTATTTGTGCTACTCACAGACTGCCTGGAGAGAGAGGAATGGCGTGGGGCACTTGTGACTCATGAGTAGGACAGGACAGTGCCCCTTCCCCATCTCGGCATTGCTGCCAGACCAGCTACAAGCTCTCTCCTTGTCCAGTCTGCCCAAGCTGTAGAGCTAGCTCACAAGCCCTAGTGTGGCTGAGTCATTCCCACTGTCAGGCAAAGGCCTTCAGCACAATTCGTATTATGATGGAAGTCTCCCTTCAGTACTCAGACCCCTAGGGTTTTTATTCTTATAACCAGTTATTTTTAGTTGCTGTTTTTCTTTTCTTTTCTTCTTTGTGAGACTGACTCCTGACCCTACTGCTGTAGCATCACAGTGCTGGGCCTGTAACCAGTGACTCAGTTGTGGCCCTGTGGAAGGGCCTTTCCCAGCTGCAGTTGGATGGAGCCAGCTCAGAGCAGCTGGGCTGGCGTTTCCCACACCAACTCCTCTCTTCCCTGCTGCAGCCTGAGCTCTAGGGTATGAGTGCATTCCTGCAGCAGGCCCCTGAGGCTGCTCTGCTGGCCCATCTGAACTGCACAGATAGCAGAGACTGTGCTCTTTTAATTACCATTAAAAGTTACAGAATTGTCTTGTATTTGGCTTTAAAAGCATAACAAAACAAAAAGATGACACATCAAATTTAATGTTAACAAATGCAAATTAAGTGGAAGAATCAGAATTATGGATACATACTCTTAAGTTCTTAACAGTTAATGAGTATGTTGACAAGGTAAGTTTATATATTGCAACATGTGACTAGGCAAAGGCACTTCAGATCAAGCATGGGTAATGAGACCTCAAGCATGGGTAATGAGACCTCAAATGGTCACGCTTGAAATGAAATATAAAAGGCAAGGGAACCTGGGTGAAAAGGAAGCTTAGTGCATGCAACTTTTCCTCCTGGCTTATTCTGTGGAGTTATTGCACAGTATTTTCCACGGGCTATTAGCAGAAATAATACATACATATCTATGTAAGAAAATACAATTGCACTGAGCATTGGAGACCTGGGACCTGTTCCTTCTAATCCATCTAATTTCTAGGTAGTAAAAACATAGAGGATGTGTTTGTAAGGAGAAGGAGATGGAAGATAGAACAGAATTTTGAAGAACTGCTATTTAGAAACAGAAGTGTAGCCCAGTGGTAGGTAAAAGCAATATTTGAGAATCGTAAAAAAATATTTTGAAAAGGAATTTAAAAGTACACACTACTATTATTAGAGCAGCATCCAGAGGAAAAAAGTATTAAAAAAAAATCATTTTAGGAACTTAACTAATTACTATATTTAGTAATACAATAACTTAAATATATTAAATAATTAAGAGAATATAACTTTTAAAAACCCAGAATGAATTACAAATAGCCTTTTGGAACTTATTTCTACAGAACATTGCTGAATTCAAGCACGTAAGATGAGGCACTAACAGAGCCAATGAGAATGCCCATAGTTACACTGAGGAGGATAAAACTTTTTCCTGTAGAATCAGAAACTTTGCTTCAGAAACATATTTACATTAAGTAACATCATTAAATGTTTTCATTTTACTAGTATCTTTTTCAGGAGAAAAACATTTTAAATGCACGCTTGAAGTAACAGTAACATAACCAATGATTAACTTTAATTTTGTCCTGGTTATGGTTAATTTTATCTAGAGCAGGCTCAATAAGATTTCTTGGTTTCTCCATTTTAACTGGAACATGCTAAAATGAAAAAAATTAAAATTTCCTTTTTATCTCTTAATTCAGGTCCTTGTAGACTGGATTAAGGGGTGTATGTGTGTGGGTTTTTTTACCTGTCTTCTTCTGGCACAACCTTTCTTTACAGATGCTTCTGCGTTGCTCTCCTTGTCTGAGGAAGTTGATTTTGAGGTCAGTGTTTCACAGGTCGGATACTCGTTCCCTGTAGTCATCTTAAATTATAGAATTTTATACCTTCATTAGCAAAAAACCATAGTTTTCTACTTGTTAAAATTATCTACTTTTTCAAAAGGTGCCATCATAACACAAAGTTGAAATAACCTACCAATTACATTTTATAGGTGAAAAAGTGACAAGCACAACACATTTCATCCATGTGCCCAGTCTGTGGGATATCATCCTCCTAAAAATTGCACTGAAATCAGCTCAGCTATTTATTTTATTGAAATGCAGACAGAATCACAGAAAATTTAGGTTGTAAAGTACCTCTACCGGTCATCTAATCATAACTTTTACTCAAAACAGAGCTAACTACAAAGTTAGATCACATTGCTTTGGCCTTCATCCAGTCAAGTTTTGAGAATCTGAAAGGATAACAACTCTACAAGCTCTCTGTGCAACTTGTTCCAGTACTTAACTACTCTCACTCTGAAGCTTTTTTTTCCTTATGCCCAGTAGGAAATTTTCTTATTGCAACTTGTGCTTTTAGTGAAATTATAATTAAACTTGTATTTTGCACAACTTCCATGTTTGCCTAACAGCACAATGCCTTACATACACTGCAGTCAGCACTACACAACTGATGAGGTTTGAGATTCCTTCCAGGAGTTGTTCATTAGTATGGTTTCATATGAAGATAGACTGAACACTGAAAATTTCAGCATGTTAACCTCACACAAATCTTGGTAAACTGATAAACTGTCTTAAAGAAAGGAAAACTAATTATCCCACCTTAAAAGTCCCAAATTAAAAAGTGTGTTATCTCAGACAACACACTAGATCATCCTCCCTTTCAGAAAAAAAAGCAGCAGTGGCTGACAACATTAACTTATATGGTAGAAATTTTAGAAAACTATATTGGGAATGATGGTAGAACATGATGAAAGTCATGCTCTTTATTGCTGAACATTGTTTTAGAATATACTGAATTGGTGAGAACCAGAGAAAATAAGCCCTGTTATTTACCATACCTGTTCAAAGTTAGATTTGAATTGATGACTGGCTGCCTTAGCAATATCATCCTTAGAACGGCATGCTGCTTTATTTTCTTCATTTTTGGCGATGCACATTGTATCACTTAAGACAGATTCATGAATATTTAACCCTGCTCCTTCATGTGATCTCTTTGTTTGTTGCTGTGAAAAACCAAAATTTGTCATTTCATTGTCTAATTTACAAATCTGCAAAGGTGCTTTCTTTGACTGGTGTTGTTTCTCAAAAACTTGCGTGGTATTTTGACTTGCAAATTTTTTTCCTCTTCTTGCAGTGGAAGTAGGAGATGCATATGTATTCAGACTCGGATTGATGTTCGATTTCGGAAGCACTGACCCAACATTCTTAAGAAAGGAAGGAGAATTTGCCTTTTTGTGATTGACTTCACTTGAATTCCCACTTGAAGCTGAGTTATCGGAAAAATCAGAATTAGCCATTTGTCCACTAGACTCTCTTTTCCATCGAAATACATTTATACCAGGTTTTGCACATGTTTTTGCATTCATTACCTGAAGTATGTTGCTATGAGTAGGATTTTTGACGGACATATTTTGAATGGCTTTGTAAACCTGAGTTATGCTGGATTTGCACCCAGTCAGCATAGAAGATGAAATACCCATAACTTTTATTGGTGAGCGTCTTTCAGCATTTTCTCTTTTCTTCCCATCCATTTGATTTGTGGTCTTTCCATTCATTTGCATCAACTTTCCTTTGAAAATTGGTATAATTTTGCTGACTTTTTGCGGGGGGAGTTCAAAGGCTGAATTTACAGGTATTCTTAAAGATTTCACAACTGGTAACTCTGGTACTCCTGCTATTTGCCTGTTATTCATCGATTTCTCTGTTGCTTCAATGCTAACCTTTTCTGTATCCTTACGGCCACTCGGAAAAGGCTGTGTTTCTGGCTCTTTGATCAAACGCTCCATCCAGTGGCGGTTTTCCATACTGCATGGTGAAGAAATTCTAGGCAAAGTCTGTTTTCTTGGAGGAGCCTGCGTTAGAGATACTACACAAACCATCCCACCAGCCAACTTCATGTGCTTTGATTTTATTTCCTGCAATACAACAACAGTTGCTAAATTGAATGAACTGGATTTAAAAATCTGATAGTGCCATCTAATGCATCACTATATGATACCTACATAATATACATCACAATATATAACCATCAATTTTCCTGTTTTGAATTAGAATGAACTATATTTTTAAACAATATTTTGTTGTCACTATAAATGAAGATTTGTTTTCTCCTCCCCTTAGTTCTTTGTTTACAAACTATGCTGGAATGTCGTATTTCTCAGAAGGAAAGACTTAAGTTACAGTCATTATTCTGGTTTAGTGCTTTCCAATTGGTTAATGCCTAGCCCTTTTGAGGGGTTCTGCAGAGAGTTTGACTGAAAGGGCTCCTCCTCTCTTAAGACTTCTAAGGGCATCTGTATTCTGAGCAAAAGACTGTTTGGATGTCTATAAAAACTGCAGATGACAAAGAGGAGCCGTTCTAGCTTTGATCACTGAAGAGACATAAAGAGGGACTGCTTTCTCAAAGAGGATTATAGTATTTTAGAAACTCTGCAATTTCTGTCACTATTCTTTGTTCAGAATTAATTACTTCGTTTCTTCTTTCACACACTACTACCAAAGACATTTGAGTCTCAGCCTTTGTCACAACCTCAACTTAAAAGAGTTTTGATTTTTTGCCTCCTTTCTATCACCAGCCATGGTGAGTGTTTTTAATTGCATAAGTCCACAGAACTTTCTATTTTTCTTGGTATGTTTTTTTAAAAATAAATTGTAATAATAACAACAACAATATTATTATTATTATTATTATTATTATTATTATTATTATTATTATGATGGAAGAGGTGTGAAAAAGTTCTGGATCTCTAACGTAAAATAAGGTCTATAGAACTGCAAATATTGACAGCAACTAATTAACACTAAGACCAATTTTTTAATGTATTTGTGATGTGAACAACAACATAACAATGGCAAATAGCAGTATAATATTTAATTACACATTTAGTTAAAAGTTACATGATTGATAGTTGTTTGTTGTGAAATGCATAGTTTTATGCTTTTATTGTGTTCTGAACACTATAAAGACCACTTCATACCATGAACAAAGTACATGTTATTAATATGTTTATAAAAAAAAACCTTACACGCACGGGAGCTCTGGAGAGTTCCTGTGTAGCATAAAGTGCTTTACTTGTCATCTTTACTGGAAATCCACATAGATGTGAAAGATTACACTTCATGTCAGAAAGAAAATAGTTCAACACACTTTCTGAATCTGTTCTAGGGAAATACTGCACTGGCTGACTTCGAATGCAACTTAAAGGGTACCTGAATAAGTGATCAGGGATACGTAACAAGTTTCTTTACATTTCTATAATTATGAATCATTTTTGTTGAGAATAAAGCATGAACATGTGTAAAGCTTTTTCAAAAAGGTGAACAAAAGCACTTACTTCCTTAAGGGACTGAAGCTTATAAAGTTACAGGACTTCAACATCAATATACCATACTAATCTACCATAGTAAAGACTACTGACTATAAGTAATCCTTAGTCCAGTCTTTCCTAGCAGGAAAATTCCCTTTAGAACAAATCCTTGTTGGATATATTTTTACAGGAATTTAACTCTTCCTTTTACATCACCATTCAGAGTGGCATTATCATGTTTATAGAAGCTGTGAAGCAAACTGATCTATTTGACTTGCTATTATTCAATACTAGGACTAAAAGCCTCGACTAAATATTTTGTTAAATTTGTCTAATGAAACAATTCTCCACTGACTTCTATGAAATTATGGAAGAAGAAAATGTGGCACAATGAAAAATGAAAATTAGATCTTTGCTAGAAGTGTAGTAGAGGAAATGTAACAAAAAAATTGTGGAAGGATACGTAAAGAACCTTTCCCCTATTGGCTTGAAGTAAACACTGAAGTATACTTTTGTTTCTTCAAGATCCTCTGGAAGAATATATCCATACTTAAAAAAAACACAAACGTGTATTACAAATACAAATTCAATAGGTACAAAACAGGAAGGGAAAAATGAAAGCAGTGTATATTGTTTCTTACCAGATTCTTCCAGTGCATCTGAAATTCTTTATATGAACGGAAAGGAGATTCTGGAGGAATTATGTGGCTGATGTTTATAATTTGACCCATTTTCATGCTGTGCATAGGTAAAGAAGGGATTCTTAGAAAGGATGTCATAAAACTCAGCTGAAAATACACCGGACTTTTGGAAAAAAAAAGTTAATCTCATGTTTGGCATTGAAAGGATTATTTTTATGTTTGAGGACTAGTACCTTTAGCTCACGAGTTTATTATAATAGCAATATGGAAAAGAACTTGGCACCTACAAGTCTAATTTCTCTTGTCTGTAATGCTCACTACCAGTGAACACAGAACAAAAGCAAATATGTCATTACTTCTCATACCTTTATGATGAAAATCACAAGTGAAAATAGAGATAGTTTGTGGCAAAGGTGGAAATACGTTTTTTTCTTTAAACAGACACTTTCTGGTAAAATTATATTTGAGAAAATTAATCTTTTGCATATCACAAAAGTAGCAGAGATTACTAAAATTGAAATCATATTTAAATGTGTAATTTATGATTCACTGATTAATTTTCCTTTCTCATTTTCCATAACATGGAGACCATAAAAGTAAAAAAGAAAGATTCCTGAATGTGGAACAGGCTGTAAAACAGAAATGTTCTTATCACTAGTATCAAATTCACAATTTGTATGGCAAGCATTCCAAGAAATGTTTGTTTCTGCTGAAATGTAAATAAGATGCCTACCTTGGCAAAACATAGCACCAGTTACTTAATATGGAATGTTGGTGAATAACTGTATTTTCATTGCTGTCAAACAGCTTTAAGGTGTTTGCTGAAATATCGAAATCTCCCAGCTTAAAACAGAAAAAAAAGTTATTTGCAAATATTTCTAGAGCAGTACAAAATTAAAATTTTCAACAATAATTGTGTATCACAATACACTGAAGCTTATAGATTATTATTCTTTTATCAGCTCTCATAGACTGCTTCTTTCAGAAGATATCCCCGTTTTCAAATTGCATACTATCTTATGTTAGAGCCTACACTTCCAAAAGTTATGCAAGTACAAGGTTTAAAGGTTATTTAAATCAGTGAGAATTAAACTTTATTCAAAGTGTTTTAATAAGTCAAAGTACAGAAGGAATTTCTCAAACTAAGAACTGTCTCAATTCCATGCAGATTTTTTAAAATTCAAATCAGAAATCCATGTTTGACAGTCTAGTAACTGCATATGCCACCTTGCCTAGTCAAGTGCAAAGATCCCAGCAACAGAATTAATGGGACGCATAGTGTCACCCTGTGAGAAGTCAAAAAACACCACACATTTTCACAATGTGAAAATATTTGACTGTTGGGGCCAATCAGCCACTGAGATTTGAGAAACATTTTCTCTCTCTGTGATCTACCAGGGTTTGCATTTATTCACTGACAAAAAAATCTGGCCATTTCTATTTTAGAAAAGTATTAAAATGATCAAACTGATAATGAAGCCACATCATGATTGCTTCCATCATTGCTTTGTGTCATTTTGGAATTGGATTCCTAAAGATAGCTTTAATGTTTATGCTGTCCAACCAGGTCACAGAAGAAATCCTGTTCTTCTATTTTAAGACAGAAACGTTTGGATCAGAAATACTTATTTTGGAAGAAACCAGCAAGCCTGACAAATATGCTCCTGTATGTATGAACATATCCAAGAAAGGTGACGTGGCTGTCAGAAAGGATGGCAATTTTTCAACTACAACCATGATTTCTTAAACAATTTATTAATTATGCTTACAAGCAGCATACTCCAGGCTGCTGCAGTATTTTGGAAGCTGCATAGAAAATGAAGCAGATTCCAAAAAAATTATATACAGGGACTTCAAACATAGTGCTGACAACTTACCTGTAGCTTCACCTTTAAGACTTTACTCAAAAATGCCTATGTATTACAGTGAGACAGTGAATGCTTTCTAGAAAACACTGCTAGAAGGAAATCTAGAGTCAGAAAGACACTTCACTACTATATTCTGTTAGCATTTTTTGAAAGGTCTCTTATTTAGTCTAGAATATCAATTTTACAATGTTTGCTAGAATGCATCAATATAGATATAATATGGATGTTATGCACTTAGAACAGATGCAGATAGTCAATGAATATGATTACTGTTTAATACGATTAGAAACAAGCACTTCTATCCCCATCATGCTAATTGCAAGTCACCTAACAGGAACAAGATAAAGATTAATAAGACAAATACAGGCATAGAAAATATAACTGTTTTATACCTCAGGGGGTGGCAACCGAATTGAGCAAGCCTCCACACTGATGCAAAGCTGTCTGTCTGATACATTGAGGTCTATAACTAAAATAAAAACAAAGCACAAAGCCCTGTTTTAAACTACAGTTCATCAGTTAGAAAGCTAAACCAAATGTTTATTTAAAGTAATTGTTAGTCAAAATGCTGTATCTGAAAATCAAAAGGCTAGAGTTCCTCAGCATGAAAATTAAATCTAATTGAATTTTAACTATGAAAAATTAAAATAATAATGAATTACTATCCATACAGTACACCTCCCCAGGAACTCATGGCTGTCCATGCAACTGAATGCTTGATACTCATATCCTTGATACACAAACACCCACTTTTAAAGCAAATGTAGTTCTTATAACCATTGCCTGTATTGAGTCATCTAGCCCAGTTACACATCCAGAAATGGTCAATAGGAAAGACTGTATGAGCAAGGCAAGCATTTATTGACACATCTCCAGAACATCCACCCAGCTCTGAGCAAGCTCTAGCACAGGGACTGGATGTATCATGTTCCTCAACATATGTCCCTGTTGCAAATTTAGGCTTCAATATACCCAAAGCTAATCTTTAACTTTGATACTGGAGTAAAAATACTGCTTCGTAATTTCTGCAATAGCTAACCAGCATGCTTTGTGACTTAAGTTTTATGAACAGCAAACATAGTATATACAGGACAGTCACTTTAGCTCATTTTCCTATCTATTGTTGTGGAACTTTCACATCACTTACAAGACTCATAATTTGAGGTAAGCGCATTTAATTGTAATAATCATAACTTTTAAATAGTAAATTCTAATTGATGGGTGTAGATTAATAGTAGAAGTGCAGCTGAGCTGACAACTATTACATACAGAGCATCATCTGCCATCAAGTGTATTTTGACAGAGAATATTTCAGAATGAAAAACAAAAAGACATTGTGTTGGTAATAACAAGATCATGGCAGTATGAAAGCACATAACTATACCCTGCTCTCACAAGTTTACCATTAATGGAATATTGCACTTACCAACAGCATTTTGCCTTCCCGAATGAGACAAAAAATCTTTTCCTTAATAAATAAAAGATAGACATTATTTTCTAAATCATATGCTAATGTCTTTATGCAAAAAAAAGGAAAAATCACACAGTTGCATTTGTGTGTGTCATGAATGCTGAAAGGTTTGTTCCTTTTAAGGAGAGAAAAACCCCTCTATCAATTAACTTTTCACTGATTCATTAACATCTTCTATAAAAAAAGAAAGATATATGGAAGTATATTAGTGGACAGCAATTTATACATTGTTTTTTCCTCCCAGTAAGGAATTTATACATAGAACTATTTTTGACTAACAGTTAATAAATTTCTCAGGTTCAAAAGCAAATCTGTATAGTATTACTACATATTTTACCATACATCATCAGTTTTGCCCAGCTTTAGCAACATATACGATTAGACAAGCTGCATGTGTCAGGGTTACATTGCTGTTAGTTAATGTCTTTTGTTGAAATCAGTTTTATATCAGCCACCATCTAGCCCTCTACATCTAGCTGCTATTGCTGAATAAGCTGATTTCCTTCAGAGCGCTATATATTTTGAAGATACTGAAAACAAGATACTGTTAATATTGTGGTTGGAAGTAAGGTGATAACATACACACTTTTCTCTACGTATATTTGGAATGGTCTATAAAATTGCTCTACTTAATAAGAGCACACCACAGTATCTGAAACACATCTGTACATTTATCCTACACAGGAGACAGTAGAGAGATGTCACGCAAAGGAACTACCATCTAAAAAGACAGAGCTTGGTAGAAGGAGAGGGTCTGACAGAAAAACACTTCTGTATTAGAAAAGCATGCAAACCACGTGCAGAAGTGCCACCGATGAAAGCATGAATCTGAAAAACAGGCCCAATTTTTAGACAACACTTACTGTCCAACAATATTTGGTTTGGAAATTATTAATCTGGTATGTTGCATTCAGTTGAAATAATTATTTGATCTGTTACAAAGATGAAGAAGAAGATGAAAAAGTGAACAATATGTCCACTCAGATTGTTAACTTGAACCATTGAACTTGGATAAAGGAACAATAAAAATGCAATCAAAGAAAAGTAATCATAGCATAAATGAATGAAATAATATAATGAATGAAATAATGATGGAAAGGAAATAATGATGGAAATTAAATTATGGAAAATAAATTCAACAATAAAGAACTGAAAACTAAATGCTTGATCCCTGACTCAGGTGAGTTAAATACCTTGCACCAAGAGATGACCAGCCTTGTTCCATCTGGGTGCAAGTCTGGCTGTAAGTGTGTAGGAAAGACAGGTTTGGAGAATGTCTGGACTAACGATTTGTGGTGCTTCCAGCTAATAACATAAGTGAGAAATGAAAAATACATTATTAATAATTTAAAAGATTTTTTTTTAAGGCTTCAGTGAAAATCTAATCAAAGATACTGCTACTGCATCTTGGAGCCAAATCCTAGTATGTGTTACACATCTTTACTTTTCATCTACTTATCTACAAGAGGCAGTTAGCACAATATTTGATGTAGGCATTTAGATTTCATGCATCATTCAAAGTAAGGTGCACTACAATTCATTTAGTGCTTTCAAAGGGCTGATAATAAACTTGGGGAAAAAGATTAACAGAACTATATGAAGTACTTTACCAGATATGCATCTCTTTCCAGAGAACAGGCATAACATCCAAAATTTAAATATATCTCTGCTGTCAAACTCAAGACCAGAGACATTTTCTTGCAATCACAAGAACAATAGATAAATGTAACTTTGTTCAACCAGCAGTACTACTTGCCTGACTGTTTGCCTGACCTGCATAGCTTTCTGTTGACAGTTAGCGTTAGTCAAGGAAAATAAACTAATTAGAATGGGTTAAAAAGAGTTAACTAATACACCTCCAGGAGGACATTTCTCATGAGATCCTGCAAGGATCTGCTTTCAGCTCATGGCTATTAAATATACTTTGTACTACTAATCTGCTGGTGTTGGCAAATCTAACAATGATAGGTCAGTTAGACATATCAACATAAAGGAGTTTTGTAAGGTAAGTGTATTTGAACAGTGTATGTCTTACTAATCCAGATATGAATTTACACTGCTTGGAACAAAGAAAAATACACCCAACTGGCTGTGCAAACAAATCACAAGAGCTACTGGCTTTGATTACAATCAGTCTTTTGACTCAGCAATTTTAGTACGCCTACACATACATTCATAAAACCCGCAAACATTGCATATGAGAAGGTAGTAAACCATATGCACAATGGTCTAAAAATACATCAGCTATTAAGCTCATGGTTCCTTTTCTTCCCTATGTTTTTGGTTTGTTTCTCTGAGACTGTCCTATACAGGCTGGATAAACCCAAAATGTGAATGGGGAGACAGTTCAGCTGCCTGATCACCCCCACCTGTGGAACCTACAGGGCACATGCAGAGGGGTGACACCAGCAGGGAAGCTGCAGGTCTTTGGCTGTCATTGCCTCGAGGCCAAACCCCAACACCCATGAGCAGGATCAGGATCCCACTGCAGCAGAGAAATCTAGTGAAATTGCCCAGGAACTCCTTAAAACTTTTGACTCTGACAAAGTATACTTACTATACCCAGATTCATATGAGACATTTTGTCTATGGGACAGACTTTTTTACCTTGAAACTTGGCTTCTGTAATGCAAACTGCATGCCCTACAAAAAATACTCATCTCTGGCAACAGCAATTGCAGACAAGTGTAACAATCTTAAGAACCATGACATCTTTCAGTACTTACGGTAGCTCCTTGTTTCTGTATGAAGGCTTGACTTATTCCTGATTTGTAAAATGGTATCTAAAAATTAAAAAAAAACAAGTGTCTGAAATTAAGGGGTGTTTTAGAAAATCATAAATTAAATTCTGGTCCATCAGTGACTTTGCCTAAGAAAGACATGCTAAGGAATAATTAAAGCAAACACCATATCCTGTATTTCAAAGGAGAACGATAACTAAAATCAGGCATTTGTCATAGCGTAATCTCATTTCCAGCTGAAGATACATTAACAAGCAGGCAAAAGAATGCCCAAAACAAAATCGTGGAAGTCAGTCCCTGCTGCTCTCATTGTGAATTGGGTGGCATCTTACCAATTGAGTCCATTCTATTCAACAAAAGGTTCACCATCTGAAAAGGCCATTTCATCAAAAGAGTAGGAGACAAGCTGTTGTCTACATTACTAATGCACAAAAATAAGTTTGCTTTAAATGACATAATTTTACTTATCCTTGATCCTCAAACAAAACACTTTAACTTAGAGAAACATGCATGTACGTGTGACAGATACACCTAACTCCTAGCCGTACTTTGGTTCAGGCTGACCAAGACGCAACAGTTCTCAAATCCTTGGGGTGAACCTATGAGCTGGAAAGCCCCTGGCTCATGTACAAGGCAGTGAAGGTGTCTTGAAAAATATTTCTAAAGGTGGTTTCAAAACCCAAAAGTGTAAGATAATGAAGTACAGAACAAGATAACAGAGCTAAAATGAAGACATCTATCTTGTCTATACTATCGACTAGCAGCCAACTACTTCACCCTATAAGTATTAAAATCAGGATGGGCCCAATTGGAGCTCTCCCTGAGTGGCAGTTGGCCTGCACACCAGGTGACTCTCCCCTTGAGGAGGGGGGGACACCTCTCAAGGTTTGATATTCCTTACCTGAGACTAAGAGATCCTTCCTTACCCAAGGCGGAGAGATCCCTTACCCACGACAGATCCTCAGTAAGTGACTCATAGCATGCTGAATTAACACTATGAAGCATTACTTATCCATGTAGCTACTCAGATACTATAAACATTGCATAGACAATTCTATTAGACATGAACTGTTGACCAAGTCATAGACGAAGATTGGATCCAGCCACACCTAGGCTACAAAAAGGAGTTTAGAAAGTAAGGGGGATCCACTCTGAACCTCATGACTCAACAGGAAGGTCCTCTTTACTCTTTGCAGCTCTGGGCTCCGTATAAGTCATTCTAACTCAATTTTCCTTTGTATGTTTCTTCCATGCAGTAATGAATAAGGTGAACCTTGCCATCGAACTTATTGAACCTTGTCAAACCACTGTTAAAACTTTGTTAAGTTCCATCAAACTTACTGAACTTCGTCAAATTATTATACTACCTCAATAAAACATACTGCTGCTTCTCTTTTGAGTGAGGTGAATTCTGCTCATCTGCAACAGTATGTAACTACATATACTTATTTACACAGTGATACTGACCGCCATTACAATGGAAATTTGATTCAGTGTTCCAATAACAGGTGCAGAAAGGATGTCTTGATGCAGGAATAATAACTGTCTATAAAAAAAAGTTAGAAAAAATTTCAAAAATAATTTTCCATACTTGATTTTCTGAGCTTAAATTTATTTTCCTCAACTTCTGCAAACATAATACATTCCACTTCTAATCAGTTTCCAGTGGTTCCATATAATATATTGGACTAGTCCAAGTTACTTGCTCTTAACCCGTCCACAGTGGTCTAAGACAGAGACTACAAGCCTCTGGCACATGAACAGAACTCCCCAAAAGTGTTCCTTTTGGCAGAATTTCTTATTTCTCCCCTTTCCTATTAAAGGGAATGATATAATGCTTTGTGAACACTAAGGAGCATACATATGCTTTCCAAGTATTCTTTTCCCTCAGTCTCAACCTACATATAGCATTCCAATTTTGCAAGTGAACACAGATTAATTTTAACTATTTATTAATTTGAAGTAGGTGGCCTTGTTAGTTTTAGCTGATGACATTTAAAACATAATAGAATTGTGTTTTTTCCCCCAATAGCCAGCAAGTGTCTCACCAAAAAAACCTCCTATTTTGAACAATTTTATACTGTTTGCTGCTGATAAGGATTTTGCTGATTTTATTACAGTTAATTCTAGTACTGCTAATAAAATCTTCAAGTAACAACCACCAACAGTTTCTGAAAATAATAACCCACAAAATTCTTTACCTGCAAATCTTTATCTGTGTACTCCTCATCTCAGTTTCCGGTATCTGAGAACTCAGTGTTACTGTAGCGGCACAGAGTTTTTGTAGATCTGGCAGACTGACAAAGAACAGAGACTGGTGCCTGGTGTCATTCATGTTATATTGTTGACTGCCCCAAAGTGGCACGTGGGTTTGAAAAGAAAAATTTTAATTCATTTTTATAAGGCAGATACTTGCTTATAGAACTTTAGAAGTGTATGGTATCAGGTAAATGAATAATCAGTTATCTTCTGGTTAAGATTAGGTAGGCAATATAACACAATTTGGTCAACTAAAACAGACAGCTCAATATACTTCTGCTATAAATAATGCATTATACTTGAAAAAATAATTATTTACAAAAGACAAAATATTCAGAGTAAAGACAATGACAAAAGCATCCTTTCCACCTTCTTCTCAGTCTATGTTGGGGCTGGAATCTGTCTGGGATCCAACAGCTGGGGAATCCCTCTGCAATTTTTGTCCCCTCCTGTCTGGCAAGAAAGTTTAATTCCCAGGAGCTCAACAGCGATCTCCTCACTAAGTCATACAAAGACCGTGGCCGGCCTGTCGGAGAGAATGAAAACCACAGAAACATGCAAGCACACTGGAAATTTTTTCCCCACACCATACTCCCTTCCTACTGGTACAGAGAACTTGTGTGCTCCCTGCTTAAATCCATCTCTCTTCTCGAGTGACAGGTGAACACCACATTCTAACCTATGCAAAACTGAGTACAATCTTTTACCGGACTGAAAGCTGTACTAATCCAGAATCGCATCCAGCTATATGATTAATAATGAACACAGACAATTTGTTCTCCCATTCTTGCTCTCAAAGGAGAAATTTACAAAGAACAGCATTTTGTCTTGGTGGGGATTTTTAATAGGTACACTCCTATTATCAAAAGATGAAGAAAACATAGCTGGTACTTGGAGTGGAATGTGATTAGACATATAGTGGTTCTACCAAAGCTGTCTCTCACATCCTGAGCTTTGCCTTATAATAGAAAATACTGACTGTATTTTGTATTCAAGAGTATGAGGTGGTTTTGGGCTCAGGCCACAATCATTATCCTGAAGTGCACATGACTTGACATTTCACGTGAAGTTGGAGTGCTGAGTACGTGTATGTTCACTGCCATACCCCTGAGCAGATGTGGTGCAACTCCTCCATTTCTGGAACTTCCTAAAAAGCACCAAAACGAAGAATCAAACGAACCAGAATTTCAGACTGAGAATGTGATTCTTTGATGCAATAATAACAAATTTCATGTGAGTGGGAGTATTATGAAGTTATGGCTGCTACCTGGCCTGTAGGATGCTTGTTGTACGCTCCTATGCATTGCAGCACAGGCCACACTTAGTGTAAAGGAACTAGAATATTTACGACAAAAAAGAACATCTAACATTTCATTAAAGAAAATACACCTTTTAACTATGGCACCTTTCTCAATCAAAGTATTTCAAAGAAAAACAGGCAGGTAGAAAGTCTGCTTGTTATAAAAAGCCAGGAACAAACACTGCACAGCAGAAAAAGCTGTTTTAATAGTTCTCCCCCGCTCCAAACCCTAAAACCCTTTTGGGAAATGGTCTTACCACTGCAGTGAAGATAGCAATCAATATATTTTGTTTCCAAATTTTATGAAGTCACCATGTGTTCACCTAAAAAGCAATTTTGCAAATTGTGATCAAAAAATGATGAACTGGAAACATTTTTTGAGGAACAATGTCAAAGATAACTTTGCTGTTTGGAATTTGCTTTGCCTTGCTTACAGTGTAACCACACATTAAAATGAGTAACCTCAATCATATCCTAGAAAAATCACAAGATCAGTGTTTTATAACTATAATTTTAAAGAAAATAACATGTTTCCTTGTTTCTTACCCTTAAAGGAAACACATTTCAAGTTTTTTCTAGCAATCATGAAAAGCAGATTTTTTTTTGAAATGCTAGCCAAGACGATCACTTCATCAGAGAATTCCAAAAGCTACACCTTAAGGAAAAGGACCATTTTAAACAAAAAAAAATCTTGTCTGTTTGCAAACACAGAAAAGAAAGGCTGGGTCCTCAGTTTTCATAATGTTTAAAAGAATCCTAAATGGCCAACTGGGGATTTTTGTGGCAAAGATGTTGTAAAACACATGCTGCAATGCTCCAGTGACCTGCTTGCTGTTTGACGCCAACTCCCCTGTGGGAACCACTCGCTGTATTCAGCGTAAGTTTAATCTTCCCAGTCATCTTAAAAGCTAATGGGACAGAGTGCTTGCAAATGGCTTCTCCCTTCAGGGGAGAGGATAAAGAGAGAAGCACCAGTTAACATAGAACTACCAGTTGTAAATCATAGGAAATAAACCCAACTGCCTTCTGTACAAGTACAAGAACTTAATGTGTGTGGGAGAAATTACATCTTTAGATGCTGATAATCACAACACATGAACTTGAAACCACCACAGAGCTCCTGCTGAGCTGAACAGGACATCAGTCAGAGAATGGCTGTCACTGGTTTTCTGTCAGAACGGACAGGTAAATCACAGAGCTCGGCAGCGATATTTCTTATTTTCACTAATGACCTTGTTAAAGCTGAGAACACCAGCCTGTGAGGGACAGTAGCTACTCTTCCTGTTAGGCTGACTGTAATGAACTGGAGATAAGATCTGAAGAATGTGGTGACATTCAGTGAGAAAGTATGAAGATGTCCTGCACACTGAAAACCAACAGCCAAACACACAGGGTACAAAACAACTACCTAAGCACCAGCTTCGAGGAAAGGGGTCTCGACAGGTCACATTTGGTAAACTTTATGTCAGTAAAGTTATGCTGTAAACAAACCCCACAAAAAAAAAACAGCCTGTAATCATGGTGGGGTGTGTACATGGGGTTATTGCTGCGGAGGCGCCCAAGTAGCACACGGGCGTGATCCAGCACCAGTAGTGCAGCGCAGGGCACTGCCATGAAGGGGACGGGGGGACCCATTCTGGCCCAACAAACAAAACCATCAAACACACCTGAGGGCAGCGCCAAGGAACCAGGTTTTAGCTTAAACAAAACTGAAGGAAAAGAGGGTGAAAGGGCGTCACCAAGAGAAGGGGAAGGCGCTGCTCCCTTGTGCCCTCAGCCCACCTGGCAGCAAGGCAGGCAGGGCAGGGGGGTGTCGCAGGGAAGCCTCGGCTGGAGGCCCCGGGCGAGCTCTCCCAAGGCAGGGCGAAGGGCTCTTGCGACAGCCGGCAGGTTTTGAGCGCTCTGAAGAAGCAGCACCCCTGGCGCTGGCAAGGCCGCTCCTCACGCCGCCTCCGCCGGGCTCCCTCAGGGGCTCCGCGCGGCGCCGAGCCAGCCGCGCGCCTCCCGCCTTTGGCGCGAGCAGCCGCTGCGAGCGGGGCGGCTCAGGGCACAGCCCCGGGACGGCTCGGCGCCCTCCGAGGGGGCACGGCGGCCGCCGGGGACCCCGCAGGGCCCTATCGGCAGGTGTTCGGGGTGACTGAGGGCGGGCAGGTGCGTGTGTGACTTCCCCGGCCAGCCCCTGTCCTGGTGGCAAAGCGGACACGAGAGGGCAGGGTGCATGGGAGGTGCCGCCCGCCCGCCCGCACCTGCCGCCACTCCCGCGGAGAAAACCGGCGGCAGCCGCGGGGAAGAGGGAGGTGACAGGCAGCTCCCCGGGCACCGTACTCCAGCCGCTCCTTGGCGGGGCTGGGTGGCTGAGAGCCGCCGGGAAAGTGGGGGGCCCCGGCAAGCGTAACGCTCTGCGTGCGCTGCGAAGCTCGTCGCCTTGCCTGACGCAGGACGCGGGGCGCGGCGTGGCCGACGGTCTTTGCCTGAACAAACCGGGCGGTAACAGCGCCGTCAGCGCCCCAGAACAGCCGCGTTTTGTTTCGATTATGACATCTGCCTGCTTTTAACATTAAAATGCGCCGATAGCAAACATGCAATAGCCGGGCAACGAGCAGCACTTGGGGCATCAGCCTGCTTTGTCGAGCAGCTGGAGAGAGACCGAGCGTACGCTCGAGTTGGAAGCAACGCTGCAAGTAAACGAATACTGTGTTCAGTTCTGGGCCCCTCACTACACGAAAGACATTGGGGTGCTGGAGCGAGTCCAAAGAAGGGCAACGAAACTGGTAAAGGGTCTGGAGAACAAGTCTTATGAGGAACAGCTGAGGGAACTGGGGTTGTTTGATCTGGAGAAAAGGAGGCTCAGGGGAGACATTATTGCTCTCTGCAACTACCTGAAAGGAGGCTGTAGCGAGGTGGGTGTTGGTCTCTTCTCCCAAGTAACAAGTGACAGGACGAGAAGAAACGGCCTCAGGTTGTGCCAGGGGAGGTTTAGATTGGATATCAGGAAAAATTTCTTCACCAAGAGGGTTGTCGAGCATTGGAACAAGCTGCCCAGGGAAGTGGTGGAGTCACCATCCCTGGAGGTATTTAAAAGACCTGTAGATGTGGTGCTTAGTGATGGTCTTGGCGATGGTCTAGTGGTGGACTTGGCGATCTTAAAGGTCTTTTCCAACCAAAATGATTCAGTGATTCTGTGATCAGCTCGTCGCTGCGCTGCCCGGCATTCACCGCAGCCAACCGCTGCCAAAGGTGACGAGCGCTGGGGTAACCTCCCCTCGCAGCACGTTTCGCCTGCTGTGGCGGAAGAAGCTGCGGATTCGCAGCCCGGCGACGTCCTGGAGGCGGCCAGCGGGCGCTACTCGGCCACCACTCACCCCTCGCCCGCCCGCCGCAGTCGGTCCCCGCGCGTCACGTGACCGGCGGCTGATCACGTGAAGGGCGCCGCTCACGCCCGCGGCGGGTGCAGAGGGCGGGGTACGAGGCAGCCGACTCACTCCGCAAGTCCTTCCCCCGGGGCCACAGCGGTCGCCAGCCTGACGCCTTCTTTGAAAGGTATTTGGTTCCGCCAATGAGAAGCCGTCAGTAGAGGGGGCGGGCGGAGGGAAGGGGCGGTGGCGGGCGGTGATAGGCTTGCGGCTGGGCTCGGGTCGGCGTGCGCGCGTGGGAGCGGGGCTGAGGTCGGTTGTTGGGCCGTCAGCGTCGTGGCGTGGGGGACATGGTGGGCTCCAGCGAGGCCGGGGGCGAGGCGTGGCGGGGCCGGTACTACCGGCTGGAGGAGGTGCAGAAGCACAACAACAGCCAGAGCACCTGGATCATCGTGCACCACCGCATCTACGATGTCACCAAGTTTCTGGACGAGGTGGGTGTCCGGGGCAGGGCGAAGGGGAGGTGGGCGGCCCGCGGCCGCGCTGCAGGGGCGCAGCGGTACCGGGCTCCTCTCGCGGTGTGCTGGGGCGGGGGCCGGCCGCCCCATGCGGGCTCTCGTCGGCCTCCCCCGGAGCGCAGCCCGGCGGGGTGCCGCCCTCGGCCTGCCGCCGTAGCGCTCTTGGAAAACATCCGTGTGGCGGCCCCGCGCCTTGGCTGTAGCGCCCGCGGGGCCGGAGGGCGGCTCTAACGGCGGGGCGGGCGGCGGGCCAGGGCGGGTCAGCGGCCGCCCCTCGGGCGAGAAAAGCCCGAGTGTGCCGAGCACTCTGGTCCCGCTCGCGTGTAGCCCGGTGCTAGGAACGGCTTCCTGCCTTCACCTGCGTGTAAACTTTCTGCCGTTGTAGAAGCCGGAGTTCGCCAAAGGTTTTGTGCTGTTGCTGCTGCCCTAATCCCCTCAGCGTGGGCGCGCAGCGCGGGGCTGTGGGGCTGCGAAAGCTCCAACTCCGCTGGAGTGCAGCGGGCCGGCCGAGCGCCCTTGTGGTTTTCTTCCCCAGTTGACGAGTGATGTTCTTGATCACTTACTGATGGTGAACAATTCATGTAATTATTGATAGTCATGGTTAAGGAGGAAGCATTTTAGTTACTGGATAAAGCTAACGAAAATATTCTTCTGTGGAGATGTAGAAATGCAAATATTAAGCATTTTTTTTCAGTATTAAATGTAGCTAGGATTTATTAATGATATTTTGAGTTTTCTCCCTCACTCCTATTATTCCCAATCTGCAAAGACCTAGCATCCAATTCAAAAGCGTTATTACAGATTTAAACTAATTTATTTGAGAATACAGTTCAGATTGGTAGTGACATGACAGAATTCAAGCCTCAGTAGTTCTGTAGTCCCATTTTGATTTTTGTGGTTGTGAACACTTGAAATTCAAAGTATAAATTGAGCATTTTGCAAATAAGAGGTCTACAAGCAATTTTTCAAAGGCGCTGTTTACACAGATAGTATTTCATTCCTAAGCTGTGTGCCAGCACAAATTGTGTGGCTTTTCAGCAGGGTGGATTGTGAAACTGATATACTGATTGTTCCTTGATTATTTTTCATCTAGCTCTGTCCCTGATCTGGTTCATCCTTTAGTTATGGAAATGTTTGTTTGGTTATGCAGGCAAGGCCAATTTACTTCTAGAAGCCCTGGAGAAGAATGTGGTGTTTCATGCAGCCTGAGAAATTGAAGTAGCCGTTCTTGGAAAATTGGTCAATTTTGATTGATACATAATAGTATAAGCGCTTCCAGACTAGGGGAGAGAACCCCCCAAAAAAACTACACTAAAAATAACCACCCCAAACCTAACACAACACAAGAAAAAAAACACACTTGAGAAAAAATCCAGAATATAATGAACTTTTGGACTTAGGTAGTTGCACAAGCAACCTGGCAGCCTCTTCCTTAAGTACATGTGGTGAAATTGGTAAATATTAAGAGGCACTAGCTTGGGCAAATTTCTCTTAAGTAAGTCTTTATTTCAGCCTTCAGGACAATGTTGCTAATTCAGCAGCAGATCAAAAAAAGAATTCAGTTTGTAAGCAGTTAAACAGTTGTTTCTGGACAACTGTAGAATGTCTGATGCACTCTGGTACATGTGGATCAAAATTTAGCCCTGCACTAAACAGCTTTCAAGGGAATGTGGCTGGTTTTGAAGCTGAAATTTCTGGCTCGTGTTCTGGGAAAATAAATGAATGAGCTTGGATAACTATTATCAACAAAGTACCTAAATGAAACTACACTCCTAAGGAAAACTCTTGGATATTGTTACCATTCATTGTGTTAGTGATTTTTGGGATGGAACCCTTGGATTAAAATATTTCATAGGATGCTTTTTTTAGCTGCTTTTTTTTTTGAATACTTTTGATACCCAGTTAATTTATCAAGTGATGTGCTAATTCTTCTGACGCTGTCAGACACCCTGAGGCATTTAGATGTGACGGATGAGGAGAAATCCTTGCAGGTGCATTCCAGAATACAGTGAACACTTCTCAGTGAAGTGGGTATTACATTAGCTGTTTCAATAGTGTTATTGGTCAAACTCAGTTTTAAGTCTTGCAGCTCCTTGCAGGAGTAGAAGAGCTTAAAATATTTCAAGAATTAAATGTAGGCTACTAAAATAAGTCCAGTAGTACTAAGGAGGATGCACTGCTAAAGCAACACTTCACTCCTGCTCTTCTGAAATAGTAAATAAGTAAAAATATCAGCTTACTAGGGAGTGAAGAACTGGGAACAGAAGCTGAGTTCACCAGTCCCATTTCTTAATTCAACAGCATTTCCAGCAACTGCATTAACCTATGAAAATATTTTCTTATTGATTATGAAGCTGAAACCTTTGCAGTGCTTCAGTGCGAAAGACACACTGGCTGCTCTTATACCTAATAAGTGAAAGTATGCTGCTGTGTTTCACTCTATTACAGTACTTAAAGGGTATATTTCCTCTCTCCAGCTCCCGTCTCTTCGTAAAGCTTGTAGATGTTTAGTGAAACTTTTTTGGTTTTGGGGAACCATCAACCTCTGTGAACGCTTGATTTAAATTAGATAGTGGGTGGACTGGGGGTGGTCGTGTATGTGTGTTGGGAGTGGTGAGGCTGAAAAGGAGTGGAGGCATTGCCTAGGGTGACCATAATAGCTTGATTTCCTAAGGACAAGGCTTACGAAAGATCATTTGAAATACAGGAGGAGGAAAGGATTGTGTACTTTGACACTGTTACTGAAGATGAAGATTCCAACAACTGCTTTTTTTATTTTTTTATTTTTTTTTTTTAAATGGCAGATCTTAGAAAACTTTATAACTTCAATATATATCTCTGATTTTTCTTTGATTATCAGAGTACGTTCTGTAGGAGAGGAAATCCAGAGACCTCAGCTTTTGGAGTACAGTATCTGAAAACTCTTGGCATAAAAGACCATTCTTGAGACCAGAAAACTGAATATCATCTTTTTCATTCAAAGGCTGTCAGACCTGTATTAGAGAAAACTTGGGAAACCTTTTCATAGTTTCAGGTCCTACAATAGCTACTAGAAATGCATGTGTACTCACAGCAGGATCTTATTGCTATATGTGTATTACAGGTAATTGCATATGTGAATAATATTAAATGTCAGTTAATGGATTAAGTATCTTGGTAATGCTTGACATATTCCTCCATAGTAGTTTTATAAAGCAATCCCACTAGTCAGGCTTTGACATCAATCTAATGAGCTAAACAAGAGTAGCTGGGCCTATACAAATAAGAATGAAATTAGTGTCCTGATCTACTTCCCACTGAGGTAAGAGTCCTCCCTATGGCTTTTGTGGGAACTTGGTTGGATCCCTTAAGCTAGGCAGAGAAGCTAACAAGAATAGGAATGTCTCTACCTGTGAGAAATTCCTTTTTCTGGAAACTACCTATGGTATGTATTTAATATTCATCTAATACAGACTGTTTAGGTTACCTCAGTTGTTGGTGGTGTCATAATTTAGGAAAAATATTAATGGCCAATGAAAATGGGTTTTTCATAAGGTGTAGACTGGTGCTTCCATAACACTGTTTCTAAACAGAAGGGACAGCTCCCTCAAAATGTGTTTTGTAATGCTGATCAAATAAAGTGCAGAAAAACAAATATTGTTTTACTCTGTCAGAATGAAAAATGTTATTTGCTGGATGTGGTGATAAGTTACATTCATCCAGTATGATGATATTGTGGAGGGGTAGCGTAACACTCTGTTTAAGGTAGTGAATAGCTTACAATGAAAGGTGCCAGTACTAGCATGTCTTGATGTCTGTCAGTGTACCATGTGAATTTTTATTTTAGAACCTTGCAGTCTAAGGATTAAAACCAGTGTTAACACTTCCTTAAGCTCTGATGAAGCTTGCAGGAAGATTTGAAAATGCTTGGAAAAATAGCACTTCTTAGCACTCTTATGCAAGGTGCTGCAAGCTGTAATTGTTCTGTGAGTGGGGAAATGGACACCCAGCTGCTGGGCATTTCTTTTGCAGTTAATCTAAAACCATAATGATGGTTTTCACAAATGCACTCTCATAAAGACATCTACTCTTCTAGGCTCCTAAAATTTTACGTGAGTGTGGAATTTCTGTCCTGTAACTTATATAGGTGATGGAAATAATTTGGAGGACTCTTCAGACCACATGAAAGTGCCCTTAAAACAAACAAATGTTAGTCTCTCTGGCTTGCACAATAAAGCTGAGGTTCTCCGTGTCTTTCTGGCTCTGTTATTGCACCTTTCTGCTTCTCATTCCCTGTAATGCAGAAAGCAGAACTTGAATTTATAAGGCTGCTGCTGGTGCAGACATTTGATAATCTCCCCAAAAGTTAAATTGGACCCTAGATTTGATTCTCCCAGTATGGGAGGGGGGAGGGAGCAGGAACTGTGAATTAGAATAGTTATACTTTAATAGAGTCTTGAACTATGATACTGAGAAAGTTGCGTGACTGTAGCGAGGGGGAGAAGAGCTGATAGGTGTTCAGGATGAAGTAATCACAGACTTCTGACCCACATGAGAGCAGTGAGTTTAACTGCTCATTTGCTTTATCTAAAACTTTCGAACATGCCACTGTTAGGAATTAGTCTATGCTATGTACTAGTGCTGGCTTTGTGCAGACTTCTGTTACGCGTGTAACTTAAATATTGATGTTGCTATATTGGGAATGTCCTAGGAATGAGCTAGACTAGCTTAACTTAGCAGCAAAAGCTTTTTCATTTCCCTTGAACCACAGTTTTATCTGCAAAAAAACACTTCAGTTATTTTTATCAACAGGATTTTTGGTTTAGGAGTCATTATCTGTGTAGTCTTGTGGGCTTCCAGTTCCAGGGTCTACCCAGAAGCTCTTCATTAAAGTAGAAATTCTGGTAGCACGCTTTGTTTACCATGCAGAAGTGTGAACAAAGGCCCTGTATAAATAAACTTTGAGAAACTCATTGAACCATGGAAAATGTTCTGCTTTTGATAGAAAAGTCACTTCTTGCCCTTTGTGAGACATCACAGTTGCTCCCTTTCATCAGGGGAGGTGAAGTCTTTTAATTAATAGCTTGTATTACATGCTAGTTGTTTGCAGAGCATTTGTAAGTTTGCATCTTTAAGCAGAGGCGCCATCTAAAGATAAATGTTTAGTTTCAAAGTGCTTTTGTGTATGTTTAGTAGGTTACTAGTAACATCATCTGCTAAATGGCTTAAGTTGGGAACTCTGTGTGTTATTCTCTATACTTTAGTCTTCCTGATGTGAGGAAAAAATACTGCCAGTTTTCCAGCTGTGGTGGCAGAGGTCAGGGTGAGTTTGTCCCCTTCAGCTGATGAGTGATAGCGACTGAGAGGGTTAGTTGCAGTCACTGTGGTGACACTAATATTGTGGTTTTGTAGACAGAGAGATAATTTACTAATTAGACCAAAAACTAATTCTACTGAGAAAAGCCCGAGTGCCTCAGTGAAGCTGCCCATATAGCTACATGATTGCTTTGTCACTGACATAAGGGAGGGATCAGGGGACAAATTAGTATATCATCATCCAGCAGTCAGCAACCTTGCAGGTAGTTTGTTAAAGTACTCTGTGAAATAGTTCTAATGTAGATGCAGTTATACTGGTACCCACTTGTTTAGTTGGTTGGTGAATTTTTTGGGGAAACTAGTGTAAACCATGTGATCTTGATAACTTACTAGAGTAACCCGTGTTTTATCTACTTGTGCAAGTAGGGTTGGGTTTCATTGCGATGCATGAGTATGTGACTACATGCTACTCATGCTACTAGTGCTTTATGGGTAGTTTAACTTTGGTGACCTTTGCTACTTGTTGATGTCTTGTTTGGTAAGCATGTTTTCCAAGGAGTTTTGCCGCCTTTTCTGCTAAAGAAGCTACGTATATTTTTCTGGTTTGGGGAGTGCAATTCTTTAGCATGGTATTAAAAAACCCAACAACAAAACAAAGCCCCTAAAAACCCAAACCCCATGTTGCTGAAGGAATTCTCTGAAGACTTGGTTGCAGCAATATCTAGGAGAGCCTGTTAGACCCAAGTTCAGCTTCTTAAATGTGCTGTACATTTCAAGGCACTGAACCTGAGTGATCCCTCAACTTTTGTCCAGTTCTTCCTGTGAATACTTACCAGAATGGATTCAAGGGCAGGATTTTGGTGAGCATGCCATATTTGCATGTCTGCTTGCATAATCTTTACTCTGCATGCACTCTTTTAACCTTTTTTGGCTCAAGTGCTGTGGGTAATCTCTTTATCAATTGCTTAATCTTACTTTTGCTTAGTCATGGTAGGGATCCCTTACGTTTCTAGCTGTGGTTATCTTGGCTCTTTAAAAGAAGTGTTGGGTAGTTTGTTTTTTTTAGAAAAGCAACTTTCTTAATCCATTAAAATGTCTGCCTTTAATGCAAAGATTCAAGTTTTAGAGTTCTGGTATTGCTGGAAACTGGTAGGAATAGTGTCTTCCTGATCTGTAGGAACAAGTCTTGTTTTTGTTGGAAGAGAAGGATTGATAGAGGAGACTAATATGGTGGCTTTGAAGTAAACGCTACCCTGAATTGCCTAGACTAGCAGAAATGTTTATGCCATTTCTTTAATTTACTGTCCAAGCATAGCCTTTCTGTTCAGCTATGCTTCAGGCAAATGACACTAAATAGTAGAAACTTTGCCTATTTTCATCATTTCAGGTCCTGTAGTCAGAAGCATTAAAACAGAATTGAGGCTCCAAAGCCTCCTTTCCTCTGTCACTAGTAAAGTGTTAGAACTTACTTCATGGTCATCGTAATCCAAGGCAGTACTACTGAAGTGTTTTCAGCTTGCTTGCCTACAGTGTTTATGTAGTAGTTTCCTACTTAAAAGTTGAGTGGTGAATTTTTATGGCATGTTATTTTTCTGTTATATGAATGAATAACTTGAAGCTGAGAAAATTCAGTGAGCTAGATGATGTGATATATGTTGCAGTACATGTAGACAGAATTATTTGATGGATGGAAATGTGGAACTGCATGCAATTGCAAAAAGTGCATCCTGGGGAAGAATAAAAGTCAATGGAGAACAAGGATTTAGGTTAAGGGAATGGTGATGGGTTGAGGTATTAGGAGATACTGGGGGACAACTTCTCTACATCTCAGGGGTTTTATCAGCAATGTGGTTATGGGATTTCTTAGTCTGCTAAAACCAAACTGCCATTCTGGAGCTTTCAGTTGTGCTTAAACAATTCCAAAGTAGCTGGCTTACTAGATAATCATACAATAATTTATTTTGGAAAGGACCCTTGAAGGTTATCTGGTCCAACACCCCAGCTCAAACAAGGATTAACTTGAAGGTCAGGTTCCTTAGCACTTTGTCTAGGTCGCCTCACGGATGGAGATTCTGCATGCTCCCTTGCCAACTTGTTTCAGTGCTTTATTGCTCTTCTTGTGAACACGTTTTTTATTTATCTACATGGAATATTCTTGCTGCAACTTAGACGTTTTGGCTTTTATCTTTTTGCTGTCTAAATCATTGTTTGGATAAAAATACACATTTCCTGCAGAAGTGAGAACATGGAGTATAACTTAGATAATAGTTGGGCTATTAAAAGGCTGACTGATTCTCATAATGTTCTACATGCTTTAGTTGCTAGGGGTGCTGCCTCTTACTGCTCCATTGCTGATGGACTAGAGATTTAGCTTCCTTGGTTTTGGCTTCAGAGAGTACATAAAGCTCTAGTTATTCAGAGAGGCTTATGTTTGCTCTATGAAGTCTAGCAGCTGATTTTGCAAGGACAATTTTTTTATTTTTAGAAATGTAGAAACTAAGAATTTCCTTTTTTAGAATGTGGAATGGTTTTCAGTAACAAATTCCAACTCATTAATAATTGCAGCACCCAGGTGGTGAAGAGGTCCTCAGGGAGCAAGCTGGAGGAGATGCTACTGAGAACTTTGAAGATGTTGGCCATTCCACAGATGCAAGGACACTGTCAGAAACCTTTATTATTGGGGAACTTCATCCGGTGAGTATGTGAGAGTACCAGTGCTTGCTGTTTACTATAGTGGTTTTGCATCTAGTTATTTCTCTGGTCATTTACTTAAAAATAGAGAGCTGCTAGTTTGGTTGGATGCCAGCCCTGCAGCTGTTTGTGGATGGACCTGGGCTGGAGATAGATTCCCCCAATGTGAAGGGATTTGATTAGTTTAGCATAAGGATGGTCACATGTAAAAGTTTGCTGCTTTGAAATATTTTACAGCTTAGTTCTTGAATAAACTGAATATGGAATCATGCCATTTCTGGTGTACCCTGTGAGCTTTCTAGTGAGACTCTAAAACCCCTGAAGGTAATACATCAGAATGTCTAGACCTTTTCTTATGTCCGTATGCAGAGTGATTACTAACAGCTGCTTTCATGCTTTCATCATTGTAAATATATATGCCAGGCTTCCATCTGGATCTAGAAGTACAATCCTAGCTCTTTTTATGTACGTCTAGAAAACAGCTACTGTAACCGTTGTCTAGTTTGATGCTCTGTCTTCCCCCTCTCTGGCTCCCCCCCTCTGGCTCCCCCCTGTTTTGAGCTGTATCGGTGTTCCCTGTAGTTGTCAGGGTTGTTTATGATCAGTTCCCACTGGATTATCGTGCACTTCCTCTTTTCTATGCTGTCCTTACCATTTCCTGTACGCTTAACAAGCACCTTTCTGCTGCCTCAAGCTTTGAAGGATTTATTTCTAGCTACAGATCTTCTGCCTTGACTTCCTGCATATAGGTCTTATTTAAGCTCTTCTGAGTGTTAATAGTTGAAAACCACTTGGTAGAGGTTTAGGCTACTAGTGTGCCCTTCTGCTCTACTTCACTGCCCATCCCTGCTTCTTCTCTTTTCCACTTCTGTTTTGTGAATGTTTTGTCTTGCATTTGGGGTAAATATCACTGTCCTGAGTAGCATATTTCACAGTAAGATTCCTGATCTTGTATCTGTCTTATGTCCTCTCTAGATAAATATTAATAGTGTAGCTTCTCCTAATATGGAATAATTCAGCTCTGATGCACATTTGTAACCTTGCAGGCTTGTCATCTGTTCCAGATGGCAGTTGATGACTGTAAAGTTGTTCTTAACCTGGCTACCAGTCCAGTTCTTCCTTGTTTGACAAGTGCCTGTTTTCATTTGATATGAAACAAACAGCTTTAGTAGTTTAATGTACAAATACAGCACTGTCAAGATTATATACTGTTGGGCTTTTTTGTAATCAATGTGACTATTTCAAGTAAAACTTCATGAGTTTATGAAAGATCTGTAGAATTTGGGACCTTTGCACTGGACATTGGACCAAAACTAGTTAGATGACTTTGCCCGATAATATAAGTAGACTAGGTAGAAGTAAACTAATACGACTAAAATCAGTGTATAAGGTTATGTGTACTGTCTAGGTACAAAAGAAATGCCAGAATATGGACACAAGAAATAATTAAATACTCTGGAGGCTCGGGTTTCACTTCTTTATTGTACACTGGGAAGTAGCATTTAAGGAAGTGATCTTGTTTATGGTAGCTCAAAATCATACACTGACATCTGCTCTTTTGCAAGTCTATTTCCTAGGTAAAAATAGGTACACATTAACAGAGTAAATTGCAAATGGGATTTAGTGATAAATGGGGTTTTTTTGAATGCTTTGGGTTTTTGTCTAAGTGTTTCTTGCTTGTTTTCCTGCAGGATGACAGAGGGAAGCTTCAGAAACCAACAGTAAGTGTGTTTCTTGAAATGCCACATTGTTTCTTTTAGGCATTGGGGACAGTATCTGTAAATAGTATGAAGTCAGAGGCAAAAATATTTCAGCTTGATTTAAGTGTAGTGTTTCAGGTCATAAATCTCCTAAACCTGTTGATCTGGCTTCAAATTATTCTTTCTGTTAGGTGTTCTTTTCCTTAATTTGTGTGGTTTTGAACCAAGAGGTCACTAAGTGTGGTGGCATTACACTATAGCAAAAAGGTGAGTCTAGAAGCAGTCAGTGGTTTTCTAGTATTCAGTTTAGGAAAAAAATCAGTTTATAGAGAGAATGGATTAAACTAATAAGTGTTTGTGGGGAAAAAATGTGATGCTTAACAATATATTGGTAACACTAGTAGATAGAGAATGTAGAAGCATTTGATTGCTGTATTAAAGTTTAGTAAATTTGCAATTGTGAACACTTTTCAAGGTGAAAATATAGTTTGCTTCCTGACTGTTTCAGTAGATTTTGCAGAGTGTCCTGTCAATGCAGTATTACACTTACTTACTAATTTTTTTTTCTATCTGCAATAGAATAAAGTTGTGTTGGCAGTCAACTATCAAACTCATAAAATTCAGACGTCCCTTAAGGAGCAAGTGCATCAGGGATTAATTTGTATGTTGTTGCTGCTGCTGTGTATATAGAGGGTGTTTGCTCAGGGCTTGCTTAACAGAACAGCAGTGTGCTTAGGAAATAGTTGAAGATTATTCTTAAAATGAAGTGTAGTAGGATTAGGATCTTACTCTTGCTGTTTGAGAGTGTCGTGGTTTAACCCCAGCCAGCAACCAAGCCCCACACAGCTGCTCGTTCCTCCCAGTGGGATGGGGGAGAGAATTGGAAGGGTAAAAGTGAGAAAACTCGTGGGTTGAGATAAAGACAGTTTAATATGTAAAGCAAAAGCCGCACATGCAAGCAAAGCAAAACAAGGGATTCATTCACTACTTCCCATAGGCAGGCAGGTGTTCAGCCATCTCCAGGACAGCAGGGCTCCATCATGCGTAATGGTTACTTGGGAAGACAAATGCCATCACTCTGAGCGTCCTCCTCTTCCTTCTTCTTCCCCCAGCTTTATATGCTGAGCATGACATCATATGGTGTGGAATATCCCTTTAGTCAGTTGGGGTCAGCTGTCCTGGCTGTGTCCCCTCCCAGCTTCTTGTGTACCCCCAGCCCACTCGCTGGTGGGGTGGTGTGAGAAGCAGAAAAGGCCTTGACTCTGTGTAAGCCCTGCTCAGCAATAATGAGAGCATCTCTGCATTATCAGCACTGTTTTCAGCACAAATTCAAAACACATACTAGCTACTATGAAGAAAATTAACTCTACCCCAGCCAAAACCAGCACAGAGAGGTAATGTTTAAGAAACAATCACTTTTGTAAGATCTTCCAATAACATGAATAAGTTAAAGGACAGAAAATTTAAAAAAAACAAAACCAAAACAAAACCAAAAAACCCCAAACAAACAAAAAACCCCACAAAAACCATATATACACTGAAATGTTCACTATAGCAATTATTGATCTAATTATTAATTAAGGACTGGAACCTAGTGTACTAATAAAAAGAATAAATGGAGTGGTGACTGGAATTAAGAGATTCTTCCCACCAAGAATACCATCTGCTATTCAGATTTCTTTTGAAATTCAGGGCGCTTTACACTTAAGCTGTAAGAGCAGCAACCATAAATGCAACTGAGAAACAGACTGCCCAGTGCAAGTTGTAGTATACAATCCCTTGATTAAGCTCACAGGAATTTACTAAACTGAAGTACTTAGAATATTAGTTTGGCCAAAGCGTGATCAGTTGGGAATTAAGATGTATCCGAATGACTTTTTACTACCCTATTTGGCTTGTTCTCTTGTTTTAGTGCTAGTCATAGTTATCTACACTGCATCTGTTTTCCATTGTTCCAGAAGGAAGGTGGAGCACTTGCTCCAGCAGGATGTGTGGGCATAGCTGATAAGACAGTTTCACTTTGCATTGCGCTCTGGGTGGGCAGTGGGGCAGGTTAGGTCCTGTGCCCTGGCTCCCTAGGAGCTGTCAAGCGGCCTTGTGCTTTCAAATGTCCTCCTTGTCCTTGCACTGTATTTAAAGTACCCTCAGTGTACATGCCTGGTGTCATAGTGTTTAAAAACAGGTTTTGATGAGCTGGGCATTTTTCCCTTTACTGTCCTAATGGGGGGAACCATCCCCTTGCCGTGGACGTGGCAAGTCTTGTAGAAGGTGTCAGCCTTAATAGTGGGAGCACAAGCTGTTCCATGCTGTTTGGCTTTGGGATTAGTTTTTCATAGAGATATTCATAAAACCAATATAGATGTAATCACTGAGTCTCATTCTTTTAAACATGGTATTTGTCACACGTAAGCCTATGATGATTTGGGCACTTGCAAAAGTAGCCTGTTTGAACCTATGAGAGGATGTTAGCAATCTTTCGCTCTTTAAACGAATTGCAAATATTCAGATACTGAAGCAATTAATTTTTCAGTGATGGATATTGTGCTACTAAATTTAAGTACAGTTTTAATGCTTGGATGTTTTAAATGTGCTTAGGGCCATGTGCGATTAGTAGTATTCAAATTAATAAGTCTTCACATAAATTGTGCACATGTACCCAACAGGGATTTGATCTTGTAGTGATGCTTTTTCTATGGAAACTGAACAAGTAGGCCAAATCAATATCAGAAACAACTATAATAATTTGTCTGATTCTTATGAAATCTGAAACACCACACTAAAAAGTGAGTTTAATAAGCCTTGTGGATGTAAATTAGTAGCTTTCTTCATGTAGGTTTGATATAAGAAGTATTTTGTGTTAATTCAGAATCTTCTCAATTAGATTTTAGGCAAGTAAGGGATCTTTGTCTTTTAGGCAACTAAAACTTCTCATATGTAACCTGAGGTTGAAGTTAGCTTGCACCAAAATTCCTTGTGATGATATTTTTTTTAACAACTTTTGATGCAATGTTCACTACAGAAACTGCTGCTAGCTAGCTTCTAATACAACAGCCTGTTACAGGAATTCTGAGAAAATGCTTTCCAAATGCAATGCACTGAGTTGTTTTTAAATTAGTCCCACTTAATGAGTTTTGAGAAATTGAGGGGCTAGTTAACATGGAGAGGCTTGTCTGCCTGATGTAAATATCTTTTTATGCTTTGCTTTCCAGGAGACTCTCATTACCACTACTGAATCTAACTCCAGGTATAGTATGACACCTTAAGTTCCTCATTTTTATGTTTCTGAAGCTTAGAAAGCTGAATAGCTTCTACCTGCTGGAAGCTGAGATGTCAGAGGATGATGCATGAAAATTTCTGTTCTACATGAAGTCCAAGTTGGCATCTATGTACCATTTTACAAGCATGTTAGCTTACTAGCTGTATTTTTTCTCACATTGATATGTATCAGTGTCTACCAAATAGTTTATGTTGCACAAGCCTTCATTTCTGGAGGCTATCAGGTAAGTAGAAGATACTTGGTGCCATTGATTTTTTTACTGACATGGATGCCTCACTTTTGAAATTTGCTACAACTGTTGCATCTCGGGGAAATAAGAGGATTGTATCTGTAAGAAGGAAAATCTGTCACAGTTGGGAGGGGGAAAAACCGTTTGGAACACCACTGAATCAAACTTTATATATCCTGCTGATAATTGCCTATTGCTGAAATCTCAGAGAACCATTCCTTGTTCCTCTGAGTGGGGAGCTTGGGTGCCTGAAGGTGTCATATGATGCTGCTACTTAATGGCTTTTGAATGAATGATGTTCTGGGCAGCACATCATGACTTTAAACGTGTCTAGAGTCATACTCTTCTGTAGCAAGCAAACTTCTTGTAAGCTGTAGTACAAAGCCTTAACAGTACAAGCCTTTTTACTTGACTAGAGTATTGCTGGCTAGCCCAGGTGTTCTGTTGCCATAACTTTGAAGTATCTGTTGGAGTGGGGAGGAAGGACTTGTTTAAGCAATGACTTTTTTTTTTTTTTTTTAAACTTGCTGGTTGTCACTTCCTAAACTGCTGTTCCAAAAACTTCCTTCTAGTTCATGGTCCAACTGGGTGATCCCGGCAATAGCAGCAATTATAGTGGCCCTGATGTATCGTTCCTACATGTCAGAGTAAGCGCCTTACTGGGAACTAATGCAAGAAGAGACTGATCCGGGAGAGAATATAAGCAATCCTAACCCAATATGTTTCTGGACAAAAGCCTGATGTCTGAAAAAAAAATTCAACTTTTTCAGAAAACTGAGCAATTCTTTTCTGCTGTGCACTTTTCTTAATGTTGCCTTCTTATTTGCTGTTCTGAAGTGATAAAAAGGCAGCATTTCTCTTTTTGTATAACAATTTTATTCTCTAATGAATTATGTGATAACTATATTGGTTTCTATGTTAGAATATTGTTTTGTATGTAACACTGATTCTGGTTACTTCTCTTTAATCTGTAATGGGGTCCATAGGACTCTCTTTACGTACAAATTTTACAGCTTTAAATGACTACCAAAACTGTGTACATGTATTTGTCCATGTATACAACTTCACTTAACTTAAAAAATCATGTGGTCTTCTTAAATGTAGTATGTTTGAATGAAATGCTAATTAAATGTAATGGAAAAAGCTGAATGAAGTAGTGGGTATAGGTGCCTGTACGCAGTTGAGCCCTACCAGTCAGGCTGTAACGAGCTGATTTTTTTCCTTTACTCTTGACATTTGCTCTTACAGCTGTTGTAGATACTCCTACTGCAACTCTTCTGTTTGGCTCCCGTTGAAAAATTCAGGTGAAATATGAAAACAAATGTTTAGCCCAATTATGTCTATCTCAGTTCTGTGAAAAGTAGCTCTTTTTTGCAAAAAAGGTGGAAAAAAGTAACTGCTACTAAATGATACTGTTCCTGCCAAGCACTCAGGTGACTCTAGAATTTATTCTGGAACTTTTAGACTTTTATAAAATCTTCAACTTTGTCATGTACAATGTGAGGGGAAAAACTGATACATGGAATCTGTTTCTGACTGTTCTGTGATGTGCTCCTTGGTGCTTTACTGCAAAGAGATGACAATTTTCACTGCTAAGTACAAGATAACTGAAAGTTTGCATTTTGTAGTGAATGTTTTTAGTCATATGTAAATGATCATGAATAAAAGTTTAATTGCTTATTCTTGTTGGCTCTAATACATTAATTTCAAACTTTTTTGAAGGCCTTGGAAGGGATGCTTTTGTATATTGGGACACTTCTTAGAAGTACCTGTTTGATGGTGCATGCTGAAAGTCAAATATGTCCCTTAGGCAGGGAAGTTGCATGTAAAAATTGAGAAAGTGTATTATAGAGCAGTTAGCATAGATAAATGTTTTCATCAACAAGACCTCAACACCAGATAGTGACTTAGAAGAGAAAAGGTACATGGGTGTGGTAAGGAATGAATGACTATGCTATTGAAAAACTAGTTAAGTGAATTAAGGGTAGTCAATCATTTTACAGCCTGACAGAAAAAAGAAAAGAATGGACAGAGTCTGCTTTCTTAGAACAAAATCCTTTGTCACCAGATTTGATCTGAAGGTACTTGCTCTAATTGTCTGACAATTAACTTTAATACTAATTTTTGTTTGGAGAGGCTGTTTTTAGTGGTCGATGCTTTAAATCGGATGTTGTCTTATGTTGTCTACTTGTGCAAACTCACAGCGTTTATACTGCCGTAAATTATTTGAGCATTACATTTTTGGCCTTCATTTGCCTGTCCTCTGTTGTTCACAAGAATGCGCAGTGGCAGAGAGCTCCCTTAAATGGAGATGGCCTTGGCTTCCTCTTGGTGTCTGTGGAGTAAAGCCAGCACAACTTGTTCGCTTGCTCCCTCTTACCATGAGGAAAAAATAGTAGGCTGTCCCTTTCTGGCTCACTTGCTTCGGCACACTGGTACAATGCCTTTCTCTAGTTCTGAATGCTGTGCTGCAGTCAGGGTTTTGCAGAATGCTAAAGAGAAACTGGCAAGGGGGTGAAAGCTAGGAAAATGGAAGGTGATCACAAATTTTCTTCAGAGGCAAAAAAATGGGAAGTTTTTATTCTGAATGTTTGACTACTGAGGGTAAATGAATGCTTTTAAATTCTTGGCCATTTTGAGCAAAGCTGTTACTGTATTTTCTGCAAGGCTGGCAATGAAGATTATTAACCAAAACTCGGTGAGAATGAATGAGCTGTATCAAAGTGTCATACGAAACATGTAGAACATTAATAGTATTACAGCATTTTCTCCTGACTATAGAAAAGGATTTCAGAAACAGCATAGAAGGAACAAGGAGTTGGAGGAAGCTCATGCTCCTGTATCCTTAGCCCTGGTGCCTGGCCAGATCTGAGGTGAAGCTATTGACTAAAGGGTCATATATTTGAATTTTACTTTCATACTATATTACATTCCTTCTCATGATTAATTCATTATGTGTTGAAATATTTCAAATTTTGAATGACCTGGGTTATAAGTAGGTGGGCAGACAAGCACATGAATTAATGAGAAGTGTTGGAACATTGGATCTCGGTAGATGATTAATGCTGGATTTTCTTTTCTTTCTGAAAACTAGTTCAACTTGTTCTTAATCTTCTTACATTTAGGAGAATGCATAAAACAATCCTTGACATTTTCTTTGCCAGCTTTCTAAAATTGGGGACGTATAATGCAACTGCTGGCCTATATTGCTGGCTGCTAAAAGCTCAGAATGGACTAGATTGCACTGCAGAGTCTCATGTATAAGGAACAGATTTTGACCTTTATCCTGTGTAGTATCATTTCTGTGCCTGTGTCTTATGGTTTACTGCACTTAGGCAGGCAGCATACTGCCAAGAGCTGTCAGTTCTGTTCACTGAGAGGAAAGTAGCACTGTCAGATAAGAAGAGTTATGCACAGGAAAACCTCAGGGAAGGTTTCTTGGTATCTCTGGACAGAACACCACAGAACTCACCTGGACCCCCAGAGTCCAGGAACTGTACCCAGTAGCACAAGTACCACAGAAATCTTGCTTTTTTTCCATAGACCCTGGTCTATGGATAAAGCTGATGTTTGATCCTGTTTCAGGGTGAGAGTACTCCATGGTATCTCTGGAGTTCCACCTACTTAGGTCCTGGATAAATGTGGCCTTGTATTGTTTGAAATCACAAGTTTTTTACCTGTCAGCTGTGGGAAAATGTCTCTTTAAATAGAATGTGTTCTGGAAACTGCTTTAAGGTCTAGGAGTGGGTGGTTAGAGAGAAAAAGGTAAGCGAAACAAGGGGAGTGCTTTCGTAAATGACTGCTTGAAAATAAGGAAAGATCATTCTCCTGTCACATTCAGTTGTCAGAGATTTCTGAAGCCAGTTGATGCTTTTCATGTCACTCATCTGGTCTTAATATGGCTTGCGGGGATATGTGTAAGAGCATGATAGGTGTTGAGGGTGGACATGGCAGAAGAGTGTAACCTGCTGCTTAGAAATCCGCAGGACGGTGGGCTGGTAACAGGAAACAAGCAAATATGTCCTTTATTTGCAAACTGAATGGATTCCCAGCTTGTATTTATTTGGACCCATTAAGGGTTGGACTCTGTGATCTTAAAGGTCCTTTCCAAAAGAAACGATTCTATGAATCTGTGATTTTTAGAGTAGTATTGCAGTGGGTAACATTCTCTGCATCAATCTGAGGAGGACAAACAATTTATGAATAATAAAGGAAAGCTGGTATTTGAGCAGTCACAGATTCTGGGATTAGAATGAGAAAACCTTGTTTTATTTCCATGTGATTTGGTAGAACTACTTTTTGAGCCTATTGAAGTAACAAAGACATTTGAGTTATACAGGTTATTATATACTGTTGTCATGGTGAGGAGATCTTCAGACAAGGATATGGGTGAATAAGTTACTAGAATATAAGATAGGGTGTGTACATTTAAAGCTAACTAGCTACTCCCAGGCAGCTCCTGGTGGGCTGCTCTTAGCCTTAGTTTCATGCAAGATAGTTTATTGCACCTTTGCTGAAGGATATAAGATCACATGCTTGAGAAGCTCAACAGCTAGTAGATGTGCAAGTCTGACTGAACAAGACCTTCCTGCCTCAAGGTCACATGAGAGTCTTGATCCAGCATGGTGTCTCAGATCACATGTAACACACATCAACAGGATCAGACTCTTCACAACAAATTATGCTTTTTTCATACAGTAAGCTGGTGTTTGCAAATAAGTGTCAGCAGGTGAGAAAGAGCAGGAACAGTTGCTGGAGAAAATAAATAGCCTGTGAAGCAAGGGCTATCATCTGGGATTTTTCTTTCTGAGCTCTGTGCCCTAACTGCTAAGCTACAGAGAGTCCTATCCTCTCCACTATGAATCCACCACTGCTTTTTCAACTGGAACAGATGAACTGCTTGAGTATTTACTCTGGTTCTTGGATGAAGTTTTACAGCCTGGGTGAACTCTGGCCTAGTTTAGAGCGAGCTTGGATGCGTCTGCATCATTCCCGTAGGCGTGACCTTACTGGTTTCTGCTGGGCCTTGCCTCTGGTTTGCATGAAGCACGAGAATACAGCTCCAGACTTGTTGCATGCTTCCACGTGGGAACCTTTTGGCTTCTTGAAGTTGGCACAATCTCATTATGAATACCTTAATAGCTGGCCTTCTTACTTCAAACTGCTAATTTGAATTAAAAAAAAAAGGATAAGGTTAACAATAACAAATCACCAAACTACATTCTTTTTATACTTTAAAAATCCACGTATTTTAAACCCATCGGTGCAGGGACTTCACTCTTGTGTAAAATACCTAGTACAAATAGACTATGATCTTGTTTGGAGTGGTCAGGAGTTCTAATAACACTGCTGAAAAGGTTATCAGTAACAGGGCTTGCAGGCAAGTGGATGAGTCTAAAATCCCTTATAAATACAAATTTGTACACGTCAGTGTTAGATTTTTTGTTTACTATGTAAACTACCAGAACAATTAAAAATCTGGAGTATGGGATGAATTAAGACTGCAAACTTTGTCTTGGAACTGAGCACAAAATGAGACACTGCGTGTGAACACTGTGATGAACTGCAGTCATGTGTCCTGCTATGGAGTGTTATTTAAAAGCAAGCAAGGGGAGTACGT
Organism: Nyctibius grandis; assembly: GCF_013368605.1. Taxonomy (NCBI): domain Eukaryota; kingdom Metazoa; phylum Chordata; class Aves; order Nyctibiiformes; family Nyctibiidae; genus Nyctibius; species Nyctibius grandis. The sequence goes on from NC_090660.1 coordinate 46,607,580, forward strand.
ATGTCGCTCAGCATGTTATTTCTTCTGGCATACTGCACTCTAGTCATTCTGTCTTCTGGGTAATCCTTCCCTTAATAATCTCATTTTGAATCCACTCATACAATGCTATTAGAAGAAGGTACCTTAATGCTTGTTTTATTAACACAATACAAAAGGACTTCTAGGTTTTTAAAGCGTCATATAAGTGTTATGAGTTCTAGGATTCATTGATTGTATCCTGGCTGTGATGTTACCTTTGGAGATCAGTGACCGGGAATGGCATGAAGAAAACAGGATTTCCACATAAATTAGATTGCTATATCATGAAACTCCTTTCTTTTTAAAGGTGAAACTTTAAACTGAGGCAACAGTGTCCATAATGCTGTCTATGCAACAAAGTGCTGTCAAAGCGCTCTGGAATAAGGATAGCCTTCTTCCAGAAACGTTTGCTTAGTAATACATATTTTTTAGCATCTTGTTGCATAAATCAGCTATGTGTGGACCACAAATCCATTAAAGCAGCTGCTCAGCATAAGACAAATCTTGTCTCCTATGAGTATAACAAAATAGGCATTACCTTACCTTTATCAATGTGTTGCATTATAAACAATGTAAATAGAAAGCAGCATCAAAACAAGTTTTAGTGGCTTTCGTTTAAGTGGCTAAGACACTAGCAAAAGATACACTGTATACTCTGGTTATCATCCTCCTCCTGATGTATCCATTTTATGAAACAGTTTGAGTGTTGTTATTACAATTTAATGTGCCCAAGCCAGAGTGCAGGCATTTCATATTTCTGCCCTAGTAATAAACATTTCATAGGGTACATTCAGTGACTTCACAAGGTCAGAACTTGATTTGATTTCCACTCCAAAAGATAAATGAGAGGTTCACCAACATACTATGTTACTTTTTTTTTTTAAAACTGTAGTACTCTAAATACTGAAGTTTGCGTACAAAAGTTCCTCCAGTTTCTAATGATACTGTGAGTTACCACATCACCAAGCAGTTCAGAGATTAGAAATACCATGGTAAAATAGAAATAGTGTACGGGACTCATCAGGGCTCTTTAAATTGTTGGCAATAGAAAAGAATAAGGAAGGTAAGTGCAAGTTTAGCAAGTTTTAATTGATAAAATTATGGTTTGCTCCAGGCAGTGAGCACCAAAGAGTACATGGATTTGAAAACTCTGAGGAACTCTTCTCAGTAAGTAAGAGTTGCTTTCTTGTGCCACCTTCTGAGTGTCCTGCAACACTTCACTGGTGCCAATTTTCAAAATCAAAGGATTTCTAGAGTTATCTTCAGGTAGCGACAGTCTTTCTGCCCTGCTCCTCGCACGTTGCAGCTCCTGTACTCTGCTACATCACCGCGCTCCAGCTGCTGAAGCTTCCTCAGGTGTCAGAAGGTATCCTTACTCCAGAGCATTTTGGTGGTGCTTTGTTGCATTGACTGGGCTGATACAGCTAAAATGGGCACCATTGCCTCAGTTTAAAGATGCTTTGTACCAGTGAAGCTGCATTCATGAGAGGGCTTGTGCTGGTAAAACAAGGCCACCTTCACCCACTTGTTCCATCTATACTCCAAGCCTCTTGCAACCTAGTGCCGAGGTAACAGCACTTCTCAGAGGCACAGTCACGAGGGAGACACAGTATTTATTAGAAACACTTGAGCAAAAGTAAACAGATTTACTGAGATAAGGTAAATCTTAGGGTTGCTTAATGCCAAAACCTAGTTGGATTATTGTTCTGTGCTGCTGAAAGGACCTAGTTATCTTCCTAATTGTTTATCTAGCTGTATATATGTAGCTGTATGTATGTTAACAACTGAAAAAGGGAAGGCTCATTAAAAAAAAAAAAATTCTCAGCGTTATCTGCTCATCTGTGAGAACTGAGCACTGAAAAATCCTTTTCTTTTTGAAAACTTCTGTTCAAATTTTTACCTAAGAATGAATAGTTCTCTTCCACCTTCTCTCTTGAGTCCTCAATGCCTTCGTCTGTGTCGCAAAACCTGTGTCTGGATTTTGTAGCTGCACCTAAATACAGCTGAGACACAGGTCTTAACCCAAGCACAGAGCTGCTCTGTTGCCAGACACAACCACCAGTAAGGAACAAAAGGTTTTCGAAGAGGTTGAGGTGATCTGTTAATTTTTTTCTTTGTCAAGATAAAATTACAGAAATACGTGACATATGGGGTTACCTGGCTTTTGTAAGTGCTGCTGCTGTGTTTTCTTCCTTCAAAGTTTTCCCTCCCAGCGTGGCTGACTCAGAGCATGCTACAGGCAGGGGCAGATGGGGGATCTGTATAAACACCCTGCTCAGTCCCGCTCCCCCAGTTTTACTATGCCTTTAATTGAAAGTTAGGCAGAGGCAGAAGAAAACTCAGTGCCTTTAAAAAAACACTGGGCCAAATGCTGCTTGACCGTAAGTTCAGGCTAACTTGCACTGACCTTGCTGAAATAACAGAGCTCTGAGTCGTGGAGGGGCTTGGTCTGTGCCCAGGGGAGTTTTTGGATAATTCCCTCATTCTTTGTGGATTTTTTTTTTTAAGTACTTAAGGTTCAGATGAGGAAGAAATGCTGCACACCCACCACAGCAGAGAAGATTTTGTATCCACGTGTGTTTTCTCAATGCTTGCCAGTGCTGACTTGTTGGCTGAAGGCTCTTTCTGACTCCCTCTGGGGCCAAGGGTTTAATTAACTACAGCTGAGGTTTTTTTAAACAAATGTAGAGGACTGTAGAGGATTGGGTCAAAAAGGTAATGTTTTAGGGCTGCTTATTGTGTTTCCATAATTCTTTCTTTTCTGTTAGTATGGCTTTATTTGCAAGACTCCTTCACAGGCACCTCTGAAGACTGCTAAGCTCTCAGAGCAAACATTTCTTCGGGGGGTTGTGAGAGGAGTTTCTTTTGAAGGTGTGCCAGGATCAGCTGTGTCACACAAGTGCATGTTAATGACAAGAAATTCAGTGACCTTAGAAGCAAAGTATCATAAAGTTGCACTAATGGAATAGCATACGCTGGGATCCTTGCAGGAACCTCGTTAAGTTGATTAACTGTCAAAAAGGTTTTCTACGGTGATGAGGAATGAAGTTATGTCAGGCTGTGGGCTTAACTGGAGAGACATAATGAAGCTGACATCCTGAATGAGAGTAGTGTTCTCTTTTTCTTCTGTAAAAATTACTGTTTGCTAAAACATCCAAAGCTGAAAGAAGATGGAAAAAAACCCTTAAGATCTATTTATTTATTTTTTCAGTGTAATGGTAGGTCAAAATATTTCTCGGTCTTAGTAAATTATTTGTAAATGCGAAGTGTATAAACAGAAAAGAATGTAAGGTGATTTATTTTTTTTAAAGTAAGCAAGGTCTTTACATTTGGTTTTAATTCCTTTTTAAAAAGAGGGTAAATGATAAAAAGCTTTTCCCTCCTACTTATTCAGTAACTTTTTAACTTATGTCTATGTGTAGAATAATTTTCATATAAATATAAGTGGGAAAGGCTTTGTTCTTGATGTTTTTTCTATCTTTTGTCACTTGGATAAACCTCTTATCTTCTCTCTGTCATTGCCCTACACTAGTAACAAAAATCAATCTTTTTATGATTATTCAGGCAGTTTAATTTATCTTTCATCTTCTTCCCATTTGCCCAAGCAGACCAATAATCTTTTGTTTACTCGAACTTTGACTGTGTCCTTCTGGACTGTGTGGAGGCAACAGTCCCGGGACAGAGTCCAAGGCAAAAGAGTTAAATGGACCCTGTTGCATGGCAGCTCCATTCAGAGGTTGGCTGCTTAATTAACTATTTCTGTTGCCTAAGAGCCATTGTCATGGTCCAGTAGCCAAACTGGAAGGAAAACCGTTTGGAGTAATGCATTCCCCGAGACCTAAGCCAAGTCCAGAGACACCAGAGAGCAGGAAGCCCAAGTGAAAGAAAGATGAGACTGTCTGGGGGACACTGAACTGATTTGAGCTCTCTACGGGCAGCATCTCTCCTCTCCCCACCTGTTGGCACAGCATGACTCTTTGCCAAGCTCCAAGCCCCCAGATTTGGGCAGCAGCAGCAGAAGCAGAAGAGGTGGGAAGCTGCAGGAGTGCTGGTGGTACCAGCTAGACTCACCTCCATCCTACTCCTGCTCATGGGTGTATGCAAGCCTGAGCCAACATCCTCACCCACAACTTGGCCACAGCTGGGATTTGGGATACACCAAGGCAAGGGATAGGTTAAAAAAGGTGGCAGCAGGTTCAGCTCTCAGCTGATGCCTGCATGGGTCACTGAGCTCTGCCTCTGCACAGGGTCACTGAACAAGGATCAATACTTTTGTTAGAGTTAGGGATGTCTGCAAAAATGTGGCTGCAGATGTGAAGGGATCACAGTGAATGACCTTGGTGTAGCTCAGCCATACCTGACAGACCTTTTGGAACCCAAGCTCTATGCTTTCTGGAAAAGCCCTTCAAACCTGAGCTGTGAACCCAACTTTAAACCAAACTCTGACTCCAGCCTTAGCCAGGGTCTAGCAACCCTTGCCGCCCTTCGCCTAAATACATCTGTGCTTGTACAAGCCTTGTGACATTCAAAATCTTACGGGGGGAGGGCAGGGGACACCAAGGATTTAGTGTTAGTATAATTGAAGTCTTAGCAGTCTAATAAAAAAATCATTATTCTGCAGATCGATTTTTTGTTTTGTTTTGTTTTGTTTTCCAAAACAGGAAGAAGGAGGCAAAAAAATTAGGAATATTATTATTTATGGAAAGCCTCAGTAATAATAATACAGTCAAAACTGTTATGCATGCACTGTCTAGGCTCTAACCCTTTCCCCTGGTGTCCTGCTCACCCTTCCAATGCTCTTCTGGGTCAGTGGCTTCAGCCTGGGGGGAGCGGGTATGGCGAGGCAACAGCATCCCAAGTCCTTCGCTGGGATGAGTATGGTGGTGATGGTTTCTTCCTCGTCCTCTAGGATCCACTTAAGGTCATATTCATGCTTCCCAGTGCCTTTTGTGCTTTGTTCTTTCTTCACTGGTCTGCAAGTCTACGTTACATCTGAATTTACTATATATGGTACATTTTACCTATGTTAGAAACTTGTTCTTTATTCTTTTTGTTACTTTTTCTTACTCCTAAGATGGGTTTTGTTCAGCTCCCAGGTCTGTACTACTCTCACTGACCACTGGTGTGTGGGTCATAGCACTGCAGCCCTCAGCATTAGCCCATGCCCCTTCTCCATCATCCTGTGCCTATACTCCTCAATGCTGCCTCTTGGGAGCCCACCTTCATGGCCTTCTCTCTCATACCAGGCCTGCATTACATCATTCTGCTAAGGTCATAAATATTTCACACTACACAGAACAGCTATGTGTTACTACTGTATAAAAAAGCTATGGTCATACTGTACGAAGATAAGCAAAGCAAGTTAGGTGTAGCCACCTGGTCATTAGAAAGATGGTTATTACAGCAACAAATCAAAGGAAAGCTTTGAGCAGGTCTAGACAAATTCAGGCAAAGCAAGACTGATAAACCTCTGTCCCGAGGCTCAGCAAAGTCACAGCAAAGCCTGTGTCCTGTTACCTGCAACAGCTGTGCTGTCTTTACGAGGCTGCAGCCTGCAGTGTGTCCTGGACAGCCCATTTTTTAAACCTGGGTACTCACGCTGTCCTGAAAAGTTATCCCAAACCTAATCCTGGTCTAGGCATCCCATGTAGCCTCAAGTGCTGAAACATTGTGGTGCTGAACATGGAGAGTAGCCCTCAGTTCAGCCCAGAGAGCCCTTGCCAGCTCAGTCACCTTCCTGCGTTGGACTTGGCAGGGTCTGAAACCCCGCCTTGAGCCCATGTACCCACATGCATGTGGCCTCGAAATTCTTCCTGGGCCTCCACCTTACTCTGGGGATGAGCCTGTGACCCAGCACGGCCATGCCCCATGGGACAGGGTGCTGGTGCGGGAGTCCTTGCAAGAAAGCAAGTTCAGGGTTGTCCAGAGACCTGTGTAGATGTCAGCCTGCTGGTCAGCCCTTGGTGCCTTCTCAACCCCCTTGGGTTATGGCAGCGTACCCTCATCCCTCATCCTGTCCTTGGCACTGGGGTAGTGGCCTCCCAAGGTGTGGGGACCCTACCTGAAGCTAGACCTTCGCCTTGGCCTGAGGCCCATGCCTGAAGCCCCAATGCCTTCAGCTTTCCTGTGTCAGGAGCCACCAACACATGGTGGCCTGAAAGAAAGGCGGGGAGAGCTGGAAATGCTTAGAAAAATGCTGGTCTTCACCAGAGGTAGCAAGGTGAATTTTGGTTTGGCAATACCAGAGGAGGGTCTTTTCTCTCTGTTTTGGCCTAAGTTCAATATGAGTCATGTGCTGGGATCTCCTTGCCGTGTCAACTTTGCAAAGAAGCGTGGGATCCTTTATGGGTTTAGTAGCCAAGGTTTTGCAAACGCTGATTTTTAATCCTGTTGGGCGGGAGGGGAGGATTCATTCTTTTTGTAATGAACATGTAACAATCATGGCTATTGCTTCAGTAACTTGTATTTCTGACTTTATCCCCAGTCTCATTCCTTGATGAGCCTGATTTCTAAGCAGGGGATACTTTGGAGGGCATTTATGTTTTGGAGCTGTTTAGAATAAATAAGATTATTTGGGGGTTTGGTTTGGGATTTGACAGCTTGGGCAGGGGGTGATGCAGGTAGAAATAGTTCTTAGGGCGCTGGGTTGAGATCTGAGGAAGCTTTGAATTTATTGCTGTATGTTTCACACTCCAGGTTTTCTGAAATGAGGTTTGATAGAGTGCTTCTGACACATGTTGGTTGCTTTTAAAAAAATGGCTCTCTTGGGCTACTTTGAGTTCAGGCTAACTCATGGGGCTGCTCCTCTGAGTCTCTTCTAGAAAGATTGCCCTTTTCTCCAGCGGAGCAGGTTGGTGTAAAGGGCAGCTACACCAAGCTATGGCCGTGCACTGGCATGATCTGAGGGCATTATTTTAAGTCTCCACCTTCAAAAGGCCTATTGTCCAGGGCTCGGGTTAGCATTTGTGCATTTTGGGCTTGCAAAGCACCTTTTTTCCTAGTAATAGGTACAGTCTGATTGAGCTTTGCAGGAGTAGGTTTTTTCAGTGGTCTAAATATACAGATAAGTCTTGCATTCGTTAAAAATGCTCAGTTTTGTTGAATGTGTCCTAGCTTGATTTTCCTCTTGAGCTGATAGGAGTTCCCTTGGATAATGTGTAGTTAGAGTTAATTACAGGCTTAAGTTAAAGAAGTGAGAAGGTAGGGAAATAAAATAAATATTTAAGACATAATTTTCTAATTTCTATATTGAGCTATTGGTTATGTATTTTTGAGTTGTAAGTCTGGAGTATCAGAATATCTTGAGTGAAATGTGTTGGGAAAGACAGCTAGATCAGGTTTGCCTTTTTAAGCATGTGTAAAGGATTAGGGCTATGGTTTAGATGCATTTGGTTTTTAGGAAGTTAATGTGAACAGGTAACATTTTGTTTTGGAGGGAACTGGAGCTTTTTGCTTTTGGGCTGCAGTGATGGGACATTTGACAGGAATAAGGGCTGGGACAAACAGGGAGCTGATTTGGAAATCAGCATAGGTTAATTTTGGCAGGGGGAGCTATGTAAGATGTGTGCTTGAGTTCACCGAACAAGAGTAAGGCCTCAGAAGAAATCCCATGGGATTAAGTTCGGGACTTTTTGCCATGTTGTAGCCTATGGCCAATGGGGTAAGATTATGGCTGATGCTGCAGTTGTGGTTTTAGCTTTTGGAGGCTGGAGACTGAGCGCGGGACAGGTGCCTTGGTGGGTTGTGTCAGCCTTCTGATGTCCCAACAGGGAAACAGCACGCAAACAACCTGAGAACAGTATGGCACAGGCTGCGCTAGGGCTTGGGTTATGTTCAGAGTAGGGGCTACCTGTATTGAGGCAATGAGAAATGAGGTCTTGTCAAAGGATGGATTTAGGATCACACTTCTCAACCAACTGATGGGTTGATGTGCTGAATACTCTGCCTGGAAGTGAGGACAAGAGGAGCTGATGGCAAGCCCAATTTGCAAGAGGCCCAGGCTAGCAGAGAGAAGTCAGCTAGGGTTACAGCAAGTGACTTTCCTGGTTTGTGGTCATCTCTGCATGATGCTGTCTCACTTGCCTACTGCTCTGTGGAGAAGCGGTGCTACATCAGCAAGCAGTGACCAACCTCCTCAGACATGCTCATCCTCTGCAGGTAGTCTGCCTGCTGCTGTACGTGTTGTGTCATCTACAACCCCGTAGCTGTGTATAGCTGCCTGGGCTAGGTCTATGCAGTGGGGACCTGTGCCTTGATCGTGTTTTATTTCCTACTGCTGATGTACTGTTGCTGTTGGTGTCAGAAGCCAGATGAAAGTATCGCCCAATGTCTAAAACTAAAGGTCCTGAAAACCATGCCTGGGTGTTGCTTAACCCTGGAGTCTCAGTATCCACAAAAAAAATTTTCTGTCTGACTTAAGTTTCCCCAATGGCTACAGTAGCATCTGTGTGTGCATCCAGAGATGTCCCAGTATTAACCAGGCTGAGCAAATTGATACTGTGATCATGTGAACCATAAAATAGATGTCATTTTGCTTAAAGTCCCCAAGGGCTTAATCTGGGCAGAATCGCTTTGGTATCGTCTGAGAACATGGACAAGCTAAGGCTCAACACACTACACAGGTGAGGCTAAATTTTCTTCTAAGAGATGAGGGGCAGGTAAAGGGAGAAGGAATCTGGAGTCCCTTCTTCATTTGAGGACCATGTACTGGTGGACTTAGCCCCATTCTGCTGGAGGTGTCAGCTCTGTGCCAGTGGCAGCTGGTATATAACCAAGTTTACAAATCAGCATATTAGTACAAGCCCATCTTCATAAGTGAGAGATTTGCAGTGGCCATGACTGCGATGGATGAAGAATGGAGACAGGGATGGGCTCAGCAACCTTTGGCAGTGAAGAGAGATGTTCAGCAGGGTCAAGAACATCTGAAATGACTTTGGCTTAAGCTACAGCAGCCCTTGTTTTCTAGTCTGGTCCTGTATTTCACTTGGGTCCTACCTAGCTGAAAAATTTCTTGTAGCTATCCAATATTTTGTGTATTTAAAGCATTGTCTGTGCTAGCTTTTTCCAAAAGAATTCATATTTTTAAGTAATTATATTTTATAATGCAAAATATCAACATTTTGTATAGCCTTTCAAAATAAATGTGGAACACATTAAATGCCACAACATTTTGAAACTTATCTTGAAATGAACCTATATTTTCGCCAATTGATTTTATTATTTTGCTTACTGACAACTCTGAGCTGATGAAAAGGAATTTTTTTTCCCAAGCAATTTATTAAAAAGCCTAACTAATTACTTTTACAGCTCTTTGAAAAGGCTCATCATCAATAAAGAGCAAGAGTTCAGTCCTGCCAGTGAAACTTTGGACTGTTTGATTGTCAGAAGTCTATTAATCAGTAAAGAAAATTTTTCAGAGTTTGTGGGTGAGAGAGAACCGAAAAGGAAACATCTTGATACAATTTTAATTTTAGCCCTTAAATTACATACCTGTATATAATGTAATTATTTTTTTCCCCTAAGGGAAAAAATACCCATGATTTTTGTGATACTAGGGTAAGAGTAGAACACTGAAATTGGAAAAGTGAAATTAATCACAGAACAGTAGATATAATCCAAGATCTGAGTCTAGTGAATGGGATGAGGTGTCTTTGCTTTCACATGATTCCTTCCATTAGTGTTCTTAATTTAGTTTGCAGATAAACTCCAAAAGGTTAAGTCCTTGAGCTGCCTGTGCTTTAGATCTAAGCCACTTGTTTATTATGGAAAGAGCATGTATCTCCATCCTTGGAGATAATCAGAACTTGACTAGACGTAACCCTGACCAATCCGATCTAATTTTAATGTTGAATCTAGCTTCAAGGTTTGCCCTGCTTAGAGCAGGGATCGGACTAGATGAGATAAGGAGGATACTTCAGACTGAGGTTTTTCTGTGAGTTTCTCTGTATGTGTGTATATATGCATATGCAAACAAGTACTGAAAGAAGGTTACTCCTTGGCTCCAGCTTAAGGAGATGATTTTCCCTGAAAATATCAGTATGAATTTTGTCATAAGGCATTCTGGCTAAATCAGTGAGTAAAGAAAATGATGGTCATTTATCTTCATATTCTAAAGCATGTAAGTATGGAAAATCAGCTATAGGACAATGAACCCATGTGAGTAAGGGGCTACTATTTATGGATTTCTGCAAGTTAAATTTCTTTTTCCCAAGATATTTGTTTCTTAAAAAAAAAAATAAATCTAGAAACAGGCTTGAATCCTGGGTGTTTTGTCATTTCCAGCTCCAAACCAGGCAAATATAGAAGTCCTGCCTGTCTGCACAGCAAAAAGTCACCTACAGCAACAAGACAGAGGTGGTGGACAGGGTGGAGACAGGTTGTTGGTGTCTCCACCAGCCTGTCTTGATCAGCCTTCGCGGATAACCTGTTTGCAATTTCCCTAGTGTTTTCTTTTCCTCCCTCTATTGCTTCTCTCTTTCATTATCTTCTTTTCTCTGCCAGTTGCTATTACCTAGGAATAGCACTTAAGTCCCATAGAAGTCCTTTTTAAATGGCCATAATATGAGTGCTAAAATATATATTCACAGGAGAATAAAATACTGTTAGGAGAAAAAGCCTCCTAGGACACATGATGTATTACAAGCAAGTATTTCTTCAGTCTGATCTCCAAGGGTTTGATGATTCTTAGGTTCAGGCATTCATCTGTGAAGCCTGAAAATCTTGTAATCTAATGCTCAGCTGCATTCAAAGAAAGTTGTGTAAGAAGACAAAAATCACTTTGCAGTGGGTCAAAGGAACAATATAATTGGAAATTAAATAGAAGGCTGATCAGAGTTTAGAATGTTGCCAGTATAAGTCAGTGTAACCCTGTGTCAATCCAAAAATTTACTCCTATCTTTCAGCATCTCTGTGTAGGATGCCAGAGCAGCAAAGTAGTTACTAGTGTATACCACTGCAGTGGAGAGAAAAACAAAAAACCAGAAAGCATGGATGGCAAAGTGAGGATCTGTCTATCAAGAAATCACTCAGAAATCTCTTTATTATTTCTTTCATTCATAGCATGAAGTTCAGGGTTTAAACTGATGAAATATTTGAATGGTAAGGAGCATAACACTATTTAAAAAGGAAAATAAAAGTAGGAAGAATTGGATTGTGGCAACTATGTTTCATTAAAAATGAGGTTTTGATTGAAACGAGTATAATTAATGCCAGCTACACATACAATACTGATTTCTGTAGTGCTTTGCCACAGAAGGTCACTGTAAAAACAGCATGAAATGGTGTTTCTAGAGACAAGTTCAATTTATTATCTTGAAATGAAACATTTAAATTAGAAATGGACAAACTGTCATGCAAAATGGCAGTGGCTCATGCAATCCTTTTCTATTCTCTCATTGACTTGCTTTGACTCCTACGAAATGAGGTCAAAGATAAAACGTACTATAAAATCCCTAAGAGTCAGCACTGAAAATCAGGTTTGCTCCCTCGTTAGCATTTGTCTTCCATTTCTTTTTCTCTTAGCGATGCAGATCATGCTCAGCGATGCAAGGGCTGGAGCAGTGCCCGGGGCAGGTGCCGCCTGGGACTCTGTCCTTGGGAAAATGGGCGAAGGCAGGTGCTGCGCTTGCACCGGGGTGTGCGGCAGGAGTGGCTGCCCCAGGCAGCAGTTCTGGCAGCCAGCGGGCTCGGGGGCGGCGAGGCAGGGATGTACGCGCCCAGCGTGTTCATGTCCCAAAAGCTTGCGCTGCACGTAGCAGACAGAGAGTGAGTACAGGAGCACATAAGGTGAGGCAGAGTGCAATAAATTTGCCTTCGCAGCACCCCAGCTCTCTGCTTACCATGCTTTTCATTTATGACCATTAATTTCCAAATTGGTTTTTTGGTCCCAGGCCTTTAGAACTGGACAGAACAAGGTGTCTTCAATAACTTGTTTGATGGTCAACCGCCACTTGAGCTCTGGTGTAGGATGGAGACCAGCTAGGGAAAGAGCAGCTGGAAGTGGTTTTTACAAGTGTCTCAAAATGTTGCTGTTTCTTCTGAATGTCCATGATTCAAGGGCTCGTGGTACAAATAGACTTCACTGTCTCCTTTCCTGTGCTCTCATAGGGGTGATAGCTTTCTGTCCTGGTTTTGCCTTGGAGACACTGCTGCAGAACAATTGGACTGCTAAGGTTGGCCCCGTTTGGGCTTTTCTCTTTCCCGGAAACACTTGTGCTCCAGCCTCTTCTCTCTTATTTTCTGGTGTGATGTGATGAGACGAGGGGCAATTCCCTTGGGCACCCTTCTGAGAAAGGGAAAACCAGCCTTCCCTATGTCATACTCGGTTGCTACAACTTTTGCATCCAAACTCAAGCCTGTTGCACATTGTGCAGCTCTGGAGAATAGTGTGCCTATCAGCATTACTGAGAAGAGCACTGTAATGGATTTCCCTCTAGTGATGAAATATGTCAACTAAAGATTATTCTACATATCTAAGTAGTAGCACAGCAAGAGTAGTTGTTTTTCCCTTCCTTTCAAACAGCCACTTTGAGAGGGGAAGAAAAGGGAATCAGAAGTTTATTGGATCTGGAATACTATGAAGTCAAAGTGTAAATAACAGGACTCTTTACCATTAAAAAAAAAAAAACAAAAAAAAAAAACAGAAAAAACAAAAGCAACTTTTTCAAATTAGAAACAAAGTTGTGCACTAAATACACCTTCGCAGCAGGTTTATTTTTCTGGATTAAAAACCACTACCTCTTAAAGCAAGATGAGTATCATAATGTATTTTCTGGTGGAACAGGTAACTCTTTCATCAGTTCTTTTCTTAGTGTTTAGAAAATATCTCATCTTCTCCAGGCCTGAGACTGTCACTATTTTAAGAGTTGCCATCCTATATCAGGATTTTAAAATTATAGCAGAAATAGGTGCTCCAGGGCTGAAAATGTTAGATTCAGGTGTGGATTCATCTAATTTTTCTCAGCCAATGAAGAAATTATTTACTTAACGTGAGTGCAAAATGCATTAACCCATCTTTTGCTCTTATTTTCTGAAGAACTGTCACTTCTGAAATCAAAAGTGTGTATTATTTCCTCTGAATAATTATGAAATTATTGGCTATTGTCAAATAAATTTGGCAGTGGGAAAAATGTTTTGGAGATATTAAGTTTGACACTACTTGTAAAAATAGCTAGCCAGCTACAAAGGAAGAGCCATTAATGCATGCCCTGAAGGACAGCAGAGGCTGTGCGGACACAGAGTGCCCATGGGAGGCTGACATGGAGAGTACCCAGCCACACCTTCACTAGTGGCTCATGCCAGATTAGAGAGCAGGTAATTTACACCTTGCTCGAGGTGTCTCTTGTGTGGATTTTCTTGGATACAAGAGGGTGTGAACACAGGGGAACAAGGTTAGAATGCAAAAATTTTGAGAAACTTGAGATAGGGATCACTTTTATCATGGTGATAAAAGAAAGGTGGCATGGTTGGGCAGGAGTCACTGAGTACCGTCACTGCACAGGAGAGGATCAGAGCACATTTGAGGATTGCAGGTCCAACAGTGCTGCAATAACATACCAAGGATAGGAAGCAATGGAAGAGGCTGCATGGGTGGCTGTGGAGCTACCACAGCCAAAGGTCTTTAGGTTAGATGGTTTGGCCCAATGTCTATTTTTAGGTGTAATTTTCCCTGGCCTTGAAGCAGGGCCGAGACTAGCTGACTTCTTGTGGTCTTTTACTGCCTTATGGCTACATGAATGATGTTTCCTGTGGTTAAATCATAATGTCTGATGCCTGAGGAAGAGATGTAGGCATTGTGGTCCCAGAGTGATTCATCTAAAGAGTCAATCAAAAATGAAAAGTATGGAAATGGGGCATCTCCAGTCCTGGTTAATTTGATGAATGCAGAAAACTGAGTGATTAAATGATTAGGTACCAAAAATTTTTAATGAGTTAAGAATTAGTCACAAGTTACTAAATGTTGAAACACTGGATAGGCAGCCTGATTTGCAGAAATGGCTTGTATCCTGATTAAAACCACTTTCTTATATATTCTTAGTTCTGTAGGAAAGACTTGATGCAAAGTGCCAAAGGGGGGTTAGCTGTGAACAAATTTTTGGCTGACCCTGACTTGTACAGTCACTCGCCACTGGCTAAACCCTGCGCTGTGTCTGTGTCCATTAGATCACCCTAGAGAGGGGGTGAGGCGGGGCAGAAGGGATAACGAGCTGTCAGACAGCCATCTGGGGCACACCAAACACAGTTTTGGAGGGTTGCATTGCCATAACGTGCAGCTTTGGTAAGGGAGATCCATGCTCAATGTGTCTCCTGGGACCACCTGGGACTTGGGGAGGAAAGTGCCCCACTGCCTCCAGCATCCTGGCCGTGGCAGCAGGCTTGAGACGTGGTGTGGGCAAGACAACTGATGTGGTTTAAGCATTCTGGTTTCGGCAATCCTTGGAGGTTTTCAAGACCCAACTAGACACAGCTCTCAGCAACCAGGTCTGACCTCAGAGCTGTGAGCAGAAGGTTGGACTTAAGACCTTCTGAGCTCCCTTCCAGCCTGAATGGTCCTGCAAGCCTGTGACCAAGTGCTGGGCCACTCTGCAAGTACCTCTAGACTGTCTAGATCACATCGTTTGTATACATTATCTTCCTTTTTCCTATTTCTTGATCACCTTTTTAGCTGCCCTTTTACATGCCTTTCTCTACCTCCCCCTATCTCCACTCAGATGAACAGCCTGCCCCTAATCACTTTTCCTCATCCCTCCCAGTTTTGCTGCATCCCATCTCAATTTTGCTATTTGTGATACCCTCAGCCTTAGAGGGCATTACTGAAGCGGATCCCCAGGCCTTGTTGGCCTTGCGAGGTACAATGAGCCCAAAAATCCCCTGCGCAACCTTCAGCTGTTGTGTTTGGACCTTGCTCGCACACCTTCTCCTTAGCCCCCTGTGAAATCCAGCCATCCCTCCTAGTGCTCTCCCTAACTTTTGCCAGTTTCTCCCACTGTCATCTGTCACCTCCAGCAATTTCTCATGTCACATCCAGCAATTTCTCCATGTCCTGCTGAGACAGCATCAGTGTGGTCCAGGGACAAGCTGTCCCTGCAGCCAACATCTAATTTCTTCCTTCCAGCTTGCTCCTTCAGTGATCTGCCTCTCCCCCAGCCCCGATCTCTCTCCCCATACATTATACTCTTATTATTTAATGTGGTTTATCCACAGAACATTCGGTGTGTGCAGAAAGACAGGTTTAACAAATATTTAAAGGGCTTCCACTGATTTTTTAATGTATTTTGAAAAGCAGTATATTCTGCAAACCCAGTAAGGGGAGGTGGGAGAAGGAGGGACATTATAGTTGCCAGATACTATGCACATCTTGTGCACTGTGGTCATTACGAATAGAAAAAAACCCACCACCCAGATAATTTTAAATTTCAGTTTCAGTGGACATGAGATACTTATGCAAACACATAACACTCACAGCAAAAACATCTCCCAGAGCCAGAAGGGTGCAGAATCTGAAAAATAATCAGCATCACTTTAGTGAGACCTGAAAATCATTAAATATTTAAACTAGTCTCTCTGAGGATTTTAATTATATTTAAAGAGCAATTCTACTCTTGCACATAACAACAAGAATGGTGTCTTCTGTGTCAGTAAATTTGCATCCAGGCTGTATGCGAAGTCAATTATGCATATTTTAGAAATTAAAATAAATTATTTCTTTTAGAGTTGTTAGCATCACAATACTGATGTAAAAAGACCCATCTGTAATTAGATCTTTTTCATCCCCTCTGATGAGATCGCATCTTCAAATGTTAATTTGGATATATTACCATACAAAACTTCAGGGCACCTCACATTTTTTTCAGCAGAACATTAAGTGTGTATCTTCTCAGCTTTACTTGAAATAACTGGGGATTTTTGTGTAAAAAATCCCTAATGTAGGAAAGACCCATAAGCTAAGAGCTCACAACAAATTATTTTTCGCCTGCAAGTGCACTTGGGACCAGAATTGATGTTATTTGCAATCAGGAAGCCAGTCAAAAACTCTCAAGCCACTTCACAGTTTTCAGCATAGTTTAAATAGCTTAACTAAGAGTAGGATACAATTGCTGCTGCTGGAACATGGAAGCCTTCTCTCCTGTGAGACTTTAATTAATGAAGATGAAAAAAAAAAAAAGAAAAACCTCTAATTTGACGGCTCTCTGGCAGGCTTTGCAGGGCTGACTATGTAAGAGCTGTTTGACCTTGTAAACTCAGCAGATTCAAAATGCATCTGGGAGACAGTGTAGCTACCCAGCCTCATTCCCACACTTGCTTAAAACCTGTCTGTTCAAAACAAATTTACATCATCAGATATATATAAACCTTCATTAAAAAAATGTATCAGAGGTTTTATTTGGGTAGATTTTGATCACATTAATTTTTTTGCTGAATTGTATCTGAAACACCTATTTTGTGTCAGTACCTTTCTTTAGCTACATCTACGCAATGCTGTATGATTTCAGTTTCTTTAAGGCATGAATTGTTCTCTTATAACCATTTTGACTTAAGGCATGCAGTAGCATTCCTTAAATCAGGAAAGTCAGACCAACTTCTAAGTGCTTTACAGCTTTACATGTTAGCAGCAAGATGCCAAAGCAGTTTTGCTTGACGTGTCGATAAAACCTGTGTCAGGGAACAACAAGAAGAACAGACTGCAGAAGCTTTAGATAAATACAAGGAGAATAAAGCTGTTAAATGCATTTCAGTGGATATTTACATGTGTCAGAGTACTATAAGGCAAGGCGTACAAAGCTGTAAAAATAAGCAGCTCCCAGAGATGAGTGGCGTGTCACTGCATGTGTTTTGGAGAAGGGTGCAAAACACAACCATGCTGAAATGTCCCAAAGGAATTAATCATGATGTAGTCAACTAAAGTACAGGATCCAAAATGCTGCTCATCTAAACTCATTCCGGATAAATAAGCTGAAAAACAGGACAGACTCCACTAGGCAAGCAGCTATGGCTATTGCCCTCGTGACAAAACAAAGGGGCTATTAATTTTCTGCTAGTAACATGCAAAGGAATAATATCACAGAATCACAGAATCACAGAATGTTAGGGATTGGAAGGGACCTCGAAAGATCATCTAGTCCAATCCCCCTGCCGGAGCAGGATTGCCTAAACCATATCACCAGGAACGCGTCCAGGCGGGTTTTGAATGTCTCCAGAGAAGCAGACTCCACAACCTCTCTGGGCAGCCTGTTCCAGTGTTCGGTCACCCTCACCGTAAAGAAGTTTTTCCTCATATTTATGTGGAACCTCCTGTGTTCCAGCTTGCACCCATTGCCCCTTGTCCTGTCAAGGGATGTCACTGAGAAGAGCCTGGCTCCATCCTCTTGACACTTGCCCTTTACATATTTATAAACATTAATGAGGTCACCCCTCAGTCTCCTCTTCTCCAAGCTAAAGAGACCCAGCTCCCTCAGCATCTCCTCATAAGGGAGATGTTCCACTCCCTTAATCATCTTCGTGGCTCTGTGCTGGACTCTCTCTAGCAGTTCCCTGTCCTTCTTGAACTGAGGGGCCCAGAACTGGACACATGTGAAGGACACGAACGAAGGCAGTTCTTGATGCCCCAGCTGGTGGAGCACCACTGGAGACAAGATCCTGGCTTAGGTGGTTCCTCAGTTTGAATCAGTACAGCTTCTTCTCATGTTTTTCTCTTTTCCTTACTTTGAAGGGGAAAAAATCTACTGTGGTAAGAAGCAGGTGAAGTGGACAAAGCCCTGAGCAACTCGGTCTGACCTCGGAGCTGGCCCCACTGCGAGTAGGAGGTTTGAGTGAGGTGCCCTGAACTCCCATCCACCCAGAATTACGCTATGATCCCAAATGGCATTTTTTTTTCCTGTGAAAGTACTATTCAGCCATTTATTCAAAGTTATGGTATGTGATGCAAATTCTAAGTGTAACTTTGGGTGAAAGATAATCCATCTGTATTCAGTGCTCATTTAAGAACTTTCCCATTGCTTATGAAAAATTAATTTTTCTTTAAATTCTAATAAATAACTTCCAGTGACCTTCTACTGTATCTCAGGTATAAGGATCCCCTAGCCTTTATCTACCCTTATCTATTACTTTCTTCAGGGAAAGACGATCCTGTTTTACATTTCTGGAAAGTCCCTAGCTGTTGTTAATAAACATGCTGCCAATATTTTAGTTACAACATATTTTCAACTTAGTTTCTGTTTCATTTATTTCCATTTACCATTTGTTTGGATATTGGCAGTGCTGGCTGTGGGATGCATTGGCTTCAGATTACTTTCATAAGAGTAGTGTCTTCATTTAGCCCACACCCAGGGCTAAACAATAACCAGTTGTTCTATCACCCAACCTCCCCTCCCCCACCAAGAAAGGGAATTGGGAAAAGGAGGGAGACACATGGGCTGAAATTTAAACAGATTTATCAAAATAAGAAAACCAATATCAATACTAATACAAGACACAAAATTATACTCCGCCCATAGAGTAGTGGCAAGTCTCCCCAGGAATAGTAACCATTAGTTATAGCCCCAGCCATGTCTAACAAGCTCTCCAATTTATAGTGAACGTGACATTAATGATATAGAATACAGCTGTGGGCCAGCCTGGGTCAGCTGCCCTGGCTTTCACTGCTAATAGCCTTGATCACCATACCATGGCTGGCCACAAACTGAAACAACACGTAACAGAAAATTGATTCTATAACTTTTATCCCTGCAAAACCAGGACAAGTAGTCTGTTTCTTTCATGACTTCTCAGGTCCAAAAACACAGTTTGCAATTTCAGGGTACAGTTGAAGCTGAAACAGCGGGTGTGCATGCATTGGCTTTCTTCAACAAACACTCTGTTGTGCAAGTGCAGTGAAAGGTCTTTGGATTTTAAATTCTTGGCAAGCTGTGAAGCTAAATACACACTGAGAAGAGCTGCTCCAAAGAGACTAATTGTCTTAATCAGACTTGAGAGGAGCTGTGGCTGGTGCCTGCAAAGCAGAGGGGAAGGGTTAGTGAGGGCATAGGGGCAAGGGCATCACTGTTACCTTCTCTGGGGCACCCAGCAGTGTAGGAAAACCTGATGTGTGCATGGGTAGGACCCATGTGTTTCCAGATTTTGTTGTGGGGCTATGCGTCCTGGCAAGTGTGAAGATGTGTCAGGTGGTTTTGCATACGTTTTTCTGCCATGGGTTGGTTGCAGTGTCTTCCTGGTGGCCTATGGGTACTTTATCTGTAATGATGAGTTTAGCAAATGGGAGTCTAAGCATTAAGGTTAAAGGCAGTGTGAACAGCAGAGCCCAGCAAAAATCTTCAACGAAACAGAGACAGGTTGTAGCCGTCGGGGATTTGAATCGCGGACATGCAGGTCATGTGGCCTGTGGATTCAGAAAACATTGCTGCGTGTCGTCCCTGCCCCGTGCAAAAGTGACAGATTCCACACAGGGTCTGCACAGGCTTTTGGGCAAAGCTGGAGGAAAGCTGTTGAGCATAGTTTCTGTGGGTGCTGATGACTTCTTAAACTGAAATCCATTTTGATTTTATGTGAGGTTTTGTCTATACAGTACAAAGCGTTTGTACTGGGCTGAGAGAGTATGATGTCTGGCCTGAGCCACAGTGTGATTCAACATTGGCACAGCATGATGCTAATGCATCCATGCTGCTTCATCTGTCTCAGCTGTTGCAGATATCTCCCCAGTACTGTGTTGTACAGTGAAGGCACATCCTTAGTTTTACATGCTGCCACAATACTCCTGGAGGTATACATGCCTTCAGCATGTATGTGCCTTGTGCTCTTTGTAATCCCTTTTGAGTGTACAGAAGGGCTGGCTGGTTGAAAAATGGATTACTGCATTTCAGAAAATTTGCAGAGGACTGTACAAGTGCTAAAAGCTACTGTGATTTCATGTAGTAGTCTTAACATTTTTTCCTAACTAAGAATTGCATTAAGAAATATTGCATAGGTTCTATATTCAGTATATGGTCATGTAAATTAGTGTGCACTTTCTCTTGAATTTTGCCATGATATGCTAAAATATTTTGCATCTGCACTAGAAAAAAAGTATGTGTTTTGAGCTAACAGGCTACTTCTGCTTTAATGATGGCACAACAGCGAAGGATTAGAATTTATTATCTCTCAATAGTTACTATGTTTTCATGTGTACGTTCTTGATGGTTATTGTGCGATGCAACCCATTTTCATAGAATCATAGAATAGTTTGGGTTGGAAGGGACCTTTAAAGGCCATCTAGTCCAACCCTCTGCAGTGAGCAGGGACATCTTCAACTAGATCAGGTTGCTCAGAGCCCTGTCCAACCAGACCTTGAATGTTTCCAGGGATGGGGCAGCTACCACCTCTCCGGGCAACCTGTTCCAGTGTTTCATCGCCCTCATTGTAAAAAAATGTCTTCCTTATACCTAATGTAAATCTACCCTCTTTTAGTTTAAAACCGTTACCCCTTGTCCTATCGCAACAGCCCCTGCTGAGAAGTTTGTCCCCATCTTTCTTATAAGCCCCCTCTAAGTATTGAAAGGCTAAGGTCTCCCTGGAGCCTTCTCTTCTCCAGGCTGAACAGCCCCAACTCTCTTAGCCTGTCCTCATAGGAGAGGTGCTCCATCCCTCTGATCATCTTCGTGGCTCTCGTCTGGACTTGCTCCAACAGGTCCATGTCTTTCCTGTACTGAGGACTCCAGAGCTGGACGCAATACTCCAGGTGGGGTCTCACGAGGGCAGAGTACAGGCGCAGAATCACCTCCCTTGACCTGCTGGCCACACTTCTTTTGATGCAGCCCAGGATACGGTTGGCCTTCTGGGCTGCGAGCGCACATTGCCGGCTCATGTCCACCTTTTCATCCACCAGTACCCCCAAGTCCTCCTCCTCAGGGCTGCTCTCAAACCCTTCATCCCCCAGCCTGTACTGATATCAGGGATTGCACTGGCCCATGTGCGGGACCTTGTACTTGGCCTTGTTGAACCTCATGAGGTTCACATTTTAATTAGTACATTTGCAGTTATGCCAATGCAGCTATTTCAAACTCTTTCTTCTTGTATTATTCAGGATTGGTGCCTGCAGGCTGACCTGCCAGGATGAATTCCAGGCAGTTTGCAGTTACCTATCTGGGAAGAGTCATCCAGGCAGAGGTAGTTCAGCTAAGGCAGTAGGAGTTTTGCCATTGACTTACTGACTCTAAGGTACTATCCATGGACTTTGAAAGACATTTCTTCAGTTCTCAGAAACTGTTAGGCGTATCCAATTAAACAGCTCATTCGTCTGCTACGGCCCCTTCGTCACTATGTTAATCATCTCAGTTATAACGGAAGATTTGTGCTGAATCTGTTTCCTGTTCACACACAAAAACTTTGAGTTATTTGGCTTTAGCCAGTGCTAATATTATCCTCTTAGGGTCTAAGTGAATTGGTATGAGTCATAATTTGTTGACATACAGCATGGAAAGAAAAATACCAAAGGTCTAGCCAAGCCTGCTGGTCTTCAGGAAAAGTTTGTAAACTTCTCAGCGTTGTTTGGGAGCTGTTTTCCCATTTTATAGTATGTAACTGTAGCTATGTAAAAAGTGATACATGATGTAGACAAAAGCACTATGAAATCCTGTACCTGCTTTTTGTAAAGATCCGTGACACAAGTTAGGTTATGAACAGAGAAAAAATATTGGTCTGGCTCGGAAAAAAATGGAGAAACTGCATTTCCAGCTACCTTTCATCTATTTTTCATTCAGGATACAATGCCTGTCATTGCAACACAGCAATGTAGTGTGAGGCATTAGATAACCACAAAACAGTTTTGAAGTAAAGACATAATTCACAGGTTTGATTTTTATGTGGTGATGAATCCCAATGTAAATGGAGCATCAGCAGATCTGAGGCAGCAGGCATCACCGTGTAGTCAGTTGATGTGAAGCCTCCTGCTGTCAATAAACTTCAAGCCACCTTCAGCATGTCTTAAATTCTAAAGAAAGCATCAAAGAAAAGAGAATTTTCCATTTCTAGGGAAGAAATGGAAATTTTCTGTTCTGTAAGAAAGAAGCAGCTTAGCTCCACTTTAGGAGGTGCCACATGATTTTAATTGCTCTGTGCAGCTCAAAGACACCTATTCCATGGCCAACACATGTGATTAAGCACTCTCAGTCAAACCAAGCAATGAAGATTAAACAAGTGAATTATACTTTCAGATATAAAGGATCCTCATTTTGTCTACCAAAAGTTCTTATATCAAAAATAAAGACTTAAAATATCTAATCTAGTTTTTCTACTTTATTTTCTTGTCTACTCCTTGAATTTGATTATAGTTGGGTAATAAAAATGAACTTTTCTTTCCTTTTTGTTTATAGACTTTTACTTTCAGTGCAACTAGACTTGCAGTGCTACTATTTTTTTGAAGAGATGTGCATAAATCTTCTGTTTCTGGAGTCAAGTGATTTATCCAAGATTCTCAGTTTACAGGTTTGTAGGCTCTGTGACTGTGATCAAAATCAGAGCATATTAAAATTTAATTCAATGCCTAAGGAGATAAATAAGGAAAATAAAAGGATAAGAAATGTTTTTCAAAGTCTTAAATTCTAGGCTTGCAAAATCTAGAAATGTCCTTTGACACATAACAATTATTCCTTATAGAGGATCTTCTTTTTTGGAGTTTTCAGTCAAACAACTGAAGACGTGAAGAGTTCTTATGTGGATCATGAGGAACTTGAAGAGACATCAAGGCCTCAAATAAGACAGGCCTACAGAGACACACGGATTTTTGGAACAGATGAGGCTAGACCTAAGAATTTTACTGACACTTTCAAAGTCTGAGGATAGCAGATAATGAGAGACAGTGAAACCATTTACTTTTTCAAATAGGCTACCGAATTACTGGTCTTCCAGAGTAGATAGATAATAGAAAAGTTTAGAAGTGTTATGTTTCACAGCACTTCACTAAGCTTTGGAGTGCGAGAGATAATAACTGTAAAAATAATAATGTAATGATTAATAATTTTAATAACTCTTAAGAATATTATTTACAGAAGTCTGAAAATAAGTTGTCATAGGCCACAGAAGTTCAGGTAGTAGCAGAGAGACAGATAGTTGTGTCACTGAAATCATTAATGAACACGCATGGGAGTGCATCAGGTGCTGAATATTGCCGTTGACTACCCAAGCAGGGAAACCTGGCTCCTTCCAGTTCTGCATGGAAGTGGTAACAGAGCAAGTCGGAGCAAAAGACAGAGAAGAGCGGGAAAACCAGTTTCTCAGGGTGTGTGGTAGGATCTTTCGAATTTACGGCGAAAAATGTTCACTGTTTTCAGCATTGGTGGGTGAAGAATTCCGTAATACATACAGCATACAACCACTGCTGCTCGTGAGGGGTAAATGCTGAATATGGCTGCACCTGTTTCCAGTAAAGCGATTAATTGTATTTTTTGTTCATTGCTCAATTGCAGACTGGCATCAGGAGGACCAAAAAGACATAGAGCCTGGCAGAATATGATGGGTGGGATAAAAAGTCTCATTCTTTACTCTTGAGTAACTCTCTCTAATATCTGTACTTGTGCATCTCACTGCTACTAGGTCCTCTCTGATGGATGTCATTTTCTGATGCTTGCTTTATAGCTGTTCAGCACTTTTATTGCTCTACCATCTGTTCTAAACAGCTAAAGACACTTTTATTCTCAATTTTTCTTCAGGGATGTAGAAGAGGCATCTGCCTCTGAATGTTTAAAATTTCCTAATATACATTTACAAATTATTTATGCAAAATAACTCACATAAATTTTCAGTAGGGTTTACAGATGTCTGACAAAAATGTAACTTGCTTACATCTTTAAATAAAACATTGTTGAAATGTGGCATGCATGCCAACATGGAAAACTGCTCATTTTGTATAAGAAATTAATAAAGTTAGGCTTGAAATTAGTGGAGGTGTTAACCCAAATCCTTAATTTTAAACATGCCTTTAAGTATTTTGTTGAATGAGGACCCTTAAATAACTTTGTATTGCAGCTTTTTGAATCTGTAGTCCTAACAGTTCTAAATCTACAGAAAACATTTTACCAAGTCTTTCCATCACAAAGCTCTGTGTAAACACCAATTAATCCAGTTACCACATTGGGAACTCCGAAGTGGAAAAAGAGACTTGTTAAATGCATCAGAGTGGATTTAATGAGTCTGAGCTGGGCTTAAAACTAAGGAGTTTCAGTCATTAGACCGTGGAAATAAATCCTCTCTTGAGCCAAGTGTATCAAGGGAAGAGATGATGGTGCCGGTGGGTCCTCACTGCTGTCTGCTGGCAGCCTCCTCCCCAGCGTACCTGCAGAGAGCAATTTGTACAAGTTAAACTGTTTGTACATGTGACCTAAGACAATTTGGTAATTTTTTCAAATTTTTCAATTGCTAGCAGTGCATGGGAGTTTGCAAACATTCGATAAGAGCTGTTGCTAAACGCCTTTGGAAAAACATCCTCTTCCATTGCTATAGACCTCTGCTCCAGCCTCTGCTTATCGACTTTTCTATGGCAACAGGAAAAACCTAAGGGCTTATGGACATAACTGGGTGTAAACGAGACATGGTGGCTGAAGGAGCCACCTGTCCCCAGGATGAGGTGGGATGTGCTAATGAAAGCAGATCTGCCAGCGCCTGCCCCTGCCAGGGACATCTGCCAGGGCTGCCACAATAACTGAGGATAAGCAGTCAGTGCTCTCAACATACAGGAGGATAAAAAAAAGAACAAATCCATATCGGAATAAATTTCTAAATAAGTTTTTTGAGTTATTGATATTCTTCTCTATAGCAGAATCTCACATCTCTGCTTTAATCAGAAAAATCTACTTGGTTGCCCAGGTAGAGGTCCTGGGCTCCCCACAGCAGCTGCGTTGGGTCTGCAGAATGGATTTTGCAGCCGTACAATTCTGATTCAGTGGTGAGCTGCTCAGCTGGCTTCACCTTCCTGAGCATGAAGGATGCGAGGATCTGTCAGCACACAGAAAAGTTTCAGTCAAGAATAAGTAAGATGTTACCTTTTAAAAAATACGATGAAAAAGCTATTACCTGTCGCTTGCCATAAATCCTGGAGGAAAGGGTGAGGCACTGGGGAAAGGCTGTTTCTGAGGCTCCGGGGTATTTCCTGCTGCCCAGCGGGATGTCCACACAGATACGACCCAGCAGCCAGCACAGACTGGGGTATGGTCAGCATGGGGTGATGGGGCTTGTGTGCCCCAAGGCATTTGATGGTTCCATGGCCCAGGAAGGGCTGCCAGTCCCAGTTGCTGAGGATTAACCAGAGGCAGAGTGGTTATTGCATTGGCATTGGCTTGTGGGAAGGAAAAAAGTGTTATCATCACTTTTTGGTGTATTGGCAAAGTTTGCTGGGATTTTCATGGGAATAAAAGGCCACATTTCTGCAGCAGAAGTTGTCTGCAGGCAAATCTGAAATCCCCGCTTCAAACCAGAGGTTGCTGGATCTGCCAGAAGAGGGTTGTGGTATTTTACATCAGGCAGAGGAGAAATAGAGACACCTTTTTTTTGTTCAGCCAGAAATGAGCAAATTATCTTGGCTGAAGTTTTGGTGAAGGAGTGTGGGGGGAAATCGGCTGATAACAGATGCTCGTTGTGTAAAATTGAATTCCAAGTTGTTAAACAAGTGCAAGCAGGAATTTTCTAGCTTTTATAGTTGGCGCTATCGCTTTGTATTCATCAAACAATAATTGCTAATATTGTGTGCCTTCTGTTCTCTCTGAATGCCCTTCGTTCTGTTCAAATTTCTAACAGCACAGCAATGCTGTCAAATTTGAAGTGCAGCAGCTGGAAGACAAAGAGAGCATCCTTAATGGCATGATTTTCATGCAAATATAATACTCAGGGGGCTAATTGCAAAGTTCACTTACCTGAAAGACGGAAAACCGCTTGGCAAACAAATGTCTTCACCAGGCCAGAACATTCGAGGTAGAAATATCTTATTGCCCACAACACTTTGATTTACTTATCAGTCGTTCATGAGGGAGGATGGATTACAGTGAAGAAAAGCATTACACCAAAGTGACTGAGCCCATAACTCCCGGTTGCAGGCACCCCACAGACCCTTCTCCAGCCCCCAATTTCACAAGGCCCAAAAGTGCCCAGGTGCTGCTTTCCCATTTGTGTGGAGCCAGGCTGTGGCCTCTGCCACTGCCAGCAATGCTGAGGGTGATGGGGAGGAAGACGGAGAATTGCTGCCAGCCCAGGGCAGCCGCCTGCTCTGCAGGATGTGCTTTCCAGGACCACGGCTCTTGATGGACCAGAGCTGTTAAGGGCTTGCTCTTTAGTGTTAACACCCATGAGATACCCGCTGGCTCAACTACAGTGCTAATGTTTTACAAAGAGAAGTCTGAGCCTGCTCAAATCAATTTAATGAACTAGGGATGTTAACGTTATGACTGGGAAACGCCACAACGCTTGAGTCCTCCCCATGGCTTTCCTGACTGAGCTGCCTGTCCCATGCTGTGGTTGGTCTGGATCTGATACTGAGGAATCTGAGAGGGGTTTTAGAGATAACGATTGGTGTCTGAGAAGGTCTGGAGAACCAAGGGAAGTACAGACATCTAAAAATAGTTTTCCTGATAAGTAGGAGTTAATCTGTTTACACTGGGCATGTCTGTATAAAAAACAGTAATGTCTGCAAGTGTAAATGTCATATGCAGTTGAAAGAGCTCTCTGATATAATACATTTCCTATGCAAACTCCAGGTGCAATTAAAGTGAAATTCAAATTTTAACAGAGGCATTAAAAATGTGTACCACCTGAGCATGCAGACCTGTTTAT
This sequence comes from Nyctibius grandis, assembly GCF_013368605.1. Classification (NCBI taxonomy): domain Eukaryota; kingdom Metazoa; phylum Chordata; class Aves; order Nyctibiiformes; family Nyctibiidae; genus Nyctibius; species Nyctibius grandis. The sequence goes on from NC_090660.1 coordinate 46,634,382, forward strand.
GCAGTTGCCTCTACTGAGTAGCAAAGTCTGTGGAAATATTTATATGCTCCATTAACTGGGACAACAAAATAATATATCTCTGTTTAGCATTGAATGCTATCATGACATTCTTCACACAGTAATGCATTTTGCGTTTGTCTTCTCAGGGCCACGCTGGAAATGCAGTCCAAATAAACTAAAGATGTGAATTGAAATGGCATGAATTAAACTGCATTACATAGTATTATGTGGACACTGTTAGCCAGAATTACAGTGTCCCTAATTCAATCATCTGCTTTAGTTCTCCTTGGAAATTAATGAAATGAAATTAAGGCCACTTTAGGTTTTTTAATTCTGAATGAGAATATCCACACAAAGGCGTAAAAAATTAAACTATTTCACCTTAAAAGACTCATTCACATGCATTTTCTTGAACCTGCCTCCAGGAACCATACCTGATTCACATGTGGAGTTTGGGAAAGATTTTAAAGGCTGACACCTACAGTTCCCCTTTTCTCATTTATCGTCTTCTCTTCTCTCTGTGTTGTTGCCCAGAGTCAGCAGACGTAAACGTGTGTCCATTCCTTAGCTCACTGCCATAACTAAAACCACTGTCGGTTGCCACTGGGGTTCTGATTTTGGGAAATTAAGTACGTGATAGAAGGGTGGAGATAGAAGGGTGCGATGGTTGCTTAATATGCAATATCACTATTTTTTTCTTCCCTCAAAGAGACAAAAATGAGTCATTGCTTTATATTCACAGTCAGATTACGCTTGAGTAATTGCATAGGCAAAGAAACTAAGACGCAAAATGCCTAAGAGATTTCACCCATATTAAAAGTGTTTTCTAGGCAGAGAATAATTTTACAACCAGAGAGGGAAGCAAAGGCTTAAGAGGGGATGCAGCTTCAGCATCCAACATGGCAGTGAGCAGCTTAGCTACCAGGCTGTCCCAAGAAACACAGGCAGGACTGACACAACATGTCACCCAGAATTTTGTGACCATATCTTGGGGAGCACCTCCTGTGGGTCTCTGATAGAGTGCTGATGGGAAGAACCAAGCCAAGCAAAAGTACACAGACCTCTTTGTTTTTTTGAAGTATCAGCATGTGAGAATTCTATAAAACAGGGGGTATGTGCAACTTCTGGGTCACAAGATAAGGAGATCAGCCTAGAAAGAGGTTTTGCAGAGGGTGACTGTAAGGTAATTTTGTGATTAAGCTTATTCTTGGTTAGCTGATCCTGGACATGTCCCATGCAAGTGAGGGCATGCTGGGGAACATGCAGAAGGGGAAAACTGAAGAATGCATTAAAAAAAAAAATCTAGATGCTTTGCTTGAATTTCCTTTGAGGTATGGGCTTTTCTTTGATGCTAATGCAGGTCAGTTACCCTTATGTCTGTCACCTTTACTGTTTTTCTTATCATCTCCTTGGATTATGGAAGAAAATATTTATATTGTGGACCATGAGGCTGCCAATGAAATACATTTGTTAATTCTGTTTGTTTTTCAAGGGTTCATTGAAACTCTTCACCTAACAGTTGTTTATGATAAAGTGTAGAAAATAGGTTGAAACTTACTGCCTAGAATGTTGAGAAGATGTACTGTGTTCAGATCAAGCACTCACAATCTCCTTTTTAAAACGAAAATGCGCTATATTCAGCATGAACTACAGTTTGCATTAGAAACTTCAGTTTTCATGACGTGGAACTGAAAGTCATGGGCCCTGAAACCATGACAGCACAGATCCACAGTTATCAATAGAGCTGCCGTAACTGAAGTGCTACAGGGAGCAGTAGTCTGTGGGATAGTTTCTAAAACCTGCTGAGGTCTAAAAATTACTGAGGATGGACAACTCCATCTCATTACTAAAAATGTTAAGTAATTAAAACAAATGGGGAAATAACCACCCTTCTTTGTACTTTCCTCTTTCTTTGCTTTTGTACAAAGGCTTCAAGGCAAAAGAGCTGGCAGTGCAAACCTGTCATTCTTTGGTGTCTAGGAAGGTGGTGCTAAACTACAAATTATGGCAAAAGCCGAGGAAGCGTGCATTCTTTGCATATAAAGAAGGATTTACTGATGGTGGTTAATGTTTCTCAAAATCCGGAAAGATTGTAGAGGGAATGTTATAGGTAGTTGAAAAGGCAGGTGAGTGGGCTTAGGGTAATATTATTTAATGTCTCCTAATAAAGTTCACAGTTCAGTATTAGGAAAGCTCAGTCCTTTCTGCAGCATCTGTTACTTTTGTTGTGTGAGAAGAATCAAGATCTGCCCTCAACTTTGTGGCTTTTTTCCATGATCGGTGAGAATCTATGATGAAAACTACTAGAAAGCTTAATTAATGTGCACAGGTATGAAATAATGTAAAACTTTCAAGTGTTGACTAGAAAGTTATTTGAAGTCCTGAGTGTTCCCACTTACTTCCACCAACTTTTAAGCAAACATGCAGTGAGAGCCAGCTATGATGCAGCCGGACCTGCTATTTACAGTGAAGAGATGTTCATCAATTCTTGCTGTCCTTTTCGCTTGTGAACTACAGATGGGCAGACTATTGCTTTATTGTTCCCATATATTTGTTCACTCTTAGAAATAATTTGCTCATTGCCAACACACTTGAATTTGTGGATTGTTCCCCAGCTATTTGCTGCGATGTGCTGGTTAGTGTGGAGGTACAGGCTGTTGGGAGAGGGAGCAGCTCCTGAACAGGGATCATCTGCATAATCCTGGAGCTGAAGCAGCTGTAGAATAAGGTCTATGAGATGCATGTCCGAGACATAAACTGCAAATTTCTCTTTGCTTGTGTTTCACAATATCCACTAAAAGTCAGCCAAGGGAGCAAAATCTCAACCAGTCCACCTGTTAGAGCACTTGCAGTGTGAGATAATGTTACCTGTGTTCAGCTGCATCTTGTTTCCAGACCTGCTTTTCCTCCCTCCCTCTCACCTAGGGCAGTTGTGCTCAGAACAGACTCACGCTCACAGGTTCTGCACCATGACCCTGCGCCTGGGGATGAGGAGCTGTGCTCCAGCCTCTCCTGCTCCTCCCCAGCCAGACCCATTGCGTTAGTGAAAGAAACCTTCCTGAGGAGTTAAGCTATAAAGAGGCAAAAAGAAAACCCTACAGTACCATGCGGTGGTTAGGCTTAAAATGATTTTCCAGATCACATTTTGTAAATTACAGGATTGTCATTTACAGTAGGTGGCAGTTCAATGACTTTTAATTGCTGTTAGTCATGCAGCCCATTATATTGTGGAGTGATATGTATGCTCCCACTCCCAGCACGCGGTGCTATGGCTCCTGTTCGCGTCAGAAGCAAGCTGCATCCAGCTCAGAGAAATGTATTTTACTCTTCATGTGCATAAAGAAGTTCATACTCTCCTTGACTGATGGGTTTCATTCTGTTATCCATAAAACTCTTTAGTTTGCTTTGTTTATTAATCTGAGCTTAAAAGTGATCTTCTACTTCTTGTCACGTTATTTTTCAAGTCCAAAGAGCTTTTCACTGAAACCAGGGATTAATTGCAGTGCAGGGACATGGGATATCCAGAAATACCAGGCTTGGGCTATTGGACACTTTGGCCCTTCGTTATCATTGCTAATATTATCAATTTCCTATGAAACTTGCTGTATAATGATGGGTTTCTTGAGGTATGGCCTGAAAGATTGGTATCATGATTTTTTTTAATGTCATGACATATTATGTAATAATTTATTTACTCATCACTTTAATAGACAGAAGTGATGAGCTCTTCTTCCTGGAAAAATGCTTTTGAGTACCTGGCTTGAAATGCGTTTAAGAAATGTGCTCAAGGGTTTCTGAAAACCCGTCCGTCTGGGTTTCTCACGCTCATTGTTTTGTTCTGAGGGCTCCTGCCTACCTGCCCAGGCTTTCTGCAGCTTCAGTTCGTTACCTGATTCTCACAACACTCATTTGGGACAGGTGATTATTACAGCAGAGAGAAAGACAAAAGGCCCACAGAAGGGATGAGTGACAGAATTTAGTTTAGGATCAGTATTTCCTGAGACCCAGCCCTGTGCTCGTTACTGGTTTATGTGATGCAGAAAATATCTGTATCATTACTGACAAGGCCTTATTTCTACTAAGTAAATTATTTCAGTGTGAAAGTGTGCTTCTCATGTAACCCTGTACGTTGTGGCAGTGATGTATAGGCAATTCCAAAAATATCCACGTTGTTTCTTGTCTTTAAAACCCCAGTGAGATCTGCACGGAGTCGCCGCAGAAAGCATGGCCTGAGGAACGTGTGTGGTATGCAGAGGTCTGAAAGACCACGCTGCAGCTGGCTTCCAGCAAACCACCTCTTATTCCCAGAGAAGAGATGAATGACCCTTGAATTAGAGACAGGAACCTTCCCCGGGACTCCAAGACTGAATAGAATATAGTTTTTAGACAGCCATCAAATGTCTTCTATTTCAAAGGTGTAGACTCCCACGAGTATGACACTGGTGGGCACAGCAGCAAAACCCTTTATAAATCATTACAGTGACCTCAACATGGATATGTATGTGCTGGTTTCTCCTGAACTCTATCACAAGGTACAGCAATGTAACCACATCAGATTGGGCATAGAGCAAAAATATTTAATGCTCTCACACAGCAAGATTGCTCACTGACTATAGCGTTGCCTGACAATGTTCATGGAAGTGTGTTAAATCTAAAAACATAGACTTCACTCCGTGGAATACATACTCATTTTCTTGACATTATGATGGTTTCATTTTTTAGAGTATTAGTTTTTCTATGATCTTGTGTGTGTATGTGTTGATGGTTGTGGTGGATAATTACTTTGGAGACGTCGTGTAGGAACACTTTGCTTAGGAAGCACAGGGCCATTCCTCCATGAAAAGGATGCCACTATGTCACATCCCTCATGTGGGTGGTACAGCACAATGGCTAGCCTGTGGGACAACGGGCGTGTTTTTACAAACTACAATAACCAAATCCATATTCTTTCATTTTGGTATTCCATCCCAAAGGCTGACAACCACCAGCGAATGCAGCACTATTTTTCTGGCCTTTACCATTACAATGCAGGATGGAGTGAGAGATTATCAAGAAGAAACTGCCATCATGATTCACTCAGTGCAGGAGAGAAGACTAGAGTTGACTGGCTCTAATCTTAGCACAAGTCACAACCTTGTGCTTATCTGGTTTCTTGTTTTTAATTCCCCTGAAGTATTCACCACTGAGAGATGTCTGGAGCTTTTGTAGATGTCAGTCATTGAAGGTTTGGATGGGGTGCTGGACATCAGTTAAAAAATGAAGGGTTTGATCTGACTCACCATCCAGAAGTCACCACTTGTGAGTTCCACGTGGCTTACATGGATCACAGTGATCTCAGGAGCATCACTGGAGACCTGCTCTCTGATATGACTTGGTCAGTAATGGCAGGCGTCTGTTTTTGAATGGCCTCAGAACCTGGTTTACTTTGATGTTACATGAAAAGCTTACCAAGGTGAGGTCAAGAACATATATACATATACATATATATATATGTAGGTAGGTATTTCTACTACATATACATAATATACATTGTATAACATATATGCTCTACATTATATATTCATATATGTTTTTATGTATATGCATATACATGCATTTGTGTAGAGACACATGCCACATTAAAATGCAAATAGTTGCAGAATGTGGCAGAGGGCTGGTTTGGATGACATTGTTCTTTGGGATTAATTGTTCGGTTTGTGATGGGGCAGGGATGAATTCCTTGACTTTTATTTTGGATATAAACCATCGTGTAACATATGGTATATTGATATAATCATACCTCCAGACTTTCATAGGCAATACACTGAATGTTATACTGCTGCTGTTTCATGTAGAAATCAGACACTCAGTAAAATTAAAATTATTTCCTTGAAATCATTTCACTTTATTTACCTTAACATATGGTAAAATATTTGGTAGCTGTAAGATTACTTATCATCCAGATGATGTTGAATTACATCATACCACCTTTTAAGTGAGTCAGCATGATGGAAAAGTTGGAGACAGCCACAGGAGAAAACCCACTAGCTCTAGAAACATTGAAAACCGAAGGTGTTAATATTTCTTCCCCAGCTTTCATTCTGCTAAATTAAATATAGGTAAAGGAGAGAAATGCAGACACGGAAGTTAGGCATAATATTTTGAAGTAAAAGAGGAATATGTGTAGAGGCTGGCAGGACTCCCAAAAGAAGTGTTAAAAGAGAAAGTCAGGGAAAAGAAGTGGGAAGAATATAAAAAATTAGTGAAGTAGGACATCTTTCACGGATGTTCTCAGGGAAAAATAGTTGTGCCTTATTATGAGGCTTTTATGCTCAAGACAGTTGATAGAAAACTGCTTTCTGTTTTAAATCTTGAGAGGCATCAGCTATTTTTCTCCACCACTTTCATCCTTACCAGTGTCACACATCTGAATACGATGGCTTTGCAGCCACACGGAGGAGGACAGGGTGCCTGGACCTCGCCAGGTATCGCGACGAAAAGCAACCGGTGGCATTCTGCAAAACTGCGCTCCGCCACCGGTATTTGGCTTTGTGTTATTAAGCACAGGGTAATGCATGGCTCCAGACAGCACACCAAAGAGCAATTCACTTCCAGCTCCTCTATGGTTGTTGTAGCGCTAACGAAGCAAATCAGATCTCAGGGAATATAGCCACGTATTTAGTACGTGTATAAAACAGCTGTAATAAAACATTGTTATGGCTGAGATTGTTATGTTTTTAGTGGAAAAAATGAATTAGGATTGAAATTGCAAAACAACTCCCTTCCTACAAAAAGTGAAAACGCGCTTGGATAAATGACAGTTAATAGAATTAATTGTGGGGAGTAATACAAGAAGGCAACTCATACTAGAGAACATAATTGTGATTCAGATAAAGGGGAATTGTAATTAAATTGAGGTTGGATAGACATGTTTATCCTGGAAAGGTTCCCCGGCACAGTATCGGGAGGTTCTAAAATGTGGAGGCAGATGCGTGTAAGTGATCTGAAGGTAGAGATGCCACCGCCGTCAGCCTCCCTGGATGCTCCCCCACTGCAGCAGGTTGCCCACGCCGCTGTGCCACACGGCAACACGGGCAACAGCAGCAATAACAAGCAATAAATTGAGTTATTTTTGAAGTCTATTTTGCCTGTGACTGTAATTGGCAAGTGATCTCCCCGTCTTCATCCCAAATCCCAAGATTTCTTGTTCCTGCTATTTCCCATTTTCACCCCCATCCTGCTGCGGGGGGAGCAGCCAGGTGGGAGTCTGGGTGCTGGCTAAGTCCAACCTGCCGCAGTATGGCTCTGGGCCGGAGAAGGTGAGGGCATCCCACCCCCAGACAGAGAGACAGGGGTGCGTCTGCTCTCCCCACACCGCCACCTCAGGCAAAAGCCTGTACCAAACTATGTACAGCAAACTTTTATATAGACAGGTAAATATTTGTACTTGTCATATATGACAACTAAACTTGACATTTTCTATTAGTTTAAAATCCCTGGTACTTTCTTTAAGATGTACTGTGTCATCTTCTTTATGTAGATAATTATAAGCTTGCTTACTACATTTTTTCCATAACGGGTATTATTTTTTATGTGGATATTTACAATGAAATGCAGTAGTTTGATACTGAACACTGTGAGGACATAAACCTTTATCTGATCCACAGCAAACAGAGGCTTTCCAAACTGAACTGCTTCACTGAAACAGGTACCTGTGCTTATTTCTTTTGTCAAGTTACAAATGTTCCTCGATGACCTATATGAGATGAAGGGAATCAAATGTATTCCTCCTAGGACAACCACAAGACTTCCAAACAAGCTTTTAAAATTCTTTTCCTTTTCTTTCCTTTTACTTGCAAAACATTTTGCTACATTTTCAAGTTTTAGCTATATATCATTATCAGAAAAATCTAAATACACTGAATCTGAATACAGGATGGTATTAATTTACATTCTTCTATAATTCCTACAGATTATTTTACATAACACAAACAGAATAAAAAAACCCTGATAACTTACTAAGAAAAACTATCAAGTACTTCTGCTGTTCAATTATTTACAGTATGGTTTGGAATCATTGTTTCATAATCCTTGATATATTATAATATAATGATATATATTCCCAGCTGCCTAAAGATAATGTGCACTGGAGTTTTATTATTCTCTATTCTGAGCAAGTGGACATCTCTTTAGGGACTAAGACTTTTTTTTTTCCAGAAGAATAAAAGCAGGGAGAGAGATATTTTTGTTTTCAAATGTGTCTGTTTTTCCAGTGCCAACTGTATTCTAGATCACAGAATCACAGAATCACAGAATGGTTGGGGTTGGAAGGGACCTCTGGAGATCATCCAGTCCAACCCCCTGCCAAAGCAGGTTCACCTGGAACGGGTTGCACCGGATATCTCCACAATATCTCCAGAGAAGGAGACTCCACACCCTCCCTGGGCAGCCTGTTCCAGTGCTCTGTCACCCTCAGAGTAAAGAAGTTTTTCCTCATATTGAGATGGAATTTCCCATGTTTCAGTTTGTGCCCATTGCCCCTTGTCCTGTCACTGGGCACCGCTGAGAAAAGGCTGTCCCCATCTTCTTGACACCCTCCCCTAAGGTATTTGTAAGCATTGATAAGATCCCCCCTCAGTCTTCTCTTCTTCAGGCTAAACAGACCCAGCTCCCTCAGCCTCTCCTCATAAGAGAGATGCTCCAGTCCTCTAATCATCTTTGTAGCCCTCTGCTGGACTCTTTCCAGTAGTTCCTTGTCTTTCTTGAACTGGGGGGCCCAGAACTGGACACAGTACTCCAGGTGTGGCCTCACTAGGGCTGTGTAGAAGGGAAGGATAACCTCTCTCGACTGGCTGGCCACACTCTTCCTAATGATTTTCAAGCAGATTTCACAACCTCATATACAGAGGCCAGTTATGAGCTCTTACTGTCATCTTTAACTTGCTCCTTGAAACTTTTTATCCTTTAATTTTTTTTTAAAATCTTTATGCTTTCCTTATGTACTTCCATCAGCTTACAGGCTGTAATAAATCCTAAAAGTGGGCTTTGACTCAAAATGTGCCCCCAATGTTTTTTGGACGTAATCTTTAACAGGTTAGGTTGCTGACAATTTACACATTGGAATAATCCCATGAGTATTAGGATGGATGGCATCCCTTGTGATAGTGAGATGAAGCTGAGAACAAAGTGAATAGAAATTAATTGTGAAAACCTCCAGCACATCTTCTTTGTCTTTTTATTTCTGCAGCTGGCATGTGATATAATAATTGTCTTATTCACATTCCTGTCCTTTCTGCTTGTTAAGTGAGTTTGCTGAATTTTCTTGTATCAGACATGCATTTATTTTCAGTCATTCCCAAGATCACAACTTCATTGCCTAAATTGGTTGTTGAAACTTGATTTCCATGCTAGAATTATTTATGTATCAAGGTCATTTTAAAACTTAATCAGTCATGCACAACACCATTTTTCTCTCCCAGTCTAAAATCCTATTTTCTTTGCATGACCTTCTGTTTACTGAAGCTTAGTAAAAGAGTAGTCATTTTTTGATACTTGACAGTTTTACACCAGAAATTTACTGCCATATGCTATAATTTTGTGCTTTCCCAGAGCAAAAGAGGAAAGAGCTTTAAAAAGGAAAACTGAAATTTTCATCGCTTGTATTTACCAAAAAGGTGAAGCTGAATCTTCCAGTTACTTTGCTTTCTCCCCAGCCAGTGAGAGGACGGAGCAGTCTGTGCTGCTTGCCATGCAGAAGGAGCTCTACACAGCTTACTGGTAGCGCAATGATCCAGTGAAGCAGGGACAGCTTCTTAAGGAACAATCTAGGCTAAGAGTCTTCAAAATTACAACAGGGGCGTTCTAAAACATTCTGTTTAAACTCCGTGAATGCAGTTGTTCTCCTCCAGCGCGTAACTACCACCAGGTAAAGTACTGCAGAAGAGATCAATGTACTCTGAACCACATGCCTTGCTGGACTACTTTTCTTCACCTAACTTTGATGAAGGTGTCCCCATATATTTGCTTGCTTTAAACAGGATTTGAGAAAATAATTTTTTAAACGTGGATCCCAGCTTGTTCCATAAGGACAAACAGAACTTCAGTCTCACAAGGAATGTGGGAAGAAGTAACTAGTTCCTACAAGACTTCTATGTTAGCAAGAGTCTAACTTATTTTTGCAGCCAAACTACATAGATAGGAAACTTCGATACTCTTGAAATCTCATGAGGCTTAAATAATCTTGCTGGCGATAGGTATCTAGCTAGGAGGAGGAAGACAAATCAAGCTATGAATTTCCTCTTTTTTTTCTTCACTGAAGAGATTTTACTAGAAAAAGGATTCCCAAAAGCTTTCCTCCACTGAGATTTGAAAGCATTTGAGCCTTGTACTTGTCATTTGGCCAAATTAAGAATGCTAATGTATCTAAAGCCCAGGTAAAGGTGGATTTCTTCTGCTACTCCTTTTATTTTGCCTTCACTTTTTCAGGTATATTGTCATCTTTTTCACAAAGCAGGAAAAGTGATTTCCTTTAGAGCTGCGTTCCCCCATTCTAGAAATATAAAGAAAAATACACTTGTATATCTATTTAGCTAGCAAGGTGATGTAGGCAGTAAAAAAAAATTGTGAGGAGCACTTTATGGACTGATAAATACTACTTCTAGACATAAACAAGATGGGAAGAAGTTTAAACGGAATATTGTGTTTTTCAGTATGTTTTGAAGGTAATGATATTTAAGGCTAGATAGTTTTCTTAAAGAGACACCGGTGAAGATCTCACTACCGTTTGGCTCCCTGAGCATTTTGTGTGTGTGTGCTCATCTCGCTTACTGTTGCATTTAGCTGGAATTCTGGTAACGGGGCTTGAAAGCAAAGTGTACTGATGGAGTACACTACTTATGGGCACTTTTAGTTATTCCACAGAAAAGGCAGCTTTAAAGGAAATACCAAATATTCTCCTGAAATTACAGGAGAACATTTCTAGAGCTAAAAATCCTTTTATGTGGCCTTTTGCAAACAGGAGAGTAACTAGCACTGCATGGTAAAAACACCACCTGTGTTACACAATTCATCCAGGGGCATAGCCCATGTCACTGATTAGAAATATGTGAATGTCAGAAGCTAATTACGGATACCGAGTTCTTTCTCCCTTTTCTCTGATGGGTTGATGATGTTGAGGGAGGTGGCTAAGAGGAAATGAGATTGTCAGATATAGGGCTGCAAGTGTTACAGCTCTCCTAGTCTATGAATATCTTTTCGACCTAACCATGACAGGGGGTGTGATGCAGTTTCAGCAAAGAGGATGACTGAGGGCACCCTGAAAGGGCTCTGTATCCCTTCCCAAGAGGGGGGAGAATGACTTGATACGTTCCTTGGACCCCAAAATTGAAAGCGGGTTAAGCTTTAGTTAGAAAAGAGCAGTTAGCAGTTCCGGGAGATAATTATAATTTTATATTTATAAGGGCAATTGTAGTTTTCCACTTTTTAGAAGCAAAATATTATCCTGCCTCTCTAGTATTCTGCTATTTACAGAGCAGGATGATATACAAAGACGATTTATATATGATATACTCCTCCACTGCAGCTTCTTTCCAGCCTGTGAGATGTTTTGTTTGTTACGAAGCGTGTAGAGGGTGCCACTACGGCTCTGTATCCTGCTGCTTTGAGCAAGTGTGTTCACCCACCTGCTTTCTGGCAGCTCCACAGGAGAGAGATGAGTTGTGAAATGACAACAGCGCACTCCATGTAAGTACAGGATGAGAAATGTTTTATTTACAACCCTGCCATATTGGGGCTACCCTAACCAAAAATAAGCTTGAAAGTAATCCCGACTTGTTTCTCTGGATTCTCCAATTTCTTGAAATGCAGTGCATAAACCAGAGGTTCGTACTTTGTTTTTAGACACAAATTGCAAAGGTCAGTTGCACTGTGGACAATTCCACATCCATCTGTGTCTTTTAAATTACACTTATCTCTCTTCTTTATTGGTTATGGTCCGTCTCCCATTTTTCTCATACAGGTCTGGACTGGTTGCCAAAGGGCCAGACAGAATCATTATGTTGACTTCACTAAGATTTCTTCTAACATCTGTAATTGTAGCATTTATTCCCACCTAGGGAGCACGATAGTGAGGCCTGATACAAATGCCAACCTATGTCAAGGGCATTGAGTGCAAGAACTACGGCACTGACGGCTTTGCAGACAACTTTAAAAACTTCTATTCTGATGTCTCAAAGGGACCAAACAACCAGGGATCTGATTTCAAAATTGGCAGTTCTCTCACACAACCCTTGAAATTCGTTACATTTCCATGTTTATTAGGAAGTCCTGGCTACTGAAAAAAACTGTAAATAAATCTAGGTGCAAATTCTTCGTCTGTCTTCTCAAGCTGAACCCAAACATGCACATTAACCCCAATGGCCAATTCTTGCTGTTTTACCACAAGGCTGACATAGAATTTCCCATACCTGCACTGTTGGAAAAACATCATTATGTGAGGTCAGCATCTTTTTCTTCCTAGGAAGTTACTAGTCCTGGCAGTTTCTTTCTTCAGTGTAAACAAGTCTCTAAAACAAAAGTAAACCGAACAGCTGTCCTATCTTTGCTGTACCTATACCATTTACTGTAACAAAATGTTTTTTACATCTTGCTTTAGGAAGTACTCCTTTGTCCAGCAGTGGAGCCCACTGAAAACAAGTCACAGCTGGATCAATAAGAAAGCAAAGCTGGGACGCAGAGGTACAGGAAAAAACCTAGCCTGTCAGTTCTGTTGTTGACATGGATGTTTACAATGGCTTTCAGGCAGCTTGATATGGTACAAACTTATAAAGGGTCGGCAAAAATAGCATTACATTTTCTGATTTAAACTGTGTATTTTTATATAGTCTTGCTTTGTAAAAGGTGAAGAATGATTACATTTTTATCAAGGTATACTATGGGTTTAAGGCTAGTAATCTTAGTATTGGATTAGAAAATTATATAGCTTGCAGTATTCCTCTGTTCTCTGACAAACATTCTCTGGCTTGCATTTGTGACAAAACCCTTGCAGAGGTGATTTTCAGCAACCGCCATGGTATGACACATGCTTATAGCAACTGGACATAAGTGGTACGTAACGCTATTGGGCAGTACTGCAGCAGGTTGCAATGAAACAACGAAGGCCTCAGGTATTTTCTTCTATTTTTTTACTGGGTTATAAATCAGTTAGGTTGGTTTGAATGTTTCTTCGGAAACAACAGTTCTGGCAAGTGTAATGCGAAGAATTGAGAAGAGTCATGAGCTAAGTTATAAGTCAAAATGTGTTATTGACTCTACTGCTTCCATTATTTAAGGACACCTTTCCAGATGGACATTAATCATGTCAGCAACTGTATGTAAAAATAAAAGTTTATCAAAGTTACTTCATGGCAATATATCAAGTACCACAACGATTTCTCACAGTTACTTACAATAGGGAGCCACCAACATGGGCTTCCATAGCTTTTGACTATCTGTAAAATTGTGGGCTTGTTAGTCTTGAAAAGCATCCATTGAGGGATGAAAGCAAGCAGACAAATTTATAACTCCGCTGAAACTACTGGATATGAAATCACTTCGGTCAGTCTCAATTATGTTTGAGGTTTTGTAAAACGCCCTTTGTCCTGCATAGTAGGAGTCACTTACCTTATATACTGTGTAGAAACACCAAAATGCCTTGCAGTTTGACACAGGTTGACACTGGTGACTGCTGTGCTATAATGTGCTGTTACTCTGCTCTGCTCACAAACTGGGATGAATGTGTGATTCCTCTTCATTGAACAGTTTCAAACAATATGAGGATCTAACTGAAGTCAAGGTTGTAGTGCTTAATACAAAGCAAAGTTATCTAGGTCTAACAAAGTATTATGTTTAGTTGTTATGATTATTCAAATGAGATTACTTGGGAGAAAGATGAACAGGATGGCTGAAGTCCAGTCAAGTATTACTAAAGATACTACACATGATATTTATGGCACTGTATGAGGCAATACTGTATGAACTTTAGAACAGTCCAAATGTACCATTAAATAAACTGTAATAAGGGCTGGTGACTGAACATTAGTGTGTGCTTAATAATTAACTGGTGAACTAAAAAGCTCATAACATATGATAGGTAACTACAGAAAAATGCATTAGTCGGTGTTTAAGGAAGTGGTTAAATGTAAGAAGCTAAAGCTTGAAATATTTTGGTTGGTGCTTTTTGACAGATGGGCACGACTGAGTCTGATTATTAATACACAGGGTTATGCTTGCTATCTGCCATGTTGCACTAAGGAAGAAACCCAGGTGAGAAATTTGGTCATGAGTTGAACTTTTGAGTTTGGGTAAACCTACATGAATCTGATTCCCAGAAGATTTAAATTAGTGAATGGAAAAACTGTGGGCAGTGCTGAGCAGCTACAACACTGTCATTAGTTAGCGGAGCAGCATGGCAAATGTTGGAAGGAGCAGAGAGTACTGCTGTTCTGTGCGCTGTTAATCTATTTAGCAGGTACCGATATTGAAGTCTTTATCTTCAGTCACTTGCCACGGATGTGTGTCTCCACAATCCATATTCTTACATGCCCTTGGGCTAGATCCCCTTTGCATCACTAACATACATTCTTATTTTACCTCATCTACACAAAGGCATCCAGAATGAACACAGTGAGTTTGTCTACACTTAGAATACCACTTTCTTTATTGCAGTGCTAGTGGGAAATTCAAGCGAAGGAAGACAAAAAACCTCCCCATCCAAACCTAAAATCCTGGAAGACTCAGTTTTTGGGTGTGTAGAAGTATTATCCAACATTAAACTGTTTATTATGAGCCATTATTTTCCTATGTCAAAAGTATATGCTGTAAGTGATGGCTCTGCTATTTTTCATTGGCTTCACTTCAAATTCCGTATCTGTTATTATGAAGGACCTTAACGGAGGCCCTGAGAGGCTATGTCCTGTAACACAACCCCAAAGCTGCAAGACACGATCAAGAACACCCAACAATTCATGTGTAGACTGGCTACACCAGTGTCATCCAATACTCAATGAGATGAGGCGGCAACTGATCACTGGCTATCTGTTGTCTTCTATGACAATGGTTCTTCTAGGATAGGTGTCAACATCCACAAATATGTAGCGGACCTCAAATCTTCTGCTCTCAGGATTCTGTAAGGAAAACAATTTCAGGCTCTGTTTTTTTCTCTTTGGTAGTTTAAATTCAAGATTAAACTTGGCAGCTACATCAAGCAATTATACACACCTCTTTGACTTCCACGTGGACTGTTCCCCTCTTCCCTGGTTCAGAGCCCTCAATATAGAACTTCAAACGCATATGTTTCAGTCCATCCTTTACGTATTCAATGTGACTAAAACCAGCAAAACAAAACAAAACAACGCACCCAGCAAGGATACATATTATATGCTTGTTAAACTTCAAATTTAAACTGCTTATTTAGAGGTGCTGCTTAACTATTTTGTGAGAAAGTGTATTCCAATGCAGTCCTTATGCTACCATGGGTTCCTTCTCTACTGGTCTTCCCAAGCTTTACTGTGAGTGTATAAGGAGTAGCAGAGTTAGAAGAACTAATTAGCAGTTGAGGATTAACGGATGAAGTGCTTAAATATCCCCACCCCAGTCCTCCCCTCAAAACTCAACCGCAATCCAATGGCTGAAGATTCTGGAATTTCCCTGTATTTATCCTAAAGAACCCTCAGATTCAGAGTCTGACATCTAGAAAGGATCACCCACATCACCAAGACTGCCAGGGGTTTTTTGAGGCACTTAAATGAAGTTACCAAGCCAAACCACACAAAGAATGTTTTGTCAACTTAATTGTCAGGTTGGTTAAATCACATCAAAACAAATGGTTTACTATATGCTCTACTTATTTTGGCAATAATTTTGTTCTACTGAAGTAACTTTGCCACTGATATCAGATCTCTAACCTAAATGCTGGTATTTAGACTGGTGTTAGCTTATGCTAAATATTAGGCAAATAAAAAGGTCGCATTACTTTCAAGGTGACCACTTCCAGAAATTCATGAGTTCTGGTGCCAGTTTATGTTTCCTACTGAAATTACTAACTGCTGCGTACTACCAAGCTCTTATTTCCATCAGTCATGCCCAGATACACACTGTGAATTAAACTTCCAATACAGTTTAAGATGACATGGTGGGTTAGAGCGAACAAAGACGAACTAAGAGCCTTACTGCAGTAAAGTCACATTCAAAGTGTTCACACACACAAAAAATCTGTACACTTTTGAGACATTTAAGGTTATCCTTATACTGCAGACACAAATGCTACAATCTTACAAAGTCCTCATCTTAAAAATTTATTTGAAATACTAGACTTTCAAAATGATGGATATGAAATACTAGGAAAGCTGATAGTACATTTGCTTACTTACATAGTTTGTTTTACTGACAGATGCTTAAAAAACATTTGTGTATATCCTTTTCATTTAGCAGCTCTACTTTAAACACTTTTTCACAGAGTCTGGTGAAAAGATAAACTTCCACCAGTAAAAATCACCTTCCTCCAGAAAAAAAAATTATCAACTTCATGTTTCAAGTTGTGTATCTGGGCTTATGTGTCCCGTCCTGTATGAAACCTCCTTGAATAAATTCAAGTCAAAGAACTCAATAAAGACAAAGCCCCTATTGGATTATGGTGCAGGGAGGATTTACATTTTGTAAGAAGTAGTTCTGTTGTTTCCCTCAAAAGGCAAATAACAGACACACTCATGAAAGGTTTAGGTGAGAGATATTCTGTAAAATACACAGTAAATATGTGGCCTCAAGTACCAAAAAGCAATATAAGAAATGGGCAGTCAATACTGCATATCGTCTCGGGACAATATAGTCACTGCTGTGACTACAACCTGTACAGTCAGACCCAGCCTAGCTTTAAACAGAGCAAGCTGGATTCCTGAAAGTCTGGAAGTTATTACCTCTTGCCCTTTTTGGGCTGATAAGAACTACTGCTTCAAAAGGAGAAAAACTCTCAAAGAACAATTTTTCAAAGAACAATTTCACTCTATTTGAGGGTTTCAGACTGTAAACTTCAGTCAGATCCCTGCTCCCCAGACGCATGCCTACACCTCTGTACTACTCCCTTCAGACTCGTCCTATTTTTTGGAGAGAACAGCTCTATGTTTACTGTGCTGACCATGGCTTGCTTTGACGAACTCTGAGTGGGCGTTTTGTATTGTATGTGCACTGTATTTAGTGGTATGTGCCACACAAGAGGTACTGCAAAAAAAGGCTTTCATTTTCACTCAGAAGTGACAGGGTACATCACAGACGGTTCATTACTGTAGATACAACTTGCTATCGCGACCCAATATGTCTTTGCTGTGCAAAAACTAGGGTCTGTATGGGGCAAGCACGAAAGGGCACCTGACAAGCTGTCGTCTTCCTCTTCTTGTTGCCTCCCCATAACCTTTAATAGGTTCACCAAAAACACCAATTATCTACAAGAGAAAAGAGGTTTGAGTCGTCAGGAGGTATCACATTCAAACAGATATTCCAGTATCAGCTCATACCCCTGCTGTGAATGCATTTTCTTTCAACAAAATGCCCTTGTGAATCTGATGTCAAGAATAGAAGAGTACATCCTCTGTATTTCAATGATTTGCTTTACAGTCACATATTAAAAGTCTAAAATAAATCCTACTAATATCTATATTTGTACTGTCCTCTGAGATTATGACATTTTAATCTCTCTTCTTACTGCAAATTTTATACTTTACTAACATTTTGTGTAAAAAGGAACAAAAACCATGAAATATTTGCTCATCTCCTCCAAGAGAATGCTTCAAAGTTTAAAATGCAAATGCACGACCCTTCGCATTATCTAAAAACCACTACTGTTTAATAAATTCAATGAAGTTTCTTTTTTTTTTTCAGATCTATAAAGCCAGACCAAATTAACCTAATTTTAAACTTAAAGTTGGTTAGAAAGGGAAGGTAATTTTTAATGTATAATTACTGGAGAGAAGTTTTAATTCAACAAACTTGTTCCAAAGCAGTCTTCATTTTTACTCTAGTGACAACTTGTCACTTCATTTCTAGGTTATTCTTAGTGGCGTCTGTAGCAACCTCGTTTGAAAGCTATTCCATGCAGTTCTTGTCTTGCCTGAAGCAGTAGTTTTTACAATCTAGTTTTAGATCGATTTTTGTTTACATGTAGCTATCTTATGTGCCTGTGTGATCACATGACTGTTCTCTTTCTCTTCTCCTGTTAGCCACAGGAATGCTAACCACGTTTCAAATGAAGAGTTGAAACTCCTGGATACTTATGCAGTGCTTTGCTGAATGACAGAAGCCTACTGAAGTGTCACAACAGAATAACTGTGCTGAGGAAAGGCAGCAGGCTAGATATACAAAACTTAAGTGGGACCAGTTCCCTCCCTGACCTGCAGAACTCCTTAAGTACTACATTGAGCAGGCACTCAGGTATGTCTGTAAGACTTTATGTATGGAGACACAAGCACGTGCTCTGGAGGGGCAGATACTGTATATGCATCAATTGTTGTGCTGTGGTACACTCACTTAACTTGGCTTTTAGCAGGCCAATTCACTCAGGCTCAGCCCTTGCATTACCTTGTCCTAATACAGGCTCCAATTTGGAGCTGACCCACCTCTGGCCAGCTAAAAGCACAGGCAGATCTGCTGGTGTTTGCCTGCTAAGCACCATGTGGGTCTTCCTGTAGCTTTGCTTGTGAGATTCCTTGTGCAAACTTTTGACTCAAAGAGAAACAGTAACTACTGAGAAACATAAACTTAGGACTAAGATTCAAAAACCAACCTCAGGGTGAGATCTGCATTTCTCCAAGGCATCTCCATAGATTTTACTTGGACTAGAAGAAGAGAATAGCTCTTTAAAAATCACATAGAACAAACCACCTGTAACAGAAACAACAGCAAATGGAATGAAAGCTAATCAAACCAGATGGAATTAATGAAAAGCATCTTCTGATAAAGAATATAACTTTTAAAAATAACCTGTAACACCAATTCCAACAAGCACCACAATAAAGTAGGTAAAGTCTCTTCCAGCTTCTTTCACTGAAATAGAAAACAACGCAGCAGTTACAACCTTGGACAGTAAGACTTGCATAGCTTGCTTAGATAAATGCTCTTCTATTATTCTGCAGCTCAAATAACATTTTGGCAGAAGAAAAAATTCCAGTAACAGCTTCCATAATGTCTCATCACTAGAGAAAGAGACCATGGAATGTCTCTTATGTTTTGCAGGGCACATTTCTACCTCTGTATTAAGCCTTATTATTTTCTTTTCCTACTAGGTGTTTTCAAGACCCAGAATAGCACTTATTACTTTTCATGTAGCATGAGAGCTAGTGTCTTTAAGAATTAATGAGGTATTTAGCACTGTAATGAGGTATTCAAGCTACCATATAAACCCACAATAACTGCAATCCTTAGGCAGAGAAAAGGAGAAGTAAAAATAAAAAAGCATAAGTTTATAAATGGCACATGCTGACTGAAAATAACTGATTTTATGAATTCTCACAGAATCAACTAGGTTGGAAGAGACCTCTGGGATCATCGAGTCCAACCTTTGACCTAACACCACTGTGTCAACTAGACCATAGCACTATGTGCCACATCCAGTCTTTTCTTAAACATCTCCAGGGATGGTGACTCCACCACCTCCCTGGGTAGTCCATTCCAATGCCTAATAACCCTTTCTGTGAAGACATTTTGCCTAATGTCTAACCTGAACCTCCCGTGGTGCAGCTTGAGGCTATGTCCTCTAGTCCTGTTGCTAGTTGCTGGGGAGAAGAGGCCAACCTCCACCCCACTACAACCTCCTTTCAGGTAGTTGTAGAAAGCGACAAGGTCTCCCCTCAGCCTCCTTTTCTCCAGGCTAAACAACCCCAGCTCCCCCAGGTGCTCCTCATAGGACATACCCTCCAGACCCTTCACCAGCTTTGTTGCCCTCCTCTAAACTCGCTCCAGCACCTCAGTGTCTTTCTTGAAGTGAGAGGCTCAGAACTGGACACAGTACTCGAGGTGCGGCCTCACCAGTGCCGAGTACAGGGGGACAATTATTTCCCTAGTCCTGCTGGCCACACTATTCCTGATACACGCCAGGATGCCGTTGGCCTTCTTGGCCACCTGGGCACACTGCTGGCTCATGTTCAGCCAGCTGTCCACCAATACCCCCAGGTCCTTTTCCACCAGGCCGCTTTCCAACCACTCTTCCCCCAGCCTGTAGCGCTGTATGGGGTTGTTACGGCCAAAGGGTAGGACCCGGCACTTGGTCTTGTTGAACTTCATGCTCATCTGTCTCACCTGTCCAGATCTTGCTGCAGAGCCTTCCTACCCTTCAGCAGATCAACACTCCCACCCAACTTAGTGTTGTCCGCAAATTTACTGAGGGTGCATTCGATACCCTCATCCCGATCATCAATAAAGATATTGAACAGGCGTGGGCCCAGTACTGAGCCCTGGGGAACACCACTAGTGACCGGACACCAACTGGATGCGGTACCGTTCTCCACCACCCTCGGGGCCCAGCCATCCAGCAAGTTCTTAACTCAGCGAAGAGTGCACCTGTCCAAGCCATGGGCTGCCAGCTTATCCAGGAGAATGCCATGGGAGACAGTATCAAAGGCTTTGCTGAAATCCAAGTATACTACTACATCCACAGCCTTTCCCTCATCCACTAGGCAGATTGTTCAATCAAGTGAACAATAAAAAGGAGGGATATTAGAGCAAAATATGTATTTTATTTATTGACACTGTCAACCGCAGTTTATCTGATTAGTTTTTTATCTGTTACTTTTGATCTGATGTACCAGCAAAAGTGTCAGTATACACTCCAAAAAAAGTCATATTAGATTCTCTGTTAAAAAAATTTTTGAGAACTTGGAAAGAAACTACTGATCTGTTTAAGTGATAAGGTGTGCCTTTCAGTGAGGTACAAATTACCAAGGAAACTTTAACAACCATTTTTCCTGCAGTCTTCTAATCATTTGAGGACGTTTTTCATAAACCTTTTCAAAGCACTTAGAATTTCTGAGGCTAATTACATAGTAACTGAAATGAACGAGACCAACCAAAGTGACAGCCATCCTATAAAGAAACTAGTACCACATGTAGAGGTTTTCCTTTGGAAAAGGGCAATGAGAGGCTACTACATCTTATCCCTGATGTTACTTAAACACTAAATCAACAAGTTGTTTGGAAGAAGCCACGTAATTTTTGTTCTGCTTGTGCAATACATACACTGAAATGTATCAACTGCTGCAAACAGCACGACGTGGAAAGAAACGGGCTCGCCGGTTTTCTGAGAATTGTGTTTTTTTTCAGTTCCTGAGTTTTGGGGCTCTAAAACTCAGCTGCAGCAGCGATTTTCTCCGCGCCAGCCTCCCTGAGCAGCGCACCGCATCCCCGCTCACGAGTGGCCGCAGCCCGCCTCACCTTTCCGAGCAGCCGACTGCAGAGTTTCTTCCTTCCGCCCCCTCTGCACGGGCAGATGTTCGCTGCTATCGCCGGGCTTTTCCGCTCGCAGCCCCCCCGTTCGCGTCCCGATACTCCGCCGGGCGGCCCGCAGCAGCGGGGCGAGCTCCCTGCGGGGCGGCTGGTGCCACCACCTCAGGCAGGGCCCCGGCCCCGGCCCCGGCCGCGCCCAGCCGGGGGGAGCGAGCAGCCACCTCCCCAGGGAGCCCCGCAGCCGCTGGCCGGGCTGCCCGGCCCGCGCAAGGGAGGCGGGCAGCATGCCGGGCACGGCTCCCGGCTCTCACCCGAGTACGGCGGAGGCAGTCGAGCTGAACGGACAGTCCCTGCCGCTCGCCACCGCCACTTCTCCCGGGGGACCCCTCGGGAAGAGTCAGGGCAGGCGCCCGCCCCGAGCGCGGCTCTGCGGCCGGTGCTTCAGGTCAGGGGCCTCCATTACCCTCTACCCGCCGCTCAGCCATTGCCCCGGCGGAAACCTGGGGGGTGGAGGCAAGGAAGGGGCCGCGGGCCCCGGGAGCGGTAGTTTGAGCGGGCTCCCTCTTGCGCCCGCCGCTAGGAACGGCTCCCGGCAGCATCCCTACAGCGGCCGCCATGCCGAGCGCCGCCGCCACAGCCCGCCCTCACGGGGCGGGCACCCGCCGGCCCCTCAGCGGGGGCTGCCCGCGGCGCCGTGCGCCGGCAGTCCCGGACACCCTCTTTAAGCTGTTTTTTTTCCAAATTGTTTTTTGCTCTTGCACACATAGGTGCGTAAAAGCGATGCAGCCGACGTCTCCGCCAGTGGAGACCAGAACACCCGAGAAGACCGTGCTCCGGCTTCCCGGGGACCGGCGCGAGCTCGCTGTGGGGCGTGTGGGGGGGAGCTGTCAGGACGCCTGTCGGAGGTGCTGACAGGGGCTCATGGCGGGGGTCACTGCGGTCCCCCGGTGTATTAGCGCTTCCCGTGTGCCCCACACCGCGCTGCTCGGGAACACAACGCCGCCGCGGCGAGCACGGCAAGGTGCGGCGCTCACCGCCCGGGGCGCCGGGGGCCGCCAGTCCAGCCCCACAGCCGTCCTACCCCGGGTCCGCCCCAATGGTGCATTCGGCGCCTGTTCCGGCGCAGGCTGGAAGCTCTCGGGGAGGCGGTTGTCCCTTCTCGCCAGTTAAAAACAAGCTTCTTAGGGGCGAACGCGAGCTCCCGCGGGCTGCCGTTCCCTCGGGCACCCACAGAGCGGCGTGCCGTGCCGTGCCGTGCCGTGCCGTGCCGTGCCGTGCCGTGCCGTGCCGTGCCGTGCTCCTTCCCCAGGCCTCGCCCCGCCCCACAGCATCACGTGGGAAGCGGCAGCGCCCCCTACCCCCCGCCCGGCGCCAAGCCGCTGTCCCGCGTCGTTGCTGGTGATGGCGATGGGTCGCGGCAGAGCCCTGCGGCAGGGCGGCGTGGCGGAGCTGGCCATGGCGACGGGCCACGGCAGGGCCCTGTGGCCGTACGGCCGCGGCGCGGCGCTGGCAGCCGACGTGGCGGCTCCCCCTGGTGCCGCAGAGGCCGGGCCGCCGCGGCCCTTCACTCCCGCTGCTGTCGCAGCCGCCGCCCCTGGGCTCGGCCGGGCCACCGGGCCCAGGTAACGTTCTTCCTGCTCGGCCTGAGGACAGGCCGCCGGCGGGACGTCGAGTGGGGAGCGGGGCTGTGCCGCACCAGAGCTGCCTGCTCGGCCTTTGTTGCCTTCCCCGTGGGGAGTGGTTTGTTGTTTTCCCCTAAATCTCACTGCCCCTCGGAGAAACCCCTGCCACCCGCCTCATGGCTCCGGGTTCCAGCTCCAAAGTTGGGACGCCTCGGCCCTGCTGCCTCCTGGCCATGGTGGCCTCCTCTCGCTCTTCCTGGCCCTGTGGAGGGGGTGTCTTTGAAGGGGTGACATGCCTTACGGCAGGAAACACGGGCATTTCTAGGTGTACGGAAGGCCGAGGTTTAATGCTCTGTTTTCTGTCTGAGGAGTGGGGCTTAAACTTGGGTGTGTGCTTGAGCTTAGAGGAGGTGGTGTTATAAGCAGTAGCCAGTCTACAAAGGACTAGCTAGTTTAGTGGCTAATGTATGTTCAGGGCAGTTAGACCTTTGTAATAAATGGGAGGGTTTCATCGCGGAAGGTGTGATTAGCTTAATTCCTATAGTACAGGTTCAGCTTCGAAAAATTTAAAGCACCAATCTTAGAAGCAAAGTTGAGAAAGCAGGTTTTTTGTGCTAACCCATTTGTACAACCTTGGGTGTTACAGTGGTTTCATTCCCCCCTGTTTTTTTAACCTGTAAATGGAATGGATAATACCCACCTTTTAAAAAGACTTTCGAATTGTTAGCTGAGGAAAAAAGAAAAGCATGTCATTTTTGTTTATTCCCAGGTATGCTTTAACATTTGGAGGAGGATACAGGTTTTGTCAGTACTTACAACTTTCTGTTCATTCTTTGAAATAGATTTGTTAACCAGCAAAAAAACAATAGTCACGTTGCAAGTACTACAGGGTATGAAAGTGAAAATACTGGTACAAAACTGAGTCCCACAAGTTGAAAGCTAATGAAATGGCAATTGAGGTGGTTGTGCCTCTAAGCAAGAGTATCTCAGTTACTAGAAATCTCTAAAGAAGGGGAGTAACAGCTGTCATCCATTTTTAACTTGAGTGGGCAAGCGTTGTCAATGTGGTGCAGAAGCATTTTGTTAATACTAATTTAAAATCTTAGCACACACAGTACTTGAAAAATAGTTTATGCAATGGGTTTGCTGTTGTTTCTTCATACCTTGAGAATATTTTTGTTTTGGAAGATGAAAAATTCAGTACTTTTTTTTGAATTGAAGCTTACAAAAGTGGTAGATATGTCAAAGTTTTCAAGGCATGTGTAGGCAACATGTCTCTTAATTCAGAAGTTCCTTCCTGGGCTGAAGAACAAGGAGATGCAAGGAGTGGTTAAAAAGAGAGCAAGAAGGACTGAATACAGACAACGCAGGTTGTGCTTGTACCAGGTAAAGTGTGCTATAAAATCCAGGATCCAGCTCCTGACCTGAATTACTCCTGTATCTGGAGTCTGTGTAGGTATGTCGCTGTAGGGTATGCCCAAACCAGGTGTCTTTGTGCTTTCAGCGTAGACACAGGGCAGAATAGCCTGGGATGTGCTGCCCAGAAAGATACAGAAGTGGCAGTTCTGCTGCTGTTGAACGTGATGAGTGTGTCTAAATACCTTTAATGGCTTTTGAGAAATGCAGTTTGTTACAGCCTCATCTCATCATCTAAGTGCACTTCTTGATAATAATATATGAGTAAAACATTTGCTTGACCTTCAGGGCATATTTGATGTGCAGTAACTTTTTTGTAGTTGTTAACTTTATTAGGCTATCAGTGGTTTGCACCCAAGCTGAAATGTGCATGTCTTCTTGTGTTATGCTTACAACAATTCCCAGTGAAACTTCAGGGATTTTTTTTTTTTTTTTACATAGCACAGTTGACAGCGTAAGGCAGAGCTGCTGTTCTGACTTTTTTCTTTGAGCATAAACCAATCTTAAATCAAGAACAGTGTGCATTAATGTATGTGGTACCCATGTACTTTCAAAATGAGACTTTTTTTTTCCCCCCCGACAAAGATTTGGTGCTTTTCTAAGAGCTGGATTGACCAGGTGTTGGAAAGTCAGCTGGCAATACAAACCATCACTAACAGAGTGTGTGGGGAGCTCTGCCTGCTCAGTGGCATCAGTGGGTATGAAGTGTAAGGATTTGATTAAGACTGAAACTCCATCTGAATATTTCTATGTGGTTTAATGATAGTATTAGTAAGAACTTTGTAATTACAATCAGAAAACTTGGAAAAAATGTATGGCCAGTTGGATTGTAAGGATTTATTTGGGTTAGAAATATGCAAAGTTACTTTCTGTAATAAAAGAAAGTAATTTCTGTCCAAATTGTTATGTGTTAATGAGCAATAAAAACATTGATACCCATCTTGCCTGTTGAACTAACACTTATCTTGCAGATTTGCAAGTATTTTAGCAGGGGAAAATCTGAAATGAGACATAACTTTATTTCAAATATGATTCTGTTGTGTAGTCGAGGATTCTTTTTGAGCCTTGTCTGTTTTTGAGAATGATTCAGGGCACTGCTTTATTTGATATCTTTTAATAGCTTAGCAAAGTCGGGTGGCTCAAAAACATCTCTGGAGTGATGTTGCAAAACAGAAGATTAATCAGTGAGTTTGACTTACTGCAGGGGCCTATCTGGAGCTTGATTATGGTGGCCACAGTGGTGCAGCTGTCTAACATTAATAGAGCTCTACTGGATTCAAACTGATTTGGTGGTGTGGCACTATTCGCTTCTGGCTACTGTGACGGGTTAATCATAGGAGAGACACCAATGAGTTTAAATCTGACATCTTCCTGATGTCAGATATTTTAACTTGGGTGGTAATTGTTCAAATTTGTGAACTGATAGTAATGAGTTATGATGTGTGTATTCCCTGAATCCTGTCTCAGTTGAGACTTGGCGTCTAGGTGTGCACAAAATGCATATTTCTTCATTTTGTGGTGATGTGACTCCTTACAGCTTTTCCTTTTTAAAAATAGGTCAAGGAGCTTTGCTACCAGGCCTGGGAAATGTTCTGAAACTGGGACTGCTGGAATTAAAAGTCTGTATTTGACACCTTCCATAAAACCGAGACCTAATTTGTGCATTGAGAGGTGAGTATGTCTTTAGTTTAGGAGTAAGAGTGGAAGACCCCTTGCAGACTATAAGCCATCTTTTGAGTGCTTACAGTTACTATGTTCATACCTGGGAGATTTCCATGTCAAGTGTTCTGAGTCAAAAATGAAAGATTTGCTTTCTGGCCTACTCTGTGATCCTGTGTTGACCTTCTACTGTTTTCTGGCATGGTTGTACCTCACCTCCTTTTCTAAGTTTGTATGAAGTATGTAGGTTTTTCAAGTCATAGGAAGCCTTCAGCAGCTCCTTTGCAAATCATGGGCTGTGCTGTTCCTTTAGAATAAAAATTGTTATTGTATTACTTCAATAAAAGCTGGTTTGGTATTAAACTTTGGATATTTCTCTTGATGCTTATTGCTTTATATAGAGAGTCTTAGGATGGTGGAGTGAAATGGGGGGGAGGAATGAAGTGGCTGCTGTGTATTTGCTACAAGCTCAATGTTTCCCTTCCTGTTTGACAGTGAAAGGGCGCTTTCAGTATCATCGTGAGTTTTTTCTTTTTGAGAATTAGTTACATTTCTGCAAAAAAAAAATCTAAGAATATGATACATGAAAGAGTAATTCATTTTTCTTGTTTTATAGATTTTGTAGCTTCCTGTGTCTGTTTTTGTCAGACATTTGTCTGTTTTCCATTGGGTGGCCAGTTCAGTCCCTTATGCTGTTAGTTTGGTGTGAAAGACAAGAGAAAAAAGAAAAATAAAATTCCTTTCAGCTTCCTTCAAAGAAAAAATAATATGGTTGTAAAAACTACTGTTGAGAATTCTGGATTGAGCATGTTATTTTAGCTAATTCGCAGCTTTTTAAGGGATCATTTCTAAATTCTCTCTGGAATAAATGCACTAACTGCTTTGCGCTTACAGTGTTTGAGTTATTTCACATAACAACTGTGCAAGTTTTGGCATGGTCACCTCTGTGTTAGTGCAACTAAGATTCTGAGTTTTAATAGAAACCTTGGAGTATTGGTGTTCTTATTCTACGCTTGAAAGCTATGTGCTTCTGGAATAAAGTATTATAAATCAGCAAGTGTTGTAAATGACAGTAGTAAATGGTCAAGAGGCACAGCCAAGGTGTTGACTTTCACAGCAACTTGTATTTTCAGTGGTGATTTTGATGTTACCATACTCTCATGCTCCAAAAAGTTAGAGAGTATGAAGTGCATATTTTTTTAAACTCTGTGCAGTTACCAGATACTACTCAAAGGGTATGAGGTTTCTGTCTCTTACTACAAAATTCATGGTGGCTCATCCCCAGGTTATGTTGTACTTAGACTGGCACCTGCGTTTCAGGTAGCCTTACGGATGCGCAGAAACATTAATGTTCTCACGATGCCACTCAGCCCTTCTTTTGAAGTTCGCGTCTTTCTGCTGACATAAATGAAAACTGTATGAGACCCCCGAGCACACGTGGTTTGAAGATTTTGATGAGGTTAGCACGTGGTCTCGCTGGTTGACTAGGACATTTCTGTGCTGGTGCATCCTGAGACCTGACACCACAGTTAGGAGGAGAGTGAGTATATGCAGTTCTGGCAAAATGCTGGTGGTTGTGGACTAAGTGTTAAAATCATGGTACAAACAGGGAGAAACTGAAGTTGAATGAGGTAGTTTGATGTCAAACCGTGTTAAAGTTAACAAAGTTTAATGAAAATGCAAACCCATAACTTTTCATGTAATTGTGCTGTGCCATTTGAATAGGTTGTGGTGAATTGTTTTAAGCAAATGTCTCATATGAGACAAATCAGAACCCAAACTCTGCAAATTAACTCTTCAGGTGAGTTTTGATTTGTGTATTTACAAGCTGATAGTTTCCATCTCTTTTTGTTTTGCTCTGGTTTGGAATTAAAATGCTTTGCCACTGTAATTTCTGGAGTTTGCAGACAAGTATTTCTCTTGTTTTCCAGCATGCCGTCAGAAATGCTGATGAAGATATTTTCCTATTTGGATGTTGTGTCCCTGTTATCTGTTGGTTGTGTGAATAAGCACTTCTATCATCTGGCCAATGACAAGTAAGGAAGATAAAAGCATAAGTGCTAGTCTTAATTGTGCAGCAGTTCAGTTTACCTGAGTTATGAGTCTTTCTAATTTAGTTTCACTGATGCCAGATCACTGATGCGTGTACCTACTGGCAATTACTCTGCTGAAAATGTACTGCATAGCTCACAGTACAATGTGTTGTGCAGAATTCTAGCTGTCCAAGCCTTGTTAAGTTTAATGGGAGTTATGAGGCAAAACCTAAATACAGTGTTTTG
Source organism: Nyctibius grandis (assembly GCF_013368605.1). Taxonomy (NCBI): domain Eukaryota; kingdom Metazoa; phylum Chordata; class Aves; order Nyctibiiformes; family Nyctibiidae; genus Nyctibius; species Nyctibius grandis. Next base: position 46,662,799 of record NC_090660.1, read on the forward strand.
AAATGTTGCTATTAGTGTTTATTTTGTTGTAAAATTTGCATATATTTGTTTGTGGTCATATGCACCTGCACAAGCTTTTTGGTTCAGGCAATACTTAGTGGTGTGTAGCCAGTAGCTTTGTAGAATTGTCATAACTTTCATAGTTTTGAAGTCCTACTTATTTAGCTCTTTCATCAGGTTTTTGCAGAGGGTTTGATTTAGTCAAGTGATTCACTGGTGGGTTTTATCTGTTGCTTTCTGTCAAATTTTGATGACTTCTAAATGAAAAGGGGTGAAGATAAATACTGACACTTTTTTTTTTTTTAAGTGATTTATTATACAGAGTTCACAAATTGCTCCTACCAGGATCATGATAATTTTAGGAAGGGATCAAGAGGAGAGACCCTGGTTGGTACGCAATAGTTAGGATGCCTGGGTATCCTTTTTTTCTAGGATTCTTCTGCATTAGTGTTGTTTAAATGAGAAAACGTCTTCGTATATAGAAAGTTGCTGCATCTGGTATTAATTCATTTCTCAATTATTTGCCGAAACTTGGACAATGAATCGGTTGACATTGGCATTGACACCTTTAGAATTGATGAATTTAAAGGGAAGACCATAATCCAGATTTATTTTTTGAGGTTGTCAGCAGGTGCATGTAGCTAAAAATTGCATAGTTGACACAAATTATGTATCTTAATATACGTTTTCCACTTCAGGGTAGTAAGGTAAGATAAAATCATTGTGGCTGTTCACGGGAAGCTGATTCATCTGTCTCCATCTCAACAATGTCTGTTTCCATTTTCTAATCTTGACAGAGATTACTGTATGTGCACAAATGGGATTCGAGGAAGAGAGATTTTCCCGTATCTAGGAGACTGACTGGTTCAGTGGGACCAGGTCACTTCTTCTCGCTAGATATCCGTGGACCTTCTTGAGTCCCCGAATCTAGTGGTGAATTAACAGAAGTCTTAATTGAAGTCACTGCATATCTCTGTGACAAGTCTGATCTTGTTTTTTAGGCAGAGTATCTTTTGGAAGGTACTTCTGCTGTCCTGGATGTACAGGATGCTGTCCTTGGTGCAACAGGACCATCAGTCTTTCATCATGATATATCTGTGCTGCCTAATGCAATGCTTTGTCTTTGAGCTCTTCAAATAATGTCTGTGCTTTAACAGTTCCTTGGCACTGATGTCTTCAATGTAACTATTGAAGGCAAGGAAATGTTTCTGACCCCCTTTCTGCACCAGCATGTGGTATTATTCTAGCCTTACTGTCATGCAGTGTGGGAAGCTCACACAGATGGTCTGTCTGAAAGCCTGAGGGTTTTCATCACCTGCAGAAAGTGCTTGTATAAGAGGAAGTGAGAAGCCAGAGCACAAAAGGTGATTTTTTTGCCTTGCCCAGATCTTTTTGCCATTGTGGACAAGTGATGACTGACATGGTGCATGTCTGGTTCTGGCATTTGAGTTAGCAGTAAGAGGTTGGGTTGGCTTGTTGTAACAACGTCCAGTAAGAGGCCTTGAGATGAATTTTATACTCAACACTTTGAGGCCAAAGTGGCAAGTATTCTGCTGTGAAAGAGGCAAATTTGTGATTTCCTGTTGGATGCCTTTTTGATACATCTGCCCTGAATTCTTCAGAAGTTGAGGATGAAGGGGCAGTGATACCTTCCTAAACACTTGTGATTCCAAGTCCCTCTTTCTTCTCTGCCTCCCTGCCCTGACTGATTTTTGACTTTCTTGAACTGATTTCTCATCTGCTTGCACAATGCTGTTTTGGAAAAGGAAGAAGCAATATGTAACTGAGAGTGAGGAGAATGGTGGTAGGTATTGGTAGCAAGTCTGGCTTTATTCAACTTACATTGTCTGAGACTGTACCTTCAAAATGCAGGAAACACCTACTACTAACCCCCATCTTTTCAGCATCATGCAGCCAGATGCCGAGTATCTCTCCCCGTGAAAGAAAGGACGTCTGTCTTGGGAAGGGATTTCTAGTTAACAGGAGGACATCTTACTGGACTTTTTAGGCTGAATAAGACCAGTTGGATGATACATAGCTCAGTTTCCTCTGATGATGGTGTGTGAAGGACATCTCTGTTTTAATCATCCCTAAATTCTTAGCTGCTTTGGAGTTAAATAAGAATTTCCTCCCTCCATCAGAAATGTTTTATACTATCTGATAACTGGGTTGTCTTTTCTGATCTCAAAATTGAAGTATCTTAAATCTTTGTTTTACTTGTGGGATTGTTCTTCATGTCCCCCTGCCCACCCCCACCCCCCCAAATTTTGGTGAAAGGAAAGTTGGAAGCTCATGTTGACTGTGAACCCCTCCCTTTACCAGTCATAGAAGCCTGTGGGTCTGTGTTTCAACAGCTTTGACTCAAAAAATGGCAGTGGGAGATTGTACATATATCTGCAGAGCAGCAGGCTGGAAGGTTTTTGCAAAATTCCTGAGTACGTTTGCATCAATGACAAAGAGCCTGGCTCTCGGCATGTGGGGACTTACTCTCAGCAGCTGATGAAGTGAGAGTGGTTTTCATGGGTAGGAGGCAGTGTGGGATGGATTCGGTCCTTGAATGCTTTAATGCTTTAAGGAGGGGAAAAATGCATTACAAAGCACGTTAGTGTAGGTTTGCCTGGGGATGAGTGAGGACTGGTGAAGGTAATCTTTCTGATAGATGGTAGAGAATTTCTCTTGAGAATTTGTTTCTGTTGCTATTAATTTTCTTTAGTGCAGTTATCTAGACTGTGTGCCTAGCACTTTAAAATTAGAAAACTTACTGAAAACCTTTATTCACAGCATAGCAGCATAAGGGGAAGGAAGGCTTTTTAAAAACCACATACTCTAGTGTGCTCTTGAGAGGCGTAAACCAGTGGGAAGTTCCCAATATCTGATAATCCGGCTTCTAGAGCACTAGTCAAACATTTTCTGTATATGTAGTTGAGATGTTTATCAATCTTACTGGCATATTGTAAGAATTAACTGAATATCTTCCCCCCCCACGGCCCCCACCCCCGCCGTGGTAGAGCGGATAGTTGTAAATGGATTTCATTTCATATGTATAATCCAGAACAAGAAATATGTCCAGAGATTCCATATTCTTTGAGATAACCTAGATGTTAGCATTTCTCATGGGCTTACTAGTATCTTTTGTTTCCTGAGCCTTCATCTTTGCACAAGGGAAACTGACTTCACATGAGCTGTTGGAAGGTCAAAATGGGGAAAAGTGTGCAACTGTGCCTTTGCATTTTTTTGACTAGTACCTAGGAGGCTACAGTTTCTGGTCTTCTATAAACCTAGATTTAGATCAAACCCAGTTTCCTGATAATCTAGGACTTTATTTTTTTGCTAACATTATGCTCAGCGGTAGCTGAGACATGCATATAAGAATAATGAAGTAACTATTCTTGAAATTTATGTAGTTTTCCTCTTTATTCTGTTTTTATTTTCAGTGGAATCTGGCTGAAAATCTATTCCAGTTGTTTTCCACCAAAAAGGACAATTTGGAAAATGAAGTCTGAACAAACAGAAACTGTTTCCTTAGGCTGTGCTGCTCTACATGATAGAGAGCCTGGGTACTGGAAGAAAGAATATATCTTCAAACAAATAGCTGCTGTCAAAAGTAGAGTAATGCGACTTGTTAAACCTGTAGATCTTTATACAGGTCTCCCACGTAGAAACAGAGAAGCTATAAAGTAAGCAATGCCTTGTCACAGATGTTTACTCGAGAATAACGTACAGAATATTAATGGCTTTGGAAATGCTGTGGGAATATGGAAAAAGAGCTATAAAATGTATATCATAATGAGAAGATACAATGATAGCCTATAAGTGACCTAGCCTGAGAAACATAAGTAGCAGTTAGTAGAAATTTAGAAATTCTGTTGGAAGCATAGTTTAAGTTTTGTCACTTTGAGAACCTTTTTTTAAACATCCCTCTCCCCTCTCAATTCCTAAATAACAGAGCCTCTGGCTTGAGTTGGATCATTGTTCTAAAGGACAAAAATGGAAAGGAACATGTAATGGAGAAGACAAACATATCATTTAAGGACACATCTGTTACTATACGTTGGTGTAGTACAAATTGGCCATGCTTAGACATCCTGTCAACGTTAAAACTATTTGGAGTTACGCCATTGCTTCCTGACCAAAGTGGAGCTCCCAGCAAGAATGGGTGAGTTTTAACATAGGATTTTTGAGGCTTTTGTTTTTGGTGTAACTGGTTGATAATGTGTCTGTAGGAGCTATCTGACCTTGGTTTGACTTAACAAGTTAATTCTTTCTTAGAAAGTCTCTCTATGGTATTTATTTCAGAGCCTATGCTCTCCTCTTCATTGGTAGAACTTTTTAGCAAGAAATAGATCTAATCCAGTAAGCTATGACATTAATTCATATGTTAATGTAGCTGCTGGCATGCAAGATACAGACTGTTAGGTTCTGCCTTGGAATCTAAGGCATAGATACAAATGAGCGTGAAACAAACATGTACATCTAGGAGAATTCAATGTGAGACATTTGGATTGGAAACAGTTCATCAATGTTTATGTGGCTGTGCTACTAACATTTTTTTTTTTCTATCTGATAGGTATGTATGTGAATTTAGGGAACTTGGTGTTTGGCTGCGTGTACAATACAAGTAGATGCATATAAAAAAAATAGTCCACAGCACAATGTGGGATAGGCGTTGTTTTGTAACTGAAGTGTGTACAATATTTTTCTGGCTTTATATTCTGAGAAAAGATGTTTAATTTAAAAGTGTGTATTTGAGTTATGTATGTATTTAGTTGCTGTCAAGGAGTTTTCCACATGTCTGTCTTATGTGTCATTTTAGTATATGCAGTATCAGCTACATGCTGCTTACACAAAACTGCTAGCAGTAGAGCTCTGAAAAGAGAGAGCTGTTGTTCACCTACAAAAAGCATGGTTCCTCAAGTAGAAGCAAAGTATTTGCTAAAAAAAAAAAAAAACAACAAAAAAAATCAAGAGAAGCCTTTTGTGTAAAGTCAGCTAAACAAGTCTTGCAGTGAAATTATGTGGGAAATGTAGTTGTTTTACCAAGATGATGATTCGTATGTAGAAAATAGTAACAGAAGATCTGCAGGCAGTTAGTGTATTTATTTCACAGAATCATAAGTTGTTAGAGCTAGCAAATATACATGAAGGTAATGATTTCACAAATATCAGAATGCTACTCGGAATGTTAGGAGTATAAGGAGCTAGTGCAGGGCCTTTGGGAAAGTCCCTGTGTTTATACCAGCCTGACTGACTTAAAGATGGAAAGGGTTGATGTCCCATCTCTGCCCCAAATCTTACAGTTTAAGGTTATGTGACGAAGTTCCTGTCGGTTGCTGTCTTCTAGCAGTGTGTAGTGGTAGGTGATACTATTGTGGTACTATTGGGAAATCTAAGAACAGTTTTGAATATAATAAGAGCCTAAGTCTGTGAAGGGTTTTGGAAAGAGTTTCTTCATTCTGAATAGGTAACGTTGACTCCCCTTTCTGCTCTTTTTTTATGCATCATTAGCCAATAAGAACGCCTGTGAAGTATGAACTTTAGTTAAAGGGTGTTATGGAGCTAAATTGCTTTAACTGCAGGCAAAATCTAGAAATAATCTAAAAAAGGAAAGCTTCCTCTAACAGAAGCTTTTAATTTTAGTTGTACAGTTTGATCCTTTCCTTGGAATTTTACTTCAGTGGAGGAAGAATTTACCTTCTTAGTAGCTTGCTTCATACTGTCAAATATTCAGTGATTCCATCTAGTACCAACATAGTATTAAAAACAAATTATAAAGTAATTCTGTGGCTATTTTGAAATATTGGGCAAGCACGTAAGTTTTTCTTCTCTTTTAAGTAGTATATTAGGCCATCCTATGGTGGCTTTTGTTTCTTTTCTTGTTGGGTGTTGAGATCCTGCTACTATGCTGTGGTTGTTCAAAAGTAAAATTTGTGGCTGTGCATGCTGAATGGTTTCAAAACCGTTTTCATCGTGTGCTGTTGGTTGGACTTCAAAGTTAAAAATTAAATTAGGCTGACCTTTTACATAAACAAGGAGACATAATCTTGTTGCTACATTCTACATGTTCTTTTCAAAGACCTCGTCGACATTCCTTAATTGCTGAATACCATTGTGCTAACCTGACTGAAAATAGTATAGCAGTTGGTGCTGATAACCTTGTCCAGCTCTTCAGTCTGAATCCAGGACTCTTAGTAGGACTTTGGAAGGTAAGATAACGTTTTGTTTCAATACGTTATTATGGCTTGAAGAAACAGATTCTTTTGCCTTGTAGTTTGGGATTTGGGAAGCTTTTTGGGTTTTGGTTGGTTTGTTTGTTTTAAATCTTCCTCTTTTTTTTTGATTTTGAAAGGTCTTTTCTAAACTAACAAGAAAATACAGGTAGGGAGAGCTAGTTGATGATTTATTGTACTTTAAACAGCTGTCGCAGGAGTATCTGTACTTAAATCCACCTCTAATTAAAAGAACAGTTATGTATCGTAGTATATTAGATACTGTACTGATGTTATTTCTGTGTTCAATTTTATTTATTTTGCAGTCTTCACATGACAAAGTTTGATATTCTAAAGCCATTTTAAGTAGAATGGTTTGAGGAGAGATGTACTTCTTCCCCTGACTCATGCCTTGCCCTGTCCCCATCACTTAAAGTGATGAATTCCCACAAGGCAACTTTGCTAGTTGTGTCCATTAATCTATATCACCAGATAGTCGTATCCTGCTCCAGCAGTAGGAACACTGTAAATTGTGCCCTTTTGGGGATATACAGTTCTTATTAAGTGTCTAAGTTAAGGGGTTAGTCTCTGTAGACTGTGTGTAGAGATGAATGTCTTCAGAGAGCAGTACAGAACATCTGAAGTAGACTTCTACTCTAGAGCAATTTGCATCTTTGCACTGAATACACTGGGACCTAGGTGTCTTCCTGAAGTTGCGTACAGTTAGGTGCTATGGAAGCCTGTCTATCTCAGGTGTTCTGCTCTTGGACTGAATTCAGAGGTGGCAGCCCTTTCTTTCTCCCCCTGCTGTGTTAATGACGTAGACTTGTATTATTTGGCACCGGCAAGGAGCTTTCCTCAGGGAGCCTGTGAACAGTTGCTCTAAGCTGTGTCTTATTTCCAGCTGGAAACTCTTGCTACCTCAAATGTGCACACTCACCAGAGGAATTGTTTAAAACCACAGTAGGGAGATTTGTTTCACTCTTACTTAAAGGTGTCCATTTCCTAGAAAACTTGAGACTGGCTGACCTGCGTGAGGTTGTCTCAATCTATGAAAAGCTCTGATAAGTGAACAGCAGGGTTTTTTTATCTTCAGAAGTTTAGTAGATTGGTGCCTCTGTGTTGTTGACCCTATGGTCTTGCTAGCACATTTCTCTTTCCAAGCATAGGAAGGGGTACTCTTTCAGCACCTGGAAATGGTTCAATCATAACTAAGTTCCAAAATGCTGTCAAGCATTGAGTGCCTCACTCTAGTGTATTTTTCCTGCTTACTTTTCTGAACAGCTGTTCTTACTCTGTATGTGGCATTAAGGCAGTTACATTAGGCACTTAACTGTAGATGAGTGTAATAATCGTAAATGACACACATCTTTGTTTTTTACACATAGCTTATCTGCGTAACAGAAGATGTTGATGCTAGTAGTTTTGACAACCAAGGACAGGTTATGTGGGCCTTCTGGTATTTCACAGAATCACAGAATGATTAGGGTTAGAAGGGACCTCTGGAGATCATCTAGTCCAACCCCCTACCAAAGCAGGTTCACCTAGAGCATGTTGCACAGGGTCACGTCCAGGTGGGTTTTGAATATCTCAGAGAAGGAGACTCTACAACCTCCTTGGGCAGCCTGTTCCAGTGCTCTGTCACCCTCAGAGTAAAGAAGTTTTTCCTCATATTGAGATGGAATTTCCCATGTTTCAGTTTGTGCCCATTGCCCCTTGTCCTGTCACTGGGCACCACTGAGAAAAGGCTGGCCCCATCCTCTTGACACCTGAACCCCTAAGGTATTTGTAAGTATTGCTAAGATCCCCCCTCAGTCTTCTCTTCTTCAGACTAAACAGACCCAGCTCTCTCAGCCTTTCCTCCTAAGAGAGATGCTTCAGTCCCCTGATCATCTTTGTAGCCCTGTGCTGGACTCTTTCCAGTAGTTCCTTGTCTTTCTTGAACTGGGGGACCCAGAACCAGACACAGTACTCCAGGTGTGGCCTCACTAGGGCTGTGTAGAGGTGGAGGATAACTTCCCTTGACCTGCTGGCCACGCTCTTCCTAATGCACCCCAGGATACCATCGGCCTTTTTGGCCACAAGGGCACATTGTTGGCTCATGGTGAGCTTGTTGTCCACCAGAACTCCCAGGTCCTTCTCTGCAGAGCTGCTTTCCAGCAGGTCAACCACCAGCCTGTACTGGTGCATGGGATTATTCCTCCCTAGGAGCAGGACCCTACACTTGCCTTTGTTGAACTTCATGAGGTTCCTCTCCACTCAGCCTTCTAGCCTGTCCAATTCTCACTGAATGGCAGCACAGCCTTCTGGTGTGTCAGCCACTCCTCCCAGTTTTGTGTCATCAGCAAACTTGCTGAGGGTACACTCTGTCCCTTTGTCCAGGTCATTGATGAATAAGTTGAACAAGACTGGACCCAGTACTGACTCCTGGGGAACACCACTAGCCACAGGCCTCCAACTAGACTCAGCACCACTGATCACAATCCTCTGAGCTCTGCCATTCAGCCACTCTCAATCCACCTCACTGTCCACTCATCTAACCCACACTCCCTGAGCTTTGCTATGAGGATGTTGTAGGAGACAGTGTCACAAGCCTTGCTGAAGTCAAGGTAGACAACATCCACTGCTCTCCCATCATCTACCCAGCCAGTCATCCTATCGTAGAAGGCCATCAGATTGATCAAACATGGTTTCCCCTTGGTGAATCCATCTTGACTATTCCTGATAATCTTCTTTTCCTCCACGTGCTTAGAGATGACATCCAGAATGAGCTGTTCCATCAGCTTTCCAGGGATGGAGGTGAGGCTGACCGGCCTGTAGTTTCCTGTGTCATCTGTCTTGCCCTTTTCGAAGACTGGAGTGATGTTGGCCTTCCTCCAGTCCTTAGGCACCTCTCCTATTCTCCATGACCTTTCAAAGATGATGGAGAGTGGCTTGGCAATAACATCTGCCAGCTCCCTGACCAGTCGTGGGTGCATCCCATCTGGGCCCATGGGTTTGTGGGTGTCCAGTTTGCCTAAATGATCTCTAACTTGATCCTCCTCAACCAAGGGAAGGTCTTCTTTTCTCCAGACTTTCTCTCGTACCTCCAGGGTCCGGGATTCCTGAGGGCCAGCCTTAGCAGTAAAGACTGAGGCAAAGAAGGCATTCAGTAACTCCGCCTTCTCCGTATCCTCCATCACCAGGGCACCCTCCTCATTGAGCAGCAGGCCCACATTTTCCCTAGTCTTCCTTTTGCTGCTGATGTACTTGAAGAAGCCCTTCTTGTCCTTGATGTCCCTTGCCAGATTTAATTCCAAGTGGGCCTTAGCCTTCCTGGTCGCATCCCTGCATACTCAGACAACCTTCCTATATTCCTCCCAAGTGGCCTGTCCCTTTTTCCACATTCTGTAGACTTCCTTCTTCCATTTGAGTTTTACCAGAAGATCCTTGCTCATCCATGCAGGTCTCCTGGATAGAGAAAGACTGAGAAACTCTGTGTGACTGATAAATCTCTGTCATTATATGTTTTATAGCTGTAATTTTGCACTACAAAAGTACAGGAGTAGCTAAAAAAAAAAGAGGTTGAGTAGGGGATGTCATTTTGTTTGGTAACCCAGGGAGAGGAAAACAATAGTTGCCCACTTTTTAGGACGGTAATAGACTCCTGGCAGTGAATAATTTTGCTATTGACTTATGTCTTTGCAAATGTGGGACTTTAAAAATATATTTTTATTTTAAAAAAGAGAGCTGAAATCCTAACATTCTGTGTGCTTGGAAGTAAATAGATACCTTTGACTCTGCTTAGTTCTCACATTGAGCTCTGAAGTTTTCTTTGAGCTATAAAGGCCTATAGAAGTATGTCTTATCATTTTCCCAGGAGTACATAATCTGGTGAAGATATCTGGAGTTTTATGTGACATTCAGTATTTCTATTGAATAGAGTCTATTTTACATATATTGTGTACTCTTGTGAAAAGGCAGCAGCAGTTATAGGAGTCCAAGTGTTAGAGCAAGCCATTATTAACATCGTTACAGTAACTGCAGAGTAATAAGCAGCAGCATTTATCTATGAATTTTAATGCTCAGGAAGGCTGTATGAAAAAAAAATGTTTCCAGATGAAAATACATCTACTTTAATTAACTTTTCAGGAGAAAAATGAAATTGCTTTTGTTATGGCGAGTCTTCATTATCATCAACTTATTGAGAGAAGCACTTTGGGTTCTGCTACTGTGTAAGTTTTGGTTTCTCCTTTGTGGGTAATAAAAATAACCTTTTGAATAAAGCTTTGAGTTTTACAGCTAAAATTGGCTGCTGGTAAGAGGTTTATATTTAGGCAGCAATTAGCTATTCTTGTTTAATATAAACAACAATTATGGTAACTATATACAAAGCTATAGAAGTATTTTCATAGTAAAATGTTGCTATTGTTGTGCTATTAAGGAGCTAATTTAGACGTACAAGTGTACTAGTACTTGCTGTATTGAGAAAGTTAGAAATACACTACACATACTTTCTCCCTTTTCATAAGCAGACTTTTTATTCCTTCTTCCTATCTGAAAGACCTAGAAAAGAGGGAGACATTTTAGGAAGTAGGAAAATAATCTTTAGCTGTGTGAGAGGGGAGAAAAAAATTCTAGTAAACTGATAAAGTTTATCTTTCAGTCCTATTGAAAAACTACTTGGATTTCTTATGAAGTATTTGTGTATAAGTGTATATTGCAGTGTATAATCTAATACCTGTTTATACACTGTAAACTGTTTAAAAAGACGGAGTTTTTTAGCTTTAGAGGATGATTTTGGGGATTTATTTCCCCCCCAGCCCACCCCCTCAGCTTTCTGCTCAGATACTGTTGTATCTACTGGTAGTCTTATGTGCCTGCTATAACTTAGCATGGTTCTTTTCACACAGAAAGTAAGACTTAACACCATCTCCTTTACTACAAAATAGGATCCTGTGTAGGAGCTGCTCAGTTCCATCTGGGATTTGGCTTCTTCTAGTCATTTGTGTGCAGTAGTTTCTGTTTTACGTTAGGCACAGACAAAATTATTCAATAAGTACTATTCCAGAGAATTCTGTAGCTAGTTGGCTTTTAGATTTGTAGTTAAGATGATGCATTTTTTTTTGCATAAACAAGTCCATATTTTGGAGTTTAACAGATGTAGCTTTTAAAGTTGGCTGCCATATTTTCTGCCTTTGGCTAGGCTGGACAGCAGGTTAAAAGTATTAGACGCTGTATTAGACATCTTAAAAGAAGTGTGATGAACTAGAGATGTTTCATTTTCAAAATCATTAATAAAGAAGAAAAGTTGTATCTTCTAATAATTTTTTCCCTTCTTACAACCTCTCTTAAAACGATAGTCTCCGTGTAAGGCTGTTTACTATATCTCTTTCTATTAAGTCATTCCCCATTGCTTAATTCTATTATTATTATTTTTTTAAAGTCAATATGCCCTTCCACCTAATAAACCTGTATTAGATGATGTTGACCCAGAATATGGACTGCATGACTATAGTCTACATCTTGATATGCACGGTGGAAGCTGCACGTACCTGTGTGGAACATTCAAGAACCTCTTCTGCAGAAAAGGTAGAGTTGACAGAACAGTAATGTCTGTTTTTAAAATGATCCTTGCTGTTATGTTTCCCCTCTTGTATCTGAAACTGAAATGGATTTTTAAGAGTAAGCTTTTTTGTTCATTGTGTGATTTCTTTATATCCGCATGGTGCGTTGTGTGGTGTCATAAGCTTGCTCTGTATGAAGTCTGCCTGCAATTACTTTGACATAACGTCGGGCCTGAGACAGAAGTTCTGCAGATTGTCAGGATATTTTCCTTTGGTTCAGTGCTGAGTTAATAATGTAGTGGCACAGCTTTTGGTGCAGGTTGATGTTCCTTCCACTTGTATAGTATAAGAGAGAGAGAGTTTGTCCTCATGCATTTTGGAGACCTATTTCTGTAGAATTCTTCTCAAGTATACTTTAGGTGCATTGACACATTAAATATATTTGCAAGATACTGTGAACTTTAAGATTTATAGCTTTTATTGAGATCAACTTAAGGTTGCCTCTTCTGACATCCTTTCATTGTGTAATAAACAATTTCAGTGATTGTTTTTAACTGTGCTGCTTTTTTTCAGTTCTTAGCATTTCTTTTAATGAGACTTGATTGGCTGTCCTTGTTGTTCATGTACAGCCCAACTTAATAATTGCACTAGGGTTTTGCAAAATAGACGGGTGATCTCTGTTTTGACTTAACTTCGGCACAACCCTGACTACAGCTACGCAGGTGTCTTTCTGTCAGCAGAGACAGATTAAAATATTAAACTTAAAATTAAACAATTACAATTAACCTCTGTTTAGGTTGGTTTATTAGCATTTTATTTTATGCATCCTTCCATTTAAACAGAATTGGTAATATGGTCTTGTTGATAGATACTGTAGGGTGAATATGCTGAATACTTTAAAATTGAATTGAAAGTATTAGATAATGTTTCTTGTTTTCAGGAAGCTGTGACAGGCTTTTCATATGACTCATAGAAGCCATGAATACTACATCTAGCTTTTTAATAAACATTCTTGAAATGTATTTACCTAGGTTTTCAACTTTTTAAGTGTAGCTTTGTAGCCATATGGTAGTCTAAGCTTTGGCTTTTCAATATTACTCCTTGTTGATGTTAGGTGATGTGTGGCGCTTGCAAAATGTAATGGGGTGATTTTTGTGTGTTTAGAGAGCTTTTAAGATTTGTTTGTAAAATATCGTATCATGTATTTGAAATGTTTTTTGCCTGACCTTGAAAATTGATTTGCAAGTTTAAATGACCATTTCAGCATGGTAAGGCTTGTTGTTGCCACAAGAATTAATGTTAAGCACTGCCTTTCCTGTGAAAATAATCAGATTACAACTTGCAATGAAGGCTTGGTTAGCAAAACAAACTCGCTTGGCTTTTAGCTAAAATAAGTGCTTTTGAACCACTAGGCTCTTTGTTTCTTTCCCCTGAGGTGTGTCTACACGATACATGTTCTCTATATTGGTATTCTGTTTATTTGGAAATATTTCTTCCCTATAACCTGTACTGGTTAAAGGGCTGCTTTGGTGCTATACGTGTCTTGCATAAACTCTGGACTGTAGATATTATAAAGGGACAATGAAACAAATTCTAGATCAGGCTGAAGAAAGCTCTATCCAATTTGCTTCCTCGGTGTTTCCCTCGGTATGTTTAACATAGCTTGCTCTGCCCTTTAATTTCCTTTTCTCATCTGACTGGGATGAGGAAGGGGAGATTTCAGTACTTAGCACGTCAGCTTCTTGCTAATTTCTAGGCATACTTTTTCTTTCTTATGGATATGGGACTGCAATGGAGCTTTTATATTTAAAAAGAAACATTATAAAGGCTGAATTAACTAACCTGTGAATAATTAGCCTTCAGATTCCTGATCTGTGTCACCTGTTTCCATTCTGGCTTAAAGTTATGAAGTAGCTCCAATAGGGGATTTATAACTTACGCCTTAGCCAGGTGACCCGTCTAGCAATGCAGCAGTTCATGTTATTAATGCCATGCAGTAGTAGTGATGTCCTGGGCTTCATTAATTTATTGGCAGTATGCTTTTTTCAGTCTGTTTTTATTCCATGAAAATTTTCATTTGTTTTGAATGAGTGAGAGGAATAGCTGCTTCCATTCAAATCTGAATTGCAGTTAACTGAATAGTCCTTTGGAAAAAATGCTTGTTGACTGATGTTGTTTAAAGCCTCCTGTATAGAAGCTCAACTTTAAATGCAGGCTTTCAGTGTTCACTCAGTAAAGCTTGACTATTTATTTAAAGTACTTTTATCTTGAATGAAATCTTGTCGTTGGATTTGATTTACTGAGGTTTGGAACTGAACTATTTGGGTAGGTTTCAACTTAAAAGCGTTTTTGCACTTTGAGCTGGATCCTGAAAGCTGGATTCTGCGTACATTTTCCTCCCTGAGTTCTCTGGGACTTCACTGCAAGGACAGTGGTTATCATTGTCTTGAGTGATGCATTTTCCTTCAACCCTACAAAAACTTCCTGGGCATAGTGCTGTTGGTTTTATTGTATTCACACTCCTATTCCAGACAGTGTCTGTATTGAAAAACCTGCTGCTTCTGTCCCCTGTCATGTGTTGGGCTGCTTCCTCCACGCAGTAAGTATTCTTTGGACTCCCTGCTTGTGAGTGATGTCGTTCCAGCATTGGTTTGTGGCCAAGCTTCTCTTGGGAATTGCTTGGCCCCACGGTACCAATTCAGAGAAGTTTCTGGCTTCTGTGGTAAACTGTGGGCTCTCTTTCTATGTCACTTCGTTGTCTGCCTTCAGCAGCCACCAGGCAAAGGCTTTTGTTGCTCGTTCACACAGGCTTTAGCTCAAAGCCAGTGTTTCTGATGTTGCTTCTTCGGTCTTCAGCCTTATGCTGCTGCTTGGGCTTGATTGAAGAACCACAGGCAAAACACTTCTCTCTTTTTTTCACTTTTGCAGCTTGCATCTTAAACCTCTACAAGCCCTTCAGTTATCACTTACCATCCAGGGCCTGCTACTGGATCCTGACAAGCAGTATTTTCCTGGGAATTCCTTCTCTCCCTTCCTATCTGTCTTCTGCAAGTACTAGTTACTTAGTTCTGTTTCTCCCCCTGCCCCCCCCCCTTCTTTGAGGTCTCTAGTACTTTCATTTATTCTTTTAAGAGAATATATCTTGTTCAAGGATGTTTGCTTAAGGGATGTCCTACTAAGAAATCTGCTTGTGTCACGGTGTGATGCTTTTTTTTTTTTTTTTTAGTAGTCAGAAATCTTGTTTGTTATGATGTACCCCAAATTATATTTAGACCATTGGACTCCCTGGTTGACTTTCCTCCTCCAACAGTGACGGGAAAAAAGAACGATTAAAAAAAGTCAATCTCTTCTGGGGGGAGAGGAAGTCATACCAAAGAAATATGGTTACGTGTAGTAATAAGATAAAAAAAAATCACAAAGAAATCTTAATAATTCTGTCAAAAAATGAAAGTGAGACTTTGGAAAGCTATTTGAAAATGAACAAATCCATAATTTAAAAACTTAATTCAAATCAAGGCATACTGCTTGTCGGTTTAAGTGATGCAATATCCTTTCCAGGGAGGAGTGAATTTATCTTTATACCCTGTTAGTATGGGGTTATTTGAGTTACCAGACAGAGAAGAGAGATTTTATTTTTTTATTTTTTTTTTTTAAAAAAAGGGGGCAGTGTATCTCCTCATTTATTTGATGTGTTATGAGCTTGACTTTCGGGGAATGGGCAGTGATGGAAGCACTGGTGGCATGAAATTGAAATACTGAACATGGAATTTACCCCTTGCATCCTTGCGTAAGTCCTTTAGGTGGCATTCAGATTTTTATACTCAAATATACCAAATTTTTTTTTTTAGCTGCTGCTTCTACTGTGGATCACAGAGTCAAAGCCCTGAATTGCGACTTAAATTCTCTATAATGTACTTGATACCCAGCTGTTGGTGTATGTCAGGGTTCCTTATTGGTGAGAGAGAGGAAAGTAAAGACAAGGAGAGAGGAAGCGAGAACATTTACAGTGTACTTGGGCTCAGTTTGATTTGTAGTAGTATAATGTTACATATTGTTAATATTTTCAGGTGACATTGCAAATGGATATTTCAGGCTCACAGTTGTAAGCTTAAAGGATAATACGAAGCACTTGCCTCTTATTGGGACAGTTGGCTTATCCTGGGAAACAGATGTGTTTAAAGGCAATGTAAAGGTCAGTCAGAAATATTCTTTGTTTCTGGAAATGCTTATCTCAAAACAGAATTATGTTTATGCATCCTAAATATGCCAATTTAAAAAAAAATGTTTTTTGTTTGTGGAAGGTGTCTGTAACTAGGAAAAAACCTGAATTCAAATATTGCGAAAATGATGTGAATTTTGAGGGGAAAAAAGTTTTATCCTTTCTGCTTTGAAGTCTAGATTGCATGACAGACCCATTATGCATGTGTGATGACTCCAATGCTTTCCACTCAGCAAAGATGCTGTGACTGACCAGCAATGCTTGGAAATGCTGAATAAAAAATGTACTGCAGGTGTGCTTTTTGTGGTGTTTTTTGTTTCTTTGTTTTTGTTTTTGTTTTTTTCAGGCAATAAGTCTTGAACCTCCAGGGAAATACTCTGTGGTTCTGTTGTAGCATGTATGTGCAATGAAAGTTAGAAACTGTTGGAGAATGTTAAAATGCTGACAGACAGGCAGAAATGAGAGTCCACATTCATGCAGTCAGCACCCAGCTCTTCAGTCATGTACATGGGTCAGCTGGATTAACTGTTTGTATTTTAGGGGAATTCTCACTCCTTCTCTCGTGTAAAATTCCTAAAAGAATTATTTTTAAAAAAAGTTTGAGAGTGGTTCTGTAGATTTTGCGATAGTGATGAAGGCACATGTTTTTAAATGTACTTCAGCTGCATGAATATTTCAGAAGTACCAAAAATACTGATAAATGTAACTTAAGCACTACTGAAAAATGATCTGGTTCAACACTTGATTTCAATTTTGACGCTTACTTTGAAAAAAGTAACAATGAATAAAACTGTCGTTTCTGCTAATTCTGCATAAGTGTAGAATGGAATACTGTTTGATAACAATATTTTTCTTACAGACATTCTCATACTTTTTTTTATAGTTTACAGTGTCAGCCAGCTTTCCTATTCAATGAGGAATATAAAATTTATCTTAAAAATTAGTAACCTACTAGTATCTGTTGGGAACATCGACTACAGTTGGATGACAGTTTCCATTCAGCCCTCCCTCTCTAATTGCTCATAGCAAATTTTTTTCTTCAGATTCCTTGTTTGCATAGTGACAAATTTGTTCACTTGCATTTTTTCTCAGTTTGTACTAAACTTTTTTGAGTTGGGTGTTTGTTTTCAAAAGAACAACAAATCCTTCCCCTGTGTGTACGTTGGTGATGAGAACGAATTCAAGCTAACAAGAAAATGCTTTTAAGGCAATGGTTTGCCATCCTTCTTTAATTGCCATAAATGTTCGTTGAGAACCGTAATGCAGAATAGGTGCTTTTTTGAGGCTTCTGAAAAAATTTAGACTTGGTTTATTTTATTTCATTTTTATTGTGTATCCCATTGATTTTGTTAGAACTATTTGCATGCTTAAAGTTAGTGAGATCTTAGCACATAATTACAGAATATGCTTCATTTGCTTGAAAAGCATATGGTAGGAGGTAGGCAATCTGGCTGCCGTGTTGGGCAGATATCAGAAAATTAAGGCTCCGCAGAGACCTTATTGTGGCCTTCCAATATATAAAAGGGGCTTATGAGAAAGACTGAGGGAGACTCTTTACCAAGGCCTGTAGTGACAGAACAAGGGTTTTAAACTGGAAGAGGGTAGATTTAAATTGGACATTAGGAGGAATTTTTTTTTACGATGCGGGTGGTGAGACACTGGAACAGGTTGCCCAGAGAAGTTGTGGATGCCCATCACTGGAAATGTGCAAGGTGAGGTTGGATGGGGCTTTGAGCAACCTGGTCTAGTGGAAGGTGTCCCTGTCCATGGCAGGGGAGTTGGACTAGAGGATCTTTAAAGGTCCCTTCCAACCCAAACCATTCTGTGATTTACAGCTGCCTGGCAGAATTTTTTCTTCCATTAAAATAGTCGTGTGTAGCACATAAAAGTCTGGGAAATTAACTGTCAGAGGAAACGGAGACCTGTGGCTGTAGTCTTTAGTTTAGCGCTGTCCTGTGTGCTTACAGCATAAGTTGTACTGAATATTTGTTTCTAGGAAAAAATAAATAATTTCAATATTTTTTTAAACCCCTCATTTTGTGGCCAATACATAGCTGTGGGTAGAATTCAATTTGGCTTTTAACATAAATCTCTAAAACTCTTAAAGCATGTGAAGGCCAGATACAATCAGCCACAGCAGCAGAACATGTCAGTGCTTTGAATTTATTTGAATTTTGTACAGTACTCTGAAGGGGAAAAAAAAAAAAAAGGTTTTTTTGGCTCTTCTGTGTATGTTTTATAAAAAATTAATTGCTGAAGTACAGATAGTTGGAAATACATGGGAAGAAAAAACTGCCCAACACTCAAGGCCACCCTGCTTTACTTTTCATAGTTGGCCTTTGTTATGCAAGATGTCAGACCAGAAAATAGTAATTCTTTCTTGTTTCGTGTAGATTTATAGCTTGTATAACTTATTAAATAATCATCAGATTTGGTTTGAATTTTGTATTTTCAGCATAGTCTACAGTAACAAACTTAGGAGAACTGTATGTATCCCATTACCCTTATGTTTGTACCATCCCTCTGTATTGTTCGATTGAAGTGCAGTAACAGTGAAAGAAATGTTAAAGCAAAGGAAGCACAACTATGCTGTGCAGTGAAATAAAGCATTCTAAATTAATTTTTTAGCATGGAATATGTGATGTTGGTTTGTTTATGCTTTTGGAGCATATGATACTCCTGGAAGTAAAGCATATATATATAGCATAATTAGGATCATCTGATTCATTTAGTGATTCAGAACTCATGAGAATAGGTAACAGCTGATACTAACAACCCATATACTTCTAAAGCATGTGTGAAACCATCAGTCTGCAAGTGCCCAAGAACTGACATCCTGACTTTAGCATTATAAAATGATGTAATAGTGTAGTGTTGTAAAGAAATATTTTCAAGAATTTTTGAAAGGAAGAATTATTTGAAGGGTAGAAAGATATATTAATATTACCTTTCTGGGAACTGAAGCTTGCAGCCATTCAAAAAGTGCTGTGTACCTTTTGTTTATCGCTGGCATATAAGGGTAATTGCTGTGTCTGTACATTGCCTTGGGGGTGGTCTCTTTGAGTACCTTTGCAAACAGCTGCATTCGCACAAGTTTAGCACCTGGTTTTAAACATAGGTTTCTTTCTCATATTGAAAGGACTGTCATTATTTTGAATGGTAAGATAACATCTGTGTTTCTCAATTATTAGTTAAAGGCTTAAAAAATGTTCAAGAAATAATGTCTGTTTTAGGTTGGCAGTGCTGCCTTCTATAGCACACTTTTTGATGTCTGTAAGTTGCAATTTTGGTTTCTGTATAAAACCTCTGAATAAGTATTTGTTGCTTTGCAGTAGTCAGTGGAGCACTATCAATTATATGTTGAGATTTTAGCCTTCATACCAAAAATTGCTCTCTGAACCATTGATATTTCTCCTAAAATCAGGGACAGAGCTACTTACTGTGCCATGGCATAGGGAAATAATCTCTTCTGCTTGTGTTTGTAGGACTGCTACGTGATGGATGTTACTCTCTTGGATGAAACTGAAAAGCTCTTCTGGTGTTTCAGTGCCCCAGTCTACATGAAGCTGTCTTCCGAGGCATCCAGCCTTTATGACTATATGGGTCATATCTATACCACAGACTATGCAGATTCAGAGGGTAAAGTCTGTGTTGAGTTGGTATGGTTGGAAAAAAACAAGGAATATATTATAGTCAACTTGGTGCTTTATATAAGCACCAAAAAGGTAAATAACTGGTATGGAACAAATTACTGACTTAATTGAGTCACTAATTTTCTTGCTTTAAAAAAAAACCCCAAAAAAAACCCCCCCCCAAAAAAACCCCAACCAAAAAACATACTAAACTTTTGATGCTTAAAATTGATACCCATGAGCAAGACTGTTCCTGCAAGTTTTTCAGTAACAACTGCAATTGCATATTTTGTTTTTAATTGGCATTGGAGGGATTGAAGAGACATGTTGATATAAAAGAATGTTTTTCTTCTCTGTTGAGCATCACATGGTTAGTCTGTTTCTGGTACTAGGTATATTGAAATTATTTTTAGGAATATTTTTCTTTATAGATACTTGTTACTGTGGTTAACAAATGGCTTCTTGTGAGAGCCATACTGTGAAGATGCCTTACCTTACATAAGCTACACTGTTTTTGAGAACATTGACTTTTATGCCTAGTAGTAAAACAGCATGTGTGCTGTTCTCTTCAGATTCATTAGTGTTATTGGTAAATAACAGGTTTTGACAGGTTTTGTTAAATGCAGAAATACTTTTTT
Organism: Nyctibius grandis; assembly: GCF_013368605.1. NCBI lineage: Eukaryota > Metazoa > Chordata > Aves > Nyctibiiformes > Nyctibiidae > Nyctibius > Nyctibius grandis. Next base: position 46,683,040 of record NC_090660.1, read on the forward strand.
TTTTTCAGAAAATACTTCACTTAAATGTATTCTAGTAGAGGATTTAGAAGGTAGACAGGAAGTCACAGATCTGAACACATGGCAGTTAAGGCATTTGTTGAGAAAATCACATATAATGTCTATTATGAAATTCCTTTAAATTCCTGTTTGTTCTGTTTTTCCATGTTCTAACCGTCTGTCTGATTTGAGCTTAGATACTTGCCTCATGTATTGGCCTATGACTAAGTGTCCCAATTATCAGCACACCTGAGCTGATGTTTGTTTTTACTGAATGTATGTAAGGTTCAGTTGTTTTGGAAACAATGCATATCTGATACAGTTTATCTAACAATAAGTATTCATAGAACAGTTGAATGTATGTTCCTGATCTTTCAGATTCTTTGAAGTAACTTTAGGACCAAATCTTCTACTCACTGTATTAAAAAAAATAAAATGACATGATAGTGGGACTCCAGTGTCATTACATAGTGTGTTACAAACCACAGCAAATTTGTGTAGTTTCGCAGTATTCTGTTAATAAAAAAGCACAACTATATTGTTGATTTCTGTGACTTTATTATGGTAGTGATTTCCTTAAAAATAATTTCTCTTTTCTTTATTCATTTAAGTACGTTAATTAGTTCATGCAAGCAATGTTTATGTGTAAGCATTTGGGCTCTATACTACAGAGACAGTAGGAGACTTCTACTACAGCGATATGGTTGTTTCTTGATGTAACTTTCAAAGATAGTAAAGTTAAGGCTGATTCAGTTCTAGTTTGACTTGTATGACCTTGCCTAATGAGGAAACAGAAACACTTCTGTGTTTGGTGGTTAACCAGTGCAACAAGCATGATCAGCTGCATTCTGTCTCCTTTCTTATTGACTGCTGATGGGACTGGGATCCCTTGAAGTAATATAAATGTTTTCACAAGTGGACTGAGTGTGATGAATGCCAGAACAACAGATGCTGAAATTTATGCCGCACAGACAAGTGGCCAGTCAAGATTTTCTTTTGCCTGAGGTTAGACTATGAGGCACCACCTTTAGCAAGGAAATGGTAGGTCAGTCCCCCCATTCTCTCAGTCGTTGGCCTCACTGCTAGGCCTCTAAATGAAGATGTAGAAGTATTCTGACTGCATTGATCCTTTGAGATGTGCAAGTATGTTCTCTGACCTGCTGTGAAGCTGCTGGAGTCATTGGGCACTCAGCAGCCATAAAATGGTAAGAGTTCTGTCACTGCTCACTCTAGCTGAGTTTTTGTTGCATTTCCAATGTGTGGGGTTTTTTTTAAAAGTGAAGTACTTCCCTTTCTTTAAAAAGCAATTTCAATTTCTAAAGCATTTGACTGTTTTATACAACTGAATATTTTATAGAAAATTCTGGTGTCACTGTTGACATGAAATAAGAGAGTATGCTGTCCTTACCCCCAATACTCCAATCTAGTAGCCTGAAAGTTTTCCAGCTGAATTAATGAGGAAGAGGGTAAGTCTTTAGCGGCACTGTCAACCTGAAAAGTGATACAAGGCATAGCAGAGTTTTCTCAGGCTATTGCTAACTTATTTCTGCTGTTCATAAACAAGAATGTGTATATGCAGCAGACCCAAGCAAATGGTGGTTCTGAGTTCTTAAAAAATGGATGTAACTGTTGCAGAGCTGTTCTCATGCATCTTCACTGAAGTAACAGGGCCATAATCTTGTCCGTTCTGAAGATACGAAGACAAAGAATCTATTTTTACCTTGTCAGATAGGTCTGAGATGGCCCTAAACCTGCTGTAGTATTATGCCATGTGTACACTGCTTTAATTTCAGCTGACAGTTGCTTTTAACTTGCACAGCAAAAGCAAATTCAGTAGTTACCACCTGTATGATCAAACCTGAAATGTTGCATGTGGCTTCATTTAAACTCCCATTTCTTTAACTCCCATCTTCCTTTCTTTGTATAAGGGAGGACATACACTGAACCTCCACAAAGAAAAAGGATGACGTTAGGTAGCTGCCCCGGCCCTTTTCATGAAAGAAAATATCATCTGTTCCAAAAAACTACACATTTTGATAAAATCTTCAGCTAATCTTCTGCTAAGTCCCTTTTTATATACCTAGTGCAAAAGGCAGTAGGATGAGTTGCATGTCCCACTCTTGCTGTATAAAAGACAGTTGTTAGAACAAATTGGAAAAATGGAGGCACCAGCTGAAATCTCATCATCAAAATACAAAACTGGTTGTGACACTAAGCCTTGCATCACATTTTCCTCTTAATGCCTCAGGATTTCTTGCAGCTGCTTTTAATGATTTTGTTAGTGTTCCATACTGAAGACAGGACAATGTCTTTGCTGTAATTGCATCATTTATCCAAGTAGTAGGACAATTTCTGTGAGAGAAAGTATAAGCACTTGGTAAGTGGAAAAAAATTTAAAAGTTAAAGATTTTACGTGTATTTGTGTGCTCTTCAGGGACCAAGTCATCCAAGTAAAAAGAGAGTAACCACCACCAACTTTTCAATGAGTGTGTTTAAGTACTCTGCAACAGATAGAACTGTAATATTTTTAAAAGGGTGATTTACCTGGTAGGCAAGCATAAAAACAGTACTTATGTTTATTTTATTGCAAATATAATAGTGCTCATTTAGCGTAATGAGATTAAATTGCATTGAAAAGGAATTGGTTAGTATGAAAGAGTGATTTAATGAAAGGGCTTTTGTGAGATTATTCCAACAGTGGAGGAGTTGTCTTTTTAATAGAACTACATCTAAATGTTAATCCTGCCATTTGTCATTGTTTTGCCAGATGTCTGCTGTGTACCTAAACGCTCCCATATTCTGTGTTCTAGATTTTTTCTTTCTTTTTTTTTTTTTTTTTTTTTTTTTTGAAAGAGGTACTTGTAAATGGAAAATGTCTTCAATGAACAATTCATTAATATTCTTGGGCACTTAGTATGATCTTCCATTGATACAAGCTGGAACTGTGTTGGTTTATATCATCTGAAGAATTGTCCTTAATTTTAACACTGCCACTCTGGAGTCGTTGCTCTTTACTGCTGTTCACTTCCTTTAGTGGGGAACTAATAGCAGCTGTGTCTTTCTGAAGTCTTTATAGTGTGGGCTAGTAATCATGGTATTTTTTTCAAACTGGCCTTTCAATTGCTTTGGTTTTTCTTCCCATCTTTCTGCAATGGCTAGTAGAGAACCAGCTCTGCTTTCATACTGCATTTCTGCTCCAATGCACTTCTGATAACTTGTGATTGAATACAGAAAGCAGTTGTACGGTGGATGGCCTCATCACAGATGTTTTTTTCCCTGCCTGGCCTCTCTCTCCCTATTTAGCGGGCTTGTTTTGATTTGCGTTCTTCCATTAGATATTTAGGTATGGTCTTGATTTCATTGAAACTGTTCTCATTGTCATATGCTTGCTTTTTGAGACAAGTACTGTCTGTCTGTCTTTTTGTATTTTTTTTATTCAGCTACGTGGGTATCTGATGCTAGTGATGGAGTATTTAGCAAAAATATCTGTATAGTATAATTATACCATGAACTGATATGGATTAATACTGTTTCAGATTAAGAATCTAGACAAGTAATCAAGTTGTATATCTTAAGTATATCTTAATGAGTTACTGTCCAGCAACAGTCATGTAGCCTACCTTGTATATACTGGGTGTTCCAACACATTCAAACAATTAGAAGGAGATTTAGGTAAAACATTTGCTCTCCTGCCTGTCTGGCATATTACTCCTGCTCAGCTGATACGCAGTGACTCACTAAGTCGTAATAACTGAATCTGAACTCAAATATACCTGCATTAGAAACTGCACAGATAAAACAGTGTTTCAAGAAATTAAAATGAGAACAAGTGATGGGTTTTAATCCCTGCTTGTGTGTAGTGGGTTGGAAGGATATTAATATGAAAAGTTAATTCTGTCATTTTTTCCTGTCTCTTGCTTCCACCATAAATCAGAATGGGAAATGGTGGCAACAAGGATAACTGATGAGTTGTGTGTAGTGAGGAAGGATTTATTGTACTGAATGTCAAAAGTATTGCTTGTTTTGGTCTTCCTTCAAATTCTAAACCATTTAGGGGTCTTTCTTGTGCTGTGCCTTTTTTGAAATGTCTGTGAAAAAGGAGTAATGTTACTTTGTATTAATGCTACTCCAGTTGTAGAAATTATTATTAGAAAGTTGAAAACTGTAAGGCTTTTAAACACACCAAAGAAAACGGAAATGGGAGTTACTCTTTTTAAGTTGTTTATCTCTTTTGAAGGCAGATGAACCTTTTGAAGGGAAATGCACTTATGAGTCAGATACGATTCGTACATTAGTAGGTAGAATTACTTTTGTTCTGCATACAGACCACTTAGGATGCATGTTAATGACTTTTTTTTCCTCTCCTGAATCAGTCATGCACAAAGTTAAATTCAGCTGTCTTGATGAAATCTTATCCAAAAAAACCCCACAAGGTAGGGAAGAATGTGTAATAGCTAGGTAATGTCCTGATTATTCACTGAAATACCATAAATCAGTTTAATCTGCAGGGGTTGGAAAGTATTTAACTGTTGCACAAAAACCCACCACCACCAAACCCCTCAAGCTAAGGCAGATACTTAGCTTATCAGAGTTCAATATCATCAATATTTCTTCCATACCAAAGATAATACATTTTTACAAATATGCTGAAAAAACCTTTTGATGTTCGGAAAAATCTGGAAATAATGAGTAAAGATAAAAAATATACTGAAAACTTCCAGTGTTTGGAAACATCTGGAAATAATTAATAAAGTCAGTATTCTTATTCGTGATTATCAGTGGTTCTTTGTTCATTGTTATCTCATTTGTTTTAGAACGCCTTGATTTACAACTTTCCCTTATTTTTGTCCTGTTAGAAATGTGCAAAGAGAGGTGTCTGTGTGTAGCTAGTTAAAATGTTTAACCAAAACCTTAAAAGAGAGGTGAGGCACTCTGAAACTAAATAATTCTATTTCACGTTTGCTACCTGTACATTATGGTAAGTAAAAGAATGTTTTTGAGGAAAAAAACCCTGTTATAGTAATTATACCACATGTCCACCATGTTTTGTTCTAATTTTTACAAATGTATATAAGGATCTTAAAATTTCACTTGTAATTCTATTATAGAGTATATTTGTAAGAATGGGATATTTGTGCATGAGGAAAGACTGAACTTTGTAATGCTGATATTATGCTATCCTGAAAAGACATTTAATGAATAAGTAATAGAATAATACAATTACTTAGTAATTTTTTTATTTCAAGTTTTGCACCTGCTTTCACATATTGCAGGACATGTGGTGAAGACTGAATTGGAAATCCACTGTCTTTAGGAAGTGATTGAAGAAGTAATTGAAATCCTGCTCCTTTTTTTTAATCTTGGCACTTCAATTTTACAGCTTATATACATTCTTAAAAAAACCCGGTGGCACAAATGTGCTTGCATGGACAAACCATTAAGTTACTGAACATGATCTATGTTTTGCTCTGGGATCAGCAAGTAAGTACAGTGTAATGTCTAATGTACTAGAGGCCTTCTACTTAAGTTACTAGACACTTATATGTGGAATTTTAATTTACTGTCGCAGAGCACTCTCTGAGACTCTTCTGCTATGCCTTGGTTGCTCATTTTGCACCTGCAGTAATTTTGTGCAACTAGTGTGCAGTAATATTTCAGTGCAAAGAGGAAGATGTCTGCAAATTTTAAAGTCCAAGGAGAGCCCTATCTGCAAGTCAGACTGCACATCCTTATTTGTGTTACATGGGACATTTGTTCCAGGATTTATTAAAATTGGAGTTTCGGTTGGTGCTTTAACTCAGCTCTTTATGTTTATTCCTACTAATTCAGCAGTAAGGATTTCCAGTATAGATGTACTTTATAATCTCATATCTCTATCAGAGCTGAAATAAATTATCTAGCAGTGAAACTGGGCAGAATTACATCCAGTAAGAGGAAGAAGATTTAAGTTTTCTGGTTTGTGTTGATAGTTTTGCCTTGACTATTAAAAATTGGTTCAAGCAAATTACCTATACCCAGTATGCTTGGGTATTAGCATAGAAACATTCTTGATTCTTGCTTTTCTTACCAGTTATTTTTATAGAAACCAATTCTCAGATGTTAGCAGACTGCCCCAAATTTATGACTGCTTGATCCAACTGAAAATAATGCACACTGGTTGACTGTTGTAGCAGGTACTTGTTCATCTGAGATTCTTCTCTGAAAAATTAATTTCTTCTCTTTTAGAGGTAAGAGTAACGGAAGTTGATTTGCCCCTTTTGTCCTTCATTAATAATTTTTGCTGAGCTTTCATTAACATTTATGTTCTCATAGTGTAGACTTACTTACCTAGGTAGAGAGTATGTGTGTATCTCTGTGTGAAAAGTTATTTATAACTCCAGGTAATCATAATACATTTTCTAGCTGTGAATAGTTTGCTGCCTCCTTTAAATCTACAATTTGAATCTTTTTCCAAGGACTAAGGTTTTGGAAAGTTGTTTTTCAAGACCCAGAGATGATTTTAAGATGCTGGAGATATCTCTCTCTCTCTGATGCTCCCCACCCGCCCCCCCCCGCCTTTTTCTTATTTTTTTTTTCTCTAGAGGCCTATGTCACATCATTGCAGCAAATTTCAGACAGGACATTTTCTCATTTTACTCCTTTTATTGATTTTTTTTTTTCCTAGCCCTATGGAAGCACCCACCACCTCTTACTAACCTTGTTGTGCATTTGGCATTCCAGGCAGCTCCTGTGTAGAGCAGTATCATTCTTTTCATTTCCTTTTCTTGTTTCAATGTGATATATAAAATAACACACACTAACTTGCGCACAAAGTCTTGTTCATAGAGGATGGCTCATGACAGTTCACTCTGTTTTTCACATGGGGAGCAGCTGGCATCTGTGCAAGGTCACCTGTGGTTAAGCATTCATTTTTTCTGCCATTAGGGTGTTTCTTCTCAAGGCACCAAAACAGCTGGTAGTCTGACTGTCCTTGTAATCTGTTTTCATGGAATGATTCTGTCTTGCATATGCTTACTTGCTTTCTCTTTCCCTCTCCTGCTGTATGTGTTTCTTGTAAATGTGTTTGTATGAGGAAGCAAAGAACTTCTTTACTGCTAAGAGGGTATAGGATAGGCAACAACTGATAACTTTTAGGCACTGGTCACTACCAATGTTTCCCATGTAGCAAGGTAAGACTTGAACTGGAGAGCAGCACCAAGTTCTGCTGTCTTAGAGGAAAATGAATGCTTCCTTGCCTCGGCTTCCCCCATGTACCTGTTTCTTTCCTGGGAAGGTAGTGAAAGACTGTAGTAACAGGGTTCCTACCCTAGGTAACTTTCTAAGGTGCATAGAGGCAAGTGAGATAAATCTAAGCCCTTTGAGTCCATGAACTTTCTTGCACCAAGGTAGAAGAAAGAGCTTGCCAAAGAGCTTGTCATGAGATGTGTTCCAGAAGAGAGATGGAGTTTGGATGGAAGCAGAAAGTCAGTGTGGATGGCCCATGGAACTCACTGGTTTGTTGTAATCCTTATGGAGAGGTGATTTTTTTTTTTTCCAGGATATCTCTCAGAATACAAAGTTTACCCACGAGCTGGGCAATTTACTGAGCAGTAATTCACTGGAATTTTGGACTAGCCCTTCTGTGATTTGCATTACTGACGATACCAGCCTTCTACGCTATGGACCACTGCTGAGGGTTCACGAAATGCAATGTAAGGCTGGTACAACAAATGTCGCCAACAAATGGTAATCTTTGCAGCTCCTCCTTGGAAACTGCAGCAGGAGACTGCAAGAAAAAGGTCACTGTATGTAATGGCACGTACAAAGGTTGCAGCTGAAGGTGGAAAAAAGTTCTATACTTTAGGCTTCAACCTCTACCCCTTTTTCTTATTTTTTTTCCTATTGCTTTTGCTTCTTTATCTGTTTCTGCCTCTGTCTTATCTTAATCCAAGTGGTATCCACGGAGGGGATCGGGGGATGCCCCTTGTTCATTTATCTGCTGAATATTTGGCAGGTTTGCTGCTGGGAGCAGCCAGGACCTTTTTTGGCTTCATCAGTGTCAGGCAAATGATCTGGCCACAAGTATGGAACTGAATATTATATAAAGGGATGGAGTGATTCCTGGTGTCCTTGATGAAAAGAGCAGTAGCTGCCCAGTGGATTAAAGCAACTGAGGGACAGAAGATTCCAGTATAATATAAACTTGTAAAACAGCGAAGTTTATACAGAATATGTCACACTGGTAGCATCTGCTTATTATTGGCAGAATTGGACACTTTACAGAGCAGATTTCAGCCATTTGTAAGGAAAGTATGAACTGAAGCATGACTTTAATATGTATGGTAGCTGCAATGTGGCAACAAGGACCTAGTGAAATTTCTAGCCATCTATTCTGTAAAGGACATAAATCACAAACCAGCACTTTTCCCTGCCACTTTCACTAATGCTTATTTTCACATTACACTCCTATAAGTTTGTGACAGACAGCGAGAGAAAATGTTTAGCTTAACTTCTGTTGCGGCTTACTGATTCAGTAGAAGAAGTTGCATACTAATCTTTTAGCCTTGAGAATGTTAACATCTAAGGGAGTTTAATGAGTTAGCTTAAACTGAAAAGAATTTCGTAATTTGCACTGAAATTGGTTAATCTTATTCATTGGGTTTAAAAAACTCCTGTTGATGTTATAGGCAATGCTTTTCCTAGTTTGCATTTTAAGTGAATTTAAGGCTGTGGAAAGTGCTTCCTTTAAGCGGAGACGTTCTAAGTAGGTCAAAAATGGTGCAGTGTGGATGGCACTAAGGTTCATCAGCAACTTTATCCTGGGAATGTCGCCTCTGGACATACCCAAGTAGCTCAGCAGTCATGTCCTTTCAGCTTTGTTACCTCTAGGGATACTAAAGGTGATGCAGCAAGTTAGCATCAGCATCGTACAGAAATTCCATCCTGCAGTAGGATAAACCTGCAGTGTGGTTACAATCTTCAGTTAACTCTGGGGAGAAACAGGTTTTGACATGCAAGCAGTTTATATCTGTGTTGCCTGCTTTTCAGTTATGTGGCTGATATTATCCTGCTGCCGTGAAATAACTATAAGGTAGCATATCTTATCTGATAATGAAAGAGGGCTATATTGAATTTCTTTGACTGGATTTTAACCGGTGACTTGAAAGGTACCATCTACTACAAAGTCTCACTTTGAGTATGTATGCATACATCTAGTTTGGCTTTTGGGGAATAAAATTGCCACCTGTTTCTCCCATAGTCCCAAATTTTTTTCAGTGAGAATATTGACAGAAGCATATCTGCGGGAAAGAGTTAGATCCCAGCAGGACTTATGTGGTGAGCATAGTTAAACATGCGAGCGTACATCTGAAAAGTCTAAGGTTCTGTCAATACATAGTTCACGTTTTGTATTCACATTTCACTCATTGCCTTTATGAGAAGGTTTATTCCTGTGCTCATTGGAAAATTTCTTTCTCCGTCTTTCCAGCATTACATAGGAAGTACTCTTCTTGTGTTGAAGCACCTGCAGTCATGTAATGGTTCCTAATCAGGTTATTGTGAGAAAGATAATTTTGTAAGGTCTCTGTCAAAAACCCTGTTTTTTTTCCGAGAGGTGAAGGTTGACAATTGGAAATAGATGCTTGAAAAGAATTCTAAAAGTAGCTGGGGCCAGTTTTGCTGGGCTGAGAAAAATGAAGTTCGTGTCCTTTCCCTTTCCCCCCTTCCAGCCAGCATGTCATGAAACTGCAGCAGTAAATCTAGGGGCAGTCACGCAAATATCCTTTCCTAGGAACTGCTCTCCCCATGTGGTTACACTGATGAGCAATCTTTAGTTTGTAGGCCAGCATTCATTTGATTATGCGTACTTGCTTATCACTGCCCTAGAGTCACTCATTGAAGAGCTAGTTACTGAGTGTGCCGTTCTAGCTCATACTCATTGTGACCTTTGGGCTTCTGCACATTTCGTCTTGAATGATGTTTTTTCGGTAGCATTTTAGCTACCATCTAGCAGTTTCTGTCTCTTCAGTGAATTCTGTTCCAGGCTCCTTGTTTTCATTATGCATGGGTCAATCCCAGTGTTTCTATATCCTGCTGCATTAATTTCTATGGTATGTATGAAGCTGGGTAGAAAAGTCAGGATGGTTCCGCTGTAAAATGTGCAAGTGGGGTCAGAGTTGGAGTTTGCTGCTAAGGTTTGCATAAAAAATGGGTTATATTTCACTTCCTCTTAGTTAATTTGTATGGTTGAAACATAATTGTTCATCTAAGCTGAAGCAAGAGATTGCTTTGAAATGTTTCTTACGCCAGCAGATCTTTGATCAATGAGCCAAGAATCAACAGCTTGTATAGATTTTAAAACTCTTCACTGCCCATGCCCTGCAAACGACTTCTGTGTTTGTCTTTGATGTCATAACAATGTTTTTTGTCTAGTGCTCCCTTAGAACTGCTCAGTTTTCTGCACAGCATGAAGTTGGATAGATTCAGAAAATTCTGTTTTACATAAAAACCTCAAAAAGCAAAATTTTTAAGGAGTAATCCTAAGTATTATTTTTATTATAGGGTTTGGAAGATCTGATAATTTGTATTTTGCCTTTGGCAGTGCAACCTTTGGCAGTGTGGTTCCTTACTGTCTCCCCACCCCGCCCAGGTGTCTGACTGCGTGGTGGTGAAAGCAGGCGTGACAATATGACTTAAATGAATCTTGAAGACTTACAAATCACAGGGAAAATTAAAAAGTGTCTGAAATACATCATTTAAGACCTGTTATACTGAGCTGGTGGTTTATGCTGAACTGCCCATTCCTGAGTGGTAAAATTATATTTGTAACTAAAGCAGGAAAGGGGTCACCAGCTAGCACCCACCAGACAAACAACATTCCCCGCCATATTCTAAACTCTCACATGGGAAGGAGAAGTGACAGTGTATATTTGAGGAGACTTTGGACTGTTTATCTTTTGTTAAGAACATAAGTCATAAATCTTACTGCTGTCAGTGCTGTTAAAACAGATGTATGATCCCATTTAAAAGTGGCTATTGAATTTTTGTTTTGTCTTTTTCCCAGTTGATTTCCAAACCCTGTTGCACCTTATTGAGATGCTATACCATCACTGTTGAAGAGTCATTTTGTGTGCTTAATGTTGGAGGAGGTTACATTGTTTATTTTATACCTAAACGTTGACCTGGAATTTCTGTTACATATTGAGAGTCAGAACGCTGCTAGTACAAATGGCAGCATCTTAGAAAAATCTACCACCATTTCTTATTACTTATGGTGAAGTAATGAGTAGAAGCTTCTGAAGTGCCAAGCTTTAGAAACTGAAAAAAACCAATTCAGTATGTTCTTAATTGACTGCATTTGTTGAACTGGCAGTTAGTAAAAGAAACCAAAACACCCCAGAAAGGTCTTTGCAAGATGAAACAGTATGCTAAGGAATGCTAGAGTCCAAGGTAAGTGCTTCTGTTTATGCAGTTGTTCTGTTTCCTGCTTGTGCAAAAATGTAAAAATGTTGGGAAAGTTATATTTTGGTGTTTAATATGAATAACTCCGTTCTACATCTTTCACCATAGGTGTATTCTTTATTCACCGTTTCTGTGTTGTAATGGTGCAGTGGAGAAAGACATCTGACTTAAGACATGTTAGCACCGTGTGATGCACTACTGCTTTTGGGATGCAAAAGGTGACTCTGAGATCGCTAATGAAACTCCACTGCTCAAAGACATTTGTAGATCCGTGTGCAGGTTCAACGAATAGTATAGCTATGGCAGCACAGGGTTAATGTGTTCATGTAGGACTGTGTAGGTACAGTTCTGTAACTGGAAGCGTAGTGTTAGCTTGGGTATTTTTCTGAATTCTTCTGCACAACAAGCAACAAAATGTTAAATGATATGATTCTTTTAAAAAAGCAGCCCTAAGGCTGAAAAACTGTAAGCGTTCTCAGTTATTATACAGTCCTTCTCCTGATCTAAAAAAAAAAAAAATTAAATCTACCGGCTATGCTGCTTCTGGAATTGATGTGCAGCATCTGAAGGTAGCCAAGAGCCAGTCTATTATGTATGTGATGAGGTTAAATGAGACACAACTGTAATGTGACACAACTGTACAATATTTCTTATACGTAATGGACAAGGATAGTTCAGCTTGTGTTGAAGCCCAATAATATGGCAAGTGGATGTTGTTTGCAGTAAGTAGATTCACCTTAAGTAGTATGCAATGCCACAATGACAGCTGAAAGATGATTCTAGCATGTAGCAAGAAATACATACTTTTTTCAGACAAGAAACAAGATGTGCATCGTAACAGCAAATTTCTAGTAGGATGGAAACTGAGGATAATTCATTATGGTGCTACAGAATATGTTCTGGTTGCTGAATAGCTTATAAACTTTATTATTATTACTATTAGGAAATTATGGTAATTCTTTGGCTGCAATGCTTCCCAAAAAATGACACATTTGATGTTCTAGCGTTAGGGACTCGTTGCATGCTGTATACCACACTTAATGGAGATGGTTTTCATCGGGCGTTTGCATGGCGTGATTTGTTTCAAATGTTCTCTGTCGTGCATGTGAGAGTAATTTATTTTAGCAGCTGGAAAATGGACTTGAGTCTGTGGTATACACTGATATGTAATTTTCTGCTTTCTTGCATGCTGATGGCATTTAAAGGCTTTGAATTGTTCACAGCAGTAGATGTTCCTTCTAGGGGAGGTAGAACAACATTCTGGTTGTAGACTCAGTTGGATCTCTTTAGTGCACCCTACTGGTTCTGGTATGTGTTTGAACAAATGGGTAGATATGGACAATGCAGACTTATGCAAACTCATATAATAGATAATTCTGCACTACATGAGACGTTGTAAACAATATTGTCTCAGAACCCCGTTGTCAGGCATTGAAGCACATGGGAATAAAGATGAAACTGCAGCACAAAGCAGGCTGTCTTTGGGCAACAGGGAAAAGGTGTATTTGCAGAGAGCAAAAAATATCAGAGATAGGGGAATGACTCAACAGAAATAAAATCATCTGTCAATCAAAATGACTGCTATAAAGGGGGTAGTCTAATAATGTAAGTCTCTTACACAGTCTTTGTGTTTCTTTACTATGTGAATGCATAGTGTATGTTCCTCAGTGTCCTTTGTAGTCTTTTCCCTACCTGGCAAAAACTAGAGAGGGGAAGAGGAACTGCCTTCTTATTTTAGACTAATAATATCCCATTTCCACTTTTTGGAAGGCTTTATTTCTGTAAGTAGCTGTGTGTAGTAATATTTACCTCTAAGAGAATAGTGGATGTGCTGTTATCTCACACACTGAATACAGGTAATAATATCTCATTTTGACCCTTGCCTGCGATCTGTCTCTGTTCTGGGACTCATGGGAGGAAGGGATACCTTTGAGAGGAATAATGAAACCGGAGATGACTGGGAATTATTTTATAAAAGCTGATCTGAAGTAAACTCCTAAGAAGGTAGTAATGCATGGTTATGGAAAGCAACTGGTTCAAGGCTCTAATAAACTGCAGTGCTTAGATCCGATCACTCTGTCAAGTGGCCAGGCTCTGTCGTAGTTGTTGGCTGCCACTTTTTTAAGTTAACTATTTTCTGAAGTGTCAAGACGAAGTTTGTTACAGAGTTTCATTTAACATGTTTCAACCCTGCTTTTTTTTTTGGTTTTGCAAGGTGCTTTACAACAAAATGACCAAAATAATTGCTCCCTCACCCATCCAAAAAAAGAAAGCCATTGTCAAGCAGGTGCTTTTTGACATTTTGAAAATCAGTAGCATATACAACCCTAAAATGTGTGTGGCCAGAATAGAAAAATACTTTGATATAAGTAGATCAACTTAATTAAGACTTTTAAATAGTTCAGGTGTTGAAAACTGCCCAGTAACTGATTCTAAGGAGGGGAAAAAAAAAACCTGTGACATCATCTGTGTCTAGTACAATGTACATGACATCAACACAATTAATCTTTTCTTACTGCTTGTATTTGTTACCTTTTATTTGCATTGCCAATATTTCTTTCCAATTAAAATGAGTCTTTTAGCAGAGGCAGGGAGTGAAGTCTTTGTATTGAGACAGATTCTCTTAGTGATGAATCCCTTCTGGGTTTAGAACCTAATTGCAGGAGTGGTACATTGACAGAGGCAGGCGGCAGATGTATTCTCCTGTTTCTCATTCTCATATTGTAATAGTTGAGGAAAAAGAGTGAACTTGTGGAAATGCTAATTGATAAGTTACATGTTTCAGTCCATTTTTTTGCGTGAAGCCTTTTAGAATGCAAATATATTAGAAGTAACTGCAATGATTAAAAATTGTTGTGCAAATCCTCTTCCTCTTTTTGGCAATTACTCACCTTTTCAGAATGAGATCCATTACTTTCACGTCAGCATTAATACTTTAGCTGAGGGATGTTTTATACTGCATTTCCTAGAAGGCTTATGTAGCTGATGTCTGAATATTCTCAAAATACATCACAATTTGTCATTCTGATGCCAGATTGATGGCTTATGACTTTCTCATGTAGGAGGATTATGACACTACAAAGTACCTTATTGCACAAAACTGCATAATGAGGTATAAAACTGTGTGCTACTTTTTATTTCCATCTTGAGGCCTTATTATTTCATTAACTCTCTGACCTTTTCTGTCACATGTTATTGTTTCAGGAGAATCGTCCTGCAGAATTAGAAGTTTGTTCTCAATATTGAAATGTGTCCCTGCATTATCTTATTATATGCAAATTGAGTTTCCTTCAGTATTTTTAGTAGGGACTGGTTTTACTTTTTGCAGTTCTTTCGATCTCTGATAATATTACCCTGCTCACTTATACCACCAAGACCTACAGAAGCTTTGGTGTTTAAGATACAAAACTTCTTGCTAAGTATCATCAAAAAGTGAAGGTCTGCTTGAGGTTACCTCTCTAACAAGGTGAAAAAATTAAAATTGTTATAGTTTAGGACTCAAATTCTTCCAGTGCAAAGCAGAATTTTAGTCTCAAACTGCTGTTCTAATTCTAGAAGTTATGATTTCTGAGCAGGTTCATTATTTATGCAACATGACTTTTCCCATCAATAGTTCTTAATTATGCTAATTAACAGAATAGAATAACTTGCACATGGAAGACATAAGGTGGCACTGATATATCATTACTTAGGCCAATGGAGATTATACTGATGAAGAGAGCAAAAAAGTTTTATGTCTCAGTGCATCAGGAAAATGAAGTGCTAGATGACTGAATTCTTGAATTTATATACTGCACAAAGGTACGGATGTTATGTGTACTAAACTATCTTTCAGTTTTAAATTACAGCTATGATCTGCACCATTCATACAATGAGCACTGCAAACGGATGCTTGCCTATGTTTTATTCTTCTCTTTGCAGCCACTTCTGGAAGTATTTGAAGGCTTTTATCTAGACTAGAAGTTCACTGGAGCCTCAGTCTGTGAAGAGTTACATGTGTTCATCATGAACCTACAGAATGAAGAGAAATGTTGTGATGATGTTTGTATTGTGCTGCTCTTCTCCCTGCTTGATTTCCCTCTCTTTCCTCAGCTTTCGGTACATCTCTCTCCTGATAGTACTGTGTCCCACAGTCTCATATCTCTCAAGTATAATGGCTTGTCCTGTTTCTTGGTTGCTTCCTTGAATGCAACTAGGGATTTGCATCAGGACTGTTGCAACTTCAGTTAAGAAATGTAAGAGCTAAAGGAGAGCTTTATTGTATTTTTGTTCCTTTTAGTTTGGTGTCAAGTTTTCTGTCCCTTGTTTGGTGGTTTAATAACCTTTTAAAAACATATCCTGCAGAAAATTGTTTCTTTTAAAAACTACTTCCAGCTGTGAGGATTTGACAGGAATTATAATTTCACTAGTACAGCTACACCACACAAACCATCCCATATATATTCTTTCCATTAATGTTTTAAAATCTCTGTTACCAGCTTCTCTGTAGATGCCTTCTGGTGATTTGGCTGTTTTGAAAGTACAGGAGCATTCAGTTAAGAAAGTGTTTGCTTGGAAAGTAACTGCCATGGCTCAGCGTGTAGCTACAATTGCCTATTGGAGTTAAACGTAAAATAATCCATTAATGGCCTTGCATATCCTGAATCGTTACCTCCTTGTAAAGTACTCACTGTGATGGCAGCGTTTCTGCTGGGTTTGAGTCCTCAAGCTCAAATGCAAGAGAACTATCGGAGTGAAAGGGATGTGTAAGTAGGCAGATAGCTCTAAAGTTTGACAGTATGGTAGGACTTCCTTCAGAGGTGGAGGAGGACTGCAGAACTGCCATTTTTAAAGTTGTAGGTGAGACTGTCAGCTGCTCTCACCAATGAAACCTGACTTTGGAAGTGCAGAACTTGGCTACAAAACCTTGCTTTGGGCTGAATTTTAGTCTGAGTCTGACCTGATCTTAGAGCACATAAATACGTATTTTAGAGCCCATAATACTTGCAACCTACAGAAACTTATTTTCTGCTGGTTTCTGACAGACTTGCATAAACTGCATTGCTGCTTCCTTTTTTTGGTTTCCTGTTCAGTTTGTTTTTTTCCATCAGCTTAGGTAAACTTGAACTGAAGAGTCTAGTGTGGATTTTGTATTTTTTAAATGGTTTAAGGCAAAAATCCTTTATTCAGTATCTAGAATTTCTGATCTTATAATTAGTGTCTTGTTCATGCATCACAGTCTTGTATTATGCAGTACCTATGGACCCTGTGCTAGTTCAACTTGTTTATTCAGCTTTTGCTATAATATCTGTTAAATTGTAGTAGCAAACTCTTTGAGCTGACTTACCGTTCTGTCTTTTAATAAACTTGTGCCACGATGTTTACGGCACAAGTCTAATGTCTTAGAAGGTGGCAGCAAAAGGCAAAATTTGTATTCCTGCACAGCATTTATTCCAGAAGAAGTCATAATTTCCGGTAATAAGAAAATGGAAAGGGTTAGATGTCAATTTAAAGACATTAGGGTGGTGGTCATGGGGGAAATTGTTTTACTTCAGTCCAAGACTGTTTCAGCAGGCTGTCTTTGAGAAATCTTTTTTTAATTTTATTTTTCCTCCCTCAACAGAGGCTAAGAGAGTGAGCTTTGGGGAGAGCAGAAGGCCTGTAATGAGTAAGCCTGTAATGATTATTTGACAGAATATTCTCCCACCCACTAACCATTTTCGCTGTGGGACTTCTAAAGCTGAATTTGGTTTCTATTCATTTAATAGATCATCTTGTTGTCAGAGAAGTGTCTGTGGAGGGTCAACTGTCATTGTGCCTTCTGTTGCAGATTTCTTTGAGTCTCTTGCTGCAGTGCAACCTGGGAGTAATTGCTCAAGCAGTACTTTCACCACCTCTGATTTCAGGGCTTTTCTGAGGAAAAAAAACACCGACCTGATTTCCTCTGATATTTAAAGTCTCCCTTGTAAGTCCTCCGATATCAGTACATACACCAGTTAATGGATGAAGGGAAAGAGATAACAATAAACGTGCTCAAAAGCACCTTTCCAGTGAATGAACGGTGACACATATGTTCCGGTTTAATGGGCTTTCCTTTGAAAACTATTGTGTGTGAGCTCAAGACAACCATGCATTTGCTAGTCAAGAAATAAATGAACCATCTTTCACTTGGATTCGTTATCCTGCAGATCACTGCAGTCGGTAGGGAAGGTACAAGGCACCAGTGTACTTTCTAAGTGACCGAAAAAAACCTCTGAATCAATTAATTTTTTAGGTGAGGCTTTATTGATTTTTCTCCTTGTCAGTGGCATGATAGGGTGCTGTGTTTAACATGCAAATTTTACTTAAAGTAGTTTGAGTTCACATAGTTCAAAGAACAGCATTCATCGTAGTGAATTCTGGCCAGTCTTTGTTTAGGCCCATCTATAAAGGAAGGACACACAGCCCCGTGTCCTGAAACCTCTTATTTGCGAGGAATTAATGATTACTAGATCTTTTTTGTTTAAAACAAATAAAAACCCTACCCCAAAGGCTACACAGCTGCTTACTTACTTACTGATTTGGGGAAGAAATGTCAATGGAAGGGGTATTAAAATATTGCTTGAAACTGTTGCTGTTGTTTACAGAAATTTTTTTTGAACTATTTTTTTCTCTTTAGACCACAATTGGTTTAAATATTTCAAACAAGTGTTTCATTTTGGACAGATCTAATACTTACCTCAGTTGTTTCTTTCCCTGATGACCACTAACAAGACCACACAGCCCTGCTTTTTACTTGCAAATTAATTATGATTAAATATGAATTACAAGGACGTCTGTTTTTTTTTCTGTCTGGATATGCTCTTCATTAGAACTTGAATTGCTAACTTGTACCTACTGTTTTTTTTGCCTTCTAAAGAAAAAGTATTTGGCAGTCCTGGAAACTGAATTAGCTAATTAGTCCTAGAAACTAGTTAACGAAGCACAGACAGTGGTGGCGGTGGCAGTCGTATATTTCTCCACAACGACCCACCTCTGTCTTTGGCCTTACCACTGTTTGGAGGACAAGGTAGTTGTCTCTTTTTGGCTTTCCAATTCATGGCTTCTTTAACAAGTTTGCCAGCTGATTTGCCAGTTATTTCCAAGTTTGATGATGATTTTTGTAATGTTAGCACTTATACATGGGGCTTTAATTGTAGTGAGTTCAGCAATCTTGTTTCAAATAGGTTTTCAAGCTCTCCTGCTATCTCATACAGATGCTTGGGAACCTATGACATGGGCTCAGTTTAAACTCTCCATTTGTATATCCCCCAAGGGTTGAAAGAAAACAACAAGGATACCTCTCAAAGGAATCAAACACAGAACCAGCATACCGTGTATGATTGCATTACTGTTTCTAGAATAGCTAGACACTGCAAACAGCCTTTTCCACTGAGCACAATGTTGGCTGAAACACAGGTTAGGGAACTGAACAGGCAATTTACAATCAATGGAAAAAAGTAGGATACTAAGCTTCACTGAGCACTCAGATAATTATGGATCAATTGTGCAGAGAATTTGAGGAAACTTAAAACAGCTTTTAGTCTGTTGGCTATTTGCACAGAGTTTAATGCAGTGGATAAGCTGTTGACGACTTTTGCAGATTGCATTAGACCTTGTATCCATCCAAGTCTTTGCCTTACTGCAAGGATCAACACAAAGGAATTTGTGTCTTCTGTAGCACTAATCTGAAAACTGACAGTGTGTGTAGCAAACACTTATGCTGCTGCCCTCATACAGGATGGGGCAAACCTTAACTGGTAACACAAGTCTGTTGCAACTGGATGTAGCTAGAGCAGCACTGTGAATATTCATCCTTTAAGCTACCCGGTAGATTCTGGTTCTCTGAGAGATGGGGAGGGAAGGTAAGTGCTGCTACTGTTGTAGTTGGTTTTAGCTTTTTCATCAGCCTTGGATTTAAGACGGCAGTGACCTGAGCCTTGTATTGGAAATATCTGATCTATTGCAGTAAGGCTTAATTTACACCTTATAATTTAATTAGCATGTGATTATAAACTCACTTAAATCAGGAGTTTATTTCTTCACAAAGTGTATGAGTAACCACAGCTCCTTCCTTGGATCCTTATGGAGGATTAGTTTCCTAAATTGCGTGATACTACTGATAATTTCAGTGAAGATCCTTTACTACCAATAGAAATATTGTGTTTCTGGTGAGAATATGCATCATATTAGACTGGAAAGGTTTTTGATTGTTTTTTTTTTAAGCAGCTGTTGCGTTATTGTTGGTTGCTTTTCTTAGTATTCTTGTGCTATGACAGCTTTGTTCGGATATGTAATACACGTGAGGTTATTTTGTGTCAAGTAGCAGGATTTTTTTGGTCAAAATGCTACCATGCCAGAATACATCCATATTTGTGTTTGCAGGGCTTTGGCCTATCATGAACCCACAACTCTGTGCTATTGGGAACGACAGTGCACATAATTGGCAATTAAAACGTTCTGAAAAAGTAGAGACAAAACATCCCCCAAGTACTCTTTGTATTAAATGCTTTTTTCATAGGAAATAACAAAGCATTTTTCATTGCCTTTTTAATATGTGTAGGCTTAGTCTAGAATTTGGGCTTTTTCTGCTCAGCTGGACTGTAAAGGTCTACATTTGTATCATCAGTAACAGCATATAGCTTCATGCTGGTGGTCACAGTAATGATGGTCAAGGAAGTCTGTTTTTGTAACAAATTTAGACTAATATAGTCCTGCTGTGGGTGTAGTATCTTATGATACACAAATGACTAATATGTTCACCTGCTGTTCTTCCTGGCAGAATGTCCCCACAGCCAGTTTTTCCTTCCGTTAAAAAGTTCCTGCCTGCATGCCTGAATTTTATTACCATTATATTGTAAAACAACGTGGGTGAGCCTAGTGAACAGTGAAATATAATAATTAAGAGAAACCCTTATTCAGTACCCCAGGATTTAAAATTATTTCAACTGTCAATATTTTTTTTCCCCTGTCAAATTCTGGTTGTCTTCTTATTGGCACTGAAGAGTGATTGTTGCTGTTCATTTGAGGCTGTTAAATTTCCAAATGTGTTTCAGGCTTGTTTATAATATTGTTTGTAACATCTAAGAGTGAGCATCTAAAGAACCACTTCTGCCTAGTTTATAATAGCTAGTCGTTTGGACAAAATACATTTGTGCATATATACAGATACACACACATATATATAAAAGTAGTTGATGCTTTTCAGTGACCATTTAATAATCTGATGTGCCTGGATTATGTTGTGAAATTTTTTTAGTTTACAGACGTTCATGAATAGGACTGTTCTTCACGTGAGCAAATGTCCCATGGGGTTCACTCTCTATTAAGATATAGTACTTGCTTCTCCACTGCCTTGCACCTTACTTTTTTTATGCTTGCATAGGGTGGGTATCAAATGGTATCAGTGCAAAATGGTATAGGCAATGGCAGAAGAATGGACAAAACCAATATTCAAGATAAGCATGGTCCTAATTTTTTCTTGCAATAGTGTTGTGCTCATAAATAAATGTAGTAAATTTATGCCTTCTGCTAAACAAAACAGAAGGATTAATTTACTTCTTGGGATGTGGACATGATGGATCACATCTTGAGGCTTCTGATGCTGCAACAAGCTAGTGATTTATAGTTTGTCATCTATAAGTAAAGAGGTTTTATTACTCTTAAATAGCACCATGGCAGTAAAGCAACACCTGTACACAGTGGTTGCACAAGTATATGACTGAAATTCTCAGCACGAATGAGCTGAAAATCTAGCTCATAACTCTGACTTTTTTATTGCCTTCAGATTGAACTTGTTTTCTTTGACTGTAGCATGCCAAGATCAAATTCGTGTCCTTATCTTACGTGGTTCTAAAACTTCTTGACACAAACCCACGTTTTTGCTTTGTGTGTTTTTTTTTTTTTTTTTTTTTTTCCCATATTGAATGTGTTGGGAAAAAAATATTTTCTAGTAAATTGTGAAAACGCTTTAGGAATTCAGGTTTCTGTCAGATCAAGTTTTCCTAACTCTCTTATCTGTAGTCTTCAGATATGTGTGTGATTTTCTTACTTGTTTTGACTGCCTTTCCACAAGTACCTAGGTGAAATAGGTAAAGTTGATTTGTATTGGTATACTACTCTCTGCACCTACAAATCCAAACTTGGATGTATGAATTTAAGAATCAGAATATTTTATTGTTTTTTTTCTTCGTTTGGCATCTTTTTAAAAATACATTAACTCTTGCAGTCTTTTTTTTTTCAACAAGTATCAGCCTTCTTAAATCATGTGTGACTAATAATAATAATACTAATTTTAAAAGATTGTTAGCAGCTAGAAAATTACACTCATCTCTGTCCATACTTCAATTAAAAGTCTTCAGATACCTCACTAAACAGTTTGTGTGTTTTCATATTGTTCTTGATTTTCGTTGTCTTGGTCTTGTATTCTTTTCTTTCTTAAGGTCACACAAAAACCAATTTAACTTAAAATAGGAAAACAGTAGGATCATGAAGGATTGGGGTTGTTCAGCCTGGAGAAGAGAAGGCTCCGGGGAGACCTCATAGCAGCTTTCCAGTGCCTGAAGGAGGCCTACAGGGAAGCGGGAGAGGGGCTTTTTACAAGGGCATGTAGTGACAGGACGAGGGGGAATGGTTTTAAACTGAAAGAGAGGAGGTTTAGATTAGATCTTGGGAAGAAATTCTTTACTGTGAGGGTGGTGAGACACTGGAAATGGTTGCCCAGAGAAACTGTGGCTGCCCCCTTCCTGGCAGTGTTTAAGGCCAGGTTGGATGAGGCTTTGAGCAACCTGGTCTGGTGGAAAGGTGTCCCTGCCTGTGGCAAGGGGGTTGGAACTAGATGATCTTTAAGGTCCCTTCCAACCCAAACCATTCTATGATTCTATGGAAAAGGTACAAGGAAAATGCTGTGTAATGAAAATGTTTTAAATTGTTGATGATGTTTGATGGGAGCGAAATTTATTTCCAAATAGTAGGATAGCACACTGTTACTTTGATTTAATTATGTATTCACAGGTTGCTGCTATTCTTTATTCAGAGTAAATATTGAAAAATGCACTGTTTCAAAATGTTTACATTTGCCCTTGCACGCCGCATAAAATTAAATGCTTTTCATGCTTAATAAAATGGATTGATATTTTACTTTGATTATATAAGTGCCAGTGGAATCAGGTGTAAATAAGAATTTAAGACTAGGGAAAAATTTAGTGTGATTTCTGGATATACCAAATTTTCACTTTCTAGGAAGAATCAATTATTAATCTCCATTTATTGAGTGGTAAATGGATTTATTTGGACTGTATGTGCCATTCATCCATGATTATTCAGATTGGTTCCCACTCTTGCAAACTGCTAGCTTGTTTTCTGCTCTTGGAGAGCAGCCAGAACTGAGGATTTAAGAACAGAATTAAATAATACTTTTAATTTAAGGGAGGCTTCCTATGTTCTGACTACCTTTTTACACTTTTCAAAATGTTGTCATAACAAATACCTGAGACTTCACCCTGAGACTTTGTAAAGGTTTTCTGTGGCCGTCAGTAACTAATATTACTGCGCAGCACAGGAGAGTTCAGTTGTGCCATGTGGTTGGAGAGGTAAAAGCCAACACTTTATTTTCCTCTTTTTAAACGGCAGAGGTAGGGTAGGAATGTAGAACTTACACAGACCATGAGATAGAAAAGGTTAGTATTACTTCTGCTGTTTTAAGTAAGGCAATGGTATAAACAAAATGGTAAAATCAGCTTGCAAACACTGAGCCTGCTCTTCCTCTGTATACAGTGCAAAGTGGGTAGTCTTTTTTTTTTTTTTTTTCTCCTCCCCCACCTTCATGTGCCTACTGAATTAGGATTTGAAATGATAACATCATGTAAGTGAAGAATAACAGAATGGTAGAGGTTAGGAAGAACCTGCTCAAGCAGGGCCACCTAGAGCCAGTTGCCCAGGACCACGTCCAGATGGCTTTTGAATACCTTCAAGGATGGAGACTCCACAACTTCTCTGGGCAACCTATGGCAGTGCTTGGTCACCATCACAACAAAGCAGTGTTTCCTCATCTTCAAATGGAGCCACTTGTCCTATCACTGGACACCACTGAGAATAGTCTGGCTCCTCCCTCTTTGCACCGTCCCTTCAGGTTATTTGTGAATTGATTGAGATTGATGAGATCCCTCCGAGCCTTCTCTTCCCCAGGCTGAACAGTCCCAGCTGTCTCAGCCTTTCCTCATAGGAGAGATGCTCCTGTACCTTCATCATCTCTGTGGCCCTTTGCTGGACTCTCTCCAGTATGTCTATGTCTCTCTTGTACTGGGGAGCCCAGAACTGGACCCAGCACTCCAGGTGTGCCCACACCAGTACCGAGCAGAGGGGAAGGATCACCTCTCTTGACCTGCTGGCAGGACTGTTCAAAGCCTTTTAATATTCTGCTCCCTTACTGCAGAAGGCCCCTATTTCTCATAGTCTCTCATCTTAAGCCACATAAAGCAAAGTTCTGTGATTCACAAGTAATTTTGATTACTTCAGTCCTGGCT
This sequence comes from Nyctibius grandis, assembly GCF_013368605.1. Classification (NCBI taxonomy): domain Eukaryota; kingdom Metazoa; phylum Chordata; class Aves; order Nyctibiiformes; family Nyctibiidae; genus Nyctibius; species Nyctibius grandis. The sequence goes on from NC_090660.1 coordinate 46,706,997, forward strand.
TTGAGGACTTCTAGGTTCTGTTTTCATACCGAAGCCATATAAACTCAGTTTTACCTTGGTGTTCTCGAGCAGGAAAACTTAAGGAGAAATTCAAGCACACAAGTCCCTGTGATCACACTTACTGGCCCCCAGCCTGGCTTTCCAACTTCCCAGGGAGTACAGAGGGCACTTCAGAGAGAGCTTCTGCTTTGCATCATGAAGAGACTCTCCCAACAAGGTTTATCAACTAGAGGATTTACCTGGAAAATAAACTCCTTTGGAGTAAGGCCACAGCTTGTTTTTGTTTGCATTGACAACTCCAAAATGCTGACAGTTTTTCTGTTATGAGTTCTGCCCAATGCTGATACTTTGAATGGTCTTTGGGTAGGGCTTGGGAAAGGTGCAGGAGTGAGAATAACCAAAATGTCTACAAGTAAGCTGAGCAAAGTCAGGGAGCAGAGAAAATGAGGTTTGTTATGAGAGAAATTGAATTCAGAGTTGCTTTTGAAGTCTCAGTAGAGCACTTTTCTGCAGAGAAGTGCTTATTCAAGTTCAATTTGAAATATTTTGTAGGAAGCTTTTCCTGAAAAAACTTTTGATAACTAACGGTCATTATACTAGCATTGATATATAGTAAAAGTTTGTGTCTAAAATATGTATACGAGAGAGTGCCTGTTAGATTCAATATATGAAAAAGGCCTTTCAATAGGATTTGGGACAGAACCAGTGTCAGCATTTTGCAGTGATTAAAAGTGCATTTTATATATTTGCCATCTCTTGGGGGCTGTTACAACTCTCACAACACCACTGACCATCACCACTGGGAGTGAAAAAATTCGCTTTATGAGAGTCTATTTTTCGCTTGATACTCTTGAATAATTTTATGTACTAATTACTCTCAGTGGCTACCACAAGTGCAACTGTTGTACGCCTGTGCCCTGTTTGTGTCTGCTCATGGTGCTGTTCTGAGCCTTCTGCAAGTTGTTTGGGCTTCCCTTTTTATTAGTTATCATTAGACTGAAAAGCTATAATATGGTAGGGACCTGTGTTATGGCTAGCTGCAGAATACAAACTGAGTAGCGACAGTTTCTTGAAAAGGCAACTCTAGAAAGGGACGGGACCTTCCTATTTTATTTTTTAGCCTTCCTATAACCAAAATGACAGTTGGTGATTGCTGTGTTGGGCCAGGATGGGCCCCATCTATTCCAGGGGCTGTTTCTATGAGGGGACAGGTATTGGTCCTTTTTTGAGGAAGAATCTGCATTAAGGAAATTGTGTAAATCTTTAAGGAGTTAGTGATTGGCCAAACTCTGCTGAAGATGGTGCAGGTCTGTTCAGTGGCTGCCATTGGGCAGTGCTGCCCTGCAGGGCAGGGTTTCTGCTCCAGCAGCTCCCCTGGTACAGCCTGAGCCTTCAGCAGAACCCTGGAGGTTGGACTGGGGCTGGGGTAGGAGAGGGAGATGCGATGGCCTGCCTGCAGGAGAAGGGGAGCAATCTGTGTAGCAACCAGGAAAGATGGAAAATAGGTTGACATGTCTGTGTAGAGACCCAGCTAGAACTGGTGTTGTAGAAAAAAAACTGGCTTTTACAGCTGCAGGATCTTTAAAGATCAAGGACTGCCAGGGAGAGGAGGTTCTACCTGACCAAAGGGGGCGAGAGCATCTTTGCCAACAGGCTGGCCAGCCTGGTGAGGAGAGCTTAAATAAGGAACGACATGGGAAGTAGGGGTACTGTAGGTAAGAATGCAGAGTGACAGGTAGAAGAGAAACCTCGTGAATGATAAAACAGGGCAAAGGACGCATGTTTAAAAGGTACCTACATTAATGCATGCATCTTGTGAAACAAACAAGAGGAACAACAACTCTGCTTGTGGTGACAAAGCTTACAGCCAAGCTACATTAACTGCAGGGGAGTGATTATCCCCCTTGTCACTCGTTAGGCCATATCTAGACTACTGCATGCAACTTTGGACAACCCCCTTCCCCAATGCAAGACAGACATTCAGCAGAGGTCCCCAGGATGGTCAGAGTGGGAGCCCTTGCCCTGTGGGAAGAGGGTGAGGGACCAGGGCTGGTTCAGTCTGGAGCAGGCACAGCTTTGAGGGTGCCTAGCAGCAGGCCTGCATGCTTGCGGGGAGGTTATTGAGGAGAAAGACCAGCCATGCATGGGCAGGAGGCAAAGGGCAACTTGCAAAAGTTGAAATAAGAGGTTCAGACTGCATGTGGGGAACAAATTTTTCACCATGAGGACAGCCAAGCAGTGGGGCAGGCTGCCCTTGCTTTCGTACATTTTACTCGGCAAAAATTGGAGTAGCAGCGATTTATCAAGTTTCTACCTTGGCAGTCTAAGGAGAGCCAGGAATGACTGAAACGTACCTAGCTGATCTTATCTTCATGTGTGTATCAAACGTGCAGTGTCATCTCGTGGGCTTTGAGGGATAACATCACAAATGCTTTATGCTTGCTGTTACTTTCTTATTCATATACGGAATTGCAGGGGAACGTAATGCTGGTCTTTCTGAGGCCACGTCACTTCCATTCACAAATCCAGTGGATGTGGTGGCCTCTGTTAATGCCTTAGAAGTATTCCAGTTTTCTATTTTAGAAGGAGGGACTATAGTGTCCATATGCTAGTAGAAGTCCATGGAAGCTCGTTCAGCATAGGGCTCCCTGCAATTATAATTTGGTTACTAAAGGTGGTCTTTCTTTTTTGTTAACCGCAGCTGTAGAATGTAGGAATTAATATGGCTCAAATAATAGCTGAATCTGCATACGCAGAGATTTTACCTTTCAAAACAAAATATTTTGATTTTTCTATAAGTGACACCTCTGCTCCTGTTCTGGAAACAGTGCCTTGATCACGCAATTCACACACTTAGCATGTCGTAAATTATTTAAACAATTCCATTCTAACATTAGAGATGTGACAGGTCTAACTAAAACAACAGGCTCTGTCAGTCTGGCTTTAGGCCTAAAGCTCTAATTTAAGAGCTTGTGATGTTTCAGCTCAATTTGTAGAAGCTCCGCAGGGCATTCAAAAGAAGAGATTATAGGATGGACGTCACAGACTGCTCCAACTATATCCAGTCCTCCCACAGTATTTTTTGCTCTTCTCAAATATAAATTCAAATTCATTTCCTCCTTTGAGAGGAACAGAGGCTTCAGAAACAGCTTCTACCTAGCTAATGAATAACAAAATTTGCTGCTGCTCTGCACATACTGATGAATCCACCTAGGATGTTTTGGGTTACACCAGCCAGTGAGCTAGGGGATGCAATCAAGGTTCGTCTGTTCCCTTGTAGGGAATTTAGTGTAACACAACACTGACTCAGTTCATCTCCAAAAGGTGGTACGTCGTTTGCTAGTGAATAATTTTCTATATATTCTAATATATTTCTCTACAGTACAACATCAGTCATTGCAGACCTATGCCTTGAAGTGCCCCCTAGTTTGAATCAGCCTTGGGATGTTTTCTTGGGCTGTATTACTTTTCCTTGATCACTTCTTGCAGAGATCTAGTTGCTAATTGCCTACTTGACAATGGAGTTAGGTATCTGATACTGTGGAAGGATCTGAAGCAAACTTACGGAATATTTCAGCCCTCTTTTTATATAGCTTGGACTTGACTGTATGTTTTTCCTGATTTGTTGGAAGAGTTCATTCAGTATTTTTCCAGTCCTTGTGGCTGTCTTTAAGTCATGTCTTATATGTGGTAACTGTTGCTGTACTCTGTCTAGAGTTACATATGGGTGAGTATTGTTTTTAAAGGGATTCACATCGTGGTTCACGTGTCATTTCTTTTGTAAATCTATTTGGGGTTTAGACTGCATTTGTATATATTTTTTTTTTTTTTATGAAAGCTGCCTATCTATGCATAGACAGTTTACATATATCCTGTACTTAGTTTAGGGAAAAGGGCCCTAGGGACCAGATTATGATACTCATCTTTTTACTGTGCTGGAACATAGGAAGTGTCACATGCAGTGAGGTCATTGATTTACCAGTGAGATGATATCTTCATTAAGCTACAACACATGGCTAAGGAATTAAAAACTGGAGCATAGAAGAGGCTGAAGAGCTGAAGATCCAGTGAACGTGGTGGGCAAAAGGCTGAAGAGCTGTTTTGGGCCTCGTTCCTCCACCCTACGCAGAGTCCTCTGGAGATGAAACAGTTTTGTCAGATCTTCAATAATTCTGACTTCAACAGCTCAGGCTTTTATCTGGTAAATGTAATATAAAGGCTTTGGAGAATAAAAACAGCTGATGATGTGATGAGAATGTTAGAAGACTCTATAAAAAGTAAACTCAAACTTTGTGTAATCAAAGTGCTTTAAAAACTATTCCCAAAAGGAATTTGAAACTCCATGAGCATATTTTGGCTTCATGTGTTTAAACTTGTATACTATTCTTATTTGAATATTTTTTTTGCTAGCTAAAGCTTGATGCAAATGTAGTTTAAACATTCAACACAATGTCTAAAATCAGTATTTGCAGAAGTTTGTCATCTTATTTTGATTGTTCAGCCATCTTGATGTTTTACTTAGTGGGCTGAAGATGTTTTCAGTCTGAACAGAAACATGGATATGTACCTTGCTGAACTGGGTGGGCATATGAGTGTCTTCACTTTGTTAGGACTGCTGACAGATTAAGCATGTTCTTGAATAAATTCTGCAATTGTAGAAAAATGCGGACCAACTTTTGGTCCTTGATCAATATTTTTTTTACCTGCCCAGTTGGACAGAACAAAGATGGTCTTCAGTTTCTAAGATGATAGCAGTTTGCCTGATAAAGAAAGTGAGGAAAATGAAATCTGTCATATTGGGGAATATAAAGACCTCTAGATAACGAGTTTTGGATGGTAAAATGCAATATTTCTTATGTGGGAATAGCCTGATGGCTTTGGCCTGCGTCACCTAACACTTTGCTTTCCAGATTTGCAGATGGAGCTCTGAGAGTGTGAGCACATGCAGACTTCGTCTGCTCCCAAACTCTGCCCTGACAAGGTAAATCTAGTGCCGTATTTTAAACCATCCAGAATGTTTATGTATGAGTAAGAACGAAAGAGTTAGTTGTATTGATTTGTGACTGAGTCGTTTAGCTATTAGTTTAATACGTTATTGGCAAGTAACACACCTTGCATTGCAGAATTATATGCCTGTTAGTCAACTCTGTTTGTCACTATTGACTGATTCGGTTTTTCCTTTCTAATGGAAAGTAAATCCCTAACTGGCAAAGACTGAAAAATTATTTCTGTTGTTACCTCTAAGTTTCTGTTAACTCTGATGTGACACTTGCCGTTGGCCTGGTTCTCGCCATGCAGCCGCATGCCAGGAAGCAGTGCAGTGGTTTCATGAGTTTCACTCGCCCAGCAAAGTTTAGAATAGTTTAGAAACCTCAGAATTTCCTTCTGAATGAAAGATCGCACTTGTGAACAGCTGTGTACTGCACGGCTGCTCCATCCACCTGGGTCTCCTCTGGCGAAGCGCGATGCTTTTGGATGTGCAAAGAGACGGAGTATGTGCCTCAGGGCTGCCTGCAGGTTGTCTGTCTCGGGGTAGATGCTTCAGGGACACTCCCTCTACAGCTGGGCTGGAGTGTGCGGCAGCTTTTTTTCTGACCTATACGGTTGGATAATAAAATTCATGCAAAAGACAGAGTGGATGTACTATCTTCAACTGGCACCATGCTATATTTGGCCGGCTACTCCCATAGAACTTCTCTTGTACTTTGTTTTTAAGCAGGAGGCTAAAGGGGCAGCCCCCCGCTGAGTCCGTGTGAGCAGCACGGAGGAAGATGATTCAGAGAACAGTGATCCCAGCCACAAGCCAGGGATAAAACTTTCCTGTAGTGTTTTCCCCCATCACTTAAGAGGGACCAGAAACTTAAGATAAATGAACTTTTTTTTTGAGCTGGTAATGTTTTGTAATAATTTAGCTTTTATAAAAACAGTTCCATGTTTCCCACATAAAAACAGTTCCTTTTCTTCTCAAAAAGGGTCATTAGACATTGGAACGGGCTGCCCAGGGAGGTGGTGGAGTCACCACCTCTGGGTGTGTTTAGGAAAAGACTGGACATGGCACTTAGTTCCATGGTCTAGTTGACAGGGTGGTGTCAGGGCAATGGTTGAACTCAGTGATCCCAGAGGTCTCTTCCAACCTGATTGATTCTGTGACTCTCTGCTATCGTGTTCAAAGGCTGACTTAGAGAAGCCGTGAGATACCACACTTCTTCTGGCTCCTGTACCGGTGCTTTTCTGAAAGTTCTCTGAATGCTGAAAAAGGTTTCATTGGAGGGAGGGACTTGCCCTCAATCGGTGTATTTGGCTTTCCCAAAGTCTATTAAGCTGCTAATACTGCATTGAGAGACCAGGGGACAAACCACAGTACTTTACCGCAGGCATGTTGCTCTTCTTTTGAGTACAGGAAGGCTACTGCATTACAGAAGTACTAAAGTCTTTCAAATAAAATGGTGTATTAGGGGTGTGATACTAAGCCTGTCCTTGTTTGAGTCTCAATGATTCTATATTGAGTTACAGTTTTAACAATTGCCCTTGCATGTTTCAAATTACCACAAAATGGGCATATAATAAGGAATTTAAAAAGATTATTAGCCCAGTTAGCCATTTTTAAGGAAGCAAGATGTCTTTTAAGAAGCTATAGTGTTTGAGACTAGAGACATTTTTGTTCAGTGAAGGCTTTGTAAAACGCAGGTGTGGTTTTTGAAGGACAAGGTTGGCTTTTTCTTTCCTTTTTTAGAAACTTAGATATTTGATTCAAAAAGCTGGACTTAATTTTAAACATCATTTTAAAAGTGCAAGGTTGTAATATTTTGAGAATATACATAAGTACAGAATGGTTGAAAGCTTTAAGTTTAGTTCAAGGTATATGTTCTAACTAAAGTGCAGTTGAATTAGTAACTGGTGGGTATGCAGTAGGAACCTAAAGCAGGGTTTTATTGTTTCATGTAAATATTCAATTCTGAATTTGTTCTCCTCCAGCTGTGATGAAGATGTGAGGAGCTGAGCAGCAATTACTGCAGCTGACATAAAATTAATCATTAATATAGGACAGGCAAAGTGAAAATTGTCTTTCTGTCTGGACTTACAGATACTCTTCAATTTCTGCTACTGTCAGTTAGTGAAATATGTTTGCCTTTGCAGTGCTGGATTTTCCACTGGCTTGAAACAAGAGGCGTGAGCTATGGAGTAGCTGCTCACTGGTGAGGGTTGCAGAGCTTGCAAAGAATTCAGCTTGGCTTTTAGAGCAGGACTGTGAAGTTAACCTTTTTTTTGCCTCTGGCAGAGAGGCAAAAAGAACGAGTGCAGTTTTCTGCTTCTGAAAATAAAACATATATAGCTATTCTTTGTAATAATAACTATCTAGGGCAGCTGGTTTTGGCCTTACTGATTTATGGAACTAGGAAGAATGAAATTCTCCAATGAGAGCATTTCAAAAATTTCATTTATATTGGTGGTTGAGCACCTAACAGGTAACTTCCCTCTAGGGGAACTCTTACTGCCTGTCTGTATGTTGGGAAGTAGTGGAGCTCATTTTCAGCAGACATCAAAGGCAAAACATTTGGTGCAGAGGATCCAGTACCCGTGCTGCATGTGTAGGGAGTTTACCTGAGACTATTCTAGTCTGATCTTTGGACTGAGCACCCATAAGCAGTTGTTGCAGCTCTGTTTTGACTTCACCTGAAAGGAATCCAGCTTGCGCTCTAGGACCATTTCAGGAACGGAACCAAAGCATAGGAAGTGAGGATGACTGGGCTATCCTGTTCAAAAGTGAATTTCTAGTAGGAACTCAGTGGTGACATTGACTCAGTGTAGTGCAGTGTTGTCTAGGGATATGTAGACCGCTGTCTGGAAACTTGGTCTGGAGAGAGAGATGGAAAACAAGCAGATATTTCTATGACCTTTTAATCTTCACAGAGTCTTTCGTGTGACAATGCAGGAGTTTAACCTTCTCATCCTCTTTATTTTCATACTTCCATTTGACCCCCTCTTAAAAATTGAGTTGGTGCTTATGGAATGGTCAAGAGTTTCCAGAGTTCTTTCAGGCTTTCTTGTGGTAAGATAGCACTGAAGCCCTTGAGGTTGAGTGGTCTGGAAAGATCTGCTCTTGTGAGAAATTAATTTTTTTTTGAGTTTGAACGATCTCAGCACAACTTGAAACCATTTGTTTTTTAAATCCATGTTTTTGCTTGGTAACATTTTTAGGTTGAGTCCATATTTTTAATTGAAGCCAAGTGCTGACTTCAGAATGAAAAAAGTTACATTAGAGTTGACTTGATGGGAGGAATGACTGAAAAACTGAAATCTTTGCACAAAAATGAAAATTCTCACAAATGGCTGATTGGTTGCTTTGGTTACAATTTTTTGGGAAAAAGTGGCTGAGAAGGGGAAGTGACCAGAGTGAAGTTTCTGCTAATCCTGCTTTGTGAAAGTCCCTAACCCATTCTACAAAAGGAAGAAAGCTGGTGTGTTACTCTGCTGGATGTTCTAGAGTCTACCTGACAGGTGGTGAGAAGTCATTTGATGATCAGTGAGTTCCTTTTGAAGTGCAAGAGTCTGGTTGATTAACAACCAGGACCATTTTCAGTGATGTGCAACTTCACTGAGGTGTAACAAGGATAAATATTTCATAACTGGGTGATGTCTCAGATTTATGTTTCTTGGTTTTAAGGCTGCTATCCCATCCACCAAGCAATCATTTTAATTCATGTTCTATAAGAACTGCTTGCTGAGAAATCTTTGTGCAAGTGTTTGCTTTTAATCTGTTGTACCTGAAGCAGCCTGGAGGCAGTTGACAGATGCTAATAGAGTGACTGTGCTCCTTTCCTTTTTGCTTGGTGCTGGGGGTAGGAAGAGAGCTGGCTAAGGTGTAGTGTTTTCTGAATGAAGCAGTTTATAGAATTCATGAAAGGTGGGAGAAGAGATACGTGATGAAAAATAAAAGGGAAAATAAGGGGCAACGGTAACTGGAACTAGAAATTAATCTGCTATTATTTATTTTACCTAATCTTAGGCCAATAAACTGTTGTCTGTACTATACTTCATACTTTTATAAGGATGTTGCAGAAGGTTAGTGATGGTCTTTTACACTACCCAAGGATTTGACAAATTAACTGTAAGTCTTGACTCTTTTTGAACTGGCTGTGTCCACATCTCATGAATGAAATCATGTGTCCAATTAGCTAATATTCTGTTTTTTGTTTGTTTGGGTTTTTTCTTTTTTTTTTTTTTTTTTCTCCTTTGCTTTTACAAGGTGCTGCTTTTCACATTGCATGACAGAATTGCCTGCTTTAGATGTCTGGGAGATACAAATGCAACCATGCAGTAAATCAGGATCGTTTTTCCTGTCCTCAGTTATGCCTTCAAGAGTACGTGACAGTTGACAATGTCTACTGATTATTCAGAATAGTTTTGAGAAAAAGAAATTATTAAAGCTACATCTTTGTGATTAGTAATTACAATCGATTTAAGATATAGCAGAACTGGGAAAATGACTTTTTTTTCAGTCCTGCACTTTAGGAAAGGTACAGTAGTGGATGAAATGATCATCACCATCCCACATAATCCACTTCTTGATTAAAAGCTTTCTGTGTAATTCTGCTTGTTTATGAATTAGGAGCCACCAAGAGGATAACACAATACTGTGATGACCTTGAAGTTTAATCGGTGGCCAGACCACTCCTATGCAATGAAACAAAATTCTGAAAGTGCCAAAATTTTAGATATTTCTGTATAGTTTTAGAGATAGTCTTGCCCTGTATACAAGTGCTTTCAGAGGTCTTCAAGCATGTTTGTTTATTTTCTTGTTGTACAGGATATTTGGAGAAGAGGTGTTCTTGATTTTTCTTTGGGGGAGTAGGGCATGGATTATATGGGTCTATATGGAATCATGTTTAGATAGGGAAAGAGGGAGCAGCCATAACAGATAGGAGGAAAACTTTTTCTCTCTGCTTCATCACCTGGGCTACATTGGTTGACTAGACAGTTCCTTGCTTCATGTTGGTGTTTGGGCAGAGATTTCTGAGAGGTGGGAGAGATAAAGATAGAGCAAATAGAATCTGAAACCATTGTAAATATGTATGTCTAAATAGAAACAACCTTGCCTTTTTTTTAAAGGTGGAGGGTATGTACAGGGGAAGCCTCCCATCTCTCTTTGATTTCCTTGGCCAGGTAGCGATGTTTAAGTCTCTGAAACAAGCTACTTCCTGGCACAGGAGCTGTGATGTATCTATCTTAGAAGCAGTAATTTTATTTAGCATTATCCTGTAAGAACAAAATACATAGAAATATTTTGTCAGTTCTCTTATTGTATAAGATACAGGCTTTTGCAAGGCTTCAAAACCTAAAATGAATGCTTTTAATCAGATTGGCAGATTAGTTGTTTTCATTTCTCTTCAGGATATTGATATATTTACCCCCTTCCACACCCTCAATGTATCATTTTGAAACAAAATAAGAAAATCTTCAGGTCATTATTTCTCTTCCTCCAAATCTTGTCTGCTCAGCCTGCAGAAGCTACTCTGCATCAATGAACTTGGGGGGGGGGGGGGGGGTGGTGGTGGTGGTGGTGGTGGTGTGGTGTGTGTATATGTGTAGGTAAAATAGTTCCAAAATTCCAACAAACTAATTTAGCAGTGATTAAAAACAATTTACGGACTTGTGAGTGCTCCCTTGGCAACACTCACTGACATTGCCCCTAGGTCGGGTTGTGCCTGCTTCACATTGCTACCTGTGTCTCATCTGAACTTTCAGTTTTGCTTATGTAAAGTCTAAGAGCAGACTAAGTTCATTGTTCCATTCAAATCTGATCCTTTATTTACCATTTTTATAGCAATTTATTCCTTATTCAAACTGTATTTTCTTTTTGTTGTTCAGCAAGTTTCTCTGTTTTAGTTCAATTTCTGAACTGGCTTAATATGTGGGAGTATGAGCTTTGGTAGAATGTGTAACTTCAGTAAATCCTTGCATTGCAAATGCTTTTGCAAGATCTGCAGGTGGACTTGTAGATTTCTTCTCTCCCTCCCTAACTTTTGGGAAGTGTGGGAATCAACTTCTCTCCTGCCCACTTCATCTGGAAGATGGGGTTGTATGATTTTATTAATTGCAAGCTGAACGAGAGGTTTGGGCTGTCTTTTGACCAGTCATTCTTTAGGATTGTTGACTTGTCGTCATTTATGAGATCAAGTTCCATGTTATTCTTCTCAATTTGTAATATGAAGGGGTGGAGGGAAGAGGAAGCCTTCTAAGTAATTCATGATTTTAAAGACACCACAAGAATTTGTAGATTGCTTGAAGTCAGTGGCTCAAGCTTTTCTGGTGTTGAGTCCATCAGTCCTGCATCTTTCTACATGCAGAGGATAAACATGAAGCAATTATACATTCCTTGAAATTGTAGTGCTCTTAGGGGGAAAAAAAAGTGTGTGTGTTTGTTTTTTGATGGTTGTTTGAACTGAACATTTTTGTATCACAACATTGTTTTTCCTGTTGGGAGGAATAATTCATACATGAGCTTCTATCCTGTTTTCATTCTAAGACAGGAGGTACAAAACAATTAGATATGCAAAGACCTGTTTCTGTTTTTTCAGCTCAGCAGCGCATTGGTCTGCAAGCAGCTCTGCTGATTTAAGTGGAGTTGTTTCTGAATAGTGTTAGAAGAGTTAGAGCATATTTAGAAGGTCATGTTTGATTCCGATGAGGCTACAGCTGCAGGAAAGTGTTCAAAACTTGTACAAGTTGCAGAACATGGTCTTATTACAAATGGGCAATTATGCAAATGTGAATGTGATCTTCCATGTCTGGAGATGTCTTCCTTCAGCAGTGAAACGACGCATTTTAGTGTTACACCACCTTAGATCAAGGTGGTGTGCAGACCATTTCACCTGTTCTCTGTTTCAGCAATGGACTGTTCTTGCATTTATTTCAAAATCCTATTCTATGGGTTTCTACATAAAATTCCAGTAGAAATAAGATTGTTTTTCTTGGTTATCTTTTACGGGCCTTTTACAAGTAGTTAATGAGCATCACTCTTGAGCACAAGACCAGTGGCTTAGGATAAATCTCCAGAGAGGAAGATGACGGGTTTATGCTGAACGGGACACCAACGCCATTCTTTTTTTTTAGGAGTAAAGTTGTCTTGGCCAATTGAATGTGCTAGAAGAATGTTAAACATGCAGAGTCAAATGATTACATTCATTTACTGATTAATATCACTGATGTTAGTGTATCTTTTGTGAAATAAAAAATGTGATGTGGCCTGTGATGACAGTAACTCGGGAACACTGCATCTTTCCCAAAGGCCTTGGTGGTTTTTGTGTGTGTGTGTTAAACCATGTAACAGGGTCACTGGCCTAACCATGCTTTTGGCCGAATCCAGACAGACATCTGTGTGTGTCATTAATTTTAAGCACAACAATGTTTTTGTTCTCATGTATAGAAGCATTGCAGCACTGCAGAAAATAAGTGAGCTATTGAGTATGTACTACTGTTTCCTCAACTGGAAAAATCCCAGAATATTTTCTTCTGAGAACTCATTGTTCATTAATGTGGAGAAACTAGCAAGTCTGTCTTGGGAAATTATATAATGTCAAATGTAGGGCATTCTGTAGATGGTGACACTGAAAACAGACTCTGCAGTGTGACTACTTGAAATTTACTGAATAACCATGGTGTGATATGAGGCTTGGGAGGTGATAGTAAATTCCTGTTTTCTTTACATTGTGTCTGTGTCCATTCCTGGGGTAAGCTGAAGGCATCCATATTTTTGGACTAGATTTGATCGATGCCCGCAATACTGAGTTTGGCCCACTGACTAAATTGGTCAGACTATGTTGTTCATAGTCTTCAATAAAACTGTGCCAGAAGATGTCAGTACTATGCTGTTTTACCACCATTACTTGGTTCAATCAACAGTTGTGAAAAAAAGCTGTAAGAACACTGGTGTAGTTCTGTCTACTGTATGTGACTAGAGAAGATGTAAATGAACACCAAATCACTATTTGATCCAAAATATCAAATTATCTAGATGGATAACTTGTCAAGTTTTCTGTTAGCATCCTTGCTAAGGTGAATTACAAGGTCAGAATAATCACTACAATTACTTGGTGATTCTGAATGTGAGGATATGTGGGTATATGTGGTACTCCTTTGTACTTAATTTTTTCATTTAAATCATCATTTAATCCCCATTAAAGGGAAATTTTTGAAACAGAAACATATTTCTGTGAAATAGACATAGGCATATCTGAAGCATTGCATCCAAAGGAAGGGACACACAGAATATTATGCATCTGAAAAGTAGAGTTCTTCCAATATAAAAATACATATGGGTAGAAAAACTTGCATTAGCCACAAGTATTGAATAGAACCCATGAATCCAATGAAGCTGTGCTTGGCCCTTTCTCATCAGCTCTTCTGTGAAGTTCCTATTCCAAATTTCAGCATGTGGTTGAGGTGTCATTTGAAAATGGCTCCTGTATGAGGAAAGATGTCCAAATATCCTTGTACTTCATGATATGCAACCTTTTAGCAATTCCGTTTATGTAGACTTACCAAATTATGATAGCTAAAGGCTTAGATGTCCACTCTTTTGCAGCTGTTTGATTCCTATGAAAATAGGATGAGTTTTGTTTATGACTATAACAGCTGGTATTACATGGTGTCTGGTGGCCAAGGATATTACTTGAATTCCTCTCTTTTTTAAAACTGATGTGGCAGGGAAGTGCCTGCGGAAAAAGTGAGAACAATAAACAAGGTTCTGTAATATACCAAAGAGTATCCCTGAGTGCAGCCATAATACATCTATATAAGAAATAACACCTGCCTTACTGTTAAGGGAAAAGTATTGGGTATAGCAGCTAATTACTTCTTAGATCGTAAAAAAAAAAAAAAAAAAAAAAAAAGACACTGTGACTTCTGCTCAGAGATAAAAGTAAAGGCTTCTAAGGAAAGTTGGGCAAGCTCTCTATTTAAGATTTTGTTGCCTGATTGCAGAATGCCTTACTTAAGAGGATAAACATTAATGAACTGTAGAGAAACCTGGAAGTGCAGCATTTGATGTATGTATGTGTTTGGAAATGAGGATTGGAAGTCATTAGGAAGAACACCTCTGTCTGTTCTCTGCCCTATTACTGGATAATGAACTGTTTGCTGAACAGCAGCGGGGAACATGTCATGGCCACCAGCAGGTGATTCTCCATGAAAATGATGACACTTTCACAGAAATAAGTATTGATTTCATTTTCCTTCTGCCAGAGGAAATCATATGGTGCTTATTGTTTATTATCTCTTTGGCTAATGGAAGTAGGTAGTGGAAGTATTGACACATAAATTCCTGCATCTGTGTCAGGAGCCTGGTGAGATATTCTGTTGGATGAGCCTTCCCAAGACTAAAGGCCTCTGGGTGTGGGAAGCAGTGCTATGTTCAGTGCTCTGGCATTTGATTTTTTGGTGTTTTTTTTTTTTTTTTTCCTATTCGTGGAGAAACATTGCAACCTTGAATGATGACCTCTTAATCCTCACTGGATGAGGAATGTCAGTCTTACTACAGTAAACTTTCCTTGAGGAGTCTTTGCCTATTATGAAATGGTCAGATTGGTCTGTAATATTACTGGTTCTGCAACTGTATATGAAAAAGGGATCAGGCATCCAAATTACATGACTTTTTGATACTTAAGCAGGAGCAAGGCAATCCTGTCCTTTGCCACCCCTCAAGTATTGAACCCAAAACATTCTGGACCTGTTGTTTTTCTTTGCATCTTGACTTTCTCTGACTTGAACTCTGGTTATTTCGAGGAAGTTTACCTTCATTTTATAACTCTTCATGCCAGGATCTGCCCTAAGCTGAAGATCTTGCCTCCCTCTGGTTCCTCTGGGACCTCAACAGTAGCTCTGGCTTCTCTTTTAATGGTCACTTGATCTTGAGGCTGAAGAACTGGTCTCCTACTTGTTCATTACTTTCCAGATAATGTCATTTCTTTCTACAGAGGGCCGGTGAGTGTTTTTTTTCTCCCAGTAGAGTGCTGTCAGAACATTTCCTTAATCAGTTGAAGGACAGGAAGAAATCTGTGAAGCAAGCCCAAGGGTTCTTGAGGGAGAAGAGGGGTTGCTGTGACTGCTAGGTGTGCATTACCTTCTAATGAGACAAGAAATACTTTGGAATGTGTAGGTTTTCACAAGAAGTAAATTGACCTAGAGGGCAGGAAGAGAGAGGGTTACATTTTCATAAATAAATTTCTAACAGTAAATGTGGTTTTCTTCATAGAAGTGTAGAGGAAGTGTGAACCAATACTATGTTAAATAGGATGTCAGTTGGATGCAAATGCAAACTCAAGGTTTTTTTTTTTTTAATACTCCACTGAAACACCAGGTTAATGTTTAATCCTGATGACTAAATCCATTAATACACATATTTCTTACTATCTTAGATAAATAGGCTTTTCAGGCAATTCTGTTATTCCCTCAGGGCATTGTTTCCATTTGCCTGAGTACTGCTGTAATTAGATGATGACACAATATCTCAGTAGCTATTTTTAAGATATGGTACCGCTGTCACTAGACAATAAATTTAATTTGACTTCTTTGTTTTTAATTAATGAAAAAGAGGTCTTTTGTTTGAAGCAATCAGATGATACTCTTCAAGGATATGAAGTATTTAGTATCATACCAGACAGGGTAGAACAGATAGATAGACTGAATTTAGAAGGTACGGCAGATCTTTGCTCCAAAAGGCAATTCCCACATGTTCTTCTATGTATGTCCTCCATTTTCTTGGCTCTCAAAATAATTAAATTCTTATTTTACCAAAATAGAAACCACCATACCCTCTAACTGGCTTTCAAACAAAAGTTATGTCGCACAAATCAAAAGGCACTGGGGAAGCTGAATTTCTCTGTTAAAATAGTTTGATAGGTGCAGTTAACTAAAAACTATAGAATGGCTGTGTTGATGGTTCAGGCTGTTCTCCATATTCTGTGTGACAGCTCATGGTGGGAATGTGTACTAGTAATGCACGGCTGACACTGGAGGACACGGTCTGACTATAGATAACAAATCTGAAGTAAAAAAAAAAAAATCCTTTTTAATTCAGGTATAAAGCTGAGGCTACAATGACTGTAGCCTTTTTGTGTGACAGTTATCACTGTCATTTACATTGCTCTAGTTCACAAGCACACCAGAATGTGAGTCCTTGGGTGGGAAGTACCTTGATTTTCTTCATACCTGCTGGATGCTTGACCTGTGTAGAATCATTCTTAGCACTTGACAACATGAAAGAATAACTTGCCTAGCTTTATCTAGAGTGTAATATTGGGCAACCATATTTGAAAATAAAGACCAGAAATCCTTGAATTATAGAATGCTAAGGTTGGAAGGGATCAATGAAGATCATCTAGCCCCCCTTGAAACAGGGGCTGAACTAGCTTCAAAGTTAAGTCAGGGTGCTTATGGCCTTGTCCTGCCGAATTTTAAATAGCTCCAAGAATGTAGATCCCCAGACATCTCAGGGTAATCTGTTCCAGTGCTTATCCATGCTCACTGTGAACCTTTTTTCCCTTTTATATCTAGCAGTAATTTGCAATGTTTCGAATAGTGACTGTTGCTCTTGTCCTTTCACTGTGCTCGTCTGAGAAAATTGTGGCTCCATCTTCTCTATACCACCCGTGAGGTAGAAGACAGTAATTTGGTCCCATTAGCCTTCTTGTCTTCAGACTAGGACACCCATTTCCCTCAGCCTCTCCTTGTGTATGCCCTGTGCTCCAGTCCCCAACCACATTAGTGTCCCTCCACTAAACCATCTCCAGTTTGTCACTGTCTGTCTTACAATGAGAAGGCCCAAACTGGGCAGTGTTCCAGGTGAGTATTTGTATGTGCTGCACAGAGGGAAGTAATCACTAACTACTAACCCACTACTGGGTTAGCCCTTGTCATGGCCTTGTGTTCAGATGGTCTGCTCGTCCTTTTCTTCAATGAGAAATATAAACAGATTTTTCCTCTTGCTTCAGATACTTTTAGCTTGGTTCTCAGCTGCTTGGGATTTTTCTTCTAAGTCCTCGCTTGGTCATTTAGAGCTTAATGAGGGAGATTTTGGTGATAACTCCCTATGACCAGCTATAAAGAACCAACCTTGAGCTGCGATTTAGTTCTCAGATGTTTGTTGTTTCTTTCACTAAGATATAATAAGTAGGATGCAAATACAGTTAAAAAAGATGCTATTTTTTCATGCATACACTTATGTTACTGTTCAATTGGAGATGGAGAATAAACAAACTTTACTTCTCTCCTTGTTACCAAGTAAAGCTTGATTAATACCAGTTTAATGTGCCAGTGGCTGGCTCTCAGCTGTTCTCAGTGTTCAATTAGCCACTTCATCAAAGTGCAAGGTTTTCACTCCTTCTCAACCTGCACCCCTTTTTTTTTTGTTCTTCATTCTTTTTATTTGTCAGTTGCCTCTTTTTTTTTGAAAGCGGGGGGATGGTGTTGAAGGTAATGAGTTCAGTTGTGGACAATATGAACAGCTCCTGAATGTATTTTTCTTTTCAGTATAATACTTTGCAGATGTTTGGAGAAATAAAGAATGGCTAAAATGGCTAAAAACATCAGAGGTGTAAACCTCATTGTTTTCATTGAAGGCAAGAGAAAATATTAATGCTCTTAACTGTGTTGAAAAATAGAGACTGCTTTGAGATTTCTTTAAAGTGATAATTTGTTATGCAGTGTCTTTATTAAGATGGCCTATGCTGTTTGTTTTTTCAATAAAAAATTGATAGTCTGTCCAATGCAGACATACACTGATTAGAGGAAATAAAGATATTCTGCTCCTTAACTAGTTAATAGATTTTATTGCAACTCCATATTAAGTTGCTTCTTGGCACAGATCAGTGTTGCATTAGAAGAAATCCTCATAGTTTTCCTCCAGCGGGAAACCATAGTTTCCTAATCCATAGGAAACCAGGTTTAGGAAACTGTAGGAGTTGGGGGAAGCATTAAAGGGTTGGACTCACTGTAGGGATGATTGAAATTACATAAAATTTTTCTTCTTTCTGTATCAGTTTATCCCTTTCAAAACTTCACCTCTAAAGTAGATTTCTTCTATTTAAACAAACAAACCAAAACACATCATTTAAAATACAATTTATGTTTCCAATAAAGAATTTTCACTACATCTTGGCTTTTAGGTAGTGCTTCTATTCCTCAAAGACCACTATGTTAACAAATTCGAAAAATACATGCAAGTGGAACTACAGTGATGTATCAGAGCTATATGATTACTGTCCTCAGTAAACCGACACCGTAGAGAATCATGATCAAAAATTTTTTTGTGCTTTGTGGGCTGACTGTAGTTAGGGCATAATGAAAGGACATGGTGCTTCACAGTTACTGTTGGCTGCTGACTGGAGGAAAGCAAATGTCACTGCAGTCTTCAAAAAGGGCAAGAAGGAGGACTCGGGTAACTATAGACCGGTCAGCCTCACCTCCATCCCCGGAAAGGTGATGGAACAACTTGTTCTTGGTGCTGTCTCTAGGCACATCAAGGACAGGGGGATCATTAGGGGCACTCAACATGGCTTCACCAAGGGGAAGTCATGCTTAATCAACTTGATAGCCTTTTATGAGGACATAACCCGGTGGATAGATGATGGTAAAGCTGTGGATGTGGTCTATCTTGATTTCAGTAAAGCGTTTGACACGGTCTCCCACAGCATCCTCGCAGCTAAACTGAGGAAGTGTGGTCTGGATGATCGGGTAGTGAGGTGGATTGTGAACTGGCTGAAGGAAAGAAGCCAGAGAGTGGTGGTCAATGGGACAGAGTCCAGTTGGAGGCCTGTGTCTAGCGGAGTCCCTCAAGGGTCGGTACTGGGACCAGTACTGTTCAATATATTCATTAGTGACTTGGATGAGGGAATAGAGTGCACTGTCAGCAAGTTCGCTGATGACACAAAACTGGGAGGAGTGGCTGACGCACCGGAAGGCTGCGCAGCCATTCAGAGGGACCTAGACTGGCTGGAGAGTTGGGCGGGGAGAAACTTAATGAAATATAACAAGGGCAAGTGTAGAGTCCTGCATCTGGGCAAGAACAACCCCCTGTAAGAGTACAAGTTGGGGACAGACCTGTTGGAGAGCAGCGTAGGGGAAAGGGACCTGGGGGTCCTAGTGGACAGCAGGATGACCATGAGCCAGCAGTGTGCCCTTGTGGCCAAGAAGGCCAATGGCATCCTGGGGTGTATTAGAAGGGGTGCGGTTAGCAGGTCGAGAGAGGTTCTCCTCCCCCTCTACTCTGCCCTGGTGAGGCCGCATGTGGAATATTGTGTCCAGTTCTGGGCCCCTCAGTTGAAGAAGGACAGGGAAGTGCTAGAGAGAGTCCAGCGCAGAGCCACGAAGATGATTAAGGGAGTGGAAGATCTCCCTTATGAGGAGAGGCTGAGGGAGCTGGGTCTCTTTAGCTTAGAGAAGAGGAGACTGAGGGGTGACCTCATTAATGTTTATAAATATGTAAAGGGCAAGTGTCATGAGGATGGAGCCAGGCTCTTCTCAGTGACATCCCTTGACAGGACAAAGGGCAACAGGTGCAAGCTGGAACACAGGAGGTTCTGCATAAATATGAGGAAAAACTTCTTTACGGTGAGGGTGACCGAACACTGGAACAGGCTGCCCAGAGAGGTTGTGGAGTCTGCTTCTCTGGAGACATTGAAAACCCGCCTGGATGCGTTCCTGTGTGTTATGATCTAGGTAATCCTGCTCCAGCAGGGGGATTGGACTAGATGATCTTTCGAGGTCCCTTCCAATCCCTAACATTCTGTGATTCTGTGAAATTAAGTGCTACGCTGTCAGAAAGGCTCATCAACAGCATTTCTTTCTCTTGCATCAGGATTTTATGTTCTAGTTCTCAGTTTAGGTCACTGCTCATTAAATTTAGTGTTATCTTTTAAGATTTTCCTTCTTTGCCTAACATACACCCGTGTGCTTATATACTGTCACTGTTATGCACAGTCCTGTTAAAGGAGTGTTATGTAAAACAGATGCTAAGAAATTATATTTACCTCTGAGTAAGTTAGGCTTGGTCTGAGTAGAATTAATAGGTAATATTGGGAAGACATGAGAAGTAGAGATGTCAGTAGAGATGGAAACAGGAGTCTGGTGGTTGGATATTGGGATTTGGGATACACAGACTCAAGCTCTTGCTCGAGCTTCAGTCAAAGGTTTTCAGCATAGATTTTCCTGCCTCCGGTGAGAGATGCTGTTTGAACTTTTGTTTCTCATGGGCCAGGCCAGGATTTCAGCACTCATGCAAGTTTACAAAATCTCTTCAGTGCCAGCGTAAGACAAAACCTGACTTAAAGGACTGCCATGAGACCAAATGGCTTTTAATGAGTTTTCAGGAGCAAAGGTAGTAAGCATGATATTAAATAACTACTTGCTTCCATAAAATGTATGACTTGAGAGGAATGAGTTTTGACTTAGTCTTATGTGAAAATCATAAGCTAAGAAGTTTAAAAGCAGACAAATGGTCTTAACACTTTGAGATTAAGCTCTTTTTCCATCTTTTTTTTCTTGAGTCAGCTGCATTCATCTTTGGTTTAATGCCATTTTCTCTAAATGAAACAACCCTTTTTCAGTCTCATTTTGAAAGAGTACAAGTAGTGAATCCAGCAAATGAGGTGTATAAATGTGTGAATTGGACACAAAATGTCAATACACAGTTGGCCTTTTTTGCATTTGCAGTTGTGATTGCCAGGAGAGTAAGTGACATTCAGCATTGGCTTCGGTGTTATATCATAGCATGCCCCTATGGCAGTATCCCAGTGAGGCAGACAGAATTTCAAAGTGAGAAGTGCAGAAGCAAATATCTTTTTTTCTGTGAGTGGTTTCATGATGTTTAATTTTGTGTGAAGATAACACTTTGAAATAGCATAATCTAAGGCAAGTAACTTAGCTGCTAGTGAAAGACCTTCTTCTAGGGTGAGAATTTTCAGCAGAGGGTAACAAAGAGAGGAAGGATGCCTCAGTGGCTAGAGTGCTATCATGAATATTGGAGACTGAGGTTCATTCAGTTTCTTTCTCTGAGGTAGACTTCTTATTAAATTGATCTTTCCTCACTACCTCTGGTGTTTGAAGGGCATTGAAAACAAAGCTGAAAGGCCTGTGAAGAGCTCAGATGGTTAGCTACTGAAAGCCATGTTGACACTTTTATGAGCAAAATTCTGATTTCTAGTCCCAGTGTTCTGGTGGAGTTTGGTATGTGGTGTAGCAAGTTGCCCAAGGTTCAATGGTGGGCATTTTGGGCAAGTCACCCACTAGCCCTTATACAAGGGAATGGTGCCACCTATCGCTGTCTAGATACAGATGTACCTTGGAATCAAGCTAAAGCAGGAGAGGTCGTACAGTCTTGGGCAAATCTGTCAATTCCAAGGCACGTAGCCTTGAGCAGTGAGCAGGATCACACTATCCTGCCAGTCTTGCAGAATCAATAGTAGACACTAAAGTGAAATGCTCCCCTGAGCAGTGCTAATTTCCAACAAACCTGTAAGTGCAGCATTGTGTTGTCTTCTACCAGACCAAGGTATACTTCGCTGCCTCACCTTGAACTTCACTTCAAAAAACTAAAGCAAAAATTAGGTTGTTTTCTGAAAGTGAATCTGTGATTAAAAATAAAAAAAAAGATAAAAATTGGAAGGGATGGTTTTTATGCTTTTGTGTGGGAAAATTTGTTTTCACTGTCTCAGTTGCAAGTCTGATGTGCCTCCTACAAGAAACTGCTTTTCTAACAGAGCTGGCTATTCACCACCTTCATTGCCTGGAATACCTGTGATTTCATCTGACATACCTATTGAATATGTGTGCTCTTTATTTACTGCCAGGCAAGGGAGGTATGCTTCATATTAGCCGTTCTGATGAATCGGCTGGAGGATGTTGGAAGAATATGAAATTTACTTTCAAGAACAGTTAGGTAGTGCACTGTCTTTGACCTTGGGGTTTCCCGAGTGCTGGTTGCATCTGACACTCATTGTATGACCATAGAATCTGTTTTGCTGAATATATTTGTCGTTTAATTGTTACTTTTAAAAAGGAAAATCCTGTCACTTAACCTCAACAGAGTTATTCTTGAATGCAGCTCAGCCCAACTAGAGATTGTCTCTACAGCTCAGCTTTCTCATTTAGAATATGCATATATATATATATATATATATATAAAATATATATATATCTATATAAAGGCATCAGCCGTCCTCTTCAGTGAGGTTTTTGTCAGATGTGGTTTTGATATATAATAATGAATGAATGTTACAGAGGAAGCAAGAGAGTTATTTTTTCCGTTGTTGATCTACTGCACATTGTGGGGCATGCTGTCGTATATTGCATCATCCAGTCCCTACCATGAGTGCATGCATGGTTAAAGTGACTTTCTTAGCATTACCCTCTTTTGTCCAGCACATTATAAAGATAATTATCTGTTTAGGAAAGAGTATCATATTTGTATTTCAAGAGTGTGTTTGATTATTATTTTTCTTTTTAAAGTTCAAAAATCTACCTTTTTGTTGCCTCGTATCTGATCTCACTAAATTACAGTGGTTTTGCTTATTTGAATGTCAAACTACCTGCTTTTGTGCCTAAGTTTATGCTTTATCTACTTTTGTGTATTTTCAGTCCTTATAGGTGCATAGATTGAGTATAGATTCTGTACACCTTGATCTTGGATTTCAATAATTTTTATGTATTGATTTACAACAATGAAGGTCTTTATTTTTGTCAGCTAGTCCTTTCTTAAGATTTTTCTTGAAAAACTTAAATGTTTTATTTTATTCAGTGTTAGCCTGTCATGAAAGAAAGAGAACAACATAACTGGAATTAACTGAGGTCAGGAGAATATTTCAGTTGCTACTTGTGGTTTATTCTGACTACTCAGAGAGCAGAGATTTGACAACAGATCTGTGATTAGGTGTCCTACACTTGATAAATATTTCCAATCCGTCTATTTCTATTACAGAAAACAGAAAACTTTATCAGCCCTGGAATGGTGAGATCCCTTGCAAATCTTGTTCTTCCCCCTAGAATGCAGCCATACCTCCTGATGTCTTGATGTGGACTTGCTTCAGGGGAGAGCTTAGTCTTTTAACATTTGTAGATTATTTCATCCATTAATACTGATTTATAGTAATCTGGTTTTGAAAATGTTTTTTTTTCAGTGTCATGTTGACTGACTTCCTTTTCAGTGTTTCCTCTGGTAGGTCCAGTTTTCAAATGTCAGAAATTCTTGGCCAAATGCCTAAATATACTCACAAGCTTTTAAAGAGTGAATTAAATAATTTAGGGAATAAAAATTGCTAAGTTAACTTGACCCTATCTGACTTGTTCAAAGCCATGTGGGAGACTTTTGAAGCGTTAAACCACTGCATTTGTGATACTTCCCTGGGGAAAGAGAGGAACTGTATCTAATTCAGTAGAAAGAACTGAGAAGATTTGAATGTAGCCATGTTCTAGACAGGTAAGGTTAAATTAGAACTTTAGAGCTGAACTAATACAGTAAGCACGCACCTTACTTTGCTTGACTTTCATAGCCACCTGTGGCTATTAAGATACCAGGGCTTTCCTGGAGTCAGAGAGAATGGTGCTACTCGGTGGAACCGTCTCTTCTTGGTTTGGTCTGTATCTCCCTGCAGGTGAAATGAATTGAATATAGCAAATACCAATTAGTATGGCTTCTTGATGCACATAATTTCTTGCCTAAGACTTGGAACATACCTGGCCCATCTCTTGCTGAAATATTTGGGAGTGAGCACAGTGCTATTTTTGGAGCAGAACGGTAACCGGACAGATTCTTTTCTGACTCGCTCAAAACCATTTAAACAGCAAGGTTCAAATCCTGCTGAGTGAATGTGGGGTGAATCTGGTAGCTGTTGAAGAAAGTCTGTGGATTCAATATGCAAGAAAAGAGCGTGCCATTAAGTGACTGTTTCAGCAGTTGTAATTTAACAAAAGGGAGTGTGTGTGTGTGTGCGTATGCACATGGTGCATAATGGTGCACATGCTGCATTATATACATATGTATAATTTGTGTGTATAGTTTGATACGGAGGTGTGGGTTATAGTTTGCCTGTGGATGACCAGAGATTCTTTGGATGAAAGATGATCTGCTAATGTGCTGGTAAGTTTATTATTATCCAGCAGAGCAGCTATTATCCATTTGTCAACAGATTACAGTGTTTGGTTTATGGCTCCTTTTTTGCCTTCTCATGACTTGTCAAATTGCTTCCAACAGGTTGTCAATGTTTCAAATCTACAATACCTGCAGAAGGCACTGCAAGTATATAAAATAAATCTTTCCTTATGCAGCCATTTTTCCCTGACTGCAAAACCTCAGTGCTTTTTTGGTGGGAGGTGTTAACATCTATCTGCATTTATTTTTAAGGAACTCATAGTTTTTACTGAAAAAATTAATTGATCATCACTCTGGCTTAGAGAACTTGCTGTGCTGAGTGACCCAAGCTCCTGCACTTATTACCCAGCAGGCTAAACAAGTATAGCATGGACTGCAGAGCAAAAACATGCATTGAGTTTTGCTGCTGGCGAGATATTTTTTTTCTTGATGCAGCTTCTGAATTCTGAGTAATTGTATAGGAATGATTGAGCGTAGGTAAATTTCCTAAGTATTAATGATTCTGGGACTTGTTCCAAAGCTTATTGAGTTAGTGGGAGAGTCTCTTGCTTCTCAATAGCTTCTGAAACATTCAGATGTCTAGCAATTAATTCAATGAGCTGCATTACCCTAAGATCACTGGTATTTCAAATATGTTATTTGAAATTTGACAACTTTTAGCAGAAAAGAGCTTTTGTGTGTTGCTTGTACTCTGTTTCTTCTCCTTGGGCATTGCTAATGCATACTGAAGATATCTGAATTAATGATTCAATGCTTAGTTACTGTGCTGTTCCCCTATGCTTGCTTTGCTACTTCTCATATTCCTAAATCTCAGGAAAATTTGTGTTGCTCAAAGTATAGTGTCCCAGGATTAGCTGGGAGAGGACAGCCACACCTGTGGTACAGTGACCAAACTGCACATACTGTGTGATCCTTAACAAAGCAAGTTTATTATCAGGAAAGCTGCTCCCCATCTGCTTTTTCTCCTGCTGTAGAAGAGTTCATGCATCCACTGCTGCAACATATTCTTCTTCCTTTCTCTGGCATGGTATGAAAAGGTATCTGCAGGAAAATGAAATTGCTCCAAAACATAATCCGCAATTAGAACTCCTGTGATAGACTGCTGCAGTTCTGTATTGGCCTTGGCATGGATGTCCTGGGGTCACTCTGGGAGCACGCTGGCAGCTATACTGGCTACTAATGGTAGCAGTTTGTACTGGTACCCATGATGGAAGCTGGTTAGTAGGTCATCTCCCTCTCAAAGCTGTATCCAGTTTTGGCACTACTTTGCTCCAAATAGAGCTGTGGACTGTTTTTGCAAAGGCTTGACACATGACTTTCTACTACTTGTGCACAAGTAGTAGAAAGTTCCCAGAAAATTTATTTTTTTGTTTGTTTCCATGTACACACACAGATTTGGGGTATTTTAAGCTGCTGACATGCCCAGACAGGACTGTTACTTCCTGCAGTCAGAATACTTCAACCTCAAAGGAAAACCACTGTGCTAAATAAGCATCTCAGCCTGTAATGTAAATTTTTGAGATACTGTTAAAATTACTGCTAACTGCTGTTCCAGTCTGGTTTTACAGGCTGGATATAGATCACTTGTGTTACAATACTTATGGATCATAACTGAAGTGAGTTACTGCTTTATTCCTCTGGATTTAAAATAGGCTAAGATGGCAGAGAGCAAGCAGGCTTAGGGATGGGAGGATGAGGACATAAGACTATATGTTGGAAGTGGCAACGCTTGCACTTCATGTGAGTAATTCTGTTTCTGCTGTAAAATCACTTAACAGGGCACAGGAGATTTTTTTTCTTTGGAGATTTTTGAGCTCAAGGCTTTTCACTGGTTATCACTGAAAGCATATATCAGCTATGGCTGTTTGAAATTTCTGTACAGACGGAGAATTGAAGCAGCTCTTACTATAATAGTCCCACTGGAAAATGCTTTTCTGCTAGTGTGTTTACTTAACTGAAGAGGACGGTAGAAATATACGGACAGCTCTGAATATGATAGGAACAATGTTGAATTAGATTGCTAACTTTGAAATCTTTTTGTATAGAGGTATTATTTTTATAATTATACTGTCCACTTCTTAGGAACTCTAGCTGGGTACCAGGATCTCTGTGGGTGGTAGGTGCTAAAAATAACATTGAGTCTTCTCTCAAGTGCTCACAAAAAATGGATCCTTACACCCACATGGGATAACACACACATATAAATGTATATATATATATATATGTATTCAAAGAAAATTAGAGCTGAATTAGAGCAAATGACAATCTAGCACAATTTCCCTCCCCACCCCAACTAAGTATGCCTTGCTTAAGTTCATTTCTTTTGATTTACTTAAGTAGGGAGAGGAAAGAGAGCCAGGGATGAAGTTTTCAAAACTTCAGTACTCACTCAAATAACTATAAAGTTAAGGACATTTTTTTTTTGTGAACAGGCTCCAGTTTTGTGAAGTAGATCCTAGAATTCAGGAAACATATAAAGCAAAGCTATCTCTGCAGACTTTAGTGCTTTCATATGCTCTGTAATATATCTGTGCAACTCTGTCCAGTTGGAACCTTGCCTCATTTAGATGGACTGGCGAGTGATGGAGGCAGCTGTTCATGTTTGTTTTCATCCTTGTCCTTAAAACAAATGGACTTTCTCATTCTCAATACGCTTCTTTCACAGCCTGCGGTCCATTTGTCTACTGAAGGCCAAAACTACTCTCAAACTGGTAAAAATCTGAATTGTGTTCATTAACTTTTCTGGATTTATTCCAGATCTACATTGCTGTTGCAGTTAGTAAGTGTAAGACAAAGAACTGTATGACTTATACAGTTGGCAGAGCTGGGTTAATATCTCCTTGAACATCAGCTTATTTTAACATACACCATGTAATTATTCCACATCATGAAATAAGAGTTCTTAAAATGCTTTTTAGTATTGTGAAATAACAATTCTTGGCAGTCTTGTTTCCATATATTTATTAGGAGGTGCTTGGTCTAAGTGATGGCTGTCGGTTTTAATTCAGCAAACTAAATCATGTGTAGGTGAAGCAGTTGCTCTTTATGCCCTTGAATTTGCAGCTAACTTTTGATTTTAGATCCTTATACCACTTGGTCCCCCACTTGGTCAATGTGATGAATATTGGGTAGATGTTGCTTTAACAGGCTTTTATTCAGATTTCTTGAATGCCAGGAACTCCAATATATGTTCAAACCCCAAAGAACTCCTTTATTCCCCCTCCTGATACATTTAAAATGTTTTGATGTAATTGCCAGATTGTGCTTGCACTGTATACAAAGCACATGCACATGCATTCATGAGTTTGTGTGATTGCAGTGTACTTGCTTACTGGGTTGTCCCATTTAGAAACTCCTCAGTTGAACTGGGAAGTATCTGAGGCAGCTGCAAACACCTTTGCTCACCTTCATCATCCTCTTTAACAAATGGGCAATAGTTGTACCTAATAGAATAGAAGTGTGTCACTTTGCCTTCACAAAGTACTTTTTGATACTGCCATTATGACAGGTAAGTGAGGTATTTCAAAAAAACAATAAAATTGGCTAATGTAAAGGTATGTTTAACTAGCCCACTGGTAGATAGTGTCTCCTATTTATCCTTTGTGTTTCTGGATTCAATATGTATGGCATTATTTAAATACAATTTGGTTTTAGGTACTCTGGAGTATACATTATTTCTTGCTCTAAATATGTATAAATGTGAATTTTAAGAAACAAAAAACTACCTTCCTTGTGCTCTTCCTGTACTGTAGAATGGAGATTCCATCATTCTGCTTGATGTTGGTTAGGGCCAAGGCAGTTTTGGGGCTGTCTTTCTGGACAGCTAAAATTTTTTCCCAGCTAAAATAGCTGTCTGGCTGCTGTCCTATAGCTTTGCAGCTTGCTCAGAGGAGAAGGTGTCAGTAAGATCACAGGGCAGAGAAGGAACTGGTGACTAATCACAAAGGACCATGACTAACTGTTACGGCTTGAATATTTTCACTGGAGATAAGGCAATGACTATAGCTAAAGAAAAGAGAGTCCTGCAACCGATGTTGAAGTAAGGTGTCCTTATTTTTCTACATCTTCCTGTGAAGAGCACAAGCTGTTTGTTCCAGGAGAGGCAAGCATATAGTCCCATGAGGGGTGCTCCTTTCTTGCAGGAAAATGGAAAACATTTTGGAGTAAATAATAGCTAACTTGTATATCTCAGAGTAAAGAGACAAAGCTAACTAAGGCACTTGTACTGAGGAAGACAAAGTAGAATCTCAGAAAACAAACCAGCAAAAGCCATAAGCTTTGGTTGCTGTCATAGCAATGATATTGCAATGAGTGCCTATCATCATGTCCCAGAGAGCACTGGGAGCTTTAATTAGTTGAGACTTGAATGCCCTGAACAGCCTAACCTGGGATGTCCATCCACGGCAAGGAGCTCTGGCCAGACAGGCAGCCCTGTCTCCAGCAGTCCTGACTTGCTGCCTGAACACCCCAGACTGACCCTAGACCTGACACTACCTCACCTTGTGTGATGGTCCTCAGCCCTGGCACTGTCCCCACCCTGGCTCTGCTCAGATATTGTGGGGCTGCCCCTGTTTGGTGGGGCAACGCCCTGCCCTGGCCTTGACCATAGCCTGGCTACCCTTGTGCAGCAGCCCCCTGACACCTATGTTCAGTCCTTCCACTGTGTTGCTGAGCTAACGAGAGCTTTCTAAGCCCTTTTAGGCAGAGAGGGATTAGGAACACATCCAGGGTGAATGTTGCATCCTAATGAAACCATAATGGCAGAGAAACTGGCAAAAGGCTCATTATGCTGTAAGAATCTACACATCTATAAGAAATAACGAGTGGCTGCTAAAGTTTTCGTGTAACTTAATTATAGATAGGCCTACTATTTTTTTTTTTCTGTAATTTTCCATATTTCTTTATTTTTATGTGGATGAAGTTTGAGTATCTGCTTCCTGAGACCAGCAGAGGTTAGGTGAGAGCTTGCAGTTGTTAATGTCTCTTGTACTTGGAGATGAACTTTACAAAATGATGTTTTCTTCTTTCAGGACTTTAGGGAAAAATACATTCTTCCGGTTCCTAATTTCCAAATGTGTACAGAGTTGCATGTGGAACTAATTAAAAAAGTTAGAAGGTGTTATCTTCGTGTAGCAATATTGTGTCAGAGACCATTGAGATAAAAGTTTTTTCTGCCTGCTCAAGCCTAGCAAGCCGAGCCTGTGAATTTTAGTCAACTCATTCCCACTTTGTGGCTTAATTGCATACAAAAATGCTATTTTATTTTAACGGTATAATGAAGTACTCCTGCATCACAGGAATTGCCATAAATATTTTTTGTTCTCTTCTCCCATCCCTTCTTTCATTCCATTTATCTTTTATTCTTAAATAATCTTTGATTATTTACTTGCTTCACGGTGTTTGCTGGGTGGTATGTTTTCTGTAACAAACTTACGGTAATATCAGTAATATTATTAACTTTTTTACAGTATTCAAGGTGTAATATCAATAGAAAAAGGGATATAAGCCCCTTTAATTTGTATTTGTTTGTTTTCAAAATCCTGCACAATTCCTTGAAAAGGAGATTAACTATTTTTTAAATGCCATTTTGCAGGTACTATATTCACCTGCCTTCCAAATTAGACTGTTTGAATGTTCGAATATGTCAGAGAGAGAAAATTCCCACTTTCTCTAATCCTCGACTTCTTGTTGATCATCTGATTTTTTCACATTCTAGTTATCTTTAATACACTCTAGGCACTGGTGTTCTTTGTATGGGGGGGAAGAGTTCTGGTGATATAAAAGACTGGAGAGTCAGGGAGGCAGTTGAAGACCCCAGGCAAAAGAAGGACCAGTTGTTGGTGGTGCAGATGTAGAGCTGACAACAGAAAAAGACTCATACTTCAGCCTTTAAGATAATGGTTCCCAAACTGGTAGTGTTGAAAAGCTGAATGCTGCTCTGCTCTGAAGGTTTGCTACTCCTCACAACAAGTAGAGCCTTTTCAGGGTAGTAGGAGTTGCAGGGCTGTGACCAGTGTAGAGCAGCCTCTTTGATCCTAGCACAGATAACTATGGAAAGTGTGGGAAAGGTGGCAGTGGGCAGAAGCTACGAAGCCAAATTCTGAGCTGCAGTGTTGGGGCACTTGGAGTCATCTAGTGAATGTGTAGTTGGTCACGTATAACGTTGAGAATCCTTAAGACAGCATTATATTTTGCAGGGGGACAAATTACTGAGCTGTGCAGATAAGGAGGGGCAAGGACACATAGCACAGACAATTAATTTGTTCAGTCACTGACTCTTTCAAACTGGAGAAGTATCAGAAATAATCTCTAACAGAAAGAAGTAAAAATGGAGAGGTATGTAGTGCCTCCTTTTATTCTCCCCTGAAGCCTTTTAAATTCATAAGGTAGCATCTTTCTGACATGGATTCCTGTCTCTTTACAGGTCATCAGGGTGTTCTTCTGGAGCGATGGTACAGGCTATACCCATATAGCTACAGGCTATATCCATGATTATCTGTCTGCAATTATCTGCCTTTCAAAACTTTTTAAAAGATCACCACTTTACCTTCACCTAACAAATAGACAGTGAATGTTTGCAAGCTGCTAAATTTGAATAAAAGCCATTTGGAGTATATAGTTAGCATGGCTGACACAGGGAGTCTGCTGCACGTTTTGAGCTCTTTGTATTCCCTGGTGTATTGCTGCAAACTACCAGAAAGACAGAAGTAAAAAGGAGGAGATGGTTCTCCTAGAACATAATAGAACAGCAAAGTGTTCTAATATAGCTGGCAGGTTTGCTTATCTAATGCTATTTTCAGCTAATGAAAGCAGTATTTCATCTTTGGATCAAGGTTTATACCTATTCTTACAGTTGTGAGGGTTGTCAAAGTAATTGATGTACTGCCAAAACTGCAGTGAGGATACAAATAGATTCTTGTGTAGGTTGGAGTAGATCTCATGGTAATTTAGTGGCAATTGGTGTGTGTAGGAAGACTATATAATCCCTCGTTCTGAGGTAAAAACAGTCTATTGGTAACGTAGATCTTGAGGGATACAGATGTTCCCTTTCTGAATAGGGCCAGTAATTTATCTAACCTTGTATTTTGCTTAGATACGTGGCTGAAACTTCAGAGGAAGATGCAACCTTTTTTTTAATTTGAGCTCTTATGGATGGCCTGAACTAGCTTCTCTTTATATCTGCATGTGATCGTTATGTTTTGTCCCTTTAACATGAGCAAAGGTATGGTCCCTGTGATCAACTGCTTGTATGGATGCTTTGGGGGAGGGTGAGGAAAGTATTCACAGAGCTTGCTCTAGGTACCTAGCAGGGATGCGATGCAGCACACTGACCTCCAGAAGCCAGCATTTCTTGTATGTCAGCAAATAGCTGGGTGGTCTTTCTAGGTGGTGTGACTGTGTTCTCCATTCTCCACCCTACGCATCCTTGTGCTACAATGCAACTGCACAACGCCCTTGTCTTGTGGTGTGCTTTGTGATCTCTGACCCAGACTCCTCCACATTAAGGCCAGAGCATAGGGTAGCTCTTATTTGTGCTTCTCATCATAAGAAAAACAAGGCTCAAAGGTGAGGGAGCAGTGAAACCTCCAGGTGTTGTTCTGTTACAGACTTAGGCAGTTATGGTGTGGATCTCTAATAGAAGCTCAAAAGTGTTTCTAGGTCCCTCACTTTAGATATGGGAAAGTGGCTTTGCGTACTTGATAGAGCCATTTTGTGTTAATTTATACTGCCTGAAGGTGCTTCTAGTTAGGGAGTTAGTGAAGACTATCAAAGGTGTTGAATATGACCATGTGTTTCACTGAATCATCAAATCCTTATGTTTCTTCTAATACTAAAGAAATTAATACTTCTCATGACACTATCCAGTTGAACCATGTCTTTTGAGCTCTTGAAATTAGAAAACAAACTCTTAGATATGTGCAAGAAATGCATAATTCCTTTCTAATAATGTATCTTAAATTGCACACTGAGGTTTTTTATTTTCAGAAGCTTCGCCTTATGCTTCCAAAGGTGTCCCTTTTGGACAAATGTCCCTTCCAAATAGAAGTGGTGACATCTCGTGATATGTCAGAGAGAAGCAGGCAGAGAACTGGTCCAGTGTTTTGGTTTCTTTCTTTCCAGTGAAGAATGGCAGGGGCACTGCAGGCAAGAGTAGGGGAAGACTTTGAGCCCAGTAAAATATAGCCAAGGACAGAAGTGGGTATAAATGACCTGATAAAAATGAAAGGAGATGCTTACTGTGTTCAGTGACTGTTTCTGAAGATGAACTATATATTTTTTTCCTGTTCCTGTTGCTATACAGTTTAAGACAGATCCAGTCTGCATTACAAAACTTTTTTAAAAAATGCGAAGTACGGCGAAATAGTGTTCTGTTTGGGGAAAGCCTACCAGTGATCTGTTACTCCTATGATGCTCCAATAATCAGTCACTGGTGTTACTGATATAATGTATGTACCGGTTGATGTTTATAGGCTAGATGGTACACAGATGATTTATTTGCTTGTTTTCATTTTGCCTGCTTTGGCATGAGTATGAGTCGTAAGCTTTAAATGCATGAAAAAGTAGAAATGAGAATGATAATATTTTCCTTGGCTATCCCAGTAAGCATGGACACCATTTAGATTTGTTTTCTCATGTGGTTCTTTTTCAAAGTTTAGTTACTATAGTCCTGATTTTTTTTTTTTGGCCTGTGTCGTGTGTCCACCCAGGATATTACACTAACCAAGTCTTTGGAAATATTTAGGTGTCTTATGGATCTTTTTTTTCCCTTTGTTTTCTTTTTTTTGGGGGGGGGTGTTGGGGCACTAGGGGATAGGAAGCACTACTGTTTTTAATAGTTTAACTAAGAGTGATTTTGGTTTTCTTTGATTTAGGTATCCTTTTCCAGTTGAAGGCACACTAATACCTAATTTAAGTCTGAAAATGCATTTGCTTTTCTTATTGCCTTTTATGAACTGTGCAGAAATTGCCTGTGATCTTTCCAGGGTTGGTATGTGATTGTGAACCACTGAAGTATCAAAATTTGTACGTAGTGGGAATCGATTGAAAACAGTTGTAAGATTACGCCAGTAGATGGTGCAGTTAGTAAAAATATACTGTGGACACCTCAGCATGAATGAACAAATTTGGGGTTTTGTGACTTCTAACAAGGTCTTTGACTCGCGAGACAAATTAACTGGTTGGTTTGATTTAATATTTTCTTCTGTTACAGTAAATGTTGCAACCTGGTAATGTCAACTATAGAATTTAGAGGAAACTATAACTGCTATAGTACTCAAAATGATGAGTTTGGAAGTAAATTTGCAGTTATTCTGCTCAATGGTTGAATATGTTGTTAGGTTAAATCCTCTCTACCCTATATAGTGCAGACTAAGACTATGACAAATCTAATTTTTCATGCTTGGACAAAACATTTTGGAGCTTTCTAAGGTCACCTGCAGCTGGACTTTTTTGAGACAGCAGCATGTTGCAACTTGGTTGTCTTTTTAAATTGGAGGTTCCCATACTTTAAGGACTAAGAGACTATGGTTAATTTGAATGTTGTCTGAGAAATGCTATGTTCCTTGGAAATGTTGTGAAAAATTGATGTAAAAACATTATTCTACATGGCTCACCTGATAAGCTACAGATTTTTAATGCAGCTTGTGGAGGCTGTGCTTGGAAACATTTGGAGTGAAGGATCAGTTTCTGCAATATATTTCAAAAATATTAGGGGGCACTGTGAAGAGCTAAAACTTTGTCAGTATTTCAGAATCTGAGCTTGTTACTGATGGTAATGATGAACATCATTAAATTGAAGTTGTTGGATGGATTTTTAAAGTTTTAGTTTGACAGAAGTAAAGGTAGAATATATACCTCTGAGTCAGTAAAAAACTGAAAGTATAGTTTTCAGGTATGAATTGACCATTTATTCAAATAAATATATACTCAAATTAATGACTTGGTGATAACACAATGAAAAAATTCACAGTATTTAAGAAATTCAAGGAGGCATTTTATGATGACCTGCATCAGTCCTTTAGCCTGTGAAGCATGGTATTGGTCATGGAGCAATCAAAGTAAAAAGCATTTTTCAGTTCTTGAGCACAATCTGAACATTATAAAGATGGGATCAATAGCTGTCCCACTACTGTGGTTTTGTTTGGTTGAATAACTCTGTGGGTAGTATTGACTATATGTTTTGTAAGGGCTGCAGATAAAGCAAGAGAAGAAACTGGGAATAGAAGGGAATAGCAGGAGGTAAAATGAGGGGAATTTTTGTAAGTTTGGCTAAAGAATAGGTGCAACTGTCCTGATGGGCTGCTTACTTTGATCAACACTAAGGCCAGTATTTTCAAAAGCAGTTAGAACAGTTGCATGTGTCAATTTTATGCACCAAGTGAGGCACCTGTATTATACTCTTTGCTCTCTAGAAATGCTGAATTACTGCTTTGCCTTTCATAAGGAGATTTATTCTTTTAAGATGTTGGTAATTGAACATCTAAAAATTAAGCCACTCAGTATCACGAGTAGAATATGGTGAATAAGGCCAAGCTTGAGGAATAAGCTGATATTGATCATTTTAGCACAAAGTGGATAGGAATAAAGTGCTTGTAAAACTACTGATCATGTTCTATTTTTTAGAAAGTTGAGCTACTTTAGAAGAGTCATCCTGCTTTTTGACGCACTCATGCTGCTAGAGAGAAGAGGTTCAAAACAAAGCTTTTCATGCTTCGTCTGCATGGCATTGTCTTACATAGATCTACAGTTAATAAATGCTGTGTTTAAAGTCCAAGCAACGCACCAAGTTCTGCTACCATTTTATATTTGTGAACTAATCTCGCTTCCAGGATTCTTGGCCCCTGCTGCCCATTGAGAGTGCTGCCTGCACCCCAAGCATATCAGCAAATCAAGCCACCCCAAAACTTTCCTGATAGTTGTTGCAAGCTGCTAAGTAAAGGCTTCCATCTATATGCTGACACTGAGAATCATGGTATGCAATACCTAAAATGACAGATGAGTTGCCTGTTTCCCCATGAAGCGTTAGCTCCTCTTATCTTACACTGGGATCATAAACTTTGCATTTCACTGTATGTGGCATTTGCTTGGAGTTCTGAGGCTGGGGGTAGCTCACAGGTGCTCTGTTTGTCAGCAGGTTATGAACTAGTTGTTCTTGGAGAATTTAGGGATTTTTAAACAAAAAGCATGTTATTTCTTTGCTAATATTGTTTCTATCATTGTTCCAAAGGTGGCAAGAGACCATGTATTCTTAATCTTCAGATGTGCTGTTAATATCACCCAGCTCCTTTAATTAGGTAATTAGCAGTGGAATTACAATGCTAAGAAATAAGGGGTGAAAAAAATAATAGACTTGCCAGGCCTTAACAGTCCATCAGTTACTACAGTAATCTTGTAGTCTTATTCCTTTATGATCTAATATCCTCGGTGGTACTGTCATGTCTATAATTCTGTTCCTATCAATGAAGCTGCACAGACTAATGGATCTGTCCCAGGTAAGCAGTTTTCACTCTGCAGAACATAGATGCTTTGCCTACTCAATGGTCCATGTCAGCTATTAAGTACTGATGATGGTCTTCTTTGAATAGCCTTTTAGCAAACAGCTTCTTTCAGTTAGCTTATGTAGTGCAACTGTAATATGGTAGGGTGAGGTTTTTTTGGTGGCTGGTTGGAGTTCTTGGTTATTCAAAAATGTTTTTCAGCATTCAGTATCAGTTCAAGCAATGGTGATATCTTTATGCTAGTGTATGGGTCAAAAATATGTCCTTATTCAACACGACTTTTTAAGAAATTGGTGCACAAACTGTGACTTGCCATTAGGAGTTCATCCTTCTACTTACAGAATATATTTATTAATCCTCCAGTATGTTTTGCCAGTTGGGAAAAGCTTTGAAGATGTATTGTTTCAGAGTTCATCAGTTTGGTTTTTTTTGTTTTTTTTAATAGCTTTTTTCTGAAACAGTAAAATATAAGATTTGCTTTTATGAAGTGCATTCTTTCACTTTTTCCACAGTCCGCTGTTACTAAGATGATTAATTGCTCAGGCTAGAAGATAGGATTCTTTTCGGAGAGTCTTCTTTATCTGATAGAGGCTAAATTCTTTGGGGGTGGGGAGAGGAAAATACATTGGTTTTGGCTTACAAAATGGTTTGTATATTTTAGAAGTAAAGTCAAAATATCCCCCAGCATTTCTGAGAGAAGACAGACATGAGAGAACAAGAAAGGAAGGTCTGGTACTGGTACTAAGCATAGTTTTGCAAAGACCAAGACTAATCTTAAATGAACTTTGAAGTGCTCAGTTACAGTGAGCAATGCATTGTTTCCACAAATACTTGTAAAGTAGATCAGCTAGTTTGTAGCTTCCAAGACAAGCTAAACAAAAAGATGAAGTAAATCCTGTTTGTTGTTGAGGAGCTATTAGACAGAGCTACCTGACAATGGGAAGAGTTAATTCAAAGTGTGTATACAGGAGACCTAATTACGATTTTATAGTAGTGCATTCATCTGCAAACTAAGCCTCTGGACCCCCTGCATGACACTTTGTGCAAAGTCATTCACTGTTGCTGGGTGGTGTCTTCAGGAACGTCATCTCCAGGGAAAGCCATCTGGGTTTGTCTTACTAGGGAAGTGTACTCAATGTCACCTTGCTAAGGGAAAGGTTGGAGTGTCGTCCTGTGGATCTAGCTGGCTCCTCAGAGTCTCCTGAGAACGGGGTTGCCTCCACGGGGATGTTCGCTGTACACCTCAGGGAAGACGCTGGCGGTGGCCAGAGTCTGAAGGAGGAGCTGGGGGAGAGGCCGCTCAGGACCCAGAGCTTTGTGTAGATTTCCACAAATAGCACTTACCGCGGAGGAAGGACCCTGCTGATCCTGGTGAGAGGTATGGATAGTCTTGGGAAAGCGAATGCAGACAAGCCTGTTTGCATTTGCTGTGCTCTCTTCCAAGCTTAGATGCTGTCTGGACGTCGGATAACAAGTGCCATTTGTTGAGGATTTCCTTTAGTCTGTGGATTCATGGACAGCAAAATCTCTCAAAGAACATAATGAGCTGTATGACAATAGTGATAAGTAAAGGATCAGAAGCGAATTCTGACTTGCTTTGTGGCCTAAAGGCATACGAAAATCTTTATCTTACCCTCTGTTCTTCAAAGGATGGCTTGTGTAGATCCCGCGTTCCCTCTCTGTACTTCACTGTGTATCTCCTTCTGCAGTGAGTGTTGAGCAGATGGGCTTGATACCAGACGGTTCAAGTTAGCAACAGTTTAGCAAGAGTAGGCCTCAGAGTTAGCAACTGTTTAGCAAGAGTAGGCCTCAGAGTAGGCTCTAAAGGCTTGCTCTGTGCTACCTCTATACGGAACAAACTTTCCTGTCAATAATCTTCCTTTTAGCTAAGAATAATATAGAATAATAATAATAGGTTCTGAAGTATCTACATGTTTTGTAGATAGAGTTTGTTTATGGGATTGATAACAAGGTTCTAGTAAACAAAGATTCATGCTGTTTACGCTTACTCTTAGGTAAACAAAGGTCTCTGCTAATTATATAAGGCCAAAAGACAAAACAAAACTGTAAAGAACAGCTTTGTGATGTCTAAATTAATTTGATTCATAAACTCTTGTGTCAGAGGAGAGATAAGTCCAAAACGATATCTTCTTCTTGGGAACACATGTACTTGTAAACAAGAAGGCCTCAACCACGCTTGCGCACAAGCACGATTTAAGGGGGATTGGGATCACCAGCAACCCCCAGAGACCACCAAAGACCCCTTCCCCAATTTAGTACGCATGTGTAAAGACATTACGTAATGCATTACATAATGTGTTATGTATAAGTTGTTTTTTAATTGGGTGGGTTTTTCCCTTGGAATTGTATATAAGGAGCAAGCTTTTGTTCTTAGGTGTGCATGCTAGGAGGAGAGATCCCCCATGCACCCAGCGCTGCAATAAACCAATGTTGGCTTTCTAAACTATCATTTGGTTAGGAGAGTTTTCTTGGTTACTATTTTCCGGTAACAGGCTGGACTGGCACAGGCTGAGTTTCAACAGCTGGTTCTTCTGTAACACACAATGGGGAGGGATCCATCTTTAGCAGTTACAAGAATCTCTTTTGTAGTGCTGACAAAATTGGGTTCGTCTGCAGGATCCCATCTACATACGAATGGTTCCGCTGGTTTGATTCTTCTCCAAAGCCAGTCCTGCTTTCTTTTTGTACCGCGATGAACAGTGTGACAGCTGTACACTACTGAGGAAAGCTACAGTGTCTTAATGTTT
Organism: Nyctibius grandis; assembly: GCF_013368605.1. NCBI lineage: Eukaryota > Metazoa > Chordata > Aves > Nyctibiiformes > Nyctibiidae > Nyctibius > Nyctibius grandis. The sequence goes on from NC_090660.1 coordinate 46,745,405, forward strand.
ATCTCTAAGCAAGTGTGAACCGAGCCTCTTACATTGCATGTGGCAGTGTTAGAGCTGATCTAAATCCAGGTGGCTTCACTGGCTGTAGAGTTTTTGACTGGGATGGGGAAAAATGAGGGGAAAATCTTGTTAAGAGGGAAAATCCTTTTCCTTCTGCCTTTTTCTTTCTGTCTCTTTCCCTACCAGCTTTATGAGAGAAAACTTGTAGCTTTCAGGTCTGTACATTTTCCAAAAATTATTGTATTCTATATATAGTAGGTTATTGTAAATGAAAAATAAAAGAAGGAATTTGGGGTCAGTCTAGAGTAAATAGATTTTCTTTTTTTTTCCTTGAGGATTTTAATTTCTACAAAAACAAAGCAATTTTTGTGCGTAGACTTCTGTAGTTTAACAGAACTTTTAATTTTTTTGTAACCAAATAGCTACCCCAGTTGTCTTCCTTATCACCATCCCAAGCTGCTCCTTCCATTCCAAATAAAACCTAAGAGGGGGCTGGAGTGCCAGAAGTGTCCTTAGTGGTCAGACTGCATCTCTTAATCACCTCAGAAAGGCAAGTTCTGTTTTTCAAGTAGTTTAGAGAAAAAAGGGGAGCTGCACTGGAAGGCAAAAAAAATTGGGGGCTATTTTGTAATGCAAAATAGCTCTCACCTCTATCAGCTCTTTTGTTAAGCCTTCAGAAATGCAAACATTAATCCTGTTCCCGAGTTAGAGTAAGAAGCCCCTATTTCTGTTGGGGCTTTCCTGCCTTCCTCTCGATATCACTTACATTGTATAACTAAATTCTGAGCTGTGTGAAATGATTACTTGTAAGTGGGTTGAATTATCTATACAATAATTCTGCTTTAGATATAAATAATTCAGCTTGAGGACAGACTCTGGAAACTTTTCTGGCACTTTGATTCTTTTATGGGCATGATGAGATGGTGGCAGGTTTTTGTTTACCCAATATGTCTGATAGGTTTTCCCTTTGAAAAAACATGAAAGCTTGCTTTTGACAACAGTTACTTCTGCCCCAAACTTCCTTTCTCCTGCTACCTTATCTTGTCCATGAAAGATTAAAGACTTTTGCTACCTGCTGTAACTGACTGAGGGGTAAAGTGCAAAAGAAAGTAAAAATCCACTGAGAGAGTTGGAGGTGAAAGTAATGCGAGGGCAACGTATATCTTTATCTAAAAAAGGTCTCAAATATATATGTATTTCTTATATGCAGTACTTGTGTGTTTACAGCAATATCTATATAAAGTTGCCATATTTTGCCCCCATCTGACTACGGTAAGGTAGGAACTTTCGTAACTGGGCCATTTGTTAATAATTACAGCACAGATTTATCAGACTATCTAGGGGTAAACAAGAAACAGCAATAGCACAAAAGATGCTTCAATAACAAACTGGGTAACAGAAAAGCTGAAATCCTCTATCAGCTTTTTTACTCATGTTGAGCAATTGGATCAGAGAAGTCAGTGGCACCTTGTACACACAACAAAGTACAGGAGCATCACTGTCTGTGGAGGCCAGCTGGAAAGTAACATGACGGCACATTTCTTCCTGACAGCAGTGCCTTCTTGTCAGCAGAATTGTCATCATTAATCCTCTTCTTTCAGGTTGCAAAGCAGGTGCAAGAACAGTTGTTTGTCCCCATTGTTGTGGTGGTACAATATTGCTTAACTGAAGTTTTCTGATGGCAAAGACTCTGTGTATTGTGAAGGTTCTGAAAATAGGTTGTACAAATGCATTCTGTACTTTTAAACTATACATCAGGTTTTGTCCTGCTTGTTTATAAAATGTATCCACCACAGCTTTAGGTGGTGGCTGGAAGAGTTGCTTGTTGTTTGTGCTGTGAACAGTAACATGGTGACATAAACAGCAATGGCTGCTTCTAGGATGCTAGGAAGACTGAAATTAGCCCATAAACATTTTTATAATTTTTTTTTTCGTTATTTACATAAATATCTAGTTCTTTAGGATGTACAAAACCGCAGTGGATGTTTCACGCAAACAAACTACCTCAAATTCCTTCTTGTGCTTCTTGCTTCCAGTTTGGACGGAAATATGAACAGTCTTCTCCCTCTATAACATCAAAATTGTAGAAGGCCTGTAAAATAGTGGGTTTCCATTTTCTTTTCCTTTTTTTTTTTTTTTTTTGTTATTTTGTTTTGTGGTGGGATTTTTTTGTTTGTTTTTTCTTGAGTCTTCAGTACTGGGAGTACTGGACTACTGCCTGAATCTGTCTGGGACTTTTTCTATTACAAAAGATACTGACTTTTTCTGTGGTTTTGTTTTGTTTGTTTGGTTGGGTTTTTTTGGTCCTGGAGGACTTGATTTTCTTTCTTTCTCTCTCCACAGATAATTTTAATTATTTATAAGCAATTTAAGTATTTTTAATCTGGAGTCCCCACTAGATATTTCTTGAAGATCTTGAAGCTGATGCTGAAAAAAAAGTTATTTCATTATGGTGAAGATGCAAGTTTTGGGGTCCTTTGCCTCCTGTCTAGAACTGTTTGAGGAAAATCACCCTTTTTATTTACTGGATTTGAAGGATTCTGAACTTGTAGTGTGGTTGCACTTGAAGGATTCATTGGCACTGTTGTAAAAATGAGTTAGGTGGTGCCTAGAGTGTACTCAAGAGTTTAACTGTGTAATATTTTAATCTACGCTGAAGATAGGAAAAGAAGAAAAGCTGGAATATTAGGGTTATAATGGGGGGCAGAACGTGTTAAGTTTTAATGAGTTATCTGGAGCACAAAGGGGAACAAGCACGGAACCAAAGAAGTAAGATCTGATCATTGTAGCAGAAAATAGGAGCAATACTGCCTTATTTTTGATCCTAATGAAGGATGGCAGGATGTTTTTTTAGTATTATTGGATGATGAAACAATAGAGTCCTGGATGGAAGATGTAGTAATGTTTGAGGAGTTAAATGCTGATCTCAAATATACTTATGTTGGGAAAGATGAGCATGCATGAAGAAATGCGATGAAGGATATACATGATATTATACTTGCAAAACAGAATCATGAAGAAAGTACTGACCGTGGCTACTTTGTGCTTACAGCATGTCATTAAGCATATCTTTAGGCTTTTATATATTTTGTCTGCTTCTGTGGTTGTGCAAGATTTGTAACAATTCATAATTAACTAGTATTTATTATTATATGAAAAAGGTGTGGAGGGAAGAGAAGCTATGGACTTGGAATTGATAAAACTCTTGTCTAATCAGCAATGCAGTTACACTAACTTTTCTGAGAAGACCTGATTTTTGGGGAAAAGCTTAATTACTACACAGATTACTCCATCTCATTTTAACAGGTCAAGAGAAAGGACATAGTCAAGGTACAACTTCAAGAATAAGGGAGTAGAGGCATCTTGCCCAACTGGTTTTCCATGATATCTCTTCTGTGGCACTTGCTCCCCCTGTAAGTTAAAGTAGGCCAAACTGCAAATGTGCAAAGTGTGCAGCTCAGTCTCTCTTGACAGGAAACTTAAGGGAGGTGATATACTGACAGGTAAAGATATTTTAGTTTTGGCTGCAATGTGCTTGGTAATTACTTGAACAAGAACATCTTGACTTTTTTTATTCCTTATTTTGATCTCATACCTGCTAATCTGTATGTGATGTCTGTCAGAGTTCTGCTGATCAGTTGACATGGTTAGAACGTTATTCTGTCTCTGCCTGAGAAATGACTTTTTTCCCCATGCCCCATGAAAGCTTGAAGAGGAAATGTATGATGACAAAACGACTGAGCTTGATAACTCATAAAGAGACCATGCAGATAGAAATGAGTGCCTTTATACAGCATTTGAACTTGTGCTTTGATTCAGAAATACAAGTTACCCCTTAAACGAATTTCTTTGTTTTGGGTTTTTTGGGGGTTTGTTTTTGGTGTGTGTTTGGTTTGTTTTTTTAAATAAATACAGTACAAAAAGTACAAAAGGAGTAATTATGAATACTTAGTGTTCTTGCAATTCTGGCAGTTTTTAAGGGACTTCACTATAGATTTTAGACCTTATCTGTAACCATGTAGGTGACTTTTCTCCTCAGATGGACACATCTGATGAGGGGCCTGACAGCAGCATCATAATGAGTCTTTGATTCCTCACATCTCTTAGACTTGTTCTGAAGTCTTGCTGGATCATTTAAGGGACCTGTGGATGCACTTAGGTGTCTTCCTGAAGGAGTTTGTTCTGAAGCCAGGCCTGAAAACTTAAAAGGACATGATTTTTTTTTTTTAGTTATTTCCCCCCCCCCCGCCTCCCTCCCCTACTAACAGACTGGTGAACCTTGATCTTTCCAGGCTTTATTCTCGAGAGTTTTGGCAAGCTTCCTTACTTCAACCTTCATTGCAAGCATTGCACGTCCAGTGAACAAAAAAGCACTACTTGACCGATAACGAATAAACAATATAGTCCACTTGGCCATGACTAAATATTTCACAGAAAGATCTGTGAGAACAAAGATGTGAAAAGGCCATTGTTTAAATAGTTTCCAATGATATGTGAAAAGAAATCAGGAGTAGCACTGTCACAGAACAGAGACTGGACTGGTTCTGTTCAATTATTGGTTTAAGTCTGGTTTTGTTCTTGTCTTGATATTTGTTTTAGTAATGCTCTGTCCCTGTGAATATAGTTGTTTGACATCCTGTAGAAAGGAGCTTAAATTGTGTGCAGAGAGGTGCAGTCCAAGACTCCTGATGGAGCATTTAAAGATTGGAGAGATTTGTATTCTGAATAGGAAGATCCTCATATGTGTTTATAGACTAACATCATGGTACACTTAGCTACTGCAAAGATTATCAGTGTTGGTTGTTTTTCTTTTTGCTTTGATGGGTTCAGTGGTAGAATAATATATTTTGGTAGCTTGCTGGTTGAGTATATTTAAACTATTGGGTATTTACTATTAGTAATGAAATGTTTTAAAAAGCGAAACAGCAGCATTGCAGCACTTTCCCTTGCGTATAATGGACAAAACCCCACTGTTCTTAAGTAACAGTCTTCTACTTCTAAAAAAAAATTGTATTTAAGCAAGCATTGCACTATTTGATGCAGGAATAGAAATGTGGTATTTCATTGCTAGCCCCGGCGCATAGCCATGGTGAGTGGTAGATAGGTAGGGTGTCGTTGTCTGACACTCCCATAGAAAATATGTTGTAATGAAGTTTGTGGTGGTAGCTGCAAACTGCGTTGCTCTTACACCAAGTTCAAGAGCAGCTACAGTCTGTCTTCCTTTTTCTGCATTAGGATGTTGTCTTTGATGCAGAGACTGCAGAATGAAAAGCTGCTTTGGACCCTTTCCAGAACGTTATTGAAATCAGTCTTCGGTAACTGTGTTGGCATTTACTGTGTACCAAGGTCACTGAGCTGCATGAGCAGACAGCCCTGTTAAAAACAGGATTTGTCAGGATCTGAGTATTTTAAAAGGTGTCTTTTTACAGTATGAATAAATAAGCAGCAGCCTTATAAAAGTATGTTATAGGTATAGTATTTACTACTTTTCTCCTGATCTTCTGCCTTTTTTTCTCTCCAGCTGAGGTCCTGATGGTCATTGTTGATATCAATAGCAGCTTTCCAACATTTGTCACATCAAAGCTCCGAAGAGAAGGAAGATACTGGTTGCCCCACAGTTTCTGGCACTGATAATTAGAAATACAAGTGCATATCTTTTGGGCAGGGTGGTGTTTTCTCTTTATGTATAAAGGAGGTGATAGTTTTGGATGAAGGTCGTTGGTATTTTCCTGGTGAAGTATTGTTCTCACCAGAAATAAAAACAGTGTGTCAAAAATTGACTCCTTTCTGTCTAAAGCTTTGTGATAGTTATGTGTTGTTCTGAGCTTTTTCAGCTCTTGAGTAAACTGGCATTTCTGGGTTAAAAAGGAGGTGCAGGTGCCAAAGTGGCTTTTACTATGCCCACTGCAGTACCCTCTCCACCACAGTGTGAGGCCTGGATTCAAGTTTATCCTCTGCCTGCATCAGACCAGTCACCTGAACAAGGTGAGTGTTAAGACACCAAGATATGAGTTGTTTTGGGGTGGATCTCTTATTTCTTATCTTGAAGCATTTTACTTCATGCTCACACTGATGCACCCATTTGGTAAATGAGCCTGTGTGGAGGCAGGGAGGAAGAGGTAGAATTAATTGCCTTGTGGCTGTGCTTGCTTCATGTTTTAGGAGTAGGTCTTGGATGTCAGCAATAGTGACAGGATAGCTTGCTGAATCTCAGCTGCTTGTAGGAAAGGCAATTCTTGTAGAGTTCTTTAGGGATCTAGAGTTCACTGGGATCAGGATATGTCTTCAATTTACTTACACTATGTATGCATAATGGAGAAGGACAACACTTCATAGAAAATGGCTTGTAACTAAGGTTGGCTAGGATTTTTTAAAAAAAGGAGTATCGTGTAAATGCCTGGAGGAGGACTTGGGAACCTGCAGCCTATGGAAAACATATGGCCTGAAACTTAATTTCTTATGACCAAAGGCCAAATGTTTACTTTTTCAGTTGGCTTTTTTTTGGTTTTTTTTTTTCATGCTATTAATGAATATTGCTAAGGTCAGAATAGCTGGCCAAAGAAGCTTCAAAACTGTAGTTATCCCTCAGCAAGGGTAAAGACATCCAGCCTTTAAAGTAGGATTTCTGTGAACTATATCTGAATGTGTGCAGTCTGTTTTATGCCTAGAAATCCACAGAGTTGACCCCTGCCTTCCTCACAGTATCTTCTTGTAAGGTAAAATTTTCCACATGTACTGAACTGACCGGGTGCCTTCAGCAGAAACATATTAACCACTAAGCCAGCATAAAACTTGTAAGTGCTACAGAAAACTTGCTGCTGCAGAAATAGACAGTGAGGAAACACAAAAACTATGCCTGAAGACAGAAGAATAAATAACAGTATGGTGATAATTACCTCCTATAGGTATTGCATTGTGACAGTCACCAGAAACTTATTTACTATGTCTGCCTTTCAATCTGTCAGTGTTGAGTTTCTTTCATCCCCCCAAGCTAGCCTGCCTGCAACCTTTTAGAGAAGTTCTCAAGATTATGGCTGAAATGTTAGGAGTAATTAGATAAAACATTGCTGTAATTCCTGTGGAAAGAAATACGTTTATTAATTACCTTAGTTGCATTCTGGCCAAACTTAGCTTCCTCCATATATAAATAATTGGATGAACAGATAAACAGTTAGGTAAAGTAATTTTGCTTTATCTACCTCCAGATAGGACAAAAGGTAACACACTGAAATGACTAAGGAATTGGAAATCCGTCGCTCCAACATTGCCTTTTTAATCATGGTCAAATACCTTACCCTCTGCGCAAACTGCTGACCACTTGCTTCTTGTGTCTGACCTTGTTAGGCTGAGGAGCTCTCTTAGAGAAAGGTCAGGCTTTTAAGCCTATGGTAGGTTGTTGCTGACATGAGTCAGGGCAGGATGAAGTCCTAATGCACCTATCTTCAGATGTCAGCTGGCATTCTCTGTAGGTGTCCAAGGAGTGGGAGATCAGCAGTTTCAAACGAAACCAATGTACACCGTGGCATATTGGCTTCTCGGATTTGATAAGTGACACACCTTGTGTCTGAAGCTTGGGATCTGATTTAGGATTAGTGGTGGCTTGCAAAAATTCAGCTTTAAGAGTTGTGTAAGAGTTATACAACTGAATATATATTGTGAGCAAAAATAAGAAATCAGAATTCGAAGTTTTGGAATTGAGTGAATCATAGGAATTACAGCAAACTCAAATGACGAAGCAAAGCTAGTGAATTTGATGCTCCATCAAGATGTAAGAGTGTGTTCAGTGTGATTGTGACTCAGCACTTGCGGGTGAGTCATTCCTCATCACTGGGACCCCAGTGCTGTTGGTTTTCTGGCTGAAAAAGAAAAGGGGAGGTGGGAAGAGATTTAAACCTACAGAGAAAGTTTAAATTTCACAAATACAAAATAAAGGGGGAAGTTTTACTCCCACTTAAGGTATTTTTCTTGAAAGACCCTTTTATTTTTAACTTTTGAATATGGTATTTTCAGTGGAATAAGATGACTTTTCACAGGGATTTTATTTATAATGGAGGCTTTTCATATTTTATTTTGCAGAAGATTAATTTGTGACTATATGGAACTATTAAAAGAAACCTTTAAAGCAATGCAGTTTGCTTTGTCCAAGGCTATCTATCTTTCATACAGATGAGTTTAAAATACTTCATACCAATAACTCAGGTATGAGAAAACAATAATAGTGGAGGGGGATTGAAATCAATAAGTGCAAACAGGAGAATAAAGGTCGGAGAATACACAAACATTTAATGAAATATGTATGTATAGTAGAAACTGCAAAACAAGAGGGTCTTGCCAGCAGTGACAATATTCTGACCAGGTGAGGGATTGAGGGGAAATGAGAGGTGAAAAGCAGTGAAATCCTCACCTCCACTCTGATATGTTCATCATATAACAGGGCAGTAATGGAATAAATGTGTCATGGTATGGGTCCTAGCACCTGCATACAGCCAGAGAGAGGGTCCTCTGCCTTCAGGCATAGTGATGGTAAGGACGATAGTGTTAATCTTTTTGTGAACCCTCAAACTTTTCTATTAGTAGAGATGGGTTTGCTTGAGGGTCTGAATGGTGTGCATTGGTGTGTTAACCTGTTGTACCAGATCTGGGGATCGAGAGGGAAAATCCTTTTTCCTTCCCTGTTCTATTTGCCAAGTCTGGCAGAGACCATGGGAAGGTTGTAGTTTGTGTTCACAGAATCACAGAATCAACCAGGTTGGAAGAGACCTCAGGGATCATCGAGTCCAACCGTTGCCCTGACACCACCATGTCAACTAGACCATGGCACTAAGTGCCATGTCCAGTCTTTTCTTAAACACATCCAGAGATGGTGACTCCACCACCTCCCTGGGCAGCCCATTCCAATGTCTAATAACCCTTTCTGAAAAGAAATTCTTCCTAATGTCCAACCTGAACCTCCCCTGGCGAAGCTTGAGGCTGTGTCCTCTTGTCCTATCACTAGTTGTCCGGGAGAAGAGGCCGACTCCCACTTCACTACAACCTCCCTTCAGGTAGTTGCAGACGGCAATAAGGTCACCCCTGAGCCTCCTCTTCTCCAGGCTAAACAACCCCAGCTCCCTCAGCCGTTCCTCATAGGTCAGACCCTCCAGACCCTTCACCAGCTTGGTCGCCCTCCTCTGAACTTGCTCCAACACCTCAACATCTTTCTTGAAGTGCGGGGCCCAGAACTGGACACAGTACTCAAGGTGCGGCCTCACCAGTGCCGAGTACAGAGGGGCGATCACTTCCCTAGACCGGTTGGCTACACTATTCCTAATAGATGCCAGGATGCCATTGGCCTTCTTGGCCACCTGGGCACACTGCTGGCTCATGTTTAGCCGGCTGTCGATCAGCACCCCCAGGTCTCTTTCCGCCGGGCCGCTTTCTAACCACTCTTCCCCCAGCCTGTAGAGCTGCATGGGGTTGTTGTGGCCGAAGTGTAAGACCTGGCACTTGTTCTTGTTGAACCTCATGCTGTTGGTCTCGGCCCATCTATCTAACCTGTCCAAATCCCTCTGTAGGGCCTCCCTACCCTCCAGCAGATCGACACTCCCACCCAGCTTGGTGTCATCTGCAAATTTGCTGAGGGTGCACTCAATCCCTACGTCTAGATCATCTATAAAGATATTGAACAGCACCGGCCCCAGAACTGAGCCCTGGGGAACACCGCTAGTGACCGGCCGCCAGTTGGACTTTGCCCCATTCACCACCACTCTCTGGGCTCGGCCAACCAGCCAGTTTTTAACCCATCGAAGAGTCCACCCATCCAAGCCCCGGGCAGTTAGTTTGTCTAGGAGGATGCTGTGGGAGACAGTGTCAAATGCCTTACTGAAGTCTAGATAGACTACATCCACAGCCCTGTTGTAATGTAATGTTATGTTGTAATGTACAGCATGGCTAGCTGCTTGGGAGCGCCTGGAGATCCCAAGTAACAAGTTCTTTGCACTCCCGTGGGGCCAAGGCATTGACAATGCTAAGGATTTCTTTTCTTCTTCCCATGTGAAATTGCGGTTGTGTATTTGACCCTTTTATTGCAAGTCTCAAGTATGTTCCAAGGTTTGAGCAAGTTCTTTGTGGCTGTTCTGTGCAAGAAAATGTAGAGTAGACATCAAAGCAAACTGCTGGACTGAGTGGCTATTGCACTGTATTGTCTGAATAGGGGGGGCAGATGTCATGACTCATTCTCATCCATGTATATGGTACTAGCTATATGTATAGATTATAAAGAAATTCCAGAAGCAGCATTAACTCAAAAACAGTTGCAAAATCTGTGCTTTTTTTTTTTTTTTCGAAATGCAGCTCTGTAAACCATTTGCTGGGTGTGATGTGCTGTAAAATATCTGCAGTGTAAGATTACACTGTTTTTTTTTATCACAGAACATGATAAGGTCACTGAATGTGGCAAAGAGACTGTCACATGTGCTCATTTCTTATTTTGATCTCCAGACTTTGAGTTTGGTTTTCAAATATAAGCGCCTCCATAGGATGTGCAAATCTCTGATGGGAATGTGGTTTGTTATGTTAGGTACAAAAGCTTTCCAGTGTTCCTACCGTAAACCGTGAAGGAGGCTTTGACTATCTGGCAACGTTACATTAAGGAACCTAAAAAGAGGTGAATAGGGACACACAAGGTCTGTGAAATACATCTGGAGGATTTAATAAATTAGGACAGTAATTTTTAAAGGAATATGTCATTCTTCTCTTACACATACACTTCTAGCACTATGGGGAATTATCACTGGCATTTGATTTTTGTTTAGGGTGACATAATATTTCTTATAGTTGTGCTTTTATTGTATGTAGATGATATTCTTGTAGATCATTAGGTAACTCTGTTTAAGCGGTGAGTGAGCTAACATGGAGTTAGGCTTAGAGTCTGAAGAAATAGATATATGGCAAAACTCATAAGACCTGATTCAGAACATTTTACTTCAAAAAGCCCATAATGAGTTTTATGCAAATTATAAAGGAAGATATCTTGGTAAAGCAGGAAGAAACAAAGGAAGATCCCAAGGTAATACTTCCTTTCATCCTTGTTTTGTTACAGCACATGAGTCCAGTTATGTCTCTAGCATAAGAACATCTTTGTGCTAGTGTGAGCCCATCTCTATTTCTACCTCCTCAGAACATGCTGATGTCATACTTTCAAACAAAATCATGTAATGCAGGCCTGGATGTTCTACTTAAAAATGCTGTCTAAGCTCTGAGAAGTTAAGAGCTATTGAAAATAACTTTAAATTTGTATACTTGTAGTGAAAATAGTGGCAAAGTAATGATCTGGTAGGTTCCTTCATTTTTTCTCAAAATTATGGTAACAAAGTAGTTCAATGTCATACACTGCAGAGTGTTGAGTATACTGAGTATTTTACACAAAGTGACTAGAGAGAACTGTTCTGTTTCTCATTATTTTTTTAAGATTTCAGGCTTTGGCTGTTTTTTTTTTTCCTGCATTAGAACAAAACTGCGGTATTTTGACGATACTGCACAACAAAATTGCACAGAAGTTCCCCATTTTCAATTTTGAAAGGCCAAGATTTTAATTTTGATCTCTTTAGCTGGAACCTGATCCCACCACACCTTGGATATCTTCCAGGTGAAAACTTTGACCTGTTTCACTGGAAATGTTCTGATTAGTTCTTGTTCCAACTGCAGAGTCTTTTAAAACCAGAACAAAGCAGCAAACTGTTAGCAAATCTGAGCCAATAAAGGCACAGTGTGCAAAGAATTCAACCCAAGGACCCTAAGAAGCAAGAGTGTAGTCAGGGTTTTAGAGCAGAACCAGCTTAGCTTAGAAGTCCCATTGGTTTGACCAAGGCATTTGTCAGTTTTTCTCAGTTGCTTGTCTAGGAACACCCCCAACCACACAAACTCGAAACACTGCAGTATTATTTATTAACATAAACTTCTCTATCTACAGCTGTTCTGCATGGATTCTTCACTTTCTAAGTTTTTCTGCTGCCCTGAAGCCAGTGTGAAAATATTTTCATAGCTTGATATGATTTTATTAGTTCCCCCCCATTTATTAATGTGAGGGAAGCCATTTCAGTATTAGGTACAAAGCATTAGGGAATGTGAATGAGATTCTGAATTTTCTTATCACATAATGGTTTTGTTCTTCCAAAAGGGACCAGCCTCAAAAGTAACCTTTTCAATGTCTTTGTCTCTGCTTGCAAAACAATGACTGCTACTTAGTAAGGAGTCCCTATTACTTTTCTGAAGGTAGAAATTAGGAAGAAAGCAACGCTGTATTTGTCCCATCAGCACCTCACTTTCAAGCAAATACTTATCCTTTTATTAGTTTGAGCTTTCAAGTATTCTCCACTTGAAAGATGAGGGAAGAGGAAGGGTGGTATTTGATAAAAGCACAATTTGGCATTTTTTTGTCTGCGTTCTCCTTGTCTGTTGTCTTCACCTCTCTGCTGCAGTTGTCCTTGTAAGACTACGACAGAAGACAAGAGATGCTATTTAAACTGCAGACATTTCAGTTTGAAACTCTCTTCTCTAAGCAGGAGTAGATATGCTGGAAAAGAGTGGACTACTTTCAGGATAAAGAATCTTTTTTTCACTGAGAAAAGACCATATAGGTGTTAATATTCCCTTTCCACCATTCACCAGCTGAATCAGAGTCCAGCTATGCACTTCTGCAATCCCTGAACAGGTGGTGTTTGGAGGCTCTAAGACTAAGCATGCTGTGAATGTTATACTGTAAATGAGCTTTCCTATGGCATTATTAATTTTTTTCATGGAGGAGATCTTGCAGCATTATTTTTGTGTGGTGTTCTCTCTTATGTTACTGCAGCAATAAATGGATGTAAAAGACATGTGTGTGTTACTTGTCTCTGTCCCATATACAGTATGTTAGACCACCACTGTCCTCTTTGCTTCTGAGAAGTGTCAAAAATATGGTAAAGGTGGAAGCTGTTGCCATCAAATGTAATACAGTCCAGTTATGTGAAGATCTTTGTAATTTTAATTTTGTGTGTTCTTTGCTAGTAAAGAGATACTGAAAATGTTTTCTTTGCTCTTGAAATGTTAATGTTTGCAGGTTGTTACTTTATATTGTATATGTAGCCAGGCAGTTAGTGTTGCTTTCATTGTTATTAGCCACTAAAAGAAAGGATTCAAAGGATTCAGGGAAGCCTTTTGTACTACTGACTTTGAAGAGTACACTTCTTTGTGTCAGCAGATAAACCTGTGCATATAATCAAATAACCATGCTATTAATTGATTATCACTCCCCCTGCCCGTGTACAGTTTGAAGTCTGCATGATGAATTGCTTTTTTTTTGCATGGAAATTGAATTCACTTTATTGTTCTTACATATCGGATTTAGCATGGCGTGCTACATACCAGTAGGCAGCAATAAAGTGCAATGCTATTCACAAGTATTTCTGTAGCTGTTCTACAGTCTTTCTCTTATGGGGACACATTAAATAGGTTTCCTTAATCTTTGTTTAGGCCTTGAGACTTGAGGTATAAAGCAGGAAAAATGAGACATGATGGCAAAACCTGACCAAATCAGAATGATCTTGTCTTCATTGGTTTTGCATAACTCCTTTTCTGATACTTCACTTTCATAGGAACATTTCTCATGTTGTCAGTTTTCCTCAATAATAGTTGCACGTTTGGTGTTTAAACAGTTTCAAACCCACTTATTTCCCTTCCATGAGAACTTTTTGTAATAATGCTCACCTTCTTTTGTGAGGATTTGTAACTTTGGCTATTGAAACACTGGTATTGGTTTTTCATCGATATTAGAGTTGGTGTGGAACTGGGAGATAATGGGTTACTTGTAGATGTTAAGGTGGAAGGCTTGGGTTTTCAAAGTATTTAAAGACTTGCTTTCAATTACTGTTAACTCAATATTTGGTGCATTCTGCTTAGATATGGGTAGACTGTTCTCTTCCCCCTATGTTTGCTTGTATACACATGGAAATTGGTTGCTGCCTATCATATTTGCAAGGTTAGAAGAGTACTCATGGTCTTGCCTAGTTACCTTGGTGCCTTATCAGTAAAGAAAGATGGTGTCCCTGTGCCACAGGGTTGTAGGGCAGAAGCAGACTACTATCATCTGAGAAGCTTTGTTTCCCAACGTAGTGGGCTCTGATGGAGCTGGGGCCTCACCTATGTTAGTATTTAAACAGAATTATCACTGCATGGGTATTTCTGGAATATTAAACACTTGTACTGTGAAAGCCTTTTCTATGTAAAAGAACAGTTTCCTGAAACTGTTCAGTAGTTCTTCATACTATTCTAGTAAATATTGATCAATTGGCAATCAGCAGAAGTTGATCAGCTTGCACCAAAATTGGAGGGTGAAATTGGTGCCCTTGATAGAAACACATTATTTTCCTCATGTATTATTCGTTTAAAAATAACAACCCTCAAAGCTCAATATTTACAAAACATTTTATCTATATGTATCAAATTAAGTTAACTCCTTGTTTCAGATTATTTGCTTAGTTTTTGTTCTGAGCTTTTGATGACTTTGCTTTGTTACCAAGATCAGCTTGAAATCAGAGGTGGCCTGTTTTCAATCAGAGAAGCTATGCAGGGAATTGCTCTTGCTAGATCACTTAAGTGGTGATTTGGATTGCAGTGAATGAAATGCACAGCAGGCAACTGAGATAGTCAACTACAGAAAATATTTAGAAAGAGCAACGTGGTGGGTTGACCCCAGCCAGCAGCACAATGCCCACCCTACCTCTCTGTCACTCCTCTCTCAAATATGCCGAATGATTTCTTGGGAAGACAAACGCCAAAACGAATGTTCCCATGTCCTGCCAATTCCCCTGAGATTTTATTGCTGAGCACAACATCGTATGGTATGGAATATCCCTTTGGTCAGTTGGGGCCAGCTGTCCCAGCTGTGTCCGCTCCCAGACTCTTGCCCACACCCAGCCTACTGGCCTCTGTGTGTGTGTCGGTTCAGAGAGAAAGCCTCAGTGCTGTGCGAGAACTGTTCAGCCATAGCCAACACATTGGTGTGTTGCCAACACATTGGTGTATTACCAACACTGCTGTAGTCACAAATGCAAAGCACAGCACTATACAGGCTGCTATGAGGAAAGTTAACTCCATCCCAGGCAGACTCAGTAAAAACAAACAGATTTGAGGAAATGTGTTTTTTTTTTTTTAACTGCGGGTATCTGCATATGCATCTTAACAGTATAAAAGATAACCATCAGAGATTAAGTAAGTGAAAAGGAAGAAAGAAATCTACTAGGTCATCTCCAAATTCCATGCTAACTTCAATTAATATACTGTTGGCTGTAAGTAGATGAAATGCCACATTAATGACTGAAATATTTCCCTGAATGCATAGACTCTTTTGCATGATAGAAAGCGTTTGAACTTTAATTCCAAGATTAAAAAATAGATTGATAGGTTTCTCAGGATAATATGTGCTTTGAGATATTAATTTCTAATTATTACTGACTGTAGGTCAGACAAAAGTACAGTAGGATATCATCTGGGATCTCAGTTCCATGTAAGAAACAGTCAGTGAGGCTTCTCACTCAGAGGCATTAAAATATATTATTCAGTAAAGAAAAAATGGAAGAAATGTCTGAAATCCAAAAATCTATTCATGACTTTGGGAAAACTTTTCATTTCTGTTTCAGGAGCAGCTGATTCTGTTTTGATACAGTTATAGAATTAAACTTGGATGAAGAATAGTGTATTTAGTTGGATGTTTACTCATTGGGTTCATTGTGGCTGGTCATACATACTACTATATGCTTCTTGTAATAATGTATGTTCTGCCAGAGCTCCAGCGCTGCCTTCCCTGATGTCCTCGAGAAGCAGAGAAAGGTGGAAAGTACAAAAGAGATGAAGCATGTTCTTCATGTCCTGTTTGTGCATATCCATTGCTAAAAACATAAGTCTTTGCTTAGAGCTGGAGAGTGTTAGCCCCTTGATCAGCACCTGGGTGAGGAGCTTGCCAGTTTGCACTTGCTGAAATGAGTCCTACCTCACAGACAGTAACACACTCTGAAAAGTGATCCTTTGCAGACTCTGAAGTGCTCTTGGTGTGTATCAGTGGCTGCATGGGAACACGTCTCGGAGATGGTGTGTTCTGGCAGCTGCTGGAATACCACCTTGCTTTATCCTCATCTGTTGCCCTTGTGAAAACAATCCACAACTCTTGGTTTCATTTAAATCCATGTTGGATTGTGATCATGCTTTAATGTCATGTCTTCACTACGTCACTCTGGCTGAGGTCAGATTTTTATTTAGACATTTGTAAACAGTTACAAGTGAAGCAAATGTAAGATGCAGTCCTCCTCTTACACTTGAGTAAAAAGATGCCTTCCCATTTTTTCTGGTATTTCTTGTCTAGAACTCTTTCTTGAGAATTTGAAGTACCTGTGGTCCTTATGGAGTGACTTCCCTTAAGCTCTTGATGCCTCTGATAAAGACCTCTCCTTATCTGTCTTCTTGTTGTCAGGACTCTTCTACAAATAGAAGTGCCACAGATGTCTCTGTTTACAGCCAGATACCTTTGTACCATAGTGAGGATTTCTCATTCTGAAGTGATGCCTAATTACCTAAAGGGCACAGGAATGATGTAAATAGCTCTGAGTGTTTGGGAAATTAAGTCTATTTCCCTTTTGTTCCTGGTTAGCAGCTGATAAACGACCCTTTAGCCAGTTTGGGCTGTTGAAGCAGAGGCTGCTAGTATATTCATGTTGAATATTGGACCAAGTATTTATACGCACATTTTGATAAGCTTTTAACATCTTTTGCATTGTCAGTTCTCTATAGCCAAGAGACATGTAATGCAATATTAATGAAGATGGTGCAATTAGTAATAAGCCACTTTGCTTGGATACATCCTCCTTGTTTACATGTCAATGAATGCCAATGAAGTGACAGAGGGGTGAAGTGGTTGAATGGATTTTGGCTCAGCCATCTCTACATGAGGGCCAGACTAGCTGTTTTTAGACTCCAGAGTTTCATGAGTATGACTTAATAAATGGAAAGTAGCAATAAAATATATTTCTGTGTATGAGTTTTTACATTGAGCTGACTCCTTTATTTACTGCATATGTATGTTCTGTGTGTATACACACACACACATATGCATAAAACATGCATTGGACTTATGATATCTAGATGTGTAGAGATGTTAAATATCAGCTCCTTTGGATTCAAGTAGGGTATTGGATACTTAAAGTCTCCAAGGATTTCTTTCTGGTTTCCTAGGCAGAAAACTAGAATAGATATCGAAAGTTTACTTTTAAACCTGTAGCGTAGGATCTACAACTGGAGACTGGGAAGACTAATTTGACATAAGTGCCCCTATATTGATGCTTTGGGTAGAAGTTCAGGATTTTGGAAAATAAGCTTTTGCAAAATATGTTAATACTATAAAACTAAGAAGCAGATACCCACCCAGTCACTCAGAAATTACTGGGAGCTGAAATGCAGGCGTAAATTTGATGAAGTTACGCGAGTTAGCAAAAGCAATGTCAGTGCTAGACACCCCTTAATATTTGCATCACATATCGTGAATTCTATTAATTCATACTTTATTTCAGGTAGAAAATCTTTCTGGCAGTGGCAGTGCCTTCATCAAGTACCTCAGTGCTCCAACAGGTATAATGTATAGCTAAGGAGCTAACGGATTTATCAGTGTTTCTGTAATTGTTGTTTTGTATCTTTATTTTTACAAAATTTTCCATGGTAACTATCCTGCTGTCAGCAGACATGCAGCCACTCTGTGATCAGCTCATTGGAGACAACTGTAAGAGACATGACCCAGCACGATTCCTCTTGGAGTTCTTATTGTGATTTTGTTTTACTTTCCTTAATCTTAAAAGGGTGTCTGTGGCTACGCATGAATTTCTGCCTTTCATATGGGGAAATCTGATGCTTGACACGGAATAAACAACATGCTGTTCAGTGCTGAAAATGCAGATGGATGCAATAATGCCTTGCAGTCCTTCCCTGTGCCAGAAATGTCAGAAGGCATTTAGATTTCCCTCAACTGGCTTTTTCTTGGCAGGGTATTAGATGGCACTAGAAGCACAGAGAGATGCATGCAGGGTTCCCAGGCCCAGCTGTAGCTCAGCTTCGTGTCCCAGCTGTGCCTGGACAGATCAGCAGAGGCAGAGCCAGGACTTTTCTTTTGCAGACCTTGGTAAATGTTGACCTGACCTGCAGTAGGCTGTGGATGAAAATGTTTAGGATCTCAAATGGATTGACTGAAGTGCTGTGAAGATGAAATGTGGTAATAGCCCACTGATTTTTTTCACAGCTCCTAACTCCCTTTAATTGAAGTCCATCCTTGAAACTAGGTGCCAGCGTCTAGTACCTGCAAAAAGAAGTCGAGCAAAGTTCTCCACTCTCCAAGTGAAGGATTCTTACTCATTACTGTTGGATGACATTCATTTGTGTGCAGAGAGCTTCAATGAGTCTTAAGTTGTTCAAAATACCCCACTGTGTACTGAACCTCAGGAAAGCGATATACTGTACACTTACACTGAGGAAAAAGTAAAAAAAAAATAAAATAAAGTCTTTATTGTGGAAAAACACTTCTTTTTTTTTTCTGCATAGAAAAAGATCTTGTATTTCAGCACTGTAGAAATGTTATGGTCTTTTTCACTCAGACTAAAACTTTCAACTTGAATCACTTCAATAAAAGTGAATGCTGGTTTTAAGTATGATTCTGTAAACCATATCCCAAAGTAAAACTAAACTCTTCTGTGTGCTATATCTGAGTTACAAAACAGCAGGATCTAAGTTGAACTATAAAGCAGCAGGATCTAAATGAGAGCCTTTTAAGGAAAAGCTAACACAGATCATGTACAGTGGAGCAATCAAGACTAATTCCCACTAAGTCAGCACCAGGCCATGCCCCTAGGACGGTGCAAGTGACAACTAATTGTGAGGATGCACAGGAAGAGAGAGAATATAAAAATGCTTGTAACAGCACATTAATAAAGCGTGTCTACTCTTGGAAACGTTGCCGTAGGATTTCCAATCCAGAAAGCATTCAAAACTTCAGTTCATGAAATCGTCTTCTGCAACCCAGTCTCAGTGTAGCAGTGTCCTTGCTACAGTGCTGATGCTCAGGTGATGATATTGGCTGCCTACCATTTATTGCAGTAGCATCATTATACTTGAGCAGTCTTTTATCTAAGTACTTCAGTCTGCAACCACCTCAGAGCAAAGAAGCTCAAAGAATGAGGTGGATGATAGATCTAGAAGATAAAACACTGGATCCTTCAAGGTAAAGTGGTGTTTTATTGTTTAAAAGGAGAGTGTTAATCAGATAGGAATGCATTGTCTAGGAGGAAACAAAGAAGGATGTTCTGTGAAAAGCTTTGAAACAAAAAGATTACTTACCATAGTGGAAGGAAGCCAGGATGCATATGTGTTTCCAAAAGCTGGAACCATTGCACAGACTTTAAAGTGTTGGGCAGATTAGCAATACTCCATGTTCTGAACACTTCCATACGTTTTAAATTTGTTTTTTGTTTCACCGTGCAGTTAGAAAGAGCTTCCAGAAGTTCTGTGAATTGTATCAGAAAGTTTAGTTTTTAATGTGGTTTTCTTTCACATGAGTGCAGAGCCAGTGCACAACAGCTCTCTTCCCATAAACTTGACTGGAATCGATGCACCTATGAAAAAGTCCCAGCTTTGACAAGGGTGCGTTTCCTAGCATGAGCAATGGACTTCATCAGGTCATAGGTATTTTTTCAACAGTCTAACAAGCCAACTTGTGCTCAATTGCAATCAAGACAAATTTGAATCCCTTTGCCTTGTCAAAACTGACACTGAATCCTACACAACCTGTTATCATCTCAGTGAATAGGATATCATCAGGAGTGAAAGTGGACGGTCCTCTTTGCCCTGACAAGATGTGAAGGGAAATATGACTTAATCAACTCAGCTTATCTCTGCTTTCTCTTTTCCAGACACTGTTGATGGACTGCACCAAAAATCAGGTTGAGACTGTGCCAACAACTGTGCAGTTCCGTGACAGCATCCGTATCGTAGTCCTGCCTGTGCACTGATGGCGTGCAGCTTCTTGATCTGCCTATGGATGCTGAGGAGATCAGGGTGGTTTTCATCCATTTCCACTCTTTCATGTCTAACCAAAACATTTTGAGTTCAATGATCATAGGAGAAGACTCCCTGTGGTGTGCTAGCTCTGATCTCCCTTCATGTTCAAAGGACAGCAGTGGTTATAATGATGAATGGTTCCGTGGGGTGATGCACAAGGGTGAGAGGTTACAGAGCAAGCTCAGCCACCACCTGTTTGTAAACCTTCCTATGTGACAGAGGTGAAAAGCTGTCTTGTGCAACTGTATTTCTTAAAATTAATCCAGATCTATGCTTTCATTTGTGAAGCTGAATAGAGATGCGTAAAGATGTATTTGAAGAACTACACTATATCTGATTTAATAACACCTTATTTTTAGTAAAATTCCTTTATTTTTAGTTAAATTAGTGGAAGAATCACAAGGAAATAGGAGCCCAGTTTGCTGTAAGACCTATATTTTCAGCTAAGTTTTTTTAACTGTAAAGAATGTTGCTATCTAATTCTGCCTTTGGCAAGGTCTATGCATCACCATGATGTGTCTATAAACAGAATGTGAAGCGGCTGTGCTTTGTTAGATGAAGCCAGTAATTCACTAGGTACTCAGACCTGCACTGAACTCTCCTTCAAAATGCAGAGTGTGTGACACTGCTGTTCAAGTCAGGGGAAGCAGAGGGCATTTGGTACCCCAATGAATGTCTGCACGCCAGCGTCCTACAAAAGAAAGAAGAAAATCTAGCAGTAATACATGCTAACTTGCGTAAGTGGACATGGCTTCTCTCCACGTGTATTGTGCTCTGGTGTTATTTTCAGCATTCTTGTTGCAAACTACTTGTACTGGTCAGCAGATGCTCTGTCCTCCTGAAAAGTGTAAACAAATTGCTGTCGTTAATGTTTATAGCTGTTAAATGTTTGTTTTTGATAATTTCTGCAATATATTGGGCTCTTGCAAAATATATATATACACTTAAAAAGAATATTCACTTCCAATTCACAAGCCATTTTAATTTGTTGAGATTTTTATCCGAGGTCTAACTTTGCCTCAGCCTGGACGTAGCTAATAGGGGACAAAACTTGGGCAGGCAGGCATCTGAACAATCAGTTTCTATTGAAGTAATCTTCCCAACCTTAGGCACCTTTGAAAAATGATATTCTGATGATTTCAGCCAGGAGAGATCTTTTTAGACACCATCTTTGAATGAGGTGAGTGTAAAAAAACTCCACACATTGTTCTCTGTACTTTTATAACTTTAAAAGCTTGTTTAATACACAGAAAAAGTATACAATAATCTTTGTAAAGGTAAAATAGGACCTAATCAAAGCTTTATGTTGTGGCATAGAAGGATTCCTCTTACTTCAAAATGAGAATGCTGTAGTACCCAGATTCATTTAAAAACTCTCTGTGCTAGTGAAAGAATTATTTTTGGAACTCACAGCAAGTTTTTGGCATCGTTAGCACACATGGAAATTAGCGTATTTCCATGCTTTAAAGAGTTACGACACTATTCTAACAGTTTTTTCCGGAAGGAAAAAAAAAGCCTATCTTTCTTTTGGCAGGACTGATTCTTTTAGGAAGAATCTGAAGTAATGACATAAAACACCGTGGTTTTGTTCTCAGTTGTCTCCTTTATTCACTATAAAAAAGCAATGTGTGCTCTACCTATTGTCTAATTTCTCATATCCTTTCATAATCTAAAGATTAATTTCATTCTACACCCACCTCTCTTTTTTAGCTTTTGTTTTTATTGCAAATATTTAAAGTATCTTCTTTTTCTTTTTCAGGATGAAACACATCATTATGTATTTTTAATGTTACTCCTGTGCTGTGTTCCTCAGTTAACTGAGCTCCTAGGTTGAGCTTACATGCCTGATAATGTCACATGATCTTCTCTAAGGCAAGAGGGCAAAGCCCAATGTTTGTAATCCATTTCTTTATTCATGTTATATGGCATTTCCTATTTTGTGTGAAAAAATTAGTCCACAGTTTATTAACTTTTTGGTTGCATCAGTGTGAAAAACTTGAAAACAACTTTAACTGGAAGGAGAGGTTACTATCTTGCCTACAGTGTATCATTTTATTAACCTGTCCTTTATTTAACAGACATCAGCCATGACTGGTGAGACTGTAAGCTAAGTTCACTGTGTGAGTCACGAGCTGTCATTTTGTTATGTCCCACTCTCTGCTGGTAAACCACAGTTCACTGTAGTTCACCTTCTGTTTCATTTGAATTAATGATTTTTTCTAAAAGACAGTAAATTTGCACACAACTTAAAGTTTAACTTGTGTAAATTGTCAACCCTAGATTAAATTTACATCATGGAGGATCTTCTCCTTATTTCTGTCAGATGTAGAGGATTAATTATAGCCATTTAAAAGTTTGTATTGATCAGAAATGTGCTGTTTTGCATTAGAACATTTGTATACTTTTTGTCTTCAAATGTAAAGAATATTGCTAACTTTGTTTAAACAAACATGCATCATTAGTGTGTAGAGGTTTTTAACCATTCCCTGATAAAAAGACCTTTCTCTTGAAGAGTCTCCAGAGCACGTTCCCAACAGTACACAAATGTGACTAGACTGCCTTGAAGTCAGAAGCAATATTTTTAATTTACATAAATGGAGCCAGATTGACAAATGTGTGTGTACAAGGATTGTTTCTTCCACCAGTGAACTGAAGCCCCTTCAGGGAGTGAGAGCCAGTCTCTGTTTCACCAATTTTCTGGCTGTGTAACTTCATTGATTTCCATTGCACAACCATGACAAGTGAAATGGAGTGGAGAATCAGGCCCTAGGCATGGTGGCTGCACAGTCAGCTCTGTGTCGTGCTTCGGGGTGAGAAGTGTAAAAGGAACTACATGCTCTCATCACAAACACCTCCATAAGCTGGGCACTGTCATGACTGGATGTATGTCTCCTCTCCTCCTGTATGCCACATACGAGCATCTGGTATTCACTTTGTAAAGGCTACAGAACAGGAGGGAATTGGGCACCTGGTATGGAAATGCAACCAAAGAGGGGCAGGGGGTGGATCTAGACAGTAGTATGTAGCTTTCCCATGCTCAGGAAAACCATCTTAGGCTTGCTTCCATAGTCTGAAAAAAGCAACATTCTTTAATCAAACTTCACTCAGTTAGGAGCATATCATCTCACAGAGGGTGTTTTGTGCATCATACCTTTTGTCCATAGTCGTGTGCTGTAAGTAATGAAGAAAAACCATCCTCATTAATATATCATAGGATATACTAATCAAGTAAAATTGCAAATTTTTGTCTTGGAGATTTGTAACTAAGTTAAATCAAGATAGAATGACCTTACCTATTGAAAATATCTCATCCTAGAAAAGAGCTATTTATTGTTTCATTGCCCATTTAATTTTCTAAATCATGTGTTTAATTGATATGTACTATAATATAGACAGCAATGTTTTGCCTAGAAAGATTTGATTTTACTGATGACGTTATACAATGAACAACGGAAACATCCTCAATACATCTTGAAATACATGGTAGCATGTAGCAGGAAATGTTACTTGAAAAATCCAAATTGGCTTGAATAGGAGAGTAGCATCACATGGGTTGCAGGCTGTATAATGTCTTCTATAAAAAGATATTGGAATGCAGGCAAGGTTGCTAAGTTGAAAGGACAAGTCCCTTCTGCAGATGTGTGCCAGAATTAATGTTAACTTCAGTCTTCCCGGTTCTTTTGTTTGGCAAGACCTGAAAATGAGCTTATTATTTATGGAGTCAGAGAACACTTGTAGGCCTAATACAAACCTAACTTGCCCAGGGCCAAAAAGCAAACAACAGATCTGTGCCATGCTTGCCCGTGGCTGGCTGCAGCCATGATAAGCCACCACTGTAAATAACTGTGTGTCACGGGCTGGGGTGCCTTTCTCTCAGGTGGTAAAACCTCCACAGAGCTCGTAGCACAAGCACAGGTCAGCTGAAATGCAGAAGTGCAGCAATGTGCTCTCCTCCTTCCCCTAGGGAGAAGGGTTGTCCCTGCTTAGGTTAGGCTGGTCCCACTCAAGGCTTCCTTAGGTGCTACAAAGCACCAGCCACACCAAAAGTCAGTCTGGCTGCAGTGCCAAAATTCCACTGAAGGAACTGAACGGGGTGAGCATTTGGTCTGCAGCCTGCACTGACAGCTGCGTATCACTGTTGTTAAGCTGCAACCATTGTCGATCATTTTATAATCATGTAATGATTGTGTAATGTTTTGCAACTGTAGAGCTCCAGTTACCAAGATCTCGGTGCACATTACAAATAAGTCAGATGTTGGAAGGTGTAGTGTTTGCCTCCAACTGTAAATTCTCTCAAAGTTTGGAGATAAGGAGCGATTTTTGGTGTAGGTATCGATTTGGTTCAGAATGAGATCTTTCCTTGTTGTTCCTACCATAATGTGTAGTCTCCCTGTAACATATTCATCTATTGTTTAGATATAGTGCATCTTTTAAAAAATGAACTTTTTGTAGGCATACAAAAAATAAAGTGAAGAATTAAGTTCATTTGCTCTCCACGGGCTTCTGTGATAGAAGCAGGTGTGCTAATATGCCCTCAGCTATTCCACATGTTAATATTTCTCGTCTCACGGCATCCCTGTGCTCCCATGGGCACTGGCAGAATGACAATGGTTTTACTAAAAAGAAATCCTGATTTATAGCAGCTAGATGAGCATCTCAAGCCAGTGTCAACATCCAAGTCTTCACAAGTGGGAGAGAAAAGTCATTTTCATGAGCTGAAAGTCCTAAGGTAGTTCTGCTTGTTTATGTATGTAGTTCTGTGAAACAAGACAAATGTTGGGACATGGAAATCAAAAGCAGTGTGAAAGTGGTCCGAGCTGATTCAGCATGTACTGAGTTTGGCTGGGGGTGGAAAATTTGGCTAATTTCCTTCATAGGAGCCCATATGGTGCTGTGTTTTAGACTGGCAACAAAAACAGTGTTGGCAACACACTGATGTTTTAGCTATTGCTGAACAGTCCTTGCACAGCATCGAGGCTTTCTCTGTCTCTCACTTTGCCCACTCAGTGAGTAGGTTGGGGTTGGGCAAGAGGTATTCTCCCAAGAGAACGTCTTTTTCCCCAGAGGAGAGGGTCACACTCATGCAATGAGTCAGTCCTCTTTCTGGTCCAGTAAATCATGAATCACAGTTTACTAAGTGGCACAGCTTCAACAGAAAGGTAAATTATCTCAGACCAGACAGCCTGTGCATGCTGAGGGTGTTCTTTCTGCAAGGAAATATATGGATTTCAACCTCTTCCGGCTGAAGGGGCTACATTGCATAGTGCTTTTCTGAACAAGTGATTTAGCCACTGAGCTATTGCTTAAAAGAAGTACTCCATCCACTGAGAAGCAGAAATATTTTTATTTGTAATGTTCTAAAATGCCTGATTGTAGAAGTGTGTGGGAAGCATGCACTGTGCGTGCCTCTCAGATTAAATCCTTCTAGGAAGCTATGAAGAACATTTAGTCCTGTATGAACACTGGAACTGTGTTGCCTCAAACTCCAGTGTCCATGTTTGTGTTTCTCAGTGTCAGCTTAGAAGCATTAAAACCAGGATGAGCTGCATTAATTTATGTGGGGACATCATTTATAAGGTTTTTCTAACACATTTCTATAAGGTGTGGGAGTAACTCACTTAAGAGTTACTAGTACTTGGTTCTTGCTTCATCTATTGGTTAGGAAGTTAAACAGAAGGATCCAGCTCCCCAGTTCCAGATAACTGACTTGGGAAACTGGACAGGACTTAAGCAGTAAGACAAAGGAAATTGGTTTAAATATGCGGTAAGAAATGAAAGAATAAGGTGGGAGACAGAGCTCTGTGCACGGAGTTTGTCTTAAATCAAACTAGTAAATGTGAAACACATCTCAGCCTTTCACAGATATGTGCTTGTATTTTGCTTGTAATTTTCCAGCTGGGGAAACATGAAACAGACCTTATTTTGTCTTGCATTTTTGAAACAAAATTGATGATTGTGTCAATACCTTTAAAAAGAGATATTTTAACATGTCAGATTATTTTATTGAAAAATGTAAATCTCAAATTTGTGATTTTAAATTTTCCATTTTTATGAGATTTGGCTGTATTTGGAACACTTTTCTATTTGGAATAAATGATCTTAGGAACAGGGTTGTTTCCTAGGCT
Source organism: Nyctibius grandis (assembly GCF_013368605.1). NCBI lineage: Eukaryota > Metazoa > Chordata > Aves > Nyctibiiformes > Nyctibiidae > Nyctibius > Nyctibius grandis. The sequence goes on from NC_090660.1 coordinate 46,771,636, forward strand.
TTGTGAGGTACTAAGGGTTTGAAATTCTGTCATTGCCTAGGAAAAAGGAATGACCACTATTAGTGATTATATTCTTTAAGTCAACACTCTTTTCCACCAGCAATATTAGCAAATAACTATATTCACTTATTCCTTTACATAGCTTTATCTGTAACAAATACTGAATTGTTGTAGAATAAAAATAGGCCTGCTATTTCTTTTTCAGCTTATTAAATAGGTATCTTTTATTAGTCATAACTTAAGTGTGCAGGATATAACTCTACAGTAGTCCTTGTTATAGAATCATAGAATCATAGAATGGTTTGGTTTGGAAAGGACCTTAAAGATCATCTAGTTCCAACCCCCCTGCCACAGGCAGGGACACCTTTCCTCTAGACCAGGTTGCTCAAAGCCTCATCCAACCTGGCCTTAAACACTGCCAGGGAGGGGACAGCCACAACCTCTTTGGGCAACCTGTTCCAGTGTCTCACCACCCTCACGGTAAAGAATTTCTTCCTAATATATAATCTAAATCTCCCCTCTTTCAGTTTAAAATCATTCCCCCTCATCCTGTCACTACTTGCCCTTGTAAAAAGCCTCTCTTCTGCTTTCCTGTAGGCCCCCTTCAGGTACTGGAAGGCTGCTATGAGGTCTCCCCAGAGCCTTCTCTTCTCCAGGCTGAAGAGCCCCAACTCTCTCAGCCTGTCTTCATAGGAGAGGTGCTCCAGCCCTCTGATCATCTTGGTGGCCCTCCTCTGGACTCGTTCCAACAGCTCCATGTCCTTCTTATGTTGGGGGCCCCAGAGCTGAACGCAGTACTCCACGTGGGGTCTCACGAGAGCGGAGTAAAGGGGCAGTATCACGACCCTCGACCTGCTGGCCATGCTTCTTTTGATGCAGCCCAGGATACGGTTGGTCTTCTTGGCTGCAAGCATGCACTGCCGGCTCATGTTGAGCTTCTCGTCAACCATCACCCCCAAGTCCTTCTCCTCAGTGCTGCTCTCAATCCATTCTCCACCCAGCCTGTATTTGTGCTTGGGATTGCCCCAACCCACATACAGGACCTTGCACTTGGCCTTGTTGAACTTCATGTGGTTTGCACAGGCCCACCTCTCAAGCCTGTCAAGGTCCCTCTGGATGGCATCCCTTCTCTCCAGTGTTTCGACCACACCGCACAGCTTGGTGTCGTCAGTGAACTTGCTGAGGACGCACTCAATCCTACTGTCCATGTCGCCAACAAAGATGTTAAACAGGACCAGTCCCAATACCGACCCCTGAGGAACGCCACTCGTCATTGGTGTCCACTTGGATATTGAGCCGTTGACCGTAACTCTTTGAGTGCGACCATCCAGCCAATTCTTTATTCACTGAGTAATCCATCTGTCAAGTCCACGTCTTTCCAATTTAGAGACAAGATATCAAGTATACCATGGTTGAATGTAGTGTGACATGTTTAAATTAGCTGAAGAAAAAGAAAAATCTGAAAAAACTTCCCAATGCAAAGATAAATACGTACATGCACAATTAGCTAGCACTCCTGCACATACTTAAATGCAGAGAGATACGTATTTTACATATGTAAAAATTTACATTGCTTTTTAAAATTACTTTTATATGTGATTCAGACAAGGCAATTTTGCACATTAGATGACTTCTAACTTTGCTTACTAAACAATTTGTTCTTCTTGCTCACCTAAGTGTGCTCATTTTTTTTGTGTTGCTGTCACGAGGGATATATGTGTGTGTATGGGAGAGAAGCAACATTTGTTCTCAAGATTGCATTCACTAGGAATGAGTTAGAGGAATTCAATTTTATCTTTTTGTGTTGATGGTGGCTAAAAGTGTGAGATATCTTTCTTCACTGACAAGTTTAGTTAAAGCAAAAAGAGATTCAAATACCCATGGAGATTTTCCCTTTGAGAGTCTGCTGGTAAATATCAAATTCTGTTTAACAAACAGGCAGTTCCAATCTCAATGACTACAAGAGCAGGCTTACTTTCTTCTAGCAGTGTAGGTAAAAATTGTCTTACCCTTTTTTCCCCGCAAAGCCCCTTCCTTTTTGGCTTAACTTTCCACTTTTGGCTTCTGTTCCTTTGTTCTTTACTGCACCCCATTGCCCTGTTCCAGCAACTTAAAATAAGTCAATATGGTAACATTTGCCTTGCAAGCATGTTGTTAGTTAGTATACAATTTTCTCAATTAAAAATCTTGCTAACCTATTCATATGATACCTGAGACATACTGGTGTATGACAAATTTAAAAGTTCACAGAAATAGTTGCTTTTTCCTAATGCTGAGCAGGAATTTTTTTTATGCAAAACAACACCTTATACCAATCCTAAATATTTTTGCTGTTTGTGGCAGTACTGCTGCTTTATCTTTCACAGCTTTTCTCGATTGCCTTTTGCAGTAGCACTTTAAAGAAATATATTTCTGTTTCTTCCACCTCCATAAAGCAGGAATGAGCATAACAGTGATAGAAGCAGATGTTAATGTTTTAACCCCGTCATCGAACCAAATTAGTCATCTGAATCTTGAAGACACTTTTGTATAACTTTTTTATTTTGATAAATTTGAAAAACCCAGACTTAATGGGTGAAAGACGATAATTCCAAAGGCAGGATGGGCCAGGCAAGAATTAGTCTGTCCATAGCTAATGGAAATAATATTTTTGTTTTAGCAAACTTACTCAGAAATCTGGGTGTGAGTACAAATGTGTATGGATTGTTGAACCAGATGCTTGCTCTGTGGTGTCTTGGTCTCCTTCATGTGACAGCCCCAGGTAACGAAAGGAAGGATAAATGTTTTAAGAGCAACAGCTGAAAGACTTGGAGCCAAGCTGAGGAAGCAAAAAGCAAAATCCCTGTCTTTGGCCCTCCCCAGGAACTGGAAGGGGAGTGGTGCTGGAAGATACAGTTTGTTGATATGTATCTGATGGTGAGGAGGAGACACAAAGAAAGGATTAAGCAACACCTGAAACATGATTGCATTGCTCAATATGTGGTGGTATGTTTAAGATGCATTTCTAATAAAAATTGTAGGCCATTCATCTAAACACAGGAAGGAAACAGTCTAGAAAAGAGAGAAGAAAGGCACAGGGGACTGTCCATCTCTTCTGGACTGTGTGAGACACAAGGTGTTGCTGAGATTTCCAGTGAACTGAGATACTGTTTCTTTCTCAACACAGTAAATGTGTTTCTAAGATCTCAAACATCAAAATAATTGTTGGTAAAGAAAATATTAGATGAGTTTTGGATGTAAAGGCATGGCTGATGGAAGCTGCTGATGGGAGTGGCAGCATGAGGCATGTCTTTCAGACTGACAGGCACCCGGCTGAGATGATTTGCACCAGCAGATCGGTGCAGCCTAAATCAGGCCTTGCTATCTAGAAGAGTTAAGCCTCAAACAGTGAATGGTGGTTATTGAGTGAAGGGAAAGTAGCAAGCTGGCTGAACAGTTGCTTCCCCAGAGGGAAAGACTCTGAAATTTTATGGCTTTAGCTATACTTTAGGAATTAATTCTTTTTATTCTTTTTTACTTATCTCATTTTCTCCTGTTTAATGAAAATGTTAAACTGTTTTGCTTAAATTTGTAGATGGGTAGAAATGGTTGCTTTGAGTGTAATTAGTATAATATCCCCATGTCTCTGCATAGGTCTTCAAGCAAGTGTTTATCTAGGAAGTCCCATAAATTTGAATGCAGCCGTGTACTTGTCAGTTGAATTGTGGCAGAAAGGTTACACTGAGAAGTGGTTTGGATGTTTGGCTGGCCAAAGCAGTGAGATACTGATTCCTGGGAATAGAGAATATAAATGATGCATATAAATACATCAAATCCAATGCTGAATTAAGGCTTGGTGTCTGCTTGTGAGGTTGCAGGAAGGAGAGGTAATCTGGATTCCAAAGGTATACATATTTCCATGTGCATTTCTAAACACAAGATGAGCTGGGACTCTTGTATGTTTATATTTCCTCGTAGGGTAAATTAACAGTATTTATACTTGGCATGAAAGATTTTTTTTTCTTTTTTTTTTTTTTTTCCTGGCAAATCTATTAGTGATCCTTTCCACGCTGAGACGACAAGTGATTGCAAGAATGCTTCAAGAGCAGATATCTGAAGAAACATGTTCTTTCAACATGTACAGCCCTTACCCTCATGAGTAAGTAAGTACTGCCTGTGATAACAAAGCTATCATGTTAACTAGGAATTTAGGAGGTGTCTTATGCGCTGCTGCACTCAGAGAAGCTTGTTTCAGTAGAGAGGATTAGAAAACTAGTTGCTTAGGAACGCTGTCTGTGACACATTTTTAAGTGAAGGCATTTTGACTGTTATTTAAACATACATAGCCTTGTGTTTCTTATCAGCACAGAGCAACAGCTCTGGTTCTGCTGCTGTCATCTGAGTTTTGTTATGCCTATACACAAAAAGCCATAAGGATGGAGGGGTTTTTTGTGCTTTTCTGTTTATGTTCATGATTGCCCTCTGTTTAACTGCTGAGGGGTTGATTTAAATCTATCATGTTTAAAGTTTTGCCTCTTAATTTCTTTTTATCTCTCTGATCCTGAAGTGGTACTCATGTTGCTCTTACTATTGCTTGGTCTTGAGGAACTCTGCTCATTTTCTTTTGGAAGGCTTTAGAAATTCTTATGATTTGGCTGACAGAAGTAGTATTTCTCTGAAAGATTCCTGAAGTTGTCAGCTTGGTTGTCTTAGGGCTGTGAATCATTTAGCAGCACCTACTACAGATCTGTCAAATTTCATGCGTTATACATAGGACTCATTCATTTGATCCCTGTCGCTGGCTCATGTATTTTCAACAGCTCCATAGCTTCTTTTCTACACTTTGAGCCCTAGACATTAAGGCAATTGCTGACTGTACAGCAAGTCAGAGGAAAGTTGGGATTCTGCAGAGGTAATGACAAAAATATTGCTCTCCTTAAAGCTGATGGTGCCATCTGTAGTAGGGAAAAGCCATTGTCTTTCCCCTATTGTTTGACTGATCTTCCTTAGGCTTGCGGAGTTATTACTTCTTTCACAACAGAGAGGATCTTACACAATGTAGAGGCAGACAAATGCATACATATGGACACAGACTTCTCTGGAGCATTACTGAACTGGCTTTGTTGCTTCCATTCTTTCCATCCTGTCCCTTCCACTTACCCTGTTGTGCCTGTTACTTGGAGCCTTAACATTCAGTGCAATCTATACCTGTGCTTTTCTGCAGAGGGTTACACAATAGTCTTCACTATCTAAAAGTTCACTCAGTTGAATAATTGTTTGATAAGAATGGCTCAATTCTCTGCTGGCGTTACTTTGAGATCAAATGTAATATGCTGCTCTGTAAATATGGTGCTTTCTAGCAAGAAAACTCTTGGGCCATTCCTAATTCCCTACAATGGAATCTTGTTCTTCAAGATTTCTTGGTTGACAATGCGTACACATACATATTTTTATGATGCACGGTGGTGATGTCATGTCTCAGATACACCAGATATGTTGAGTGCATATAGTATATGAAGTAGAAATGTCCAAGTGGGAAAAGAAGATATGCCCAGGAAAGTCTAAATACATGAAAACTGAATAAATCAGTAAAAATTAGAGGGCAAAGACAACTCAATCCATAGTTTGCATTTTGTATTGTGTTGGTAGAGGAGGAGGGAATTACTGTATCGATATCTGAGGAATAGAACATGAATTGGCTTAACCCTGTCGATGTTACAGAAAATGTAAGGTGGGTGTTGGAGTGTTATTTTGTGGGGTTTTTGGTGGAGTTTGGGTTTTTGTTGTTGTTGTTCTTAATGGTTTTCATTTTATAAGACCATTTCCCAGATTGTTAGCTGAAAAACTTGAGGACTTATACATTTGACGTTCTGAATAAAAGCTACAATACATGTTACTCTGTGACATCTTAGGGGTCTAATGTAATTTCCATTGCCTTTTTCATTGCTAGTGACATCCGTATTCTTACTGCAACTCACTCCTTAAGCTACTTCCTTGCTGATTATTAGGTTGCATATAAAAGTAAGAAGCTTCTAAAAAGGAGTCAAAATGATATTGTGAGTAATTTAGGGCATTGCTGGATGGAACGTTAGTCTTATGTTTTACATCTGAGTCATGGATATAATAGGGTTTGTCAGGTGTTTATCTTTTAGTCTTACAGTAGCAGTTTTTAAGTGTTTTTGTATTAAAATTGCATGCAACAAAAATTGATATGGCATCAGTATTCCATAAATGAACCTAATCTTTTTTTTTTAGCTCGAAACTTCTAATTTTGTCACAGTTGTGACACAATGTCCCCAAATATTAAAACTAGATTCAACTGCACTCTTAGAGCTGTGGTTATAAATCCAGCCAATGTCCATACTAGTTCCTGCAACTGCATAGATCTCTACTGATAGCTATAGCCTGCAAGGTGAAGTGATTGCTCATAACTACTGAACAGATATCCCCATACATCACTGCATGAAGACATCAATCCTTTTCAAGTTTAAAAGGATATTTCTCAAAAAGCAGGCATTGCTGCAGGTCACAAAGGCAGTAATACAAGCAGGTTTTCATTCTTGAACAGTTTTATTGCTGTTAGAACTTCTTAAGTTCAGGGGGATAAGCATTTTAAGCATGCTAGCCAGCAGAGAAGAATATGTGGCATAGTTGCAGGATACATCACCTTCTGGGCTCATATCCTAATTTCCTGAGTTTTCAACAGCAGAAAGCTGTATTCAATGGGACATGCAAACGTGGCTGCCCCTTCCATCTACTTTCCTTCTTTTGGGCTAATCCTCTATTTCAAATGGAAGTGAAATGTCTTTCTTGCTGTATATATCCCTTAGTTTTTTTTCTAGTCAAATTATACTGCAAAATGCATAAATGTAGTAATTTTGTAAATGCTTTTCTGGTATCATAGATGCAAGTTCAGGGAGTTTGTTTCCAGTTCTACTGGTGATATAAGTGCCTGGCTGGGTGTGGATTAGATCCCTTTTGGGGCTGTTCCTTTCCTATTACTGAGACTTAATGCATATAAAGTGTTCATTGTTACATGAGCTACTGTCACATCCATCCTTACCAGGAAGGAAAACTGACTTCATAAATGAGACATGTACATCTGAATGTGGGTTCAGTTTCCAGTGTTGCTTTTGTGTGATTTTGGGTGAAGGAAGCATTATTCGTATTCTCTGTAAAGCAGCAGTTTATATTTCTGTCTCAGACCTATTTGGGGAGAACAAATCCATTAATATATGTAAGAAGCTCAGAAACTGCACTGACAAGAATCATATAAATCTAGACAAATAGCAAAAACTCTGGATGAAAGAAATTGGTAAGTTACAGGATTTGGTCCCTTCTTCCCTCTCTTCTGCTTTTGTTTTTATAATTCTCTATTGTCTAGATAAATTCTGTAATTTCTAGACAGAACCTGGCATTACCATAATATCAAGGAGAAAAGCATATAAAACAAAAATAAATAATTTTGTTCATTGTGTTGTAATAATATACTCCAACAACCTTTAAGGGATTCAGTTCCTTCACGTTCAAAGAATCACAGAATCACAGAATCACAGAATGTTAGGGATTGGAAGGGACCTCGAAAGATCATCTAGTCCAATCCCCCTGCCGGGGCAGGATTGCCTAGACCATATCACACAGGAACGCGTCCAGGCGGGTTTTGAATGTCTCCAGAGAAGCAGACTCCACAACCTCTCTGGGCAGCCTGTTCCAGTGTTCAGTCACCCTCACCGTAAAGAAGTTTTTCCTCATATTTAAGTGGAACCTCCTGTGTTCCAACTTGCACCCATTGCCCCTTGTCCTGTCAAGGGATGTCACTGAGAAGAGCCTGGCTCCATCCTCTTGACACTTGCCCTTTACATATTTATAAACATTAATGAGGTCACCCCTCAGTCTCCTCTAAGCTAAAGAGACCCAGCTCCCTCAGCCTCTCCTCATAAGGGAGATCTTCCACTCCCTTAATCATCTTTGTGGCTCTGCGCTGGACTCTCTCTAGCAGTTCCCTGTCCTTCTTCAACTGAGGGGCCCAGAACTGGACACAATACTCCAGATGCGGCCTCACCAGGGCAGAGTAGAGGGGGAGGAGAACCTCTCTCGACCTGCTGACCACACCCCTTCTAATACACCCCAGGATGCCATTGGCCTTCTTGGCCACAAGGGCACACTGCTGCCTCATGGTCGTCCTGCTGTCCACTAGGACCCCCAGGTCCCTTTCCCCTACGCTGGTCTCCAACAGGTCTGTCCCCAACTTGTACTGGTACATGGCGTTGTTCTTGCCCAGATGCAGGACTCTACACTTGCCCTTGTTATATTTCATTAAATTTCTCCCCGCCCAACTCTCCAGCCTGTCTAGGTCCCTCTGAATGGCTGCGCAGCCTTCTGGCGCATCAGCCACTCCTCCCAGTTTTGTGTCATCAGCGAACTTGCTGACAGTGCACTCTAATCCCTCATCCAAGTCATTAATGAATATATTGAATAGAACTGGTCCCAGAACCGACCCTTGCGGGACTCCGCTAGACACAGGCCTCCAACTGGACTCTGTCCCATTGACCACCACTCTCTGGCTTCTTTCCTTCAGCCAGTTCACAATCCACCTCACTACCCGATCATCCAGACCACACTACCCCAGTTTAGCTGTGAGGATGCTGTGGGAGACCGTGTCAAACGCTTTACTGAAATCGAGATAGACCACATCCACAGCTTTACCATCATCTATCCACCGGGTAACATCCTCATAAAAGGCTATCAAGTTGGTTGAGCATGACTTCCCCTTGGTGAAGCCATGCTGAGTGCCCCTAATGATCCCCCTATCCTTGATGTGCCTAGAGACAGCACCAAGAACAAGTTGCTCCATCACCTTTCCGGGGATGGAGGTGAGGCTGACCGGTCTATAGTTACCCGAGTCCTCCTTCTTGCCCTTTTTGAAGACTGCAGTGACATTTGCTTTCCTCCAGTCCTCAGGCACCTCTCCCGTTGCCCACGACTTAGCAAAGATGATGGAGAGTGGCCTAGCAATGTCTTCCGCCAGCTCCCTCAGCACCCGCGGGTGCATCCCATCAGGGCCCATGGATTTATGGACGTCCAGGTTGCTTAATTGGTCCCTGACCCAGCCCTCATCAACCAAGACAGATTCCTCCTCTATCCTGACTTCTTCTGGGGCCTCAGGGGTCCAGGGCTCCTCAGGACAGCCTCCAACAGTATAGACAGAGGCAAAGAAGGCATTCAGTAACTCCGCCTTCTTTTTATCCTCTGTCTTCAGGACCCCCACCTCATTCATCAGTGGGCCTACATTGCCTCTAGTGTTGGCTTTACCTGCAATGTATTTGAAAGTACTATTTCCTACCCGAGATCATATAATGCACTCTTAGATTCACAAGGAGCTTTCCTAGAATGTATAAGAAAAGCCATTTATTATTTTGACTTAAAATCAATTTAAACACAGTCCCTTTTGGGACATTAGTGTTTGTCAGATGGTTTTTATGTCCCTAGTGATCTTAATAGAGTATCAGAAAGTCTTAAAACTCCCTAGGTCTTTGTTCAGCTTGATTTGTAGCTAATTATTTTTTATATAGGAAAAAAACTGTCCTTTTAAAATTATTCTCAATAACTCATGAATTGGCCTTGATAGAGGAAAAGAGTACTCTTTCATGGAAAATTTCAGAGATAGATAACATAACTGTGTAGAGGCACATTAACAACACATTTCTATAACTAACACATCTAGAATCCAGCAAACTTAGCTCTTGTTTACAGAGATGTAATTAATGCTCTAAAAAGTACCTTATTCTTATTTAATGTGTCCAGTTAATATCAACTTTAACACAATTTTGATTTGGAGGTGTATTTAAAACTATAGTTGCAGTAGTGCGTGTGGGTCTTCTGGCAGTTTTTACTACATCTGTAAAATTTGTTTAAAAATTTTAATGTAAATCATATGCTTGTTATGTAATGGCTTAATGTAAAGCCTTCAAAACTCAAAGCAAGCATTCTTTGGAGGGCTGCAGATCAAGTGCTAAATGACCAAGTTAAACCAAAAGTATTCAAGACTAACCTTTCCCTTCACTATTTGTGCATGTATGGATGCTTTGGTAGATGTAGGTGTGTGCATATCTGGGCATGTGGAGAGAATACACCCTGCAGAGCCTTGTTTGATGAAGAAGGGGAAAACAGGGGGGGGGGCGGCTCGCAGGTGTTGGGCGATGGTCCAGAGTAACGACACAATCTCAATGTGAGTATGGAAGTTCTCCGTTTATTCACAAAGCACGCAGCAGGTATATAGTCTGTAAGCTGAGTACATGCTAATCACGCGTCCCGATCGCACTTGTGATTGGTCTATAGATTTACATACTCAGAGCTGTGACCGCCCCCCCGCTGAAGCAGGCGCCGCGGAGTCCCTGCCCTGCACCGCTCAAGGGGAGTCCAAGGTCGCTAGCTCTGGGCTTAACCCTTGCTCAAAGCCTGGGTTTCTCAGACTGCTCAGTGGCACAAGATCGTGCCCCTTCTCACTTAACCACGCCTCTACAATTCCCCCTTCTTGTTTGTGAGCAAGCCAGGCCTGATTTACAAGTTTCATTAAAGCTTTCTGCAGGCAAGAAAATAGACATGGTAACACCAATAAGATAACTGCAATCACAAAAACTCCCGTAAGAACCATTTTTACCAGTTCCATCACCCATCCGCCAATTCCCAGGTCTCCAAGCCAGTCATCCAGGAATCCATGGTGTTCACGTAACCGGTTTGTGGATTTTATCAAATCCTGGATCTGCCTATGAATAGACTGAGAAGAATCGTTTAAATCCATACAACACATCCCATCAAAGTCTTGGCACCCATGTCCATGCATAAGCAAAAAAGTCTATAGCAGCTCTATTTTGCAAAGTTGCATGCCTAACTCTGTCTACATCATTTGCTAAAGCTTCTAATACCCGGGATGTTTTATTGACCCTTTTTCCACTCCGGCAGGCCAACCTTCGTATCTGCGAGATCGCATGTGCCGAAGCAACCGCGGGGGCAAAGATAGATGCGAAGATTGTCTCAGTTTTTGACCATAGTTCTACCTCATCCTCACACTCCTCATCAAATGCGACATGCCCCGTCACCAATAATTGGCTCATTCATGGGCAATCATTTACATCTGTCGCGTTTCCTCGCCCCTCCGATTTCTCGGGGAGGTGTGGTTTTACTGATTGGCTCGGCACCCAAAGTGGTCCCTGGTCGGTGGCCACGCACATATATCCCCGTCCACTAAGGATCACTGGCACTGGTCCTTTCCACTCCCCTGTAGCAGGTTCCCGATAAATCACCTGCAACTGAGGTATAATGGTGTTATTATTAAATTTCAACTGCTGGTGATGTACTACAACCGGTGGTTCTTCTCGGTCCCCTGTCAAACACAGAAAATTCAGTTACATTTGGCCACCTCAAAGCAGTTGTAACATTAGGTTGGTCACTTTAAATACTGTGGCTCCCTGTTGGATATACACACAATCTTTACACCCAAACGTTAATGCATACAAAGCAACAAGGCATTGTTAAATAAATCAGCAAAAAGTTAATTACTGCAACTTAGGCCCTGTGACCAATTACACATAATTAAAATTACTTCCCACATTCACATCCACAGTACTCTTCCACCATTTAACATCTCAACCAAAACGTTACACATGTAAAACATTCACTAACAGGCAAAAAAAAGTAATAAACCTGTATATTTGGTATTGCAAATACACTTATGACTATATTCCTCGTAGAGTCTGATTTTACTCCATACTGTGTAACTGCAGCTTTTGCTTGTTGAAGAATTTTCCAATCATGTGGTTCCCAAGTAGCTACTCCATTCTGTTGTAGCACTGGAAAAGCTCCCACTCCACCTCGGTGCCCGAGGTGCAGGTGGAAGCGGAGCATCCCTGGCGTTGTCTCTGTTTTGTTGCTGTACCTTTAAATCCTTTAATTCTCGCAAGACCTGCTGTAAGAGGCCGGTGGGGTCGGCTTCCGGGTTCTCATGGTCAGGTGGGGTAGATGACGTCGATCTTGACGGACACGGCGAGGGCAGAAGGGGCGGGTATGCCAGCAGCGCCAAGGGGGGGGGCCGGCCGCCCTCTCCGCCCACCAACTGGGCAGGGTCGGGAGGAGCTGACCACTCCTCCTTCTCCTCCTCCTCTTCCGCTTTCCGCTCCCTTTGCCGCGTGACTCTCCGAGAGCCACGTTCCTCTTTGTTTGTAACTTCCTCCTTTAAATTCTTGCTGCGCCACTGCTCCCGGGAGGCTGCCGCCTCTACCGCCGCACGGGCTTCGGCTACAGACGGTTGTATCGGCGCCAACATGCCCTTAACTGCCGGTAACCCGAAGAAATGAGCCAGAGCCCCAGAAGTTTTTTCCTTTTTAGCAGGGGGGGTGGACTCCAGTGCCACCCGCATCTGAGCAGTCGCGCAGGCGACCTCTCTTTCTGCCCTCATAGTTTTTAAAGTCTCTATCATGTTTTGCCAGAGTCCACGCACCTCCTTAATTTCTTTTTCCTTGGGGTCCCTCTCAACAGTCTTTTCCCGCATAGTGTCTCCCATTTCTTTCCATTCCTCCACGGAAAATACAAGCGCTGTGTCTTTAAAATGTCCCCAGCGCTGGCCCAACTTTATCAGCTTAATTAGCTGTTTCTCCGCTGTCTCGCTCCCTCTCTTAGAGAGGATACCTGCAAGTAACGCGGCTGCAGCCTCTGTCTCCATGGCTGCCCTTTTTACTCTGGGATCTGAGTGGCCAACTCTTCCAGTGTCTGCTCTGCCTTATTTGACCCAAGCAGCACCAACCAGTGTCTGCTCTGCCTTATTTGACCCAAGCAGCACCACTCCCAGAGGTCCTTTTCCCAACACCTCCTGATTGCTGCTTACCGCAGTCTGGGAGAGAGCACGCCGAAGGGAACCATCCTCTGCTACCAGTTGAAGAAGGGGAAAACGGGGGGGGGGGGGGCGGCTCGCAGGTGTTGGGCGACGGTCCAGAGCAACGACACAATCTCAATGTGAGTATGGAAGTTCTCCGTTTATTCGCAAAGCATGTAGCGGGTATATAGTCTGTAAGCTGAGTACATGTTAATCACGCGTCCCGATCGCACTTGTGATTGGTCTATAGATTTACATACTCAGAGCTGTGACCGCCCCCCCGCTGAAGCAGGCGCCGCGGAGTCCCTGCCCTGCACCGCTCAAGGGGAGTCCAAGGTCGCTAGCTCTGGGCTTAACCCTTGCTCAAAGCCTGGGTTGCTCAGACTGCTCAGTGGCACAAGATCGTGCCCCTTCTCACTTAACCAAGCCTCTACAGTTTGATGTCACTGTTTGCATGGTGCCCGTGCATGCAAAGAGAGAATGGGATGTTTAGCAAAATCTGATATCGTTATCAGCGTTGCAAACCTCCACCACCCCAACAGTCAGCTGTCTACAACTTTTCAAATGATTCCCGTATTACTTTTTCTTTGATATCTTTGATCTGTATACAACTGTTAGCTCTAAGATTGAAGTAGTTTGAATGAATTTATTTGTTTTCTTCTAACAAAATGACTGTGAGAATTGTATATAAATAATAAATGGAAGAGCTGGCTGCAGCATGAAAGGTAATTGACCTTCACAGCAGGAAAAAAAAGTCCATGTTTTTTATCTGGAGACGAGAAGAGACAGTCAATGCAAAAATACAATCTCTGTTAATTTTAAACTATAAACTTCCATGTAAGTGTAAGAACACAGTGGAAGGGAAGAAATGTCTCATAATGAAAATAAGTTTCTCTTCAGCATAAGGTGTTAGTCCTTGTTGTGTGTTCCTCTGAGAAGTACACTGTGCTTATACCTTCTGAGACATACAGTGGCTAACCACTGGATAAATGCTTTGAAAGCATCTCTTGGTTTTATTGAAATAAGGGCCTGTATGAGCAGGCTGATTTTGGCAGAGAGCTTAGTATAGCACACTGGGTATGAAAAAAAGAGGTGGCAGTTCACATATCTAAAATCTTGTACCTCTTTACTGGAGGTAGTATTGGTAGAATAATGAGGTAGAACTGGTAGAATAATAGATTAAAATAGCAGCGTCCATAAAAAGGCTCCCTCAGGTCACAGGTGTTTCTTCATAATCTTGTTATTTTGAATTTTATTAAAATATTAAACTGTCTGTTGCTTTGATCTAAAAAAAACCTATTTTTGTTCTCAAGGACTGACAGATTTTTTTGATGAAAATGTCTTATTGTCACTGTGTAACATATGGGGTGTTTTTTTAATGTTGGTTATGTTATGGTGACTCATGTAACTTTGTGCAAATGGAAATATTTAGTTGGATTAAACGAATGAAAATGTTTTGAGTTAAAAGCTCTAGGTCATTTAATTTATCATTGGTTAAATAATTTGCTTTCATTTAGAGCAAGGTGATGCATTTCCAATCTAGTATTTTTCTTAACTTTCCATAATCCAGTAAAAACATTGGAGAGCCTGGGTAGTTACTGCTGTCACTCACTAAGCTGATTTAGAACTGCCCAAAGAGGCACCATCTTGCTTGTGATCCTTATTTAGTTTCACTGACTCTTGGAACACAAACAATTCAATGCTATTCCCAGTGCAACGGTTGACATTCAGTAACATCTAAAAATACGAGACCTGAGGATGTTCTTCTGCTGTCCCTTGTCTTTTCAACTTAATAGTCTCATTTTCTCCTCTTTTTCTCCCTGCATTTTTCAAGTTGTGTTAAAAATAGCCTTGAACTACTGTCAACACTAAAAATGTTTTGGTAAGTAATTCATTACTCCTTCAGTTGACCTTGCCACATTCCCTTTCATCTTCCTTCTATCCTCCAGAGTCAGCTGTAGAGCTCTGCTTTCACCGAGTTTTAGAAATGTGCTGTTGAGGCTCTGACCGCTTTAGGCAGAAACACACTGAGGATCTCATGTTGGACAGCAGATTAAGTAACACCCAGTGCATTATATAAGGGTAGTTTATAATTTAAACAACTAAATGAACATAGCTAGTAGGTTAGCTGGCAGCATTTGCCATTCATACTGTATTAATCAGTTTTAGAACTCGCCCAGTGAGGATGAGTGGAACAGGAGGTGGTGGACTGATGCAGTACATGCTTGTAAATGCTGAATTTTACAAACAATACTTAAGAAAGGTTTGGGAATCAGTTTCTTGAAATATTTGTCTTTGTAAACAAAGATATACAGTTTTTATTCATCCACTTTCCTGTATTAGCAAAGTCAATGCTAATTTATTGATGGAAACAAAATATAAACATTACAAACAACATAACTAAAATATATGGATGAATGTTCAGGAAATATTTTTCTTCTCTATGCAGAGCCCTTAATTTGAATACTACTCCAGAGACCATAGATGAAGTATACCCCAAAGTGCTTGGCATGCAATCTCATTACAACTTAAGGAGAAACTGAAAATTCTGACCAACGTAAAAGTTTTCAATGAGATTTTGGTTTTGCCCAGGGAAGCCTGTTTTGAAGAGAGGGAGATAGATGGAAAATTAGAAGGAAAAAGTTCCAGTGAAGTATTTGCCTATGCCAACTTCTACCTAATAAGGTATAGAGAAACATCTATAGCTTTAATGATACCAGAATTTTGCTTTTCTTGTAGCTGATTATAACCTGGCATGAGATCCTATACTGCAGACATATGGCAGAATAGCTATAGGTGAAAGCACATTTTAATATTTTGAAAGTAAAAATTATTTTTGGGATTTATGATTACCTTAAGGAAACCAATTGCAAGTGCAGAAAATGTAGCATGAACTCTAAAATGGAAAAGAATAACTGAAGTGTTAAAGGCCTGGGTTTTTGACAAATAAAATGTTCACATGTGCTTAATTTTGCCATGTAATAACAATATGCTTTCAATTAAGGCATTTTGATATAAGTGGTCGGAGACTAGGTTAAGATGGTTTCTAAAATGAATTGGCTTCCTGTTTTTAATGACATTTGATGTGAGATGGATGGAGAAGTGTTTTCCTTGCCTGCTAACTCTACCTGGCACATACCCTGGTGAGGATGTGGCTGAGATTGAGAATGTCTTTCAAGAAAATCCTGGAAGCAATCAAACCTGGTCCATATCTGTCTTTCACACTTTGATTTTCTAAAAGCATGTTATATTCTTGCCAGTAGTGGGATGTGGAATGTGGACTGGCCCTCTGACCCATCCTGATGTTCCAGAGCATCTTTTCAGCTGGTGATACAAACTCTCATCTGGAATTTTGGAGGCTCCAGCTCTGCACTCCGTGTTACTGCTCATCACTATTATCTTTACCAAAGTGATTCAGCAGTTTTTCCCAAGAAAATTGCCAAGATGCAGGGGTTTTTTTTTTACACTTGAACTCTGTAATACCCTGTATAATGAGCCATAAGCAATAATTATTTGTCACTAATATAACTGGTATAATAACTATAGAGCCTTACATCAGAGAACTAGTACATTATAGATGGGAAGCATGTCAAATTAACTGCACGTGACCTGAGTATTTTCCACAATAACGAACCTGTTGACTCAACCAAGTAGCTTAGCAAATGCTGATGTGGTTTCTCTTCTAACGTGTTGAATTCTGGAGGTTTCAAGCTTATAATTTGGCATTTGTCTCCTTGGTTGCTTTTGCCTCACCTTTGTTCTTGTTGGGAAGCCATTAAGCATGCTTGTTGCAATGCACTGTGAGAGGCTGTTTTAACTTCTGAACTACACATATGGTTGTAGGCTCATTTGATACTCCATTGGTTATTAGGTGTGTTGTGATGCCAGTAGGTTAAAACATAATTCACTGTTGACCTGATTTTGCATTCTGAGGATAAGAGATGTTTGTGAATCAGGTGGATTGTGTAGAGATTGAGAAACTTGTGTTCGCTTATTTTTTAATCTGTTCTATACATTGGTAGCTGAAATCCGTAAGGTTGAACCAGGTTATGAAAAGATGTAGCAAAATATATCATTTATTTTCAGTGAAACTTAGAACATAGTGTTGATTAAAAAACCTCAAAACCTCATAGCATAGAAAGTTCATTATGAGGATTTTGTGGGAGGGGTATGGCAGGGGGCTTAAAACACTGGATTTTGTCATTATCTCTTCTTCCTTGTAAGCTCTCTAATACTTCCCAATCCCTGCCACTGAGTGACCTTTGCTTAGGGAGTTGGATGGCAGCCTTCGACAGAGCCTTTACAGTCAGAACACAGTAATGACAGCTGAAAAATCACCCATATACCAGACAAAATAAAAAGAGAGAGGATGAGGGAGAAGAAACCTGATATTTCCTTTTTTCTTCACCCCTTTTGTCTGCTTTCATGTGCCAACTTGAAAATTAGTTTTTAGGTATGTTAAAATATAAAGGCAGAAAACATGGACCTATTTTTTTAAATTGTTACAGATTTTTGAAGACCAAATCTGGTCTTGGCATGTTTTCAGGTAGACTTTTCCCACTATTCTGTAAATCTGTGCCAAATAAATGTGGGCATCAATTGGGTTAGTGCTAAAATTAGAAAGAATCCTGATTTAGGGCTTGACTTTGTCAATTTTTTTAACTTAAGAACCTTGATTTCAAAAGTAGACAGCAATTGTTTTCCCTTCCATGAAGACTGTTGCTCAGTTTTTCCGAAAACTGCATAGGGGATTACACATTTGTTTTTTACAAAGGGTGGGAAAGAGGTTCCCAACTTCAGTGAATTTCAGTGACAAGTAGGCATTTAATTTACTTTACTATTTTTAAAACTCTTCTTTAAGACTTCAACTTCAAGCCTTTTAACTTTATTTCTTGATCTTAACTTTTAGAAGGCTTTAGAAATACTTTTTCATGCAATTTTATGTGGTTATTCGAGTAAAACTTTCACAATAAATTGAGTAGTCCCAGGATAGGTATCTAATACAGAACAAATCTTGCTGTATAGAACCAGCAAAACAGGAGTAATAGTAAGTATATGTTGACTGTTGATGGTATATTGCACTTTGTATTGAGTTTGCTTAACATTTTAATTATTGCAACCACAAATCTGAAAAGCAAAGCAAAAATACATTTAACACTGCTCTTATCAGTGTCAGTTCTATCTACTTCTCAGTATAGTATCTTGTGGATGTAAAGTTCACTAAGGCTTAGATAAGCTTTTGGGAGAATTGGATTAAGGAACACATACAGAAAATAGCAATTGTATATAGACATATATATGTATATGAATGCTAAGAAGGTAGATATATTTGTTAAATTGATATACAGCTCCTGAATTTACAAATCTGTGTTGTTAAATAGATGGATGTTGAAACATTCTGTAGTTAAGAGTTTGATCTATGAGTGAAACACTTTTTCTTAAAGAATAAAAACATTTAGTGTTCTTAACTCTTGCTTCTATTTAAGAATAGTAGCTTAGAGGAAGAGTAGTATGCAACTATCATGACTTTGAAAATTATTATGAAGTTATTTAGATGAATATCGGATATTTGAAGTGAGATTTAACTCCTTAAAACATAAGGGGAAACTAATCTACATCAAAAACCACACGGAACATTCTCAATTATGGGTTCTGCCGAGCTCGTGGTATGGTATAGGAGCGTGTTTTTTGGTGAGAGAGATCGTATTCAATTCTTGCCCCAACACCAATTCAGGCAAGTGGTATCTTGCATGTTCTCACTCCAGGTAGACCAGAGAATATGTGATGATTTAATGTTATCCATCTGAGAAGGTCTAGCCATCTAAGTTTCATATATAACGCCTGGCAACTCTTGAATAAGTATTTCCATATTAGAGGATGAATCATCCTCTGGGGTGATAATCTTCCCCCATTGACTAGGAAAATATAGTAAATGACTGACTGACTGACATCCTTGATTTGGTTGCTTAAAAATAGGGGAAAAGAATTTTAACCTTAGGATTAGTATGAGATGCATAAATTAAAATAACCCCTAAATCTACTCTATCTTAAACCAGAGTTCAGGCTATTGCATTTCCAAAACACAGCAGAGAAGTCAGGGTTGTTTTTTTCTGAATGCTGTCTGATAAAAACAAGGTTATTAGAGTTTGAAATCTATTTTCTAAGAATAACTGTTGCCCTACTGGGAAAACAACACACTTTAGATTCTTTCACCATTTTAGCCAAATGGGCAACTAGTCAGCATTCACAGAAAATACCAATCTAGGAATAAGAGGATGTTTAGAATCCCGATTTGAGACTAAAGCAATAGGATAATAATTCTGTAGTTCCCCCTCCTGGAATCTGTTACAGGTTCATAGGGACACTCATATACATCCCCAGAATTAAAAATGGACTGGATATAGGTGGAGAACTGTCAACTTTTTTTCCCGTGCAAATTCAATTTAACTTTGAAGCCTTCATTAAACAAGACTTTTTTTTTCTCTCTTTTTCATTAAAAGGAAAGTATCATGTAGGTGTGTGGTAGAAGACAGACAGTAGAAATTGAGATGCAGACTTTGGAAAATATCTTGAAAAGTGCTAAACGACTTCAAAAGTAGTATGGCCATGAATCCAAATATGTTTGACACAAATTAGATAACTTGATGACACAAATTAGGTAATTTAATTTATTTTTTTTTCTTACCAAATGCTTACTGTTTTTAAGCCAAAGCTTTCTACCTGTATTCTTATGTCAGATTTTCATTAATATGAATAAGAATACAGGGAGTGATTTGATTGCAGAGACTTCTTCAGTATTTGTAGGATAATTTATTGTGGAAGGGACAAAACAGGGTCAAGTTATATCAGGTCCTTGATGCTCTGTCTGGTTGAATGCTGAATATCTCCAAGGACAGAAGTAACACCACAGCTCTGGGCTTCTGTTCAGTGTTTGAGCACCCTCACAGTTAAAACTTTTTTATCTGAAACCTGATTAGAATTTTCCATGTTGCAACTTGTATGTGCTGCCTCTCATTCTGTCACTATGCAATTCTGAGAGGAGTTTGGCTCCATCCATCTTCACCTATACTTTCCATTAAGGTGTATTTGAAGAGGGAAGTAAGATACACACACATGTCTCACCCTCACACCCATAGCAGTCTCTTTTTCAGACTGAATAACCCCAGCTCTGTCAGCCCCTTCTTGCAAACAGTATGCTCCATCCTCCCAGTCATGTTGACTGTCCTCTGCAGCTGGACTTGCTACAGTATGCCAACAACTTTCTGGACTGGGAAGCCCAAAAGTGGACACAGTGCTCCAGATGCAGTCTCACAGCTGCTGAATTGAGGGGAATTCCCTTGACTTGCTGGCTATATTCTTGCTAAGCCAGTTCAGTACATGGTTAACCCTTTTTGCTGCAAAGCCACGCTATAGATCCATGCTCAACTTCTTGTCCACTAAGTCACCTAGGTCCTTTTCTGCAAAGCTGCTCCCCAGCCAGACAACCTCAGCCTGTTCTGTTGCTTCCAGATGCAGGATTTTGCATTTGCCGTTGTTGAGCTTCATGAGGTTTCTGGAGGCTCATTTTTTCAGCATGCAGGGATATTCAGGGTCTCTGAAAGGCAGCCCTGCCTTCCAGTATGTTAACTGCTTCCTTGCATCATTAGTATCATCCACAAACTTGCTGAAAGTGCTTACTTGATCTTGAAAGAGGTGATTTTGTTAAGAACTACAGTTAGGTTTAGTATCGCTCTGAGAAAGTGAAAGTCTTTAGATAGCTCCTGTTTGGTATAGGTTTGACAGACTTTAATCTTTGCTTCAAGACTTCAGTCTGGAAGAATGACACTGATTCTCAGTAGAGTGATATGATTGAAACAGAAGTTACATGATGTGATTAGACTAAGGTTTGGGTGAGAGAATTATAGAAATATGCAACAGAAATGTTACTGTTGGTGTAAAGTATGAATGGGAATGTTTAGGTATGAAAGCACCAGAGGAAATGGTGAAAGAGATAAAAAAATTACACGTATTGATGGCATCTAGATCAGTATTTTAATAAAATCATAACACATCTGCATGCAGTTTCTCAGTAACATTCAGTTTAGGGAGAGAAAAGAAAGCCTAAGCCAAAGGACAGGCTATAGGTAAGAAGATACAAAGGGTGAATACGTGTTGTTTAATGAGTGATAGAGGTGGCACAGGATTAAAAGTTTGCAGTCACTGTCAAGTCATAAACTGTATAAAAGTTGTATCCAAAAGCCATCATGTTGCCAGCTTATGAGGGACCCAGAAGACACAATAAGCGTTCAGTGGCTGTTGATGTTCCTCGATCTCCGTGTTCACTGTAAGTCATCTTGTGTGTGTCGGGTTCCAGATTTAAGGTCCGCCTCCAAAGCAAATCTAGAAATAAAATGCAGACAGCCCCCCCCCCCCACCGTCCGCCCCCCTGAGAGAGAGAGAGAGAGACCCGCCTAATTAGTCAAAAAGGAGCAAATCTAGAAATAAAATGCAGACAATCCCTCTTCCAAGAGAGAGATCCGCCTAATTAGTAATTCCAGTGCAGCCCACGTGCGGCGTGCCTGGTTCAATGCAGACAGCCCGCGCGCAGGGCCCGCGAAAAATATAAATAATTCCAGTGCAGCCCATGTGTGGCGTGCCTGGTTCAATGCGAACACCCGGTATGCTTAACCTGCCTGTAGGTAAAGCACCCCCAAAAAATCCTGACCCGAAATATTAAAGATTCATGATCCTTGAGTTCGGACAAAGCACAACCGAGGCACGGTATCAACAAACTTGGCTCTGACTTTATTAGGTCCAACACTGAGGCAACTCAATATTCAAGGAAAAGAGAGAGAGAGAGGTAAAAGAAAGAAAGAAACAGAGAAAACAGTTGAAAGAGAAAGAAAAAAGAAAATATTCACCACCCTGAGATCCAGCGGCGTCCCGCGGGAAATACCTCCTTCCTACTTGGAAGATGGCGGTGAGGGTCCCGCGTGTTGAAGTGATCCAGCCTCTTTTATAGAGTTTTTCGGCAGAGTCATGTGACTGGGAGCCGTCAGTCAACAGTTCACACCAATCACAGGTCCGAAGGCGGGACATGTCCGGTTCCTGCGCCGTAGGATTGGCCCCTTGCCAGGCTGTCACCGGAGACACGCATCCGGAGGCGGGTGGAGGGCGGGCGCCTAGCTTATTGCGCCATCTTACGTTGCCAGGCTCAGGCATTCCAGGCAGCCGCCATAAGATGTCGCCCGAGCACGTGGTTTACGATTTCTGAGACAATGCTCAAAAGGAAGGGCCAGATTCCCACACCACCCCGTGGCTCAGAAATCGTCAACATATAGTCAGTAGTTCGATTCCAGGGGGTGTAGAAGAGGTCGATTCCAGGGGGTGTAGAAGAGGTCGATTCCAGGGGGTGTAGAAGAGTTAGGACAGAAAAAGATAACAGGTTAAAAGAAGAAAAAGGGAAGAGACAAGGAAATGTAGAAAGGTAAGGATAGAAAAAGATAATAGGTTTTGAAGAAAGACAAGGGAAGAGTAAAGCATACAAGGAAATAAAGATAAGTCCAATGACTTGTGATTGGTATCATTCTAATAAACAGAATGAGTCACCTCTTCTTCTTTACAGAAGTCTAACAACAACAATATCATCAATAATGATAAATAGCTTTTGATAAAGTTATAGTGCAACTATAACATGTAAACAAAATGAGAAAAAGTTATACAGTGTAAACACATTTCCATTATCATCAATTTTCAGGAAACAATTACAGTCATTTAACTTTGGCACAAACTCCTTCTTCTGTTAGCAGGTAATCAAGAACCAGCCAATCTTGACTGGCTCTCGAGCACCGCTGATTGGTTCATTGGTGTTTCAGGTTGCGGGTCCGTAATACTCAATAATTCGTTGGGGATCATATAATTTGATTCCCAGTTCTTAGCTGCCAATTTTTAGAAGTATGAAGCATATCATCCCAATATACCATACCCCAGTCCAATTTTTTGGTAGTATTTTGAATGCATGGTGCCCGCAAAACCAATAACGATCTTTCAGGGTTTGCATGCCATTTGCAAAGGACTTGGCCATGATCTGGCAGGGCGGTAGTCCTTTGACTCAGATGGTTCCCAGGCCAAAGGGGTTCCCTGTCACACCACAGTTAATGCAATTAATTTAATTCCATCCCCATTTGCATTACCATGCTCCTGCTCATTGTTTCCAAACACAATTTGTACCTAATATTTCCCCAAAGTGAGTGTAATCAGTGGGGGACCAGAAAATCTTCTCCCACCAGGGACTGATTGTAGCACCCTCCCTTTTGGTTGTAACTAATACAATAGTGACCAGGAGCAGGGTGTTGCATAGGCCAAGATGAGGATGATTCTTTTCACAATCCACTCATGAGCAAGAGAAATGGAGATCCACAATCAACTTTTCAGACCAAATGGTCCGCCACACACCCAGCAATTAATAAGCTTAAAAGCTTGAGTAACCAATTTTCCCAACAACAAGAACTCATTTTCCCCATGTTAAACCTGAGAACACGGAAGCAAGGTTCTCGCCGGGTAGGCTTTGAACAGTATAGGCGAGACAACATACAACTGCCCAAAACAATTTGTCAATGGTGATAAAGGCATATTGCAAAGATTATTAAGGCTATACAATTTAAAACTATACAGTCAATCAAAACTTCCATTAAATGTTGCTTTCTTCTTCTGCTTCTCTGAACTTCTATCTTCCGACCTGCAAAGGAACAGAAAAAGAAACTTCTCGGTCCTATTAGTGAAAAGACCGGGTGAGGTTTTGGTTAACCATTGTCTGGTGGAATAAGCTGGGGTCTTGGGAGTGAGCAAAACCATTCTTTTAAGGGTTGGGTTATGCTTTCCCCAGCGACAGGCCAGCCCCGAGCCCAAGCCTTACAGTAAAGATCCTTGGCTCCCATATGTCCTCGTCTGATATGCAGCCACTCCAATAATCTCTCCCAATTTTCTATTACGGGTTCATTTTGTAAGGGAGCTGGACGAGACAATTCACCTGCTCCACCATTCCATCGACCAGCCAGACCATCACCGCCCTGACGAGAGGCCACCCAGGCTATGGCAAAATTCCCTCATTTGGCAATTCTTAAAATGTCCTGCCACTTTTCCTTTTGCCATACCGGTATCTGGTTGACTTCCCACCCATTTTTCTCCCAGAAAGGAAGCCACTCGGTGCACTCCTTGGAGACAGTGAGAGAGTCAGTGTAGATGTAGACAGGAGAAGAAGATTGAGCCTCATGTTGGAAAACACTCCAAACAGCAATTAATTCACCCACTTGTGCACTACCTTCAACTTCTGTTATGATTTTCTCATCAGTCTGGGCTTGTAAAGCAGCGGCTCGATACTTCCACACTTTTCCCTCACGTTTGGCTGAGGCATCAGTGAACCCGGTATTTGGTAATTGCTTGGAAAATGGAAGCACTACTTGTATGACAGGAGGTGGGAGGTTATTCTCATGATCTGGAGAGAATTCCTCCTGTATAGCTAATTTTTTAGGTGTGCCTTCTGATACGTTAAAGAAGCTACAATAATGTTCAATTTGTGCATGCCATTTCTGTACAGAAGCTCGTTGTGCCACCCCGTCAGGGGGTGGGGTCCCTGCTAAAATTGGTTTTATTACCTTAAAGGGGCCTCTGAGAATGATTGGTTGCTGGCGAATGGTGTGCTCAGCCACTAGTAGTGCTAAGCTTACCACAAATAATTCTATTATCCACAACACTCTCTTTCAAGATGTACTATCTCTCTTTAAATTTACCAGGTTTGGGCGAGAGGGCCTCGCTAGAGGACACTTTGCCTCCATACGCCTCACATTTTTAGGTCCTGATTTCACTGGACCATATTTTCGCCCATAGTTAATCAATTCTTGAGCTACTTCCCCCCAAGTCCACACCTTTTGTCCTGGGGTACGGCGATCCGGGGTTAAAACTCCAGTTAAAGCAGCTGCCACCCGATCACTCTGAGGGGTATTTCTGATAGTGCTTTGCAATTGAATTCCTAAGGTTTTCAATGAATCAGGCAAACCTCTAATCAGGGGAGTCATCCTCTCAGGATCTACCGGTATCATCATTGGGGATTCCTGCCTAAGCTTCAATTCCCGATCATACATCATTTGCAAACAAGCCGCCTTGTGCACATTCTCCACAAGCTGATCCACCGAGCCTGTAAGCGCAAGTGGATCTCCCCTCTCCAAGGGATTCAAACCTCCAGCCCAATAAGCTGCTCGCTGAGTGAGAGACCAAGGGGCTCTATTATCACCAATAGTCAAAAACACTCCAGGTCCCCAATATCCCTCAGCTTCTCTTTCACTCAACAGAATCTGATCACCACCAGTTAACGACACTCTCCACACATACTCTGTCTCAGACTCCTTTGAACTGTGTGAAAAATCCCTTTTCAACTTAGCCAATTCAGTTGCTGTGTACGGCACCTCCTTAGTAACCATCTTAGGATTATGGTCCTCACTATCCTCATAAGCATATTCGACCTTAACCAGCGGTCGAAGGGGTTGCGTAGGACCCTGCGGTAAATCACATCGTGTCCTCGCTTCCTCTGGTTCCCCCTTACGGTACAAACCATCCCCTTTGTGATCATCACCAGGGGACGGGGCTGCATCAGCTGCCTGTGCACGACTCCGTCGCCCTCTGCAGTCACAAGCACGTAAGTTCTCCACAAAAGCCTCCTGCAAACACCTTACGTTCTCCCGCTCATTCTCTACTTCATCCTGCAGAGTTTTAACCCTTTCCTCCAATTCACAGTTTCTTTCCTCTAAAGTTGCCAACCGATCTTGCAACAACCGCACCAAAATCTCTTTTGTCTGCGGCGTCTGTGCCGAGTCCTCCAACTCCTGATCTTGCGTTACATCAAATGCACTCAGAATTGCACCCATTCTCTCTAAGTTATTGATACCTTCCGAAAACTCAAGTATCCTGCCGACTACGCCAATTTATAAATGTTGGGTTCCGGATTTAAGGTCCGTCTCCAAAGCAAATCTAGAAATAAAATGCAGACAGTCCCCCCCCCCCCCCCACCGTCCGCCCCCCCGAGAGAGAGAGAGAGAGAGAGACCCGCCTAATTAGTCAAAAAGGAGCAAATCTAGAAATAAAATGCAGACAATCCCTCTTCCAAGAGAGAGATCCGCCTAATTAGTAATTCCAGTGCAGCCCACGTGCGGCGTGCCTGGTTCAATGCAGACAGCCCGCGCGCAGGGCCCGCGAAAAATATAAATAATTCCAGTGCAGCCCACGTGTGGCGTGCCTGGTTCAATGCGAACACCCGGTATGCTTAACCTGCCTGTAGGTAAAGCACCCCCAAAAAATCCTGACCCGAAATATTAAAGATTCATGATCCTTGAGTTCGGACAAAGCACAACCGAGGCACGGTATCAACAAACTTGGCTCTGACTTTATTAGGTCCAACACTGAGGCAACTCAATATTCAAGGAAAAGAGAGAGAGAGAGGTAAAAGAAAGAAAGAAACAGAGAAAACAGTTGAAAGAGAAAGAAAAAAGAAAATATTCACCACCCTGAGATCCAGCGGCATCCCGCGGGAAATACCTCCTTCCTACTTGGAAGATGGCGGTGAGGGTCCCGCGTGTTGAAGTGATCCAGCCTCTTTTATAGAGTTTTTCGGCAGAGTCATGTGACTGGGAGCCATCAGTCAACAGTTCGCACCAATCACAGGTCCGAAGGCAGGACATGTCCGGTTCCTGCGCCGTAGGATTGGCCCCTTGCCAGGCTGTCACCGGAGACACGCATCCGGAGGCGGGTGGAGGGCGGGCGCCTAGCTTATTGCGCCATCTTACGTTGCCAGGCTCAGGCATTCCAGGCAGCCGCCATAAGATGTCGCCCGAGCACGTGGTTTACGATTTCTGAGACAATGCTCAAAAGGAAGGGCCAGATTCCCACAGTGTGGACTACTTGAACATGTGCATCTTCATTCTTGTGAGCATTGACTATGAAACAATGAGCATGCGAGCGAAATATTTCTTAAAATTAAAACATCTCATCCTGTATGGTCTTGCATTGAACGGTTTTATGTTAGTTGAACTTTACATATTTCAATGCTATTCACTGTACACTTAAAGATAAAACAGGATCAAGCAATTCCAAAATGTCGAAAGTCAAGCAGACAAGGCAGAAGGCCGGCCTGGCTGAGCAGGGATCTTCTTCTTGAACTAAGGCGAAAAAAGAAAGTGTACAACTGCTGGAAGCAGGGTCAGGCAACATGGGAGGATTACAGAGATGCTGTTTGCCACTGTAGGGAGGAAATTCGTGCGGCCAAAGCTCAATTAGAGTTGAAGCTGGCCAGTACTGTGAAGGACAATAAAAAGGGCTTTTTAAAATATATTGGTAGCAAAAGGCAGGCTAGAAATAACATTGGCCTGTTACTCAATGAGCATGGTCACCTCACATACAGGGACATAGATAAAGTGGAGATGTTTAATGCTTTCTTCGCCTCGGTTTTCAACACCAATGATGGGCGCTGGGACCCCCAGAGCCCTGTGCCTGAGATCCATGACTGTGAGAATGATACATTCCCAATCAACCCCGAACTTGTGCGGGATTTGCTGCTCCAGCTGGATCCCTACAAGTCAAAGGGACCTGATGGGATTCATCCAAGGGTACTTAAAGAACTGGCTGATGTCATAGTGAGACCTCTCTCAATGATTTTTCAACGTTCTTGGGAATCTGAAGAGGTCCCAGTTGACTGGAAGTTGGCAAATGTTGTCCCAGTCTTCAAGAAGGGCAACAGGGATGACCCCGGTAACTACAGGCCTGTTAGTCTTACCTCAGTGCCTGGCAAAATTATGGAGAAAATCATTCTGGGAGTTATTGAAACACATCTCAAAGACAATGCAGTCATTGGTCCCAGCCAGCATGGGTTCATGAGGGGAAGGACAGGAAAGACCTGTTTGACAAATTTGATTTCTTTCTATGACAAGGTTACCCACCTAGTTGACCAAGGGAAGACAGTCAATGTAATCTTTTTGGATTTCAGTAAAGCTTTCAATACTGTCTCTCACAGTATCCTCCTGGGCAAAATGTCCAGAATACAGCTGGATAAACACATAATGCAATGGGTGAACAATTGCCTGACGGGTAGGGCTCAAAGAGTTATAGTAAATAGGGTTACATTGGGCTGCGACCGGTCACTAATGGGGTTCCTCAGGGATCCATCTTGGGGACAGTGCTCTTCAATATCTTCATTAATGATTTGGACACAGGACTTGAAGGACTGCTATCCAAGTTCACTGATGACACAAAATTGGGAGGAGCTGTTGACACTCCCGAGGGCAGAGAGGCCCTCCAGAGAGACCTAGATAAATTAGAAAGGTGGGCGAACACCAACCGCATGAAGTTTAACAAGGGAAAGTGCTGGATTTTGCACCTGGGACATGGCAACCATAGATGTACATACAGACTGGGGAATGAGAGGCTGGAGAGCAGCCCTGTGGAAAGGGATCTGAGGGTTCTGGTCGACGGCAAGTTGAACATGAGCCAACAGTGTGCCCTGGCAGCCAAGAGGGCCAACTGTGTCCTGGGGTGCATCAAACATAATATTGCTAGCCGTTCGAGGGAGGTGATTGCCCTGCTCTACTCTGCACTGGTGTGGCTTCACCTTGAATACCGTGTGCAGTTTTGGGTGCCACAGTACAAAAAGGGTATGAAGATACTGGAGAGTGTCCAGAAGAGAGCCACAAAGATGGTGAAGGGTTTAGAGGGGAAGCCGTACAAGGAGCAGCTGAAGTCACTAGGTCTGTTCAGCTTGGAGAAGAGAAGACTGAGGGGAGACCTCATTGCAGTCTACAGCTTCCTCACAAGGGGAAGTGGAGGAGTAGGCGTTGACCTCTTCACCCTGGCGACCAGTGACAGAACTCGAGCGAATGGCAGGAAGATATGCCAGGGGAGATTTAGGTTGGATATTGGGAAAAGGTTCTTCACCCAGAGGGTGGTGGAGCACTGGAACAGGCTCCCCAGGGAAGCAGTCATGGCGCCAAGCCTGACAGCATTCAAGAAGCATTTGGACAATGCCCTCAGACACATGGTGAGAATTCTGGGGTTTTCCTATGCTGGGACAGGATTTGGACTCGATGATCCTTGTGGGTCCCTTCCAACTCAGGACATTCTCTGATTCTATGATAAAGCAAAAGCTGATAGTAGTAGCACCTGGAAGACTTTACATGCATTTTTTCTCTTTGAAAGTGGAAGAGAAGGAGGAAGAAAGGTATCTGTTGGACAGGTAGCAGTTACCTCTGCTTGTGCAATGCTGAAAGAGGCTCAGATATGTAATGATGTAAAAAGAATACGATAGCAGCTGTGTGTAGGAATTTTAAAAATTTTAGTTGTAAGCCTTTTTTTTTTTTTTTTAAACCGTCAAATTTGGCATAATGTCCAGAGACAATTATAACAATATACCAAACCCACCTATCAGTTTCAAAAATTCTGACAATATCAAAAGCCAGAATCTATTGATACAGCTAAAGGAGGGAAAACACCCACCTACAACAACTTAATTTTGATGCTGCTGTCTTTTCTGTTAAAAATTACTTCAAACGTATATGTAATGAAGTCTTCATGGCAAGAGAATTGGATACATTATTTGCTGCAAGTTATCTATTTGGCTCTGCTGTTTGGTGAGGTTTTTTCCCTCAAAATAATCATTAGTTCATATCTTGGGAAAAGAGAAACAGGAGAGACTTTACGTATTGTGATTGAGACTCTGTGAGATAAGGTTGTAGATTATTTTTTTCTTGTTGCTGACCATCCCACAGTAAAATTTAAAGTATAGTTAAAATTTATTGATGCCCTTGTCTAGACAATACATCTTTAACAAATCTAAAGAGCCTGCTCTCCTTCAGCTCCTACATACACTATCTCATGTGGGTTTTAATACATAAGGACTTTTGCAGTTCTCCTTCATGTAGTTCAGTGCTAAGGAGGGAAGGAACTGATTCACCAAGTTTTTTCCTCTCAGCTTTTTGTTGTTTGCTGGCTGCTGCTCCATTTACCTCCCTGCTGTTCTACTTAGCGCTCCATTAATATCCCAGCTGCTCTGCTTCTGCTCTCCTTAAGATATGTGACAGGAAAAAAAGGAATGAACCCTAGGAATCCACAGAATGAGCTTCCTGGCAATGGAAAGGAACAGAAGTTGTGGAAACCAGAAGTGAAGGCCTTGTGGAAAGAATTAGCAAATCTGTAAAACCTGGCTGATGTCTTCAGAAACAGGCAAGGTATTCCTGTACTTAGGAGAGTGCTTGTTTATTTTGGTCACCAACAAACACATTTTGCCACCCTTACCATATGTTTTGTCTTACTCCATAAATACCCTAACAGAGAGAAGGGGCATTTGTTCAGTGAAGTACTACACAAAAAAAGAAGACAACAAAATTTGTCTCTAGTTTTGAGTACTCCTGGTGGTTCTCAAGCTAACCAAAATCAATTGTTGAGAAACTCAAAAGTGGTTTGTGGTGTTTTGGTTGTTGTTTTTTTTTGTTGTTGTTGTTTGTAATAACCTTATTTATTACAAAATAATATATATAACAAATAATATAACAAAACCCAAAGCTTGCACCTGATCCCCCAAGGGCTGCATATTCTAGCTTGTTTGTCAGCTCTGTTCCTTGCCTGTCTAAAGTAAGCAACATGACAGACCAATTGTCTGAAATCTTTGTTTGAAAGGCTATCACCTTAACAAAAACTCCCTCTGTGATTCCAGGACATGCAGATGCAACAATTTTCAAGGAGATTTTCACACCTGGTTAGCTCTCACTCTGTTGACAAAAGAATGGGAGTGAAGGCTGCTCCTATGCATTTCTGTTGCTGCTTGTTTTTTCTATTCTTACCACATAATGACTAACAGCAAACAAACCCTGAAAAATATTATTTCTTAATAGTGTAGATGAACATTGATGAACATGATTGTAGCATAAAGCACATCAGTGGAAAACTTGCCCCCACAACTTATTTAGAAAGATTCTCCTCTTTTTCTAACGTGCAATGCTGACTGCTGCTGTGTATGGAGGAGTACTGCCTTTTATCTTAAAATGCTTCTGCATAGCTTGATGTCTGCTTTGAAGATCCATTCAAACATTTGATGAACATTTAATTTCATAACACTTGATTTTTAGGTATGGGTAAAAAGAGTAATCTTGCAAACCATTTGAAGTCAGAGCTTTTAATTTGAAATCCCCTTGACCAGTTTCCTTTAACCTTTCCAAAAGCACGCTTTTATTGTTGAAAGAATAAATCTGGTTCTGTTTTGGCCAAAGTAGTAAACGTGTTCCAACAAAAGGTTCTGTAAAAGGAAGCAGGTGTAAAGCATATTGATGCATCTGCTTCTACGCTGTAAAATTATCGTGAAACAACAGTGGATCCTTGTCCACTCTTCTGGTCAGTTTGGTAAGAACTATGGCCAAATGGAGAGTTCTCAGACTGAAACAGGAAGACTTGAGTTAAATTACTTGTGACGACACAAGAGGTAATAGGTGATGAAAAATTTCCAGTATGGTGCAAAGAGAGGAGGAAAATAAGACTATCCCAAGAATAAGGAAACCTTACCTAATAACTGTATTTATTGCTTTTACAAGAAAACTGACTTCACTGAATTAAGTCTAGGACCTAATGATCGTGATGTTTCTTTAATAGGAGTTTTCCTTCAAACTATCTGGTAAACAAAGTTACAGAGTTTAAGTTAGTCCATCTGAATTAAGGATCAAGTAAGAGCATCTGAAACTTATGCTCATATTGTGTAAAATATGATCTGAGGTGGGTCTATTTTTCCTTACAGTAAGGATTCTCAAATAATCTGTGGCCCTTCCAACTTGAATTGTATGATTCTAAAAATAACTTGTAGAAAAAGTTTTATTAGGAGGAAAAATTTAATAGTTAACTTTAAAATAAAAGAATAAGTAAGAAAAACAAAAAGGTTTATAAATAACTTTCCCTCTGTCCTATCTTCTGTGTCTGGACCTACCTGTGAGGTTTAATATATTTTATTTTGCAGCAAAGCCTGTGTGTTCCTCTGGTGTATACTCCACCAGGAAGGACCTGGTTATATGCTTCTTTCCTCTTCCTCTCAGAAATGTCTTGGTCTCTTTACTATACTGAGGGCTTTTTCCATCCTCAGTCTCATTCTCTGCCTCTTCCCATTTCAAACTCTGCATGCCTCATCTCGATCTAAAAAGCTTTTATCCCTCAGCATACTCTCTAGAGCAGAAGTAATCTGCTCCTCCTTCCAGAGGATTTTCTGTGATCTTATCAGTCCCATTTTGAGTGGATATTAGTTTCAAGCTGAGAAAAAAACCAGATTCTGTCCATTCTATTGATTCCTCACTGGTGCTTCTGTACTCTAAAGACAGATGTCTTAATTAAATTTTACACTTTTTCCATATGTAGGAAGCCTTAATTGGCCTTTGAAGCATTTGTTAGAATTCACAAGATACAGCTCATTGTATATCATAAGTGTATTAAAAGACCTTCATATGTTACAAGAGATGCAGATGAAAGCCTTAGTATTAAGTGAAGTATTGCAATACAGTCGACCACACTCCAAGAAGTATATGACATAGATTAGGCTGTTTCATCCTGTCTCTTCTCTTTTACACCATGTATGTCTAAGGTTTCTTTTTCAACTGGCTTCAGAATATTCTTCCTATCTCAGCTGGTGAGTGAACATGGGTTTGATTGCCAGGGATGGGGCAGTAGGGATTGCCAGGGATGGGGCAGTAGGGAAAAGCATATATTTGCAAAATGTGCTTTCATTTTAATAAATTGTTGTGGCAGCTCCTGTCTGGACAGAGGAATCCAGATGATCCCAGTAGACGCTTTTGGACCGAGATCAAATTTCTGCACCTGATATTTGCTATAAAACCACAACTTAGTTTTAACTGTAAATGAACAAATGAGTGTCTGTAATAGTGATGTGTATGTAATAACAGTGAGGTTGTTTGAAATGGGATTTAATGCAGTTAAGAGATTTAACCTTGCATTACAGACAGTTTTTAAAGGGTCTAGGGTAATGGTGCTTGTAAAAGCTTCTGGACAATAATGGATACACTGGGCAAGAATATAACTAGCTCTAGGAAAGTAATGTAATTCCATCTCCTGCCTAGATGTTGTATTTGCTTAAATGGATAATTTTTGCCAAAGGCTTTAACTATTGGCAGCAAAAATCAAGTAGATACTGGGGAATCCTGCACCACCTCATAAAATTAATATTTAAAGTCAGCGACAAATAGTCTTGCAAGGTTAAAAAAAGCAGAGATTGAGATACAACCAGCCGCAGATTAAATATTATTTGCTAGGTTTAATATTTTGATAGCTCCTGAATAATCAGCTCCTGAGTAACCATATCATGGTGTTAGGAGTCCTTTTAGTTGGCACTGGTTTTCATACCATAATATAATTGATAGGCTCCTGTGTCAGAAATCACTAGGCAGCCAAATAAACAATATGTCCTTCTGTCTGTTCAGGAGTAGTGTAATATTGAGAAATATTGATCCCCTGTGCCAACTAAAGCCATAATGAGGATAACACCAAATGAACCAAAAGCTGCTTCAACATGTCTCATCTATTTCCCAAAGAATTGTGAAGTTAGTAACATATTGACCTTGTTGTGACATGCTAAAAATTACTGCCGCTGGTGCTGCTTAGTATTTTCAAATGGCTACTCTTCATGGGAAAAAAGAAAAAAGAAAATATTTAGCTTGTCCACCACTGGTTTACTTTTTATTGTTTTCCTCCCCCCACAGATTTAAATGTGAGTACTTGGCAATAAGGCATCAAAGTCTTTTTAACAGAGGATGGCAAAAGCATGCTGTTAGCCAAAATTTTGCTATTATGAGGAATTTGGCAGCTTTTGATTTGTCACTTCTCCTCTCATCCCCTTTGCCCCCTCTGCTTAATTCCAGAATTAGGTGAACACTTCAGCTATGGCAGTGTTCTAGGCTTAGTGCAAGAGACTGTCAGAAATTACGCAATGCTGATCGTCTGAGTTCACTGCTCGCTCTCAAAACCTCTCCCACTGAAGGAAATCTTCATTATCATTGAAATTCTATTCAGTTATGGAGAGTTTATACAGTGCTAATTATGAATTAAAAAAATTAAAACTGGAGACGATAATATGGAATGACTAATTAAAACTGAAAAAATTTGAAATACTTTCCCTGAAATAAGTGCATTTAAAAATTAAAATGTATCATCATCTGGATTTTTGCTGTGCCAAAAGAACATCTAATAAAACTAGTAGAATGTAATTTGGTGTATTTCTTTTAAACATCAAGTAGCTTCAAGAAAA
Organism: Nyctibius grandis; assembly: GCF_013368605.1. Lineage (NCBI taxonomy): Eukaryota > Metazoa > Chordata > Aves > Nyctibiiformes > Nyctibiidae > Nyctibius > Nyctibius grandis. The sequence goes on from NC_090660.1 coordinate 46,805,790, forward strand.
TAAGTAAATGAATAAGCTGGTAATGGACATTATTCTTGACTCATTGCATTGATTGTATTAGTGTTATATGGAGTCTTGCATTAATACTGATTGCTGCAAAGAATCTTTAATTATGTCATCAATGGTAAAGAAAAGAATGGCCTTTGAGGACCAACATTTATACTATTCATCAGCATGTCATTTGGTTCCTGCCAACTAGCACTCTTCCAGCTGCTGCCTGGTCACTGTTCTTGTGAGGGTTAATTCCTGTGGCTATTGTGGGATATTTTGAGGCGAGGACAGTGCAGCCATGGACGTATAAACTGAGCTGTGTTGTGCTGCTTGGTTCCTAAGGCAAGAGGAGTCCCTGGCCTGTTATATTTAGTAGTGTAGCAATAACCTTTGTGTGTTACAAGATTTTCTTTATATGCCTTTTAAAAACTTCTTGGAATTAACTGGTAAAGTAAAAATCTTTCCTTACATCTGTTTTATTTAAATGCTTAATGAATTGCCTGCGGAAAGATAAAGTAGCACCACTCAGACAGTATTCAGATTTTAAAGGCTTTGTTACTTTGAACTATATTTTTTGCTTTTAAATTTGACTTGGGTTGAAACTGATTTTATAAAAATATCCATAGTTGATTTTATAAAATTTTCCTTATCTGATTCTTTAAAACTCTTGATTCTCAGCTGTTATTAATCCTTTTTCCCATATCCTCACGTATCCCCATGTCTATGAAAAACCCACCTCCCGTGCCAATATACGATAATGCATACATGCTAGGCCCTACAAACTGAGTTCTGATAAGACTAAAACCAGTGAGATGGACAGCATAAATCAAAGTTTGGGCTCAGACTACAAAGCTGTTCATGAAGTTTGTTCCTTTTTAACTTAGTGTTTGCTCTGGGACATGAGTTGTTACCATTTTTAGAGGTGGCTGATTTCTCCCATAAACTGCATCTTTTGAACTGGCCAAGGTTTTAAACCATCTCTAAAATGAAAGTTCAGAAAACTGTCTCTGAAGTTGCTCAGCTAGGAACAGTTTTTCTTGTCAATACCATTAATAAAATGCAGAGCCAAGCTGGCACACAACATTACCTTCAGATTTGAAATAACTAATCAGTAAAGTCTGATAATATACCTCATCTTCTCTGCAGTTCACTTGACTTGCAAATAAAGATTGTTCTGCTGCAAATGTGGAATAGCATCTAACAAATGGAACACGTTAAAATCTTCCTACTTCGCTGGCTTTTTATTAGGTCCTTTAATTCTGCTTATCCCTTTAACCCTATCAATTTCTGGCATTTTTTCAATGGTGGGTTTTCAGCTGGATGTGTTTGCATGGAACCGAGTTACTAGAACTAGTTCTGAACGATATAAATATACTGTCTAGAGTCTAATCTCAAGCAGATCTGAAAGAATAGCATGGATGTGGCCATTATTGATGTCAGAATTTTATCTGAGTTGTTTAATACATTTATGCACACAAGTGCATAGTTAGCTCTGAGTTTTAGATTTTTGAAAATTTTTTAAACTGAACAATGAAACTCTTTGAGTTTAATTTGCATGTGTGATTCTGTTTCTGTAGTGAGACCTCCAAAGAATCCAATTGTGTGATACCAAAAGCAGTAAAACAGAGAATCATTGTGTGATTGCAGCCTGTTTTGAGCTCGTTTGAGAAAAGATGATCTATACTGTGTTTTACAGGTAAACCTTGGAATAAAAGTTTTTACAGTAGCTTCTTGATAAGATTCTCATCAGTGTATGTGCATGTGTTATTCTCTTATTTTTTTCAGAAAGAACACATGCATCAACCTGAGCCTTGCATATTAAGCTTTTGGGCAGTTCGTTGTGTAGTTTGTATTTTACTGTAAAAATCTGAATAAAATAACTCAGACTTGCATAGACAGAAAGGGTGTTGGAACAGGACTATTACACCATTGCTTGAAACGAGACATAAATCTTGCAGCTACAAGGAAGTAGGTTTTAATCCTGCATATGTACTGTGTGCACACTTTGTTTTACTAATATCTACCAATAAGGCTTTCTGTTGCAGTAATTACTGTGATAGTTGCTGAGAGTCAAGTAGATTACTTGCACATTCATTGTGTGAATATACTGCCAGGTAAAATGTTATCTAGTCAGTGAAATAAAGTCCATTACTTTAAACAGAGTTCTGTTTGTGGCTTTGGGTTAGAATTAATGGGATGTTTTGGCTAGTTATTTTTCTGAATTTTAACGCACTTGTAAAAATCAGTAATACTTACTTCAGTTAAATCAGCAAGACACTTCTAGACAACTTTCTAGGAAGCTGAACTCCTTTATAATAACTCTTCTGTCTTAATCTCAACAATTCCATACTGATTATTCTGTTATAACTTGCAAAGAAACATGTAATAACAGTAGCAAATGACTGTCCTCTGCAGCACTGATGGAGAAACATGTCTTGATACGTCCAAGGCAATTCCATCCCCTGGCTGCTCCCATGGAAACTGTTAAGATTGTGATAGAACAGAGCAGAAACATGTAAAAGAGATTACATTAAAAGAAATTATTTAGAATACTCTTAAGGCTCTACCAGCATTTTGAGAGAGACAGATCTCGAAGGTGTTCTGAAGGGTGGCAGTCAGATTATTTTTTTTGCTATATTAAAATTTCATTTGAATATCATGTTATACATATGTAATGCAAGTTGTATAGAAAAGGCATGATCTTCTGACAAATCTTCAGGAACGTAGAAAATCATAAATTCAGACATGGTTTCTTCTTGAGTTGATGTTACCCAATGAATGCTGTGTATTGAAGGTATTGGTAATGTAGGAGTTGGAAGTCATCTTTTCGGAGAATAAAACCATCTTTTCTGCTGAAATCAAAACACTCTTTCAAGAGAGTCATGAGACTCACAGTTTGAAATATAGACACAGGCAGCTATCCTTGAGCAATCACATCTAGGCAGCTATCCTTGAGCAATCACATCTGAAACACACAGTTTCTTTTCATAGTGATAATTGATGAGATGGTAAGAAGTTCAGAAGGCTTCATTTTCAGTCAAGAAAATCGTACTTGTAATACTTCAAAACATTTCAGAGTCTATTGAAAACCTGCTGAAAATAAGGTGCCAGTCCTTGTATCTTACTTCATTTCCAGTGTGAGGAGTTATGTTGCTGTTTTGCTAGATTATTCTTTACTGAATTATTCTTTACCTCAAGCACAGCAATGAAGTTTACATGTATTGTTAAATGCTTGATCCTCTTTCTTTCCATAGAGATTTATCCAACAGTGGTGAGTGTTATAGTCTTGGCATTATGTTTTAATTTCTGTTGGTAGTATTAAAGAGTTGGTATTTCTCAGAATGGAAGGTGCTGAGTAGATAGTATTTATTTATTTAACCATAGTCCCAGCAGGGTGGTTTCACTTGATGTTAACTCTAATGATATCCAAATAACTAACTTTTTATTGCCTTAAGGATTGTCTACGTTGATTTTTACATGGTGTTGATTTTTATCAGTCCATGTATATGTAAACTTTTTTGCAGTTGCAGTGGAGTCAATACATACTTTCTCCCATCACCCACAAAAGCCTATTTCAAAAACTCTAACTTCAGCCTATGAAAAAGGAAAAAATGTGTGTGTGTGTGAGTGAAGGGAAAGAAAACTTGTCTCAAAATCAGTAGGCATTTGTCACTCCTTAAATTTTGGGCTTTGACATTGGCAGTGTCACTAAAACTAGGAAAAATATCCCTATTAAACATGGACATCACTCATACTGAAACCTGTACTCAAACTAATTTTTTCCTATCAGTAGGTGAGGTATCAATGCAGGGGAATCTGCAGAGGAACGTTCCCATCAGCCAGGCACGAAATAAGGGAGGGAGCGCGACAGAGGGAATGGACATAAGAATATCCCACTGTCACCTCCTCACATCCTCAGAAGTCACCTGTAAAACTGGGGTCTCAGAACCTGTGGTGATAAAGAAGGGGAAAGGAGGTAATGACACCTAAGGAGCAACAAGAGCGAGTAAGAACTGGGGCAGTGCGTGAAGACAGGAGCAGCACGGTGACTCTAAGAGAGCATATGCAGTCAGGAGCAGGAGAGCTTCAGAAGGTGGCTGGAGTCCTTGATCTCAGCCTCGCTGGTCAGCCTCTGGGGCAGTAGTTGGCCATAGTCACCACTTCACTTAGGGCCTAGGAAAGAGTGGGGGGAGAAATAGTCTGGGAAAAGTAGTAAACATCTTCCCAGCTTTGAGATCAAAGGATTTTAAACTACTGGATGAGAGGAGGAAGGGAAAGGCTTGGCTTTGCTTGCTAGGAGGTTTGATAGATCAGGCTACCTCTTATCAGCAATAGCAGCTTTTTGACTTCTGTACTGAGGAAAGAACCTTTCCAAAGTAACTGGCCTGTCACTTGAGCATTTTCTCTGCAGATTCCTAGCAGTTCTGAAAATCCATAGATTATGAAAACCAGTAAGGTTTGAACATGCAATACAAAACATTAAATTTAAAATATTTTAAAAGGCTGTCATGATTTATTTTCTTCTACATTCTCTTACAATGGAGAGACGCTGCATTAAATCTCATTTTAATGTTCTGGAATTCAAGAAGTATTTGTCAGCATTATTTGTTTCTTTTTACTGTGTGTACACCGTATTTTTTAGAAAAACGTTGTTTGGAAGTATGGGGGATTTGCAAGTATAAAAACCTTATTTTATTGTTTCTTTTTTTTAAAAAAAAAAAGTTGTTAGCAACTGAGAGCAACTTCTGAGCATAAGTGTAGCAGAGTAGGAGAGGGAAAGTACTTGCTACAGTAAATTAGTAGAAGGTGAGACTCTGCTTATCTGTTTGCCAGTTCAAAAGTAGTAAAAGTCAAGCTGCAGCAATATTGTCGCTTGGCCCAGTTTATGTGGTGTGACCTCTAACTATGCAAATGGGTATCTGAATGTAAAATTCAGGTGCTTAAGAAACAGTGTCATTCCATATACATACTCATTTGTGTGGAAAGACACAATAATTTTGTAGAAAGTTGTGTATGCAATTGGCAAAAACCAAATGAATATACATCTCTATTCCCATGTCCTATGACTGACTGATATATGTCTCCTACAAAATGCTTTTCTTCTATTGGTTTTATACAGGCTTGTTTATTCAAACTATCTGTATATAAACTTATTTTTGTAGGATACCTGTTTTGGTGAAAGTGGTATCTAAAACTTTATAAATATTTTTTTGTAATTTTATGAAAAAACAAAGTCCAAAATAAGTAGGTATTAATTATGTGGGTGAAATTGTGTGTAAGAGTTAATTCTGACTGTGCAAGTTATTCAGTCCCTTCCCTAATCAGCAAAAGGCAGTTTCATGCAATTGTTGTAGCAAGAGCACTTTTAAAGCTAGCTATGCTCTCCCAACACGGAGTGGTGATAACTGCTAATGGGAAGAGGGCCTAACATATAGAGTATTTCTCTCCTGTGAAACTAAACACAGAAACAAAATGCATTCCTTTGTCTTTAGGGGAGATTAAATATCAGGATAATTGACAGGTAATATATACTGAAGATATTTAAGATGAAATGCAGTCAGCTGCAAGGATTCAGTTCTTGATATTGGTAAGAGTGTGTGCAGAATTTGGTACAAATATTAACATATGTATACTTGCTTATTTACATGTGTTTGTTATGTAAATATGTATTTTTTCCTATTAGAAGGACACCTAAGGAACAACAGGAGTGAGCAATAACTGGGGCAGCATATGAGGACATGAGCAGCATGGGGAATCTAGGAGAGCAGATGCAGTTGGGAGTAGGAGCGATTCAGTTTCTATAGTGGGGTAGTTTGAGGAATTATATGAGCAAGCAAGAGCTGCAGGATTGGGTCCATATCTTAGTTCTGCTTGTACAGTGTAATGTGGTAGAGCTGTTTGAAAGATGGCCAAACAGATGCATGAAAAAGGATTAAGAAAAAATATTTTGACATATTTTTTAAAAATTTCTCACTCCAATTTGGGAGCTGTAGAAATATGACCACTGTATTGCAGAATCTAATGATACACAATTGTAAGGATATAAGAGTAAGCTTTTCTTCTCTGCAACTGTTCTGCAAAAATAGATTGTGTTATTCTGTTGTGTACTTGGTAATGACAAGAGCAGCCTCCTGTTAGTAAGTTAGACTGACGTCAGAACACCTGTTTATAGAAGCAAACATGGAAATTCAAGCCCTATGTATAGTCGAGGATTTGCTGATGATTCTGGTGAACCGTGCTTTCCTGCAGCCAGCCTGCCCATATCTTCCTTCTCTTCTGAAGACTGGAAGTTGATGTGCGCTAATTCTTGTGGGTACATTCAGCAGGTCTCACTTCCATACATTGCAACTTGGCCAAGTGTTCTGTGCCACTTTACTTAATAAGAGGAGAGAAACAGATTTGCATAAGCCACTGTGGTGCTGTGCTGGGTTATGGGGTAAGTGATAAAAAGTAATTTCGTCCTAAATTCAGATTTTTTTAGTTATTCAGTTATCAACAGTGCGTGTTTTCCTCAGGATAAGGCTAGTGAGACGAAATACGACTTACATGCCTGATTTCGAAGCAGAGTGCTTTGTGCTTGGTATCAGAGGAACAGTTCATTACCATGTAAAAATTGCTCCCTTACTGCTGCTGAGGCCCACATTAGCAAGAGAAAAACCTTCATACAGTTGTAAAGTTTCAAAGTTTTCATTGTTTTTTCTTGTCTATGTTATCCCATTGAATTCTGACATTCAGGCATAGTGCGTTTTCTTTTTGTAGAAAGCTCAGCAATACTTGGTAAGGAGAGAACAAGAATGCTTTGTCTGTGTTGGCTCCAAGTGGCTATGACAAGGACGCATCCAAAGATGATTGGCTTAATTGTGCTCTTGCTACCACTTGGCAGAAGAAATGCAGAAGAGTGAGTGTAACAGCTCTTTGAGCGGCTGCCATTGTCTTGCTGTGTTGTAGCCCCTCAGCTTCTCAGAGATGTTCTCTTGCGTTTGCTGCACCTAGGTTGTTTCTTCAGCTGCATACTTGTCAGCGAATAATAAAGGGCGAAGATATATGTGAGGAAAACATGGGCAGATGACACTGCTGTACAGCTGCTGAACGAATTGTGCTGTCATTCACTTGGATGTGTATGAACACACAGATGCACTGCCTTCCCATTTGCTTTAAGGTATTATCCCCTTATCACAGAGCTTAAGTTGTTCTGTATATACATCAGACCATTATGGTTGTAGTACCCCTACAGAAGTATTACTATTCTGGCTTTGCAGGTGGAAGTAGTCCCACTTTCCAGAATGATTGTGTTGGCGTAGGGCATGTATGAAGTCTATGGCTGAACGGGGAGATGAAAACATAGCTGTCTGCATCCCATCTGAGTGATGCACCTTTGTACCTCAGCCATTCTAATATACAAGCTGAACAGCTGGAATATTCCTAATAACTATAGTGTATTCATGGTGCTACTGTTTGCTTTCTATGGATTTTGCAGACAGGAAAGAATAGGTTGATGTCAAAAATAGTAACAAAAATGGATAATGTGAGCATGACTCACTCTGCCAACTGCCTGAGATGTGGTCAGACCCAACACCTATATCGCAGCCTTTCACAACACCCTTACAAGGCCCTTCAGCATTTGTCCTGCTTCTGAGTATTGTACCACGGGCATGTTGTGACCTACCCACCACTGTTTACCCTGCTGCAGGATTTCTATTATTTTATACCAGCAGAGTTTAGCAGAAATCTGTCCTTGAAACAGCCCACAGGTGTCAAATGGAAGCCTTCAGCATGCTTCCCAAGAGCTTATATTTGCTGTCAAACCTAACAACTCAAAGAGATCATGCTGGTCAGCCCTTGTTCCTAGCTCCTTGCTTCAGCTGAATGCTTGCACAGAGCAGGATGCCCCTTTTCCAACACTTAGGGTTAAGGCGTACTATTATTACTGCTTGGTCTCCCCCATCCCAGCACTTCTTTAAGATGACAGCCTGCATTCCTGCTTTATGAAGAAAGCCTCTAGACTTCTTGACAAAGTTTACTAGTTTCTAGTTACATGGCACGAAGTGCCTAGGAGTGAGTATGGACCCACCTTGGAGTTGGTGTGTATGTTTGAAAGTGTGTGGGCTTAGGCTGCTTCTTAGGACACAGGGAGGCGTACAGGTCAGAAGGTACAGTGTGTCATTCAGTGGGGCTTACTTGTCCCCGCAACAGGTTGCCTCTGTCTGAACTGAGAGATTAGGCAGGAAGATGAGTTCACCTTGGTTCAGAGCTGTGACAAAGACGACAGACAAATCTCTCCATCCAGAGTGGCTGTCAGATAAGGAGAGCGCTCTGACAGTTGACTTGAAGGAAACTATGTGGAGCACCAAAAGGGAAGCCCCAAAGAAACAGCACCGTATCCAGACTGTCCCTGTGGCTCCACCTTCCTGATAATAGTTTTCAGGACTCAAGCTCTTAGACCATCTCTGTGGAGGAAGCTGTCTTTGTAGGTGGTCCCAGGCAGGTGCGTGTATACATTGTCCCTGAGGTATGTCTATACTGAGTACAGTAGTCACTTTGGTCATCTCCAAACCAGCTGAACTTAATTGCCTTCCAGCAAATTTTGTCTGGTATCAAATTTAGCTACTGGGTGACAAATATATGAGACATTGGTAGAGTGACAGCTGTTTATTAACATGCAGTGTGGCAGTTGTTGCTGTCTTTGGATGGTTAGCACATATAAAGCAGATTTAAGTTCACTGCCGACACTGGTCTCTATCACTTGCAATGTCAGATGAGAGTTTAAAGCAAGTATTTTTGTGTGAAAACTAGAGGATGCATTGGTGCAGGAATGGACTGCATCCATCCTCTCCAAATTCAGTGTGAGGTGATGTTTTTTCCAGGTATTCCAGACAGGACTCTGTTAGGGTACCTCAGAGAGCTTCTAAAGACCAGGCATGGGGTGAAGTAGCTGGTGGATGGACAGAGACCTTAACTTGAAAGAAGCTGCCTGGAACACTGTATCAAGGTGCGATAGATGCAGGTAGGAGGACTACTGATCCACTTTCTTCCAGGATCAAGATTTTTTAGGAATTTTTCACTTCTACTACTGTGGTATACATATTTACATCTGTGTTTTGTCCTTCTTTGTATTCCTCAAGTCCTGCAAATATGGTCACTTTCTCTGTGCCTTGAAGCTGTTTTGAATCTTTCCACCAAAGCTTCTCCAGTATAAGAATGCAAAACTGAAGTGTTTAAAGTGAAGTCTGATTGTAAGAGCCATTTGTTACTTTCTGTGTCTCCTTCTGACTATAGTTATTCTATCTCTGTAGTAAGCTCTTCCCCTCCCAAATTAAGTATATGTGACATTAAATTGAAACAAAGTTAAATTAATTTCCTAGTGGTTTGAGACTAAATGCTTTTTTTCACTCCCGGTATTCTTCATTGGTGTTTTATTCAGAAATTGGAACAGCGTGAAAAGTAAAGTGGGAAGAAAAGATGCTCGGAGGGGTGTGCCTTGTCAGGGCAAAATGAGAGGAACTATCACGGATGAATATGTGTCTTGGCTATCCTCTGACAGCAGCATTTGCTCACTTGACTGGTTGGACCCCCCCTGCCTTGAATAGGGTTTTGCCTGTAAACAGTGCACCATTCATACTCATACCTATGGTTGTAGTTTGCTAACTGTAGCCTCAATAACTATAACTGATAATTATGCACATACTTTGCATGGGAGGAACAGAAACAGTGTCATGTTAATGTAACAAAGGACATGGGTAACCAGTCACTGTTTTTTAAAAAAATAAGTAGAGCTGTAGAAATTTAATGATAAATTGACAATCGAGAGCTATAACAGCATGCACCTGTGAACAACAGCTTGATCAAAGAGGCAAGTAAAGATGTATTGGAATAATTCAGATAGCTCAATGCCATATGACTTTGAAATAGGAGGAGAAGACAAGCTCACATCTGGAAATGATACACGAGGGATTTTTGAAAAAGATCATGTTCAGTCATAGCACAGCTGTGGAAAGCAGGAAGTGAGATGTCCACTAGAAGGAGGCAGATGTACAAAAATGCACTGAAGGGATATGAAGACTAAGCTAGCTGATCCTTTGTAAGGAAAAGCCAGAGATGTATGGTGCATCACCAGCTAGGCACTATGTGACAAATGTATTTTCTGACTAGGGCAGTTACCTTATAATCTTAACCTGAAACAGCTGAACCCAAAGTCGTGAAATCTTTCTTATGTGGTCTTACAGATAGAATTATGTCACTTACTCTGGCTCTTGTCTGTCATTACCTTTTCTAATAGGAGTCTTGCTAACCTTAAAAGCACTTAAAGTAAGGGCTTTGAACAATTGCTTGAGATTTTCCCAGTGACCTTGGGTTTATAAAGCCCTGTTCCTGAGCATACTAAGAAGTGACTGTCTTAAACTCTGCCTATTTCATTCCTGAACTTCAGCAGAAACAAGAAACTGGGCTCCAACCTATCTGTCTGAACTAAAGAAAATTTACAGTGTGCAGAGATGTGGCTGAACTCGGGCCTGTCTCATCTCTTATTTGATTTTAATGTAACAATGTGAATAAAGTGATTGGCGTTTGGCCCTGTATTAATTTTGAAGTAATGAAAGCTAGTATCAGCGTGAAGGTGGCAGATACAGGTAGTAACACTGGAAGTTGCTCATATCACACAGCTCTATGTCCACACAGTTTGGATATGCTTTCAGACTTGTGAACAGCACATGTGTGGACCTACTTTTTGAGTACTCTGGAAACCACAACAGACATATGTAATCTGTAAGTTTTCATTCCTTGATCTGTATTCCATCGTACTTTCAGTATATTTCTGTGTACTTAAGACATTGAATTTAAAATTAAGAAATGGTGGCATGCACTTATGTCAATTAACTATGACCTTGCTCTGGCTGAAAGTCACATAGCATAGGTACTGTGGAACCAAGTGATAGAATAAGGCAACAACCTAATATGTTTAACACTTTAGCACAGAGTATTTTGATTATTAGCTTCTTGGGAGATTGGTTAATTGCTTGTTTATCTTCTATGTAATTTGTTACTAAATAAGCTTTTAAAAGCATGATTCTGGAATGGAGCCAGTCTGAATCTGATCCATGTTGACAGCATAAAGCCTACTTCAGTTATGCATTAATGCCTAGCCTTGTTTGCTGTGCTTTAATGGATTTGTGTAGAATGGCTTGGATCAGATCCAAATAGGAACAAATTTTACGAAGAGATGTTGAGTCTTTTTTGGGAGTTTCTAACAGCTTATAATGGGGAATAGGCTGGGAAACTGGAGCTCAGCCACAGTTTTACCCACACTGACTAATTAAAGAATTAACATAATTGCTTTGCATGCATGTAATGTAAGTAAAAGGAGCTTTGTGGATCTGCTAGAAGAGCAGGTTTTCTAAATTAGGCATAGCAAAACCTTATACCCCTTCCAGTTTCAAGACTGTTTGTGGATTAATGCTCCTTCCAGCCAAGAAGTCTGGCCTGAATCCAAGGAGTTAAAATGGTGATGTGAGGCTGTGCCTTGACTGTAAAGTGCATCAATTGGGCTTTAAGACTTCCTGATCACATCAAAAAAACCCAGGACTCTATGGCGTGAAGTGCTGAAAAACTGATAAGCTTACTGTGATGGTTCACATGTGTTAAAAATACTTAGATAAGCTATGTACTGAAGGCTTTACAATGGATCTGCTATCATTTTTCCATGCTTCTCTGTCTTTATGATGTATCATATTTTTTTCTGCAGATAACACAACAAAGCATGAGACTTCCATGAACCATAACATGGGGTATAGCAGCTGTATCAGACAGGCTGTTTTATGCCTGTGCCAAACCTAGATGAGATTGATACTTTTGGCTGGTCTGGTGTCAGTGATGATGGGACTCCTGTCTCTGTGTTGCCATACCTGACTTACACGTGATGTGCAAGAAGGGCTAGCAACTAATAATAGGATTCCAGCTCTAATGCATCTTTCTGCTTAGGAGGGTACAGAATTCCTAGGATATAGCTTCAGTCAGTTGACTGTTACACAAAATGGATGTAGAAATAGGATTTGTAAAAAGCCCTGCCTGTTGCGTGGAGGAATGCTTAAGGCAGCCAAAAAAAGGCTCAAGTGAGGGCTTCCCCAGCTGATGCAAGCAGAGATGAGAAACAAGACACACTCACAAGGCAGCAAACTCAACACCAGGCTTCAGTGACATGTTCCTTTCAGCTTATTCTTTCTTGCTGCAACATAATTTTGAGTTAACTGCAAAGGCACGGGAAAAATGAAGTTGGAGAAATTCTCATAGCACTGTAATGCTTACTGGCTAGGGCATATGGAATATAGGAAAAAAATATTTGAACTCTAGCATGCTGCATATTTAAAAGGCTGATGGTAATAACATATGGAAATTGATTAAGGAACTTTGAAAACTCCATAGTGCTCTTGGTGTGATGGCAGTTTGGTAGCAGTAACCAGGTTTTCGAAGTAACCTTTCTGACTGATCCAAGCCATGCTGCGGAGCATGGGGACTGAGATACCCAGGCTCGTTTGGGCTGACTTCTATCCATACTGGTGTAGTAGCACTTGTCTCAGATTTCATAGCCCTGCTGAAGCTATGCTGCTTACAAGAACTGCTGCTGAGGCTGAGGCTATGCTGCTTTCGAGATGTGAGACAGTGCTGGGATACTCTGGCACTGGAATATACCAGCTTGTGCAGTGCTCTTCTGGGTTTGTGAATGCTCTTTGTATGGAGCAAATGTGATCACAGACACTCTTGGCCTGAGTTGGCTAAGAAGTTAGGCAAAATTTTGTAGATGTTGACTTGGATATACACTCTTGCACATTAACATTAATAACTTTTGACTAAAAACCAATTACTTAAAATTTTCTGTAATTTGCTATACAGTGGCCTTGCTGTCTTGCTACTTTTACTCTAATGTCCTTACCTTCTTAGCTATCATGGGGCTTTAGTTTGCAAACTGAGATCAATACACATAATTCTAGAAGGTACAAGATGTTGTCATATGACAGCACACCCTCCCAAACAAAGCAGGATACAGGGACACTGTATTTAATTTCTCAGTATGTTGTTAGAAGTCATGTATTATAGTATATTCTTATTTGAGTACATGGAGTAGAGGCTGCTATGTAATCAAAGTAGCATATGTTTCTTTAACTAGATCTCAATCATTCCAAACTCCAAAAGCTCAATAATTCTTGCAATTTGTTTTTCTTCTTTGTAGCTGATAGCTAGATAAGAGTGCTTTTTCCAGCTAGCACTGGCACAATTCCCAAAACCAGGTAAATAGAATGATGCTTTTAAAGTACAATAACTTAAAAGCTTACAGCTGAGTATTTCTTATTTTTTACTTCAAAGTGTACAATTTTCTGCATTTTTTTCCATAGATTTTTCTCTGTCACTGTAATCACCTTAAAAGCTGTATGCTAGAGAAACAAAGTGATAACATCTTTTTCATGGAGATTTTATATACTTCAGACAGAAAATCCAAAAGCAAAAAAACCCCACCAGATTCCTTGTAATTTCTCTGAATGCATACTGTCTTACAAAATGGTGAAGTTTGGCAGGCAGGGGAATGGAGAAAATAATAATCTAAAACATCCTGAGAAACTTTTTTTTTTTTTAAATTCTTTGAAAAAAAAAGACATCCCAGTCAACTGGAAACCCTTACAGTTTGATGAATTTTCTAGAGTGTACAGCTAGGTGTGAGGAGTGAAACTGGATATATTTTATTTCTGTGGAAGCTTGGCTACTGCATTTGGTCTCCCTCCTCTTCCCTTAGTTCTCTGTCCTCATGTTGTGGGCAGTGCAAGGGAGTGGGGCATGTGCAGAGGCTGGTGCTGGCTGGTGTTGTCATGTTCTTCCCAGAGCCAGTAGTGACTGGATGAAACTCTTGGAGCTCTGTGTCTGTCTAACCTCTGCTCTATTTTCTGCCTTCTCACATTTTCTCTAAAGCTGGTAAGTATGAAGATATCTGCAAAAGGGTATAAACAGCTTCTCTTCTCAAATGATACCAGTTTCTCCCAGCTTTACACCATGGCAAGTTCCTCTCCATTTGAACCTCTGTGCTCCGGCTGACTATACAAAATACTGACAAATATCTTCCATGGAAGTATCCTGTTAGTGGCATAAAGAAGGCAATGCGGATATATTGGACAGAGTGTTCTTTAGTCAAAGTTTACAGTGACTTATGTGAAATCATTGGTCTCATTCAGTATGTTTCTGGTTATCATAGTCAGTACAGTGGCCACAGAGGTAACAGTGCAGAGAACCGAGTGATTCGTTTGTTGCAAGAGGTGAATATTTACAGAACAGGGCTATTACACACAGGTACAGTCATACAGAATGCAGCTTATGCCGCCACTTATTAATACTGTTTATTACTCTCTTGAGATAGTGGCTTGAGGTCTTGGTTGGTTATTCCTAGAAAGCACACAAATGTTACAGACACTTTTTGTTTTGTTGAGTTGACAATGTCCAGTTTAGAACCACATTTTTTTTCACTGTAATAAGATTATTAAAATGATATTTCCTTTATTAGCCAAGATCTGTAATGCATGGCTGAGATGAAGAAACTGGGAGATGGGCAATAATATTTCCAGATGTGTCAGGTTATTTGCAGATATTTCAAAATTATCTGTTTAGGTGGAGATTCAAGTTACCAATCTGGTTACTAGTGATGGGTGAAATTGTGTGGTATTTGCTGCTTGCCATAGTTGGACAGGCTGTCAAATGCTTCACTGGGAAGTCATGATCACTTTCCTGTTTCTTTACAGCATTTTCCAGTGTTCTGTTCTAGCTTGTGTAATATCAGTTTTGGGGTCTTTTTTTGTTTGAGATTTTTTTGAATTGCAGGCACAGAGTATCTGTCTAATCTCTAGAAGTTCATAAATAGGCTTTACTAATAAATACCAGTCTTTACGGAAGAGAATTGGTTGGCTGTTTACATAATGTCCCTTGCATAAAACCTCTCCATATGAGTAGCTTTTTCATAAGAAGAGTTTGAGTTTAGCAATGTAACAAGCAGAGAAATACAGTTTAATGGTTAGATGCTTTGTAAACTACCTGTATTTTACTTCTGTTGTCAAAATCTAGTTTTCTGTCTAAAACGTTGCTTTTGGTAAGATTCTGATATAGTAGAGTTTTCAAGCATTTTCATTGCAATACCAATTTACTTTGAGCTGAGGTGACTGATGAATCTAAATTATTTTAGAACTTCCTGGTTAACCAAGTTTTCCCCTTTATTAGCATAATGAGATGTGGAACAAAATTGCTGCTGAAATTAAAAGGCAGAAGAATGAGATTAGTGGATTTTAGGATAATAGAGAGGACATTTGATTTAAGTAAATCTACTGGGCCCTGTATACTCAAATATAACGAAATGACTACAAAGAGCTGCTTGAAGAAATCTGTGACTTGATTTTTCCCGGTGCAGTTGAGAATAAGACGTGTCCTGAAGAACATCTTCAGGAAAAATGTTAAAATTTCAAGTAAATTCATGCATACTCCAAGGAGATTAAATCTGAGTACATTTTTTTTTTTTTACCCAAAGCATAGATATATTGTATTGGGTTGTGTTTCTTCTTGCATAGTGGTAAACATTCTCACTTATAAACAGCAAAGCACTGAAACATGCCTTTAACTTCAAGCATGTGCCTGGTCTTGTCAGATTAATTAGTCACCTCAAGAAACTGAAGTTTTGCATGTGCTTAAGTGCTTTTCTGGATCAAGTCTTGTATGATAAATCTTGTTAATCACTGACAGTGTACAGAAAAAGTATTACAAGCACTGTAAAAACTGTTCAAAAACCACTGTATGGTTAATATATGACCTTGAAGAGTTGAGCAACTAAGATAGGAGCAGAGCTGTGTGGTGCCTTGAAAAGCCCAGGAAAGGAAATACTTAAGTTTATTAGCTAAAATTGATGCTGATAATTCTAATGCAATTAAAGTGAGTTGAGTTGTTTCAATAATGCTAAATCGAGGCTAAAGCTCCCCAGGCACTCCCTGCTTCTGTGCATTTCTCAGACACTTAACTCTTGTAGCAGCTACAGCCATGTTAATGTGAGGAACAATTTCAGCCTGAGTTAGTTCTGAGGAGAGACACTGCAGAGGTATACTTCAAAATGTTTGCTGGGGTGCTGGTGCACCTGAATAGGGAACATATTGTGGAAATGTAGCCAGGAACACACGTCTTCAAGCTGTGACAGTTTATACTGAGAAACTTTCCAAAGTTGTCCATGTCTTTTCCTTGCACTGAGATCGGAAGAGCCTTTGATTCTGTTCCTAAAGCAGGAATAAACATGGGGCAGTTTACTACTTTCGCATAACTCTGAACCAGAATTAGAGCTGTATGATACTTAGGGCTTTAAATTGGATGTAAAAATGTGTTTTCCTGCCCCAGGTTTGCTTAACATTATTCAGGTTTCCTGTTAAAAAGGCAACACAGCATGGAGCTGAAGGGTTACTTGGGGAGAGAAGCTCAAGTACATAAGTGGGCTTATGCAAATAGTGTTTTTCAAGAGAACCAAATTTATTTGGCACTGTTTGATAGGAGATCTTCGTTACCTGACTCGCTCAAATGTGAAGGAAAAAAAAAGATGTGGGATGTAAGAAAAATCTAAAACCCTAAACATCTCTGTTACGGTAATCTGTACCAAATTATTTTGATATGAAGCCTCCTCCCACACAGACTTCACTATTTATGTTACAGGAAATGCTGCAATCTCATGTTCTCTCAGGAATAATTTTTATTCTAAACAAAGTAGATACATTCTGAGCCATCTATTTGTCTAATTTCTAAATCTGATTAGAATAAAGCTAATTAAAGCTGCTCTCTTTTGGGGTTTTCTGCTTACTTCATGAAAAAGAAAATACTGAAATGAGTGTTTGGGCATCAAAGCTTTACCCTTTTACTGTATTTAAGTTTCATTAAATTATGTAAAGCCATTTAAAAACCTGGCAATGAATGTGCTGAATCATTTTGTGTGTGCACATTTTTCTGCAGACTCTTAGCAGGCTGAGGATTGCTTATATACAAACATTTATTTTGTTGTCTTTATGACCAGGGTATATCAAACTAACATGACATCTGCTACAAGGCTGCAGTTTAATTTTTGTATGAATATATTTTCTTCTTACCAAACGTTTCTGTTTGATAAGCAGTGAAAAGTTCAAAATCAGCAAATAAATGAAGTCGTATGCTGACCCACAGTACTTTCCTTTAGAATTACTACTTCTTTTCTGTTAATTTTCTTTTACTTATTTTAGTCCTAAAACTTCCCACATCTCCTGGCATGTTAGATTAATATAATGACATAATTCCAATCTGTATTGCAAACATCTTTTTCCTTGCTGTGAAATTTACTGGTCAGTGCAAGCAGGGATAGAACAAAGAGGTCACTGTTACGTGGAAAGTAAAAATATTATGTGGTACATGAGCTAAACACACAGCTTGGGCAAGATTTATTTGTTATAGAGATGCATCTGACACCATGAATCTTTACCAAGTTGAACTTCTGGGATATGAGAGGCTAGCTGCCAAGGTTTTAATCCGAGTGAGGTACAAACCCCTTTGCAAGGAAGGTGAATGGAGCACCGAGTTTGGAAAACTTTCTGTCTTTTCCCCTATTTTCTATTTCTTTCTATCTGCTCTCCCTTTCCTTTCTATAATGAAGGCTTGGCATTTCCCTCTGCTTTTTTCTTTTGTGAAGCTGTCCATGTAGGCCAAATTCCCCTTTCCTCTCATTTGTTTCTGGGGAAAGGGAAAGAAAGAGTCTGTCTGTCCTGTTGGAAGACATGGTGGCGTTTCCTGCTGATTTGCAAATCATTCTGGCTAATTTTAGTGTTAATAAAAAGCAAAGAACATATCCCATATACCACAAAACTCTCTAGCTGTGGACCTAAAACATAGTGATAAAATTTATCTCGTCTCTTCAGTAGCAATTGTTTAGCTGGTTTTGATTCTCTGGGAAAGGTCTTTGTCCTTAAAAGGGTATTTAGAACTTCTCCATAATTTAAAAAAGTATATTGCTGTTTTTTCATAAATGCCAAAACTATTTTTCTGTGAATCAAGCAGAAAATTTGTATTTTTGGAAATATATTTTACAAACTTAAAGAGAAGTTTTGAACATTACAGATATTAGACCAACACCGGAAAGTGTCTTCTTGAGGGTACTCCGAATCAGCCACTGAATCTAATATTTGCTGGTCCTAGAATTATCGTGTTTTTCATTATTTTAAAAGATGTAGATGGATCTGCACAACAATATTGCACCAGAGTAAATCCTCACATGCAATCAGAAAAGAACAGGAACAGTTACCAAAGGGAGAATGTTTCACAGAACAGATCTGTGGTTTCTTGATCTTGATTCTCAAAGGTTGAACACCATCCAAAAATAAGCCTGGAACATGAAATTCATTATTCTGCTGGACCCTAAATTTTGTGCCACAGTATAATCTTCTTCACCTACTGCCTTTTGTGTGTCCCATGGAGCATTCCTTTTAGCAGTTAATTGACCATGGCATCACCTCTCTGTGTTAACATTCCTCTTATCCACTGTGTCCAACTTGCTTTTCTCTAAGGTGGTTTAACTGTGACTCAGGTGAAACTAAGAGGAATTATGCTCAAATTGTTTTTAGTTTTGGACTTTGCTGCTTCTGTTTCAGACTTAGGGAGCTCCTGTGCCCAAAATTTGTCTGCCCCTTCCAAATACGCTATCTAACTTAAAAAATAAACAGCAAACAAACACCAATCAACCAAAAAAACAAATAAATGCATAATACTACTTCTACTTGCAAATCTAGCCTTGCAGAAACAACAAACATTTAGGTGGATTAGTTTGTAATACATCTTTTGCTTTGTGGCTTTATAGGGTTAGAAGGAAGTGAGTGAATACTTTTGTTCCATTTGTTGAAACAGGTATGTTAGGACAGTGGACCAGTGACTGAATTGTGTATTAAATTTAGAAACTCAGCATTCATTTTCTGTGTTGTCAGTGCTGGGTAGCCTTAAGAAGAAAAACATGTCTGGTATTTAATAGTGTTTGGAAGAAATATACCTGAAGTGTTATTAATATGCTGTCATACATGCCAGATTTCAGAGGTTTACCCCTATTTTGGGCAATATTTTAAATATCACATACCCAAAATAAACTTTGGAGTTTAAACGCTTAATGACTTTGTCAAAAGTAGCAGTAGAGGTCTTTTAAATTCTGCTTCTTACATACCAGTTATGAAGACAACTGGAAGCTGGGTTACTACATGAAGTTTTACAAATCCTTTAGCTAAATCAGGATTTGAAATGCAAGATCTGAGGAAAGCGTGTTGATCACCACACACCTGTCATAGGTGAAAGGAATTTTAACCCTGTGAAAAGATTAATTACTTGTATTGATTTTAAATACATAATTCATCTGCAAATACTCACTTTGTATTTCACATACTTCCAGAATAATTCTGTACAAATGACTACTTTGCATGTATTATCTGTATAGTAGTTTGCATATGTTATTATAAAAATAAATAGAAAGAGACATCAACATGAGGATTTAGTATAAATCATTTTTGAAGGTGGGACTGGGTTTGTATCACTATAGAATGTTATAAGAGATATGATCCACGGTATGCCTGTGATTCTGATCCTTGGGTGAACATTTTGTCTCCCTTTGGATTCCTGGGACAAAAACCCATGCAAGGATTATCACTGTGCATCATCTTTTGCAAGAAAGATAGTATATTCAAATAAGGAAGGAGCTTTTGGTTTTCTGTGGGTTTGTTGTGTGTTTTTTTTTTTGGTGGCAATTATGGAAGTTTTTAGTTGTCTGATATAGGGAAGAAAAAAACCCTAGTGGTCCCTGATATCCCATATCTGATATTTGTTTCTTATTTATAACATGGAAATTATGTGACTCTGCGTAAGCTCCTCTGTTGCTTGAGGTTCTAATGCCCTGATGCCAGCTCATCATTCATCAAATTGAGCAGTGTTAAAAAACAGTTAGCAGTGTGCATGTTGGCATGACTTGTTTTGTGCAATTAAGCATGCATATTCTGATGTTCAAAGTTTGTATATGGGACAGATTTACATGTCTGTATGTACCATTATGCAAATTCGTAACAGTGGAGGAATCTTAGAATGAAACTCAAAAGTTTTAGATAAGACAGTAAAAAAACCAATTTTGTTGTCATTTTAAATCAATATTTTATCACAAAGATTAAGTGATAGCTGGGCTGTTTTACTTGCATTTACATTGTTTTTACCTCTCTTATTTTAGAAACATTCTTTTCTAGTGACATGATAAGCTAATGAAGTTAGAGCCTATATATAATAAACTCATAGTTTTCACAGGGGAGTTATTTGAAACTGCAGATGATAACAGGTGATGGCACTTAACACACAAAAGAGAATGAACCAGTAGGATGAGAGCAGCAGGAGTTGAATATGCAATGCTGTGTGAAGGAAAACAGCTCCTTTGGAAAACAGCTCACAAAACAGAATGGCTTAAATGATAGTAATAAACAAAAGACAAATGGGATAAATATTATTCCCTAAAAGGACTGCTTTGTGATCAGAGCCTTTGTTGCTGACCTTGCATTCAGTCTGTAAACTGTTCTCCTGGGTCTTTCTGTGCCTTGCTTGGAGGTGAATTGCTGTAAACAGAAGAAATGTGGAGTATAAGTAGTTTTATGACAGAGAAAGAAGAAGAAGCACATAGAAAACACTTAAGATTTCTTGCAGTCAAATGTCTATTTTCTTCACTGGTGGGTATGGAAAAAAAAATCCAAGTGAACCTGGCTGTATTTTCTGCAGTCTTATTATGAAGTTCATAGAAACATGATCGGTAGTTTTCATGAGCTGCTTTGGACCCAAAGATTGTGAGAGCCTATCCTTGGATGTCCAGACGCAGTGTATAGGATCTGTAGCAAAGATGCTCTAAAAGAACTCCTCTCTGGAAAGAAAAGTATTTGATCAAGTCTGTATGAATCAAAAAATACAAAACAAAGGATAGGTGTCAGACTAGGAGAAAAGGTTGGTAACAGTATTGGAATAATAACAGTACTGAATAATAAATAAAGAAATTGAACACCTTTTGTGACCTTGATGCTCTGTCATTACAGGACGTGCGTGTTGGCACTGTTTCCTGAGAGCTACCCCTGGCCAGGACTGCTTGCAAACAGGTATGCACCCCTGGCAGCTACACTGGAGAATTTTTGGAAAAGCAGTATGGCTTCTTGCCTGCTTGGTTTTCTTCCGGAGAAAAACCCAAGGCATATGACATGGTTGTCTTTATGTCAGTTGAAGCATCTAGCCAGAGACAAGGACTGCATGGGAGGCTGTGGTACATCATCCCGTAATGTGTGTCCTGTAATATATCTCTCTGAAATGTAGGCACAGATGTGGGGTCAGGGGTGGATACTGCTTTGGGGATCTGAGTCTAGGAAGGCTTTTTTTTTTTTCTTCATTTCTTCTCCAGTGCTAGAAGATGCAGTCTACTGAAATCTTCATAGAATCATAGAATCACAGAATGGTTTGGGTTGGAAGGGAGCTTAAAGACCATCTAGTTCCAACCCCCCTGCCACAGGCAGGGACACCTTTCCTCTAGACCAGGTTGCTCAAAGCCTCATCCAACCTGGCCTTAAACACTGCCAGGGAGGGGGCATCCACAGCTTCTCTGGGTAACCTGTTCCAGTGTCTCACCATCCTCACAGTAAAGAATTTCTTCCCAATATCTGATCTAAATCTACCCTCTTTCAGTTTAAAACCGTTCCCCCTCGTCCTGTCACTACATGCCCTTGTAAAAAGCCCCTCTCTCGCTTTCCTGTAGGTCCCCTTCAGGTACTGGAAGGCTGCTATGAGGTCTCCCCAGAGCTTTCTCTTCTCCAGGCTGAAGAGCCCCAACTCTCTCAGCCTGTCTTCATAGGAGAGGTGCTCCAGCCCTCTGATCATCTTGGTGGCCCTCCTCTGGACTCGCTCCAACAGCTCCATGTCCTTCTTATGTTGGGGGCCCCAGAGCTGGATGCAGTACTCCACGTGGGGTCTACGAGAGCAGAGTAAAGGGGCAGTATCACGACCCTCGACCTGCTGGCCATGCTTCTTTTGATGCAGCCCAGGATACGGTTGGCCTTCTTGGCTGCAAGCATGCACTGCCAGCTCATGGTGAGCTTCTCGTCAGCCATCACCCCCAAGTCCTTCTCCTCAGTGCTGCTCTCAATCCATTCTCCACCCAGCCTGTATTTGTGCTTGGGATTGCCCCAACCACATGAAGGACCTTGCACTTGGCCTTGTTGAACTTCATGCGGTTTGTACAGGCCCAGCTCTCAAGCCTGTCAAGGTCCCTCTGGATGGCATCCCTTCCCTCCAGCGTGTCGACCACACCGCACAGCTTGGTGTCGTCGGCAAACTTGCTGAGAGTGCACTCAATCCCACTGTCCATGTCACCGACAAAGATGTTAAACAGGACTGATCCCAATACCAGCCCCTGAGGAACACCACTCTTATTTATGACCATGTATTCTCAAAAGTGTGTTTTGTGCTTTATCCACAGATCTGGAATATTGGAAGAGGTAATAGAAAGATGAATTCAGGAAAGGTTTCTACAAAGAAATGAGTATTCTTTCCTTTAAGGACTCCACAGCA
Source organism: Nyctibius grandis (assembly GCF_013368605.1). NCBI lineage: Eukaryota > Metazoa > Chordata > Aves > Nyctibiiformes > Nyctibiidae > Nyctibius > Nyctibius grandis. The sequence goes on from NC_090660.1 coordinate 46,828,410, forward strand.
AATTCTTTAGGCAATTTGTTACTCTATACATTTGTTTACTCTACAGTAGTGCTTATGATTTTAATAATATTTATTTCCAGACTGGGAAGAATGTTTTATCAGCTATATCTACTTGCAAAGATTGGCTCTGCCAGAGTGTTTGTGTGGTGGAGTGGGTAATGATTGGGGATGGAGAGAGATTCAAACAACCAAAAAGCAATGGTGTGCCAAAAACCTTACAAATATGGTAGAAATAAGAGGGTGTCCTCTTTCAGAAACAGAGTATTTGATTTTTGTGTTCTTTATATTTACTGAATACCAGCATTCAGATAAGGATGTTATTCAGTGTTTTTTATTTTATGAAAATAAAATACCCTTCATCTCTGAAATGTGGTCTGAGTTGTTGAATGGTAACAGGCTCAAATATAGGTCCTCCTCTAGGGTAAATGCCGTTATTGCAGAGCTTGTATTTTTACCACATTAATTTAATTTGAAATACTTGCTGCCTGATTTCTTAACTTTGTCCTGAGGACCTTGATATGGCTTTTTGATTAGAAGGCAGCATTAGAATCAAAGTAAATACAATCTTGACACTACTGGCCTATAAGAAATTAACCTTGACATTGTAACAGAATCAACAATTATAAAAAGCCATGCAATAAATATACAGTGACCTAATGCCACTTAAAAATTTTTGCTTTACTTTTTTTATGGAGTAGAAGCAGGATTTTAGCACAGTTCTGAATAAATTTTTGGTTTGTGGTGGTTTGTGGAAATCAAAAGAATACTTTATGTTACTGTAAAGGTGTCTACATTACTTATAATGTTTTCTAAGTTAATCATTTATTGGAAAACAGAAAAGAAACATGCAGATAAACTTGAAATTTGCCTAATTGACCTCAGACTTCACTTGGTATACTCTACTCGTGTGTTGGTGAAAACATTTATATAATGCTTGTTCAAAGAGTGACAGATGGCTATTACTATAGCCTTAGGCAGTAAAAAGTATAATAAGATTCCTTTAGATTGGATCATTACAGATGCTGTTTTTACTTGAGAGTGAATGCTTTGTGTATCCAGTTAGTAGATTTGAAGAGTCAGGGATCCATTAAACTCGCTGGTATATCCTAGTATGATAGTGCAGTATTGTTTGAGGCAAAAAGAAATCTGGTATTACTGTTGCAGATAACGAATAGAGGACAGCTGTAAGGTTTAAAGAAAGATGAACACAGCAGAAACTTGTGTGGCATGAAGGTTGAAAGGGTGAGAAAGCAGAGTGGGCAGATAAGTTGTTATGCCTGTATTAACATAAACCTCTCTCACTTAAAATATGAATTTCTGTGCACCTGGTGTGTTATTAAAAAGACATATTTCCACCTACCTGAGCTTTAGGCTACCACTTTAGTTGGTATGGGCATCACTGGGAGTACATACTGAGTTATTCTGTGTGCAGATCTGAGAGTAATTTCTTATTAGTGAGGAAAGGGTATAGGAGATGGAAAGACGGTTAGGGCCAAGATTCAAACAAAGAGGAAGGTAAATTACTGCATTAAGAATGGGTCAGCCACTAAAATGCATCCTAGTCAGTAGTTCTGAGTCTTTCTCAAAAAACTGAACATAAACAAAACTTCTTTTAAAGCAGGGTTGGGGAGGAAATAATCAGGCATTTTTACCAGTCTAGCACCTGGAAGTTCAAATGGAGGAAGAAACTGTGCTTGGAATATTTATGGTCCAAACAAAGCAAAGAATATGGAAGAAATCTCAGATGAGACCATGTTTTTCTTCTATATCCAGTTCAGTTGTGTCTACGCAGGAGGCTTTGTAGGTTACAATTTTCTTACGTTCAATTTGTCTTGGCCATGCCGTCTCACTATGATCATAACTTTTAATATTACAGTTTTCTGTACTACTTCTGTCTGGGAAATCTGTTTAATGAGCTTGAATGAATGAAATAGCTCAGCATCCAGGTAATTATGTGCTTGATGTAGGTTAACATACAGAGACTGAGGCACAGGTAGTTTGACTGAGTTGAACAAGATTAACAGCTGGCGGGTTACACAGAAAGAGAACTCAAGATTTCCAGTTTTATGGGTGTGTTGTTTAAATTGGTCATGGGATTACTAAGAATTCATGCGTTCATGATAGATGGTTTTATTTTCTTATTGCTGCACTTATTCACTGAAAAGGACAGTTTTTTATGCAGAACTATAGATATCTGCTCTGTTTGAAATACAGAATTAATATTTTCAACAGCTGACCTTCACTGTGTTTTTCAGGTGGGGAAAGCACTAATCTGTAAAAATCTTTATACTAATAAGCCTGGATCCTCAAAACAAAGTATCACTGTAAGTTAAAAACATTAGTCAAGCCTTCACATCCCAGATGATGCTCTGTGTGCCGTTCCCATGGTTACGGTGAAGGAAGTGCTTGCGTAGCATCCAGCTCAGAGCAAGGTGAACCCCGCAAAGAGGCAAAAAGGGAATCACAGTGTTGGAAAGAGCCAGGCTGTAACAGGCACAATTTCTCTTAGGTCTGTGATGCCTGGAGATCTTCCAATAGTGCTGTTTCTTAATGGTACTGAACCAATTAATATGTAGTGTGATAATGATAAAGATTAAGATGCCTCTCAAGGCAGAGGACAGTTGATTTAAGAACTGTTGGAAACACCTTGTCATTTGCTACGATTCGGGAGACATAGAATAGTTTTCACCTATTAGTCATTGTATCACTTCACTTAACATACCAGATTGATGCCACTGTAAGTAAAATGAGAATTTAACCGCAGATCACAAATAAGGTTTCCTAACACCTAGGACAAAATTTATAGAACAAAATGACCACAGACAATGAGTTAAACTGCTAAAAATGCAAAATAGATGGATGAATATTAAGTCAAATGACTAGTGGCCTTTTTTTTTTGTTGTTTGCAGCTGCACACTGGTATGAAAGGGCATCAGAGGAAGAAGTCAAGTTCACCAAGATAGTGATGACTGGGCTATCCCGAGAATACAGTTGATGTAGCTGAGCTTGACCTGGTGAAACATGAGAACAACCTTACCTTAAACAAACTCAGACACCTTCCCCCCACACTTCGGTAAGTGAAGAAAAGCTTCCCCCAGCTCAGAAGCAGTGGAAGCACACACCTAAGAGGACAGGTGTTTGATAGCCCCACTCACAGGAAAAATCTAGGTTTTCTCTTTGCCTTTACATTCTAAAAATAATCCTAAAAAATCTGCAGAGCCCTGGAGGCATGGCCCTGATGCAACATTTCTCCCAGGACAGGTCCCTTTGCAGCCTGCTTGTTGCCTGGGCAGCTGCTTCTCAGACCCCTTGCACCTGCAGAACTAACCTTTTTGTTCTTCTCTACCTTAACAGTAACCACAAGTTTTCTGCTGGAAAAAAAAGTTTTTGCAGCTCACACTAGGTTTTGGCAGCCCCGTTCTGGCACTGCTGCAGCTGGAGATCCTGGTTTTCTCTTCCTGTCCATGGTAAACCTATCCCTAATATTTCTTTTAAATCCCCAAAAGGCCCCAAAACATTCCCCTGATGCAAAATTTCTCCCAGGCCATGTTTACCATTGTTTGTCTTAAAAATTTAAGTATTTTTCACGTTTTTTAAAGTTTTATTTTTACATTTTGATCTTCTGATTTTAATAGTAAACTTTTAAAAAAATGACATAGGAAGAGTTTCTTTTACAGTTGAAGTTGCCACCATAGTCCTTTTAAATATTCAGCTATTATCTTGTGAATTCAATTTTTAAAGCCCATTTTTTTAATCACTGTTACATTTTTTTAGAAGCTATAGTGAAAAGCTTCATTTTTTTTAGTTAAAAAGAGACCAGCTCTGGCAAGGAAATAATAAGGTATGATGTGGATAAAAATACATTTATAACTAAGTCGGCCGTAACATTGAACATCAGTATCGTGGGGTATGAAACTGAAGTTTTCATCTTTTCAATTGCAGCAGTATTATTGTCGTGGCTTTTGAATCTGGCACTAAATTTAGCTAGTATCAAAGTACTTTGCCTCCCCCTCCCCTTCTGCCTATGACAAATATCATAGAATCATCATTTCTTCATCCAAGATGAAAAGACTCCAATTTTTACATTTCTGCATTTCCATTAGAAATTATTCATCTGCCCTGGTCTGTTATTTTAACTTTGCTTCTTAATTTTACCTAGTATATGATTTGGTTTTTGATATAATGAAGATTTTTGAGACTATATATGCTGTAACCTTAAATACTTTCTAGAGAGTCAGGAGGAGGGGAGAGGGAATGGGTTAAATTTGTTTTTTTTAAAGGAAGTAGCCAAAATCCACTTGTATGATAGTGACTTTAACTCACTTTTAGTAAATATTTTTATATGGAATTGACTCATTGTCAGATATTCTCACACATGTGAGAGAGCTTTCATTATCTCTGTGTTGTGTTAAACTGTTTCTTTTATGAATACATCTCGAGTACCACCATGGGAGAGGAAGGAGCTGGTTCTAAAATGAAAGTAAAACCAATAATGAACCTTTGGGAACGATACAGACTTCATCCAAATGCAGCTCTAATTCATAACAGCTGCAAACTTTTATGCTAAATTTGATCATGTTCCCAGTGGCTCAGGATAAGGGATGGTTTCTTTACCACACAACTATACTTCTCATAGTAAACATATCTTGACCAGAACCTGAACGAACCTTTAGGAGGCAGAATAAGGTGAATCCCACCCTGGGTGGAAGTCTCCAGTGAATGCAGTCGTGAGATAAATATGCATACTTGTCTTCCTAACAGGCATATGGTTAGGGTACGTTTAGTATGGAGAGTGGAAATAGTTCCTTTAAAATCGGGGTTTTCCTTCATGTCAGTGCTTACTAACAGCCAGGAGTTTGTGTCTACAAAGGCATTTGGTAGCTGTGTAATATTTCAGTTATAGGTACTTGTAGGCTGACAACAAAATGCACACACAACAAATGTGCAACTGCACTACAGAGTTCCCTTAAATCCTTTATGATTGTTGTGCTAGTAAATAATGCAACTTGATTTCTGAACCCAAAATGATATATGAAAGAAAAATAAAACACTCAGGTTTTCATTCTTACTGACAGTTAATCCTATAGTGCTGTCAAGTTTCAGCTGTTTTCATTGTTTTCATGTTATGGTTACAATCTCATATTTCTAGACCCGAATACATGACAAGAATCTAAGCCCAGAAAAGCAAGTGAAAATGCAATTTCTGAGAGATATGATGATGTGTTTCATCTCATGTAGTTCTCTGAGAACTGGCATCTGTTATTATCTTTGTATGTTGACATTCTAATATATTTCAAACAAATAAGTGTTCACATATTATCGGATTTTAAAAAAAATATCAAAGGACTGTGGTATTAGTGACTTGAGGATTGTGTGGAACTGCCCCTATCTGGAAAAACAGGTGAAGGTAAGATTGATAGCTTCTTCCTCACTTAGAATTTATATGTAATACTTTAGTTCTGTATTCATCAGCAAAATGGCATGTTAAAAGTGGCATTTATAGTTTCTATCTATTTTCAGATTTCTGAGATGACTTTTTTCCCCCTGTAGAGTCAGGTGATAGAAACGATAATTTCAGAGCGCTCTGATGGCAGAGAGAATGGTATGGCAGAAAATCAGCTGGAGCTTGTTCTGGTAACCTGACCACACCAGGACCCCTTCTCCTTACAGTTTTAGCTTTTTACATCTAGCCTGAATTCTGTACTTCAGGTTCTTTTTCATTTAAGTGAAACATGAACAGAGGTCGGATGCCTCTCAGTTGATGGTGGTCATGGAAAATGGGCATGAAATGCAACAAAAACTTGTCTCAGTCTCTAAAAGTCATCAAAACAATAAAAGAATGGTACTTAGCTGATAGGTAGGTACAGACAGGATATCTATATTACCCGTTTTTGCAGGCAAAACTAGCTCAACTCGTAATTTTACTTATTATTGCTAATTATTGCTAATTAACACAAACTTTTCATCACTGATTCAGGTTAGAAGAGAAAGAAAATAATAAACCAAACATCTCAGGAAAGAAACCCCCCCTCTCCTCCTCCTCCCCTGCTCAATTTCTTTCCAACACCTCTCCTCCCTCATCGTGGTCTCGCCTCCCCTTTTGCTGGGTGTTACACTCGATGTCTCACAGTCCCTTTGGTGAGGCAGTGCAGGAGGCTGAGGACTGTATGTGACACTTTCTGCCTGTTACTCCTCTGTCCTTCCTACTGGTTTTCTTCTGCCTTGGCGTGGATTGCCCATGGCTGCAGTCCCTCAGGGGTGTCCCTGCCTCAGTGTGGGTTGCCCATGGCCATAGTCCCTCAGAGATGGGGAAAAAATATTATTTGATATCTAATATTTGACAGCACTGTTCACCATACTGCACTTTTTTATTCTCCATAGATAAGTTTATATTAAAAAAAAAACAACAAACCACAACATACAGAGCCTTCTGCTGAGACAATTATTTGATTTGAGTTTGCTGCAGCATTTGGTCTGGTTTCAGTTGCCAGTACCTTTGCAAAAACTTGGCTGCTGGATGCTTGCTTTTCTGTCTAGCTACACAAACAACACAGATGTAATATTCCCCAGAGAGGTGACATTTGCACTGAAGGTGTGAAGGGGAATAGCTAATTCTTCCATTCTCTCTCCAACAGAACTTCAGTTGTTGAAAAGCTGGTTATTCAGTTACAGTCAGCAATGGATGAAATTATTGCGTGTTGCTGAGAGACTGGATAGAAACAACACATGATGAAATCAACACCCTCTTCCAGCACAGCCAATGGCAAACATGATCCTCTACAGAATCCTTGACATTTCTATATAATTTTTAATTATATGCCTTTGATTAAATGAATGAGAGGGAAAAAAAAAGAAAGAAAAATGGAGGAGAGATGAAGATAATCAAATCATATTTCTTATCATTCTCTAAAGGTGATGTTGATCATAAGCAAGTCTAGCAGCTAATTATAGTTGTATTATAAATGTGTGAATGTAGCTGTCTAAATATAAGGTGATAACAGGTGATAAAGACAGGAAACTTTACTGATTTTGATATAAAGCTCGTTAGCATTACTAAAAAAATTTTGATTGGCTGATGGGAGCTTGCTTAATGTTTAGTGGGTGCTAAAGTGTTTTGAAGTCTGGAGAAGGAATAGCATTTTATTTTAGTTTATTGCAAAAAGATCAATCCTCTGTATGCTTCTTTTTAACAAGTTATCTCTAAGGCAAAGGGGAGGAAATAATACAACCCCCTGAGCCCAGTGTCAGGGCATAGTCTTGCGGTGAGCTTGTTTTCATCTGTAAAATTTTCCTCTTTTCCCAGAGGCTTGTTCCCTTGCTGTGGTTCATTATCTTTTCAGCTGTGCAGATGCAGTTATGTGTGGACTCTAACTCAGATATGATCCTAGGTTAAAGAAAACCCAACACCTCTCCCTAGAGCAAACATGTGTGCGACATCCTGAGTCTGTTCCAAAGACTGGAGGTATCTAATTTATGCTGCATAATGAAGAGTTCTATTTAATTTGTTGCAGATTAATTGAAAACCTGGGCCTGTGGCTAGAGTACGGTTTTTTTCAGTGACAATTTCATCTAAGATGCATATCTTTACAATACTGGAATGGTTTAATACTTGGATGAATATCACTGTGTGGAAATTTTTGAAAAGGAAATACTTTCATGCTTCAAAATATCAAAGCTAATCCCATCCCCTTAGTGCTAGAAACTCAAATACTCTGTGGTGGTGGAGGCATTGATGGGAAAGATGATTTTGAAATATTAATTGTATCATGGAATCATTTAGGTTGGAAAAGACCTTTAAGATCAAGTCCAACCGTTAACCTGGCACTGCCAAGTCCACCACTAAACCATATCCCTAAGCACCACATCTACACGTCTTTTAAATACTTCCAGGGATGGTGACTCCACTGCTTCCCTAGGCAGCCTGTTCCACTGCTTGACAACCCTGTCAGTAAAGAAATGTTTCCTAATATCCAATCTAAACCTCCCTGGAAAAGAGGCCGATCCCCACCTTGCTACAACCTCCTTTCAGGTAGTTGTAGAGAGAGATAAGGTCTCCCTTCAACCTCCTGTTCTCCAGACTAAACAATCCCAGTTCCCTCAGCTGCTCCTCATAGGGCTTGTTCTTTTCACACTTCAATATGAATGTTGGAAAGTATGTCTTCCTGAACGATCTCTTTCGTAGAGATCCCTGGGTGGAGTGGACTAAAGCAGGATGACAATTTCTGTTCCATGAGTGGTAAATAGATATATAAAAAAAACTAGTTACATTGAAATATTCCCAGACTTTTTCCTCCAAAATGAAGTTAGCCTGCTAGTCTCAGTCTTTGGAGCAGGGAGAATAGCATTAGTATCACAAAACTTCTGAACAGCTTTTTGGTAGCAAAAAAAAGAAAAGGTACCAGTGATTTCTTCTGCCCTGGTGGGAAAAAAAGGTAAAACCCATGTGAAAAAAAGCCCACACAATAGCAGTTGCCTTCTGTCCAATATAGGATATTTTGCTGTACTTGAGGTACATAAAGTACGTGTAAAAAATGAAATGCAGAAACATTATAATATATTGTGCCTTGTTAAACATCTTGCTTAACGTACACGGGAGTATGTTATCATAGCGAGCACAACAGTGTAATTTATTGTGCTACAGAGCAGCTACAAAAAAAAACCCCTTTATGTGGCAGGGTTTCTGTGTCTTCCCTAGAAAAGCAGAGTTACAGTAGAACATAATAATGCTTATTCTGTGGAAAAAAGTATGAAAGCTTCAGTTTAATCTATATATACCCGAGATAGGCTTTATGTTAGCTGACTTAGAGACTATCGGCAATCTAGCTTCGGCAGCTACGAGCTCAGCACAGTTTGTGAAACTTGGTTGGGAACTAGAAAAAACAGCACACTCGGCATGTGCTGAAGTAGCTCCATATTGCTATGCCTCAGCTCCTCCAAACCTGGAGTCTTCTTTCTCTGTGTGCTCTGGAGATCAGCTAAGGCATTTTTTAGTACTAGTCCTTCCCTATCAGGATTCTGAATTGTTGTATTTTTATTTTCAGTTTCCAGAAATTGCATTGGAGCATCTGGTTCAACTGCCTGTCAAAGCTGGCTGTCATTTTAAAACAATGTTGGCATAAATACAGGTGGTTTTCAGTAAGCTGTTCATAAGCTGAAGAATGGAAAAAGTACGGACACAGTGCAACAACTGGAGAGATTCACTCTAGCTGAGGATCAAAATATAATTTGGAAAAAAGAAATTAACTTGACGGTTAGAAAACTCATGAACATGTCCTTCTGGAAACTTCCAGTATCTCTTGTTTTCGAGTAGCCTCTGTTTGTGGCATTTTCAGCCTTTCTTTGATTGAATTCCAGGAAGAGTACTGTGGTGCCAGGTGGTTAGGTTTTGCTATAGCTCCACTGAGGGGAAAATAGTATTAGTCCTTTGACCTGTTTTTGTTTTATCATCTGACTTGTTTGCTTTATATGATGCTGCTTGATGCAAGTGTTCTTAAAAGTGTAAATAAACTTGAACTAGGGAAAAAAGTGTATGTAAGGAAAATCTGACATTTTGAAGTGTCAGTCTTAAGAGTAAACAAACTAAGATTTGCCATTTTAGGATGTTGAATGAAAATGTGATATAATTTTATGGCTCCAATATTTAGTCTTACAGGTTTGTGAACGAAAAGGACCAAAAAGATATGATCTTATGATACATTCAAATATCCTATCAAAAAAGATAGGATGTTATGATAAATTATTACATAAGGAACTGGCAGAAACCTCTTGTGCCTTGATACCTTAACGGTGTGAGGAAAAAAAATGGCACTTCCCACCTAGCACAGTCTGAAAACCAACCCATGCATCTCTAAACTGGATTTTGGTAATACCAAAAAGGATTCTGTATCGACACCTGTACTTTTGATTTAAGTATTCCCTAGAAAGGTTGCCAGGCACTGGAGCACATCACTCTGAAACAGTACCTGGGCATGAATAGAGTTAAAAATGTGTCAGGGCCCACTCCCAACAGCTGTCAGCTTGTAGCCAGTTTGGGTCAGAGGCTAAAAGATTTTACCAACACAAATGCAGGCTGATCCTTGTCAGCTGGCTTCAAGGACTGGCATGTTCCTGGCAGTTTTAATTTACCATGCTACATGTAGCCTGTAAGTTCAGTTAGGATTTTGCTTGCAATCTCTTAGCAAACAGCTGCAGTGGTTTAAGACTTCGTTGTCCTCACCAATGGATGGTTACCATCTTCCTGCTTGAAGCTATTGTTATCACTGCAAAGTTAACAAAACAAAACATATTTGTACCTTAGCTGCTTCTGGGTAAAGACTGGTGATGAGTCAATGGTGCTAGTAAAAGTAGTTTAAGCAAGGTGCTAAACTTTCTATTGAAAGAGGTGCACTCCTTTCACTCCATCAGTTGTGCTGCAAGACCTGTAACTGGCAGAAGGATGGGGAAGATGGTCACAGACAGAGGTCTGACATTACAGTTGTCAGTGGCCTTGGTAGGAGCACTACAAGGTTATACAAGTCCTTCTTTTCCAGATACATCTCCAAATGTGGCTACAGAACCATTTCTGCGTCTCCATAGCAGTAAGTACTCGGTATCGGTGAATTCCAGTTGCAGTGGAACAGCAATGGAGATCTAACGGACTGGAAATTTGGAGGGTTGTAAAAGCATGTCAAATTTGATGGCTTTAATTGACAGAAAGCAGTGGTTAACTATACTGAGATTCTGATTGTTCTTCTGATCTCACTAAAGCGGAGCCCAGCTACTTTTGCTGGGGCTGTTGTGCATCACACGTTGTTGCAAATTATGAGAGCATGTGGTGGAAGACAAAATTCTTCAGCTGATGTCAGGGCTATGAGGCTATTGACTGCTGGAGGACTTTGTGTACTTTTCAGTTTGCTCTAAAAGTGCATCGGCTTAAACTCTCTGTAGCTTATTAATTTGTCACAGACACAGAACATGAGACTGAGTATTAACCTCTTGACTTTATAAGACATAGACTTCTTTTCTCAAAATACATGGCTGTGCATGCCCATACACAACAGTATAGGTTTAGGGTGGGGGCTGTTGTTGGGACTGTATGCAAACAGGAATATTTCATAATGTACTTCTGAGTGCCAGGAGGGACATGATGCTCTCTGCCTGTTCAAATGTCTGCTTACATATTAGCAATAATCCCATAGTCTGAGGGGGATGAAGAAAGACTACAAGGCCCTAGGACGGTTGGTGAAAGAGTCTGGGGCACAAGTTGTTTTCTCCTCCCTCCTTCCATTTTCAGGTGATGACGTGGGATGGAATAGTAGAATTCTCTCTATTAATGCCTGGCTACAAGACTGGTGCTACAGGCAGGGCTTTGGGTTCTTTGATAATGGCTGGTTTTATAAGACACCAGGCGTGACCGTAATACATGGGTAAGGTTTATGTCGTAAGGGCAAAAGGGATCTGGGACAGGAATTAGCAGGGCTCATTCGGAGAGCTTTAAACTAGATTCGAAAGGGGATGGGGTAGTAGCTGGGCTTGCACCACTGGGGCAACGCTCTAGTGTTGAGGTAGACCAGGAGGCCTCCCATCCCCCTAGGGTGAAATCGGTGTGCTCAGCTCGCTCCCTGAAATGCCTGTACACCAATGCACGCAGCATGGGGAATAAACAGGAGGAGTTAGAAATCCGTGTTCGGTCGGGGGGCTATGATCTAGTGGCAATTACAGAGACTTGGTGGGATGCCTCGCATGACTGGAATGTGGTAATGGATGGCTATGTCCTGTTCAGGAAAGACAGGCCACTAAGGAGAGGTGGTGGAGTTGCTCTTTATGTGAGTGAGCAGCTAGAATGTATTGAGTTCTGTCCAGGGGCAGATCAGGAGCGAGTTGAGAGTTTGTGGGTGCGAATTAAGGGGCAGGCTGGCAGGGGTGATACTGTTGTGGGTGTCTATTACAGGCCACCGGATCAGGATGAGGAGGGTGATGAGGCCTTCTACAGGCAGCTGAGAGCAGTCTCGCAATTACAGGGCCTGGTTGTCATGGGGGATTTCAACTACCTTGATATTTGCTGGAAGGCCCACTCAGCCAGCCATCCTCAGTCCAGGAGGTTCCTCCAGTGCGTTGATGATAATTTTCTGATGCAAATGGTGGATGAGCCAACTAGGAGAGGAGCGCTGCTGGATCTGATCCTCACTAACAAGGAGGGTCTGGTTGAAGCGGTGAAGGTTGAGGGCAGCCTTGGGTGTAGTGACCATGAGATGGTAGAGTTCAGGATCTCATGTGGCAGGAACAGAATAGCTAGCAGAATCACAACCCTGGACTTCAGTAGGGCCAACTTTGGCCTTTTCAAGCAATTGCTAGGGGAAATCCCACGGGACAGGGTACTAGAAGGTAAGGGGGCCCAAGATAGTTGGTTAGCATTCAAGGACTGCTTCTTCCGAGCTCAAGATCAGAGCATCCCAGCAGGTAGGAAGTCAAGGAAGGGTAGCAGGAGACCTGCATGGTTAAACAGGGAACTGCTGGGCAAACTCAAGTGGAAGAAGAGGGTGTACAGATCGTGGAAGGAGGGGCTGGCCACTTGGGAGGAATATAAGTCTGTTGTCAGAGGATGTAGGGAGGCAACTAGGAAAGCTAAGGCCTCCTTGGAATCAAACCTTGCAAGAGAGGTCAAGGACAACAGAAAGGGCTTCTTCAAATACATTGCAGGTAAAACCAACACTAGAGGCAATGTAGGCCCACTGATGAATGAGGTGGGGGCCCTGGAGACAGAGGATAAGAAGAAGGCGGAGTTACTGAATGCCTTCTTTGCCTCTGTCTATACTGCTGGAGGCTGTCCTGAGGAGCCCCGGACCCCTGAGGCCCCAGAAGAAGTCAGGATAGAGAAGGAATCTGTCTCGGTAGATGAGGGTTGGGTCAGGGACCAATTAAGCAATCTGGATGTCCATAAATCCATGGGCCCTGATGGGATGCACCCGCGGGTGCTGAGGGAGCTGGCGGAAGTCACTGCTAGGCCACTCTCCATCATCTTTGCTAAGTCGTGGGCAACGGGAGAGGTGCCTGAGGACTGGAGGAAAGCAAATGTCACTGCAGTCTTCAAAAAGGGCAAGAAGGAGGACGCGGGTAACTATAGACCGGTCAGCCTCACCTCCATCCCCGGAAAGGTGATGGAACAACTTGTTCTTGGTGCTGTCTCTAGGCACATCAAGGATAGGGGGATCATTAGGGGCACTCAGCAGGGCTTCACCTACGGGAAGTCATGCTTAACCAACTTGATAGCCTTTTATGAGGACATAACCCGGTGGATAGATGATGGTAAAGCTGTGGATGTGGTCTATCTCGATTTCAGTAAAGCGTTTGACACGGTCTCCCACAGCATCCTCGCAGCTAAACTGAGGAAGTGTGGTCTGGATGATCGGGTAGTGAGGTGGATTGTGAACTGGCTGAAGGAAAGAAGCCAGAGAGTGGTGGTCAATGGCACAGAGTCCAGTTGGAGGCCTGTGTCCAGCGGAGTCCCTCAAGGGTCGGTACTGGGACCAGTTCTATTCAATATATTCATTAATGACTTGGATGAGGGAATAGAGTGCACTGTCAGCAAGTTCGCTGATGACACAAAACTGGGAGGAGTGGCTGACGCACCAGAAGGCTACGCAGCCATTCAGAGAGACCTAGACAGGCTGGAGAGTTGGGCGGGGAGAAATGTAATGAAATATAACAAGGGCAAGTGTAGAGTCCTGCATCTGGGCAAGAACAACCCCATGTATGAGTACAAGTTGGGGGCAGACCTGTTGGAGACCAGCGTAGGGGAAAGGGACCTGGGGGTCCTAGTGGACAGCAGGATGACCATGAGCCAATAGTGTGCCCTTGTGGCCAAGAAGGCCAATGGCATCCTGGGGTATATTAGAAGGGGTGTGGTCAGCAGGTCGAGAGACGTTCTCCTCCCCCTCTACTCTGCCCTGGTGAGGCCGCATCTGGAGTATTGTGTCCAGTTCTGGGCCCCTCAGTTCAAGAAGGACAGGGAACTGCTAGAGAGAGTCCAGTGCAGAGCCACAAAGATGATTAAGAGAGTGGAACATCTCCCTTATGAGGAGAGGCTCAGGGAGCTGGGTCTCTTTAGCTTAGAGAAGAGGAGACTGAGGGGTGACCTCATTAATGTTTATAAATATGTAAAGGGCAAGTGTCATGAGGATGGAGCCAGGCTCTTCTCAGTGACATCCATTGACAGGACAAGGGGCAACGGGTGCAAGCTGGAACACAGGAGGTTCCGCATAAATATGAGAAAAAACTTCTTTACGGTGGGGGTGACTGAACACTGGAACAGGCTGCCCAGAGAGGTTGTGGAGTCTCCTTCTCTGGAGACATTCAAAACCCGCCTGGACGCGTTCCTGTGTGATATGGTCTAGGCAATCCTGCCCCGGCGGGGGGATTGGATTAGATGATCTTTCGAGGTCCCTTCCAATCCCTAACATTCTGTGATTCTGTGATTCTGTGAATAAAGGAATATCTTGATTCAGCAAAACATTGCTTTTTCTGAGCTGTTAAATTAATAGCACTGCCTAATTAATAAGTTCATCTCGACTTCCCACAGCCACTCTGCATTCCCATGAATGATTGCACCTTCACTGATTGTTTTTCACTCAGGATTTCACATTTTAACCGTCTTTACATCTAGTGCTGTTTATTGTTTAGTTTACAGATTAGCTTGGAAAATATAACTGTTGTACCAAGTCAAAACAGTTTCAGTAAGGGTGAAGATTATTGCCTTTTTCTTTGAATTACTAATAATCATTCCTAGTTTTAATTAGTTCAGGGCATGAGAAATGCAAGGAGGAAGACAGAGCTAGTTGCTATGAAGTGTTTAGACTATCAATAGCTTTTAACAGAATGCACTTTGCAAAACATCTGTGCTCACTAAGGTCAATATGAAGCCATTAATTAACATCAGGTGATGACAAAATGTTTCATTGATTTTGACTCTAAGGAAAAACTCTCCAGATTTTGAAAGAAAAACAGAACTTTTGGCTGTATTTTAAATGTAATTAGGATCAGTGTTTCAGATTTGTATTTCTATATGTATTGTTCTCAGTGTTGAATAGGAATCTGATTAAATTATATTTTTTTAACATTTAGCTGATCTTTTCTGTTATATTTTGTGGATAATTACTTTTAATCAACCATAAAAATTGTTTTTTCTCCTCTTGTTTGTAAAGTACAAGAGACTGTTGGGCTTTAGGTCTGTTTTGCATTTAGCAAACGTTGGATTTTTCTAACGCGTACAATCAAAACTATTTTCCTTACAGAAATGTGACTTTAATACAACTGAAGAATATATAATTGTAGAGTAGTATGGGAAGAATCCCAATGTAGAACATCTTATCAGTTTTAAGGAGACACTTTAAGTAAAGGTAGGAAAGGAATAAGATTGTATATATTTGTGGAAATATCCTAGAATATGCAGACATAATAATATGTATTTTCCAAAGCAGACTATGTTCTTTCTTGAATGAGTCTGGGCCTGGACATGAAAGTGCATAATTGATTGAAAGAGGTTGGAGAAGGTTTTTTCAAAAGCCATGGTTTTTTTTTAATTTATCTCTCAGTGTCCAGTACAATGAAAATGACTGAACTCTGTCCTTGCCTGTACTGACTAGAGGGGATGTCCTGCTCTGGTAATGTATCACAGCCAAAATGCATGTAGGAAACACATAATCTATTATTTAGAACAGCTTCTACAGAGCACTGTTACCTTTTCATATGCCATCCATTTAGCTACATAGGCTGAGTACCTGTTAAAGACAGTGTTATTAATACTGCGTCCAAAGGATGTTCTGCAGGAATAAGTTCTGCACTTACTAATGCAGAGATGTAAGATGTGACTCCTATGCTCCTAGCAATCAAGCCTTTCCATAAAGATAGTTAACAGCTTTAAAAATAAACATATATATTTAAGTGCTGTAGCTGTCATTTAGGTGTATTTCAAAAGGTTAGTGACGGATGTAAATATTTTTATCTGGCCATAACGCTGTTTTTGTTGTGGAAAACATACCTCTGGAAAGCAAGATAGTGTTATGACCTAGGCTTTAAAAACATTACAAAGTAGCAAAACTTTGTGCATATTAGAGTGAACACATTTCCCTGAATGGCTTAGTAGATGTTAAGTTTTTGTTAGCAATACTTAGGTTTGATATCTTAATTATTTCTTAGATATGGGATATTTGACAATTCAGACTCAGAGTCATTTGTGCTTTAAATATTTTATAGTGTCTTGAGGAAAAAGATTAGACATTTATCTGCTTCATATGTCTCCTTTACAGAGTTGAATTTGTCAGTTGGTGTTATTGATCAAACATGGACAATGTCTGCTCTATATGAAAACAGGGAATATTTCTACTATTATTTTGAAGGATTCTCCAAAGTAAGAATGATCTACAGCTTTTTAATATATAAATCCATATTTATGAACATGGTAGGTAGAATATATTTGGAGCATAATGGGGTTTGGTCCAATAACAAAGAAAGGAAGTGAAGATGGTGAGTTGCTTCCGAGATGCAGGTGACGATTATTGCTG
The DNA here is from genome assembly GCF_013368605.1 of Nyctibius grandis. Classification (NCBI taxonomy): domain Eukaryota; kingdom Metazoa; phylum Chordata; class Aves; order Nyctibiiformes; family Nyctibiidae; genus Nyctibius; species Nyctibius grandis. The sequence continues at coordinate 46,844,948 of NC_090660.1, forward strand.
AAGGACCTGGACATCTCTTTTGAAACTAAGGTACAGCCCATCTTGTCGCTTCTGTGGGAGGGTGAGAGGGTAATCATGTTTCTTGAGGTACAAAATAAAATAATGACTAGTCTTACAAGGATGTGAAATTTTGCAGTAGTGCTAATGTAAGTAGTGCTAATGTAAGTAAATACTTTTCAATACTTTTTTAAAAACTTTCGTATTTACATGAATGTTGAAAATTAGTAGTTTTATATAAATAACTAAAAAATTGTGTTGTACGTTTCCTGTTTCTTTCATGTTCTCCCCTTTCTCCCCATTTGAAAACAAGTTGTAGAATTAAAGAAACCAACAAAAATAAGATCTGATGGGCCTTTCAGAGATCGCCTAGGTAATCTCCTTTCATGGTGGAACAAGCACATAAAAATAAATAAATAAAAATTTTGACAGGTGTTTGCTTATTGTATCCTTAAAGGCCTCCAGTGATGGAAGACATCTCCTCAGGGGATATGTTTTGGTGTTCCACTTCCTTTACCACTAGAAATTTTTCCTAAACATCTAGTTTAGTTATTTCTTGCTGCAATTTCACCCCATTACTTCTACGTAATTTTTTCCCCTTTGTAACATCCATTTATGCATTTGAGAACAGTTATCATATTTCTCTTCAGCCTTCCTAGTAGCCTTTTCTCATAGAATAGGTTTCTGAGATATCTGATCATTTTCTGGATTGTTTGCAGTTAATCATGTTCTTCCTGAACTGTGGATCCCCAAACTGAGAAAGATCTTATGACTGAAGATTTAACAGTACGAACTGAAAATGATGTATTACTTGTCTGTTATGCTCCTGTTTATGCATTCTGCCTGGTGTTTTGCAGATTTTTTACAGCACTACATTGCTGTTTTCAGGTTATGTTTCACTATGGACTAAATTTTAAGGTCAGTTTTGCCATTCTCTAATTGTGCAAGTTGTATTATTCCCATAAGCACGTATCTTTAGTGATTTTTGTTTTCCTCTTTTTTAGGTCATTTTTCTAATTTATTTAGAGTTATAATTTTTCCCTCAGTGTATTTGCAATCTGTTCCAACTTCATATCTTCTTCCAATCTCATAAGCCTATTACCTTTACCATAGTCTGCTGATAGTACTGAGTAATACCAGATCCTGGAGAGATCACTGTAACCTAATACATCCTTCATCACAGTTTTACTGTGAACCACTGATATTCTGTAAGTAACTTTTTCTTTCTTTTGCACCCACCTAACAGCAATTTCAGCCAGACTTATTTGCTTTAGCTTACTTTGAAAATGTCACATGAAACAGTGCCATAGGTCAAGCTGTATAACACCTACAACATCTCCTCTGTAAGGCCTTTTACCCTGCCACAAAGGCATTTGCACAGGTTTAACAAGCTTCGCTCTTGACAAAGCCATGTTAGTTGCTGCTCCAGTCTTTTTAAGTTTTAGAAACTGGTTTTGAATTTGTTCGAGTGTGTTCTAATCACAGAATCACAGAATGGTTAGGGTTGGAAGGGACCTCTGGAGATCATCTAGTCCAACTCCCTGCTAAAGTAGGTTCACCTAGAGCACGTTGCACAGGGTTGCGTCCAGGTGGGTTTTGAATATTTCCAGAGAAGGAGACTCCACAGCCTCCCTGGGCAGCCTGTTCCAGTGCTCAGGTACTCTCAAAGTAAAAAAGTTTTTCCTCATATTCAGATGGAAATTCTTGTGTTTCAGTTTGTGCCCGTTGCCCCTTGTCCTGTCACGGGGCACCACTGAGAAGGGTCTGGCCCCATCCTCTTGACACCCGCCTTTAAGGTATTTGTAAGCATTGATAAGATCCCCCCTTAGTCTTCTCTTCTTCAGACTAAACAGACCCAGCTCTCTCAGCCTCTTCTCATAAGAGAGATGCTCCAGTCCCCTGATCATCTTTGTAGCCCTGTGCTGGACTCTCTCCAGTAGTTCCTTGTCTTTCTTGAACTGGGGGACCCAGCACTCGACACAGTACTCCAGGTGTGGCCTCACTAGGGCAGTGTAGAGGGGCAGGATAAACTCTCTTGACCTGCTGGCCACACTCTTCCTAATGCACCCCAGGATACCATTGGCCTTCTTGGCCACGAGGGCATGTTGCTGACTCATGGTGAACTTGTTGTCCACCAGGACTCCCAGGTCCTGCTCCACAAAGCTGCTTTCCAGCAGGTCAGCCCCCAGCCTGTACTGATGCATTGGGTTATTCCTCCCTAGGTGCAGGACCCTACACTTGCCTTTTTGAACTTCATGAAGTTCCACTCTGCCCAACTCTCTAGCCTGTCCAGGTCTCACTGAATGGCAGCACAGCCTTCTGGTGTACTGGCCATTCCTCCCAGTTTTATATCATCAGCAAACTTGCTGAGTGTACACTCAGTCCCTTCATCCAGGTCATTGATGAATAAGTTGAACAAGACTGGACCCAGTACTGACCCCTGGGGAACAATCAAGGTCAGACTAGGATTTGTCCCAGGAAAAAGAGTACCTTTTCCCCCATAAAAGTATAAAGAAATTAAAAAACAAAACAAAACTACACCTCCTAATAACTTCTATCAGGATTTAAAAAGAGAAGCAACATTTAAAATGAGAGAAACAGAACTTCAAATTCAGTCTCAAGTGTTGGAACCTAAACTATATCCAAATATATTTTTTCCCACATATTTTTTAACTTCATAATTAGAAGATGTGAATTTAAATTAAAAAATTTGATTTTGACTGGTAACCTAATAACCGTCAGGTGGATCAAAAATTATCATGATCATGAGTAGCTATTTCAGATGGCATATGTTTACATCCCAAGAAAACTCCCATGAAGTATTTGTTTAAACATTTTTCTAAATAAAGACACCTTCATAAATCATGATGCTACTCTATGGAGATGTAGCTACAGTAGCTGGAAGTTCACTGACTAATTTCTGAGCAAATATAGGAAGTATTTTCTAACATTTCTTTCAAAAAAGAAAAGCCAAAGTTAAACAAAGCCTGTGTTATCTGTTGGGTCCTACTGTGCAGAACTCAAGGACTCTCTCATCTAGTTCTCTTAATAGCCTTGCAAATGTTCTCACGTCCTTCTCACTTCTAGTTTTCATGATTTGAAGGGTTGTCAGAAGGCAGAACATAACTGGACTTTGCCATGGAATTATATATCTCTAAGAAAAAATTTGTATCCTGCAGTCACAGGGCATTTGAAATAAGTGCCCTTCAGAAAAGGGATCTGGAGGTAATCTGCTGAGTGTAAATTACAGTGAACACTGGAGAAATAGCTGGGGCTTCTCAGTGACTTCATATGTATAGTTTGTGTGGAAATGTGTGGCTTTAAGTACATTAGAAAATTGGAGGAGAAGAATCACAGCTGTGTATTTCCTGCCTTTTGAGTATTACATTATGTAATATGTTTTCTGTCTTCCCACTTTGAAATCCTTCCTACAAAGGCTTTTAATTTCATTTTATTGGTGTTTTTTTTGTCTTCCAGCTTTTGCATCACACTACGGTGATTGTTGTCAGGTCTTTCCACTTATGTTATTTTCTTTCACTGTTTTTCTGATTTTTATTTTCTCTCTATCTGCTGAACAGAGTGGCTCATTTAGAGCTATATTTAACAACACTTTTTACCAGCTCTGTCGTCATCCCTGGAAATAAGGTAGCATTTATATAATCAAGTCATGCTCCTAGCCACTGCTTTCCGGTACTTGCAAGGTAAAATGAAAATTCTATTTGTGATTCACAGGGGTAATTATAGCATTTGCCAGAGTATATGTGGGCAGGTAAGTACACACACGTTAGATAATTGGGTCAATAGTGAACAATTTATACTTAACAGAACATAATTTAGTAAAGGCAGGTTTAATCCAAAATGAGATGCCATTTGATGGAAAAGTTTTCAAAGAACTTAGAGGTTTACAAGCATCTTGCCCATATTAAAAAAAAAAAAAAAAAAGTATGCCCTGTATCTTGTACATATACATATAAATGCCATTTTTTATGATCAAGTCAGATATTTTAACATCTTCCTAACTGGTTAGTGCTGATAATACTTTGGGACTCTATTTTGGGTATCCAAAATTGGAACTGGTAATTTACAAGCTTTTGGATATTTAACTGTGAATAGCACTTATTTTGTCTTTCCACTTTTTCCTTTGATGTAAACCTACTGTCCAGGTGAAGAATGAGAAAGAAGAACATACACTTTTTTCCCCAAAGAAAGACCTTCTGCCTCTCTGTTTCATGACAACTGTAATAGCAAGCCTGGCATGCTGGGGAACTGGCACAGGCTGACAAGACAGAGTACTCATGGCTCTCATCCTGCGTTCTGCAGTGTCCTGCCTTAGGCAGCTAGTGACTTCATCTGTGCCTAGAGCTGTCCTTGACAACAAGTACCCAGAGCAAGGCTGCGTAAAAGACGGCTACGCATTTCCAGAACAACTTGCAGTGTTTCTCTAAGCTTTGCTCTGCAGTGCTTTTTTTTTTTCTCATTCCAACCTTTCAGACTTTTTCCCTAAATCAGAGCTTGCTGATGTGGGGAGAAAAAGGGAGCCTTGATAGCTAGATTCACATTGAGCAGTGGGAAACCTCCATTCAGATCTCTTCTTGGTATAACTCAAAGCACAATTTTCTTCTTGGGCTGCTCTGATGCAGAACTGTCTCTCTAACATCACAAGGTGATTCTCTGGACTATCACAAAAAGTAGAAGACCGCTCTACTGCTTCTCAGCTCAAGGTAATCGTGACTTTCTCAGAATTAAAATATTTTATCTTCTGTGAACAGGATCTTTATCTGCTGACCACTTGCAATCCATGCCTGATGTTTCAAGGCAAATTGTTGTCATCAAAAATCAGAATTACTTGTTATACTGCTCAAATAATTGGTTCCAATCACAACCCGTCTTTCCATTTCCAACTTTTAAAATGGAAATTGTACTGACAGAACCTAAACCATCAAACATTTGTGCTCGAAATTTGGATGTGACTATTTTCAGACCTGCTGCACTTTCTGTAAATGTCATAAGGAGATAATTTTTCTGAACAGAACCCTTAACATGTGGGCTATTGTGCACGTTAGATACAGAACTCAACCTCACCCTGTATGTCAGTATACAAATTCGCACGTTTTGTATGTCACGAAGTGGATATGAGAGATCACATGTGAAATTACATTCTGTACCCATTGGAAAATTAGACCTCACATTGATTCATCAGCTGTTCTCCAACTTCTTAGATAGGCCAAGCATGTTTCCAAAGTTACTGAGATCAGCCAGATCTCATCAGGAAATGCCGGACTGGCTCTCAGGGTGTTGCAGTTTTGCTCTTTCCTCCATAGACTTTTACAAACATCTGGGCCATTGGCCTGGTATAACACATGCAACTTTTGCCAAACAAAAAAAAAAGAAAAAATTATTAGCATTTGTGACAAGTTCATTCTTTAAGTAAAGGATTTTACATTACAAAGTTATTAACACTAATTTCCTTTTTCCATAATTAAAAGTTTACAATGCTGCATCACCTAGTAAGTAAAAAATCCAAGTGTGAGATTAATATTCCATGAAAATGATTCATTACATGGTAATGATTCAAAATGTGAAAAAGGGGAAGTGAGTTTGCTTAAAAAAATGAATCAATTTCATTACAGCCCTTGTTCATAAGTTTGTTTTGGTCAAAATTCACCTTTTCTCATTTCTAGATGTGCTCATTTTCTCCCCTTCTGCTTTTGCACTAATTTTAACTTTCTGTCAGCTAGGTTAAATAGCATTGAAATGATTTTTACTTAAAAAGAAATATAAAATTAAAAGAAATGCAAAACTGTTGTAACACTTTTGATTACAATTCCCCCCCTCCGTCCTACACCCTGATAAGAAGTGGAGACAGCTGCACTTTAAGCTAAGTCTCAGTGAGGGACTTCATAGAAGTAAAGACACCACAGACCAAGAAAAGTTCAGAGAAATAAAGCTATCATATAGTTTGTAGCTCAAGACTTCTGGTTGCAGTACTTATTATTACCAATTTTATATAAAATGTTAAATTACCTTACTATAAAATATAAAATTATGAACACTAGGTTGGCTTAAACAGGATTCCACTCCACTGTTATTTTTCAAATGAGTAAAAATGATGCACCAAAATCACTGTCAGGGTGCTGCAGGGGCTGGGAGCTCTCTGAGAGCTGAGAGGAGCAGGGGGTCCCCAGGGTCCATCAGTGTAGTGTATTGGAAGTGGAGTTTTTTGGTAACACAGGAGCGTTGTAATCCAAAGTCATGGATTAAGACTCTCTTTATTGTAAACAGTGTATAAACACAGGACAAAGAGACAATATCCACTCTTAAAAGCACAGGGAAAATGGGGAGAGTAAAATAAAACAGAAGATGATACTTGTTGGCATAACACTAGTTTCTGAGCACACCACTTCCAGCTGTGGTTGAGTTCATTTGTAGGTATCTGAAGAAAGGAAGGTTTTGGGAGAAAGATAATAAATTTGCTTTGCAGATGTTCACTGTGGGCTCCTCTCAGGCATGCATGATGGGGGAAGCACAAAGGTTGTGCAACCTCATTATTCATTTTTCAGGTGTAAGTGTTACAATTGTTGTGTAAGTGTTGCAAGGCCCTGTGAGGTAGGTGCAGCATTCATCCACATAAAAAACCTGCTTCTTTCCCCAAAGAGTTCATAGCCTGAATAAACTGTAGACAAAAGAGATTTATGGAGAGATTCAATTAGATGGTTTTAAAATTACATAAAAAAGTCTGCAGTGAACTTGGTTGAACTGTGTCCTGAATTCCAGCCCAGTGACTTAAAAACTAAATCATCTTTTTTGACTCCTAGAGGGTTTTTTCCCCCAGTATTCCTCTTAAATTAAACTTTTAAAATTAAGTGACTGGCAACATAGAGGATATTCATATTTTGACTATACATAGCAAAGTGGTAATTCTTCTGTGAGTTTCTAATGGTGTCAACATGATTTTTTAAACCTGTCTTGAGATTTTTACACTACATATATATTAACATCTATCTAGGCAGCCTCACTGAACTGTTTCCTGCTTGGGTGTGTAACCATATCTTGCATCCATACCACTCACTCTTTTTTGATGTCACAGATGGGACAAGGATAGAGGGAGGAAAGGCAGCTATACAGCTATACCAACATACATTAATTAAAAGTGTGTGTGTGTGTGTGACAGAGATAATGGTATGTACACTTGAGGACAACCTCTCAGCCTGTAAAATTTTCATTACCTCCCTGATTTGGGGCACAGAACTAGCAACGCACCAGAGCTACAGGGTCATTTGTTTACATACTTTGTGAGTCACATCTGTGATCAACTGATTTACAGTTGCAATTTTGATGGGCACATCCATTTGTAAATGCAAGGAAGAGGCATGCAATTCAAAATAGGTTCTCCCTTTTAGTCTGTTCCTTTTTGCTTTATTGCTGTGTGTATGCAGAGCAATTTGATTTTGGTCTTCCAATCATGCCTACCATGATAGTCCAAAATGTCAAATGATGTATGAAAAGATACATAATATTTTTATTGTGTACTATTTGTGACCATTAATGTAACACAAAACTGAAAAGTAATATGATGTAAACTGTTTTTTATATCTACAGGCTTTCACATATCTCATAATACTATATTTAAACATTCTGTGATGAACCATTTTCACTTTCAAAATATGCAAATTGTAGCAGCAGGCTTTTTTAACATTTCAAATGGTCTTTGTCTAATAAAATGAGTCATTTTTCACTTATCAAATTCAGAAATAAAATTGCATACAGCTATTCTTGTTCTTCTAAATGAGAAGAGGAGTAATATTTCTTTTATTGCCTGTCAGTTCTGAACTACTTTAAGTGCACTGTGGGTGGACTGTGCTCCTATACTTTCCTTTCAGAATAGCACCGAGAAATCAATCGGTCTAAAACTAACGCTTTTCATTAGAGTGTGTCTGACTGGTGATTCAAAAGAGCAATGCAATGATTTTTCTTCAAACAAAGTGATATTTTTTTCCAATTTGCGCCTTAGTTCTACTGGAAGTGGAGCATGCCACCTGGTTTCCAAGCTGGTGCTTACAAACTTGTTGCTAACTAGGAGCAGCTATGCTCACTCTTAATGCACTAGAGTGTGAGGTTGCCCGAGAGAATTTTCTTTCTTCTTCTCTGTGATCTTGTGTTTTTAAAAAATTGTAAACCAAATAAAAATGGTAATGCTTTGCACTATTTGAGATGTACTGCCATTGGCTTGCTAGATCTTTCTTATACTTGAAATAGAATACTTCTTGAAAGATCTTGGTAGAAATGCCTCTCTAATACCTGGTGTAAAGTCCATCCTTCAGAGATCATATGAAGAAATGTTCAAATGTTATTTTATGTTCTTATTTCAAAATACTCCCTAGCTGCAACTATGGTGTATAGAAGTTAATGTAATAGGACACAAAATAGAAGCACTCCTGAGGGTTATTTTGAGGATAAATAACCCATCACTGCTCAGGTTCCAAGGTGTGGCTGGAGCTCAATGTGGGTATACCTTGGTTGGTTTCAAATGAGATAATTTGGTACTGCTAGTGCTGTGGAGCATTGTGGTCTGTGGGAGCCATTTTGACTAAAGCCTCTTGACAAATTTTTCTGGCTTTGTGAAACCCAAGCTGACCTTTCAAACAGATATAAAGGTAATATACATCCACGTTAACTGGAACTATATCTCTGGAATACAGTACAGATGTACCACGAGGCTAGTCAAACACAGCTCCAGTGCCAAAAACAGTCAGGCCTTACAGGCTTGTGCAATTAAAGTACATTTTTAATTAGGGAAAAAGATACAGTAGTGAGAAATTTAGCGAGATTTGAGTAATTCCTGCTCTAGGGATATATTTAAGCTTACCGATAAGTGGTTCTTTAAACTGAGTCTTCAATAAAAGAGGATAATGTAAATGACAGGAGATTATAAACTCTTCCTTGTCTTTGCTGTTTCTCAGGTCTAACTGTTTCAGTGGATGAAAAGATAATTTTGAAGGGTTGTATTGATGATACAGTAACAGGGAATGTGTGTCACCATATCTTGGGTGTTGACTGTGAATCTGGTGATACGGCTAATGCTCAGCAATTTTGCTGCTCTTGGACTCAGGTACTACAGTTAAGATTTTCCAACAGCAGATTCTTGTGTAAGTGCTTGGTGTGTTATCATCTCTTCAGCCAACGAAAGAACTGTTCAAATTACGTTCTCAAAGCTCTGTCTTTCAGGGTTAAAAGGGTGATCACTGAAGGATTGGGGAAAGGTAAATGTAAAATCATTAGAGAGATTTCATTCCTGTTTATGCTTTCTGAGAATAAATAATTCAATTTTCAACAAGAGGTGAAGACCCTGAATGTCTTTTGGTAAGTTTTAAGAGTGAACCTGTCACAAGATCCTGTTACCAGTGTCTCATACTGTAGTCTTTTTCTTGACTTCCCTGGTCAAGGTGATTTATTTTGTAACAGATTTTCTCTGTATTTTGTCTGTTCCATTTCATTCATTCCTCAGGAGAATATGTGGGGAAGAATTAAGGAATGTTGTTTGTTTATGTCAGAATATGAAGGAAAGAAAGAGAAGCATTGAAATTATTTTCCAGTTCTGCCTATTCTTCAAAAAACGATGAGCTTCAGTTCCCTCATTACAGACAGCTAATTTACTAGCCTGGCCATATCTGAAACCTCTAAATGCAATGAATTAATCTTCTGTCTCTCCATTTGCAAGTGAATGTATATCCTCTAATTTACGCAGGATGCTCTTATATAGTGGCAGATATTCTGTCCAACTAAATATTGAGCCATGTCCAACACAAGAGTAGCCTTGTTATGTGGCTGTTCACACAGAAAACACAAAATTCCTTTTTTGATTTTGTGTATCTATCTCATCAACACTTTATATAGTCAGCATTCAAGGCATCTGCATTGGCACATTCATCCTCTGTTGAGTGGTTGCTGATGTAGTTTGCTGAACTTTAATGGTCAGTGATATTGAAGTGCCCAAGGGCATAGTTAACATGCCTACAGGCATCCTTATACTGGAATATGAGTGTGGTTGTGGCGTAATGATCTAAGCATCTATATGAGGCAAAGTCTTGGTTTGCACACTTGAAAGTCTTTCTGGCTTTTTTTCTGTGTGTGTGTGTGTGTTGATTTTTTCCTGTCTAGTTGACTTTATAAGGGATATTACCTCATGTCTTGCTTATAGTGGAAACTGAAGTATAGTATAGAAATACTTGACCTCATTGTGGTGGTATTATCAGTGGCAGCGTGGAAAATAGTTCAGGCTAATTTGTCTTACAGAGCGTGTTTCTGAATATTGGGACAGGTGTCATAAGCTTATAGTCTGGTGCTTTTCTCTGCTGAGGTTATGTGCAACAGTATGATTTTTGTAGACAGCTCCTGGCAATTAAGCTGGTTTAAAGGTGTGTGTAATATTACACTAGAGCATTTTGTGTAGATATATTTGAGGACATATTTGATGTTAGGGTATTTTGCTGAATCAGTCCCCAAAACCCCCAGCACCTTGCAGAGTCAAGTCCCTGGCAAAGTGAGGCACCACAGCAATCCTGGGAAGCTAATCCACTTCAGAGTGCTATTGCAACCAGCATCATTCCTCTTTCCTGATCCATCCCCTGCCAAACAGCTCCTCTCAACCATACAATGGGCACATGTCATCATGGCTGTTTAGCTGTCACTCTAAAACAAGAACAAAAAAAGGCATTTTGTTTCCAAAACTGAAAAAAATACTGATTTTTAAGAGTTCTTATGTAATTTTGGGATCTCATTCTTAAAAACAAGAGTGAATAAAGGCCTTGAACTCACCTTCCTTTTTTTTTTTGCATATACTATCTGATATTGCTGTGAAATATGAATGGTATTTTCTACAATTATTAGAAATACTTAGACTATCACAAAAAATTGTAGTGGTTTTAATAATTTCTAAAGACAAATGTAAGGATAACTAACTGATACTGTACCTTCTCCTTCTCCAAGTTATGGAACTGAGGCAAAACAATGAACAACCTCAGCCCCAAAGGAGTTTGTTTTAGGAAAAAAACCCCATAAATTGCTAAAATTGCTGTTTTAATCAGAATAGGTCTTGCAACCTTTATTCTCAAGACACTCTAATTAGTTCAATTTAGAACATACTCACTATACAACTAGCAAATTATTATCTCTGAAATAGGTTTAGCAGACAGCTGAGTTTTAGAGTAAGGAGAATTAAACTGATTTTCTTGGGTTTTGTAGGTGCAGTAAGTATAAAAAACATAACAGGATCTAATGAAAAAAGTTAACTTTTATCATGGCAAAACAGTAAGTATATGGCTAAATTGTTGCTGATTAAATTCTGAGAAATTGGTAAAGTGATAATCTGCAGGTATTTTTTTTGCAAAATAATCTGTTGAACCTGTTGAAGACAGAGAGCTTAATATGAAAATATGGGTAGAACCGAATTTCTCAGAAGGAATTCAACCTCTAGTGGAAGTTAGAACTTAAAATGAAAAGATTGCTGCTGATGGATGCCTTCCATTTATCCTGTTTCATTTCAGCTTTCAGAACCTATTCTCTTTTATTGACTTTGGGATGTTGCAGCAATGGAAGAGTAATTATTCTTCTCATTTTAGTTAGAAAAGAACATATTATGTGCTCAGTTTATGTTTCTCATGTAGTGTTAGCTAATTATCACCTCCAAAAGTGATAATGGTTGACATTAAAAACAGCTGACAATGGAAATTTTCTCTTCTAAGCCTAGTGAAGAATAGTAATCTTACAGTACTAGGAGTTAGCTTTTGGCACATACAATTCTTCATGTTCATCTCCCTTCTGCTATTTTAAGTCTTTTTCGACAAGTAGACAACTGATCTCTTGAGGGGTATTACCATCTGCTTTTCTGCCAAAGTAACGAAGTGATGGTGAGCATCCAAAAAGAAAATGAACAATTTATTCCAAAACAGTATTTCTAGCATTAATGTTTAGGTACTGAAATGTTGGCCTGCTGATACTGAGATCTCGTTTTCATAAGCATTAACTTCTGTAGTGCTTGTTGTTGATCTGTAGCAACTATCCCCACCAGCAACTTTTTGATGTACTTCCTATCCTGCTTGTAACCAGGGATAAAACATGATAATCTTTCTTTTTTTTTTAAAAAAAAAGTTATTTCCTTTTTTAAGATGTGAAAATGAAAATGTGGGAAATCCGATGGTAATCCTGAATTCTATGTAAGAATGTATTACAGGCCATCCAATGACAATCACTGAAGTCTTTCCCATTGCTACCTGAGTACATAAGCTGATCTTACTATTTGATTATCAAATAATTTCTTGGTGATATATACTTATGTCTTTTCCAGTTTTATTTTGTAAATAGCCAAGTAAAAAACCAGGACAACACTGGTTTTGTTTACCTAAGTAACAAATAGCTGAATCAGAACAGGAGTCCGGAAAATTAGTACTTGTGGAAACAGGATACCACCACCACCAATTCAGAAGTTCATGATATGAACTTTAACACTAGAAATGCTATTTTGAAATATGTTAATTATTTTTTATTATTTTTTTTGTGATAAGCATTTTATAAGTAGTACATGTACTGTATAAACTAGGACTTGTAGAGGTGCATTATTTTCAGAGTGAAGAATGACAAAACAGAAAAAAAATAAAGCATGTCAAGTTCTCTTAAAACAGGGTTTTCTCATATGCGTGTTTATGTTGTGCTTGTTTGTCACCAGTTCACCCAGAGACATTTTGGTGCCTGTCTTCTATTTCAATAGGCAATAAATTGTATATCTGGAGAGTGATTGGCTTTGGGATTTTTTCTTCTCCAGACGTTGTGATTGATCAGGGCCAGTGCCATAATTAAGACTGAGTCCTTTGGTCACATTTTCCTTGTGTAACTTCTGCTGCCATTTCAGTTAGGCATGCAATCCTTGGAGAAAAAGAGGCAACTTCAGGCAAGGGTCTGGAATGAGTAGAACAAACCATCCTCAAGCTGTGTGTTTAAATGTTGTTACAGGGGTGAATTGTAACATGTTCTGGTGTTCTTACATTGTCAAAAAAATATGAAGGAGATGGTACCATTTTCTGCAACTGACACCTTCTTAAGCAGAGATTGAGATGTTCATTCTTCATCTTTGAAGGAACTGTAACTTTAACTTTTCAAAAATGGCTGTACTCTTCCAGCATTTTCAATGGATCTGAACCTAGGGGCTTCTCTCAATAATGATGGTAAACACTGCCCTCCAGGTGCTTCCAAGAGCGAAGTTATAACTACCTTCAGTGCGGAGTACATAATCTGGTGCATGGGGTAAAGTGTGGCGGGAAAGCTGATGTGCTCAAGGGGGAAAGGGTGGAGCTTCTTGATATCTGGTAGCTTCAGGGGGGAGAAATTAAGCTTGTGTCTAGGAAGAAAAATAAAGGCTTTCTTTGTAATGCTGCAACTTTTGAGCGTTTTAAAATGCTGAATCCTCAAGTCACAAGTTTGTTCTAAAAATCTTAAGTTACTCTAAAGAGTAATATGCATTCTGACTTTCATCTCTTAAGCTATACTCCTGTAATAATTTGAAGTGCTTTTTCAGCTACAAAGGCAGAGACTGTAGAAATTAATGAGGGTTGATGTTCTCATGTAGTTGACTCCTAGTAGGCTGGGTCTCAGAGGAAGAAGTATAAAAGCATGCAGGGGAATGATTACACTACAAGGCAGTGGCACTGTCAGGCTTTTTGCATTTTCATTGCCTTGATTTCGTGACTTTATACAGAGTCTTGTGTATATAGCAACCTTAACTTTTAATTCCTTCCTTTTGTTTCTGGGGGAGTGAGCTCATTCTTTTGTCACAGGTAACTACATTTAGATGTTGTGGGAGGAATGCAATGAAGCCTTGCTGAAGATGAATTGAATTCAGAAAACATATAGGCCAAAGGCTGACCTAGTCTAGTTCTGTTACATGCACGTTATTCACATTCTTGCCACTCTTTGCATATTGCAGAAGTTTTAATTGTAGATTCTGCTCCTATGAGTGATTTTGGCATGGCAGACAAGTGGCAAAATTAAAAACAGATACTGTACTATCTAAAATCATATAGCAATTAGCCAGCTGCAATCAGGAACTTTGGCCTATGTCCAAATAATGCTATGCATACCAAGTCTTAATGTCTTATTTATACATAGGAAGTGGTAGCCTTGTAAAGAAATAAGATACTTAATTACTTGTTCACCCTTACTACAAAATTCAAGCTGAGTTTTGAAGATGCATACAATTTTGTGTCTGTCTGGAAAGTCTGCAGTTTTAAGGTTGCACCAAATAATTAGATACCTAATCTATTACTAATTGTAGAGTGTTTTCTGTTAATGGTAGATTCTTGTCGGAAAATAAGGAGAAAACATGTTTTGATTTGTTTAGCCTAGGTCAGGTGCACCAAAAAGTACATTTTTCTCCACTGAATTAAAGCTGAAATAAAACAATCAATTATTACAATGGGTATGCAGTTCTGTTGGGTTCCTGTTTTCACATGAACATGAGATACTGACATGTAGGAGCTACATGACTGATGGTAAAAATAGTTAGAGACTGTGCCATATAGATGGTAACTTGACCATTACATTTTGGTACCCCAGCAACACAGTTACCAATTCTGGGGGCCAACAACTGTTACAATTCAGTTTCTTTTGTACTTTTTTTTTTTAGAAGGAAGCAGGATACATCATCTCACTGGGTGGTATTTGAATTTCCACAGAAATTCCTTCTGAAGTCAATGTCTGGGAGAATGTTCAGGAAAAGTATTGCTATATGTTTCCTCATTTTTTATACTTAGGTGTTTACTGTTGATAATCACCAGAGACAGGAAAAGGTGGGCAAGATGGACCTTGTTCTGGCCAAGCATAGCTTGTCTGATACAGTGGTATTCTGTGCAAGTCCAGGTGTTGAATATTGTGGGGCTCATGTGTGCATGAGCAAAGGATATCACCTGGACTTTTTCCAGGGTGTAAGGACCTTTTCTGTTTACAATTGATTGACACCCTTTGCAACATGACTAAGAAGGAGATTTAGCTGAGAAAGTAAATGGAAATTTACCTCTTAGTCTCCCACTCCTGTGCCAGACCAGTGCCACTACCTTGAAGCTTGTCTTCATCTCCTGGAACAAGCTACATTGGGAACAGTACAAGAAAGGGAGAGACAAGTTTGGCAGACCCAATGTGGCAGCGTGTTTGGAGAAATGACCGAGGAGAAAAGACAGTGTTCAGCTCTTGCTGTTTTAATGGATAAGGAGGGGACTGCATTTTTCTTTGCTTCATAGAAATGGGTCAAGTCCTACCCCTTTAACTGATAGCAAAACTCTTTTCAAATGTAGGTTAGCGGGAGATAGCTGTCTTGTTCTATGAGTTTTTGAAATTTTTAAGATTTCGTATAGAAAATAATAGAATAGTTCCACTTGGAAGGGACCTACAATGATCACGTAGTCCAACTGCCTGACCACTTCAGGACTGACCAAAAGTTAAAGTATATGTGATAGTTCTGCTTTAGAAGGACCTTTCTTCTGTGATGGGTCTGCTTTAAAAGGACGATCGAGGAAACCCCCATCTGTGTCAGGCCCTAACTCTGCCTGAGAAGGGCCCTCACCTGGGTCATATGATGGCTCTACCTTAGAAGGCTCCGAGTCATCATCCTTCTCTTCACGAGCTGATTTCTTTTGGTATTTCTTCCTGGTTACAGGAGCAATTGGTACAGATTTGATAGATGCTGGGGTCTGAGTAGATGCAGTGGTTGTCGTGGGAGTGCTGAGAGTCTGAGTAGCTGCAGTGGCCATCTTGGGGGGTGTAGCAGCTGTGGTACAGGCTGCCAAGGTTTCAGTGGGTTTAGTGGCTGTAGCGGCAGTACACACTGTAGGATCTGAGGCTGTAGCGGCAGTACACACTGTAGGATCTGAGGTGGCTGCATAACACCTACAACTGTCCCTGCACCGATATTTAATCTTATCCCACATCAGAAACACATTCAGGACAACCAAAAATAAAAACATGCCACCTAGACAGCACCATCCTAATTTCACAAAATCTGGTGGAATCAGCTTGGCAGAAAAGGAGAAGGTACTATTTCCCAAAGTAAAACTGGAAGTGTAATCATTAACAGAATCAGCTAAAGGACGCCTGGAGCGTGCAGATGAAGTTGCTGCTACTGATTCGCGATTAAAGCTGCCCATCATTGTGTCATAGAGATAAGAGATCGGAATAGTAACTGCCCAGTTTATCACAGCATAAATCAGTATCAAACCCCATACCAAAACAATACATTTTGACCAGCACCCACTGCTAAACTGCATGTAAACATTCATAAGAAGCAAGCAATAACACAGTGCCCACGGCAGGTAAGGCATCATTGCAATACTCAATTGTGAAAGAAACTCCATAAAAAGATGAGATAACACAGCATTCAAAAATGACATCACCATCTTCACTATCTGTTTTAACTTTCCAACCCCTTGTAAATCTCAAAGGAAGAAATCTGATATTCTCTCAGCTGAGCTCTCTGTGTCTCCTCCCACCAGAGCCAGGATTCAACTTATCAGAACAACCTGTTGGAGCTTCTCTCGTGCCCCACCTTGGGCACCAATAAATCTGTCACGGTTTAAAGCTGGGCTAGCTATTAAACAGGTGGCAGATGCTCTCTGTTAACCCTCTCCCCCCCCCCCGCTAAGGGAAAGGGAAAAGGGAGACAGACTTATGGGTTGAAAAGTTAAAACAGTTTTAATAAACTATAATAATGAAAAAGAGTATAATAACAATAATAATAGAAATAACCAAATATATACAAATATGTACAAAACCAAGATCAAGAGCTTGGAAATCCTCCTCAGGCAGAGTTGCTCCCCCCAACACAAGCAGAGGGGAAAATGCAGTACCTTCCCCCAGCACAGGCAGAGGGGAAAATGCAGTAGCTCCACCCAGCACGGGCAGAGGGCAAAATGCAATAGCTCTCCCTGCCATCACACCTGCAGGCTTTTAACTGGAAAATTGGCAAAGCTGGTACCAATCAGTGGGAGAGAGGAGGGCCCCTCCCTCCTGGGCCCCACCTCTGTAGAGGTTTGGTTGAGTGAGAAGGGGCACGATCCTGTGTCAGTCACTGAGCAGTCTGAGCAACCCAGGCTTTGAGCAAGGGTTAAGCCCAGAGCTAGCGACCCTGCACTCCCCTTGCACGGAGCAGAACAAAGAACCTCGTGGTGCCTGCTTCGCGGGAAGCAAAACTACGTCCGGGAGGGGAGGGGGCGGTCACGGCTCTGAATATGTAAACCTATGGACCAATCACAAGTGCGATCGGGGCGCGCGATTAACATATGCATAGCCTATATAACTACTGCTTTCTTTGTTAATAAACGAGAAGCTTCCATACTCACATTGAGATCGTGAAGCTTATTCCGGACCGTCCCCCAGCACCCACGAGCACGCCTCCCCCGGTTTTCCCCGTACTACAACTGGTAGCAGAGGATGGTTCCCTTCGGCGTGCTCTCTCCGAGACTGCGGTAAGCAGCGAAAAGGAGGTGTTGGGAAAAAGACGGCTGGGAGCGGTGATGTTCGGGTCAAATAGGGCAGAACAGACACTGGAAGGGTTGGCCACCCAGCTCCCAGAGTTCAGGTGCTGTTCAGGTTCAAGAAAGGGCAGAGCAGACACTGGAAAAAGGGCAGCCATGGAAATAGAGGCTGCAGTGGTGCTGATTGCATATATCTTCTCTAAGAGAAGGAGCAAGACAGCAGAGAAACAGCTAATTAAGCTGATAAAGTTGGGCCAGCGCTGGGGACATTTTAAAGACACAGCGCTTGTATTTTCTGTGGAGGAATGGAAAGAAGCGGGAGACATTATGTGGGAAAAGACTGTTGAGAGGGACCCCGAGGAAGAAGAAATTAAGGAGGTGCGTGAACTCTGGCAAAACGTGATAGAGACTTTAAAAAATATGAGGGCAGAAGGAGAGGTCGCCCGCGCGGCTGCTGAGATGCGGCCGGCGCCGCCGGAGCCCAACCCCCCCGCTAAAACAGAAAAACCTGGGGTTCTGGCTCGTTTCTTCGGGTTACCGGCGGTTAAGGGCATGTCGGCAAACATAAAGCCATCCGTGGCTGAGGTCCGTACGGCGGTAGAAGCGGCGAACTCCCGGGAGAAATGGCGCAGCAAGAATTTAGAGGAGGAGGTTGCGAACAAAGAACCACGTGGCGCTCCTAGGACCGCATGGCAAAGGGAGCGGAAACAGGAGGGGGAGGGCTGGTCAGCCGCTCACCCCGCTCAGCCTGCGTCCGGAGAGGGGGGGCCGGCCCCTCCCCTCCGCGCCGCCGGAGTACCCGCCCGTCCCGCCTTGGCCCTGTCAATCAAGATCGCCAAGCGCCGTTGCGAAAGCGGTCTAACCGCTAGGTTTCTCGGTTTTCACCCCGGCGGCGCGGGTTCGATTCCCGGCATGGGAATCACGTGATTGGAAAATTCTTTAACAAACAAAAGCTGCAGCTACACAGTATGGAGTAAAATCAGACGCTGTAGCAATACCAAATATACAGGTTTAGTACTTTTTTTGCCTGTTAGTGAATGTCTTACATGTGTAAGGTTTTGGTTGAGATGTTAAATGGTGGAGGAGTACTGTGGATGTGAATGTGGGAAGTAATTTTAGTCATGTGTAATTAGTTATAGGGCCTAAGTTGCAGTAATTAACTTGTTGCTGATTTATTCAACAATGCCTTGTTGCTTTGTATGCATTAATGTTTGGGTGTAAAAATTGTGTGTATATCCAACAGGGAGCCACAGTATTTAAATTTACCAACCTAATGTTACAACTGCTTTGAGGTGGCCTATGACTGAAGAGCGACTGCAGATTACTAAGGGTCTGGTGGAGGAACAGTTAAAAGCAGGACATATCAAACCCTCAGTTAGTCCTTGGAATACACCCATTTTTGTCATCCCTAAGAAAAGTGGAAAGTGGAGATTATTACATGATTTACGGAAAATTAATGAGCAAATGCAAGCAATGGGAGCATTGCAACCAGGTATTCCATCACCTAACATGTTACCAGCAGGATGGCATATATTGATTGTAGACTTGAAGGACTGTTTTTTCACCATATCTTTACATCCTCAGGACACCATGAGGTTTGCCTTTTCTGTTCCTGTTATCAACAAAGCGGAACCAGCTCAAAGGTATGAATGGGTAGTTCTGCCGCAGGGCATGAAAAATTCACCTACGTTATGTCAGCTTTATGTGGCATGGGCACTGAAACCATTGCGCCAGCTATGGCCACAGACTATCATCTATCATTATATGGATGATATTTTGTTATGTCAGGCTGATCCTTTTTCAGAAGAAAGTCTCCACAAACTAACAACAACGTTGGCGGAGAAAGGTCTCGTGATTGCACCAGAAAAGATTCAACGAACTGATCCCTGGAAATACTTAGGATGGACAATTTCGGATGCTCAAATCCGGCCTCAAAAGGTGGAGCTACATACAGATTTGAAGAACCTGAGGGATGTACAAACACTTCTCGGAGATATTCAGTGGGTCCGTAACTGTGTCGGTATCTCGAACACCGAGATTGCCCCCCTCACCGAACTGCTGCGACGATCACACCCTGCTGACACCATACAGCTGTCTGAGACTCAACAAAGCGCGTTGCGGTCAATCATCGCCAAATTACAAACTGCATGGTCGTCGCGACGCATTCGTGAACTACCTGTGTCTCTGCTTGTAATTAACAGTGAAAATATGGTTTGTGGTGTCATTTGTCAGTGGCAAAACAAAAAGGGGGAACTCCCCCAGGGTTACAACCAATGTCACTACAAATGCCACGATAAAGATGAAGCTTTTTGGGTGTTGGAATGAGTATTTCTTAGTGTACAACCAAAGACAAGCATACAGACTAGACCAGAAGCCATAGGGGAACTAGTGAGAAAGGGTAGATCTAGAACTGTAGAATTAACAGGACTGGATCCAGCGGACATTAGTATTCCTGTTAATGCTGTAGACCTAGAATGGTGGTTCCGCAATTCTCGACCCATTCAGGAGGCGTTTTTGGGGTACGAAGGAAGAGTCCATTCACAGCAACCGAAAGGTAAATTATGGCAGATATTACAGAAAAATCAATGGATAGAAAAATCTAAAGTACAGAAAACACCAGTAGTGGAAGGGTTAACGGTCTATACAGATGCGGGAAAGAAACAGCGCAAAGCGGTGTGTGTGTGGCAGGAAAAAGGGAATTGGGTACACCACATGCTGTATGGTCAGACCAATGATACCTTACAGACTCTGGAACTATCTGCCGTAGGCTGGGCCTTGACAAATTGGCTGGATGGGGCTATAAATATAGTCACAGATTCTATGTACGTAGCAGGTGTCATCCCACGATTGGAGGAGGCATTGCTCCGAAACACACAAAATCCCCGCCTTGGGCAGTTATTCTTGCAATTACGGTCTATTATGCGACAACGCAGTGCGCCTTGTTGCATAATACATGTGCGGAGTCATCAATGGGATCTTGGTCTGGGGAAGGGCAATCAGGTGGCAGACTGTCTGGTTAGCCCTGCTTGCCATATTCCTCCTTTAGACAAATTTCAACAAGCTAGACAAAGTCATGAGCATTTCCATCAAAATGCAAAAGGAATACAGAGACAATTTGGAATAACAGAAAATGAAGCAAAATCTATTGTTCAGGCATGTCCGAGGTGTGGGGCTCAGGGACCAGGCATTGGTATTAGTGTAAACCCGAAGGGCTTGGCAGCACTTGAGCTATGGCAGATGGATGTAACACATATTCCAGAGTTTGGGAGACAAAAATATGTACATGTCACAGTAGATACTTTCTCGAGGTTAATCTGGGCATCTGCAATGTCCGGAGAAAAGGCGCAACAGGTTTGTAAACATTTGTTGGCGTGTTTTGCCGTTATGGGGGTGCCAGAACAGATCAAAACAGATAATGGGCCAGCATACACCAGCCAAAAGTTTCGTGCATTTTTAACACGCTGGGGAGTGAAACATGTTACTGGTATACCACACTCCCCGACAGGTCAAGGGATCATCGAACGCACCCATAGAACCATAAAGGAATATTTAAGGAGACAGAAGGAGGTAGATACTGATCCAACATCGCGGTTGCATAAAGTGTTGTTTACTTTGAATTTTCTGTGTTTAACAGGGGACCGAGAAGAACCACCGGTTGTTGTACATCACCAGCAGTTGAAATTTAATAACAACACCATTATACCTCAGTTACAGGTGATTTATCGGGAACCTGCTACAGGGGAGTGGAAAGGACCGGTGCCAGTGATCCTTAGTGGCCGGGGATATATGTGCGTGGCCACTGACCAGGGACCACTTTGGGTGCCGAGCCGATCAGTAAAACCACACCTCCCCGAGAAATCGGATGGGTGATGGAACTGGTAAAAATGGTTCTTACAGGAGTTCTTGTGATTGCAGTTATCTTGTTAATGTTACCATGTTTATTTTCTTGTTTGCAGAAAGCGTTAATGAAACTTGTGAATCAGGCCTGGCTTGCTCACAAACAAGAAGGGGGAATTGTAGAGGTTTGGTTGAGTGAGAAGGGGCACGATCCTGTGTCAGTCACTGAGCAGTCTGAGCAACCCAGGCTTTGAGCAAGGGTTAAGCCCAGAGCTAGCGACCCTGCACTCCCCTTGCACGGAGCAGAACAAAGAACCTCGTGGTGCCTGCTTCGCGGGAAGCAAAACTACGTCCGGGAGGGGAGGGGGCGGTCACGGCTCTGAATATGTAAACCTATGGACCAATCACAAGTGCGATCGGGGCGCGCGATTAACATATGCATAGCCTATATAACTACTGCTTTCTTTGTTAATAAACGAGAAGCTTCCATACTCACATTGAGATCGTGAAGCTTATTCCGGACCGTCCCCCAGCACCCACGAGCACGCCTCCCCCGGTTTTCCCCGTACTACACACCTCCAGGAGGCAGTGGGTTAGTGATAAATAGGAAAGTGAGAATGACATGTGTGGGATGGAATATCTCGTTGGTCAATCTTGGGTCACCTGCCCTGTCTGCTCCCCCCTGCAGCTGCGACCCCCCCCTTTGGCTCTTCACTCGTAAGCAGTGAGGAATTTAGCAGTGACCTTGGTTTCTCTAAGGCTAATTGGCCTGGTTTGGGCCAAACCAGGACAGTATATTAAGGGTATTGTCCAAACGCCTCTTTAAACATTTACAGTCTTTGGGCATTGTTCACCTCTCTGGGAAGCCTGTTGCAGTGTTTGACCACCCTCTCAGTAAATAAATGTTTCTTAATGTCAAATCTGAACCTCCCCTGACACAGCTTTGAACCATTCCCATGCATCCTATCACTGTATCCCAGGGAGAGGAGATCAGCAGCTCCCTCTCCACTTCCCCTCCTTAGGAAGCTGTAGAGAGCAATGAAGTCACCCCTCAGCCTCCTTTTCTCCAAACCAGACAAAGCCAGTCTCCTTGGCCTGCCTGGACATGCCTTCCAGACCTTTCACCAGCTTTGTTGCCCTTCCCTGAATGCATTCAAGGACCTTAATATAATTTTTAATTGTGGGGCCCAGAACTGCACACAATACTCAAGGTGAGGCTGGACCAACATTAAATAGAGCATTTAAAAATGAGTTCCTGCCTAACTGGGGATAAAGCATCTGGCTTTCGACACAAAAACCACCCTAACTATATACATTGTTTTGACAGTATCGTGCTAGACCTTTTTTGTTTTACTATTTGTACTGTAATTTTAATATTCTGTGGGGGGAAAACTAATCTGATATCTGTTAACATGATACAGTTTGTGTGACAGTAGCCTCCTCATTGGTTCACTGAAATACTAAACATATTGTGGACTATTTGATTTTGATTTTATGGAATTACCTACTTGCCCTTTCCAGTTCAAGTGCACTGGCATGGTTCATTTTTGACATTACATAAAATACTCTTTCTCTGCTCTTGATATTATATTTGATGTCAAACTATCAAAAGTTTAGCTATTTCTATATCCCTGAGACTAATGCAACCTCACAGTGTTGTTAAAGACAGGTTAAGACATGGAGAAAGAACCTCCAGACCATAAAATATTCAAATACAACTGGACTAGCTCCTGACATCTGTATTCAGAGGTCAAAAAGATTAAGCAACAGAAGGCAAAATGAAAGGGAATGGAAAAAGCTGTTATTCTTAAGAGAAAAGTATGGGTAATTTGTTTAACATCTGATGAAGTAACATTTGTAAACTTTTCTGCATTCTAGAAACTAGGGATAAATAGTCAAAGACAAGCCCTGCTTAAGAGCTGGAGACCCAGACCTATTATAAGTTTACTAAATCCACTCAGAATATCTTTGCTATGACCTTTTCACTTCAGGTTCTTGAAAGGTAACTATGTCTTGGAAAGTTCAGAAGCTATTGTATGTTTTAGATTGGACTAATATTGTAAATAAAATAATCCTGCCTTGAAATAGTACACAGAAGCACCTGAAAAAGTTTTATGACAATTTTTTGAAACAACAAGTCATTCTTTGGATTACCTTCAATAAATACTGAGGAGTTCAATTTAAAAGACTGTGATCTGAGTTCACCCTTGATGAAAATGAGATGGTTTCAAAGGAATTACAGCAGGGAACAATCTGTTCCAGAATGCATTTTTACCTTAACTGTGTCATAGGGTGACATAATGCCATGGCTGCAGAGGACAGCCACTGCATGGAGAATAGGAAGGAAATTTGTTATTAAACAGAAGTTAACCCCCAGAGGATTTAATTATCAAGGATGCAGGTATGACAGTAATGAGTAGTCCTATCATATAACTTGGAAATCACACAGGCCAACACTTTGCAAAGACCTAAAATTATCATTCAAGAAAAATGTACATCAAGAAAGGTTGTTCTAAAAAACTTACACGTGTATTTAAACAGAATGATGCTGTCAGCTTTGCTTATTTTAAAAGCCTCATCTGTGACTGAATTTCAAGGCTGCATATAGCACATTAATGACACCTCTACTTATCTTCTATTATGTCCATACTGAGACTAAAGCAAAGCTTAGGTATCAGGCCATGACCTGTGGAAAATAAATAGTCTTTGTAGGCAAGGATTATGTTATCCAAGGATAATAATTCAGATTTAGCCTGATTCAGTAGACTGAACAAGCAAATTTCAAATAAAACAATACTGAAGAAGAGTTCACACTTTGCCAAAGATGAGATATTGTAACGATAGAATGTCACACTGTTTGTTCAGTCTTGATTAAAATGTTTGGGAAAAAATGAACAACAAAATTGGAAACCGTGTATAACCAACTAGCTACCTAAAAATCTTCTAATTTTTTGTTTGAAGCTGGAGGTACCTTTAAATTGTGTTTCCTTGATTTCATTCTCTGTTGTTCCCCCCCCATAATCTGTTATGTCTGATTTTGCTTAGGAAAATATAAAGAAATATTGAAACAACAGGAGAGGCTGTTGTAATATTTCAATCCTTGTTAAAAATAAGTTACTGGAAATGTCAACAGAGACCTGATTCCTATGAGCTATTCAGCTCATTGTTTGAAGGGATACCTTCAAACCCTTCAGATGTTTCTCTGAATTAAACCTTGAAACCTTTTGGGATTCACTGGTTATTACTTATCCTGGGCTTGGATACAGCAAACTGTTAAGTTAAAAAGCATCGAAATACATGGAACTGGGACGTAAAGGAGGAGTTGTCAGCCCCAGGTGATGACTCAGATGCTAGGGCAGGCAAAGTGCCTCAGACTTCTGCAAGGTGAGAAACTATCAGGATTTGGTCCCACTCTTTGGCTTCTTTTGCCCTTCAGGTGAATTCTTGAAACACTTTTTTCTGGTAGTTATGCTCTATCCCTGCTCTGAGTTCATTGCTGGGATTCTAGGGGGATGAAATTGGATCAGAAAAGATTGCATGTAGAAATGTTAAGTACATTCAATGTAAATACATCCAATGATGTCTTTCACTGAGGAAAAAAATTGATCTTTTCCTCCCTTTTTCTGCAGAAATATGAATACCCTCAAGAATGAGGAATGATGAGCAAATTTCGCAGAAAAAAACAGCCTTCATGTACAGACTTTTAAGAGGTTTTTTTTCCATTGATGCTTTTCTTTGAGCTGAGGGAAGATAGAAACTTCTCTTCATCCATGCAGCATGCTTGATCTTACTGCCCTGCGTTGCAACCTTGTTTGCTACAAGAGTGTTAGAGCCACTTCACTATGGCTCCCCTTTCCTTTCCCTCTCTTCAGGCACTCTTGCCACTGCCAGTGATTGTCACTGCATGGTCTGCCTGGCACAGTGAGGTGGGCTGCTACTGTCAAGCAGCCTCCTCCTCATGGAGGTGGTGGCAGCCACTGCTGCTAAAATCCTGCTGTGCCACTGGCTGGGGGTCTGGGCTGTGGTGGCAGCCCCTTTCTCTCGGCTTGGCTTCTCAGGCACTGTCCTCTAGGGAACTGGCGGCCAGGAGGATCCTGTGGGCTTTGGACCAGCTCCCCTGTCACCAGCTGGCCAGCGCTGTGCCAGTCTAGCAAATGATTCAGTACCAACAATAGAGGAATTTACTCCCTGGAGCCTCAGTTGTAGAGTTTTGCAGGAATCGGTTGCATTAGGAAGTCAGATTACAATATTCTACGTGTGAGTTGTATTTTCCTAATGTAATGAAGGTTGAGCTGTCATTTTGGATAGCATTGGGGGGCCGTTCTGAATCAGACAGATCTGCTTTATTAAAAAGCTTTTCTTGCCTGATGTACAAAACTCCAGCTACGAGCAAAACTGCCTAGCTATTCAGTGTTCATGTGTTGATGGTAATTGGCATCCTGGGGCTGCTTTAAGCAATAGTTTTCTGATTAGCTAGGTGTAAATGCACTTTATCAAATGTATTTGTAATAAACTTCCTAAATCATTCATTCACAGGTTGTTAATTGTTCATTTCTGAAACACATGAATGTATTTCAGAATTGTTTTTTACAATATACCTCTTCACGCAGCTAAAATATGATGTTTCAGTTCCTTAATTTTTCTTCAATAACATTTCATGACACAGTTCTGGTGCATCAGTGTCATATATCATTACTAATTAATGAAGAAATTAAACCAAATTTTACATCAAAGAAAATAAAAATGTTATTAATAGAGAAAGATAAAAATTCTAGTCCTGCCAAGGTAAGTTGTGTAACAAATATATGCTCTTCAGAAGTTCACTATTTTCAAAATAGATTTTCAGGTATGTGATTTTGACTTTATGGTTTCTAATAACATCTGTAAACCGTTTGACTGGGGGTAGTGTTTTCATTCTGAATGATGGGATTTATGCATAGAAACTGAAGAGAAAAAAGACTCACTCAATTATTCATGTCATGTATCTAGTGATACAAAACAAATCTGTCCTTGTTTTTTTCTTCCTTTGAATGTGTAGTTACATTTTCTTTTTTGCTGAAGTTTATGCTGGATTGACAGGAAAAGAGGTCTGTTCCAGGGCAAAAAGTAGCAACAGAACTTTCACCTTTCTGGTACAGCAGGGAAAGGGGAAAATATATTTCCTAGTTTGCCACAATGCACTTGACCCAAATATTTTCAGACAACCTGACAGAAATGGCCATTTTACAATCTAATACATATATTAGGAGCAGAGGCAGTCTGTTTATTATGTATTTTTGTCATATTCTGGCCTTAAAGATAAATATTTCTATGTCCAGTAGTGCTAATAATAAGATACAGCGTTTTGCACTACCATGAGAAGGTCAATAATATTCAGGAAGTGACCAAAAAAGGTTATCTCAAATGCATGCCCAAAAATAGTTGAAAACCTTGTCTTCTAGTTTCACTGTGCATTTAAAATAACCTGTTAGATTTAGTTTAACACCCCATATGGCTATGGCATTTTTTATTGTCCTGATTCAGTGCATCTGTCAATAAATCTTCAACAGAATTTCACTGACTGAAAAAATATGCTTTTAGCAGAATGTTATAATTTAATCTGTCATGAAAAGTAAACATGCTTTGATTCTTATACGTTGTTCTGTTTGAGAATTTTGTGGAAGCTTTAATTCCAATACGTTTTAGCTACTCACCAGGTTAGGATACTCAGATTTCAAGCAAGCTGGCTGGAGTTTTCATTTAGATTCTGGTGCTTTTTCCCTCTAGGCCTCTGAGGGCTCATCTCAGCTGTCATCCCTAGGTAAAAGACACATGGTAAAATAGCAACAGTATTTCTAATGCACAGGCTTAATATGAAATTTCCTATTTGATTATCAGTCAAAAAAAAATAGACATTGGTTCTGGTATCTATTTTTAGAGGTGGGTATTTAGAAGTGTAAAGTTTGCAATCTGATATTAAAACTTGTTTGTTTTAAATGAGAAATTCAAGCATGTGTTTTAAAGATTTGTGCTTTTTTTTTGCACATTAGAGCCAGGTGTTTGGGCAGAGAGGGTCAAACCAGTCGATACTCCAAAGGAACTGGATGTTTTGATTCAGAAACTAAGAAGCTGCGTTAAAGACGGGTATGATCAGGCTAGTACTCTCCATTTCTTTTATAGCTTTAGCAATGTGGTGCTCTGCTACTACAACATGGATTCTAAAGCAAGAGCTGGGTCCTGCTTCAGCTGGAGGAGTGTGTGTGTGAAGCAGATGTGTGCCTCAGTGCAAACATTCTCCTGAACATACCCTAAAGCTCAGCTCTAGTGATTCAAAATGGTTTCTGGTCTTTCTGTGTGTGAGAGGAACTTGTTCTAGCTGTAGTCCGGGGTTCAGAGGGGAGCAATCACAGGGGAAAAAAGAGTAACTCTGTATTAAAACAAAAGTTTTGTCTGCTTGGTTAATGATGTTTTGAGTGTTTTGGGCTAATATTGATGTAAGAATTGTGCATTTCTTAAGGGGGGGATCTGCAAATAGATTTTAAGATTTTGTAAAATTTGGAGGAAAATTTTAAAATCTATAGCTTTGACATAATCCTCCTCCATTAAGTTTCTATTATTTTCTCATAAAGGTTTGACCATCTAGGATTGATATGAAAGCAGCTAGGACTAAAACTGATGTTATTTTCACTTTGAAATGGATCCATTTTTTCTTATCTCTTGCAATGTTTTGAGGGTTTGGAGGAAGGGCAAGGGTGGATATGTGCTGGCAACAATTTTTAGGGGAAATTGCTAAAGATACCTTAAACCAAATTTGCAGTTAATAACAATTAATACCTTTCTGTTGTACTTGGAAATGTGGGTTTTTTTGAAAATGAGATTACTGGCACTTATACCAACATCCTTGTGGAATAATTTCTCAGTGGGAAATAATAAAGACAGAACAAAAAGGTCTTGTAAGGAGAGAGACTGCAGGACAGGTTTCCTCAATCAGTGATGAAAGCTTCTATTTTATGGTGTTAGCTTGATTTTTAAGCAGGTAAAAAATTGATAAATATACCATAAGGCAGAGTTCATGTAGAGGTAGTCCTGATGTCCCTCTTGGTAAAAGATTGTACTTTTGGCTTTGGTTTTAAAGACAGAGCAAGGAAAAAAAAAATGTGATGGAACTACAATAACTCTTTCAATTTTTGAGATCAAAATACAGTGTCAAATGTCAAACTGAATAACAAAAGAGGACTGTTTTCTATATTAGTCTTTTTGCTCTGTACAGGCTAATAATATACACTGTATTTTAATGACTAATCTTGAATTGTGAAGGCAGAGAATAGCTGTCTTTTAAAGATCTACTTAAGCAGATATAAAATAGATGTACTTATAGTAAAATGTGTAAGACAACAATAACTTAGTGGGATGAAATTCTGCATTATTATTTTTGAAAGTTTGTCACTATAATTTCTAAGATGAGACTGAAAGACATTAAAAGGTACATTTCCCATATTTTGATTTCTTCAGAGTAATATACTGTAAATTGAGGCATGCAGAAGAACTCTTCCTATTTAACAAAGGAAGAGGTCTTAGAAGAGGTCTTAAAAAGGAAGAGCCTCAGCAAAGCATGGTCATAAACTGCCAGATCTGTCTAATGTAAAGAAGATATTGTCCAGTTGGTGATTTTCCAGGCAGTATTGTCCAGGCAGTTTTAAGAAGCTAGGGATGCAGCAATGTTTTATAATTAGACTGTGTTTAAGGAGAATCTATATGTTGCTGATCTGAATTAGTTCAAGCCATTGAAATATAAGCCAAAATGTTAATCTAAATATGTAATATTTAGATTATTTATTTTATTATTATTATTTGAGAGTTTTTTTGTGGTTTTTTTTTTTGTGTTTGATTCTTTTTTTGGCTTTCACCATAATTTGAAGGAATCTAAAGAAGCTGCTTACTGATTTTTGTGGAGGCTTTAGGTTAACTTTACTGGGTATGGGCATGTGGATACTTTTTTCTTCTTTTTCTGTTTGGCAACAAGGATGTTATCTGAATGGAATTCATATTAAATGTCACCTAGGAGATATATAAAAGGACCTTTCATATACTGTCACTGTTTAGATATTTCAGGAGATAAGCAAGACCCTTTTTGAGCTGTCAGCTGTTAAAGGGAATAAAAGCAGCTATTTTCTATTAAAACCATGCACAGTATTTTAAGCGGTTATAAGATTTAGGATTAGCCCTAGGTTAAGACTATAGATATGCAAAACCCCATTCTAACCTCCAGTTTATTCATTTACTAAGGCACTAATTTAGAGTATACAAACACATATTTGCAAGATTTATTAGCTCACTGAAAGAAATTTGCTACCATAATATCATAAAGGAATTTTTTCACCTTTTTTAAAGAGTCAGTTAATATGCAACACATATTCAACACCTGTTTTGAGATCCTTTTAAATTTAAGGGTGAGGTTACATTTTAAAAATTCAGTCTTACCCTAATTTTACCTCAGTACAAATATATTTGAATAGGAGTTGCATATATAATATAGTTCGATCTCAGAGAAGCATATGTTGCCGACATTTTTCAGTGGCTTCTTCTGCACATAATGCAACACAAAACACACTGTAAAATTTTGCATATGCTTGGTACTTTATAAGAGCCTTCTTATCATTCCACAATTCTCTTGAACTTGAGTTCAAATCCTAAACAAATTTTGTAGAATAAGGTAATGATCCCTCTTAGTCATATTTCTTTCATTGTGTATGTTATGATACTTCCTTACTTCTTTGTATTATAAATTATAATTTGTAAAAACTATTATAAATAAATAACTATACAAATTACATATATTACAACATATGCTATAATAGTATTACATGAACAGGCTAGAAGTAGAATGATAATACTAACAAGTAAAATTGTTGTCCTTATAGTTCTCCTTTGTTAGAGATATTTGATTAAGTACAAAATAGGGTTGCAAAATATGCTTCATATATACAAATAATCCCATAACTTATATGGTACTAAACCTTTACTTCTCTGTGTGTTGTTAGCTGTGAATCTCAAAATTTTCCTTACCTTTACAGCTTAATTTCCTTCTGTGTCTTTTACTGTCTTTCTGCAATAATATTCATTACATTGTATTGATGGTGCTGGTGAAGATTGATTTTACAATTATGATGCCTGAATGACAGACGTTAAGAGCACAGATTTTGTCAATTAGAATTGTTTTTTGGATTCCCAACAAAATATTGCTTTCTGCTGATGGATGATGTGAAAGACACTGAAATTCAATATCAGTATTTGCAAGGAAGAAGCTTTACTGGTGACATTTAGACCTTTCAAAGTAAGTTCATAACAGAGTGAAATGATTATTCAAGCTGTGGGTGAGAAACAAATGTGGAATGGCAATGATTTCTTGCTGTTTGATTTATCATAGATATACTTCGGGACATAGTATGTGCACAGGGTACATAGACTAAGTCCATAGTGCAAATTTGGGATTGAGAAGTCCATATCCTAAATTGGCTGTGGTGGGTGACCTTGTCTTGTTGTCAGATGCTCACCCAGCCTCTCACTCCCCTTCCTTGACAGCACAGAGGAATAAAATAAGACGGAAAAGCTCATGGGTTGAGATAAAGACAGGAAGATCACATAGTAACTCTGATGGGCAAAACAGGCTTGACTTGGGGAAAATTAATTTATTGTCAATTAAAGCAGAATTGTATCAAATATAAATTAAAACACCTCCAGCCCCCTGCCCTTTTTCCCAGGCTCAACTTCACTCCTTCATTGCCACCCTCCCCAAGCAGCGCAGGGGGATGGGGAATGGAGGTTGCGGTCAGTCCAGAACAGCCCTTCTCTGCTGCTCCTCGCATATTTCCCCTGCTCCAGGATGGTGTCCCTCCCAGGGAATACAGTCCTTCATGAACTGTTCCAGCCTAGGTCCTTCCCACAGGCTGCAGTCCTTCAGGATAAGTGTGTTTGGTCTCTCCAAGGGTTGCAGGGTAGCCTCTGCTTGGGCGCCTGGAGTATGTCCTCCCCTTCCTTCTTCTCTCACTTTGGTGTCTGCAGGGCTGTTTCTGTCATGTTTTTCCTCTCTCCCACAGCTGCTGTGCAGCATTTTACCCTTTCTTAAATACACTTTCCCAGAGGTGCCACCAGCTCAGATGAGGGGCTCAGCTGTGCCCTGCAGTGCATCCCTCGGAGCCAGATGGAACCAGCTGTGTCTGCTTTGGGTTAGCCCCAACCTCTCCTCACAGAGGCCCCTGCAACCCCTGCTGCCAGCACTTGGGCACCTGCGCCTGGTACATTCCACCCCACACCTCTTTGAAACAGGTATTTATGAATTTTCATTAAAACATAAATTCATCTCACAGTTTTCACAAACTTCACTTGCATCAACAACAAAATTTCCTCACACCAAAATAAAAGTAACATCATCACAACACCAACAAACGTGGACAATATAGATACACTCCCAGCTCACTGGCTTTTGGTGGTGCGGAGCTGGGGAGGGACAGCCCCGATGGTGTGCGAGAACTGTTCAGCCATAGCCAAAACACTGGCGTGGCACCAACGCTGCTGTAGCCACAAACGTGAAGCACAGCACTATACAGGCTGCTGGAAAGAAAGTTAGCTCCATCCCAGGCAGACCCAGTTACAGCATCATTCTTGTAACAACAGATAGATAAACTTGTGAATTCATACCTTGCTTGTTGATCTCTGATTTAAGCTAACGGCTAAATAAGAAATAAAGTAGGAAAGGCTATGAAAAAAGTAACAAATGGGGCCATGTAAATACACTGACAAGAACAGTCATTCTATCTGTACTCTTTGATGTACTTTATGAAGATGATAACTAAATCAAATTTTATTTTCCCTGTAGTATTCTTGCTGTCTTTTTAGTGTGTTAATTATTTCTTATGTCTGAGTGTAACGGCATGCTCTTTGGGAGTTGTGAATTTAAAGTATGGCCATGCTGTAATATTTTAATAGTATCATATCAACAAATACCAAGCATTTGTCTACCAAGAGCAAAGTGCTTATAGCTATAAATTAGTCTCCAGATGGTGTTCAGAGAGTCTTATTTGCTTCTTAGCCCAAGTGAAAGAGACAGTTGATAGGAGTGATGTTTAGGTTTTATCCAGTGTTGATACGTTACTCTTATTTTTCCACTTTGGCATCATATGCCAGACAGAATGCAACAGAGCTCCCGCAGGTAAGCAAAGAGTTTTGTGATGCTTCAAAGAGTATTAGGGCTTGTTCTTGTTGGGAACTGTTTAACATGTATGAAAAAATATCAATATTTTTGAGGTATTCATCAGAAAGGTGAAAATATGCTAGATGATCCGTAAATGATCTGTAAAGCAGTATCTCTAGTACAAACAAACCTGGAATAATGTTTTATTTTGAAATGCGTTTAATGGGGCTGTTTGTTTTCTGCAGCCTTCACCATCCCTTCACCGGAGAACTGCAAACCACATCTCTCTCTTGGCCAGTTTGGAATTTTTGCTTCACAGTGCAATTTCTGTGAGTTTTGTGTTCTCTTGAAGTCTTTGAAATCTCAAGGTTAAAGGGTGTCAAAAAGATTGCAGGTAGAATTAGCTACCTGATAGAAGTATTTTTTTTAGCCCCAGTAATTGAAGAAATCACTGAAATCAAGTAGGTGGCTAAACAGAAAGGATTGTAATCACAAGTAGGTAAGATAAATCATGCTGAGATTAAAGCTGACAGAGGTGGCTAGACATTTCCAATCTTTTTATTACTAGAATTTCACTTGCTCGGTAGCTTACTGTAAACGTAAAATCAAAAATATATCACTTATTTGAAAAGAGAATCAGAAATAGTTGTGGTCCCATACAGAAAGATAGTCAAATATGGCTTTTATATGCTGTAAGAAACTCTGAGAGCTATCAGACAACTGTAAGTATTCATTGCATAAATAGCTTGGCAGAGCAAAGGAATAGTCAGGAGACTTTACAGCAACAAAGGTTTCAAAGGCTGAGGGGTCAACTTCATTAACAGTTTCTTGGAGCTGTTGTGTGGATTCCCTTCCTGAGAACTTTCCATGTCAGAAAGCATGAGACCTTGCACTGGGTGTTCCTTTCATGCATGAACACTTCAGCTTTCTCCACAGGTACTGGCATTTCTCTACATGATTTAGGGAGATGGTAACTGTTAGCTGGCTCGAGTCTTATGTCATTTATTACATTGTGTTAATACTTCTAATTGATCCAAGACTCATGCTCCTTATCTAGAAGAAAAAAAAAGTCTTGTTTTTACATCTTAAAAATCAGATGAAAAATCAAATACAAAATCACACTTACTGAGGCCTTGTGTAAGGGCAAATATATAAAATTTACTTTCTTTGTGACTCACACGATGGATAACCATGAGAGAATATTTTTTTGCAGGGGCTGGAATAGATCATGGGAATGGAATTCAAAGTATTCCCTTCAAATTTTTTATTTTTCATTTTTCCTACTGACAGTATTTGTTGTTCTTTGTTCTGGCTGAATGACAAAAGCTGTGAGCCAGGTAAGCCTGCTGCTGGTACCATATTATTTTTTAGATACTGGTGAAATACGGTATTGTAATCTCATGAGAAAATTTTATTAATCTTATGCTTTACTAAACCCATATAATTGATCAAATACAAGAACAGGTTAGTTTGGTTACTGATTGAGCGTTACCTAATCTACTAATGTAAAACTGTCAGGAATGAATAGTTGAATATTGTGCAGGAAAAATTATTTATTAGAGGTCTAGGGGACAAGAAGGGAACACTTGGTCTTAACTGGAGGATTGCCAGGAGACATGCAAGAAAAGACAGGTAGCATAAAGTTAAAAGTGGCAAGGGGAGATCGACACCTCCGACTCAAAAGGAAGGAGTAGACCCACTGCCCCCCCTTCTGAAAGAGCATGCACAATGTTTTTCTGGGTAGCAATCACTTTAAATTGAAGTGAGGAAAAGATACTCCAATCAGAGAAAGGAAGAATTTGAATAGCACCAATAGGAAAATGTATTAAGAGAATATGATAATTTGTTGCCTATAAATTTGTGATGATTTTGTATTCAGGTTGAGCTAGTTTTGTGGAACACCACCTAGCTCCCAGCTTTGTACAGATCTGCAATAAAAGGCATTCCTCGACCCTGTGTGTATTGGCTTTCATACCAGGTAGAAGATCCCACTTTTGGGCAACAATATGAAGATGGGAAATTCAAATCCTGATTATTTCTTGTGTGTGGGAAATCTCATAAATGCAGTAATTTTGATGGTATTTTTTACTGAGAAAACATAGAATATTGTATTTAGAAATATAAGATCTATTGGAAAAGGACGTCAAGGTGTTGAGATTAAGCATAGTTTTCATTTTGTATCATCAAGGACCATGCAAGACGTTGTAATCATAGAATGACAGAATGTTAGGGATTGGAAGGGACCTCGAAAGATCATCTAGTCCAATCCCCCTGCCGGAGCAAGATTACCTAGATCATATCACACAGAAACTTGTCCAGGTGGGTTTTGAATGTCTCCAGAGAAGGAGACTCCACAACCTCTCTGGGCAGCCTGTTCCAGTGTTCAGTTACCCTCACTGTAAAGAAGATATTCTAAATGATCTGATTTGGGTAGTGGGAAACATAAGGAGTTTTTAAGAAGTATGAATGTGAAAAGAGGAATAAAATTTACTAGTGAACAGGCCCCAAACTGTCTTTTTACAGAAGTCTTTTCCTTTTGGCCTTGCACTGAAAACTCCTTTGTGGACTCATCTCATATGCAACCACAATAGATTGATGCATTAATAGACAAGAGGATTTAAGGGCTTAAGAGACATGAAAACATTCCTACTAATATTGATATCTGGTGAACATAGTAGGAGGCTGGCACAAGAATGGTAAGGTAGTTAAGGACGGTGAGCTGGAAAATATTAATCTTGAGGGAGAACAGTTATGGGAAAAAACATTTTGTTGATGTCAAAGTGATCTGTAAAGCATTACCATTTGAAGCCTTGCTGCTACAGGAAATTAATGCCTTGATGATTTCAGCTTTAAATACCTTTCTAAGAGTAAAAAAAAAAAAATCAAACTTTAAGTAAAAACAAAACAAAACAAAATTATGCCATTTATTTAGGGGTATAATATGCGATAAAATGCATGCATTTGAATCTTCTGGCTAAAAAAAATCTTGTCTTTTTGTATTATTTCCATTCCTTTGATAAATTTTAAAAACCTTGGCCTAACAATGATGGTATTCGAAAGCTATATAAGAGACATAACAGGGGCCCAGCTTGTTTTAGAATTACTGAAATTGTAGAGCTTAAACAAAGATATTTTATACCCAGCAAATTTATGTCTCCAGGTGTGCACAACTAAGCATTTTTTACTTCTGAAGCATTAGCAGCTTGGGCAAAAACTGGCATTTTGTATTTTAAATATACTGACTTGTATTACAAGTTGGCTATAATGTAGATCAGTGGTTATTGCAATTGAACTTACCCTGATCAGTAAATGTGGTTTGCCTGAACATTATAATTTGGTATCTGTCACATTGGTTTGTAACAACCCATAGTAACTAATTATAATGTTTCTTTGTCTGAAAGTGTTGCACCTCTTGAGATTTTGAATTGTAGGCAGAAACTTTCTCAGCAGCCATTGTAAAGCTGTGTAAAAAAAATAGCTGGGATGTGATTCTGACAAAGTAGAAAATAAGATAAATGCTCAATTTGAAATCTATTAATGAAAAATACAAAGTAGAAAAATATTTGTTAGCCTAACCTCTGTTAAGATGAAGAGGGATTTCTTATCAGTTCAGATTAAAAAGACATAAATGTATGTGACTTGACCAAACTAGGATGATTTAAAATTCCATTTGTGCATATGAATCTGTTGATTCGCCTGTCTCTTGAAATTCAGATTGCCAATTTGGATGTCCTTTTTTCCTTATGATCTTAAAATTTAACTTTTCTTATAGTAATCATCCCTCTTAGCCCAGGCCTGCCCTTTTTCTTTGGAAACTCTTGCATCTGCTTTTCTTGTGATGAGTTCTCCATGTGTGTACATTTCATAAATATCCTCTTTGATTTGTCAAGACATTACCTAATTACATCTCTTCTCTGCTGTCTTGGTGTGTGTGGCACACTTTAAACAACTTTGCTTAAGGGGCTATGATAGCAAAACATACCAGATGTGTTTTTTTGCCAAGTTGGTAGCAGAATATCAGAAGAGGAGAAAACTTGGGGATTACACCTCATCAGCAGCTGTTCCCATCAGCACGCTGTTTAGGTTGTCAGACACATGGGGTTCTATGTCCTTGCCAGTTACCCGAGCTCTTCAAGATGTTTGTGGGCAGTGCAAGAGGGAAATCATCAGTCCTTCAGCAAATGAACTTGTGGGAATACAAATGAGGCAGCCATCTCTGTAAGCAATCCATGGGTTTAACATGGTTTACCCAAGTTCTGTTTGAATTACTAACTACTACTGTAGTGGTAGCTACTTCTGGCAGGTGTTTCACTTAGAGGCTGTAAAGGCCTCTTCAATTACCATTTTTAGGTACTATGTTTCTTTCTGGGGTGTCCTCTAACCAAGACAGATCCGTCTAATTAAGAGGGGTCCTGTTTTCTTCCATGGTAATATGTTCAGCCCAAATCTCAGCCTCTGTTTCTGTTCCAGCTCATTCTCTATTCTCACAGTTTGATTTTACACTGAAGCAGAGCAGCAAAGAAAACACAGGTTTAATATAAATCTCATACATACCGCTGTTTTAAAGGAGCATTTGATGACCACCTGCTGCAGCTGAAGAAAAAGCCAGTCACAGATCTAATTTGTGTGAGACAGCAGTGGCTTACAAATTTTGCTGGGAAAAAGCCTGGAGTTCAAGCGTTAGTCCTACATTTAGTCTAGAAACACTTTCAAGAACTGTTTAAAACCTGTTAGTAGTGATACTGACAATAGTTTCACCTTAGTCATAAGGGAAGTAATCTGATAATTTTGGATTATGATAGTAATTCACTTGATTAATGGAAACTGCTTATCTCTTCACCTCCCCTGCTCCTAAAAGAAACCAAATAAGCAATTAATTAAAGTAGAATGGGCCCTCATTATTCTTGATTCTCCTTCAGCCCATTGATGAACTTGAAAGGATCTAGTTCTGTGGAAAGCTGCCACAAGAGGAAAAAATTCTCAAATTCAGAATATAAAAAAGAACTAGGAAAAAAATTTGTGACATTTCTTACACCAGTGTTAGACGTCATGATTTCCATCAGGAATCTTCTGAAGTTACAGAAAAGGAGCAAGAAAATCAGATAACTGTGTCATCCTGGGGCTTTTTCTCAGACTTTTCTAGATATTGCTATTCCTTGAACAAAGGTCTAGAGATCAGTTTTCAGACAGTGGTTGCAACTCCCCTGCAGTGCTGGGGGATTGCTGGAGTTCTAACAAATATGGACCTCCTTTTACATCTCCTAATTTAGTATCTTCTTTTTTGAGTTGTATACTTGTCCTCTTGTGATAGGAATGGTAGGAGGAGAGAAATGCCTTCCCCTTTCATTTTGCAGCTCTGCAAGATACAAGAAGGGAAATACCTTTGAAAAGTTATGCGACGATACCCGCTATTCACTTACATTGGCTGCCTGTATCCTACATTATGAAGAGCAGGGGGATAAGTTGTAGGCTATTCATTCTTAGGAAGATAAAAACAGTAGGGTTTTTAGTTCCTGCAGCCTTAATGGATTCAACAGCATTTTCAGTGGGATCCTTAAGTACCAGTGTGTTAGCCAGATGACAACTAGGACTAAGACCGAGAAACCAAACTCTTACACTAAGCTGATTTCGTCATAGGTTAAATTTTCTTTTGAAAAGTTCCTTGGGGAAGCTTTGGAGAATACAGTGTCTGGATATTCCTAGTAGGAGAAGAAAAATGCCATCTACTTTGACAGATATCTTGAAGAGATGTGAGCAGAATAGGAATAAATGGTAAATTGTTGATTTGTGAGGTGATGATAGAGACAGGATGGAAATCACTTTTTTTGTCAGTTGATGCTTTGCATCGTGTCAGGATTCCTTCTTGCTTTTACAAGCATATGGGTATTGGGAGGGAATTTACCACTGCCTGTTTGCACCCAGTAGTCGGGGGTGAGAGAGATCTTACTGTCCTGAGTTCAGCTAGTGAGGAGCACCCTCAACTGGTCAATTCTATACAATCAATGAGACATGCAAATCTGTAACTGAAGTGGACTGGACCACCCTATGGCAATCTATGTCTTTCCATTGACTTTGCTAGAAATTCCTGAAGTTATAAAGGGTCTTTTAGACAGAACATCTGTTGAATATTAATTTGGCAGTTCCATTTAGATACAACCATATTGTTAGTAGATTAGTGCTATGAAGTTGGGAAGAAGCAAGGTATCATATATATTACAGCAATGTGACTTGAAAAAACTGAAGCTTAAATATGTCACCATGTGATTTTTTTTTTCTGCTAGCTCATCAATCCTATATCGAACTCCTTCAAAAAAAAAGACATAGGCGATTTTTGGTCAGAACAACAAATATGCAGCATTCTTGGTAAGATACATGACGTAATGCCCCAAGTGTCATTGTTATTTTACACATAAGATGTGAACATCCATAGGAAGAGAAACAACAGGTGAAACATTCCAAGCAAAAATTTCTCAATTGTTATGTGTGCAGTAACTTGCTGTCTACTCCCCCAAATTTATTTCATATTGTAAAAATAGCAAAAGCACACATTTCTTTTGATTTTAGTACAATTCTGTATGCAAAACAGTACTGTGTCAAGCCCTAAGTGTGTCTTTTTACACAGATTTTTGCCTTTTTCTCTCAATTATGCATTTCCTGTGATGCTGTTACAGCTATTTGTCTTGCTAATGAAACTAATTTCTAAAAAGTAATGCTCTGTGAGGAAAAGGAAGGAGCTAATTTTTAGAATGATATTTGGCTGAACTAAGTTAAAGTAGGAGTTTCTAATGGTTTCCGTAGGGTTTGAATTTTATTGAAAGTATTGTTTTAAGACAAGATATGTAATAATTGCATTTTTAAAATGTTTAAATTATGAAAAGTTAATTTCGCAAAGGGAAAGCAAGTAAATAATTTGCATATTCTATTTCTATTATCTGTGCAGAATTCATATTAAAGATAATGAAGATATTCAGAATTCTTTAATAAGGAGAAAGTATCTAGATTTACACTGTTACTTTTATTCATTAGAATAATCCAATTATTATCATTCCAGTTCTGATGGAATGATTAAGAATAGAGCAGCTTTTCCATTATAATGGTATTTTGATTCTTTCAAACAGAATCAAAAGTAAGGGATATATTCCTTTGCTAAATATGTTCCTCTATAAATAACTGCAATATAACAGATGTACCTCAGGTCTAAAAGATGAAATTCTCCTGCAGCTCCCATGGCTCAGGGGACATTTTCCTCATGTCAGCTTGCTGACCTGTTTGACTGAAGGGGAGAAGACAAAGCCCAGTAGCTATTCCACTAGAGCTATTTCTTGGAAGATTTTACACAGAATCACAGAATGGTTGAGGTTGGAACAGAACTCTGGAGGAAGAGACCTCTGGAAGTCATCTGGCCCAACCCATTTGCTCAAGCAGGGCCACCTAGAGCCAGTTGCCCAGGACAGTGTTCAGATGGTTTTTGAATATCTTCAAGGAAGGCAATTCCACAACCTCTCTGGGCAACCTGTGGCACTTCTCAGTCACTCTCACAGTGAAAAAGTGTTTCCTGACGTTCAGAGGGAACATCCTGTATTTCAGTTTGCGCCCATTGCCTCTTGTCCTGTCACTGGGCATCACTCAAAAGAGCCTGGCTACATCTTCTTTACACCCTCCTTTTCTGCAAAGCTTCTTTCCAGCTGGTCAGCCTCCAGCATATCCTGGTGCCTGGGGTTGTTCCTCCCCAGGTGCAGGACTTTTCACTTCCCCTTAATGAACTTCATGAGATTCCTGTCAGCCCATTTTTCCAGCCTGTCGAGGTTCCTCTGGATGGCAGCATGACCCTCTGGTGTATCAGCCACTCCTCTCAGTTTTGTAATATAAACAAAATTACTGAGGGAACACTCTGCCCAATCATCCAGATCATTACCAAAGATGTTCAAAAGGACTGGACTCAGTATTGACCCCTAGGATACGCTGTTAGTTACTGGCCTCCAACAGGACTTCATGACATTGATTATCACCCTCTGGGCCTGGCCATTCAGCCAATTTATCAATCCACCTCACTGTCTGCTCATCCGGCCCATACATCAACAGCTTGTCTATGAGGATCTTACGGGAGACAGTGTTTTCTGAAGCCCAAGTAGACAATATCCACTGCTCTCCCCTCATCTACTGGGCCAGCCATTTCATCATGAAAGTTAATCAAATTGGTCAAGCACAATTTCCGTTTGGTGAAGTCATGCTGACTACTTCTGATGACCTTTTTGTCCTTCATGTGTCTGGAAATGGTTTCCAGGATTAGCTGCTCCATCACCTTTTCAGGGATTTATATGAGGTTGACCAGCCTGTAGTTTCCTGGGTCCTTCTTCTTGCCCTTCTTGAAGATAAGAGTGCCATTGGCTTTCCTTCAGTCTTTGGGCACTTCTCCCAGTCACCATGATCATTCAGATTATTGAGAATGGCCTTGCAATGACATCTGCCAGCTCCCTCTGCACTCATGAGTGCATCCCGTCAGGGCCCATGGACTTATGCATGTCCAGTTTGCTTAAGTATTTCCTGAGCTGATCCTTTTCCAACATGACAGAGATTAGGCTTGTGCCAGAAGAAATGAAGTCAAAACCCACTATTTGCTAAGCATATATCAGCCTTATCAGGAAACCTTGAAAAGAGCTGTACAGGCTATATTATTTTCTCAGCCTCCTCTGGACTACTTCCTGCAGCCTGTGGGATATAGCTTGGAAAGCAATTTCAGAAAGAACTGCCAAGCCTCTGTTCTCACTGTCCCTCTCTTGGCATTCTCTGTACCCAAAGTAACAATGCTGTTACTTACTATCTCTGTATTTGTCAGAGGTACAGCATGTGCATTTATATTTCTTTGCTTCAAGGCATAGGTAGTCATCCTCAAAGCGTGCACTCTTATAAACATCCTAGAGAGATTTGATGGTCCATGTTGGATATGAAATGTAGGTGTATGCATGTCTTGAAATGAGCTGAAATGCACAGTTTCACTTGGGTGGGAATACAGAAACAAAAGGAAGCCGAAAGCTGTACCTGTATGATTTTTTTAAAAAAGTTCAACAATGGAAATACAGTTAAAAAATAATCTGGAGTTTCTCTGAGAATGTAAATCTTAGGCAATCCACATCTTTAATAGAAGGTACAAGCTGCAAGAATCAAAGCAACAAAAAATAATTCTGTGAAAGGGAGTATAGATATTCCCCTCAAATGTGACTCCAGCAGTTACATATAAAACCTCTTGCTGATGCAGAAGTTTCTTATCTGAAACAGACATTCAGAGGGCACCACAGTAGCAACCAGCGACTTTATCTCTTAAGTTTAGAGGTGTTTATTGTAAGGAAAAGCACTATTGGCAGGAACACCACAGTGTGGGATCAATTTAGCATGAAGCAGAACTAAAGGCAGTGAGGCAAGAATTTTAACATATCCCCCTGGATCTGTGAGAAGTCACTCAGGAGAACTGAATGACATTCTTATGGAAATGCTATTGTCAGCTAAACAATAGCTCTGTGTTCACACTGACCTGACAAAGCCTGTGTGCTGGAAACACCTGAACCAAAAATAATCACTTGTTAATAACTTGTGACTAACCTTTCTAGGTGCTGCTGTCTTTTCAGTCATCCCCCAAAACACGTGCTGAAAACGTGTTTGAAAAATATTATACAGAAACTTTGAAAATGACCTTGTTTGTACAGACTACAGTAGACAATAGATAGGCTTTGAAATTTTTAATTCATGTATTTTGGTGGGAAAAGGGGAGACATTTTGACTTCAATCAATTTGTTCTTATCTAATTTTACAAGACTTAATTAAGTCCTGTTGTTTTAAGAAGATAGACCAAAAACTATGGGGTTTTATAGTGAAAATTTGTATTATGCAATCTGACAGGTGCTGAGAGTGGTCTAAAAATATCTCTGTAAGACTTTGAAAGCTGGGACACTTGGGCACTATTCCTGCTGCCACTGAACTTGTAGCTTTTACAAAATGGATTAGCTTTCACAGCAAGAGACTGAGCTCATACCCCCTTAGCCAATAGTCAAGACACTCTTGGTCAGTGAAAACTGTGAGCTTTGAAACCTTCATCCCTCAGGCTGAGAAG
Organism: Nyctibius grandis; assembly: GCF_013368605.1. Lineage (NCBI taxonomy): Eukaryota > Metazoa > Chordata > Aves > Nyctibiiformes > Nyctibiidae > Nyctibius > Nyctibius grandis. Next base: position 46,887,570 of record NC_090660.1, read on the forward strand.
TGAAGAGGATCTTGGTCTCCATAACTGGGTGTAGAGCTATAATTTCTGAGCCATTAATTGCTGCTTCACTTGGGAAAACAATGCTGAAAGATATATATTTTTTTCTAGCCTGAATCTTGTGATGTATCTGGGATAAAATAACGAGCCATTTCAAGTTGACTGTACTTTTAACAAATTCAGTGTCTTGTCCCATACTCTTTTTATTGGGTTGAGTGTTGTTTTTTTTCTTACCAACCTCTGGTATCAGCATCTTTCTTTCTGTACTAATACTAGGCAAAAAATGACATACCATTTTTTTTAAGGGACTGGTGGAGGTCCCAATCCATGAGTGATGCAGTTATGATGCTGCCGAACAATTTCTGTAGTTGCTTATTCAACACCTGTATCTCCTGTGGATCTATATGTGAGGAAAAGGTCACTGATGTTATTCTACTCCATTAAAATAAGACAAGGAGTTAAAGACATTTCGTATATCTGGATATTAGTCTTTGTGCAACATCTGATGTAATATGCCAGCATAGAAGCTCTATTTATGGCAAAGTTACTACACTCTTTCCTGTCATGATAGTGAGTTGGGGGAGGCCTGTAGGCTATGAAGAGCTCAGCCTCTGATGGCCTGGGTCACTGTCTGCTGCCCATCATTGGCTGTATCTCAGTCTCTCCATTGTTCTTCACAAACAATTTGTACATCTTCAGAAATGTAGTTAAGCGTTCTGAATGGATGCTTTGAGACTGGTCAAAAAAAAAATAATTACAGCATCTGATTTAGTTGAATGTTCACCTGTTTTAAAAAAACATATTTGTAAGGAAGTTTTCTGTATTCCATATTCATGGAAATTAGATGCAGAGTTCCTGTCATACTGATGCAAATTCAGCTTCAATATTTTTCCTAGTTCACCTCTGAAAATGTATCTCTCTGTGTCTCTGTTACTGATCCTTCCTCCTCCCACAAATAGCTCCAAGTAGAAAAGCTATCACATTAAAGTAGTATGGGCAGACATAGATTTGCAATGTCAACAAAAGTGTAAAAGAGCAGCCACTATTTTCAGCATTCTTAAGAGGGAAAAATTAAAATCAGTGGATGGTATTTGTAAGACTGAAAATGTAGCCCTCTGACAATAACTGGCATCATTGGGATTCTACAAAAAGATAGGGGGGTTATCTGCTACTTTAGTTATTGCAGGTATGCTGCTGAGTACATCACTGAAAACCAGAAAAAAGCATTATCATTAGTTCACAGCTCTCAGCAATCACCTCTTATCTGGCTTTTGCTTAATGCTCTCCTTATTTATTTGACTGGGTGCTATGTATGCAGCAAATGACTGCATCAGATACTTAAAAGAAAATGCAGGGCTACAGTAGAAGTTTGACCTTGCTCTGCCTCGTGATGGAAAATTCTAGTTATGTATACAGAATATTGCTGTAATTGGCAAATATAGTACATGATCTACCAGACAATCAAAATTACCTATAGTACATCTTAGTATCCTTGCTAGAATGAAGTGCTGGCTTTCGTGCTGATTATATAACCACAGGATAGCATACTAGATAAAGGATGGTGTGTGGTAGTTTTGGTTGAAGGAGATGTTTTGTGACCCAGTTTTATTTAACACCTATGTTATGACTTCCTGCAGTTTTGGAGGAACACAAAAAGACGCTTTTTGTCTGTTACAGAAATTTAGTCACTAAAAAGTGATACTGCCTTCAGTAACTGATTTTTATTTTTATAGGTATTATTATTTTATGGGATGTATTTAATATAGAGAGTTGAGTCTTTAGAAATAAAAAAATAAATTATAAGATTGGTTAAGGGAGGGAGAAAGGATAGTGGAGAGCTTGGAAAGATTTTATCTGGCATTATTTTTGGAATCAACACTAAAATTAGAGTTTTCTGACTTGTTAAATACAAGATGCTATAGAAATTATTGAAACTGTTTTGCAAGCTGAACTGCTTAATAAAAGAGTTTTATGTCTTCACTGCAAAAGAATACTTTTCCTTTGAGAGAGCCAGTTGAACATAGTTATCCAAGTATAAAATCCTACTAAAGAAAAAATGGAGGTGAATTTTCATCTTAGTCTCATTTGTTAAGATTGACATACGTCTCCTGCCTTCACTAGTTGCACATAAAAATGCGCCCTTGGTCCAATGAATGGGATTAAATAGGACGATTTGTATTATCCAGATGTAAATACATATTTTGGAACATGCATTGGAAATTACAAATCCGAAACTTTCCAGAAGATATTTAAAGTAGTTACATGAGCACATGATGTTAACTAAATGAAAAAAAAAAATCACTACACCCTGTGATACTCTTTTTAGGGAAAATTCAGTTGAATTTCCATAAAAGTAACTTACTGAAAAATCTATTACAACTTGAAGTCAGTCGATGTTCAACTGCTGACAAAATGTGAACTGTATTCCAACAATTAATGGTCTCGTGTCACTTAAAAACAAGGTGTTTCATCAAGCTTTCTATTTAGCAGCTAGGTCTGGGATCAAATTGCTTGTTTTCCAAGTTTTCACCTTTGTAGAGAAAAATTACTTATTAACATCCTTAAATAGAACCTGTTTAAGAAACAAAACCAATTAAAGCTGATAGAGATGTGACTCTGTGCTGGTTTTGGCAGGGTTAGAGCTAATTTTCTCCATAGTAGCTGGTATGGGGCTATGTTTTGGATTTGTGCTGAAAACAGTGTTGATAACAGAGGGATGTTTTCATTATTGCTGAGCAGTGCTTACACAGTCAAGGCCTTTTCTGCTTCTCACACCACTCCACCAGTGAGTGGGCTGGGGATGCACAAGAAGTTGGGAGGGGACACAGCCGGGACAGCTGACCCCACAGACCAAAGGTATATTCCATACCATATGATGTCACGCTCAGCGTATAAAGCTGGGGGGAGAAGAAGGAAGGGGGGGATGTTCAGAGTGATGGCATTTTGTCTTCCCAAGTAACCATTACATATGATGGAGCCCTGCTGTCCTGGAGATGGCTGAACACCTGCCTGCCTATGGGAAGCAGTGAATGAATTCCTTGTTTTGCTTTGCTTGTGTGCACAGCTTTTGCTTTACCTATTAAACTGTCTTTACCTCAACCCATCAGTTTTCTCACTTTTACCCTTCTGATTCTCTTCCCCATCCCACTGGGGGGAAGTGAGTGGCTGTGTGGGGCTTAGTTGCTGGCTGGGGTTAAACCACGACAGACTCCCATGTATAATACTTCTTTCACACCTTGTCTTGATTATCTATGCACATTTTTACAAAAAGCTTCGATTTGTAGCATACTTTCTTCGTGAGGGTTCATAGGAAGGCCACCTGGGGACGGAAAGAGTGCTAAATGAAGTAATTTCATTTTATCGTTTCCTTTTAAGGAGCAAATTATGGCATAGCTCTCTGGTCTGGAATAGCTCAATAACAGGGAAAAGGCTGAGAATATGGTACTTTTTATGTGATTATGGTGTGAATATAAAGGACAACTATTGTCTTGGTACGGTTCAGAATGATCCGAGATGCAGGAATTAATGATTTCCTTGATATGGTGTAGTATTGAGATGTTCTTGCTTTAAAATAGTTTCATATTGCTATTGCCTTTGAAACTCCCTTTTCTGTACACCCCAACTTTATTTCCCTTGGTTCATCTTTGACTTCATGACCTTGAAGGCAAAATCCCTGTTTGCTAATTTGAAATACAATTTTCTGGGAAAAAGGGATTGAGTTTTGGAAGAGGGGTGATGAGGGGGAGTAAAGTGGAGATTCAAGGATTTTACATTTAAATATTAATATGCTTTTGACTTGTATATGCCTATATTTGTTTATGTCTAGATCAGTTACTGAATTAACATATCCAATATTTAATCTAAATAAATTAACACAATTTGTTACTGAAGTAAAAATAGCTCGTGTCAATTTGTCATAGGTCAAGCTATTATTTTGTTTGCATTGCCTTTCCTTTGACCTAGTTTATGCTTCTTACCTACAATAAAGCCAGTTAATTTTACCTATTTAATCTCTTTTTTTCCCCCACTCCTTTTGTGGATTGTTTTTGTCTCATTTTTTCTGGCTTTTTTTTTTTTTTCTTTAGACATTCAGTCCAGTTCAGGGATTAAGGGTTCCTTTATTATTATTATACCATTCACATTATTGCTAAAATTATGCACATTTTGCTACTCTATGCATAGTGCTAATGAGGAGTAAGGGAAAGCAGATGATGACGTTATTCCTGTTCTTCAATAGCATGTGCTTCTCATTTATGCATCTAAGACCTCCATTGCCCCACTTCCTCAGTAGACTTACCCAGACATGCTAAATCTGGTCTTGAAGTTTTCCTGCATTATTCATAGCATCAAGTGGTTGGTTGTTCAGATTGTAATTTACTATAATCAATTTTCTGGGTCTTACAGATCAAAGCGTTTTTAATTATGAAATACAAGGTTATACATGGACTCATCTCTCAGAGGAATGTTAAACCTCCCTAACTTATTTAAATTCCCTTAGAAGCTATTAAACCTATGAACAGGATTAAGCAGTAGCTTTTCAATTATCAGCATGTATTACAAACATTTTTTATTGCTTTCTCCTGAGTAGTAATCCCTTCTCTAGCTATACCTTTCCAAAAAGGTAAGAGGCTCTGTCTCCCTTGCTTTTCTCCATTAGATTTGTGAAATGCCAAAGTGGAATTTTACCTGCACTGCCACTGCCCTCACCACTGCCAATCCAAAGCTGTGTGATAATCCCTGTATTTCCTTTGCAGCTTTAACTGCACAGTGCTTTTCTTGTAAGCAGTTAAGTGTAACTGACTGTCAGACTCTTGAACTCAAGTCAGACGCCATTGTTTTTCCCCCTTGTGAAAGGAGATGGCTGGGATATGAATGTAATGCTTAGCCTGAGGGTGAGTTTGCTTTCTTTGCAGTAGCACTGGTCTGGCTTTCTGAACTTAACTGAGTGACAATATCTGTGAGGGAACCATTCTTGCTTACCATTCATGACTTTTCATGGTGAAGCTGGTGGAAATACCAGTATTCACAACCAAAAAAACATCCTTTGACAGCTTTTTGTTCTTCCTTGCTGACTTGTGCTTATTCCCGTTGATGCTTTCTCATTTCTTCCCTGGTCACTTGTTTTTTCCTTCACAGACTACATCTGACATTCACTGCTCCTTCAGTTCCTTTCCAGCTTCTCTCAGGGAGGCCCAGCTTCAGCCCTGACAGCTGCATGCAAGACTCTGCTCAGCTCTGTGCACAGGAGAGGGACATGCAAAGCTTTTGAGAAAGGGATGATCTTATTGGAACCCTGAGCTCTTCTGGCAGAGAACAGTTCCCCATGTTTGATTTCAAAAGGGCAAGTATCCTCAAATACAGAATAAGTGTCATATATGTTATCGTTAAAATATTTTGTGGAATCTACTGATATTCTTGACTGAAAATATGCATTTGACAGCCCTGAGTATCACCAGTCACCCACTGTAAAGTAACACCACCAGAGACTGCAATCAATTTTCCTGCGGTTGAAGAAGTCTAGCTGTGGCAGTTTAACACAAACTGCCCTCACCTAAGAATTACCATCTCTCTAGTAGAAGAAGCTGAAGTAATATGTACCCAGTTTTCAGCTTCTCCAATTTAGATCCTGCAGTGATTGCATGGTTGTGCTGACCTCAAATCAGGTGGCAATGTGCTCTAGATGCCGGAGGTGACTGAGGAACCAGTGTGATCCCTTCTGCAACTTCTGCAAGGGACTGGGAGTAATTCCAAGAGAAAGAGCCATACGTTTTAAATAGCTGCAGCGGGACCCTCCAGAATTTACAGTGGTTTATAATTAGGAACTATCAAAATAGAAGTCAGATGTCAGTGCAGTATCCATCCAAGTCACTACTGTCATTCTTATCTTGTGCTTTTAGGATTATTATAGTTTAATATATGTGACATGGTGAATAAAGTGTGAATATACTCAATTCAAATTTGAGCTTCCCATTATGTATTACTGGATGTCTTGGCTATTTTAGTATTCTTTGGATAAGCTTCTGAAGCTGACACCAGTCTATTGACTGAGTGGTCTTTTCAGTCCGTATGCACATACAAATATATATACACATATGTATGTACATGTATATGTATATAATGGCAGATGCAAATACTTGGTTAGAATATAAATGACATTGTAACTTAATGACAGGAGTAGAATAACAGGCAGAATACTTGTAATTCCTTTTGCCCATTGAAGATTATGTAAAATTGCTTTTCAGGGACTGATGGTGGAGTGATTAGCAGCAAAGTACAGTACAGTAGGAGGTCATAGAGGTTGAGTCCCCTCCCAGAAATCACTCAGTCTTGAAGGAAGTCTAAATGAGTTGAGCATTAATGCTGCAAAATCTCTCGGCTGGCCACCTGTCTGGGAAAGGCTGAGAACTGGTACTTGTCTGAGATTGGCTTGAAAATGGAATTGAGAGCCCAGTGTTGTGCACTTGAAGACGGGAAAAATAAATGTTGAATCAGGGGCAAGGCAGAATTAAATTTACTTGCTGAAAGTTCCACTTCCTTTAAAACATGTTTTGGTTATGGAAAAAGCAAGATGGTAGTGGGAATTAATTAAAACAATAACAACCCACCCAACACCCACATATCACAGAATCACAGAATCACAGAATGTTAGGGATTGAAAGGGACCTCGAAAGATCATCTAGTCCAATCCCCCTGCCGGAGCAGGATTACCTAGACCATATCACACAGGAACGTGTCCAGGCGGGTTTTGAATGTCTCCAGAGAAGGAGACTCCACAACCTCTTTGGGCAGCCTGTTCCAGTGTTCGGTTACCCTCACCGTAAAGAAGTTTTTCCTCATATTTATGCAGAACCTCCTGTGTTCCAGCTTGCACCCATTGCCCCTTGTCCTGTCAAGGGATGTCACTGAGAAGAGCCTGGCTCCATCCTCATGACACTTGCCCTTTACATATTTATAAACATTAATGAGGTCACCCCTCAGTCTCCTCTTCTCTAAGCTAAAGAGACCCAGCTCCCTCAGCCTCTCCTCATAAGGGAGATCTTCCACCCCCTTAATCATCTTCGTGGCTCTGTGCTGGACTCTCTCTAGCAGTTCCCTGTCCTTCTTGAACTGAGGGGCCCAGAACTGGACACAATATTCCAGATGCGGCCTCACCAGGGCAGAGTAGATGGGGAGGAGAACCTCTCTTGACCTGCTGACCACACCCCTTCTAATACACCCCAGGATGCCATTGGCCTTCTTGGCCACAAGGGCACACTGCTGGCTCATATCTTTAAAGCATATCTTTAAAGCAAAGGAATCAAAAGGAAACAAACCATCAGAGAAGACGGTGGAGTCATGCGGTATCAAATGTTGTAGCACCTACAGCTTTTGGCTTCCAGTGAAATCTGTCATGTGCTTCTGATGTAGCCAAACCAACACCAGGGCAAATACCTTGAAGTGCCTCTACTGAGGTCACTCAAAAAGCAGTGAGGTTAAATGTAAAGTATGTACTAGAGGAAAATAACCTCAAGAATCCTACAACAGGGTTTTTGAAAATACCTATGAGATTTAGGGGGACAAATCTCATGGGTCTTTAATGTCTCATTTGCAGCCCCCTTGGCAGCCTCAGGAAATGTGGCTGAGATTTTTCCCTTGCCAGAGAGGAGCTCCTGAGGCAAAGCAGAATAAAAATGTTCCTGAAAGCATACTTTCAGAGAGAGACAAAATGCACTACCTCCCTGCACATACTCAGCTAGTTTACTGGCAACCAAAAAAAACCTAAATTTGAAAATAATGTAGCAATATTCCATACAGCACGGAGCAGAGAGGATGGGATGATTGTCTGTGCAGTTGAAGTCAAGTAATGGCTTGCTGCCTTCAGAAGTAGGAGTCTTGCTCCTGTTTCTTGTCTCCCAGTTGTGGGATCACACCCTTACACTGAATCTGACATCAGTGGTCACTTTTGGGACCTCATCTAACTCATTAAGACAGTAACAAACACTTCAGGGTTTTTTTTAGTAGTTTTTAGACATTCTAGTAAGTCAAATTGGCTCAGAGGAAGGAGGGGAGGGAGGTTTAGGCGTTGGACCAGATGACGTCCAGAGATCCCTTCCAACCATTCTGGGAGGGGGAGAGGAATTTGATGCAGGAGGTGTGTTTGGGTGGGATGAAAAACTATGGGGAGGGAGTAGAGAAGGACTTTCACTTTCAGCAGCAGTGAACTGGTATGTGGGCTTCTCCTGTTTCTTGAAACAGTACTTAATGAAAATGTGTATCCTCACACCTCCTTGTTGTTCCAGCTCCTTGTCCCTGTTTGCATAACTGTCAGCTGAGACTGGAGGCTCTTCACAGCATGGATCTTGTTACTCAGTCTGTCTGTAAACTGTCTACCATGGTGCTAGGGCTACAGAACTGTTTATGAACAGTAATAATATACCTGTCACACGCTCCAGTAAGTGCTCACTTTATGTCCTGCCATGATTTGCTTTTTTTTTTTGGTAGGGTGTTATTCAAACTTGCCTTTTTTTGGCTAGCAGCTGCACTTTGAAATAGTTGAGATTTTGATGCAATATTATTTTAATCATTAGTTATATTATAACTATTATATATTTCCTCATAGCTTCTGCATTTCAGCATACAAAGAGAATGATTTGATCTCTAAGCCTTTTCCAGTTTGCAGTGGTTGGCAGAAAGCTGACCTCTATACACTGACCATGTTCTCTTGGGTATTGGAATTCAATAACATTGAATTTCAAAGGGAATTTGTTCAATTCCTTTCCCTCTCCCACCTTCAAAATTATGCTGCCACTATTTTACCATAAACGCTTTCAGACAGGCAAGGTCACCTGACTCACTTTCATCTGGTCACTTGAACCGAATGACCCTCGTTTTACTCTTTGCTAGATCTGACAATTGTAAGGTATTTGAGGAAAAGGCATAATGCATAATACATAGTGCGCTTTCATGATCTCTTATCCCTGGCGTGCCCTAGAAACTTTGCTGAGTTTGTGAGACTCTCTGTGCTGTCTCTATTGCAGTGAGCGGTGAGGTTCTTTGTTTTCTGCCTTCAGTCATGTAGTAAAGAGAGTTCAGAGTGCATTTTCCTGCCCTGTACCAAAAGATTTTAGGTACAAAATTAATAACTATCCTATAAGCCTGCCTGACCAGAATTTGCTCAGCACCACTTTAAGTCATGAAAGCTATTGTAGTGCAAATCAAGGCACTTTCCTCTTGTCACCCATTCCCAACCCTTCCTTCCCCCCCCCCCGCCTTAAAAGGTTAGAGAGGAGAGAAGTAAGAATGAAGCAATGGCTTCACCCTGTCCTTACATCCTTAAGGAATAAGGACTGTGGGGCATGAAAGGAAACATCAGCTGAGGTTGGCAACCTATCTGTGAACTCAGGGGGCATGCTTTACACTTTGGGGATGTCCTTTTTCTACAAATGTACGTTTCCTGTATTTGTAGTGGTAAGAGCAAAGCAACAGTAGTCCACCAGGTCTTCCCTGCAGACAATGTTAGTGGTGATGTGTTGCTGTATCCCTTCCTCTTGCCTTTCTTCATGTCTCTCCTTTGATGCTAGTATCATAAAATCAGAGCCAAGGTGATTTAAACTGCTGGTTCTTATAGAAAGAAAGAACAAGAGAAAACACACCTGAAGTATGACTGGGTACAAGTTAGGTAACTGGTGACCTGAGACAGCATGCACAGCATGAAATGTTTTTTTTAAGTATACACCGAACCATTTTTACCTTATCTTTGTGTAACAGTAATGTCTGTAAAGGCTTATGAAAACATGAAAAGCTGACTAGAAGAGAAAGCATAGGAAATTCTCCTTTCTCTTCCCTTCTCAGTAGACTAGAGGACTGCATGAGTGGTGCCTAGATTGAAGCCCTTATGACAATAACAAAATGGGACCAATGTGTACAACAAAATGCAATTAATGCTGAAAACATACTTCCTTTAGCAAAGAAAAGGGCATCTATTTGTACAGATACTTGCATACCAGCAGTCAGTAGCATCGTACATTTCATTAATATGACTTTTTGTACAAATATGCCACAAAAAGCCACTATCACATTACTGACTCGGGAGTTGAACTGTGTATCAAGGTAGGAAAGGTTGATGTGGAGCTGATGGACTCTCTGTCAGGTATTGCCTGAGCCAGAAGTCCTCAGCAAGAGGTGTAAATATGTTCTTTGCAGGCATGCCTGTCTGAGTGCATGTACAAAAGACCTCATTAGAGATAGATGCTGGGAGTAAGATGCAGATAGACAGGGTTACATGAGAGGAAAGTGAAATGTCTAATTGTGAAGAGGGAGGCAGAGAAAGCACTCCCCATAAGGATGCTCCCAAAACATCCTGTTTAAATAAATAAATATAAATAAATAGGTGGTATAAATATACCACCTAAAGGTGAATCTATACTACAGTGGAGGAGTGACTTGTATATGTAGCTTTGCAGCCAGTAGCTTTTCCTGGTTAAAGGAGCTGATGATTGCAGTGAGAGCAGCATGGGTTCCTAAATATAAGCCTATGGAAATGTTTGGATATATGAGGGGAGAGGCAGAAGAAAGCCCATGGTGCTGAATCCTCACTGAATTTATTGACTGAACAAACCAGTTAAAAATTAGCCTGGCTATATCCTCAGGTTGAAATCAGACCTTCCAGTAGCTGCAATGACTGGTGGTACAAAACTTAAGCATGAGTGGCTAGTGAAACTGTCCACAGGAGTACACAGGAGTCCGTAGTCAAGGGGAAAAATTAGATTCAAAAGTACAAATCAGGTTTAAACAAGTGAAGATTAATAAAGGAGGATTATTAAAGGGGAAAAAATCCATCCACAAAAAGGAACAAAAAAAACACTGACGTGTAGAAGAGCAGCAATAGCTCTTATATGTCCTCATTTGTTGAAATAAAAAGGGCTATACATCAGAACATGCTAGTAGCAGACAGGTAATTGTCTCCTGTCATAAGCTAATGCATATACAATAAGCAAAACTTGGAGGTTTTGTAGTTGTTTGTTTTTAAATGGCTTTGTTCTCTTCCAGTCAGTCAATGATTAATGTGTACTGTTTGGGTAGAAGACATACTGAATATGGTGGAATAATGGCAAACTGCAAATTATTGTTATAAAAACAACAGCTCAGATTCCCAGTGTAAATTCCATCTCTGGCCCTAGGGCTGGGAATCTTAACTAGGTGTGCCCAAACACCTCCTACCTACCCATAGGAACCCCAAGGACAGGGCCACAAGGGGAATGGACTATGTGGCTCTTAACCAGCTCTGGCAGATACCATGTTTCCAGTCTATTACACAGCTGCAATTATGTCATGCTCTCTTAAAATGTTGTATTGTTCATGAATATTTAGATGAGAAGTAACTCATGCTGCTGACAAGTGTATTTCTGTAATGAAAAATAACAACGGAACATGTTTTTTAATATGGTGTAAACGCTAATTTGATTTTACACCTAATTTTTAGGTGTAAATGCTAATTTGATTTAGAAAAAGCCAGCTGGTAACAGGATAAAGGTGTTTCGAGCAGCTCAGAGCACTTCCTAGAAACATTTGTAAACACGTCTTCAGGAGGTATGCAGCCTTCTTAGAAATGGCATCAGAGCTCTGATGAATTAACATTGTCTTTTGCTCTGACAGAAAGACTCTTGTGAATGGTATTCAGAAGAATGATAAGTGTAATAGAAGTAGGTCAGCTTGGCAAATAAATAACCTGACTTACCCATAGGCCTTGATTTGCTGGCATTTTGAGATTCTGGGCCAGCATTGTACCAGATCTTCTCATCCCATATCATATTTAATCCATACTCTTTTTTGTAGCTTGTCAAAGATTTATATTTGATATACTGTGCATATAAAAACTAATATTCCAGTGCTGAATTTTTTTAGTAGCTAGTTTAACTTGATTCACTATGACATTCCCGTGTGTAACGACATCTTAGCTACCAGTTTCACATCATTAATTATGATATTGCTCTGTACTGTGACAACAGGCCTAAATTAAAACTTGTTTTAAAATGTATAAACTGACATCTCTCAGGGTCATTTATTCCATGAAGTAATAGATATTGCAGGCATGAATTAAATATCACTCCAAGTTCTGTGTTTTGCTAAAAATCTTTTTGGAGTAATAGCTGTTGGACAAACAGAAACAAAATGGATGTGAGGACTTCTTTTTCTTTTTCCTCTCCACCCCAAACCAATGTTTCAAAAGCATCAAGAGCTGTGAAAAGATTTTTTATCTTTCATTGAAGAATTCTACTGAATGTGACCTTACATCATCCACTTAAGCAGATGGCTATAAAGTGTGTTCCAAAAGTCTTTCCACAGGAATTTAAGCAGACACAGGCTTAGGAATTTAATCTAAATTGTTTAGGATTAACTACAAAAAATAATCATGATCATTTTATCCAGTGAATAATGGATTTCCTTAATCTGATTTGAAAACTGGATGCAACAGCAGTACTTGCTGGTTTTTTACATATGGCAAAAATGGTCTGTATGAAAAAGTGCTCTGATTGTGTGATTTCACCTTTGTTATGTTGGTTTCACTGTTTTCCACATTATTTTGGGCATACATTTTTTTGAGAGAAACAATAGCTTCCTGCTCCCTTTACTTTTCAGCAGCGCAGGTATCTAACAGCTCTTTGCTCCTTTTTTGCAAAGGGACACGCATTTGGTTTGCTAGCAGATGGTCTTTTTTCTCTACAGTGCTAATCAAACTTTGATACATTTGGATTTGCACAAGGGAAAAGCTGACAAGGCTGACTGAGCGCATCTGCTTAGCTGTTTCTTGCAGTTCCTTAGAAATGACTCAATATTCACTTAAGGCTGAAATGCTGGAACTGGAGAGTCAATATGGTGGCAAAAAAAGCAGATTCTGCAATCAACTAGAGCAGAGAGGCTGCTCATGTATTTCAAAATAACACTCAGGTTGATGACATCAACTCCTTTTAATTGGTGAATTGCAAAATTACTGTTTAGCAGCATCTAAGCAACATCCTGTTTGTGAAAAACCCATGTAACCGAGGAATTCCACTTGGCTTTTCTGAAGTGGGTTATTTTATAAACAAGGCCGTCTCAACGCGTGTTCTTCAAACCTTGGGTATTTCTTCAAAGCATGTTTTGATACGTGTGGAAGTTCTGCATATAGAGAGTTTTCAGAATTGAGGGTCAAATCCAACTCTTAATGCAGGACTTGATTCAGCAAGAATGGCAGGAAGTAGTCTTTCTGTGTGAATAAATGCTGTATTTTTTGTATGGTTTTTTTTTTTTTAACTTCTCACTGGTAGGGGGAAAAAAGCACATATCTTAGCTTTCTGCTAGGCTCTCCTTAGTGCCTATGTCAGTAACATATATGATATCTGAGGTGCTACCAGCAGCGCTCTATTTTGCTGGCTATACTCCACTTTGCATCCAGATATTGTGCTTTCTGGTCACTTATACTGAGGAAAACCAAGCTTTTATCTTTTCACTTTTTTTTCCTTTCTACTTCGTGTAACAACATGTGAGAGACAATGAGTTCCAAGTATTTTTACTAATGTACACACAATTTTACAAGCGTACACACTAAGTGTACAGAAAAGTGTTATGCAACTCTAGCTTTTCACTTGTGGAAACAGAAATTCAGCCTTCTCAGTGGTAAAATGGCATCAATGATCTCTTCAGTGGCCCAGTTCTTAATTAGCACTACTTGATATAAATGCACATCCTTCCACAGGGGAAGGTCAACACTGCAACAGGGAAGTTCAGTTCAGTTTAGCATCGAAAAATAGTTTGAGAACACAATGCTGAAAACTGTTCCCTTAGTTCCTGCAAGGCATCCATCATCTGGGGCTTCCTTGGCATATCTCTTCTGACTGGTCCAGAAAAGACGCTTGTAGGGGGACTTATGTTAATAAATAACACCTATTCTTTTGTTAACTGAAGACTCTCAGATGATTTCCAAGAGCATTTCTGGCTCATTTTTATGTCTAGATTCTGCCCCCAAGTGGGTAGCTCTGCTTACAAAGTTGTTTGTGACCAGGGAATGTTTTAATACTCTAATAATTAGAGAGAATATGTAAAGAATCTGAACAGAAGAGGTAAAACATGAAAAGAGCGAAAGGTGATGATAAGAGAAAACAGCATCTGAGTGTATGATGGGTGTAAAGGGTCTCTTCTTTCCAGTGACAGGAGCTCAAAGTCATTCATGTGCTTTGGAATGGGCTCATCCTATATAAATACTTCAGTATGTTCAAACTGATCTCTCTAAGTTAGCAATTTAAAAAGAAAATTAAAGGGGCAACACAGATAATGAAAATTTTATTATTGATCAGGAAAGTTAACTGGATAATGCTGGAGTGTACTGTTTGTTGGATTTAGGAAAGCAGCATTTGGCTGATTTTCTTGGTGCTCTTTTTTCCTTCTTAATTTATGTTCACTTCGAATGGGTGACTCCAATCAACTACATGAAAAATAAGATGTATTTTGCAGGACAGGAAAAATTCAATAAGCGTCATCAACATATTACAAAGCATTCTTGAAACAACAATACTAAAGAAGGACGATTACAGGACTGGCTTGGTGTTTCTCTGTATGACTATGTAGACCATACTTAGGCAGTGGTCTCAAAACCACAGTTTTACCTGAAGTTACTAGAATATGAGAGGAGGCAAGGAAGACTGACTTTTGAGACAATTTTTGTTTTCCTTGCTTAACTAGATTTTAGAGCAAGATATGAGGAACATTTGGTTACTTCAGGCTGCAGTTAAAAAAAAAGTCAACATTGAGACGACTTGCCCACTGCCGTGGGCTTGGGCAGCTAGCTGCTTATGGGGTTAGTATCTCAAGTGACCTGTGCAACAATGTTTCCCTTTATCCTAGAAAATAATACATATCCAAGATACTAACAGTATGGTTAGTTTTTTGTTTGTTTGGTTGGTTTGGTTTGTTTGTTTTGGTTTTTAATTTCAGTGCAGCATTCATAACTCCAATTGTTATTTGGATGATTTTGGTCCACTTTTAGTCATCATAGGTCTGATTTCAGTGCAGTAGCATTACAGGCAAGTATTACTGGAATATCTTATATACGTCACTTTAGCAAGATGGCTATATTTATACTGATAAGTGAAAATAAAGCATGGTAAATTTTTAGTAAGGCATTTTCTTTCCCTTTCCATATCAAGTCCTCCTAACATCCTAAAATTCATTTACTATGCTGAATTCTTTGTTTGGTAGACACTCATTCTGCAACAACTTAAGATAAATAACATGTTCTTCACTTCTTAGTATATATATATTTCAATAATATATTTTTATTGGACTGATACAGTTTACCTAATACTCCAATATTTTTTTTTTATTTGAAGTGATATAGAGAAAATCCATTAAATGGAGAAACTATTACAGTTTCAGGCATTGTTTTTTCTTTATTGCATAGTGGTACCATTACTTAAGCTGGCATTTTTTGGAAGATGGTGTACTTTAATCCCTCATCACTAATCAGAGATTTGGGAGCTCTGTATCTGCAAGGGAGAATAATCCTTTCAGTACATCGTATTTGTGATATTTCTCTTTTATCAGTTATGACATCACTTTGTGTCTCATATAATGTCACGATAAAATCCAACTTTCCTTATAGTGGTTGTATACATTGCTGCATCTAAAGCTACAGGATTTAGGTTATGGAATAGCCCAACAGTATCAGTGGAAAAATAAAACTAAATAATTTTGCTTTTTTTGCTAGCATGAAATATAAAAAATGAAGTTAAGGGACAGAGGTGAAGCAGCTGTGTTATCTAGAACCTATGGCAAGCTGGCATTCCCTTGCTGCTTGAATTCAAGCATTACATCATTTGGCTGTTATTCATCAATGGTGACAGACCATTTTCCATGATATACTATTTTTTTAATATAAGCCATAATATCTGTGTCGGGCTGTCAGATATGAGCTAATTTTATGATGCATGTATCCCTCCTTCCTTATAAATGTCCAAATTGATCCATATTTCCACAGTAGAGAAAATCGGAAAGTTCACATATCAAAAAACAATTAAAGTTTGAGCAAAGTGGACTTTTCTCGTTGAAGTAAAGCAGACAATGGCAAGTTTTGTCACATCACTGTAGAATTGTGCTATACAGTGAAAGTCCCTTAGGTGATGTAAAACTGATGTTTTACCTTCTCAGAGCATTATTTATGGATAATGACGTCATGCATAACCGGTTCTCTCTGCAATTGTAGTTTGTTCTAGAGATTTTCTTTAGCTCAGACTAAATTAATATGCAGATATGTACTGTGTGCTGTCTAAACAGCTACTGTTCACCCACAGACGTCACTGCAGATCAGGGTCTGGGAAATGAGTAGCTTTTTTTAGTCTTTTGCACACAAAAGTGTAGGAAGAACAATGAGAGTGCAAA
Organism: Nyctibius grandis; assembly: GCF_013368605.1. NCBI lineage: Eukaryota > Metazoa > Chordata > Aves > Nyctibiiformes > Nyctibiidae > Nyctibius > Nyctibius grandis. The sequence goes on from NC_090660.1 coordinate 46,903,959, forward strand.
ACCTGCAGGTGGATTTCTTTAGTAGTAGTACAATAAGCAGTAAGTTCAACCAAATATTGAAAGAAAGATGCCCAATATCTAACGGATGTGGTCTTTAAACAGTAAAGGAGAATGGGATGGGAAGGAAAAGCATCCATCCTCCTCCTTTATAGCAGCTTAACATGGATGCTCTGTAATGTACAAACTTACGTAGCAAGTACTGGGTGTGAGTGATGCCTCTCTTTAGCAAAGCGAATCCTGTTGTAAGACATGATTACTCTTACTATGAGTTAGTAGAGTTTGCCTTGGTTAAATTCAGATTTGGACCATAGTTTTACTTGTTCTTCTGCAGGGGTGGAAGACACAAGAGTGCCTGTGATCTTTCCTGGCATATTCCTGTAGCAAATGTCTGTTTGTGGTCTACTATAAATTTTATGTTTGGTTTTGGGTGATGGAAAGTGTTATAGGGATGCAGTGGGTTCTCTATAGCCTCTCAGTACTAAAAATCAGTTCCATGCATGTGATTTTGGAGGACTGAGCTTGATGGCCCTAGTCCTTCTTCTCTGATGTTCCTTTACTTTGGATTAATGGACACCATAACAAATAGAAGGGGTATACATGGATAGCTCAGATGTGAATCTGCTACAGAAAGTGTGTTTGTTTATAATGTCCCTCTATAAATAGAAGAATGACTTAGGAAGTAAATTTCTGAATACTTATCTTTAAATAATGTGTCGAAAATGTTTGAAATGTAAGATTAAATCCATGATGGGCTATTTGGTCATGTTTTAGTAGTTGAAGATCTCCTTAGCTCACAGTTAGTATGTAAGCTGGAAAGGAATGAACTCAGAATTGCCTGCACTGTCACAGATTTTCCTCACAATTCCAGCTGATGTCAAAATCTGAAATAAAGCTAATTCCTTGCTTCTCACCCACTGGGACAATTTGGGACAATACTATAATTCGTATATGTGTATTATGCACACACATGCATTTAACTTATCTATAAACTCTATCTATCTGTGTATGTGAATTCATATTTGTAGATGTGGCAAAGGTGCTAATCCAAATGCAGTCCAAATTCATGCCTGTTGTAAGAACATGTCACATCCAAGCATTTCAGAGCTAAAATTCTCCTGCAGAATCTATTAGGGTACTAGGATTTTAAGAACTTTAGAGGACTCTCTGAGATAGGATGAGAAGAACAAGTGAGCCTTAAAAGAGCAATAACTGATAGCTTTTCAACAGGCATTGGCCTAATAGTCTGAAGACTCATGTTCCTTCTTGGAAATGGAGACTATATGCTCTGGTTTATGAAGAAAGTATGAAACCATATTTGTTAGAATCCAGTTACCTGTACAACGATAATCTTCTGAATACAAGTGGAGTGCAGCAGTCTTCAAGAGCATGGAAATTACCTCTATACCCTCAATTTTGCTAAAGAAATATGAAATGTCCATATAAACAAGAGCTAGCCCTAAAAAAATTGCCCTTGTAACTCTCTATGTAGAAATTATGTCATCTCCATTTAACAGATGAGGGGAACTGATATGAAGCCTCATGCAGGAAAATGCTCAAGCAAGTACCTATCTTTAAGCAGCTTTCTGAGCTTATCTTTCAAGAGCTTAGACTGTAATTGACTGAAAATCTATAGCATTGTTGCCTCTTGAAGCACATTTCCTGATTGCATTCATACACCATAATCACAGGACTTTCCTATCTTAGTAGAAAGTTGGTTGTCTCCGTATCTGCAATTACTTAACATACCCTGACTAATCTTGAGGCATATGGAGCCAAAGGCGAAGGGGTATGAAGATTAACAAATAAAACATTTATGAAGTGTAATTCAGCAGCATGTGCCATTGTATCTGTAACACATTTGGTATTTGAACAGAATCTTAGATCAGAATTTTGGAGATTATGTAAGAAAATTCCAGGAGGATAAAGACATGTTGTCTGTTGAGTTCTGTATCAAATATCTTTTCAGGCCAGCACAGAGAAAAAAATCTTTTTGATTGAGACACCAACCTATCAAGCAAACTATGAGTTTGAGGGTCAGGAAAACATTGCCTTATCTGGACTATGGCAGCTGCATATATATTTTATTGTTTCTGATATTAAATCAGAAGCTATGTGGAAGGATAAAACCAGTCTTATGTAAAAGGGTCAGGGACAGTGGTCTGCTCAATGAGCTTGTTTTTTTGCAGCAACACCACTCATAAATTTGCAAAAAGGCAAATGATGTAAATTATCTATAATATAGTGTAAGTGGATTCATAACAAAACATTCTAAAACTTTGAGGAACATGCTATAACTAAAACCACAATGAATATATTTATGATCATGCATATGATATCAGCAGCTGAAATGAGACTTCAGGAGTACTGTTGTGAATGTTTAAAAGCATTGGTGTCATGTAAAAATATACATATCTTTCTATATTAATCTTTCATTCCAATATGCAGCTTTGAAGTGCTGGGGGCTGGGGGGAAGGCAGTGATTGTATATGGCTGGCAACAGAGTCTGCTATTGCCCAGAGGCATAGTGTGAAGAAAGAGTGGATGTGAAAAGCAGCAGCTAAGATCTCTGGCAACAAGTATCAGCTCCCTAAAACACTTTTTCTTAACCCCCTTCACATAAGTGATTGGGGCAGTGGGATGGCTTTCCTCTGTTAACTAGAGGTTGTCAAGGCCCTGTGTCTTAGAAACTTCACAGCTCTTAAAGCAGTGAGGCTGGAATGCAAACCAGGGCTCTCATCTAGGCTTATGCACACAAACGCACAATGACAACATTTCCATTTAACAAGGAGCACCAGAAGCTCAGGTCAGATGTATCCCACTTTTAATTGCTTACCCTGATTTTATTTAGTTCTTTAGGGTATTAAGCAGTTAATCACATCTTAATACCTCAAGCTGGACATTCATAAAATAATGTGCTGTTCCTGACCATGTGGGAAAACCCCAGAATAAGTGACCTCCCTATTTGCTACGTCATAAATGCAAAGATGGAATCCAGTCCTTCCCTGCGCTATCTCACCTTAGGATTGCCACCTTTACCTGCAACACCTTTCCTTATTGTCTCTGCACCTCTATGCAACAGTAGGATAAAAGTCCTGTAGATGACAGTCTCCAACTATTTGTGATATTGATTCATTTCCAAAACCGAGCAGGAAAAGCACTCCTGTCATCACGTGGTTGAAGACTGATAAGTTAGTACAGGACGGATTTTTCAGTCAGTCAAATATAGGAGAAAGCATAGCTGGGGGATGTGTTAGCTTAGTGTGGGAGAGGAATCTAGGAGCACTTCAAAACTCCAGATTTGGAGGGTGGTTCAACCACAGTAAACTTTACAAGGCCTGAAGTGTTCCAGCATGTCTTTTTCTCTATCCACTGGCAAAACTTTCACCTTGTCCTTCAAATGGGTGTCTTCTTTCATCCATGATTTGTTCTGACCTTGGCACTGATAGTGTTGCATGAGGAGAAATAGTAGGGAGCTATATTTGAATACTGCAGGATCTGAAGTCCCTGCCACCTGGGCCATTTCCCTCATGGTAATGTGTGACTCTGCTTGTACTTTCCAAGACCATTCCCATATACACCTTTCTCATACAAAGAGTTTCTCACTGTAGCAGGAGCAATTTATTTTAGATTGAATAATTTGATTACCTCCCTACAGCTGTCACAGGCCGTTTGGAGCATGACTTTTAAGAGGACCAATGGCAGGATAATTCTTATGGCAGCTTTCTTAGGTGATTCCACTCCCTTGCCCAGTGGTTTAAGTTTGTACATTCTCCACTTGGCTGCATGCATGTGTGGGTTTTAATATCCATAGGTGTTACTTCCATGAGATGTGTCTAGTTTTTACATATATGAAATATTTATATATGTGTATTTTGTGCTGAAATCCTGCTTAGTTCTTTTAAATGGTTTTAACAGAATGACAGGAAAGTGCTTCCAGTTTTCAGTTCAGGAGAATGTTTTAGTATTTGATAAATTCTATGTAGAAGCTTAAGCGCTGGCATGAATAAGAATGAAAGCAAGCAGTTTCACGAAACAGAAACATGCAAGAAAATGGCAACGGTGTGACTAGTACTAAATTCAGCTAATTGCTGCATGCTTTGCTATTGATACAGAACGAAATACTGCCCCACTGATGTATGTTAAAATTTAGACCTGTTGCGGGCTGGGCTTTGACTCATTCAGGTGAGTTACTTGGAATGACGTTTTTATCTTCAATCTCTACATCTATGTGTTTATTTATCTTTTTTTTTCAGCAAGTGTTCAGATTGTGCTCCTGTGTACTACTTGATAATATTTGCTTAGAAGTTTCTCTCTGATCTATGAATTAATTTGGTTTATAACATTCATATTCCTATAGCTCCAGATTCCTTGCAGAGTTCTTAGGAAAAATATTTTCTTGGTTACAAGAATTTTACATGGTAATGACACTGAATATCTGTATTTTAAACATTTTTATAATGTGATCTTATCTAAGAGATTTTAGGATTTCCATTTCTTGCTTCTAAAAAAAAGGCAGGGTGGGGGGGGGAAGGGGGAGAAAGGGTATTGTGTTTTAGAAAGGATCCTTAAATTGAACTAAAAGAAATGTCTTAGAGCCTATAAACTGTAATGGTATTTATACTACTACATTTTAATGTCTTAAAATTTTCCATTTTTCTTCACTTATTTTTTCAATCACACTGTTACATTCTATATTATGCAAACCACTGTGTATCTTTCATACTTGGTTCATTTTGTTTTACTCCTAAAATGAGTTTTATTTTAAAATCTCATCCCTATTGCCTTTTTGGTGGTTGTTCCCAATGTGTGAGGAAAGAACTTGCAGTATCAGGCTGTGGAATAGCCCCCTGGAATTAGCTGCATAAACAACAATTTATCCATGGCTCTATCCCCAGAGTGTGTTTATCTTGAATAAGAGCTTTGAGGAACAATTAGCATTTTGTGTTATAAAGTATCATTTCTCCTGTTTTGAACTCAGTGAACTTTTTTGAGGAATTTCACTTAAAAGTATCTACAGCTTAATACACTCTGAGTGCTGCAGAGCTTACTAAATGTAGAGGGCGAGACACAGAACTGATGTTGCAGTTCATTATAAAGAGGGAGCTTAAGGGTACAGGATACTTTTTGTCCTTATTTCAGCAGCTATGCTCCACCAACCTCCTAGTGTGTTGTTCTGAGCTAAATGCAAAGTACTAGCCAGTGCATTTTCCCGTTTTACAAACCAACGACAAGGGCTTGAGCTGCAAGCTTTTGCCTATCTGGGGGCAGCAGCAATGATTGCTTTTGTAACTGTGTTTTGATTAAAGCTTCTAGAAGCTCTTTGAGCTTGATTTGATTTACTGCTTTTTCTACATTTCTCTATGTAAAGGTCCTTTAAGATGAATATCCCTATTCTCTGCAAGGGGTATTGCTGGTGAGTTCACTCCTAGCTGAAGGTGTGTACAGCTGAGCTAAGCTAACGGCTTTTTGCTGCCCAGAAGGGCAATCACTCCCTCCCCAGTGACAACTCATTGGCATCTCTTCTTTGAACCAGTTCAGCTTGCTGTCCCGGTAGGACATGGTTTCCTTTTTCCTCTGGGCAAATGAGTTTTCTGCTGGTTTAGTTAATTGAAAGAGCTTGGCAATGGGCAGCAGGTCCAATGAGCGCCTGAAATGTTGCAAGAGAAGTGGCAGCAGCACATAATTCAGGGAAGGGCAAGTGTCAGGGAATGGGGGAAACTGCGGCATGGAAAGCTGTCTGGGAAGCCATTGGTTTATAGTAGGAGCACACTGAGTCCCAAACAGGCCTACCAAGTATAGCACAGAGCTGACTTAAAGCTCTTTTACTCCTTTCCTTATTCAGCCTCGTCTGTAGTGATGAAGTATAAGAGAATCAATCGTATGAAAATATTTTGCAATCTTAGTCAGGGCTGATTCAGAAAAACACATCTGCTTCTTTAACCTCCTCTTCTCCACAGGAGGGTCAGTCCAACCTTGCTTCACACCCTCCTTCTCATAAAAAACCCTGTTCCATGGATTAGAGCTTTGGCCATGGAGGTGTGATAGGAGTTGCATACCCCTTGGGTCACAGAAGCAGTAGTAAATATTTTGGGTTTTTTTAGAGATGGAATTCACAGTGGCTGTTTTGTTTCATTCTTATTCAGCTCTATTTTATTTTTTTCTTTTCTGTTTTCCAATGCACATTATTGGGCTTTACTGGCACACTTCCTTTCACATCAATGGGAATTACAAAACTCAACCTGAATCTCTGAAAGCACCCATAGAAATTACTTTTCTTATTGCATCTTATATGAAATACAGCAATGCTGCCTTTTAAAGAATAGTTCTCTGACCTAGGGACTGGGTTTTGGCAAAGAAATTACATTGTCTTATTTTCTTTCTCTGTTCTGCCTTCTTGCAGATATTTGAGAGAAATCAGGACTTCGAAAGAATCAGATAAATTTGAACTCTCCAGGTCAGTCATTTTGTGCTTGGATTCAGTGCACTTGACTGAACAAGTAAAGAATGTAAAATCAAAACAAGAAACCCAGTATTATCTATATATTCTATTACATTTTTCATTATAGCAAAAGCTATCATGACTTGATGGGAAGATACACTGCTGCCTGTATTTCTCCTCTTTGTTGTTAGTATCTGCTTTCTCGGTGGTACACAAATATCCTGATAGAAATTGCACAAAACACAAAAACTGTTCTTAGTATTATCCACACATTAAATAGAGAAAGATCTAATTAGAGTAGTTCTCTATTGTCAACTTCTGATCTAATTAGAGAAGTTTATTCAGCAAGTCTTGTGACACTGTCTCCCACAACATCCTCATAGGAAAGCTCAGGGAGTGTGGATTAGATGAATGGACAGTGAGGTGGATTGAGAACGGGCTGAATGGCAGAGCTCAGAGGGTTGTGATCAGTGGTGCTGAGTCTAGCTGGAGGCCTGTAGCTAGTGGTGTTCCCCTGGGGTTAGTACTGGGTCCAGTTCTGTTTAAATTATTCACCAGTGATCTGGACAAAGGGACTGAGTGTACTCTCAGTGAGTTTGCTGATGACACAAAACTGGGAAGAATGTCCGATACACCAGAAGGCTGTGCTGCCATTCAGTGAGACCTGGACAGGCTAGAAGGCTGGGCGGAGAGGAACTTCATGAAGTTCAACAAAGACAAGTGTAGGTTCCTGCACCTAGGGAGGAATGACCCCATGCACCAGTACAGGCCAGGGGTTGACCTGCTGGAAAGCAGTTCTGCGGAGAAAGACCTGGGAGTTCTGGTGGAAAACAAGCTCACCATGAGCCAGCAATGTGCCCTTGTGTCGAAGAAGGCTAATGGTATCCTGGGGTGCATTAAGAAGAGTGTGGCCAGCAGGTCAAGGGAAGTTATCCTCCCCCTCTACACAGCCCTAGTGAGGCCACACCTGGAGTACTGTGTGCAGTTCTGGGCTCCCCAGTTCAAGAAAGATAAGGAGCTACTGGAGAGAGTCCAGTGGAGGGCTACAAAGATGATCAGGGGACTGGAACATCTCTCTTATGAGGAGAGGCTGAGGGAGCTGGGTCTGTTTAGTCTGGAGAAGAGAAGACTAATGGGGGATCTTATCAGTACTTAGAAATACCTTAGGGGTGCTTGTCAAGAGGATGGGGCCAGGCTCTTCTCAGTGGTACCCAAAGACAGGACAAGGGGCAACAGGCATGAACTGAAACATGGGAAGTTCTGTCTGAATATGAGGAAAAAATTCTTTACTTTGAGGATGACAGAGCACTGGAACAGGCTGCCCAGGGAGGTTGTGGAGTCTCCTTCTCTGGAGATATTCAAGACCTGCCTGGACACGACCCTGTGCGACATGCTCTAGGGGAACCTGCTTTGGCAGGGGGTTGGACTAGATCTCTAGAGGTCCCTTTCAACCCTAATCATTCTGTGATTCCGTCTATTTTATGGTGCACAGTACTCCTATCCTCTCTAAAGATAACCAGAAATGTCTGCCTTTATACTGCAAAACATCACAGAAAGGATATCATTAAAGCAGGGTTTGTATAATTGTGAACCATATGATTTAGGAATGGAAGAGCTGTTTGAACTACACCTATATCTTGCCAAGATTGAATTTTCCAATTGGACTGTTTTCCTCAGGGAACGTACTATGAACATTTCTGGAATTTATACTGTGCTACTATAAAGCACATATTGTATCCATTTTCTTCTCTAATCAAACTACTTTTAATTACATGTGATCTAGGAAGTTTATTTGGTTCTCTAACTTACGTTCCCATAATTGTAAGCAAGTGATTTTCTCCTTGATCATTACAAACCTTACAAACAAGCACTATCTTTATGTTCTCTGTTGATTTAAATCTTTTTTGTTCTTTCTTTTTGTTTGCCTCTAGTTCAGAGTTTTTACTTTATGCATAGTAACAGATATCTAAGGACTTTTCTCACTGCTGAAATATTAATTGGCCAATCTGGGTCTCCCTCACTGCTGCATCCCTGATGAGGTGTGAAAACAGTAGCTTTTCCCAACCAGGCTATAACCCTGTTTCAAGAAGTCATGTTGAACACAAGTTGGAGTGTCAGCAGGTTTGCTGGGTGATGGAGGAAGGAAAAGTAACAGGTTATGAACAGAAGATGCCCATCCTCTACGAGTAATAATGTGTTACTCTTTTCCTAACTGGTTTGATTGCCTCATCTTCTTGGGCAGTGTTTATTGATAGCTATTAAAAAACTCTCTTTCCCTTTGATTCTGATGTGCAATATCTTGTAGATAACAGTCTACACCTGCATTTCCTTCCTCTAGCTTCCTCATTATGTCGAGTTCTAAATGTGTATAAATTACTGTCAATGCTATTTCTTCCCAGTATTTCTCCTCCTTTCACTATACAAATAATTTGGCATTGACTTTCATTTCCCAGTGACATTTCGCTTGACTATCTCTTAAGTACATCTTTATGACAATCTAACTTTTCCAGATTCCTTCATATTAATATCTCTGTTCTCTCTTGTGTTTACATCAGTGTTCTATCTAGCAGCAACTAAATGCATGCAATTAAGGTGGTAGTTTCACACCTGTCAGATAACTGATTTAGCTTTGCTTAGATATAAGAAATCCCCTTAGAAATCCACTGGATTCTGATTTAGTAAATTGATATGTTTTGATTGCATTTTGTCAGTCAGTTTCTGAGGCTGATATGTTAACCAGGTTAAACTGTGCTTTTTTTTCCTTTAAACAAAATAAACATTAATGCTTTTCTCTTTTCTAGTGCATTCTCTTACCCCTTGTCCTTTCCTGTTCAGGAAAAGAAAGTGATTTGTAACCTACTGACATAATTTCCTGTTATATACCTAGGAGCTGTTTGTACCTGAAAAAATAGTGATACCAGTTTTAGGGCGTACTCTGGGGTTTAAGGGATATTTTGAGAACAGGCCAGAACTATATGCTGTGCCACTTTCCTTTTCACATGCAGTGAGAGTGAGCTTGAAAATAACCATCCCACTGGCACGTGAAAGCCCCCAGGAGTTTCTCAGCAGACAGGCAACTGGACTGTCTCAGCTTCACAGGCATCCTGAGGGCTGCTTAGCACATCAGAAAAGATACAGCTCATGTTACTTATGACAGAGGGAGACAAACTAGAACCTGTTTTTTCATAGTCATTGTTCTCGTGTCTCAATGCTGGCAAAGCTTCTCTTGCTGGTAGTGTGATAGCACTGTGGGTGATGTGAGCTATGATAGTTTTAGTAGTTGCAAATCTGGCTAATTTTATAAGTACGTGAAGGAAAGAATGGATATAGACGAAGGTCTAATGATGAACTGTACAGGCAATAGTTCAATTTGTATACTAAACTAAATTAAATTAGATTTACTATTCCCTTCTAAGTTATGTTTGTCATGGAAATAGAAACAATTTTCTTGATGTCTCTAGTTATCTTACAAATAAGACATTAAAGCTAAAATAGAAAGGAGAAGGGAAAAGTGGAAAACGTTGTTTACAAATATATGAACAGCTGTTTTGCAAGCAGAGAATGCTGCAGATTCCCATCATTAGTTCTATATTCTCTTGCAGAGTGAATGCTTGACAATTGCCTTATCCTAATGATACAGTCATCAATATGATTCTCCTACTGATCAGTTTATAGCTCAACTTATTGATACTGCAGACTGTTTTGGCAGGATAACGTATCTCAGGCAGGACAGATTTGATAATATTTGAAAAGCTGTATTTAGTCAGGTAGCATCAGCTGTTTACAAACTGAGATTTAAAGAAAGTAGAACAGATTTTTTTGCCTCACTCTTTAGCTGGATATCGCATGGTGAATAGTGTATACATGCCAAATAGTCCTTTCAGATGTTTTAGTAAATTGACTTTGACTTTGTTTGCTAGAAAAAGGCATCAGAATCTCCAGAGAGGCAAAATTATCATGGATATTATTTGCAGTGTATTGGTTGTCCAGTTCTATTAGTTTTTACTTTCATTTTACTACTGATAAACCTCTCAATCCTTTTTATGGTTAAGAGGCTGACATACTTCATTACACCATAAAATGTGAGTGACTTTCATCACAGATAACTTTAAGACCTTGCTAAAGCTGATGGGAATAAAAATAAATGATAAGTGAGAGACCTGGAGACAACAGAAGATACTCTTTAGTATGCTAGGAACTAGAATTTTTAAAATGGCCTAAAATGCCAATGAGTTAGACATTGCCCTCACTTAAGATATTGTTTCCTGGAAGGCAAAAGAAAAACAGAATCTAAAGTCGGGAACCCAGACTCACAAACAGCACTGTGGTATTTGAATGGCTCAGAAAAGCAAGTTAGAAAACCATGAATGTTGGGCAAAAAGCCAGATAAAATGCAAAGCATGACACTACGTCTCAAATCTTACTTCTCTCTAGATATCAGAGACTTATCTGCTTCCTGATATGGAGACTAAAAGCCTTCCCAAGACAGATACACACTGGCATGTGTTTTGAAAGAATGGAGCAGATCTTCCTTCTTTCCATCAAGACAGAGGTAGGCGATACAACAGTTCTGCTGACTAATGTGTTTTATCTAATGATCTGCTCTAAGTCAAGAGCAGCGGAGAGTAAGAAAGGCTCTGTAGTTCAGCAGTTAGGACTTTTGCCTTGTCGGGGGTGAGGGAGAGGAATCTTGTTTTCCAGTCCTGCTTTCACAACCTTTTATGGATTTGAGGTTCAGTGGCCATTGACAAGAACCTGGAGATTGTCCTGAAAGCATGAACCAGAGTCTGAATTTCCTCATCATATGCTGGTGTCCCAACCATGAAAACATGGACTCCGGTTACTCCTTCTACTTTCTTTCTCTTAGGCTTATTCTTCTTTTTTTTTTTTTTTCTCTGTGAAAGACACGGACAGAGGCACAAAATGGAAAGTGAATTCACCTAGCTTAAACTGATGACTTGGTGGCTGGTGACTTCTTTCTAAGAGATGGAAGATGGGCAGAACATGAAAACCAAATGTTACCATTCCCGGGTAAGTATTTGAATGTCAAAGGTATTATCTACAAGGCAGGCATAGTTTCAAATATATAAACAAATAAAGCATTTTCTGAAGCACCTGTTTTTTGACGTGTGTCATGTGTGCCCTATTTAAGGGACATGTCAGATTAGTCACCATGCCCCACCCTGCCCAGCTCTCCTTGTCAGCCATGTCCTGGCCCTGTGGCCTTGATAGTCCTGGCCTCCCGGGTGCTGCCTGGCAGCTGCCTCCCTCAGCTCTCCAACAGGACCCTCCAAACATATGTCACGACAGGGGTTCGACTGTTGGGGCAGCTGGTGGATGTCTGAGCAGAAATCCCACCCACAATGCGGCAGGCAAGAAAGAAGTTATGGGTGATGCAGAGAGCTATGGTGGCTGAAAGACATCCTTAAAACTGCAAAGTAGGGTTATTTCCTAGGTCCTTCATTGCTCGGGGAAACAAGGCTTTCGTTATGTTCTTTCAAAAAAGACATTTTTGGTACAGTCCTGTTCTCACAATCAAGTTATCTTACTATCTTCAAGAGGATAAGATATCAGGCCAGAAGACAAAAGGGTCTCAGTGAGTCCCGTTCTTGTACTGTACAAGGAGTGATTTAATTTTATAACTGACAACTGTTTATTTCATGTATAGGTATTTTGTATATATTATATTATGCTCATACAGTTATATAGTCATGAGAGCAGAATTTCCATGTCAGACTATGAAAATGTGGGTGTACTGGTGTGCTTCTGCTCACCCTGTTTCCGGAGAAGATACTAGTATGTGTATTTAAAAATGCACCTATGGTTTATTGGGGTATGTACCATTCTGTGTGCAACATGTTTTTCTATGTACTGTCGCCTTGTTAGACATCGTGTCTTTATTTGCTTTGATTTGTCCAATCACATGCTCTACCTGCATCATTTAATTCAGTCTGATTTCTCTAAAGCTTCTAAAGACTTCTGGTGATGGGATGACACTTGGGACTACCTTGTAAGGTATATTTAAATACTTTGCTGAATCTAGAGCCTGACCCCTTTATTAGTATGTACATTAGATTAACAATTTCTCCTTAGTCTTTTTTACATAATAATACTACTGGTAACCATGCTTTTCTGATTGTTTATGCTCCTTGAGAGTTTCAATAAGCTGTTAATTTGGCTTATTTTAAAAAAATTGTGCTTTTGCCATGAAAGAAAAAATTAACGGTGAGCAAGATGCTTTAAGCTGATACAGTTGTTGTTAGAACTTTTCTCAGGGCTTAATACTTCAAATAAAAGCATCTTTGCTGTAAGAAGTGAAAAATAACATGTAGGTCAGCACACAACCAGCAAACACACATCTCAGAATAAGATTTTGTCAGTTCAATCAGGCTTAGATGGATTCAAAGAGTGAAGTCATCCAGCTTTCTTCTGCTCTGAAACACACAGTTCCTAAATGGCAAAACGTGTCTTCTTCTCATTCCTTTGACAGATAATTTTCTCCATAGCTGCAATGTCTCTGAGTGGGAATTTCAGTCCAGGTCAACATTCTCACCTGCTGACTGCTTGTCTTCTGTACAAAAAAAAATATTGCCTGCCTGCAAAACGATGATTTGTAGCATAGCATTGATATTGAGTTTTAATGGACTGAATTTTATTTTTTTTTTTGTCAACTGAGCTAGCTTAGCTCATTAAAGTGTTGTTATACCTTGCCAACATTTACTGGGACAATCTAAAATTTCTTAGCATTAGACATGAGGTTAATTTTTTGTAATTGATTCAGCCACTTTTTCTCTAGTTCTCCATCCTTTTTAAATGAATAATTTATCTGTCTTAGGTTCCTCTGGGGTAAAATTCATCCTTGATTTGCTTTTGTTGATACATTTGGAACCAAAGTACATAATGTGCTTCTAATGGCACATAGTAGAGATTTCTATAAACTGGCAAATATTTTTTCTTTGTATGCCCAAAATGTAAGTGAAAGAAGTCTTTCTTATTGTCATGTAAGTCAGCATAGACTTGCACAAATAAATGATTTCTGACTTTTGGTAAACAATAAAAATAAGGAAATATCAGGGAGATTGCCCAGGGAAAAAAAAAGAGAAAGCCCAAACAGTATATTATCAGAAATATTCATCCAGAAACACAGGACTTTCCAGACCTGGCAAATGAAAAACTTGAGAGCGTATGAGAAGCAGCTCTTCAGCCACCTCTTTGCCTGCACACTTCTCTATTATCTGTCATTGCTGATTTACTTTTCCTAGAACCTCTCAGTTGCTAACATCCCTGTTGTAGTGGTACACATGGCAGAGTGTATTTACATCTGAAGATCAAAAGACTTTAATCAGCCCTTTTCAAATGTTTTTGAGTTTCACAACTGACTATCTGTTTATACATACTAAATCTTGTTTCTGTCAGTTAATCAAACTCAACCTTGCTGGTGTAGCAAGGAAAACACCAACAATAATAACCAGGCTAGGCTGGTCTTCTGTTCTGATTGCACTCACAGCTAAGAGGGAACCTTATACCTGGGAGCACCAGTTTCTTTGACAAAGGTGAGAGGGCTCAGCTGCAGAAGCTCATAAAATCTCTTGCTGTAGTGGACCCGTGAAATTTACTCTTCATTGCTGAATTTCAGAGACAGAGAAGCACCAGGTCAGTAATACATTAATGCTATGCAATGTCATCCCCTTGGTCTATGTAATATTCCCCTCATTTATATATCAAAACCTCATGTTTAGCCTCTTAGCTACAGCCTTACACTGGGGGCTCATTTTCCGTTGGTTTTGTAGCATTATGCTCAATCTGATCTCATTATCTACCACTCCTTTGTATTACATCTGTACTGTAGATCTCTACAACTGTACTGTATAACGGTAACTTATTGTTCATTTCAGAGTCCCTAGCTTTGTATTTTGGGACTTCTGAAGTATATGTTGTTCAGGTGAGCCCATCTTACAGGTATCCACGCTGGCCAGTTTGAACATCACCAGCTATAGTGTTCTCAGCATTATTAGTTTTACAGTGAGCTTTGGCATCATTTGCAGAATTTATCTACTGCTGTCTTTTCATATTTTCTTCAGAAAAACAGTGAGTACAATTGGGTTTTAATATAAGTTTTAATTAAATAGTCTTATCTGTGTTTTGGGGCTTTGTTTGTTTGTTTGTTTAATAGGACCAGTGTGTTGTTTAGCATACAGGATGAATGGTGTTCACCATTCATGACCAGCTATTTAATTTTTCACTTTTATCTTTTTCATTCAGTATTTGGCCTTATATTTTATTTATTTCGAATCATAAGAACATGCACTGAAGCTGCAATTACTAATTTCCTCACGGACTTTACTGCAGTAGTCAGTCTAGTGCGTCATGCTTTTCTCAGTGCTTCTGAGGCATTTATTTGAATACATTTCCAACAAACTCCTCTGAGGTACAATGTTATGAATATTCCTGTTTTACTGAGAAGGAACCGAGATACACAGAAACTAAGACTGCAGTTGCACAGGGTTTTTTTTCTCACTTTTCACTTGTTAGGCCCTTTCATAAGCCAATTCAATTTGTTATGTAGAAAATGATTTTTTTTCTTGCCCCCCGGCTAAATTTCCTGCTATATTAGAGTGTTGTACAGGCTCATGGAGTGGTTTCAGGAGGAGAAGTGATGGTGGGAGTGGTGTTCTCTACCTGTCAAGAAAGAGGGGCATATAGATGTGTTTACCTGTACCTCTTCCAACCTAATCACAAGATTAAATACCGCATGGAAGGACCTGTGTTTATAGCCATCACTGAGCTTAGATGCCAGTTGTTTCCATAAGCTGTTGCTACATGTTTCAACAATTAAGAGTGCATATCAGCATATGGTGTTGTTTTTAAACATCTTGGTACATTATGTAACCTCATGTAGTCTGCATGTTGTTATGTACCTGTGTTGTTGTGTTTTGAATTAGTTTTTTGAATTTTCGTATTTCTAACTTTTGAATGATGCTTTTGAATGCATGGGCTTTTTTCTTCATAGGCCTCTGCAGCAGTTGAGGAGAATGAGATGAACAGGGAGCAGTACACGTACTAAGGAACACATGGACTCTTCATTAGCATGCAGGACATATATTAGAGTTAAGAAAGACTCCTTTTCAGCATTTTGAATCTTGCCTAGTTAGCAGCTAAGAGATCTGGTTTCAGCTACCTCATCCAAAAATCCCAAGAACACAAGTTTTTAACACAGGACACGTGCTTAATGATAAAAAGAGAGAATGAAACAATGTTTGGATGGAGATACTGCCAAGACAGAAAATGCTGATCAGAAGGTATTAATGAACCCCAAATCCTCAGCTCCCCCTGCGATGTGCTCTTGTTATAGCTTGCTCTTGTATCATCTGAACATACTTGACTTGTTTATTTAGTGGTAAAGAAGTAAGCAGAGTGTTAGTTGTTTTCTATCAGTAACCTATTGCCTTTGTTTGCTGATAACCTATTCACTAAAGCATGGAAGAATCTCTTCTCATCCTTTTGACTCCCGATCTCCTTCAGAACTGAAGGTTCATACCTGACCTGGTGCTGATGTTGCCTTGGCTGATGGTGAGGTATGCACATGTAGGCAGCCGGTGGCTTCAGGGCCCACAATTTCTGTGACAAACACAGAAGAGTCTTGAGTGTTTCTAGACTCTACATTTAGTCACACCTTTTTTCTTCTGGCTGATGTTGGTGACGGAGGGGGGAAGCTGTCTCCTGTGACAGCAAGATTGCTTTGAAGACCACAGTTTACTTTTGTTCCCATCAGGTGGGAGAACTAGTTCAGGTGTCTCTTGTGTGAGACTGAGCACAGTAACATGGCTAATGATGTTTTCAAAGCTCTCTAGGGAGCCGTGCTATGCTGTTGAAAAAGTGCCCAACTCGAACAGCCCGATCTTCTGTCTTCCAAAACATAGCAGCTCTTCACAGTGAGTTCGCAAAATCAGTCAACAGTGTACTCTAACTGTGGATGACTTCTTTGAGATAGGTCAGCTGTGAATATCACAATTGTATGAAGAGTACATGGTTAATTAGGCTAAAAGAAGAGCAACTAAGCTGGTAAAGGGTCTGGAGAACAAGTCTTATGAGGAGCGGTTGAGGGAACTGGCGTTGTTTAATCTGGAGAAAAGGAGGCTCAGGGGAGACCTTATCGCTGTATACAAGTACCTGAAAGGAGGCTGTATTGAGACAGGTGTTAGTCTCTTCTCCCAGGTAATAAGTGATAGGACAAGAGGAAATGTCCTTAAGTTGTGCCAGGGGAGGTTTCTATTGGATATCAGGAAAAATTTCTTCATCAAAAGGGTTGTCAAACATTGGAACAGGCTGCCCAGGGAAGTGGTGGAGTCATCATCCCTGGAGGTATTTAAAAGATGAGTAGATGTGGTGCTTAGGGACATGGTTTAGTGGTAGACTTGGCAGTGCCACGTTAATGGTTGGACTTGGTGATCTTAAAGGTCCTTTCCAACCGAAACTATTCTATGATTCTAATTACTACTAGTGAAGAGTGAAATTGCGACTAATAAAAGGTGAAATGAGCTTAAGTGATTTGCTCAGCATTACCCTGGATCTTTTTGGCAGATGCTAGGATGGGATCTACTTCTCAAGAGGGCACAAAGTTACAGGAACTGTATGCTAATACTTCCAGCTTCTCCTTGGTCACTTTTACACTTTCTAACTCTTACAAAGGAACAGGAGCTCTACAGATGGAAGCTTTTTCTGTGGTCCTTACTTATTCTTACAATGTAATTATCTTATTCTCTGAGTGAGAATCCTTTGGAGAAAAATAGCCTGCAATCATAATGAAAGCTGTATTTGTTATTACCCCTATCCTGCTGAGGTAGGTAGATGGTACCTTGAGTGCTTTGTTTATTGCATCTCATTTTACATAGTGAAAGAGGACAGTTTCAAGGGAGTTGCCAGCCAACCAGAAAAATCTCTTTATAAAAGATCCTGGACAACCCAGGGGATTTCTACACACTGGAAATCTAGTTATTTGTTTCCTACATGAATAAAACTTAATGAAAGTGAAAATGTTTTAGATAATATCTGTCATTTTTGGATGGTTGTAAGGTCTAGCTTTATATAAAAAATGCTTGCACTGCTTCAAAAAAGCTGGTGATATCTGCTCTCAGATGGGAAAGAGGAACTATTTAGCTTTGTGCAAATGGTAAATAAAATTTTCGGCAGCTTCTCTTTCTTTAGTGTTCAGCAACCAAAAGGAATGTAACAAGACTTCCAAAGCATGTAGAAGGAAAATCAGTTTAATTCACGGCACGTGGCTGCTCCCCCCCCAAGTCCTTCCTCTTCCTGTTGTATCCTTTTTTAGGTTGAGTTTCTCAGCACAGTGTTTGGGAACACAGAGAGAGTTGCCTCTGTTGTGCTCAATACAAGCAGACATGACTAAGAAATTACTTTTCCTCTATTAAGTGTAATTTGACTAACTAATGATGGGAAATGAAGCAGAGATCTTTGCTTAAGTCCCTATAGCCCTACATCCTCCCTAGTCATGAAGGAACATTTCAATCAGTGGTGTCTGTAACGCTTTTTAGCTGATGGGGATCTTAACAGAAAATTTTTTCTTAGCCATGTGCAATGGTGTTTTAAGAGGACAACAATGTCGTATAGGATAAGAACAGTATAGGTTAGTCATTGTCAAAATAATATTAACAAGACGAAAATATTTATTTGGTACCCATTGGAAGCAGAAAAGTTGGCTGTTAGCTTGTGAAGGACCTTTCAATTTTCTTTTAAGCTCCTCTACTTGTGCTTGTCCTGATTTGTCACTTGCTCCTTTCTGTGAACTCATGGACAGCCAGGGAAGTCCCTGTTGAGGGTCACTGTGCAAACATAGTAATGCTTCTCATACTTGTGTCTTGGGCTGCCAAAATTGCTGGCACACATACCATCCTTGCCTAATGTGAGAGGGAAAAAAATCTCAAAGATTTTACTGAGGGTTGTTAAGTTTTTCTGGGAATGGATGTCCAGTGCACCCAAGGTAAGAGCTGTCTACTGGTTTTACAGTTAGAGACTTAGCTGCAGAGAGAGGAGAAATGAATTATGTACTTAAATAAGGAAAAACAAAGACAATTCTCTTTGCAAGCCTTTTAGGGTTTTGGTTTTGTCATTGTTTAGTTTTGTATTGCCTTTCCTTAAGGAATACAACCACTTCTGGTAAAATAATTTTACATTCTCCTTAATATTCTTTAATATTCTCTGGGGTGCATATTTAGTAATAGGTTTTTTTAATGTCTACTTTTTATTTCTGTTCTCCTCTGCTTTTATAGAGGAGAACTAAATGCTGTAAATGGTTGTCTTCGTTAAAGGAGAGCCAGGGAAATAATGTTTTTTTCAGTAGTATGCTAATTTGACATAATCTTTCTCTTTTAATTGAGGTTTTAATGATTTTTTTTCCCATGCCTTTATAATGTGCTGTCTAAACAAAGATGAGCCTCTGGATTTTTTTTCTTCACAGTTTATGTTAGGTTTTTCCACAGGAGGTGAACAAGATCACTCTAACAGCAGTTTACACAAAGTGCTTACCCTGTCATTTTAACTTAAAATACTTTACATGCACTACATATATATATACACACATATATATTGTGTATATATATATATACACACACACATATATATATATATGCACACATATACATATATATATACACACATATATATATACATTGACTACCGAGCCTGGTACAGCCCTCAGACTCTTACCCACGTGGGCACCAGTGATACAGCTAAGAGCAGTCTTAGATGTATGAAGGAGGACTACAGAGCCCTGGGAGCAGTGGTAAAGGACTCTGGGGCCCAGGTAGTTTTCTCATCGATCCTTCCAGTCAAAAGGAAGGGGACTAAAAGGAACAGTCATATTAGGGAAATCAACACATGGCTACAGGACTGGTGCCACAGCCAGGGGTTTGGCTACTTAGACCACGAGACTTGTTTTGAGGAACCCGGTCTTCTGGCAGCTGACGGGGTCCATCTATCAGAGAAGGGGAAGACCATCTAGGGTCATAGGTTAGCCAACCTGGTAAAGAGGGCTTTAAACTACATTTGCCAGGGGAGGGGATCCTCAGTCCATCCCAATTCAGCCAGTCCAATACCAGGGCCAGTAATAGGCACCCAGAGACTGAAGAAGGATGCCAGGTCAGCAGGAGAGCGTCAGAAGAGCCATGGACAGGAATTTCAGGCCGCAAGGCAGCTTCGTCCGGGGCCCAACTGAAATGCCTCTATGTAAACACACGGAGCATGGGGAACAAACGAGGAACTAGAGCCGTGGGCATATCTGCAAGGCTATGACCTTATTGGCATCACAGAGACATGGTGGGATGACTCTGACTGGAGCGTTGGAATGGAGGGATACAGGCTTTTTGGGAAGGACAGGCAGGGGAGACGAGCAGAGGGTGTTGCGCTTTATGTCAATGATCAGTTTGAGTGCATGGAGCTCTGTCTGGGGATGGAGGAGGAGCTGACGGAAAGCTTATGGGTCAGGATTAAAGGGCGGGCAGGGACGAGAGACATTATAGAGGGCGTCTACTACAGGCCACCTGACCAGGATGGCCAAGCGGATGAGGCCCTCCACAGACAGATAGATGTAGCCTCACGTTCACAGGCCCTGGTCTTCATGGGGGATTTCAACCACCCTGACATCTGTTGGAAGGACAACACAGCTGGGCAAAAGCAATCCAGGAGGTTCCTGGAATGTGTGGATGACAACTTCCTTCTCCAAGTGACAGAAGAGCCGATGAGGAGAGGTGCCATGCTGGACCTTGTTCTCACTAACAAGGAGGGGCTGGTGGGGGATGTGAAGCTCAAGGGTAGCCTTGGCTGCAGTGACCATGAAATGGTGGAGTTCAAGATCCATAGAGCAGCAAGGAAGGGTGCGCAGCCAGCTCACCACCCTGGATTTCAGGAGAGCAGACTTTGACCTCTTCAGGGACCTGCTTGGGAAAATCCCTTGGGATAAAGCCCTGGAGGGAAGAGGAGTCCAAGAAAGCTGGTTAGTATTTAAGGGCCACCTCCTCCAGGCTCAGGAGCAATGCATCCCAACAAAGAGGAAGGCAGGCAAAAATGCCAGGAGGCCTGCATGGATGAACAAGGAGCTTCTGGATAAACTCAGGCATAAGAAGGAAGCCTACAGAGGGTGGAAGCAAGGGCAGGTAGCCTGGGAGGAATACAGGGAAATTGTCCAAGAAGCCAGGGACCAGGAAAGATAAAGCCCTGATAGAATTAAATCTGGCCAGGGATGTCAAGGACAACAAGAAATGCTTCTATAGGTGTGTCAGTGATAAAAGGAAGACTAGGGAAAATGTGGGCCCTCTCCAGAAGGAAACGGGAGACCTGGTTACCCAAGATATGGAGAAGGCTGAGGTACTCAATGACTTTTTTGCCTCAGTCTTCACCGGCAAGAGCTCTAGCCTCACCACCCAAGTTGCAGAAGGCAGAGGCAGGGGCTGGAAGGATGAAGAACCACCCACTGTAGAAGAATATCAGGTTCAAGACCATCTAAGGAACCTGAAGGTGCACAAGTCCATGGGACCTGATGAGGTGCATCCATGGGTCTTGAGGGAACTGGCGGATGAAGTTGCTAAGACGCTATCCATCATTTTTGAGAAGTCGTGGCAGTCTGGTGAAGTTCCCACTGACTGGAAAAGGGGAAACATAATCCCCATTTTCAAGAAGGGAAAAAAGGAAGACCCGGGGAACTATAGGCCAGTCAGTCTCACCTCTGTGCCTGGCAAGATCATGGAGCAGATCCTCTTGGAAACTATACTGAGGCTCATGGAAATCAAGGAGGTGATTGGTGACAGCCAACATGGCTTCACCAAGGGCAAATCATGCCTGACAAATCTGGTGGCCTTCTACGATGGGGTTACAGCACTGGTGGATAGGGGAAGAGCAATTGATGTCATCTACCTGGACTTGTGCAAAGCATTTGACACTGTCCCGCACGACATCCTTGTCTCTAAATTGGAGAGACATGGACTGGACGGATGGACCACTTGGTGGATAAAGAATTGGCTGGACGGTCACACTCAAAGAGTTACGGTCAACTGCTCAATGTCCAAGTGGACACCAGTGATGAGTGGCGTTCCTCAGGGGTCGGTATTGAGACCGGTCCTTTTTAACATCTTTGTCGGCGACATGGGCAGTGGGATTGAGTGCGCCCTCAGCAAGTTTGCCGACGACACCAAGCTGTGCGGTGTGGTCGACATGCTGGAGGGAAGGGATGCCATCCAGAGGGAACTTGACAGCCTTGAGAGCTGGGCCTGTGCAAACCGCATGAAGTTCAACAAGGCCAAGTGCAAGGTCCTGCATGTGGATTGGGGCAATCCCAAGCACAAATACAGGCTGGGTGGAGAATGAATTGAGAGCAGCACTGAGGAGAAGGACTTGGGGGTGGTGGTTGACAAGAAGCTCAACATGAGCCGGCAGTGCGTGCTTGCAGCCCAGAAGGCCAGCCACATCCTTGGATGCATCACAAGCAGCATGGCCAGCAGGTCGAGGGAGGTGATACTGCCCCTTTACTCCACTCTCATAAGACCCCACCTGGAATACTGCGTTCAGCTCTGGGGCCCCCAACAGAAGAAGGACATGCAGCTGTTGGAACGAGTCCAGAGGAGGGCCACGTAAGTGATCAGAGGGCTGGAGCACCTCTCCTATGAAGACAGGCTGAGAGAGTTGGGGCTCTTCAGCCTGGAGAAGAGAAGGCTCTGGGGAGACCTCATAGCAGCCTTCCAGTACCTGAAGGGGGCCTACAGGAAAACGGGAGAGGGGCTTTTTACAAGGGAAAGTAGGGATAGGAAATTCTTTACTGTGAGGATGGTGACACACTGGAACAGGTTGCCCAGAGAAGTTGTGTCTGCCCCCTCCCTGGCAGTGTTTAAGGCCAGGTTGGATGAGGCTTTGAGCAACCTGGTCTAGAGGAAAGGTGTCCTTTCCTGTGGCAGGGGGGTTGGAACTAGATGATCTTTAAGGTCCCTTCCAACCCAAACCATTCTATGATTCTATGTACATTTGCCACTGTAAAACCTTCTGTTGAGATTATCACCAGCTAAAAGTCATCAGAGCCAACATTGACTAAAAGGATACATGACTGGAGAGGACATTAGAGTCTTATTTATTTATTTATGGTGTGTATTTACGTACACACCAAATTTACCCACGCATAGGGTTGTCACCTGCTCCCCACCCCCTAATATATATCCTTATATGTTCTTCTGGAGTATTCAAAAGCAGTCCAGTAGTATATTACTAATGCAACTTCTATCTGTCATATGTTGTTTACTCTTCTCTTATCTTCTTCACGGAAAGAGAGTTTTGTTTGTAGTAGGTTGCATTTTGATACAAGTCCTTTAGAAAAAAAATACCCTGCTGTATCTGTCAGGGAGGACACATCAAAGAAGACACTTTGCACTTAAAAGACAGTGAAGTTTGCAATAGTTCTTAGTTCTTTTCAGATTTAATTCCAGAGGTTTGAATCTGCTCTGGTGAAAGCTCAAAAATGCAAAAATTACTTAGCTTTGTGGGAGAAAGTGCCCTTTCACCTACAGAGTGTAATTAAAAAAAAAACAATACCAAAACTGGTCATACTTTAAATGGTCAGCTTTCTCTTCTAGCTACTGATGGAATTTCATGTTTCTGTTTGTTATTAAGTACCCTACAGAGTACACTTTTCAGAAAATTGAGAAGACATGAATGATAGTCTGAAAAAGCTGGAAATCAAACACACAGGACCCTTGCTAGGAAGATTTACATGCACTTTCAGGATGCCCAGATCAATGGAGGAATGGAGAAGTGATGTAGAAGCCACACGTTTTAGATTAAGAATGTGATTTTTTTTTTTATCTTGTATTTGATAACTACATTTAGACTCATCTATAAAATTGGCCTAATGATTTGAATTTTATTGGCTGCAATAGGTATGAGGGGTCCACAAATGCCAAAGTTAGACGTACACTGCAATCATATGTATGCACAGAAAGAGAAGCTACATTTTGATTTATAAAACACTTAAGGAGTAGCTCACATACATTAACAGTATTGGATAAAGAGGATGAAAACAAAACTGCAAATGTTCTTTTGGTCTATCTGGCCATTAAAATGGTGCATGTGTTGTTTTTCTGCTATTTAGTTTAGTGGGATTTTGACAAAGAGGAAATGCGTATTCCTGCATATTTATCTCATTGAAAGTATTTTTTATTGCAAAGGACTTGGTGTACTACCGCTAAATTTTATTCCGAGAAGTAATGACGTGACTTTCTTGCTATGATGAATAGAGGACTTGCTCTCTGCTAGAAAACTGTAGTGATAGCTGTTAATCTTTAGCTACTCCAGGTTCCTCAAAGCTGCAAATACAGAGAACTGTATCTGCTTAAATTTTGAACTGGTAGAATAATTTCTTCCTTATAACTTTCAGCATTGGTGATTATTGCTCTATTTACCATCTTAATTTCTTCTCTGTCTCTCTCTTGTTCTGTGTCTTTCTGTTTCTATGTCTCCTCCATTACCTCCCAACAAAATTCAAGTGCCAATTCTTTGTACTGATTCTTTGTTGTAGTGTGTAAAGGGTTACCTATGAAGTATGAGTCAGATTTTTGTGTGACTCATTAAACAACCAGAGGTTCAGAGTGCTCCTGTTCATTCACCTAACCCCCCTACACAATTCATCATGCTATGCAATGTCTGCCAAATGGACTGGATTAAATCCCTAGGTTTCCATTTAATTTCCCACTATCACTGGGTATTCTCTATAGCCAATAGGTATATTTTTAGTTCTCAGCTCCAATTAAAAAGTGCTTGTCTTCTGTTCTTTCTGCTTAGTTTGTAAGCCAGCAAAATATTAATGGATAAGAAACTTTTCTGAAAATTAGTTTTTGCAATTATTCCAAAAGAAAGGACTGCTAGCCTGATGTATCAAACTTAAGATAACTTTGTTAGCAATACAGGGTGGATCTGAAAAGTAGTAACCAAACTCTCATATTCATAAGTCATTCAATAGATATGCATGCTGGAAGATAATGATCTAAAAAAGCACTTAGCTCTACTTAACCTCCTTTAGTACCTAGGACATGGGCTTTCGTTCTACTGCCTTTAGCAGAGTATGTGCTCAGAATTAAACGTGTTTGGGTTCCTTGTTCAGTGAAAATCGATTTCGGTGTGTGTTTAAGCATAATGAGAGGTTTAATGAGAGGCAAAATATGGTCACTTCAGTTGTAACGGGGTGTACTTCAGTACTATCAGTGGTCATTGCAAGTTCAGAAAGGTTTCTTTCACAGAGCTATGAATTACCAGCTTTTGCTTTCCATTTATTTTCTACTTCCTTTTTCTTCTGCTTTAACTCCAGCTGGCAACTAAGCCTCACACAGTCGCTCGCTCACTCCCCCTAGTTGGAACAGGGGAGAGAAATTGTGGATTGGGATAAAGAGTGTTTAATAGGTAAAGCAAAAGCCATGCATGTAAGCGAAGCAAAGCAAAGAATTCATTCGCTAGTTCCCATCGTCAAGCAGGAGTTCAGCCATCTCCAAGAGAGCAGGGCTCCATCACACCTAACAGTTACTTGGGAAGACAAATGCCACTGCTCTTAATGTCCCGCCCTTCCTCCTCCTTTCCCCCAGCTTTATACTCTGAGCATGACATCATATGGTGTGGAATATCCCTTTGGTCAGTTGGGGTCAGCTGTTCTGGCTGTGTCCCCTCCCAGCTTCTTGTGCACCCCCAGCTCAATCGCTGGTGGGGTGGTTTGAGAAGCAGAAAAGGCCTTGACTCTGTGTAAGCACTGCTCAGCAATAATGAAAACATGTCTGTATTATCAATACAGATATGTTTTTATCACAAATCCAAAACACAGCCCCATACTAGCTGCTATGAAGAAAATTAACTCTATCCCAGCCAAAACCAGCACACTAATGATCTGTGTTGGAGCATTAATGTTATTGTTAGTAAAGTAGTAGTATGGATATTTGAAGACTCTTGTTTCTAGGCTCTTTACTAAACAAAATAATGGCATTAATTGATTTGGTGCTGTTTTACAGTGAGAAAACTTGTCTTTTCAGGAGTTGCGTAGATTCTAACGGGTAGCAGTGGAGGGTTCCTTTTTTATTTCTTCTAGCTATTCGTGAGGAGTGGATGCTGGTCTCTTCTCCAGTGGAAACCTCTAGTGGAACTTTCACTAGGGTACTAGTGCAGCTATATAACCTAGATATTAATTAAGGCCTGATATATTAATGCAAGGTAAGTGTTCTCACTAATACTGTTTTTCAGCATTTCTTTCTTTGAATTTTTTCCACATTCCCTCTATTTTTCCCATTTGTACATTTCATGTTTTAGTTTTGTGTTTTCCCCTTTATTTTTATGACTTTCATTTAGGCTTAAGTTTTCCCATTCTTCCTTGTTTCCAAACTTATGTTTTTTTTTTTGTGGGTGTTTTTATTGTTTGTTTTTGTTTTGTTTTGTGGGTTTTTTTAAACAAAAGCAAAGGGTGGTGGAGCATAATCAAAAGAGCATTTTCTTTGCCACCTCCTCTGAATATGTGCATGGCTTTGACAAGTAGGAAGGAAAACCTACTGAATGGCCATGGCATGTAAAATGATGTAGCATACAATGAATCTTTTTCAGCAGCCTTGACAAAGTGGGAGGTGTTCTGATTCGAACTGGAACCATCCACCTACTGCTACTCATTACATCGATGCTACTCTGTTCTCTACTCTGAGTGCCACTTATCCACCCACATGGTTGATCTACAGAAATCATTCTGAAAGGTTTGTTCCTTACCCTATAATCTCTGATACTTTCTACCCATTTTTTGTCGTCAGCTAATTTAGACTTTTTTTTTAATAAAGTAATTTATGTTAAATCATATCAATGTATGATTTGTTGTTGTAAAATTCTAAAACTTCAAATTTGAGTAAAATCCCACTTTAAAATATGGATTTTATATCATTTCATGTCAGAGAGTATAATTAGGTTTTAAATAGCAGATTTCATATTTCAATTATTTGACAAATTGTCTTACATTTTTATTATGAAAATGGTTTAATTTATTTTAGAAACAAATAGTTAATAGTCTTAAATTTTTTTTTCTCTAGGGTCTTTCTTCCCATTTTTTAAAGGCAATGAAATGAAGTGTTATTAACAATTTCAGAACAGAAGAATATGAAATGTGCTTTTGAGAAACAAGTGTGAAATCTCCTGTGTGTGACCTTTTTTGTACTGACTTTTTGGAGAGTATCTATAGATCTCTCTTATAACATTTTCCTTGCCTCTCTCTTCATTTTTAAAACAACTTTCCACTTAGAAAGGATTGCAGCCTATAACATGTTCACACACCCTCGCTTGCAACAAATCTGTTAGTCGCAGTTTTCACAGCTGACAGTTGCTGGGAATTACATGTGTTACCCATCTCTGCTGTACTCTGAGGCTGTATTTGTGCTGCTGTCCCTGCTATCCATCCAGATAATGCATCCATTCCCCAGGGCCAGCTCGTTCTACCTGGAGCTTGTTCATCACAGCAGGCAGTCCAATGTGTTGTAAACCCAAACCCCTACCCCAAAAAAACTAAGTAAAGCAAGCCTGCCCTAATAATAAGAGAGGAAGCTTATCCTGAACTCCATGCTGTGATGACTATACTGCTCATATTCCTTATTTAGCAAATAGCATATTTCTGCATGAACACAATCAGAGCAATTACTGAAGTGCAGACAGTCCTCAATATATTATGTGACAGAGGTTAAAAGCCTCTGGCATAATTTACCCATTGGTGTCCTATGAATGTTTCTTGCAAAGGGCCCCTTGAACATCAGCTTTCCCAGGTGCCTGAGCAGAGGGAAATATTTTACTCAGATGGACACAGATCTTTTAGGGCACTCTTAGGCTATTTCAGCCCTTTCATGTGGTGTAAAAGGATGAGTGTATGGATGACTGTATACTCCCTGCTTTCTAATTCACTGGGTTTTCAGAGAGAAAATGTACCTAGATGAGTTCCTCCCAGGCATCTAAATAAGCAGTTTGATAATAAAAGTTGTGGACTGCTGAGCACATCTGGAAGATAAGTGCATAAATTGTAAAACCAATCCTACAACTGCCTTTAATCTGTCCTCCATATGTGCCAAAGTCTTCCCTCTTCCCCTGCTAATGCTTTCATAATTCAGGGCTGCAATTCACCTGGGGGTCGCTGGTGCTCTGTCAACATTTAATTGTTCTAATTACTTAATTATCTGCTCTGGTGAAGTGGTAAAGCCTTGACATTTCACATTCTCCCTAGGAATATGCATCTGTGGGATATATCAGTCTCTGTATTTGGTAAATACAGGGGAAAATAATTCGGTTAATCCAGTCTTTCAGGGGCAATGTCTACATTGTTACTGATTCCTATGTTGGGCCACTGGCTCACTTGTTTTCTTAGCCTGTACATCTTTGTGAGAGGTTTTCTCTTTAAAATGAATCTACTTAGTTTTGAATTTGCCGGTGAAATCAGAAGTCTAAAAGGATGTGTTGAGCGATATTTTTGCAGGCTAATCCAATTAAACTGTAAAGTTGCTTTACAGTGGGTTCCTTTGAATGACAGGTGAGAAGCAAGGCCCTATCAAGCAAGAAAGCTATCTTGTATACAGACTATTAATTTGGTGTTCAGAGATCATAGCAATCACTGGTGAGTGACACTTCAGGAAGAACTATAATATATGATGTGATTAAATCTTTGTATTTCAAAAAATAGGCAAAAAAAGAATTTTTCTGTAATAAGTAAGATTTTGTTTGCCTGTTATGGATTTTCATTGCAGAAGCAGGGAAAAAAAGTTTCAGTCAAGTTAAGCTTTTGTGTAGTAAATGTTTTTGTGGTAAAGGAAAATGGGAGATATGAGGATCCTAAATGCTATTTACTGTTAAGAATTATTTCTTAAATGTATTTTTTGTTTTTCTTTTACTTCTCTGAGACTGTGAAAGAAAATGTTCAATGTTTGCTTAAATGTTTTTCATAGCTGGGGGATGCAACTTGTTAAATAGAAGGTGCTAGAGAAAAATGCTTTGAGGTAGCTATTCCTTCAGTTTTTGAAATTAAGATTACTCTTGAAAAGCTACAGAAGACTTTGTGTTAGATTTGACTGTAGAAACAAAAAGACAGGTAGAAGATAGTACAGTTCTACTAATAGTAAAGTAATGCCTGTGCATTTGCTGTAATGGGGACAAGAACTGCTTATTTTCTGTTCTCTTTCACTGGAGGCAAAGAGAAGGATCATTTTATTTCATCAAGAAGATTTACTTGGATGATAGCATTATGGGGTGAGGGTGGAAAAAGCATTGCTTTATAAGAAGAAAAATAATGTACAAATTCTTTTCAGTTCTTTGGAGAATTTCAGTAGTTGTAGTTGTAATTACCAGCACTCATGAAACCAAGTCAATAAGCTCCTGAAGATCTATGACCCTCTCTCCCTCCTCCCCTCTCTCTGTATGTAAATAGTGTGCCTCTTGTAACAGTAATTGTTTACTTTTGCCTCATTTTAGCACCCTGTGTCATCAGAGAGAGAGAAGTAATTCTTTTACTGATGACCAGTGTACAGTAATAAAGCTACAGGAGCAGTAAAAAAGCTTCTTATTGTGAGGGCTTAGTCTAGAAAGTCTGATGATTATTTGGACAATAGAAATCAACTACAAAGAGAACAGGCAATGCCAAAGAAGCTGGAAAACATTAAATCCTTCAGCCTTCACCGATACTGTTGTGATTTAGACCTAAGGAGCATGTTTCTTGATGTCAGTCTTAGTTTTCTAACTCTCATTAAGCAAGTGTGCTTTCTTGATAGAGCTCTGGACTGGGATTGGCAAATGCTCACCTGAAGCTTACCTAAGCCATTGAGAGGTTTGCTGAGGGGTCCTCAGAAAGTCACTTGTCCAGTCTATGCAATATTTTTTTTCAATTTATTAGGGCATTATGTATTGATATGTAAATTACCTTCTAAAGATACTCAGTATTTACAGATGAAAAGTCTATATTAAGATGTAGATATTGCTATTTCCATAATTTATTACATTTTAAATAGTACATTTTTTTAAAAATTAAGCTATTACAAAT
Source organism: Nyctibius grandis (assembly GCF_013368605.1). Taxonomy (NCBI): domain Eukaryota; kingdom Metazoa; phylum Chordata; class Aves; order Nyctibiiformes; family Nyctibiidae; genus Nyctibius; species Nyctibius grandis. The sequence goes on from NC_090660.1 coordinate 46,933,472, forward strand.
TCTACAGGCTAGCTGTGTTCCTGGTGTAAAGATTTGATGTGAGACACAGAGCATAAAGAGTTACTTTTGCTGTTATTACTCCTAGGCTGGTGAACCTAGAAATGCTTTTGAGCGCTCAGATCTGGCTACAGCTTGATCAGGGCAAGTCTTACTGGACAGCAGCCCCTGTCTTCTCTGCATTTTTATTTGTGTGGTGAAATGGCTCATGTGCTTCCTGCTCAGCTTCCATACCCTGCGTAGAGTAGATGTGGCTGGAGGTTGTAGTTTTGTGACACAGTCAAACCAATGAGACTCCTTGTGATTTCTGAAGGGGGTGGTCTTACCTTACTGCCCTACTACTACAGCCATTGTGCAAATACAGATTCTTGTCTGATCCCATAAGTCAGTCCAGGGAGTTACACCAGCAAAAAACTACTCATGTTTTCTTGAATGGTTATTTTTTCTCCTGTTTATCTTCTCAAATTGTCTTATTCTTGGAATCCATTACAAACTGTATCCTGCCAAGAAAAAAATGCAGAGAAAAGCAGTGAGATCCATTTCTACATTCATTTTATAGCAAGATCTGTAAAGGAAAATGATAGTAATAAAAAAAAGAACTAAGAAGATATTGAGTACTGTTCTATCTTTTTTTTTAAAAAAAAGAAAAAGAAAATCTTGCATAATTTTTTTTTTGTGCATGCTTGCCCTTTGAAGTGAAACCTATGTAACAGTATCTTTTTAAATAACCTAAAGTGAAATTGCAGGTTAGGAAAAATACTACTGAGAGTGTAGTAGGCCATGTACAAGCTTTAGAAAGCATTTTTCCAACAGAGTTATTTACTAAAGCACTTTTCTTTTTGAGCTTCCTTAATTTAGCCTTCTCATTTCACTGTCTGGAAATGGCTTACAAGGATCCAAAGCTATTGGTTCTTCCTAATGCTGTGTTGCAGTAGGTAAACTGAGTAATGTGAACACATGGATCTGCATCAGATGAAGCCATGGCATTAATGACACTAATGACACCATTGTGTTCTTTGCATCCTTCCTGTCTGCCAGGTGTGGAAGAGGAGGAGGAGGTGGCCTGTCACAGATGGGTTTCTGCAAAAGAAGAAACTGAGAGAAAAATGGTAGGCTTCCTACACAACCTGATCCCTTTTCTCAGGATTCCTACTCCCACACCTCCTGATGTGTTCTTAGGAGAAGCCGTTTGCTTATTTCCGTTATCCGTCTAATTCCTTAGGGGACCCTATTAAGATGCATGGATCATGCAAGGGCAAAATTTAGTAATACTCTAAAAATAGGGTGAGTCCTAGAGGGAAGGATCCTTCTCATATACTGTATTCTGGGCAAACTCAAACTACTGCATAGCAAAATACTTTTTTGAAATAACCAGAAATAGTTTTCTCTGAGCCTCGTAACACTATACTCCCTGAGGGGATGTCAGCAAAATCCATAGAATTTTTTTGAATTTTAATTTTTTTTTTTTAGGAAGAAAGATAAAGTCCTTGCTCCCTGCTTATTATTACAATTTAATAGACTACATCCTCTCCCTTGCCCCAGCTTTGTTTTCATTTGTGCTTTACACTAAAAATAATTCCCTGAATTTTCTTGCAATATTTTGCATTAATCAACTAGCCAAGCAAAAAATGTTACTTGATAACAGGATTAACTTTAGAAAAAAGATGAACATTTAAAAATGCTGTGACTTATGGAGCTGTGTGAATGATTGTCAATGAGTATAATATTTTTCTGTTGTGCTGAGTGCAGTAATAATTCATTTTATTCTTGGTTAAAAGTCAACATCTCTATAAGACATTTATATATAAACTGCCAGGATTCAATGTAACATCTTGGGTATGGTTGTGATTTAAGAGTTTATTTACAAATCATGAAGTGTGTCAGCCTTCAGCTGCATGTACTCAGCAAGGCCACCCTAGCAAAATGGGTCAAAGGAAAATTCCAGCTTAGGTTACACCTTACCTACAGCCTTTTCTCTCTGCTGTACAAATTCTGAATGTGAGTACTGCAAGTGGACTCCAGTTTTAAAAAGGTGAAGAAAAACAAACTGAAGCCCCAAATCAGTAGTATGCTCTTATACCACTGCTTTTAACTTTCATGATTTAAAATGTTTGAATTAATGCTACAAGGCTAGCTTGTTGATGAAAAACATAATATGTTTAGAAGATGGGGTTTAATGAGACACTAAAAGAGTTTAAGCATAGTCCACGCTGGCCTTTGCAGCTAGCACTGCTGTGATTTACATAGTGCTGGTGACTTTTGTAACAGTCCTGAATCTTATTGTGTATGCAGTTGAAGCTTAGTAGACCAGAAGGAAATTATTTCAATAAACAGGCTGTTTTTGTTAAGAGTTTTCCTGCTTTCCCTTGACATGCCTAGTTATTGTTTTGTTTTGTTTTTTTTTTTTTTGAGAAAGGACAATTGTTTTGTTAGCTTTCATCCAAAGTAGTTATCTTCCCAGTTCCTTTGACTATGCCAAAAAAAACCAATAGCGCTGGATTTTCATTATAGATGCAAACAAATCTGTGAGAAAACAAAAGCTTTGAAATAAAGCCTGATTGATAGGGCTTCATCTTGCAAAGGAAGGATGTGACTTAAACTCTTCTTTCAAAGCTGGGATTGGCACAGAAGCTGCACTCTGAGCAACTGCTTAGATTTCTGGGCTTTTGGGAAAAGTCTCCCCTTCCTTTTGGTCTTGTGGATAAAAGTGGTTGATGCTGCCTAACACAGAAGTGTTGAGCCTGCTCTTAGCATGTGTGCAGATAGGGAATTTTACAGTGCTTTCACAGAGTTTGTGAATTTCTCACGGCAGTGGCTGGGGAGCAAACATGGAGATGTGTGTCCCTCTGGCAAGGTGGCAGCACCTCCAGGAAGAGACACTAGTGGCTTTCTGAGTGACTCTTTATCAGGAAAGAAAGCAGCTTTGGAAGATCTCTTAGACACATGGGACAAGAGGGAAGATAATTTTCTCAGATTCATACAGGCAAATTCTGGTTAGGCTTAATTTTAGGTACTTTCTGTGCTGCTCTTGAGCACTGATGTGGTAGTCTATGACTTGTAGCTAAGGATCAGTTCCTGGTTAGAAAGCATGAAAGAGCTGTTATAAGGCAGAAGGGTTTTTCAGTATTGTTAAAAGAATTCTAACACCTTCTTCCTCTGCTTCTGATACTCCATCAGACTAATTAAATCGATTCAACTTTGTAGCCTATGATAATGTTTAGAAGGATTTAATTTGCTTGTCTCCTATTTGTTTTCAAGTTATATTGTCACCACTGGATACTTCTTGCATTAGTTGCTGTTATAGAACTTAATATTTAGTGAAGATCTTGAACACGTGGTGAAGATCATAATGAATAATTACACTTTTCTACCCTGCATTTTTAATGATTGGTTCGTTTTCAGAATTTTCTTTTAGCTAAATATTCTTCTGCTCTGTTCCATTATAATAGATTGCCTCTGTTGAATTTCTTTAACTGATCCAAATAAAAGTTCTTACTATGGTATAGAAAGCAAGGAGGTGTAAGAGGGAAGTAAAGGATTGTTAGCATATAGCAAGTTTCCGGAACTGAAGATACTTTGCAATCACTTCCTTGACTGTCCCTTTGCAAAAGAATCTTATCTGTTTGTTTACATAGCATGGTCTTAGCTCAGACCTCTCAGGATTTAGTGGATATTAAAACCAGCAATGTGTGGAGGCCAGATATATGCTAGAAGGCTAAGAATGCCTGAATTTTGCCATGGGAAGTGGAATTATATCTCAGTCTTGTGCACAACAAGCTATTTATCATGCTCAGAAAACAGCAGTAGGTAAAAATCTTGAAATCTTTGCAGCTAGGAGACTGTTTATATCTCTCCAAACATTATTTTTGTGAAGAAATGATTCTCACCATGATGTCATGCTGTGTTGTGGCTTGCTGTGGAGTGATTCAGTCATCTCGTATCATATCCTGTTGCATTTAATCTAGGATAACTGATGTGTAATAATCTAGTGTGCCAAATGAAAGCATAGAATCGTTTTGGTTGGAAAGGACCTTTACGATCATCAAGTCCAACTGTTAACCTGGCGCTGCCAAGCCTACCTCTAAACTATGTCTCTAAGCACCACATCTGCACATCTTTTAAATACCTCAGTGATACAGGTCTGAACTCCTAAGTTTGTTTCCTTCAGCATGTTTAGATGGTTTGGTGTTTGTTAAGGAATTGCTGGCCATTTTAGGGGAAACAGACCTAGCCTGATTTGGGATCCAGTGCTTTTTTTTTTTTTTTTTTTTTTTTTTTACTACTTAAAAACTTACAAATAGATCAGCTGTATGAAGTGTGAGTAGGGTTGGAGGGCTGGGGGCTTCTGGTCAGCCTGATATGAGGAGGTTTTTGGGAGCTGTTCTGACTCAAAGTGAAGGGATTCTGATTTAATATACCTGTGAGAAACTCTAAAACAAGGTATATCTTTCAAGCAAAAGGTCTCTAGAGTGGAATCCTACTGTGGGGCTATTTGGGGTCTTGAAGATCTCAGGTTAGGCGTGCACTATTTCAGTCTAGTATGACAGAATTAAATGCAAAGTTCGGGGGAAAGGGCTTGAATCCAACTCTGTGTATGTTGCCACCAAGTTCTGGGCTACTGAGCAAGGCCAGGTACTACAAGGTCACTTAAAATAATGTTGCCAATATCTTTAAAAAGCAAAGTAGTTATTCCACGGGAGGGGTTGTTTCTAAATGAAAAATAAAAATCCTTGCTAATGATTTAGAAGAGGGCATGAAATATTTAATGGAATTTGCCATTTATATTAACGGAGAATGCCAAGATAAACAGTGATGGGAACAGAACTAATGGGAGTCTTGAGAGATGTGAGGTATGGGCAGGAAACAAATGAGACTCAAGATGGAAAAAATGTAATCGATTGCACCTGTGGCATAATAACTCATAATCCAATCCACAGATTTAAAAAAAAAAAAAAGGAAAAAACCTCAAACCCTTGAAAGGACAGTAGTAATCCCAACAATTTCAGCTGAAATGTGATAGTATTGAATGAGAAGGAAAACCAGCATTATGTAAGAAACGATGCCAATGATGTCTGTCTTGTTATGAGGAAACCTTAAGTTTTTCATCACTAATACAATTGTAGCATGTGGGCACATAAAAGGAATATATCTTTAGAGGATGAAGGTTTTCTTATCTGAAGAAAGTATTAAAAGGCATTAAATTTGTCAAATGATAGTTCAGGGATCAATACATTTCTAAAAATATTGAAATATTAGTATCTTTTTTTTTGCCTGGATTCTATAGAAAATGTTAAAGTTGCATTTAGGCTGACAATTAAGAAGACATTCCTAATTGTAGATTTTATTAGTGTGTGGAATGATCTACAGAAGTAAGTCAATTATTTAAAAACAACCTGATGGTAGCCTAGACAAAACTGTGGACAATAGGACATATACAACTATCTTTTATTTGAAGAATTAGGAAATGCATGTCTTGTGTTTTACGGAGTCATAGAATAAATTAGGTTGGAAGGTGTCTCTGAAGGTCTAGTTCAACTTCCACTTTGAATCAGGGCAACTTCAAAACTGATCAATCCTATAAAAATAGATGACTTCTCCCCCAACCTCTTCTTCAGAAAATCTTCAAGGATGTTATTTCCATAACCTTTCTGGGAAAGTTGTTCTATCACTTAACCACTGTGAAAATATCCTTAATAACATGCTTTAAATTTTGGTCAGCCCTGAAGTGGTCAGTCAGTGGGACTAGATCATTGTTAGGTCCCTTCCAACTGAAATATTCTATTCTATTCTAAAATTTGTTTGCCTTATACCTAGTTGAAATTTTCCTTGTTGTAATGCGTGTTCATCACATCTTGTCTTATTGTTGTGTGTATCTGATCATCAATTGCAAGAAGCTAACTCTCTAATAACCAATTAGGTAGCTAAAGGCCACAATTATTTCCCCACTTAATCTTCTCTCCTTGAGGGTAAGAAAGCCAGATCCCTAATTTCACCACACAGTTGTATGCACTAGTCTCCTAAGCACCTGCCAGACTGCTTCTTCAGCAAGGCTGAAGAATCACAGAATCACAGAATCACAGAATGTTAGGGATTGGAAGGGACCTCGAAAGATCATCTAGTCCAATCCCCCTGCCGGGGCAGGATTGCCTAGACCATATCACACAGGAACGCGTCCAGGCGGGTTTTCAGTGTCTCCAGAGAAGGAGACTCCACAACCCCTCTGGGCAGCCTGTTCCAGTGTTCAGTCACCCTCACCGTAAAGAAGTTTTTCCTCATATTTAAGTGGAACCTCCTGTGCTCCAGCTTGCACCCATTGCCCCTTGTCCTGTCAATGGATGTCACTGAGAAGAGCCTGGCTCCATCCTCTTGACACTTGCCCTTTACATATTTATAAACATTAATGAGGTCACCCCTCAGTCTCCTCTTCTCCAAGCTAAAGAGACCCAGCTCCCTCAGCCTCTCCTCATAAGGGAGATCTTCCACTCCCTTAATCATCTTCGTGGCTCTGTGCTGGACTCTCTCTAGCAGTTCCCTGTCCTTCTTGAACTGAGGGGCCCAGAACTGGACACAATACTCCAGATGCGGCCTCACCAGGGCAGAGTAGAGGGGGAGGAGAACGTCTCTCGACCTGCTGACCACACCCCTTCTAATACACCCCAGGATGCCATTGGCCTTCTTGGCCACAAGGGCACACTGCTGGCTCATGGTCATCCTGTTGTCCACTAGGACCCCCAGGTCCCTTTCCCCTATGCTGATCTCCAACAGCTCTGTCCCCAACTTGTACTGGTACATGGGGTTGTTCTTGCCCAGATGCAGGACTCTACACTTGCCCTTGTTATATTTCATTAAATTTCTCCCTGCCCAACTCTCCAGCCTGTCCAGGTCCCTCTGAATGGCTGCGCAGCCTTCCGGCGTGTCAGCCACTCCTCCCAGTTTTGTGTCATCAGCGAACTTGCTGACAGTGCACTCTAATCCCTCATCCAAGTCATTAATGAATATATTGAATAGAACTGGTCCCAGAACCGACCCTTGCGGGACTCCGCTAGACACAGGCCTCCAACTGGACTCTGTCCCATTGACCACCACTCTCTGGCTTCTTTCCTTCAGCCAGTTCACAATCCACCTCACTACCCGATCATCCAGACCACACTACCCCAGTTTAGCTGCGAGGATGCTGTGGGAGACTGTGTCAAACGCTTTACTGAAATCGAGATAGACCACATCCACAGCTTTACCATCATCTATCCACCGGGTAACATCCTCATAAAAGGCTATCAAGTTGGTTGAGCATGACTTCCCCTTGGTGAAGCCCTGCTGAGTGCCCCTAATGATCCCCCTATCCTTGATGTGCCTAGAGACAGCACCAAGAACAAGTTGTTCCATCACCTTTCCGGGGATGGAGGTGAGGCTGACCGGTCTATAGTTACCTGGGTCCTCCTCCTTGCCCTTTTTGAAGACTGGAGTGACATTCGCTTTCCTCCAGTCCTCAAGCACCTCTCCCGTTGCCCACGACTTAGCAAAGATGATGGAGAGTGGCCTAGCAATGACTTCCGCCAGCTCCCTCAGCACCCGCGGGTGCATCCCATCAGGGCCCATGGATTTATGGACGTCCAGGTTGCTTAATTGGTCCCTGACCCAGCCCTCATCAACCAAGACAGATTCCTCCTCTATGCTGACTTCTTCTGAGGCCTCAGGGGTCCGGGGCTCCTCAGGACAGCCTCCAACAGTATAGACAGAGGCAAAGAAGGCATTCAGTAACTCCGCCTTCTTTTTGTCCTCTGTCTCCAGGGCCCCCACCTCATTCATCAGTGGGCCTACATTGCCTCTAATGTTGGCTTTACCTGCAATGTATTTGAAGAAGCCCTTTCTGTTGTCCTTGACCTCTCTTGCAAGGTTTAATTCCAAGGAGGCCTTAGCTTTCCTAGTTGCCTCCCTACATCCTCTGACAACAGACTTATATTCCTCCCAAGTGGCCAGCCCCTCCTTCCACGATCTGTACACCCTTTTCTTCCACTTGAGTTTGCCCAGCAGTTCCCTGTTCAACCATGCAGGTCTCCTGGTACCCTTCCTTGACTTCCTACTTGTTGGGATGCTCTGATCTTGAGCTCGGAAGAAGCAGTCCTTGAATGCTAACCAACTATCTTGGGCCCCCTTACCTTCTACCAGCTACTACCCCATCCCCCTTCGAATCTAGTTTAAAGCTCTCCGAATGAGCCCTGCTAATTCCTGTCCCAGATCCCTTTTGCCCTTACGACATAAACCTTACCCATGTATTACGGTCACGCCTGGTGTCTTATAAAACCAGCCATTATCAAAGAACCCAAAGCCCTGCCTGTAGCACCAGTCTCGTAGCCAGGCGTTAATAGAGAGAATCCTACTATTCCATCCCACGTCATCACCTGAAAATGGAAGGAGGGAGGAGAAAACAACTTGTGCCCTAGACTCTTTCACCAACCGTCCTAGGGCCTTGTAGTCTTTCTTCATCCCCTTCAGACTACGGGATGCAGCTTCTTCCCCACCTGTCTGGAAGATCAGCAGGGGGTACTAGTTTGTGGCCTTCACCAGGTTGGGGAGTTTCCTGGTGATATCCCTGATTCGGGCTCCAGGCAGGCTGCAGACCTCCCTGTGATGGGGGTCAGCTCTGCATATTGGGCCCTCAGATCCCTTTAGGAAGGAGTCTCCAACCACTAAAACTCTTCTCTTCTTCCTTGTGGAGGAGGTAGCTATACGCCCGTCAGGTTTTTCTGACTGTGGTGGGACCTCTGATATAGGTTGCCTCTCCACCACATCCCCATTGGACTGGCTGTATTCCACTAGGGCTTCATATCTATTGCTCAGAGGCACCTGTGGAGGCAAGATAGGCAAGGAGGGCACTCGCCTTTTGCCACGGCCATAAACTTGCCTCCACTCACTCCTTTCATTTAGGTTACTGTTTTCCACCTGAGAGGGGCAGAGTACAGGGGTCCCTCAATCCTGGGAGCTCTCCAGCAGATGCTCCCATTTTTGTTGCAGGGAGGGCAGAGCCTGGCTCCACCAGTCTATCTCCATTTCAGCATCCCGAATGCTCCTAAGCCTTTCTACTTCAGCTTGAAGCCTTTCAACCTGGCTTTGCAGCTATGCCGCTCGGCCGAGCAGATCATCTACTTGCTCACAGCGCACACAGCCCCCTGACACCACAGAGATGGTGTAGCATTCTCTGCAGCCTGTGACCTGCACCATTGCCTCCTTCCATGGGAGCTCTGTCTGGGTTCCCACATCCATTTTGGTCTTCTTCCACCGGGTAGATACCATTGTTCTTCCACTGAACTGGGAAATACCTGTTGGTGCCACCCCTGGTTCAAAGCTCCTTAGCACCTTCCTCGCCTTGTGCACTGGGAGGGAGTCAGCGCCTTCCCCAACGAGCTGCAAACGACTGCAGCCTCTCCTGCCCTGGAGGAGCCTCTCCTGCCCTGGGACACACCCAGTCACTGCTGACTCACACAGGCACTGCTGACTCTCCCTCTCCCTTCTGGGCAGGGACTAGTCTCTGTCCTCCAGGAGACTTTTTATCACCCGATAACAGGGGGTGGAGCGTTTAAATCGCCCGCGGTGCCTCCGCGGTGCCTCCGGCTACGCCCCCTCCTCTCCTGATTCGTTGCCGGGAACCTCCGTCAAGAAGATGTGTTGCTGTCCACTGTGACGCTCACTTTTTTTTTTTTTCCTCTTCCCTTCCTGCCCCCCTCCTCCCTTCAGAACTGCTGCTGGTTCAGAACTTTGAACCTGAAGTCCTTATCTGCTCCTTGTAGGACATGATTTCCAGCCCTTTCACCAGCTTTGTTGCCCTCCTCTGGATGCATTCTAGTACCTTCAAATCCTTCTTACATTGTGGGTCAGAACTGCACACAGTACTCAAGGTGAGGCCACACCAATGGTGAACACAGCAGGATAATCACCTCTTTTGACAGGCTGGTTATGCTGTGTTTGATGCACCCCAGGATGTGGTTTGCCCTCTTGGCTGCCAGGGCACACTGCTGGCTCATTGAGCCTGCTGTCGGCCAGATACTAGAATACTTTCTCTCAAACATCCAGACACTTCTTTTGAAGTTCTCTTTTGCTTCTTACTTTGGTATTCCACAAATAGAGTATTGCTATGTGTCTAAATTACAGGATTACACCTCTGCTGTTTCCTGCAAAAAAAAAACCAAGAAAAATATCTTGCTATGTAGTATTATCATCTTGTGGAAACAAGCCACCTCACAGCTCTAAGTTGTTGAATGTAGTAACTTCTTGCTTTCCTTTTAGTATTGCATTTTCAGAGTAAGGTTTCTGTTCCATGATGGATTATATCAGATAATAATGCTGTGATCAAAGTGTATGGGAAATTAAAAGAAGAATTTGGCATAAACATGAGTCACATAAATTATTTAAAATTTGTACAGCATGTGCCAGCATTATTTTTGATAATTGCCCTCTACAGAATTATCTTCATATTCTTATCACCGTTTTTCATATCACAACATTTTTGATTTTTCTCTCTAAGTTGTACAAGAGAAGAAACTGCATATCTTAGATATGTTTCAAAGCAACACTCTCAATGGGCAGGGGAATTTTAAAGAAGTCCAAAGTATTTTGTTGGTTTATCTCAGTCAGAAGCACAAGGCTTATGGTTTGTGGAATGAGTATATTTTTAATGAAAATTATATTTCATTATTTTTAACTGTTTGTGAAAGCTATCTAGTTAATAATAATGAAGAAGTAAAGTCCTCTTTTCTTATATGTCTTTACTCTGCCTAACATGTTCTGAATAGGTGCTTGTGGAAGCTGCTAAAGTGGCTTCTAGTACAGGCTGAAAATAACTTCTGTTATCCTATGTCTTTTGTGCTACCAAAGAACTGGCTTTGTGTATGTCAAGTTTTTAGCTATTTTTAGTAGTAGTGCGTATTCAGTAGTAACATATTTAGTACATGTTTTTAGTAATAATTTTCCTGCAGGAGACTCCAGTTACACATCAGTTGTTAGGATTAAATCTTACCATGTCTCCGTTCACAGAATGGGCTAGGGCTGTGCTAATAGAGTATTACCTTCTAACAACCATTTAGTGGAGGCACTGGCAGTCTATTTGAAGTGAGTTCTCTTGGTCAGCTCAAGAGATGGGAAGGTTTATTAGGGAATACAAAATCCGGTTCTGGCAAGTCAAGAAAATTCCCATTGGTTTTGATTCATCCTTAGTTTATGTTATTCTTTGAATCATTCTTTTAATCATTGATTTATTTTAGCAGAGATTTCAGTCAAAATTCCTGTTTTTCTTGAAGACAATTGTTTTACAGCATTACGTAAATTTTTGTGAACATCTAAAAGCTTAAACTTGTCTGTGTGCATGTATGCTATTTTTTTTTAGTTTTTTAAAGGTATGCTTTGTACTCCAGTAACCTCATTCTTTCCATCCAGCTCTATCTTTGCTTGACAACTGCAGGAATGATGTTCCAAGAATGAAGAAAAATGGAAAGTTTGTTAGATTTTGACAAGAATGGACCAACCAATAGCAAAAATAATTTACTTTCTTTTGACATAAATGTGTCAAATATTGAAAAGTATTTGACTGCTGCTAAAGCTAGACTGGTATTAAAAACTTTATATTAACTTGCACTTTCAGAAAGAAGTTCAAGTGAACTTTTATTCTCATTTTGTCTAAGTAGTGCTTTCTTTCCAGGTCTTATATTAATGAATTATTTTACACTATTTTTACAGTTAGCTGTAATTTCTCATTGGAAAAGAGTTTTCTGTTAAATTGAAGAAGATGTTTTCCTATTTAAGTTCTGTTGTTATGGAGGGTTTTTTTAACCTTTCCTTTTCCATTTCTTTCCTAGGGAACTTTTCACAAGCAGGAAAAAAAGAAATACTATTTTTCATGTCAAAGTTTGATTAATTTGCTTTAATGTGAATAATTTCCTTTTAGCTCTGCTTCTGGAATCTAAGAGTGAAAAAAATAAAAAGACTCCCTAGCTCTTCCAGATTCAGTTCATAAATGCATTGGGAGATTATTATCTGTGGCATTTCTGCCATTTTTTCCGCTTCCACTTGAAGTGTTCAGAGAGAGAGAGAGAGAACTGTTGTGGATTTCCTACAGAAACATTCAGGCAGATGGATGTCTCACTGTCTAAAATCTTTCAGCTACATATTTCTCTGTATTCCTTCCTGCTGTTTTCAGCTGCAGTTTCACATATAATTATAAAGAATGTCAGTTAGACTCATCATGGGCCAAACTATATTTTATTTACCTGAACTCATGTAAATAGATAGATGGCCACACAATTTTTGAAATATGTCTGCAATGTATGTTTTACCATAGTTTCAGTAAACATACACAAACAAGTTTTAAAGTAATTCAGATGGAAAAAAAGCACGAGCATTTCTAAGATTTATGTTGTAAGGCTGAAGCCTTCTGATTGCTTGAAGTAGACCTAAGTTTGGTCAGGATCCCAAAAAGTAGTTCTGCCATTTCTATCACTTTTCTTCTTCATGAAGTTGCATAGAGAATTAGATCAAGGAATAAAAGAAACAGTTTGACCAGAAACAGAAAAAGGTGTAGGGTTTTGGTCAGCTGAATGTGTTCTTTTACCTGACATACAGACCATATAAGGCACAGGGTATGGAGGAGAAAGCTGGGGAAAAAGCAGAGGTAGGTCAGTGTGACTTTCCTATTTGTCACCACTCAGGTTTAAAATTATCCTGAAACTACAGCCTTATCCTTGGATGCTTTTTACAGCATATGTTACCCATATGCTGGAATTACCTTTTTACTTGCTCACTTATGCTGGAATGATGCTTCGATAGGGAATGTACCTTCATTTCACTTTCCTTGTTTGTGTTTCTTGAAAAATAAAACTGTACTTTGATAGTAGCAGCAGAGACATTATTGGAGACTGATTTGAAGTGATACAGATAATGGTAGTATAGCCCTCCATGGTGAAAGAAATAGCACTGCATTTGGGCAATGCTGTGGTTCGGGGAAAGGTTATAAGATGTTATTTAGGCAACAAGAATTCTTTGTTTGTTTTAAAATTAGGTTAACATTGGAACCTGATTCCATAAAATGTGAGAGACATGATAACGTGTCAAAATAAAATGTTCTGCATAACAACCCAATGATTACTGAAGCGATCTTGATACTTTTGCTTCCTGTTTTTAAAGGAAAGTTTTTTGTGTGTTGATTTTTTTTTTTTAATATATATATAGACAAACATTTATTTTGCTGGCTTAAATAGACATGTAACAATCTGTGGTAATCCTCAATATACTCAACAAAAACATATCAAAAGTTAAAAAAAAAATTTTTACAGCTAAAAAAACCTGTTTTACAGAATAGTCGTTTTTTGTCTGAGGTGCCTTACCATTTGCAGAAAGAAAGCCAGGAATCCAGGGAGCACAACAGACCATCACAGATAGAAGTGAAGTGCTGGCAATATCTGCAAGCAGAGAGTGGGAATTTGTTGATACGGCTGCCTGGTGTACTTGGTATGATGGTAAGTTTGATTACCTCTTTTTTCAGTCTCCTTTCCCACTCCACATTCAGCAGAAAACCTTTGGAGAAATTTTCAATCTCTCCTAAAGTGAGACCATATCCCTAACATGCTGTAAGGCTGAATATAGAGGAGTTATCCAAAGGCATGCAAGTCTGGTCTACCAGCTGGCAAGTTACAATTCTAACTTCCAGTGTTAAGCTGTGTGCTCCACTGTGTCCCTACATGCAGTCCCTTTTTCAACACTTCATTCTTGAGGGGCAGATTCACTAACTTTCCCAGAATGGCATGTTCAGTGGATTTGGAGAGCTGCTCGTTTAACAACTGCTACAAAGCTGACCACAAACCTTCTGGCTTCCTATGTATCGACTGTTGGTCAAAAAGGTCAAGCTAAGCATATGGAGAGCCTTACTTAATGTACGTTAATAACTGGCATTAATTAGCTCCTTCCAGTAAAGCTGATCAAATACACACACATGCACACACCCTGAATTATTCCTAATTTTAATTAACATTTTTATGAGTGATAGGTCATTGAATTTCTGTTATTAATTAGTTGAAGAGCATCTGTTGTAAACACTGCATGTGCTTGGCAAAAGGAGGAAAATGTACAAAGAGGAAGGGTCGTTCATGAGAGGAATGAAATGAAATTGGTAGAAAGCGCATCAAGATACCAAACCAAATTTTTTTCAAGTTTAATCTTTGATACATTTACCTGAAATACAGAAAAATATCCTGCTGATTATGGATTATTGACTGTACACAATAGTACAAGGTATTTATTGGACGAATAGAGAGGTGAAAGAAAACGTTTTTCATAAAAATGAATGGATTTATGGGTCTTGATTCTTCTTGTGTAAGCAGAATACCATTTAGTCTGATAGCCTGATGTTGCTGGTGTTGGTTAGGCCGTCCAAAATCATAGTGGCTGAGCTGAAGGGACAATGGATGGGGAGTTTCTGGTGGATAAGACCCTTCCCCAAACTGTTTCCGTTGTCAGCTTTCTGCTGCTGCCATCCTCTTTCTTTTAGCTTTTAAAAAAATTTGAGAAGCTGGTACACCAGGATGTCTTGCTATATTTCATATTGAGGAGAACAGTAAAATATGATAAGAAGCAAATACTCTCTCGTAGAATTCCTGAGTTCCCCTCAACAGTTTGTGCTGTTTTCTGTGACTAGCAATTGCAGTATGCAGTGGTGGAGCACAGGGCTTCAGTTGGGCACGTGGTGCCTTGAGTAGTTTGCTTGTGTTCCTGTGCTGTGAAATCTGTATTCAGGTAATTATCTTATCCCTATGGGAAAAGGGGAGAGGGTGGGCGAGAAGCCTTGCCCTGCAAGCGACTTCTTCCAAAAGTACAGCAAAATGACCATACATGTAGGAAACAATATTACCCTTACTTTCAGTTTGCTAGAGGTTTTCTGTTTGGTTGGTTTGGTTTGCTTTGCTTTTTTAATGTACTGATCTGCCCTTGATCCTTAGAAGACTATAAGAATGAATTTCACAAATCATAATTTGGGTACATAACCTACCTTCTATTTAAATGTCTTTTTAAATCTTCTATTGAACTCTCTTGTTTTAGAAATCTTTCTATGTAAATGTAAGGATTTCAGTCTTAATGAAACTATGGTCATATGTTTAGTTAGTTTATTCCTTTTTCTTTATTTCTTTTTAAATAGTCGTGAAAACAGTTTCCTTTGTGTTTCTGATTGTTTCTCATATGAAAAGGTTAAATATTCAGAGGAAGATGTAGGAAATGGGGCCATAAGTCTTTTTTTTTTTTTTTTCATCAGGGATTGATTTTTATTGAGAAATAATCCTTTTGTTTTTCCTCCATATATATCAGGGCTTACTTCTAATCTTGGAATCCAAAGCCTCTAAAGTTGCTTTAGTTTTATTTTTTAATTTTCTTTTGCAGATTGGTATGGCTTTCTAACAACTGATTCAATATTACTTAAACTGTACTTTTAACATTAAACATCTGAGAAAGATGAGTTGAGATGTTCAGAGTAATTTTTATTCCTAAAAAAAAACCAATTTAGCAACATTATTTTCATTCTCTGAATTAATTCCTTTGTCCTTATTTGCAGATTTTGTTACTATCACTGAGTAAGGAAGAGGGAACAAGGACAAGCTGTGTTAGGTGAAAAGATGGATAACTGACATTTTTGCAATATTTATTGTGTACTTTGTTAATCTGGGAATGAGCCTTAGTTAAAACCACAGAATTGTAATGAACACAAATTAAGAAGGAATCTCTGAATGAAATAGAAGTTTGTGATCCTTAAAACCATAGCAGCAGACTTGGCCATAGGCTTCCTGCTGTCCTAGACTCAGCAGATTCCTCTTACTCCTTTGCATTTCCTTTCCTGTTTTGTCACAGTCAGCTGAAACAGTAACACTTTTCTGTTTCTCATCTAGGATGTTCACTAACTTACATGTCCAAACTGAAGAATTTTCTCTTGTTGTGTTAGTTTCCCTTTTTTTTTTTTCCCCCCCTTCCATGAAATACATGGGTGTCTCTTAATACTAAGAAGAAATCCAGAGTTGCAGTTTACATTACATAATTCATTTATAGCTTCTGAATAAGGTTGCAACACCACCGTACCTAATGCTGTCTAGTGTGTAGGGTCTGAGTGTACTTAAGGTTGAGTAGAACCCTCCTTATTGAGCAATATGATATATTGTCTACCCGACTTTGATAGAAAAGTGTAAACTAAACTGCAGTGAATGTGCTGCTGCATGGTTTTAGCATCTTTTCTCTTAACATAACAATTTCCAATTATGAGTTAAATCATATCTGTTTGGTATTCACAGATTTTGACAGTGATGTTTAGAGAGACAGTCCCAGTGATGTAAAATGCTTTTCAACAGAACTGGCGAGCTTCTGAATGGCCTTAACTTCAAACACAAGGAAGCTTATTTAGAAAAACACTAAAGAAAAGGAAGACTTTGAAATCTTTAATTCATCTTAATCTTAGAGCATTTTACAAAACAATCTCAGAAGTTTCTTAGCCTTTTCAGCAAACTGCTAAATAATCTCAAATTTTTCTTGGTTTCTGGAATTACTTGCAAAAAATACAGTTGTTCTTGAAGAACAGGATAGAGCAGACAAACAGACAAACAAAAAATATGTAGTATTTAGTGTTCCAATTTGTGCTCTATTTCCTGAGTCAGTTCATAAGACAACTACTTCATAAGATAACTACTTCTTTTGCAATGCCATAAAGATTAAATGATACACTTGTAGGATATTACGCTGAATAATCTTTGAGTAACAAAGCTTTATAAAGAAATCATTAAGGTTTTTGAGAATTCTCTCTTCCATTCTGTCTATATTCTTGCTACATTCATGTTGATGTGTTTATGTAACTATGTAGACTTTAAGTCTAGAAGAGATTATAAGGAACATTTAATCGACAATATGATCAATATGTTTTGCTTCCACTGGAAGAAGGAAGAGACAATCAACTTGTCTAGTAAAAGCCAGTGGCCAATGTTAGCCAATACTTGTTTTCTGACTTCTTTTTATTAGGGATTTCTCTGCTAAGAAAGGGAAGTGTAATGAAAAAGGTTCATATATTTGAAAAATCCTCTGCCCTTTTTGGGGGCCTTGGCACAAGGGCACAGTTAGGTGAAATGCATTCTTTTATTCCTTTTTAAGAAATCTCTGTTTTATTTTCTTCCCAGGTAGTTTCTGGTAGGTAACAGGTTCTATAATTTCTTGACAAGATTTCCTTGGCTATATTCAGTCATATGTCAGAGGGAGCTAAAAGTGCTTCCCTCGAAAACCCAGGATCAATAGATAGTTTCAGAGCTGATTAGGTGAATCTACCAGCCTGATAAATGCACTTATGAAGTTTGGCTTATATGAAATATATGAGTGCTAATGATGGGGAAGGTATCTTAACTGGCTTTGGCTGCCAACAAATGATAGAAGACTCCTGTGTATTTTTCATGCCTTCTTAGAAGTCTGTTATCTGAACTTTGGTGAATAGCTTCTATTCTTTCTGGCTCTTCTTGCCAGTCCTTTTGCTGACTCACGTAGTCAAGCCTATCAGCTCAGGCAGGGGCTGCTCTTTCTCCCCTCTAATCATCCTGCTTTGAAACTCCGTGTCTAATGAATTATTGTTATGTTTGGTTTTGTACCGCAAGGAAAATAAATGTGAAGCTGCGAATTTACTATCCTTGAACATTATCCAATAACTTCTTCAAAACAGGTCTAACCTGTACAGAATGGATTTTTCTCACTTTGTCACACGTGCTTTTCCTGTTGTGTTACTTAGGGTGAACAGATGCTATGTCTACATGGTTACAGCTTTCAAACTTGCTCGTTTTCACTCAGATCACTAAATTAATATCCATCCTATTCAGCTTTTGAATGTTTGTTACTCTACAAAAGGCAGTTTTCTCTATCTAGCCATAATTAGATACCTGGTTAATGTGCTCTGTGTATTTACACATTATTAGGATTTAACCCCAAAGCAACAATACTGTCTCCACTGATAAGCAGGATGAAATCCCCATACATACTCTACTCCATTAGCTTTCCTAATCATTTTAAGCCAATTGCTCTGCAGACTTCTGAGTGAAATTGCCATAAAATACACCATTCCTTTCCCTCTTTCCCCTTCTGAAAGGTGTGGTCATTATCTTTCTTTTGCAATCTTGGGCATTGTGGACTTGTCAAATATACCAAGCGTTTCAGCATGAAAACTTCAGTGGTGTTTGTAGTGAAAATGAGGAATTTTGTTACCCAAAGCACCTCAACATTAACTGAATTACTTATGTCAGCATGGATGGTGGTTGTGTGTAAGTTCTTTTTCTTCCTACTTTCTTGCTTTAACTAAATACTGTGAGGGAGACCTACAAGCAGAATTGTCTCATTAAAATGTGGCTTTTGCAGTTATGAAGAGTGTAATAATTTTTAAACCTTGTATCACAAATATTAAAACAGTGCAGAGGCTTGTACTCATGGGCAGAACATTATCCATCCGAAGGGAACATTTGATGTGAACAGATTTACAATTATGTATCAAGGTTTAGGAAACTTGAATAGATATTTTCTCTAAATGTTTTTTAAGCTCTTAAACAAGGTGTTCATCACAGTGAAAACATATTTTGAGAGAGGTGCAAATTAATTAGCAAAGTGACTTTTTTGGTTAATGTATTGATTTAAGTAAAAAGGTGTAGTAGCTCAGAGAAAGGCTTTCCTTCATCCAAGGATCAAATCTGAATCTGTCCCTAGTACTGTCAGAAAGAAACATTTTCCAATAGATTTTTGCTATAGCAACAGTTTCTCTTCCCTTCATAAAAGAATTTTTTTTCATTTCATTTTCAGCCAGCATAGAATCATCTTACTACTTCTGAGGTAATTAGGAAAGAGAAATAATAAAGGAAAGGGAGATGATAAAAGTAGTCTAGGATAGTAAAGACCACCCCCCACTCTCTCAGGAGCTTTCAAATACGTCTCCCTAGGCAGAATGGCTGTTTTCATGTTGGACTATTGAGCATTAGAGCATTTAGATTTGAGTTTTTAGTAAATAGGACAGGAAATTTACTGCTTAGTATATTTGATATCAATTATTCCTTTGTCTAATATATATACACACTTTTTGGATGAAAGAATGAACCAATAGAAGCTTACATTACAGACCATGAACTTTACTTGAAAATTGTTCTTCCCACTAGAATGTTGTTTATGGCAAGTTTCTTCTGCCTGAAAGTTGTAGTTCCTGTGATTGACCTATTTTCCTCAAATATTTTTCAATTCTAGATGTAGAAAAGCTAATTGCCAAATCTATTTAAAACATTTTCTTCTTATTGGCAGTAAATCAATGTTGAACCAATGGTTGCAAGCTGCAATGCTCTTCTGTTTTACTTCGTGGTTTTATTTTTCTTTTTAAATACTACAATAAATATTTTATTTTTGTATGCCAGGATAGCAGAAGAGGTAGCAAATATGTGAAATTTAGCCCCTAATTCACACTCTGAGGTTACTCAAAGAATGATAAACAACCATCTACCTTCTTATCTTGCAACACAGTTCAAGTTCATGGTCAAGATGTGCTGATACTACACTTTCTAGAGAACTTTGAAAACTGGAAAGTCATGAGCAATTAATGACTTTGAGAAGAGGGAAGAACTGCAGATATTGCTGGAAATTCTTCCAACAGAAGCTCTTACTAGGATATTTAGAGTGACATGTAATATATCATTTTTAGTAAAAGAACATTCTGCCCTGGCTGTCTGAGGAAGTCATGAGAAAGAAGTTCTGAAGAGAAACATGCTGATGAGACAGAAGTCAACCACTAATCTCTGATCTGAAGATCTGCAAAATTTTCAATCCCAAAACATTTAGTTTAAGTCCCATATAACAAATCTATCCCTCATCTCATTTCCAGTTTTCCTAAGGTTGCATAGAGATTGATGTGCTTTCTTCAGATGAAAATTTCAAAGTAAAATTATCACCACAGATTAACTCTTTTGGTGATAGATGTTCTGCAGAAGGTGACTATAGCCATGATTTGCAAATATTCTGTGTTAAATTACAAGAAAGATAGATAAACCATCTTGCTCTATAGGAACCTTGTGCTGTTGATAAAAAGCAACATTTTGGCAAGACAATTGATCTTCCTGTGACATGGTTTTGTAGAAGGTGGCATGGTTTATAAGTACGGGTGTTGTCACTATGGCTGTTTGAACTCTGACTGTGATCTTCTGTTGACTGTTCAGTCAGTAAAGTGTTTGCTCTGCAATATTCAAGAACAGAATATCTTCCAAAAATACACAATGCATAATCCTGCAAAACATTAAGTAAAATCAGATTATGTTTAAGTGAATTCTTTGATACATATTTCCTGTTAAAAATCAGTTGTGTGTCTTTAACTTGTACAAAAAGCTCGCTTATATTCTTGCAGAATCAGTGGTAGATTAATAGTGTTTTATTTTCTTCTTTCATGACTTTCTCCAATTTACAATGGCTAAAGGAAATAAGTGAAGAAGAGAGAAGTTAAAAGGAGTCAACCAGGAGAAAGAAAAAATTTCTTCCCTCAGACATTCCCTTAATTGCTTGCTAAGCAACAATGTGCGAAGATTAATATTGACAATGTTTAGTTCAGAAATATTGACCATTTTGAAATAGGGTATGTGCTGCGGCTCAGTGAAACTATGAACCTTTGGGCTGGTGGACAGCCAAACCCTCTAGTTTTACTCCTACTTGTGCTTTGAATCCATATGCAGGTATTAAGCTCAGCAAAGCCGCATGTGCTTACGTTCAGTTTCCAGAAATAGTGTTGCACTTCAGAGATCTTGCTGAACTGGGGCTGGGTTTGAGATGATAGTGCAAGATGTAAGATGACCATACAGCTAGTGAAATATAATGGGGGCAAAAGGATTCTAGCCTGTAAGTTGAAAGGACTAATTGAGAGGGCTTTAAACTAGGCTTGAAGGGGAGGGGGATAAGACCAGGCTTGCTGGAAATGAGCCTAGGAGTGGAACGGCAGAGATGGGGGAGAAACCCAGCTGCAGTGCATCTACACCAGCGCACGCAGAATGGATAACAAACAGGAGGAGCTGGAGGTCATTGTGCAGCAGAAAAGATATGATGTAGTCACCATCACGGAAACATGGTGGGATGACTTTCATGACTGGAGTGCTATAATGGATGGCTACAAGCTTTTCAGAAGGGACAGGAGAGGAAAGAGAGGAGCATAGGTGGCCCTTTACATTAGGAAGTGTTTTGATTGTATAGAGCTTAAGGATAGTGATGATAAGGTTGAGTGCCTATGGGTAAGAATCAGGTGGAAGGCCAGCAAGGCAGATATCCTGGTGGGAGTCTGTTATAGAACACCCAACCAGGATGAAGAGGCAGATGAGCTATTCTACAAGCAGCTGGCTGATGTTTCAAGATCGCTAGACCTTGCTCTAGTAGGAGACTTTAATTTGCCGGATGTCCGCTGGAAACTCAACCCAGCAGAAAGGAGGCAGCCTAGGAGGTTCCTGTAGTGTGTGGAAGATAACTTCCTAACACAACTGGTTAGTGAGCCCACCAGGGGAGGTGCCCCACTAGACCTGCTGTTTACAAACAGAGAAGGTCTGGTGGGAGATGTGGTGGTTGGAGGCCATCTTGGGCACAGTGACCACAAAATGATAGAGTTTTCGATCCTTGGGGAAAGAAGGAATGGGGTCAACAAAACCTCTACCTTGGACTTCCGGAGGGCAGACTTTGGCCTGTTAGGACAATGGTTCAGAGAGTCCCATGGGAAATAGTTCTTGATAACAAAGGGGTCCAGGAAAGCTGGACATACTTTAAGAAAGAAATCTTAAAGGCACAAGAGCAGGCCATCCCCATGAGCCAAAAGACAAGCCGTGGGGGAAGCATTCCGGCTTGGTTGAACAGGGAGCTTTTGCAGGAACTTAGGGGAAAAAGAAGGTTTACAATCTTTGGAAAAAGGGGCAGGCAGCTCAGGAAGAGTACAAGGATGTCGCTAGGTCATGTAGAAGGAAAATTAGAAAGGTGAAAGCTCAACTAGAACTCAATCTAGCCCCTACAGTAACAGATAATAAAAAGTGGTTTTACAAATACATAAACAACAAAAGAAGATCGAGGGAATATCTCGATTCCTTATTGGATGCGGGGGGGAACTTTGTGACCAGGGATGAGGAAAAGGCTGAGGTGCTTAATATCTTTTTTGCCTCATTTTTTCATAGTAAGACCGATCATCCTCAGGGCAACTGCCCCCCTGAGCCAGTAGATGGACGGGGAGCAGAATAGACCTCCGGTAATTCAGGAGGAAGTAGTTAGCGACTTGCTATGCCTCTTGGACACTCACAAGTCTATGGGACCGGACGGTATCCACCCAAGGGTACTGAGGGAGCTGGCGGAAGAGCTTGCTAAGCTGCTCTCCATTATTTATTACCAGTCCTGGCTAACCGGGGAGGTCCCAGATGACTGGAGGCTGGTCAATGTGATGCCCATCCACAAGAAGGGCCGGAAGGAGGATCCCGGGAACTACAGGCCTGTCAGCCAGACCTCCAGCAAGGTCATGGAACAGATCATCTTGAGTGCGATTACACAGCACATACAGGACAACCAGGGGATCAGGCCTAGTCAGCATGAGTTTAGGAAGGGCAGGTTCTGTCTGACCAACCTGATCTCTTTTTATGACCAGGTGACCCGCCTAGTGTATGAGGGAAAGGCTGTGGATGTAGTATACTTGGATTTCAGCAAAGTCTTTGATACCCTCTCCCATGGCATTCTCCTGGATAAGATGGCAGCCCACGGCTTGGACAGGTGCACTCTTTGCTGGATTAAGAACTGGATGGATGGCCAGGCCCAGAGAGTGGTGGGGAACAGTACCACATCCAGTTGGCATCCGGTCACTAGTGGTGTCCCCCAGGGCTCAGTACTGGGCCCAGTCCTGTTTAATATCTTTATTGATGATCTGGATGAGGGTATTGAGTGCACCCTCAGTAAATTCATGGAAGATACTAAGTTGGGTGGGAGTGTTGATTTGCCTGAAGGTAGGAAGACTCTGCAGAGGGATCCGGACAGGTTAGATAGATGGGCTGAGACCAATGGCATGAAGTTCAACAAGACCAAGGGCCGGGTCCTACACTTTGGCCATAACAACCCCATACAGAGCTACAGGCTGGGGGAAGAGTGGTTGGGAAGCAGCTTGGTGGAAAAGGACCTGGGGATATTGGTGGACAGCCAGCTGAACATGAGCCAGCAATGTGCCCAGGTGGCCAAGAAGGCCAACAGCATCCTGGTGTGTATCAGCAATAGTGTGGCCAGCAGGACTAGGGAAGCAATTCTCCCCCTGTACTTGGCACTGGTGAGATCACACCTCGAGTATTGTGTCTAGTTCTGGGCCCCTCACTTCAAGGAAGACATTGAGGTGCTGGAGCGAGTCCAGAAGAGGGCAACTAAGCTGGTGAAGGATCTGGGAGGTATGTCCTATGATGAGTGGCTGGGGGAGCTGGGATTGTTTAGCCTGGAGAAAAGGAGGCTGAGGGGAGACCTTATCACTCTCTACAACTACCTGAAAGGAGGTTGTAGTGGGGTAGGGGTTGGCCTCTTCTCCCGGGCAACTAGCAACAGGACTAGAGGACATAGCCTCAAGCTACGCCAGGGGAGGTTCAGGTTAGACATTAGGGAAAATTTCTTCACAGAAAGGGTTATTAGGCATTGGAATGGGCTACCCAGGGAGGTGGTGGAGTCACCATCCCTGGAGGTGTTTAAGAAAAGACTAGATGTGGCACTTAGTGTCATGGTCTAGTTGACACAGTGGTGTTAGGTCAAAGGTTGGATTCGATGATCCCAAAGGTCAGCCTTCCCAGCGGCTGGAAGAACCTAGCTGATTTTGTGAAATACAGTGTGGAGCCTAACAGGCTGTCATAAATATATTGGTGAACTGAAGATGCTTCTTTCTTCTAAGACATGTATTTATATATAATACAGATATGATATTCAAGGTGTACTCTAAAAGGAGAGAGGGAGTTAAAAAGTTCCTACTGCTTTAATACAGGAGCAGGTAGGTTTTGATCGCTATTGCTCATTGCAAGGCCAATGAATTTCAAGGGTAAAGGACTTTGAATTTCAGCCATAATACTTACCCTGGTTCATATCCCATGAGAAGACCCAAGACTTGTGAGAAAACTATTCTTTTGAGAACTATGATAAAATCTTTAAAACACTTTTTCTCAATGTTGAAACTAAAATAACTTTGATTCTAGTTAAATGGTTTTCCTTTTTCAGTTCTTTCCAAACAGTTAATTTCAGTTTTGTCCTCTTTTAATCCATTATAAAATGAAAACACCTGACAATGTTGTTTTTTAATTTATCTTGCAGGTTAAGTGATGTAGTTTTGATTTTTATCTTCCTCTTTGTTCTCCAAGTCCATTTCTGAAAATGGTTTCATAGCCTCATGAAACTGAAAGTAACTGTTCTGTGAAGGACTGACACTGAAGAAAGAAAGGAAGCAGGATTGCTAACTGCTGCCTAAATTGCCTTTGATTGTTAATCTGATGTCTGTTTGTGGCCTTTCTGTTTAGGCTTCAGACACTTTAGGAATTCAACTGTTTCTGGTGTAGCACCCAATGTTTCTTCCAAGCATCTAGCAGTTTTGCTTTTCTGATGTGTTATATTTTAAAAAGCATGAATTTTGAAAGTCAGGTCATTTCAAGTGGGGTCAAGTCATCAAGACATTTCAAGTTTGAAAAGAGACAACTAAGGCTGTGAAGCATAACTCTTGCTTGAACTTTTGAGCATCAATATAGTTGACAAATGGAAGCAAACCTTAATTTTTGCCCCCTTCATAGCACTGTAGGACAGTTAAAGAAGTGCATACATCTCATTTAAGATTGTAAGAGGATCTTCTCATTCAGATCAATTTTTGACTGCATGTAGATTAAAGCAAGGTGAAAATTGAATTTTTACTGCACTTTGACCACACACATTTTAGCATGAGGAGTGTTTTTTTCAGAGGCACAAGGAGCACAATAATTTCTCTAGTCTTTAGTCAGTCAGTCCACCAGTTTGTTAGGAAGTAACCTTTTTGACCAACTGGAGCTGGCAAGATTTTTTGTCATGCACCTGTCAGACAATGGTTACTCACAAACAGTAAAACATATTACGGAAAAAGCTGGTTTTGAGAAATGCTTTGGTTTTAGAACAAGTTTTGAAAGTTTCACAGTTTTGCTTTGAACTGAGGAAATACTTC
Source organism: Nyctibius grandis (assembly GCF_013368605.1). NCBI lineage: Eukaryota > Metazoa > Chordata > Aves > Nyctibiiformes > Nyctibiidae > Nyctibius > Nyctibius grandis. The sequence goes on from NC_090660.1 coordinate 46,958,691, forward strand.
TAGTAATTTTTTTTAGAATAAAAATTTCTGACATTTGAAATGAAACATGACAATAATGAAAGAAAAAATATAGGCTTGGATTGAAATCAGTTGGGATTTAGGTTTAAAAAGAATTTTTGACCTATTGTAGAATGAGTTTTTACAAGATTCAGGTTTCTTTTTTCAGTTTTCTGGAACAGAGATTTCCTTCCCTCTCTCACCCACTCATTCAGTCCTTCCTACCTCTAAATCTTTTAATTATTTTCAAATGACAAAGTTTAGTGTTTTCCAAATTTAGCCTAGGAGTGCCTTACTGGTCTGACACAGTTTTGTACTGACAGAGGTTTAAGATGAGCTAATGAGGGAGAAACCTACCCAGAACAAGATAGTTGCCCCTGCTAGAGAGCTGAAAATCAGAAATTAATGGAAATAGGAAAAACTATCAATATCACTACCTGCAACTGCTATAGCCAATGCCCTAATTCCAAACTGTTAATGAACCACTTTTTTTGGTGATCTTCCTCTCCTTTTTTTTTTTTTTGCTTTATTTTCATTCACTTTTTGCATATGCATTTCTTCTCAGAAAATGTTCTTCCTCCCTAAATTTTCTGGGAAAAATCCTGAATGAAAAAAATCAATGGTACAACTTTCACTGATGCCCCACCTGACCTTCTGTTCAGCCTTGCTTGCCATTTCCTAGTACTTTTTTGGTTCAGCCTATTTGTATCTATATCAAAAAGACTTGTTTCTCATGCTATCTATATCAGGATGATCATCTCATGTTTGGTCTTGGATTTCAATCTCAGGGTCCCTTACTGTATGATGGAAACTATTCCATCTTATTTAATAGTTCTTCAAAGTAACTGCACATATCTATTTATCAACCATTGAAATACTTTCTGTAATTTTATGAAAAAATAAATGTATATGAGTATTTCTTTAAAGTGTTTCTGAGATTTTGCTGGTAGCATCTTTCCACAAATCTGATGCTGAGATCTTCAGGAAGCTCATTGTTGGTTTTCTCTCAACATTGCAATGTTCCAATCCTGTCTCTGCACCAAAGCTATGGTATTGGGGATTTGCTGAGTGGAGGGATAGTCAAGAGATACTGGTGTTTTCAAAAGATCACTTACCCGACTTTAGCTGAAAATAAAGGTCGTAACTGAGAAATAGTTTTTCTGATGTTTGAGTGACCTGGCTATTGCCTAACTGTGCCTAGTGTCTTACAGCTCTGGAGAGAGGTTTATTTGCCCTGGAAAAAAGTCTTTAATGCTTAAAGCCCTTCTGCCAGTGCTATAATCATTAGAAATTAGACTTTTCTAGTTATTTGAAATGTACCTTGTACACTATAGTGCCGTTACATTTCCTGTATGGGCATGGAATAATTTTTAGTAGTCACTGATACTACAGTGTTGGTAAGTGATCTGTTAAACATATTTTGTGTTACAAGTGTACAAACTAATGGTGAGAATATACAGCAGTCAAAGGCAGGGCTACATAATCTTGTTTTTAAACTAGACACCCCAAGTGCTGTGGTTGTGGTGGCACTGGGGTGAACATGGCTGTGCAGCTAACAAACTTAAGTGCAGAAATACTCCAGCTCCTGGCCTAAGTACCTGAAACTTCATCAGACAATCAGGCTATTTACCGGAAAGCATCACGCACGTATATAACATGCGCACACACCCTGTATTGGACCCTTCTAATCCAACTACAGCATATCGTCATATTAAGTATGAAGTGGTGTAGGTCATTCTACATCCTGAAGAGGAAGGAGAAAAACTGATGATAGCAACAGCAGTGCCTGTCCTTCACATTTCTGTCACTCCGTAGAAGTGGACTGCTGACCACAGCAGCTGAGTCATGGGGACTCACTGTACGCAGAGCACTGCATTATGCTTTAGCTTCTAGCATCCCAATGCATGAGATGTCTCAGTGGTTATCAGGGCCAAAGTTGGAGTTGTTCATTAGACCACCATGCCAAACTTCCCTCCTTTTATGTTCACATAGAAGAGCATCTCTATATCCACTTTTCTGTGTTTAAATCAGCCACCCAATGTTTTACTGTAGCTTGGGACACTGGTAGGAAGTGAAAGGGGGAACTGATGCAGAAAGTTATTTGTAGAAAATCTTTGGCTTCTAATCAACTTTCATTTTTATACCTAGAACATTGCTCATGGCTCTTGACTATGTTCAGGATCACAAAACTGAAAGCAAAGCTGTTTTTTTTAGCCTTCGAGGCTTTTCTACCACCGTGCTACTTACAAGCCAGTCATGATTTGGCCCATAAATTGCTCAGTGCTTTGCATTTTCAGAGGAATGATTAAAGACACTGTCTAAGAATAAGCTATTTGTAGTCCACAGTCATCATCAAAACATTGTTAATAGATGCAGTAGTGTTTGGCTGTGACTTGCCCTTTACAAAGTTCATATAGTCTGCCATCTGAATCATAGACAGCAGATGCACTGAAGTCTGATCTTCCTGCTGTTTGACAGAACTGAAAAGGTATTAAACATAGGGCAACAGCATAGACATACCTGACACTGCTGAGGGTAGACCATGTCATTTAGATTTGCCTCTCAAAGATTATCTTTTTGTACATGACGTTGTGAGGATGAGGTATTATATGACTATGTTTTTAAGAACAAAACATTTCAAGCCATGAGTGTTCGTGAGCGTCTTCTACACACTCTGACAAATGCTTTTTGTCAAACTGATAAATATCAAATATTGATTTGGGTTGTTTTCTTGGCACTCCTCTTGGACTTGTCAAGTTTAATGGATCTTCCCCATGATGTTTCATTTATCATGGAATCCATAGTCATTTTCAAGTGAAATGACAGCTCTTATGTTGAATAGCAACTTCAGCATTAGTCTGGATAAAATTTAGCAGCTATTGATTAAAGTCAGGTGTCTCTATAATTATGGAAGAGTGATCTATCACCCTTCTTTTGAAAATAATGTGTCAATAGTAATTTCAAAGAATAGTTTGTTCATCCTGTATATAAGAAAAGGTTTTATAACTAAGCACTGGGGATTGAATTTACACAGCTTGATATTGGTGTATGTAGCCACTTACCTCTTGGATACTGGATACTCTTGGCACAAGGTTAATAAATACTTTTAAGGAAATTATGTAAAAGGATTTTGTAGTTTCTTTCAACGGAAGTCCCTTGGGAGAAAAAGACTGCATTTGGCACTGCTTAGCACCCAGATCACAGCCTTCATGGTTAGACTGAATAAGCAGGAGGACCTCCTTCACACACTGAGAAGTAAACCCCAGTCACTCTCAGCTTACAATTTTCAATATCAGGGGTGAAATATTTCTCTAAAGATTCACTTTTTTTACATGAAGGTCTGTTTTTCTGACAGTGGTTAGTGCAGTACACTTAATGAACTCCAATTTTGAGGCAAATACCTTAAGCATGTTTATCTAGTCTCATTCCAAAATAAGAACATGAATGAGAATGTCAGAATAGTAGTAGTTTTGAGCAGACTTGCAAGAAGTGATCTATTTCTTCTAAGGAAATTTTATGTAGTTTAGGAGTGTATGTTGGAATATACTTCCTCCCCCCAGCTTTTTTTAAATGTCAGAAATATTTAGCATAACTTACTATGGTTGAACTTTGAGGGTCTATATTTGTAGAAGTTTTCTTTTTAGAGGGAGAGGTATCACTACTCCTTACTCTGAAATAGATACCTGAAAGAAACAATGGAATGGGGCTTTGAGCAACCTGATCTAGTGGAAGGTGTCCCTGCCCATGAGGGGGGTTGGGTTTAAGGTCCCTTTCAACCCAAACCATTCTATGATTCTATGTTACGTAGTTTCTCAGTAAATTTTTATTTTATTTTTTTTTCTATACTTTGATAACTCTGAAAGAGTCAACATTAATGCATCCCTGTTAATGTAATGGAGTGTGATGATAAATACATACATAGTTATGAGGAGCTGATTAACTTTCAGAATTGTTTACTTTTTTTTTTGTGTTGGTCTTTATATTCTAGTTAGTCATCACTACAATGTACTTACATTTCTTGTTTGGAGTCTTCAGCTGGTGATTGGGTGGTTTTGTTTCCTTGGTTGGTTGATTGGTTCAGATCAAAACAGGGAGGATTTTTATTGGGTTTAGATTCTCCTTTTCAGGAGTTTAAAAATTTTGTGTTAGGATCTACCGAAGGATAACCAGTCTCTTACAAATTTTAAGTTTGCTAAAATGTGGCTTCTCTCCTTTAGACTTACTCAAGTCTTGGCACGGAGGTGTGACAGTCATTTTATTGTCAGACAAAGAATATTATGGCAGAGTGGGTGGAACTAAAAGAGAACTGAATTCAGAGCTTCAGTGTTTGCTGTTCAATCTTTTCAAGTTGTTACAAAGTTAAGAGCTTCTCTCTTCTCCCAGGTGTCTTTCCACCATGCTACTTCTCATATGCCTTCCTGACTGCCCTCTTCCCCTCTGCCCTCTTGCTGCCTTACTATAACACCTATTCTACCCAAAATGGCACGGGGTTAACCTCTCTGTTAAATGGTGTGTCTCCTGGAAGGCTCATTTCAGGCTCCAGTAGCGGTCAAAGTGAGTACTACAACAGTCAAACTGAGTACTACAATACTCAGCACTTTAACAATGGTTTGTCCAAAAGCAAGCAACCATAAAATGGCAACCAACCACTTGATGAAAGACAGCCAAGAGCAAGAAGTGGCTGTCACATTAAACCCAACTGTTTACCTTTGTGATTCTGGTCTCCGTATACGGCTGTCTTTTAGTGGCACAGAAAGCAATCATTCTAAAAGAGGCGAGAATGTTTAGATTCACCTCTGCTGCATTTAATCAAAGATAAAGGAAGTTAGTTCTGTCCTATGATAAAGTTATATGTTTTTATCATAAAAGTAACCAAGTTAGAATTTGACACGTATTTTCCATTCATATAAAAATTTCTGCAAAATTCCCATGACTGTAATGAAGAAAAAGACCGAAATGAATTATGTAACCATATGAACTTTGAGTATTTTCTTTTGCTGTCACTAAGACGACTGTTAGATGGGTTAAAATGGAAGCTTTCACTTGCTGCCAGAAACATACCAGTCAATTTAATAGGAAACAGTTTCACAGAGGAGCGAAGGTCCTCGTGAGAAAGGCTGAAAAAGTGCAGTCAGGCACCAGTGAAATCCTTGCAGATGCCACAGATCTTCACAAGATACCCTCAGAAAAGCTTGCTCATGTATGCATTATCCTAAAATGACACACTTTTTTGATTGCTCCATGGTTGAAAATGCCCTTTTAAAACAGTAATTTTGTAGTCATTTTGCGACTACTCAGAACCATCATCTGATTTTTGTGACAGCTAGTGGAAAAGTAAATTTCCAGCAAAGCATTTTCTGTTAAAAGGTCCGTTTCAGGGACTTGCCCTCACTTCACAATAGCAATGACAATTGAGCACCAGAGACGGGAAGGTTTTTGACACACATTGACTAGTTCAGTGCTTTCTTCTTAATATGTGAAATGCCAACAGCAGAATGATTTATGATCTCCCATAAATAAGAGTCAGTATTGCTACATTTATTTTTTTTAAATTTATTTTTATTCTTAAAATAAATCTTGTGGGTAAGAAATGTACCCTGTCTACAAAGATGAGAGAAGCACACAAGTGAGGAACTACTGAAGTTTCATTTACAGTCAAGCTTCCTCTTTGTTTTTTGCATGTCTTTTTCATTGACCCTCAAACCATGACTGGGTTCAGAGTTGTTAAAATGTAGGCTCATTAACCTTGGCTAACATGCTGATAAATCTGGCTTAAGATTTGAGCTAGTAATGAAGCTTGAATTGAGGTATTGCTTGGTGCAGCAGTAAGAACCATGTCTTCCTGTTTCACGTGGAGGTACAAGGTCCATAGAGGAACGAGAACAATATAGATAATCCTCTAGTGAGAGAGATGAGGGGAAAGAAAATGGGAATATGGAGAGAATAACAGTGGGAATCCATGGAGGATATCTTAACAGCTCATCCCCGTAAGTGTCTTTTCTAGCCTCTGAGGAAACATATTGATTCCTGTCTTCTTGTTAAACTTTCGCAATATTTGAAGTGATTTACTGTGGGGCTGAGACTGCTTGCTAACAGTGTGTGATTACCTCTTTCACAGGCTTTACCTGTGCTGCGTTCTCAGCTTACTTGTATGTTATAAATATGTTATAAAATAACCATTGTTTTGATTTCCTGCTCTCTCAGGTAGTTTAAGATTTACTCTGTCTTAAGTTGTTTTTTTTTTTGGGGGTGGGAGGAAGAAAAAAGGTGGCTGTGTAAAAGTGTATATTACTGTATACACAGTGATTTACAGAAACAATAGGTTTAGGTATCCTCTACCTATTTATGGATGTTCAGAGCAGGAAAGAAAATTAGTTATATATGTTTGGTGGTATTTTTGCCAGACTCATCATTCTTCATAGTTATATCTTGGGATCTCATAAACCCATATATCATGCTGCAGTGATTTTACAGAGTTTTTGCCTAATTTTAAACCAGGTTTTATATTTTCCTTTCCAGTGAACTTCTTGGAGTATAAGATATATTTCTACATGTCAAACTGTGGCTGCTTTCACCTTGTTAGTAGCAAGAAACACCTCAATTAATCTTTAAAAATTTTCTCTATGCTTTTGTTTTGGAGACGAATATACCCTAAAAATAAAATTGGTTAATTGCAGCCTAAGCATCAATGACTTCTTAAAAAAATAGTGATGTCCTTACAAATATCAACAGCACAGAAACATTCAGAAATACACACATTTTCAGTGCCTTTTTGAACAAAAACCAGGAGCACTTCTAATAAGCCGTGAGTGCTACGGGGGCCACAATGCCAGCCTTGACTTGATGGGCAAGATTCAAAAGTTAATAACTAGAAGTACTAGAAAAGAAGGAAGCTCTTAAGGGATGCCAAAAGATGCACATTCAGTGAAGAGATTCATCTTTTCTGAAGAGCGTAAAAGGTTCCTTGAAAACTTTCATCTAGGTAATAAAGTAATAGGGGGTTTATCATTCTGAGATACCAGTCTTAACTCCTAGTAAGGGTAAGAGTGGCATAGAAACAATCCTCCATTCAATTCCATGCTTTATTTGAGCAAGTGTGGGAAGGAACAGTTTAGGGACACAGACACTGATGAATAGCTTTATTATTAAGCTCCTAGTAACATTTTGCCAGTGATTTGGACACTATTAACCTTTATTTCTAGAAATGTCTTTTATACTAACAATTTGGTTTCTCCTCTCTCAATGTTTTCTCCTCTCTCCTTCCATTTTCAGGTGATGACGTGGGATGGAACAGTAGGATTCTCTCTATTAACGCCTGGCTACGAGACTGGTGCTACAGGCAGGGCTTTGGGTTCTTTGATAATGGCTGGTTTTATAAGACACCAGGCGTGACCGTAATACATGGGTAAGGTTTATGTCGTAGGGGCAAAAGGGATCTGGGACAGGAATTAGCAGGGCTCATTCGGAGAGCTTTAAACTAGATTCGAAGGGGGATGGGCTAGTAGCTGGGCTTGCACCACTGGGGCAACGCTCTAGTGTTGAGGTAGACCAGGAGGTCTCCCATCCCCCTAGGGTGAAATCGGTGTGCTCAGCTCGCTCCCTGAAAGTCCTGTACACCAATGCACGCAGCATGGGGAATAAACAAGAGGAGTTAGAAATCCGTGTTCAGTCAGGGGGCTATGATCTAGTGGCAATTACAGAGACTTGGTGGGACAACTCGCATGACTGGAATGTGGTCATGGATGGCTATGTCCTGTTCAGGAAAGACAGGCCACTAAGGAGAGGTGGTGGAGTTGCTCTTTATGTGAGTGAGCAAGTAGAATGTATTGAGTTCTGTCCAGGGGCGGATCAGGAGCGAGTTGAGAGTTTGTGGGTGCGAATTAAGGGGCAGGCTGGCAGGGGTGATACTGTTGTGGGTGTCTATTACAGGCCACCGGATCAGGATGAGGAGGGTGATGAGGCCTTCTACAGGCAGCTGAGAGCAGTCTCTAAATTACAGGGCCTGGTTGTCATGGGGAATTTCAACTACCCTGATATTTGCTGGGAGGCCTACTCAGCCAGCCATCCTCAGTCTAGGAGGTTCCTCCAGTGCGTTGCTGATAACTTTCTGATGCAAATGGTGGATGAGCCAACTAGGAGAGGAGCGCTGCTGGATCTTGTTCTCGCTAACAAAGAGGGTCTGGTTGAAGCGGTGAAGGTTGAGGGCAGCCTTGGTTGTAGTGACCATGAGATGGTAGAGTTCAGGATCTCATGTGGCAGGAACAGAATAGCTAGCAAAATCACAACCCTGGACTTCAGGAGGGCCAACTTTGGCCTTTTCAAGCAATTTCTAGGGGAAATCCCATGGGACAGGGTACTAGAAGGTAAGGGGGCCCAAGAGAGTTGGTTAGCATTCAAGGACTGCTTCTTCCGAGCTCAAGATCAGAGCATCCCAGCAGGTAGGAAGTCAAGGAAGGGTACAAGGAGACCTGCATGGTTAAACAGGGATCTGCTGGGCAAACTCAAGTGGAAGAAGAGGGTGTACAGATCATGGAAGGAGGGGCTAGCCACTTGGGAGGAATATAAGTCTGTTGTCAGAGGATGTAGGGAGGCAACTAGGAAAGCTAAGGCCTCCTTGAAATTAAACCTTGCAAGAGAGGTCAAGGACAACAGAAAGGGCTTCTTCAAATACATTGCAGGTAAAGCCAACACTAGAGGCAATGTAGGCCCACTGATGAATGAGGTGGGGGCCCTGGAGACAGAGGACAAAAAGAAGGCGGAGTTACTGAATGCCTTCTTTGCCTCTGTCTATACTGCTGGAGGCTGTCCTGAGGAGCCCCGGACCCGTGAGGCCCCAGAGGAAGTCACGATAGAGAAGGAATCTGTCTTGGTAGATGAGGGCTGGGTCAGGGACCAGTTAAGCAATCTGGACATCTATAAATCCATGGGCCCTGATGGGATGCACCCGCGGGTGCTGAGGGAGCTGGCGGAAGACATTGCTAGGCCACTCTCAATCATCTTTGCTAAGTCGTGGGCAACGGGAGAGGTGCCTGAGGACTGGAGGAAAGCGAATGTCACTCCAGTCTTCAAAAAGGGCAAGAAGGAGGACGCGGGTAACTACAGACTGGTCAGCCTTACCTCCATCCCCGGAAAGGTGATGGAACAACTTGTCTTTGGTGCTGTCGCTAGGCACATCAAGGATAGGGGGATCATTAGGGGCACTCAACATGGCTTCACCAACGGGAAGTCATGCTTAATCAACTTGATAGCCTTTTATGAGGACGTAACCCGGTGGATAGATGATGGTAAAGCTGTGGATGTGGTCTATCTTGATTTCAGTAAAGCGTTTGACACTGTCTCCCACAGCATCCTCGCAGCTAAACTGAGGAAGTGTGGTCTGGATGATCGGGTAGTGAGATGGATTGTGAACTGGCTGAAGGAAAGAAGCCAGAGAGTGGTGGTCAATGGGACGGAGTCCAGTTGGAGGCCTGTGTCCAGCGGAGTCCCTCAAGGGTCGGTACTGGGACCAGTACTATTCAACATATTCATTAATGACTTGGATGAGGGAATAGAGTGCACTGTCAGCAAGTTCGCTGATGACACCAAACTGGGAGGAGTGGCTGACACACCGGAAGGCTGCGCAGCCATTCAGAGAGACCTAGACAGGCTGGAGAGTTGGGCGGGGAGAAATTTAATGAAATATAACAAGGGCAAGTGTAGAGTCCTGCATCTGGGCAAGAACAACCCCATGTACCAGTACAAGTTGGGGACAGAGCTGTTGGAGACCAGCGTAGGGGAAAGGGACCTGGGGGTCCTAGTGGACAACAGGATGACCATGAGCCAGCAGTGTGCCCTTGTGGCCAAGAAGGCCAATGGCATCCTGGGGTGTATTAGAAGGGGTGTGGTCAGCAGGTCGAGAGACGTTCTCCTCCCCCTCTACTCTGCCCTGGTGAGGCCGCATCTGGAGTATTGTGTCCAGTTCTGGGCCCCTCAGTTCAAGAAGGACAGGGAACTGCTAGAGAGAGTCCAGCACAGAGCCACGAAGATGATTAAGGGAGTGGAAGATCTCCCTTATGAGGAGAGGCTGAGGGAGCTGGGTCTCTTTAGCTTAGAGAAGAGGAGACTGAGGGGTGACCTCATTAATGTTTATAAATATGTAAAGGGCAAGTGTCAAGAGGATGGAGCCAGGCTCTTCTCAGTGACATCCCTTGACAGGACAAGGGGCAATGGGTGCAAGCTGGAACACAGGAGGTTCCACTTAAATTTGAGGAAAAACTTCTTTACGGTGAGGGTGACTGAACACTGGAACAGGCTGCCCAGAGAGGTTGTGGAGTCTCCTTCTCTGGAGACATTGAAAACCCGCCTGGACGCGTTCCTGTGTGATATGGTCTAGGCAATCCTGCCCCGGCAGGGGGATTGGACTAGATGATCTTTCGAGGTCCCTTCCAATCCCTAACATTCTGTGATTCTGTGATTCTGTGATTTTGGGAGCTAAACCAAACCAAGCCAGCTACTGGAAATTAGTTGGTCTTTATGAGGTTTTTCTCTTAGAAACACTCATCTATTCAGATGGTAATCTGTTGAACTGCATTCCAACCAAACTGAAACCCGAGTCCAATAATTTTATTTCATATGACCTTCCCTGCTGTCATCTACCTACAGGCATGGGGGACAGGAGAATGGAAAGAAAGGAAACAATGCAGCTTTTGGACTGTATTTTAGTTTCTAGTTACTGGGTACCTTTGGAAGAAGCTGGAAGTAGTCCACTTTGTTCTAAATGTAGCAATAGCAGCCCATGCATCTAACCACAGAAAAAGAAGAAATGGAAGAGGCTGGATCATGCACAAAATCCTTCAACTCATGCTAGCCTCTGGATCAGTATGGGAGAACCATGGAGCTGTTGTGGGAGAAAAGCTATGGAGGGCAATCAGTTTTCAGAATTTGAGACTTGAGCAAAGGCCAACAACTATGATGTTAACTGCTACCAGAATACAGAATCATTGAATCATAGAATAGTTTGAGTTGGAAGGGATATTTAAAGGTCATCTAGTCCAACCCTACTGCAATGAGCAGGGACATCTTCAGCTAGATCAGGTTGATCAGAGCCCCATCCAACCTGACCTTGAATGTTTCCAGGGACGGGGCATCTACTACCTCTCTGGGAAACCTGTTCCAGTGTTTCACCACCCTCATTGTAAAAAATTTCTACTTTATACCTAGTCTAAATATACCCTCTTTTAGTATAAAATCATTATTCCTTGTCCTGTCACAACAGGCCCTACTAAAATTTTTATCCCCATCTTTCTTATAAGCCCCCTTTAAGTACTGAAAGGCTGCAATAAGGTCTCCCTGGAGCCTTCTCTTCTCCAGGCTGAACAAGCCCATAGGAGAGGTGTTCCATCCCCCTGATCATTCTTGTGGCCCTACTCCAACAGGTCCATGTCTTTCCTGTGCTGAGGACTCCAGAGCTGGACGCAGTACTGCAGGTGGGTTCTCACCAGAGCGGAGTAGAGGGACAGAATCACCTCCCTCAGCCTGCTGGCCATGCTTCTTTTGATGCAGCCCAGGATATGGTTGGCTTTCCTGGCTGCGAGCCCACACTGATGGCTCATGTTGAGCTTCTCATCAACAATCACCCCCAAGTCCTTCTCTCAGGGCTGCTCTCAATCCCTTCATCCCCCAGCCTGTATTGATAGCGGGGATTGCCCCGACCCAGGTTTGCTTATTAGCAAATTTGCTTGCTGATTTGTAAATTTGAAAGGGTGCATTTATGTCTGCTAGGTGTGTATGCAAGAGTACTGCACTAATGTCCATTATATGATCATGTTTTTACTTTTTCTTCTTACTCTGAAAGATCTGTCAGCAATTTGAATTTATAGGATTCTAAGTTTGTGCTATTTAAATTCACTTGAAAGTGGAGTATTTTATTCTGGCAAGTCTCTTAATATACCTCTTACTATAAGGTGGAATTTAGCTGAGGATCAAAAAGCAGTCTGCACTTGAAACATGCTTTGAATTTAGCAGAAAGTAGCAGGCAAAAGGTGTTTAAGCTTTTTGGTTTCTATGAATCTTCTAATTTTGTCCATTCAAATTTTCTGCGTCATGGTCATTGAGGATGCTTGGTTTCAGGTTGACTCCAAAACAGGTTGCAGAAATACACAACCAAGAATCTAGAGAGTCAGAAATGCTAGATTTGTAGCACATTTAAGAGATGTAGCTAGATTGAAGAGCACAAATGCTCTTAAAGGGATAATTAGCTTGTGTACAAGTTGTTACAAATGCCTCTCTGAATCACTAACAACACAGTGCTCTTTACTCTCTGCTGCATTAGGGACCTCTGCACTATTCTTGATCATGCAGTGTAAATATGATGCCATACCATAATATGGGTTAAGTTATTTTTCTTATGTTAAAATCCAGTTGCAACAGTTTGGTTGTATCAGTGAAAGTTGATAGCTGTCAGAAATATCAGTCTATCATCTTAGTTCATGAATGTGTTCTTCTTTCATTTATTATGCACAACGTAAAGTCTATGTGTATGAATCTAAGGTAAACATTTACTTAAATAGCCCTATTCTTCTTCAGATGACTGCAAATATTAATGTTCCCTACTTCTAAGTCCTTAAAAAATGAAAAGGGTTTAACTTGGCCTTTGTTTCTGCCATATGCAACGAGTTTCAATAGCTCCATTAACCTATGGAAGATGTTTATAAATTCTCATGCAATTGCTTTGCTCCCTTGCCCCTCATTTGAGTGTACTCTTAATGAGGATTAGCTCACTACTTTATGCTTTGAATGTCTGTTCTAAGTTCTGCTGCCCAGGACTGAAAATAAGAAAAGATTATTTACTTTTGATAGGTAGTTAAAACAGTCCCCCATCCAACATTTGCTCAGTGCTGCTAAAAGATTCCTCTAAACTGCTAATGAATATAATCCTGCTTGAATTTGCTGGACTCTCACTCTTTTTCTCCCCCCACCCCAACTCTTACAAAAAGTAATCTATGCTATTCTTGTCCTTCACAACAGATCTTTCCAAGTCTCAGGTGCTATATTACCTGGTGAAGTTTTCTTCATGCTTGGATGTCTGTGGTGGTGTTGGTGTATTTTCTTCATATATATATATGTATATATTCTGACTTTCATCTCCATTTGTTTTATGTCACTGCTTTCACTTCTTATAGTAGTTTGGAAACTGTTATGTCTGTCATGTCGGACAACTCTTACTTTTCCATAATCATCTACTTGGTCTGTCTGACACTGGCTTTTTCATTGACTAATTTGAGGTATCTCAGTAGCCTATATCTAAGCTTTATGGTTTAGTTGTTTTTATCCCAGACCTCAATAATAATCGTATCTCTTACCAAGAATGTGATTTCCTTTTTCCCCTTTGAAACTGGGGGACTGGGTCAACAGCCGTGCATTGATCATGGACTTTTTTTGTTCTGTGATCTTCTGTTTCAAATACTTTACTGAAAAACATATGATCTATGTATTACATTTTCAGTAAAAATCATAACTCCTAAAATTACTGAAATAAAGTAAGTTCAGAGACAGCTGCTGCTTCTGAATATACCTAAAACTTCTAAGAAGACACAAAGTACAAACAAAAAATAACTAACCCATTCTGCAAGCTTCCTCTATTCCCAGTGTCATATGCAAGTGTAGTTTAAGCCTTTGTAATTGTTCTTTACTATATTTGGCAATTTTGGCTCTGATAGGGCTTTTCATAACTTTTTACTTTTGTTTGGGGTACTATGGATGCAACAGCTATCACAGTTGATCAGAATTGAGGAATTTGACAGAAATATGATTTTTCAGTTACAATTTACTTACCTATACCTGCTTGATGCTGAGTAATAATCTCTTTGATATTAGGGAATCTATACGTATTATATATATAAGGCAGCCTGGTTTCAGGTTCTGATCTACTAAATCTATTGCAATGGTCATTTTCTGTCTGAATCAACCATTTTTCATTTTTTGTGGTCAGACTGACAAGGCAGTGGAAAATCCATTCTAGGTATTTACCAGGTGATTTATAAGCACTCAGTAAATGATGGTAAAGCCTGACTTTGAAGTATATGTGTTTGCCAAACCTGTTTTTCCCAAAGAAATGTGAAAGGTTGCAGAAAATAGGAGGTGGATAGAAAACTAGCAAGCTTGAGGGAAATAAGTATCATTGGGTGGGAAAAATATAGGCATATATTGCTTGACGTGGCCTTACGTTACTTTTTAAATGATTATGGAGAACCCTCTGTTCAGTGTTGTCAGCCTTTTTTATTAGCTATTAGTAAAACATCAATTTGCGTTCTCCATAGCTTAGCCAGGTTCACAAAAAAAATAAAACTCCTCAGAGACTTTGTAGTGTTCTTTCCTTTAACATTTACACTAAGTCCTAGAAAGTGCCCATGTGAATTACTCTGCAATTATAGATTGAAGGAGTTGAAATACCAACCTGAGGTTAATCTTCTGTTAAGCTCTTAGCTGCATATAAGAATTAGGAATCTAAATGTTGTGGGTTAGGGGTTTTGTTCTGGGTTTTTTGTTTGTTTGTTTGTTGTTCTCCATTTCAATGTTTAATGAAGAAAATAGCTAAAAACGTATCAATGAGGTGACAAAATCTGAAAATGAACTTGAGGAGTCTTCAAAATGCTGTCGCTGATTAATTAGATTTGCCATAAAATCATCCTGGTATTATTCTCTGCCCTAGCTAAAAGCACTAATAAAATATGAAGACTGATAATTTCCAAGATAATATGTTTGAAATGCAGTCACAAGGTCTTTGTTCTCTGATCTGTTCATGTACAGAGTTTCCCTCTGCTGTCATGTCTGTTTAATCCTTTATTCACATAGTTTTGACCCCGCTAACCTCTGGGATCCAATTAACATCTTGTAGTAGGTGTTTGCTACATGTTGGTGGTACCTTGAAGAGACAGCTCATTAAAGTTGCTTTAATATGTTACTGCATATAGAGAACAGGGAGGACCAGCTGTCAGTCCATGGTCTATTTCTAGCTCAAAATGTTTGACTCAGCTTGCTTCTGCTGCTTTTCCGTGTTCCTCCAGATAACTCTCAGGATCAGGCTGGTAAAGTAGCTTCCAACTTTCCTGGCGTACGTGTGTTTCCTCTTGATGACATGATGTATGCATTTATTGTCTTGTGACTAGGGGTTTTCCCCTGTTAATGGTGCCATACAGAGGTGGGTTGTCATTGCTAGCGCTATTCACCAGGATGCATCCTAGCCTTTTCCTATGTCATCTGGGCCCTTAGGCAAGAGGACAACTGGGATGTGGCTGTTGTCATGTCCTTACAGCAGAGAATCACAGAATCACAGAATCACAGAATGTTAGGGATTGGAAGGGACCTCGAAAGATCATCTAGTCCAATCCCCCTGCCGGGGCAGGATTGCCTAGACCATATCACACAGGAACGCGTCCAGGCGGGTTTTCAATGTCTCCAGAGAAGGAGACTCCACAACCTCTCTGGGCAGCCTGTTCCAGTGTTCAGTCACCCTTACAGTAAAGAAGTTTTTCCTCAAATTTAAGTGGAACTTCCTGTGCTCCAGCTTGCACCCATTCCCCCTTGTCCTGTCAAGGGATGTCACTGAGAAGAGCCTGGCTCCATCCTCTTGACACTTGCCCTTTACATATTTATAAACATTAATGAGGTCACCCCTCAGTCTCCTCTTCTCCAAGCTAAAGAGACCCAGCTCCCTCAGCCTCTCCTCATAAGGGAGATCTTCCACTCCCTTAATCATCTTCGTGGCTCTGCGCTGGACTTTCTCTAGCAGTTCCCTGTCCTTCTTGAACTGAGGGGCCCAGAACTGGACACAATACTCCAGATGCGGCCTCACCAGGGCAGAGTAGAGGGGGAGGAGAACCCCTCTTGACCTGCTGACCACACCCCTTCTAATACACCCCAGGATGCCATTGGCCTTCTTGGCCACAAGGGCACACTGCTGGCTCATGGTCATCCTGTTGTCCACTAGGACCCCCAGGTCCCTTTCCCCTACGCTGGTCTCCAACAGCTCTGTCCCCAACTTGTACTGGTACATGGGGTTGTTCTTGCCCAGATGCAGGACTCTACACTTGCCCTTGTTATATTTCATTAAATTTCTCCCCGCCCAACTCTCCAGCCTGTCCAGGTCTCTCTGAATGGCTGCACAGCCTTCCGGCATCTCAGCCACTCCTCCCAGTTTTGTGTCATCAGCGAACTTGCTGACAGCGCACTCTAATCCCTCATCCAAGTCATTAATGAATATATTGAATAGAACTGGTCCCAGAACCGACCCTTGCGGAACTCCGCTAGACACAGACCTCCAACTGGACTCTGTCCCACTGACCACTACTCTCTGGCTTCTTTCCTTCAGCCAGTTCACAATCCACCTCACTACCCGATCATCCAGACCACACTTCCCCAGTTTAGCTGCGAGGATGCTGTGGGAGACTGTGTCAAACGCTTTACTGAAATCGAGATAGACCACATCCACAGCTTTACCATCATCTATCCACAGAGAATATCTGCTGTGTGTGAGCAAAAGCTTCAGATGCAAGTGTAGCGCAGTTGGATCTGCACACGTGCAGTTTTGGGATGCACTGAATTTACACTGTATGTAGATTGAATTATCCTATTTATGCAGTTTAATTTCTCTTTGTGGCAGAAACCTGGGCTTTGTAGCTGCTGTAGCAAGGAGGTTGAGTCCCAGTGGTGCGTACTAACAGTGAAGCTGCTTTAACAGAGTTCTTGGCATCTCTGTTACAGGGGTGACACTTACTGAAGCAGAGTCTAGGGTGGTTATAGTGAAATGTAAAATAGGAAAAAAGATACAGAGAGAATGTGTATCATCTTAATACTCCAAAGCCTCCTTGACTGTAGTAACAAATACTGCAGAAAACCACAGACTGGCCTAGTTAGACTTGATGCATAGGTATGGCTTCACACCAGGTGTTCTGCAGGAATCATAAGGTGGATAACCTTCTTCCTGCTCTTTTCTCTTTCTCAACCAGTTGCCTTTATTGACACCTCCAGCTCTGCCTTTTAGTTCAGATGTCAGTGCTGCTCACCCACTGGCAGTCTTTATACTCTAAGATTACACAGATTTCTACTTAATCAGGTGTTGTTTTATACCATGTCTTCAATTGAGATTATTCTGCAGTTGAAATGATTATCTCAGTTATGTGAGAGATTTGAGGAGGGTACTCATAGAGCTGGTACTTTGCAGAGGATTAATTTCATCATAATTTAGAGGACTTTCATGTAGATGTCTGCACTAAAACTAGTTTAGACGCATTTTATAGTGAGTGGAGAGAAATGAGCACTTCAAAATTCATTTGCTATTTTAGATCAATATTTTTGAGAATGTACTATTTCTTTTCTATTTGGTATAAAAAAATCTAGCAGGAATTGGATAGTAAAGGACATAAATGTCTCCAATATATCTGATTATATATGTCATTCCTGTCCCTAGCTGATCTCTGTTCTCTTCGATTTAATGTTTATGAGAGTTAAGTCACATTGAAGAAAAACCTATCTTTGAATTATCTAGTGTATATTGGTATTCCCTAATTAAATTGTTAGTTAAACATTGTATGTATGTTACACGTTTATTAACTGTGCTGCTGCATACTTTTATGTAAATAGCAGTAGTTATCTGACTTAGTTTGCTTTATCTGCATAAGTTTGGATCCTATATTTGTATTTTATTTAAAATACTTAAACTAACCAGTTTAAATTTCTCGTTGGACATAAATAAAACATTAACATGGTTTTCCAGTCTTTAACTGTGAGTCACACAAGTGCAGCTAGAGAGAGAACTGTTTGATTAAGAAATGTAAAGTTAAGTGCAATGTCGCTGATTTTTTTCCACCCCCATTATTTCAGCCAAAGTTTTCTTTCTGGCATTATTTATACTTAAACCTGGAGTAATTAATTAAATCAATGTAATTGCTTATGGAGTAAAGTACTATCAGCATGAGTAAAGATGGAAAAATACAACTATTCTGGAACTGCAAGTTTCTCCACTTGATGTGTGCAATGGCTCATCAAGATCTCTCCTGGTTTGGCCTAAAACAGACCAATTTTCCTTTCAGTGATTTTTCCTTTCAGCTAAGTTTCTTCTAAGTAACTTCACTTTCTGAAAATAACTCCATGTTTTGCAGACAGTGTCTGCTTCTAGGACTGATAACGCTTAAAGTTTATAGTTATTACTGAGGTAATGGTAGGAATGGTATGCGGAAAGGCTTTTGCTTATTCTTATTCCTAGAGAAAACAAGGTTACTGCTAAATTCCTAACTAATTACAAGTGAACTGCCATAGAAGGGTCGCACCTCCAGGGAGGAGCAGACAGGACAGGTGACCCAAAATTGACCAACAAGGTATTCCATCCCATACACGTCATTCTCAGTCTAAAGCTGGGGGATCACGAGGGTCTCTCTCTCTTCTGCTATGGCTGGCGTCTGAAGAGGACTCTGTCCATTTTTCTCCTGCCCTCGATCCCAATCCATGCACTCCTGAATCCATTCCGGGACCTCCCAGTGCCTGCCCTGCAGCGCCAGTGGTGATGTGACCATCACTTGGGGAGCTCGGTCTTGGTTTTGTATATATTGGTATATATTTATTTATTTCTATTATTATAACAATACTTTTTTATTGTTATAGTTTATAAAAACTGTTTTAACTTTCCAACCTATAAGTCTCTCCCTTTTCTCTTTTCCTTCCCCTTTTTGGCAGGAAGGATTTAATGAAGAGCATCTGCCACCGGTTTAATAGACAGCCCAGCTTTAAACTGTGACATATTTATTGAGCTTCAGTGCCCATCGTAGAGGTTAAAGTAACTACAGTGCCCGTTGTTGGAGTTGGAGTGACTGCAAAATCTGACTGTTCTGGAACTGTAAGTGTCTCCACTTGATGTATGCAATGGCTCATCAAGATCTTGCCCTGCTTTTCAAACTTATTCAAATACACAATGTCACTGATTAATCATGAGAAAAACAAGAAGTTCACCTATTTGTCATATGTCTGTTTCTGAGAAATTTAAATAGCTATCCAAAGAACAGAAGCTCATGATAATGGTAGACTTCAGTTATTGAAAAAAAACAGTATGACAGGTCACAGCAAGCCTGAATGGCATTGCAAAGCCACACTGACAGCTTTGCTTTTGTTTCGGAAGGTGGAGGAGGTACAGAATATGACTATTTTAGATTATATTCTCACTCCATAGGGAGAACACATGGAGAAGTTAAAGTGACCTATTAATGTGTTGGAAGTGTTTGTGAAACAATGGTGCTCACAACCTCACAGAAAGGAATAGAGTAGCAGAGTAAAGTTAATACACTTAGGAAAAATCAGTCTTTTGGAAATGACAGACAGGGTCTCTTGGGAAAATCATCCAAGTAACAAAGCTCTCTCTTCATACCTTCTCTAAATAATGTATGAGAAAATGGACTATGTTAAAAAAACAGTAGCAAGTTATCCTAGTGCAGAAGAAGGGATATGTAGCATATGGGGAAGTTGGGTTTTTTTGTTGTTTTGGGTTGAGTTTGTTTTATTTTGTTTTTGTGTTTTTTGGGTTGGTTAGTTGTTTTTTGTTTCGAGTTTTTTTTAATATTTCCCCAGTGCTGCCTGTGGTCCTCATTTCTCGGTTGTATTTTCAATATATTTTGTGTCCTCTTTTTGAGTTTCTAGCAGTTCACCTTTCCTCCATAATTTCTCAAATGTAATCACTAATAATTGAGAAGGTACTTCCATTACTTCTTATGTGCTTAAGGATAATTTTTCTGCATCAGGGTTGTATTTGAGGGGATGAAGCATGGCTAAAATCAACAATAAACAGATAGTATGAGCAAACATGTAATATAGGAAAGCAAATTAGCATGTAAAATGCCTAACTGGAAAGGAAGATGGACAGATTCTAATATATTAATGGGAAATTGGGAGAAATAACGGACAGTACCCATCACTCTTCAAACTCAAAATCGAACGAAAGCCTTAAAGTCTTTGTTTTGACTTTCAGAATAAAGATACATTGTGATTAGATTTCTAATGCATTAATTATTAATACGGGCAGAGAAAGAAAGGGTTTAAGAGTCTTTAAAGAAAGAGTAAGTTTAAGACTCTTTCATTAACTTGGATGTTTTTAATTGGCAAACTCTAAAATATTTTTTTCTCAAGGGCTTAAAAAATGTGAGAAGCACTTTTTGAATCACTAATTACTTTTGAGAAATGATGGAGGACA
This sequence comes from Nyctibius grandis, assembly GCF_013368605.1. Lineage (NCBI taxonomy): Eukaryota > Metazoa > Chordata > Aves > Nyctibiiformes > Nyctibiidae > Nyctibius > Nyctibius grandis. The sequence goes on from NC_090660.1 coordinate 46,978,900, forward strand.
GGTTAGATCCTAGGGGACTGAAGAACAAACAATATATAGCAAATGTAGTTTAAGGATGAGGAAAAAATGAGCACAATATGCAGTACTAGGGGAAAAAAAAAAGCTCTAAATGAATTATGAATCAATTTATAGCACCTAGAGGATAATTAAATAAGAAGAAAGCAACCAGATGAATTTGACACGAACAAATTGCATCAAACAACTGTTCACTTTCTTCAATGGAAAATCATCATCTAGTGGATAAAGAAAGAGAGAGCAGTCGGTGACATTTTACCCTGGTAAGAATTCTGATGTCATCTTATGTGACATGAGCAAACAAACTAGTGACAGATTGACCAGGTGAAACCGCTATGCAGTGTATGCACAACTGACTGATCCCCTGCCCCCACCCCACCCTCTGTGGTTTTCTCTCAAATGGAAAGTGCATTCAGTAGGGTCCTGCAAAGGCTTCCTTGATGCAGCTCTGTCTAACGTTTTCAAGTTCAGTTTTGTTGATAGAATAGAGCACATACTTACCACGTCTCTGGATTTCACTGTGTTAGGAATGTTTTAAATATTATAAGAAAATACTAGAATAAGCTTTGAGAAATGCTGAATTGGCTAATCACTGCTGCTGCAGTAGAGGATCCCAGGGCTTGCAGCAGATGGCTAGGCACATGTCTAGAACAAGAGAAAGGTCAAACAAACTTTTCTTCTTCTTCTTGTAAGAGGGAAATCACAGATCTTAGACTGAAATGAAGTAGCAGGAGTTTTGCTTGTAACACATGGGGGTTAATCATTATTCTCTAATGTGGGTGAAACCCTCAAATTGAGTAGTGTGTGAAGTTTTAAGTATCACCCTTGAAGGACTGTATAGGCAAAGTAAAGGTTGTCCAGAAGAAAAGAAACCCAACAGGTTTGGAAAATATTGAAAACCATGACAGAATTCAGCTCTGGTAAGTTTAAAAAGAGTATGACCTCTTTTGCAAAATGCACAAATCCCTAATAAAAAGATGAGAATTACTGCGCCACACTACAGCAGTTCCAGAAGAAAACAGGAATAATTTGTAGATGCTAGCAAATGAGGAAACCACTTTTAAATGGTAAGGCTCGTAAAACACTGGAATAGCCTACTGAGAAAGTGTGGAACCTCCTTCAGTTCATGCTGGATGGAGTCAACACATTTGATATTTGTCAGAGATAATCTATGTGAGCTTCCTTTCCTGCTGGAGGGCAGACTTGTGGATCTTGAGACCTCTTCTAGCCCTAGCTCACTATGTTTTCTCTTGTTCACAGCTCTAAATGTGCTTCTTCCCTTTCAGGATAAGCTCTTTAGTTAAAACTTCTGACAGAACTTCTGTAATGAGAACAGTATATTCAATAATTCAGAACACAGAACGACTTGTGTGGGATCACTGCAGATATGTTGCCATTGCAGTCAGCATTTATGCAGGAAAATAACTTGTGTTTTCAAAGACTCCAAGGAGATTTGGTAAGAAGTTAATAACTAACTATGTAATTTTACCTAAATATTAAAGTTAGATAAATATAAATGGAAAAAAATATTTATTAGATTTGGATTTGACGTTTTCCCTCCATTATTATTGCCATGCAAAGGACTAGCATAAAAAGTTGGTAAAATATTTTAATCTATATTTTGCTATCTATTGCTGATATTGAGTATTTCCACCTGAATTTAGAGCAGGTCAGTATACAGAAAGAAATAGAACTTAAGCTTATCAAACAGTGTTACTACTACGTTTTGCATAATTTGTTTTGGGCTTATATTTCTGCTATAGCAGTCTTTAATGCAAATGAATATTTATGGGATGTATTAATCTATTGTACTAGCTAGCTAGAAATAAATCCTGAAATATTGGGCTATATGCATTAATCTTTCTTTTTCCCTTGATATTTCAGTTGATTTGGAGTGTGCTGACTTCAAACAGAAAAGCCAAAACGAAACAAAAAAAAACACGTTTGTGAAGATTCTAATATTTCTGAGAGCTACCGGTTTTAAAAAAAAGTTAGGGAAATACCAGAGAATTACACAGAGAATAAAAGAAGAACATAAGTACATATTAAAATTTCAAACACATCTGCAACTCCTAAAATAAATTGAAGAATTGCCTTTTCTGTCAATCTGGTGGTTTTACACAGGAGATAATATTCTAGGCAACTATAGAAAATGCTAATATTAAGTATTTCTCTTACAGGAAGAAACTACAAGGTATTGGGCAGTTTTCATACTAATGATACAGGCTGTAACTGCTTGCATATTTGGATTTTATATTACTTTACCATCTGGACTTGTAAATAATGTCTGTGTCTCTACAGACATAAAAAATAAGAAAACTCCCTTTGAGGGTGATTTCTTGTTAAGGAATATTTTTCAAAATGTTCTTTCCAAATGAAATCAGTCAATTCGTACCATTTCACCCTGAGGCTGCCAAATCCAGCTGGAGATATCCACATTTTAGGGTCAGTTGTGAGGTATAAAGCAATAAGAACTCAGTCCAGTTCATTTATCTTCTACTTCCTTTTGACTCATCTGCTTCAGGAGAAAAAAAAAGAAAAACATTCTCTCCTTTGTAATCTTCAGCAGCAGTACCCTCTCCAAATTATCCCAGGAGCCTAAGATTTGGGCTGTCAGTCAATTCACACTTCCATGATAACGTATTTTGGGAACACATTATTGCAAATGGGATTAAGGACATTTTCCTCTTTAAAAGTGTATACCCAGTGAGCCATAGTATGTATTTCAGTTTCAGAAAAGTCTGGAGCACCCATGTATGCAGTCCCATGGCAGCAACTTTCTCACCAGTAGATTGATGTAAGGAGCTTAATAATGTAGCTATACTCCTGTGTAAAATAGCTGATAGAAGCCCTTTTCCAATTGTGTTGTAAACGTTGTCTTCAGAAATGCCAGGCTCTGTGCTATTATAGAATGGGAGAGAACCCAATGGGACATAAAACTTAACTTGTACCAAATGTTGTGAGGGAGTGGATCACATTTAGAAACTTTTCTTTGTGCTATGCAGCGCTCTCCTCTCCCAGTGCCCCAAAAGATAGTCTGAAGTGCAGAGTAGCAGGCTTCCTACCCTTGAAAAATACATATGTAAGGAAGTTTTCTCTACAGAGTTGTTGCATTGGTATTAATATCTTTGGAAACTGAGGACTGGGGAGTGGTGGAGGATTATTTTTCAATGTTTATTAGGTGGTTCTAGTCACAAAAACTTCAGAAAAAGCAAATGGGTTTTAACCTGGAGAGGCGCAAGATGCACCACCTTCTCAGCCTTTCTGTTAGTGTGGGAGTTGTGTTGTTACTACACTTATTTAGGTGGAGTGTTTGACTGCTAGTCTGTTTCATCTCTTTAGTAATTTTTTTTTTTAAACTTGTCTCAGAGATGTAGTTTATGAAGACGAATTCTGGTCCCCAGATCCAACTATAAGGTCTCAGTGCCTTGAAATTTTCCTTCACTTTACATAATTCTGTTATCGTTTTCTTTATGCCCTTTTCAGACTTCATTTCTCTATAACTGCATCTTTAGAGGATTGATAAATACTCAACTATTTAAGACCTTCTTCATCTGTTACTGTTCTGTATATTTTCCTACAAGGCCATCTTTATACTTTTAATTTTCTTTTATTTTTGATTGGTTCCAAGCTTCTGTTTTTAATTTTGGGTCTTGGTTCTAACCCCAAATGCAGCTAGTGACTCTGCCAACGTATATGAGAGAATTAATTTTGATTCTGAAATTGCAGAATAATTGGTCTTTTGGGGGATATATGTTTACAGGCATTTTCCAAGAGGTTACTTGGTTCCCTGGCATTCTCATAGAACTTTGTGATACAAGTTTCCTTTAGTCCCATCAACACCCTGCACTGCAATGGTAGGTACGTAGTAACTGAAGAGCTGACATAAATGTAGGTTCAAGAAGACACCCCATCCCCTGGCTCTCTAACTCCGTGTAAGAATTAGTGTTATTGGCAATCCATTTTCAGGGAAGCTGTCCAACAACTGAGCATTTGCAACTGGAGTTGCGAAGGTATGTGCCATGAAATAGTCCCATTCTGAAACCTGCCACCAGGCATCCAGTTAGCACCAGTTCATCACATAACAAAGGTTTTGCCTGAAGTGAAATGCAGAGGAATTAATTACTGAATAGATTTGTCGTTAGATAGCTTGACCATTAGTTTAGACCACTTGCTGTAAAGCTTTTAAAAATATTGCATTCAAACCTTTGCTGGAGACACTTTGAACCTGTCTTTCAATCTGGTATAAATTGTTGAAATCAGCCACAGAGGCTGATTGGGAAAAAAACCTACAAAATCTTTGCACAGAGGAGTGATACCTACCATGTAAACAACTGTTTGAAAAAGTTTTTCATTGCAGGATAAGAGCTGTGCCAGAAGTTATTGGCCAACCATATTTGGTTTTGCTGACACTGTGGCATATTGATGTAAATGACTGACTGAATGTTGACTTTTACAAAAACTATGCATGCCTCACAGAAGTCTCTTAAAATTCTCTAAGTTTTCATAACTGAGACTGTTTCTTTTAGCTATATTCAGAGTTGGACTTAATTTCTCATTATGCTGTTCCAGTTAATGTTACCACCTTCTGTTTTGAAAACATATATTTTTAGTTAGTTTTCCATTCAGGTAGTGGTATTCAAAAGAATCACGGCCAGCAGGTCGAAGGAGGTGAGTCTGCCCCTCTACTCCTCTCTGGTGAGAACCCACCTGCAGTACTGCTTCCAGCTCTGGAGTCCTCAGCACAGGAAAGACATGGACCTGTTGGAACAGGTCCAGAGGAGGGCCACAAAAATGATCAGGGGTTGGAACACCTCTCCTATGAGGAAAGAATGAGAGAGTTAGGGTTGTTCAGCCTGGAGAAGAGAAGGCTCCAAGGAGACATTATTGCAGCCTTTCAGTACTTAAAGGGGGCTTATAAGAAAGATGGGGATAAAATTTTTAGCAGAGCCTGTTGCGATAGGACAAGGAGTAATGGTTTTATACTAAAAGAGGGTAGGTTTAGACTAGGTATAAGGTAGAAATTTTTTACAATGAGGGTGGTGAAACACTGGAACAGGTTTCCCAGAGAGGTGGCAGATACCCCATTCCTGGAAACGTTCAATGTCAGGTTGGATGGGGCTCTGATCAACCTGATCTAGCTGAAGATGTCCCTGCTCATTGTAGGAGGGTTGGACTAGATGACCTTTAAAGGCTCCTTCCAACCCAAACTATTCTATGATTCTATGATTCCACCTTTGGTTTTTGCTCCAAGGGGACTAAGATTTATTTGGCTAAGTGGCAGTTATACATATGGAAGTGCTTTGGTTTAAATGCTGTCTCTAGATTTATGCCTTGATAGATTGTTTTCCTTAAAATACTTTTTTAATGTGTTTAAGATGGCTGAACACTGTAGGCCATGTAGTCTCTATGGAGGATGACTACCCTCCTTTTATGTGAAGTGGGTTGGAGAAAGAGGAAGAGAGGAAGGAATTGTTGGTTAGCATGGTTGGCAGCCATTGGCTGGTTTCTGGATATGCATTGCGATTTGATGGCGATGGTGGTCTTGCGTGTCTCTGTCCTGTGCAACCTCTGAGACCCTTTAGGCAGCACTGCTGACTTACTGTGTTTTCTCTCTGTGTCTGGATGACAGAGGGCTTCAGATCAGTTCTTTATCTTCCTGTAATCACCACCAAATGGCTTTGGTCTATCCTTTGTTTTAGAACGTCCTTTGTTTTCCTTCTCTGGGTATTACTGAAACGACATGTGTAGATAGATGTGCTGGGAGCTTTATGATGGGCTGTGTCATCAAAACTTGTTATCCTTTTACCCCTTTCTCTTCTTGTTCCTTCTGGTGCTTCCACACCCATGCACTCTCCATTCCTAGCAACTCTAACATTCCTATTACAAATCTCTGTGCAGAATCAGAATAAATTGATGGTTTCCCACGTATTTGGCTGATGCACTGTGCAGTGAAAACTTGGTGGGAGTAGCTTAGCAAAAGTAGAATGGAAATTGTTAGGATAGATTAGCTTTCTCTGAATTTCTTAATTCAACAGCCGTAAAAGGAGACGCAGACAGTGCTTTGGCTATTGGATGTACGAGGCCCTAAGAGACAGCTTTCTTTGCTGCGCTTTTGACAGTGTTCTTGCATCGCCAGAGAGTGCGTGGAGAGTGATATATACAACTAACACCCCATGGGAGCAAAGAACTTCCAAGAGCTGGTGCAAACACAGGAAGCAGCTGCCGGCAGCCTTCTTTTTCTTTCTGTGAAAGAGACATACGATGAGTTAACCCGGAAATAGAAATCTTTGTCTTAGCCTAAAAATACTTCAAATGCTGGAAGGTTGCAGGTCTAGTGTTAGGACTTCCTCTCTCCTGCTATTGCCTTAAGACTCACTTTCTAGGAAAGCAGGAAGCAAGCTCCATAAATAGAAAATGAGAAAGAAACCTGTAGCTATCAACTCATCTGTGTTGCACTGGTCAATGGCACTATGGATCTGAAGTGCTGACTTCCTCTTGAAAAACACTGTTGCTTTTGTGGGTCATGCTCCCATACTCAGCCTCCTCCTCAGAAAGACCAGAGTGTAGAGAAGCTTAAAAATAGTAATAATAAAATTAAATTTAGAAAAAGCTGAAAGAAGAACAGAACAGCGAAGTGTCAATAGAACAGAGATACAAAAACAAGAGAGGGAAGACTGTAGGTACAAGTCATAAAAGAAAAGACAAATGTAGTGGTGAAGTCAGAAAAGACAGGAAGACTGGTATTACAAAAAAGATAAAAACAAGTGGGTGATATAGGTATTAATCAATGGAAGCATTATAAAGTGTAATGCAAGGACATTTGTGACAACGAGGAGTAACAGTCTTAGAACAGCTATACCTGCACAGCACAACACAGATACTTCTCAGGGTCTGAAAGCATCATAGCCACGTTAGCATGTGACTGGATTAATTAACGTGGGTGTTGCATGGTACTGAGGTGGCTGCAATGCTGCCAGGCCTGAAGATGGCTAACTGGCAGATGGCGTGTCTGCATGGTGCTTTGAGCTGCATCTGATGAGAGCAGAGGCCAAGGCTGCCTGACCAATCTAATAAAAATATAAACAAGAAGACTTGGAAATTGCCTTTCTGCAGAGTTTCAGGGGATAAGGAAGAAGAAAGAAAGGAACAGGAAGAAAAGGAAAGAGGGGAAAAGAAGAATAAAGATAACTAGGGGGGTTGGGTCCCTGGAGTAAGAAGCAACCAAAGAATGTGGTGCTTCCCACACATTAACCCCAACAACTCACATCTTCCTGTCATTTCTTCCAGTTTATACAAATCTTTTGAAGCTGTCTACTTGTGAAGGGCTTTGCAGTAAATGTAAAAGCAGTACAAAGGGGATAGCAAATATTTAGCCTGGAACAGCTCACAGTGGCACTGCTCTTCCTTCTGTGTGATATAAACAACTGTTGCTGTTTTCAATCTGAATATCACTCTCATCGATGTTAGAAAGAACTATGAGTATGGTGTTTGATATTTTTAAAAACCTTATAATATTAAGAGTTACTATGGCCCACTTACCCTGTCTTTTAGAGAGTGGAATCAAGACAAAGATGAATAGATGGTTTGTTCAAATTCAGAGCAGATGTCTGCCATGGAAAATGTTTCATTCCAAACCTGCATGGTCATAGTCTGCTGTCTCCTCAGCAGAGATCCATATGGGCAGTCCTCCTCTCACCAATTCCCCAACCTAGTAATAAAAAATCCCAGATAACACCTGCTCTTGTGTCATAAACTCGATATCCTGCCTAGCACGCGGATTCTGTGACTTTCTCCTGCACTTGGATGAGTACTATGGAGGAATGAAGTATGGTCCAAGATAAACACCACAGCGAATTGAAATTCATGTGGCAGAACGAACTAAGTTAGCAATGTAGTTTTGGTGCTGAATTAGATGTGAAAGTGAGTGAAACTGCTACATACAGTTTGGACTGTCATGCATTTTAATATTTTAAAAAGAAGGCTTTCTGAATTAAGTTTCTTCAGTTAATCTAGGAGAAATAAAAGACAAAATCAAATGCTGGCCTGCTACAGAAATTTAGGTAATAGCTTCATTCAGAGTTTCTTTCAATTCTGTCGTGAAGAACTGCTTCTGAGCTGCAATTAAAAAAGACTTTTTTTCCCCTGAAGCCTCAATCTGTGTGAACTGATAAAAGCTGAGATTTCTTTCTTTTGTTACTTTTTTATTTTTCACTTTTAATTCATATTTAGCTGTCATTGGAAAAATAAACTATCTCCAGAAGTTTCCGTAAATCACTCCAAGGAGTCCTTTTCAAAAATGAAGAGTTCCACTATTGTATGTGAAATATGGAGTATTATAATTCTAATAATTGAATGGCTGACTAAAATAAAAAAGATTTAATCTGTAAATATGGAGAAAATTAAATAGAATGTTCACAAACAAAATGGGAAAATTCTGCTTATTTCAAGATTAATTTTTATTAGAAAATGTAAATTAGAATACTGTCCCCATTTACCCAGCACCCAGGGTTAAACAATAACCAGTTGTTCTATCCCCCAAGACCCCTTCCCAGCTGAGAAAGGGAATTGGGAAAAGGAGGGAGAGTCATGGGTTGAAATTTAAACAGATTTAATAAAATAAGAAACCCAATATCAATACTAATAGAAAAGCCACAAATTTATACTCAGCCCGTAGAGTGTTGACAAGTCCCTCCAGAGATCACAACCATTGAGAAGAAGGAAAAAGAGCAAGTTTTCCAATTTATAGTGAACCTGATGTTAATGTTATAGAATACACCTGTGGGCCAGCCTGGGTCAGCTGCCCTGGCTTTCACTGCTAATAACCTTGATCACCATACCATGGCTGGCCACAAACTGAAACAAAATGTGACAGAAAATTGATTCTATAATTTTATTCCCATGAAACCAGGACAAATACATATGTACGTATATATGGCATTTGAAAGAATGCTGCTTTGGTTACAGAATCAAATAGACAAAATTTGAGGCTTACTAAATGTACAGCTGTATTCTTTGTGCTGTTTTTTAATCCATCCCCTGTATACTGAATGAGGAGGGGATGCAAAGGAAATTGCATGTGATTTTGTATCTGAAGATTGCATGTCAGTGTGTCTATGCAAGGGATAAAATATCTGGGGAAGCATAAGGAATTCTGAAAAGAAAGAATAAATATGTTTTAAGCTAAATTCCACAGTATTTGTCTGAAGTCATAAGAGCCTATTATGAGACCAAAGCTAAAGTTTTTAACTGAATCTATACTTGTTCTGGTTCTGAATTTTGTGAGACAGAATAACAAACAATTACAGCCAAGAAAAATAATATAAAAAACCTTTTCAGTGGGAGGTTTACTGTACTTCCTCCATCACTTTCTTAGCATTAATATGTCTCTGACTTCTAGTTCTGCCCCATTGTTTCACTTTAGGGAACGGAACCTTAGCTATAAACTGCTTGTGGAAAACAACTATCTACAGCAATGTGTGTATGCGATGCTGTTGTAATACTTCTAACCCTATCAAGTAAAAGCTATTTCAGTTAGCTAGTTTCTTGGTATATGAAATATTTTTTTTCCTCTTAAGCTTTTATTATATTTACAAAGCAAAATGCTAGAAGGAAAATAATTTGAATGAATGTCATCCTCATGCTTTTAGTTCCTGATCACTTTATTCTCAATATGAAAGGAATATAGTCAGAGGATCAATAATTTGACAAATATAATGTAATGTAAAATTCTCCCTTGAAAGTTATACCCTGAATGGAATCTTTGTAACATTTTACATACACAGAGATGCACTTATATTTTTTTTTTTATCGTATAAGCATGCAGTCTAGCTTCATTTGAAGCCATATCCTTGAGCAAAAGCATTGCTGATTACCCCAGCCTGAAATGTATGAAGAGGTGAATCCCCATGTATCTGAAAAATCAAATTCAGCTTTCCTCTTTTACCCTTGAGAAACTTCATCAAAAGCATTGGAGATGTAAAAAATCTGCAACAAAGCAAACGAAGGCAGAGTTTGGCCCACAGAAAATTGGACGGGAAGAAAGGAAATGACTTTTCAAGCAAGGCAAGAGGAATGGTGAATACTAGACTTAAAGGCAGTTTGTAATGCCCTTAAGTTTGCAATACACAACATGGAGTTGTCAACTAGAGAGGGCAATTCACATCTTTTTGTTAATGAGGAACAGTTGAAACAAAGGACTTCCACCTAAAACAGGTAGAATTTAAGGACTTGAGTCTTAATTGAGAGAGCACTAAAACCTCAGGAAGTTTCTTCTGAGAAGTCCTTCCCTCTGATTCTGCTCTACATGTGCAGAAATATTCTGGTTTGAGGATCCACCTAGGTTATGCTTGTCAAAATTGACTAGGAGGTCTGGCCTGAGTAGAGGACTTAGAGCTGATATAACACAATGAGAAGTTATAAGGTACTATTAAAAAAAATAGAGATTAAAAAAAAAGTGGTTTGTGACACTTGATACCAACTACCTTTTATGTAATGGTGCTTAGGTCATTTGCCCAGCAAGTGAAAGCCCTAGGTTGCATGTCTTCTTCCACTTGTGGGTGTTTGGATCCATATTTTCAAAATCTCATTGAGCAGTCAGTGTCTTAACCATAAGGCTATTGACTAACAGTCTTTAGTTCTACCTAGACAGTAACTTTCAGTCACCATGTTCAACATGAAAATGGGTTGTTACACAGGGTAGAGTGCTAAATTCTTGGGTTAAGAGGGACACTGAGCAAGAAGCAGATAATTCTTCTTGAGTGAACTGGGTGGTTAGTGCAGAATTCACTAGGAGATGGGCGTATTCCTGCTTGCTCTCTCACTTCTTGCTCTATTCTCCAACAGAATAGAGGTAGACACTGACAGACAATATTGATCTCTGACTACAGCCTCAGTCAAGGTTCCTGGACACAAAGGCAACTGGGTTTCCCATACATTAGTGTGTTAACCCTTTCTTGCCATTTAGATACTGATGACAGTCTTTTTGAGGTAATCATCTTCAGTACAGGGTACTGTGAATTTTGAACTCACAGGGATTAGCTATTCCAGCTCTCTGATGCTTCAGAATGCTCAAATCTATAAAAAACTCTTTTTAAAGCCAATGCTGTTCCAAAGCCTAAGTTATCCAGACTGTCACTTCTGGACAAGAAAGTAGAGGCGTCTAAGAAATCTGAGGCTGCAGTTGTCTAATTTGTAAGCATCTTAGTCTTATTAAATCTAGTCTTGTTGACAGGAAAAATACTATTTATCCTTACGGGTTTGATTAAGAAGAAGATTAATTTTCATGCAGGATGTTGAGAAATCCTTTTAACTTTCACATTTTTGAAAAGGAACCTTTCACCTGTGATTTGTTGTCTGTCTGTGTCTTACTGAGAAGAGAAATTTTTGTTTATCACTGTTTTTTTCTCCATGTGCCCAGAGGGCTTGGGGTAAAAAAATAAATTTAAAAATATCTTCTCTATATGTTTTGCTTAGAGCACTGATGGTGCATCAGTTCTTGAGCCACAGAAGAGATGAATAAAAGATTTGCCTAATTTGTTTTCTTTATAAATCTGCCTATCTGATGACTTTATATAGATTATAGTGTTCTTAAACTGTAGCCTGTGGGGATATGGAAGGTAATATATAATTGATATAAATGTCCGTTCATCTATCTGTCTATTTATCTGTATGAAGTAACAGTGTCATGGCAGTGTTTCCAATTAAATGGTAATGATACCCAAGAGTCTTAATCATTGCCTAGGGTCTTAAAAATTTTAGAAATATGTCTATAGGATTTCATAGATTAAAGAGTTTCACATCCTCACAAATCTGATGGTTAAACATATGGGAAATTAAGGTTGGCTATGCCATCGGAAAGAAAGGGAAAGGCAGTCCATTGGAACTGGTAGTGAAGGGTTGTCTCCCTTGAGGGTCTGTCAGTCTATGTTCTTGCTCACATGCTGCCTTCCAGCTGTCTTCCAAATATGACATATTACTGAAGTGCTCCACTGCTTTGAGTATTTTCCCAGTTTTCTCCTATCTCCATCTCTCAGCCTTTTAATTTTCTTTTTTTCCTGGACCCTCCTTTGTCAGCCTTTTCCTACCCTTCATGTGCTCTTAAGTGCCTTTCCTTTATGGACTGTTGACTAACCTCCCCCGCTAAGGCAACTAACTCACAGAATCACAGAATGGTTAAGGGTTGGAAGGGACCTCTGGAGATCATCTAGTCCAACCCCCTGGCTAAAGCAGGTTCACCTAGAGCATGTTGCACAGGGTTGTGTCCAGGCGGGCTTTGAATATCTCCAGAGAAAGAGACTCCACAGCCTCCCTGGGCAGCCTGTTCCAGTGCTCTGCCACCCTCAAAGTAAAGAAGTTCCTCCTCATATTCAGATGGAACTTCCCATGTTTCAGTTTGTGCCCATTGTCCCTTGTCCTGTCACTGGGCACCACTGAGAAGAGTCTTGTCCCCTCCTCTTGACACCCATCCCTAAGGTATTTGTAAGTGTTGATAAGATCCCCTCTCAGTCTTCTCTTCTCCAAGGTGAGCAGACCCATCTCTCTCAGCCTCTCCTCATAAGATAGGTGCTCCAGTCCTTTGATACTCTTTGTAGCCCTTCGCTGTACTCTCGCCAGTAATTCCTTATCTTTCTTCAACTGGGGGGCCCAGAACTGCACACAGTACTCCAGATGTGGCTTCACCAGGGCCGTGTAGAGGGGCAGGATAACCTCCCTTGACTCATGACTAAAGTAAATGCTGCAACTTTCCTCAACTATTGCAAGTCTTAATCTGGCCTTTTTCTGACCACCCCACCCTGCCTCAGGACACATGTGGAAGGCAGAATTCCTTCCCACTTCCAACAGGAAAAACTTTACTTCCTGCCACAAATGGTGTGAAAGGGAAATTAAAAGGAAATGATAAATGAGTTACATGTGCAGGTACTCATCTCAGAGCAAGGATCTGCAGTAGGAAATCAATGGTTTGACTGCAGCAGCTATAGTATCCCTGATCCAGGTGTATGAATGGAAAGAGACTGACTATTAGATCTTGGTGATGTTCATCATGTCGGATCCACATTTGTAACGAAGTATGGGTCTTGGCATCGATGGTGACTGGCAGTCTGTTTATCTACAGTTATAAATTTAAGGCTCAGTTTGTGAACCTTTTATATGGCTGTTAAACCTGGTAATCTGATAGGATTCAATAAAAGATAGAAAGGTGCAGTTATTTTGCTGATTCATCCTGCCAGCCAGACTGATATAATCCCCTGGATCCATACCAGGAGTGTAAAAATAACTGAGTTTCTCTCTGGCAAAGCTGACTCCATATGCCTTACGGACAGTAAAGTTCAGGGAGAAGATTATGTCAAGATTTATGTCTGCTGTTATTTAAGTTAATGAGGGAAATCTATCTAGGAGGAATGTATGCATGAGATCCAGTTGAATTAACTGTTTTAAGAGCAGGATGGAAGCTTACTAGGTTGCATATGTTACTAGATTTTTTTGTTCTACTGCCTGCAGTGAAAGGTAAAGTGACATTTCTTTTTTGCCTCTTAATCATACTTTTACTGAAGAAAAGAGAATTTGGGGGTTATGGAATTACAAAGAATTCCTTTTGCTTTAAGATTTTAAAGGTTAAGAGCCTAAGAACCTAGTTATTACAAGTGGGAATGCAAAAGTCAGCTGAAGATGTCGATTTACTAGGAAAAATCAGATTAAAAAATGGAGCTGCAAAGTCAGTGTACTTTTATAATGATGATTAATTACATTTGTGCAGCCCATTAAACATTCCATTTACACATCAAAACCTTGGCAGGTGGAAGAGTTCTTAATCTGATGGTTTAATATTTTTATTATTTATTTATTTTTTGGTATCAGTTTACATTCAACAGTGCATCTGTTCTGGGTCTCTGTACAGATGCTAGCCTGCTGTCTCTGCCAAACTGGAAGTGGTCCCACCTCAACAGTGTAAGTACTGGGAGAGAAAGCAATCTGAAAAAGCTTCTGTTCTCCCAGTCATGGACAGGTACAAAGGCAATCACTGAGCTAGCCTGAGGTCTTGTCAAATGCAAAATAACATTTAATATCTTGGGAGGAAGGAAAAGAATTAAGTTTTAATCATTTACTGTATTCAAGTAGTGCATGGTTTCTTATCCGAAATCACAAAAGCAATAACTAAATATCATTGTGTTAGTAAATATGCATGACAATTCAGAATAGCTGAATCTACCAAAATTTACCAGCTCCAAAAAGGAGAAAAGAAAAGTAATTGTTATAGGCAACTCCCTGCTAAGGGGAACGGAGGGCCCCATATGCAGGCCAGACCCAACTCACACAGAAGTCTGCTGTCTCCCTGGAGCTCGGGTAAGGGATGTTGCCAGGAGGATTACTGAACTGGTGAGGCCCTCTGACTACTACCCACTATTAGTATTCCAGGTGGGTGGGGATGAGATTGAAGGGAGAAGTCCCAGGGCTATCAAAAGGGACTTCAGGGCCCTGGGGCGTTTGGTAAAGGGGGTAGGTGCACAGGTTATATTCTCTTCAATTCCTTCGGTGTTAGGTGAAAATAGGGAAAGGACTATGAAAGTACAACAGATTAATATGTGGCTAAGAGACTGGTGCTGTAGGTGGGATTTTGGGTTCGTTGACCATGAGGTGGCTTTCATGGCACTGGGCCTGCTTATGCCGCATGGGGAACAGCTGAGTCAGAAGGGGAAAAGAGTTATGGCCCAGAAGTTGGCAGGGCTGGTCAAGAGGTCTTTAAACTAGGTTCGATGGGGGAGGGGGGATAAGACCACGGCAACTGTGAATGAACCTAGGGGCGACAGGCCTGCGTTGGGGGCAAGGCCGCTAGCCCAGCTGAAGTGCATTTACACCAATGTATGCAATATGGGCAACAAACAGGAAGAGCTAGAAGCCACTGTACAGCAGGAAGGTTATGATGTGGTTGCCATCACAGAAATGTGGTGGGATGACTCTCATGACTGGAGTGCTGCTATGGATGGCTATAAGCTCTTTAAGAGGGACAGGCAAAGCAGGAGAGGTGGTGGGGCAGCGTTGTATATTAGGGAGTGCTTGAACTGTGTCAAAATTGAGGAATATGGTGAGGATGACAAGGTTGAATGTCTATGGGTAAAGATCAGGGGGAAGGTCGGCAGGCCGGACATTACAGTGGGAGTCTGTTATAGACTACCCAACCAGGATGAGCAGGCGGACGAGGCGTTTTACAAGCGGCTGTCAGAAGCCGCCCAGTTGCCGGCCCTTGTACTTGTGGGCAACTTCAACTTGCTGGATGTCTGCTGGAAATACAACATGGCAGAGAGGAAGCAATCTAGGAGGTTCCTCGAATGTATGGAGGACAACTTCCTCATGCAAGTGGTAAATGAGCCCACTAGAGGAGGGGCCCTGCTTGACCTGTCGTTCGTGAACAGAGAAGGACTAGTGGGAGATGTGAGGGTCAGTGGCCGTCTTCGGAATAGTGACCATGAAATGTTAGAGTTTTCGATAGTGGGGGAAGTAAGGAGGGGCAAGAGCAGAACTTCTGCCTTAGATTTCCGGCGGGCAGACTTTAGCCTGTTTAAGAGGTTGGTGGACTGAGTCCCTTGGGAGTCGGTCCTGAAGGGCAAAGGAGTCCAGGAAGGTTGGACATGCTTCAAAAGGGAATTGTTAAATATTCAGGAGCAGGCTGTCCCAGTCTGTAGGAAGGCAAGCCGTCGGGGAAAAAGACCGGCCTGGTTAAACAGAGAACTTAGGCTAGACCTCAAGGAAAAAAAGAGAGCCTACTTGCTCTGGAAGAAGGGTCGGTTAACTTGGGAGGTCTATAGGGACATTGCCAGGTCGTGCAGGGAGAAGATTAGAAGGGCCAAAGCTCAATTAGAGCTTGATTTGGCTGCTACGGTCAAAGATAACAAAAAAAACATTTACAAATACATTAACAGCCAAAGGATGATCAAGGAGAGCCTCCACCACTTGCTGAATGAAGAGGGTAGTGTAGTGTCAGGGGATGAGGAAAAGGCAGAGGTGCTCATTGCCTTCTTTGCCTCGGTCTTTAATGTCAAGACCGGTTGTCCTCAGGAGACTCGGCCCCCAGAGCCTGAAGTTAGGGACGGGGGGCTGTGCGAACCCCCCGTAATCCAGGAGGAGACGGTTAGTGACCTGCTGTGCCAGCTGGACACCCACAAGGCTATGGGCCCGGATGGGATTCACCCCAGAGTAATGAAGGAACTGGCAAATTAACTTGCCAAACCACTCTATATTATCTACCGGCAGTCCTGGTTAACTGGAGAAGTTCCAGCTGACTGGAAATTAGCAAATGTAACGTCCATCTACAAGAAGGGTCGGAAGGATGATCCAGGGAACTATAGGCCTGTCAGCCTGACCTCGGTGCCAGGCAAGGTGATGGAACAGATCATCCTGAGTGCCATTACACAGCACATGCAGGACAATGGGGGCATCGGGGCCAGCCAACATGGATTCATGAAAGGCAGGTCCTGCTTGACCAACCTGGTCTCCTTCTATGACCAAGTGACCTGCTTAGTAGATGAGGGCAGGGCTGTGGATGTAGTCTATCTAGACTTCAGTAAGGCATTTGACACTGTCTCCCACAGCATCCTCCTAGACAAACTAACTGCCCGGGGCTTGGATGGGTGGACTCTTCAATGGGTTAAAAACTGGCTGGATGGCCGAGCCCAGAGAATGGTGGTGAATAGGGCAAAGTCCAACTGGCAGCCGGTCACTAGCGGTGTTCCCCAGGGCTCAGTTCTGGGGCCGGTGCTGTTCAATATCTTTATAGATGACCTAGACATAGGGATTGAGTGCACCCTCAGCAAATTTGCAGATGACACCAAGCTGGGTGGGAGTGTCGATCTGCTGGAGAGTAGGAAGGCCCTACAGAGGGATCTGGACAGGTTAGACAGATGGGCCAAGACCAATAGCATGAGGTTCAACAAGAACAAGTGCCGGGTCTTACACTTCGGCCACAACAACCCCATGCAGCTCTACAGGCTGGGGGAAGAGTGGTTAGAAAGTGGCCCGGTGGAAAGAGACCTGGGAGTGCTGATCGACAGCTGGCTAAACATGAGCCAGCAGTGTGCCCAGGTGGCCAAGAAGGCCAATGGCATCCTGGCCTCTATTAGGAATAGTGTAGCCAGCCGGTCTAGGGAAGTGATCGTCCCTCTGTACTCAGCACTGGTGAGGCCGCATCTTGAGTACTGTGTCCAGTTCTGGGCCCCGCACTTCAAGAAAGACGTTGAGGTGTTGGAGCGAGTCCAGAGGAGGGCGACCAAGCTGGTGAAGGGTCTGGAGGGTCTGACCTACGAGGAATGGCTGAGGGAGCTGGGGTTGTTCAGCCTGGAGAAGAGGAGGCTCCGAGGTGACCTTATTGCAGTCTACAACTACCTGCAGGGAGGTTGTAGTGAAGTGGGAGTTGGCCTCTTCTCCCGGGCAACTAGTGATAGGACAAGAGGACATAGCCTCAAGCTTCGCCAGGGGAGGTTCAGGTTGGACATTAGGAAGAATTTCTTTTCAGAAAGGGTTATTAGACATTGGAATGGGCTGCCCAGGGAGGTGGTGGAGTCACCATCTCTGGATGTGTTTAAGAAAAGACTGGACATGGCACTTAGTGCCATGGTCTAGTTGACAGGGTGGTGTCAGGGCAACAGTTGGACTCGATGATCCCTGAGGTCTCTTCCAACCTGGTTGATTCTGTGATTCTGTGAAAATGATTATATTGTGACAGCAGTATAGAGTTACATGCAGGTATTGTGCCAGAAAGTCCCATGTTAAACTTTGTAAGGTAAATGATTGTGTTAGTAGAGATATAGCACTGAAAGCAACAACCAAGATCAGGAATTCTCTGTATTGCGCACTGTGTGTTCCTGTCTTGAGAAGTTGCACTGGTTATCAGTTATATTAATAGTGAGGTTAAGTGTATATATCTTTGCAAGATTGGTGACTTCTATACTAAGACATTTGTTATTCCAGAGTATTGCTAACGTAAACCGATGAGAAGGACAAAGGAAGTTTTAATGTTCTGATTCAATGGGTAGAGAAGGAGGATACTCATATTGTCCAACTGTGGGCATCTCAGTGTAGTCTCCCTAGCCCACATTTATTAGGCACTCCACAGTTAAAGGAGAAGGAAAGGGATATGTTCTCAATCATCATTTGAAACAGCCTATTTCTGTGCAGGTTCATCAGATGGACTAAGTGGATTTCACAAGTCATATGTTATGTCAGACCCAGGGCTACTGACTAGAATTAGAGCTCTTGGGTAAAACTGGATACATTCTGTATAATGACTTCCAACTGAGAAATGTAGGTTTTTTTATCCAGGAATCTATTGCTTTTTCTCATGAAGTTGTCCAAAAATAACCCAAACCCAAGCCACAAACAAGCCAGCATCTCTGAAATGGTGCATAGTTCTGAAAATGTAGAGATGAGAGCACTCCAATTTTTGTCTGAATGTGTTGAGTAGAAGTGAAAGGTTTTGGGTGAAGACATAAAGGTCACTAGATTGCTCTTTGTTTTAAGACACTTATATTAAAGCATAAAAAAAGAAAAGGAAATGCTTCAACATTTCCAAAACATTTCCAAAAACATTCTCCAGCTGCCCTCAGAAACATGGTTTAGGTAAATTTTTATTCAAGCTGAATTTTTAAATTTTGGAATTTTACTGTGATAAGACTTAACAAAACAGTCTTTGCCTTATTGATTTGCTCTATTCTCATGTTCTAGTCCCACAGTCAAAAATGCCTCACTCCCCTGAACATCCCACCCGAAAAAGCAAAAGGAAAAACCTCATTCCTTTCATTGTTTTTTCTTGAACTGAATCACACAGACATTTTGTTAGCCATGGTCATCTTAGCTTAATCATCCTGCTCAGAAGTTAGCATAAAAAGCAACAATCATAGAATCATAGAATGGTTTTGGTTGGAAGGGACCTTAAAGATCATCTAGTTCCAACCCCCCTGCCACAGGCAGGGACTCCTTTCCTCTAGACCAGGTTGCTCAGAGCCCTATCCAATCTGGCCTTAAACACTTCCGGGGATGGGGCATCCACAACTTCTCTGGGCAACCTTGTCCAACGTCTCACTAGACTCACAGGAAAGAATTTCTTCCTAATACCTAATCTAAATCTCCCCTCTTTCAGTTTAAAACCATTCCCCCTCATCCTGTCACTACATGCCCTTGTAAAAAGTCCCTCTCCTGCTTTCCTGTAGGCCCCCTTCAGGTACTGGAGGGCTGCTAGAAGGTCTCCCTGAAGCCTTCTCTTCTCCAGGCTGAAGAGCCCCAATTCTCTCAGCCTGTCTTCATAGGAGAGGTGCTCCAGCCCTCTGATCATCTTGATGGCCCTCCTCTGGACTTGCTCCAACAGCTCCATATCCTTCTTATGGAACTTCTTGGGGGCCCAGAGCTGGACTCAGTACTCCAGGTGGGGTCTCATCAGAGCAAAGTAGAGGGGCAGAATCACCTCCCTTGACCTGCTGGCCACACTGCTTTTGATGCAGCCCAGGATACAGGAACTCAGTGAACTGGTTTTTGTTTTCAGCATGCTTCCTGCTACTGTTATCTTCATTAACTTTACATTTAATTGGAAAAGTAAACTTCTCAATGAAATGGTACTACGTTTGTGTTCTGAGCCCCTTTTAAAGCTAATACTACATAAGCCTCTGCTCCCTGTGGTCAAACAGGCTGTTGATTCTTTCTGCTGTCACAAGTGTGTATGTGCATATTTCAAGATAAGTTGATAATACTACATGAAGCAGGGTGGGGGAGACCTAGGAGCACTGGAATAAACATGGGAAGATAAAAGGAAGAAGAGAAGAAGGGGGCTGAGAGTAAGCAGATGTAAAAGGAGAAGATGGGAAGAAAACATTGAAAAGTTGGTCAGAAAATTACTGTCTCAAGAGAAATTGGAACTTGCAGGTGCTGAGGACAAGAAATGTGTAAGAAACCCTCAGAGTGAAGTGCTTTCTTAGAAATAGTGGTACTACATTCACATTGATTTGCTGAAGGCTTTTCTAGTAGCAGTAAGATTAGGGAGCAAAGCTCATTTCCTTCAGCTTCTGGTTAAGAGTATGCATGTGGCAGAAGAAGGGCATTTATTTTTCAGAAGGGGATTCTTCTTATGTAGTGTCGAGAGTTTTTAGAACTGTGAATAGAAAACCTGATTCTACTTTAAAAAATTTGGCATCTGTCATTTTAAAGGTTGTGAGGTGACAGCTTGTTGACTGACACAAACCAGAACATTTATGTTTTAAATTGTTCAGTCATAAATGAAGCACAGGACAAGAGGGAAAAAGAAAAACAAAACTAAATTGGGCAAAACCGAGGAGAATGAAGAACAGGCTAGCAGCAGGCTCATGGCCCTAGGCAATATGTAGCTGATGAATGGTGACAGATGAAGTTTTATTCCCATTCTGAATTCAATGTGTTAAATAAATTAATAATCTCATCAATATCCTCTTGACTTAATTTACTTTGTACAGCAGGAGCACTCCTGATTCTTTCTCTTTTTAGCTCTGTTTGCACAGTGCTCTGACAGGGAACCACTTGCTGGCAGAGTGGCAGAGAGGAGATGTGCAGGGAAGCACCTCCAGGGACTTCGGAAAAATGTTGACCTCTGGACAACAATTGAGGACATCCAACATACATCATTGCTGTTATGGTGTTCCTGCTTCTTAACCTTAAAATTTGGTATATAACTGAAATAATACTAAGTAAGTTCCCTCTATCCTTGGCCACTGCTTTTCTGCCTTATTGAGGCCTGGTAATGAAATTTCTGATGCACTGTTTTCACGGCGCAATGGAAAATGTGAGCTTTAAACTGGATTTGATTACTCATTCAAAAAAATTGGAAGAAGCAGTTTTAACTCAATGTCTGTGAGGCTGTAGCCACATTGCCTTGTGTTTTCATGCATCAGATAGAATGAAAATAAATGAAAAATAGCTTATTTTTGCAGGGATCTGAGACCTGAGAATTCTCTAACAAATTTTTGTGAGGACATGGGAGCTTAAAGAGGCGAGAACAGAAAATATGGCTTCGTCAGCTGCATTTTAAAACCAATGGCACATCTAGAGGGAGACACAGACCAATATGCTTTGGTGCTGTGGTATCGTTCTGTGGTCTTTTCTATAAAGAATCCTCAATATAATAAACAGAAGTTTGAGGATAAACAGTATTCCTTAAAACAAAACTTAATCAGATATTATGGATGGCTAGAATAAACTGACAGAAACTTTGCAGTCAAGAAAAGAATCACAAGCGCTTTGAATTAATATAATATTTGAAATTTCCTGAAAAAAACCCTAGAAGTTCTTTTCAGGAACTTTTCTGATAATGGTCCTTATTCACTAGAAAAATAATTGTTTAAGAAGACTGTAATGAAATAGTATGCTATTTTATAAATGGGGACAGTCATAACTACCTTATTAAAAAATAAAAGCAAAAGCTATTACAGAAGCAGAAAAACATTAGCCTAAGGAAGCAAAAAAATAGTATCTCTTATCTTAGATATGATTGTAGTAAAATAGTCCAGAGTCACCAAACAGAACAAGTAATCCTAAACCATTTTTGGCCCTGTTCATTCCCCTTCAGATAGCAGCAGAGAGCAGCTGGTCCATTTAAGCCAAAAAATGTGATCTTAATGTATTCATTGGTGACTATAAGAAAAATCTCTTGGAGTGGAAAATGGCAGAAACAGTTGGATGGTTTTAGGACATGTATATCTTGAAAAAGACATGTGGAAGGAGGAGGTAAAACAGTCCAGTGCAGGCACCAATAAGTGGAAGAAACATTCATTTTAATGTACAACTTTATATGACATCTGTGTGTAATTGGCAATATTTAATGCAGAAAAGGTACAGGTGGAGGGTGAAGTGTTCAGTAATAGGTCTGGTATAATAAGTCTTACTGAAATTAAAATGACAGAATGATTTGTCAACTTTCCCCCCAAAAAGCTTCTGTTTATAGTATGAATTACAGCACAAATGGAACAGAAAAGTACTCAAGTTACCCTTTATTTTTCTAAAGACATGGTTCAGCACATAGCAGTTTCTTGGAATAAAGACTAGAAATTTGACCTAAGCAAAAGTAACAGTAGCTCAGAGTAGCCAATTGTACTAAAATGAAGTAAATAACAAGAACAGATTACATCAGCTGAAGCAGAACCTTGAAAAACTAACAAATTTGCATCTAACCTGGATTTATGCAGAGTACATAGAAACAAAGGAGTGGACTACCCACCATAAAGTAAGTGTGCAAGGTTGCATAGTGAACCGTGAGAATATTCCCTCAAGAACTCAAAGACTGCAGTACTTACCTCGGTCTCCTCCCTTTGTGGCAGTACTAAAGCCTTTCTTTAGGCTTCTTGTGAATTATGCCACATACTGCCTCCACATGTTCCTCCCTTCCTACCAAGTTGTCTCCCCATGTTCTTGTAGAACTATTTTTTTCCTGACTGTATGATTTTGGACTCTAGCTGCAGTTGTCTAAGGTGCTTTCATTTCCCAGATGTCCATCTACCCCTGGGAAGTGCCCTGCTTGTTTTAGATGTGCTGGTACTGGGATTTCCAGTCTGAGCATGAGTATAATCTTGACAGTGTGTTACAGAACACATCTGATTTTGTAGGATTCACCTTCTGTTGAGGAATTTAGCAAGTCATTTCTTACCCTGTCCTCCATTTTGTATTAGAGCTGCTTCCCACCTTGTATCAAATCCATTAGTAGAGTCTGCTGCAGTTCAAATTGACAAACATGGACTTCAGTCCACTCAGCTGAGTATTCTTTTTACTGTGTTGAACTCCACTGCATAAAGCCTGTTCCAGCCCATCTCTTGGCCTTTGATTTCCAGCTTGATTGTTAGTCCCTCAGATGCTGCTTTAGCCTCTGAGTGGCTGAGCAGGCTGAGCAGCTGCAGGGTGTTTGCTTTTGCTGTGCAACAGTAGTGGAAAAATTAGGTCTGAGGACAGAAAGCTGAGAGCAGTAACATCCTACATTGCTGTAACAAAATCTGACCATCTGGTAGTGTCCTGGCATTAGATATTACTTGTGCTTTATGAAAGTTAGATTATCAATTTATTCATTATTACATGAATTAAGAATGAAATGCTTTCAACTACAGTGCATAGCAAAAGTAAAATTTTGTGGTACAGGTACTGAACATTAGCTAGTAACACGAGGTGTCAATGTCAATACAGCCATGCAAATACCTGACTTAGGGTGGCTTGTGGCAGCATTCTGTGTGCTGAGCCCAGCTCACTTATGTAAGCTGTTTGGCAGACTGCATTGTAAATGGTTTTCATTACTAGTGAAACTCTTCAGCCCTCTTTTTAATGAGTTGACTTAATGTGAATAACCACATTTACAGAAAGAAGTTTAATTCAATTTGCTAAGGAGTTGACACAAAGAACTAATTGTCTCAGGTAATTGCTTCTGTATAAGAAAGTAACAAAATACCATAATGACCTTTTGAGGAAAAACATGCTTCTCGTTTGTGTCTTCTGTTTTATTCTTCATTCCTTTTCTGTCCTGAGTAAAAGAAAAGTTATAACACTAGAAGAGTTTTATGTCTTAGCTATTTTTAAAGTATGTTTTAAAATATTCTTTTACTTCCATGACCCCATAAGTTGTATTTTGAAAATATTTTCTGTGGATGCTTTATACATTAACTAAGCTCATGAATTTCAGCTTCAAGAAGCATATGA
Organism: Nyctibius grandis; assembly: GCF_013368605.1. NCBI lineage: Eukaryota > Metazoa > Chordata > Aves > Nyctibiiformes > Nyctibiidae > Nyctibius > Nyctibius grandis. Next base: position 47,002,600 of record NC_090660.1, read on the forward strand.
ACGGGGGAAGGTTGACTTTCCCTGTATTTCAAAACCTTTGAACTACTGTGATTTTTAATTGCACCTTGGCTATGTGATGCAGCTTTTAGTTGTTTAAAAATTAGACTGTATTTTTTTTAATTAAATAAATATTAGTTATGGAAAGCTAAATCAAAGCTATGTTGAGCTGTGCTGTTTGGCAGATACAAGAGAGGTGATGCTGGGAGGAACCACTGAATGATTCAAGGATCCTCTCTTTTCTGGTGTTACTTCTTTCAGTGATGAAAATGATCCGTTAGATCCATAACTGCTCATCCTCAGCAGTTCTGGCTCTGATGCTGCTGCTTTATCATGGAATGAATGAAACATTAGAAACAACATCACAACCTGATGCGGTCTGCTAAGGCTCCCCTGCAGGCTTCCCTTTCCCACAGTTTATCACAGCAGCATTGTGATGAAAATGGTACTTAGCAGTCTTTCTGTATCACTGGTTCCCAACTTGAGCTTTGCATTTCTCTTTCTACTCATGACATCATTACACTGTAGTATCTCAGCGTTTTGGTTCACATGTTCATTTTATCAAGATTATCTCCTGTGTGCTGGGGCTTTCATCTTCTGTCTTTTCTTCTTGGGATCATCCAGCTACACTTTGCCTATGTGTACCATTCTTTTGGCTGCTAACATCTAATGTCTTACTCTTCTCTCTTGTCCAAATCCTACTTTGTTGTTCCTTATCACATGTCTAAATATCATCTCTTTTGTGATGTTTCAGTGATTCCTGAAGTCTCTTCAGCCTACCTACTCAACCTCTAGCAATTTTCAGATATTTGAAACTACACAGGTACAAGGATCACTGTTGACTTCAAAAAGATTTTTCTCTTGTTTTTAAATTTGTCTCTATAAAACTAACTGCAGGGTTAGCATCTTTAATTGCATGCTTCCAGGAACAAGGACTGTATTATTTTGTGTGTGCTCTAGAAAATGCATGGTATACTAATTCTGTGCAACTGTTCCTACTTTTACTACCAGTGCTAACCTGGAACATGTGTTTTTCCTGCATGGACCTAGAAATACTGAATGAAAATCACAGGTTACATTAGTACATGAGAGGAAATGAGATACTTATTTCTCTGAGCCTGTTTTGTGAGATAAGTGAGTGTTCTGACTTTCCTGTCCTCTGACACCTCTTGTGTAACAACAAGCCTTGTCTGCCTCAAGGCATCACATGGTGTCTGAGTGCAGCATCAGGAGATACAAATCTGACACGGTTCACAACTCTTGTCTTTCCTCCATGTCTGAGGCTGGATCTCCGTTGAAACAACACAAGAGCTCTGCAGAATGGGGAACACATGCTCTCCCCTGCATGCAGATTGGAAGCCCACGCCAGACTCAGCATGATTCATCACTGGCACTTGAAGTGAAACCTTTTATATTGCTTCAAGCTTAGTAGCTCAGAATCAATCATGCACTATTCTGCCTGCATTTTTACACAAGCAGCCCTTTCATTTTTTGTAACTCCACAGAACTGTCTTTTTTTTGCTGTGCATCCTGTCTGCTCCAGCAGCAAGGTCTGCATGTGAGGTTGCCATTAGCTGTACATTCCACTGCTCACTTACCAGAAATCTTGATTCCTCATTGACTTGCACCACAAGAAATTATATATATCACATAGGTGTGAGAAGTAACTACGTCAGCACTGGCACCAGTAAGAACATTTCCATTGCAAATGTTTGAGTTGGTTGCGTTGCCTACAATGAACTGGCTTGCTTACTGACTGTAAGCTTTACTAAACAAGAGAGGAACAGCCATCAGGTTTGACTTACCCTGTTTTATAGTCTTTTGATTACTTATTTAGCTACTGCTGTCATCTCCTGTCCTGGCAAAAGTAGGAATTTAGCCAATGAAAAAGAATGGATTATTTGTAACAGAAAAGATTCCACTTATCAATGTGGTTTTTGCCTCCCAGGTGTCCCTGTTGTTCCTGTGTTTGAGCAACATGGATGTGAATGAATAGCAAATAATGGATTACTTTCAAATTTTGTAGTTTTTTGTCTGTGTGCACATGCCATTGGCTATCCTTTTTATTCTAAACGTAAAGCATCGATAGTTTCATTAAATACAGGATATCAAACAGAATGTATAAAGCTAGTGTAATGTCTTATGTAGGCACTCATATTTAAACCTGTTTTTTTTTTTTTTAGTTTGTGCTCTCAAATACAAGTGTAAACTAAATTGCTGAATCCCTATCTAAAATGTAAATTACTTTTACACTATATGTATGTGTGTATCTATGTATATCTATACATATATTATATGTAGGTCATTTTTTTTCATTAGTTAACCACTTACTTTGTAAATAAGAAAAAAATGTAAATAAGCCTGAACTAGATAACTTGGCTTTATATACCCCCTGAGAGAAGTCTAGAGTTCTTTCTGGGTTAACTCTGCTTATGACCAGCATGGCCTTTCTCAGCATAGATGTTATAGTCTCTTATGTAGTTGTGAGATTTTGGATGGACTGTGTGCCGCATTCTGAGAGGTTGCTGAACCTTGCAGATCTCAAGGCCTTGGATTCAAATTCAGTGGGGATTTGGGCAGTGTATTTTCTCTGCTTTGTAAAAGAGTTGCTAGTATGAGAAAGCATGTAATCATATAATGTTTTAAACCTTCACATTATAATTGAGATTGATTAACAGGAAACTTGTGAAAAGACTGAGTTAATTGGAGGAGTTTGAGATTAAACTAGAGAAACATGCGTGGTTATTTGTGAAAACATGCCGTCATATTGAGAGTACAATTTATCTGAATGTTCATGTTTCTCATGATTTTCTATATAATTTACAATGTGATTATGATGACAAAGCCTAAATGCCTGAATCCTGAATTTTTTTGCCATGGGATACATCTTGTTATTTTTGATTCTTAGAAGTTTCTGTGATGGTAAACTAGCATGTACATATGAGCATCCTTTTTGCCCCATGTATAAGCAGGCAAATACATTATTGTTCTGAAATAACATAGCAGGGGTAGTGAGGCTCAGAGACACAGACTAAAACTGTAGAGCACTTCTTAGCGGGTGTTTGAGCAATCTTGCACTCTGTCTATTACTGAAATTCTCTAACTATAGATATATAGGGATGATGTCTTAACTTCTCCGGATGATCATAATTTGTAGAAGTTTTAAAGACAGTGGTGAAAATTGTAAGTAATTTATTTAATAGTTTTTGTAGGTAATATGGTTCATGTTCATGTCTGGTGTAAACATCAAGATTTCAGCAGGTATATGTCTGGCTCAAAGAATAAGATCCTGTGAGCAGTTGTTTCTGCTTTTGCACTTCTCTATCCTTTTCTTCCCGTGCTTAGTAATTTCATCTTGTGCAGTTAAAAAGGACAGTATTTAACATTTCTGCTGGACATTTTTTTTTTTTCATTTTCTGTTAGAATCAATTTGGCTTTTTACTTTTCATTTCTGAGGCATAACAGGTTATGGTTGGATTATTCTCTCAACTTTTAATTCTGCATGTACTGAAGCTGCTTAGAAGCAAAAACAAATAGAGAAGATCATTGTTTATGGCACTGATGCAAAATGCATGTGTCATGTTTGATAAATGTGTCAGTCCACACAAGGAAACAAGATTCATTGAAAGGCTGCCAGATACGTTATATGAAGTCTGGACCACTAGATTGTCTGAGATCTTTGCCAGGCTTTTACATTAAGGTTTATGCATATAGTGCAAAATTCATTTTATATCAGTAAAGATACTTAAGCAGTGATAAAATAGTCCCATGAATGCTTTACTAGGTGGTCAATTCAATTTTCTATATGACAGATCACAGGTATGATGTGAAATAGTATTTAAAGTAGATTTCCCTAGATGTAACTTATTTCTTATACTTTTGTTAGGACTTCTGCAATTTATTATATTGTTCTACAGTGAAATAATTTACATAATCACTTAAATGCTCAAATTCAAGGGTTTATTTCCTCCTTCTTCTGTTCATTTTTCTTGTATATATGATATATGAAGGGACCATGGCCGAACTGTAAACTCTTACAGATAGTCCATGCAAACTGGTCTGTGTAAAGCTCATTTAAAGCTGGAGATTCTTCCAGTTCCTGGGATTAGGGAACAGTTTCACTGTTTATGCCATGTAAAACTATGGTTTCTGTATGCAGGGAGAAGACATGAAAACCCAAAGTTCAATTAGAGTTGAAACTGGCCAGTGTTATGTCAGATAACAAGAATATCTTTTAAAAGTATGTTAATAGCAAGAGAAGATCTAAAGAAAACATTGGACTTGTTGAAGATGGTCACCTGACTAACAGGGATGAAGAAAAAGTGGAGGCATTCAATGTTTTTTTTGCTTCAGTCTTTAATAATACTGACAGACCTTGGGCTGCCCAGTCCCTAGAGTCGGAGACCGTGAGTGCAGGAACGGTGATATTTCATTTTGCACATTGAAATTGTAAGGGACCAATTGTATCAGCTAAATGTTCACAAGTCTGTGGGGCCTGATGGGATTCATCCCAGGGTATTGAAGGAGCTAGCAGATGTTATGGCAGGACCCCTCTTGATCACCAACCTTGGGAGACTGGGGAGGTCCCTGCTGACTGGAAGCTAGCCAGTGTTAATCTAATTTACAAGAGGGCATGAGGGAAGACCCCGGAAACTACAGACCTGTTAGTCTAACCTCAGTTCCTGGAAAAATTATGGCAATTATACTGGGTACTATTGAAAGGCATTTAAAGAATAATGCAATCATCAGGCACAGTCAACATGGGTTCACAAAGGGACAGTCATAGAATCATAGAATCATAGAACCATTTTGGTTGTAAAGGACCTTTAAGATCATTGAGTCTAACCGTTAACCTAATACTGCCAAATCCACGGCTAAACCATATCCTTAAACCATCCACCACATCTACTCGTCTTTTAAATACCTCCAGGAATGGTGACTCAATCACTTCCCTGGGCAGCCTGTTCCACTGTTTGATAACCCTTTCAGTGAAGAAGTTTTTCCTAATATCCAATCTAAACCTCCCCTGGTGCAACTTGAGGCCGTTTCCTCTCATCCTATTGCTTGTTACCTGTGAGAAGAGACTGACACCCACCTCGCTACAACCTCCTTTCAGGTAGTTGTAGAGAGTGATAAGAACTCTCCTCAGCCTCCTTTTCTCCAGACTAAACAATCCCAGTTCCTTCAGCCACTCCTCATAAGTCTTGTTCTCTAGACACTTCACCAGCTTTGTTGCCCTTCTTTGGACTCGCTCCAGCACCTCAATGTCTTTCTTGTAGTGAGGGGCCTAAAACCGAACACAGTATTTGAGGTGCGGCCTCACCAGTGCCAAGTACAGGGGGACAATCACCTCCGTAGTCCTGCTGGCCACGCTATTTCTGATAGAAGCCAGGATGCTGTTGGCCTTCTTGGCCACGTGGACACACTGCTGGCTCATATTCAGCTGACCATTGATCAGCACCGTTGGGTTCTTTTCCGCTGGGCAGCTTTCTAGCCACTCTTCCCCAAGCCTGTAGTATTGCATGGGGTTGTTGTGCCCCAAGTGCAGGAGTCCCGTTTAACTAATTTGATATTCTTCTATGATAAGGTCCTGCCTGGTGGATGCAAGGAAGGTGGTGGATGTAGTTTTTCTGGATTTTAGTAAGGTTTTTGATACTGTCCCTCACAGCATCCTTCTGGACAAGTTGTCCAACTGTGCAATGAGCGGGTTCACGGTGTACTGGGTGAAGAACTGGCTGAAGGGCAGAGCTCAAAGGGTTGTAGTGAATGGGGCTACATCTGGCTGGCAACTGGTCACCAGGGGAGTTCGTCAGGGTTCAATTCTAGAGCCAGTTCTGTTCAATGTATTTATCAATGATCTGGATGCAGGAGTTGAATGCACCATTAGCAAGTTTGCTGATGATACTGAACTGGGAGGTGCTGTTGATTCTCTTGAGGGGAAAGATGCCTTGCAGAGGGATCTAGATAGACTGGAGCATTGGGCAATGATTAATGGGATGAAATTTAACAAGTTCAAATGCCGGATCCTGCACCTAGGACAGAGTAATGCCAGGCACGAGTGTAAATTGGGAGAGGAGTGTCTGGAGAGCAGCCCTGCAGAAAGGGATCTGGGGGTGTTGGTTGACAGCAGGCTCAATGAGTCAGCAGTGTGCCCTGTCAGCCAAGAGGGCAAAGTGCATCCTGGGGTGCATCAAACACAGCATAACCAGCCAGTCAAAAGAGGTGATTATCCCACTGTATTCAGCGTTGGTGTGGCCTCACCGTGAGTATTGTGTGCGGTTCTGGACCCCACAATTTAAGAAGGATGTTAAGGTACCTGAATGCATCCAGAGGAGGGCAACAAAGCTGGTGAAAAGGCTGGAAGGCATATCCTGTGAGGAGGGGCTAAGGACTGTGGGCTTGTCTAGTTTGGAGAAAAGGAGGCTGAGGGGTGACCTCATTTCTCTATACAGCTTCCTGAGGAGGGGAAGTGGAAAGGGAGCTGCTGTTCTCCTCTCCCTGGGATCCAGTGATACGACACATGGACATGGCTCAAAGCTTTGTTAGCAGAGGTTTAGACTGGACATTAGGAACCATTTCTTTACTGAGAGGGTGGTCAAACAGTGCAACAGGCTTCCTAGGGAGGTGGTCGATGCACCAAGCCTGTCAGTGTTTAAGAGGCATTTGGACAATGTCCCTAATAACATGCTTTAACTTTTGGTCAGCCCTGAAGTGGTCGGGCAGTTGGACTAGGTGATCATTATAGGTCCTTCCAACTGAAATAGTCTAGTTCTGTTCTGTTCTGTTCTGTTCTATTCTATTCTACTCAATTCAAAACATCCTTTGATCACACTTTAACCACCATTAATAATAATGCAGCCTATGGTTTCAGTGGCATTTTTGTGTGTAGAGCTGATGACTTAAATCACTTAGGAATTATGTAAGACAATGAAAAATGCTATGTTGTATGAACATCTGAAAACATTTTATACATAGCCCAAGATTTTCCTTCTAATCTAATGTATTTGAAATGAGATACCAATTAATTTTAATAGGATTGGCTATGACAGGCTGGTCTTTGCATTTTGATATGTGCAAAGACTGTGTTATAAAATTCTTGTACATATAATTGTATGGGGTTTCAGAAATCACAGGCTCTAGGTTAGCAATTACAGGTAATTTTTGTCTCTGTAAGAAGATTCTTTGGATTTATGTAGAGTTGTGTTTTGTCTGAGGATTGTTTCCAGAGATTATATCTACAAATTAGGTATATATTGTGGACACAACACATTTGTTTTGGTAGTTCCAGGAAAAGCAAGGTACAGACAGCAGTCTGGGAGCAGAATTATACTATTTCTGGCTAATCAAGACCTTAGCCTTTAGCTGGGATGTGGAAGTAGCACAGTTACTATTGATATCTTTGCAAATTTTTTGGTAAAAAAAAGGAATGGGACCAGACCAGATAATAAGCTCTGAGGCAGCACAAAACACTGAAGTGATATGCGTTACTGTGCAAGTGCTACTGTATTACTATAAAATAATTAGAATATTGCACTTGTTGAGCTCTAACTATGCTTCCTGGAAATGACACTCCCTTTGATCTTCCACCTGAATAGTGGAAGAAGGTGATGGGTTGTTTGGTGGGAGATCAGCTCTGGCACCAACACTTGTGCTTTTTTTTAGAGTAAGTCTTATTTTGTTGGTTACATGATTGGAGCTTTTACCCCTTATCTTTCTGCTATAACATTATATTTATTTTCCTTTAAGGCTAAGAAATATTAAAATGAAACTCTGAGCCTGAACTCTGCCCACATTAATATTAAATAGTTAAATGTATTTTTTCAGCAACATAACTTGTATTAGCTTTCTCATGACAATCTAGTAAGACTCAGTCTTTTATCTTTTAATTTTTTAGCTACTTAAGTACACACGGAGAAATAAATTCCATTAGTCACATACTTAAAGCAAAGCAAGTATTAATGCACTCACAGAGGCAGGATATAAATGAGGATACCAAATAGCATGCTGTGAGGCAAATTAATATTTTTTTAAAAAGGCCATGGATGATGGTGTTTAAAATGAAGCATATAAACAAGAAACCCTTGAAAGTGGGGGTGTCACATATAAAGAGATGTATTTAATTCTATGAATATATTTATCCATATTTTTTTCTAACACTTTCATTTATTTTTGTTTGATATTCCTAGCAATGCATATTTGGACCATAATAATACCTCTCTTTGTCATGTTTCTTGTATTTTAAAAGTTTTTCCATAATGAGAGAAAAAATTACGTGTAAGAATTAAAAACAAAGAAAAAAGGAGTAGGAGTAACTGCAAACATCCTCTTAGACATTATGTACTTTGCAATATACATTGGATAGATAAAACATATGTAATAGATCCATGATGATTGCACACTACTGAGTCAGCAAATTATTTATGAATGACAGACACTGGTAGGAACTGATTTTTTGTAATGAATCATAAACTTTAGTCTTATGCTGCTCTGTTTTTGCTTCGTAGTTCCAGGTACCAGAAGTGTTGTATAAATCAGATAAATAGGGGCAGGTGGTGTTATATCAAGTTTTCCAAGCAGATATTTATGATATATGTAACTAATATTTTCTTGCCATTAATAAGGATGTATTTGATAACAATTAGGCAATATTTTCACAGCTCTGTGATCATGTAAATGCTGCAAAATGCTCAGCATTGTTATGCAACTAATTAGCTCATAAATATTTGCTAAATATATGCAAATGATAATGCAATGTGAATATGCATAATTCTAAACAAAGTGCTTGAACAGTCATGTGTATTTAATTTAAAATATATTTATTTTCTTTGCAGTGAATTTTTAGCATCCACATTGTAAACTGTGAATTCACGCCTTATCAGATGGTGTAAATATATATGCTCTTAAGGAAAGGGATGCCTATAACTTTGGTCCTATTTACTGTATCTTGGAATTACAGCCTGATGCAGAAAGCTTATTCTTTAAGATCTTATTCTTTGATGTTAGTAGAAAGCCTGTTCCATGTTATCCTGCCTTCCAGGCATTGTACATTTCATGTCCACTAGCTAGCCGTACTCTTTCAAATACATCACCATATGTAAAACACATTATTCATGTCTTTCAAGTCAATCTTGTGTTATAGGATATAAACGGCTAAAGTAGAACTTCTGTTGGCTGTAGATGTCTATGTTCCAAATCAAATTTCAGAAAGAGTTTTCTCAGCTGGCATTTAATGCTGGACACAAGTATTTTCTCAGATGCCAAGTGCTGTTTCTATAAATGTTGGCAAAACAACTCTAATCTTAGCAGTGATGCATAGTTAAGCTGCTGGCTTATGCCTTAGCCTAACTGGAATCCGGAAATTGTGGTTTTCTTCTAAAAGTTCTTCATGGGATGCAAAATGTGACCAATATGCCATGAACCAGCAGGATCAGATACAATGATTGCAGTCTCCTTCAGGTCTTTAAAAGGGTATGGGAAGCTGTCATGCTGAACACTGAATCTTTTTCACAGAGTGGGAATTATTTTTTCAGAATGTTACCAGGAGGCAGGATGGCTGAATTTCTTCTCTATTGTGTCAGCAGCTTCTACAAACAGCTACTTTTTGTTTTCACCATGGATAGGTATTACTTACAGTTGGCTTGGCAATTTAAATACAGTTTTAATCTAGCTACTTTGCTTATAGTAGACAGGAAAGACACAGAACACAATTCAACATAGCCTGCATGTCTGAATATAAATGCCATGTTTCATTACTATTGTATTTTATGGTTGAACTCGCAAGCATAGAGTCAACTTGGACAGTTTTGTAATTATACCTCTAATTTCAGAGCAGGAATGCACTGTTGGCAGAAATCAAGAATGGACATGGAAGGAAAGGTGAAGAAGAAAAAAACAGCAAAGTGCAGGACTTCTGGAGGGTTAATCAGAGCAGGGAGCAAGGTAAACTATGAGGTACTGCTTTTGACGAGATTTTTAAAAGCCCTTCATGTTGATTGAATGCTGCTTCAACTGAAATTAAGCACTGGTAAAGATGGAGCAATTCGCAAAACCCCAGCACTTATCTGCAACGTGCAGCATTGCCATTCTACAGGAAGGTGCGTGACCTTTAATTATCTTATAGCAGGGCCCTTGACTTGATCATTGACAATAAGAGGGAGGTGTCACTGTTGGTTTTCTTTGGCAGTAATTTCAGAGATGGAATCCTCCTGGTGGGTGAGCTGTCTTGGTTTGTTCTCAAAATTGTTAGAGCAACAGAAGTTTGTGAAAGTAGGCTTCGTTTGTGTTGCACAGATGAGCTCTTAGAAGGAAACTGTGGTATAGAAATAGTTTATTAAAGCACCAAAGCACAATGTTCAGTTTTTCCAAGAAAGCAGTCTGTTGATGATCACAGAACATTAACAAATTTTTTGTATTTTGACTGGACTTCTTTTGAATCAGGGTACTTGGCTCAACTGCTGCAAGCTTTTGTTTTTCCTTTGCCAAACAGAATAGACTACTGGTGTTTTTAAAGCCAGGTTGTCAGGCTACGCAGCTCAAACAAATTGTCTTATTGGGATTAATTTTCCTTTATTATCTCCTGCCTATGCCATTTGGAAAAAATCTGAGAATTCAAACAATATTTTTATTTCTGTAAAATTTTATATTTCCAATGGTGGAATCACGTGACAGAAAGCACGATCTTTGTGATGATGGCTTGAGAATTTAAATCTCTGGATTCTAGGACTGCACTCCTCTTTTCTTTTCATTTTTAATTTCTAAATCTGTCTATTTTCATGCAATATTTCATTGCTGGGCAGCCTTTTACTCTTTCTAGAGTGTCTTTAACCAATATTTAGCCCATTAGCTGTTCTGCAGCGTATAATCCTGCTTTCATATTGTTGCAAGATAAACCAGTGAAGGCAATTATAGATCTCAATTGTCACATCGTTATTTTTGAACAGGGTTATTTGAAGTCATCACCGTGTTCTACATTTTGTCTGAAAAATGGCACATCCAGTGCTCTTTTGCACTTTATATTATTTCTGTAGTCCCCACGTCTGAATGGACAGAAGCATTATGAATCTTTCTGTGAATAGCCTTCTACTAGTGTGGGTTTATTCTTGCATGGGTAATACTGTTTTTCAGAGCTCTCCATCCCTTATGCAGTGACTCTGAAAGCTTCGTAGGAGGTAGGTTTGCATGAACTTCCTTTTTCCTTCTCTGTCTTCATCCTTTCCTCTTCTGTCCAATTTTTCCTTTCACATTTACAAAGTGATTTGACTGGAATAGGTATATTAGAAACCTTTAGTCTTTGGCTTGTATCTAATGGCTATATGACAGATATTTTCTATCCTTAGAAGTGAGATTCCACCTCAAATGCCACTACTAACAAGCTGGTGATTTGCACTTGCAACCATAACAGTTGAAATGCAGTGAAATATTTATGTTGTAATTCATTCCTTCCTGTTGTAGCAGTAATGTTGTAGATTAGAAATGAGGACAGATGACTGGGAGGAGAGGGAAGAGAAGAACAGCTATGAGCAAAATAAAAGCAACATTTTTCCCCCAAAATCAAATTAATCCTTTCCTTCTAGGAGTCCAAATACCTATAATCTTCATTATTTTTGCCCTACTCTTAGTATTTATAGTTGTGTCTGGGTCTGAAGTCAGGAAGAGAAAAATAATGTGTAAATTGCTGCTTCTTGTGCTGACAAACTAGCTAGGACCACAGGTGGCAGAGGTAGCTATGGAAATACAATGAGCATAGTGATACATGAAAGGCAAATTCTACAAAAAGTCAGATTGGCTAGACCCTGTGGGTTCCTGCTAATGCAGAGCCCTGTCATGGTGCCTGTAGATTTATTTTAGATTTTGTTTGACATTTCAGTAATCTTAAAAGAAGGCATGTTCATTTGAACCACAGACCTGCTAGTTTTTCTTAAGGGGAAAAAGCTATTACAGTAAAGTGGTGATTTTCTTCTATCATTTCTTGCAAGTAACATATATCAAAATCATATTACTAATGCCTACAGTTTGATTTGATCTTCAAAGAAGGGACATGAGGGAAGCTTTGTAGCAGCTTTCCATGTGTATAATGTCATTATCTTTTGAAGTCAAATATGGCAAAGGCATAGATGCGAGGTATTAGAGTCAATGGCACTACAAAGGAGAACGTGATCAGCCAGGTTTGGTTTCCCATCTCTGAACATCCAGCAAAGAGAAAATCAGAGAATTATCAAGGTATCAAAAGAGATACTCACTCATCTTGGGCAGGTACTATATATACTCAGATTTGGCTACTTTGACTGTCACACATTGCAATTAACTTTTAAGGACAGAGCCTTAAATTCACCCTGTGTCAGGCTGTCTTCCTGGAAGTTAAGGATAAATATTGGAAACAAATTGTACAAAGGTGCGATCCAAAATCAGGATTTGGGGAAATAAAAGTTGAGCTTTGTGACTGGATCGGTAGGGAGGGCAACATCATACATGAGGGGAAGGATCTGTAATTGGTCAGAAAAAAAGATCTAGATAAAAACATCCAGTGTAGCAAAACATGCTTAAACAGTGGATTACAACAGGTTGTGCAAACATATATAAAATGTCCTGAATATAAAATCAAGCTCTAGGAAGTTTCCACAATAAATACAAAATACAATTTTGCTGCTAAGAACTATGTATTTCAGATGTTATTTTCTCTTGCTCAATAAAAATATTGTTCTGCATATGTTTATCCTACCAGAACAATGGTATTTCTGTTCTCTGTTGTTTTTACTTTCCTATTCTACTCTTTTCTCTCTTTTGTGTATCATTTTCTATATTCTTCTCTCACCATTTCCTCTATTACAGCAGTTTATTTCCAGCTGCCACAGGCTTCACACTTGTACTCTTATTTGTCCCACTAAAATAATAAACACCAAAATATCTGTGCTGAAGTAGATACTGTTTGAACATTATCATTAGATTTCAGAAACTACGCCCAAAATTAGCTGAATGGTCCATACCTTTATTTTTCAATGAGACTGGTTAAACACTAGAACAATTTCTGCAGAATCTTTGTAGCATCTCTATAGGGATCTTCAAAAGTTAATAGGACAAGGCCTCGAGCAACCTGATACAATTTTGAAGTAATCCTACTTTGAGTGAGAGATTGAACATCCAGGTGTCGCTCCAACTAAAAATATTATAGGAGTCCAGTGTTTTGTTGTTTCTAGTTTGGCTAAAAAAACAGAAAGTTGACAGTTGTATTGGCTGCAATCAGATCAAAATGGGAAGCTTTGCTCTGCCAGAATCTGTGTAAATGGAAGCTAATAGACTGAAGAACCTGGAGGAATTGTGTGGCTTTTTTGCTATATCTAACACATGAGCCACCATGCTTTAGCTTACCTTTTCTTCTTGTTTTATATCTCTGAAAGTGGAGAATGGCCTCTTATATTCTAACAGATACTTGCTGTACTTTTAATTCACTTAAAGGAGCTGTTTATTCCATTGCTATTATTTTAATTTACTGAACTATTAGTAATTTGCCTTTAAAATAATAATACAGCAAGAGAAACGGTGAGGGAGGGGAGAGAGTGAGTGAGAAGTCCAGAGAAACTTTTCCTTACATATGAATATGCATGGGAAAAACCCTACCAAATTATGTAATGAATCAGAGCAAAGATCAATAGCAAAACAGAACAGCTCTGTTTGTCCTTACATGTCACACAGGCATAATAAGCAAGGTTATCCTAGCAAAGAAGTTGTCCATGAAGAATTTTCCTGTCCAGAAAAAAAGATATTGGGAGAAATCTTACTTCTAACAAGGACACCCTAGAGGAATAAATTTATGGTAACTTTCTGAAGTCTATTAAAGCTTTTTGATGATGTTCAAGTGGAAAGAGTTATTCCCTTACAGAAGCCATACGGAACTGGCAGGTTTATTTAAAGAGCTTGTACTTATGGCTACAACTTGGACATATTCTGGATTACTAGAGGAGAATGCACTACAACAAGCTGTTTTGTAATATTACAGGCTCTGTTATGGGAATGAGCTATTCACAATAAAACAACATAAAGCGATTAAGGACCTAAACAGTTCAGATATTTGAATTGCTTTAATTTTCCATCTGTTCACCCATTAATAATTTCATAATAATTTTTAATAGGAAGGGCATTTTCATAGCAAAAGGTCCTGAAAGGGGGAGCATTGAAGTCACATTTACCAGCAGGGAGAGTTTTTATTACCAATTAACATTTGGGATTTTTTTGAAAATAGTTTTAAAACATATAGTAGGTATGTGCATTTGTTTTACTGTAGGTTTTGGAGGCTGCTTGAATGACAATCAGTCTGGTTTGTATTCAGTTTAAAGACAGTGACTTTTAACAAATAGCTTTAGTAAGATTTTAGATTTGGGCATGAGTCTGTTACTGAGATAGAGGTTTGTCATCACTGTATGATATTATGCTAACTCATTCTCATTCTCTCTCAGATGCATGTCTTTGGATAAATAAGTAAAATGTGATCCTTTATTTCCTTAGTCACTGTGGTAAAGTTTTTCTATGAATAGACTGTGTCTGGGTTTCAAAACAAGGCTAAACCCAACATTATCTCTTAGCAAGAAACTTGCTGACAGTTCCTTTGTGCCTGTCCCATTACAGATGTGATGATAAAGAGCATGCTCATGTAGAAGAGAGAGGGACCTGATAGAAAGGGGGATGTAGAGAAAGAAGTGCTGATCTGCAATGCTCTGTGCTTTCTTATTTGCATATGGAAACAGGGGCACTGGGAGTATGTGACAAAATATTCAAACTTTATTGGAGAATAGTAAGTATAGATGAACACATCTGAGGAGAGAGAGGAGTGACAGCTTGAATGAAAAGTACGGAAGGCTTGATCCTGACATTTTTCCTTGATTTCTCCTAGATGATGTTCTGTGTTCTGCTCTTCTCTCATTTAATGAAAGTAGAGAAGATTTAATTGAAATAACCCTGTATTTGACTATAGAGTCCTTTATTTTTAACATGCCTAAAAAAATGCCATTGATATTCTTCAGATTTCAGATGACTCATTTTTACTGAGTTGATGCCAGCATCTGAGGTTATTAGTAGCATAGGCTGGAAAAAAAGCAGTAATTTGGATAAATCGTTCTTGGGACAGAGATCTCTCCGCATCATTTGTAGTCACACAGTAAACCTACTTTCTGCTAGTCTATCACAGAGATTGCAAAAGCAGTAGGAAATATTTTTTGAAGACAATGACCTAATAAAAGTTTTAGCTGTGTATCTTGCAACTTGTCTTTATACTAATGAATTGATAGGCAGATAGTACATTACAGTTTGTAAAATGTTCCCATTATTTTCAAACAGGAAACTGGTGATTAGTCATTCAAATAAATTGTAATTAAATGGGAACATTATGATTATATTATGCTAATGATAGAAGTGTGTATTAAATGTTTGCAAGTTATTCAAGAGAATGTGTTAGGCAATTAGGAAAAAAATATTACTGTTTGTTCACTCTGAAGCTATCAAATGACTTGATTTGCATTAAGAATTTTAAAGCTCTGTAGTCTCATTCATAATAAATTGCTGCTAGGTAGGAGATATTTCACCGAACAGAGGTACAAGAAAAAAGAAGGAAAGGGCAAAATATCACTGTTTTAAGATTAAGTGTAACATAATTATAAAACCAGTCTTTAGAAGCTGATTTTCACTTTTATGGTAAGTTATTCATTAATGATACAGCATCATTTCATAGCTGTCATGCAGTTCTGTATGACCTCCTGTGAGAGTTGCTGGAGGGCCACAATAAACATGGGCTATTAATGTTTTCCAGTTTGAAATGTATGAGAAATTTTATGGGGAAATGGCTCAGTCCCGATTCTTCTGGATGTATTACAAAGAATAAATTTTAAAATACAAAACACTTGTACATATAAAGAAAGAACAAAAATATCAATAGATGATTTTTAATATCGAAGACAAATGGGCATGAAGTAGGGAAATGCTGTGTAAAGGTTTTGAAACAAGAAAAGGATCAGAAAAGAAAAGGAATAAAATGCATGGTGAAAACAAATTTTTATTCTTTTGAGGTAAACAGCAGTAAAGAGAAAAGCAAGCAATGCCAGTATAGATGTATTTTGAATGCTATTCAAAGTGAGAATATGACTGTCAAACATGTTCAGGAATTCTTCAGTTAGACCAAAATTTGTTTCTAAGCCCTCTATGTTTATTTTATAACTTTGTTTTCCTAATACATGATTAAAAACAATCTGAAGAGAAGAACACTGATATTCTCTATATGTTCTGAAATTCCCATAGGCTACATCTAATGTAATTATTTGTCTTTCTGCAGAAATGATTTTGAAATTGGCTACCTATTAATTATATATTATTAATATTTCACAAATGTGAAGCAATATAAATATTTTTTTTATGTCCACGGTGAAACACGTAACACATACAGTAGGAAGGTTCCCACCAGGCTTTCCTTAGTCCATAGACTTCCACATCAGTCTAAAATACAGTTCATTACTGACATACATCCCTTACTTTTGTGTGCGCAAAAGCTCTGAGGAAGCATAATATCTGGGAGAAAAGTGCTAAACTGTTGGAATGTGTGTGAAAGGAGTGAGCTTAGATTTGCAAAACTTCCCAGATGAGTTTTAATGCAGTGTGGAAACTTTACTTTTTTTCCTCATTCTAAAACTCTACAAAGTATATTTCAGGGCTTGTTGCTATTTACTTCCATCTTTGCTTGTTGTCACTCTTCAGTAATGTTATGTTGCTAAGTGTTAGTGGAAATAAGTACATATCATGTTCTAGATTAAAGCTTGCAATAACTGTATAGGATAATGTCTGAGCAAGTAAAATGGCAGTGATATTAAATTTTTTTAAAAAAGTTTAAAAACTTATTCATGAACTTCAACTGAAATATGTTATTGATGACAATGGTTTTAGGAATACAGAATTAGGTACAAAGAAGTTGTTGCTATCAAACACAAGGATTTTTTGGTTGGTAGCCTGAAAACCATTCAAGTCAACAGAAATTTGATTATTCTACTTAAGAAGCCTAGGACATGCAGACCAGAAAATAATGTAGGATTGAGTCCATAGTATCGTAGTGCCACAGTTTTCTGTGGTAACTTTGAGCAGATCGAATTCTTTACTGTGCTGAGTTTGAACTAATCTGAAAATAATAATGAGCCAAATTAGGCCTAACTGTTTGCTTGGGAATAATAACTAAAATCGTTAACACGTTAATTTATATCTTGGGGTATTTTTCTTCTACAAATAGAGCTAAGTAGGAAACACTTTTCATTAATCATATTGAGGGGAAATAAAGTAATTTCAAAGTCTTTATAGGACATGGGAGATACAGACTGAATTCCCTGTACTACCTGACTAAGATAGTGTGGAAGGATGAGATCTGATATTCTCCCATTAAATGTTGTGCTAACCAGCTATTAGCTTTCTGTTGGATTTGTACACTGTGAATATTAATCTGAGCAAACTCTTTTCCATTTCACTTGGGTCCCCATGCCACTAGCCTAATATGTAAAATTTTCTTCAAATAACCTAAATATTTATTTACAAATTAAATATTTAAATATAAGAAACTAATCAACATACTGTAAAATACTTAGTGACAGCTGTCTCAAACTACTCTCAGTTAACCTAGGCCAGACATCTGTTTTGCTGATTTTATTTACAATCTCTATTGTAGACCTGAAAACTTTGTGATACAAGTTAACTAAAAAATAGAACGCCTTACATCCAACCCATAATCCAGCATGTGACTATTTCCAATTAGATATTTATTAGGTGTAACCCACAGTTTGAAAGAGACAAAAAAATAGTGAAAGTGGGTGAAATACCAGAATATCTGAATATCAGATTCAGATTCTAATGTGTAAAATTGACTAGCAACAAAGTTGTCTCACAGTAAATGTTTACAGTGAGGTGTTAATTCATGGAAGGCTATGTATCTGCAGCTGGCTTCTCCAAAAAATGTAATTAATCTGTATCAACAATTCCAGACTACAAGAATTACTAATACAAATGTTAAAACCTTTTTCAAGGAGCAGATTTTATCCTGGAAAAGTTAATTTTATCATTTCAAAGCACATTATTACAGGATTGATACAAACTTCTTTTCTGGTTTCTACAGTTGATTCCTGTAGTTTTCTCTTATACTGCACACTATACACTGATAGACAGGGAATGAAAGCACTTACAGTGAAGTTTCATGTAATGGGAAATATTTGAAAAGGACAACAATATAATTTTAATCTTGGTATCATATGTATAAATATATAAACAACATTTTAGCAATGCTGCAGACAGATGCTGTAACAGGATTCCTCAGGCTTCTCTTGCACTGACAGCTGTGATTCACCTCTGTGATTGCAGAGCTGCTGACATAACGGCAAGAGGAACTATAAACCGAAGAACCACAGAATTTAAATTGATTGTATATCTTTCTGTAGCACCCTTCAGTCATGTACACAACCAGTGTTTATTAGAAGTGAGGCTTTATCTTTCATAGTAGGCAGATTTTAGTAACTTCTAAATTCATTTGCAATATTAATGACCCGGGGTGTTTGACCGAAGCTGTGAGATAGGTGTTCAGTTGCATTGTATTTTGTGAAATACATGATTTATTAAGGCCAGTACTATAAATAATGTACTGTCTGAAAATTAAATACACCATACAGTCACAAGGGCAAAATGACTTGCTTTTATTGTAAACGTTTTAGTGTCCAAAAAGACATGCCCAGAATAAGTCAATAGAATATCTATGAGCTAGACACCCCACAGTGCAGTGGATTGTCAGTGAAAGGGGCTGACTTTCAACAAGATTTGTGTTTCTGAACACTTCATGATGTCTTGAAAGTTTTTAATTTGACACCCACTTCCAACCTTGCTACTGATATTGTCCTCCTTATATTTCTGTTCTGTTTTAAAAAGTGATGATTAAACCCCCCAAAGAATTTGAGGAGGTAACTGCAAAGATTAATTAGGTCGTGGTGTGTGGTGTTCTGAAAATGCAAAATGATGCAATAAAAAACTGTGTCTTATTCAATGTTTAATGCTGCTGGTTCTCCCCAAATAACTGCTTTTTTTCCCCAGGTAAAGAGTCCATCACCTCTTTCCCCATCTATTGTTTGTAAGGACTTGTGTGGAAAACATATGTCCTTAAATTGCAATTTCTTTGTTTTGTGTGTGCTATAACTAGCCTACAACTCATTACTTGAGATTTATCATCCAGAGAAAAGAATACCAAAGTATCTTGTAGTTTGCCAAACAGCCTCAGAGACTGTACACCTATTACTGTGCTTGTTACCATTATTCAAGCATGGCAGATTTTTCGTTGAGTGGTTTAGAGGCTTTTTAATGCTTGAAGACTTCTAATAGCACATTTGAGAGAGTTTCTCTGTTAACTTCCACAGGATTTAGCTGATTGACATTTCTACAGAGCTCCCATAAAATTATGCTATGGCTCTATGGGATATTTCATGGTTCATACACTGAATCAATATTCTTTGTATCTGACTGTACCTGTGGACTCTTAAATGGGTTAAAAACTGGCTCTGTATCTGTGGACTCTTAAATGGGTTAAAAACTGGCTGGATGGCCGAGCCCAGAGAGTGGTGGTGAATGGGGCAAAGTCCAACTGGTGGCCGGTCACTAGCGGTGTTCCCCAGGGCTCAGTTCTGGGGCCGGTGCTGTTCAATATCTTTATAGATGATCTAGACGTAGGGATTGAGTGCACCCTCAGCAAATTTGCAGATGACACCAAGCTGGGTGGGAGTGTTGATCTGCTGGAGAGTAGGAAGGCCCTACAGAGGGATCTGGACAGGTTAGATAGATGGGCCGAGACCAACGCCATGAGGTTCAACAAGAACAAGTGCCAGGTCTTACACTTCGGCCACAACAACCCCATGCAGCTCTACAGGCTGGGGGAAGAGTGGTTAGAAAGCGGCCTGGTGGAAAGAGACTTGGGGGTGCTGATCGACAGCTGGCTAAACATGAGCCAGCAGTGTGCCCAGGTGGCCAAGAAGGCCAATGGCATCCTGGCCTCTATTAGGAATAGTGTAGCCAGCCGGTCTAGGGAAGTGATCGTCCCTCTGTACTTGGCACTGCTGAGGCCGCATCTTGAGTACTGTGTCCAGTTCTGGGCTCTGCACTTCAAGAAAGATGTTGAGGTGTTGGAGCGAGTCCAGAGGAGGGTGACCAAGCTGGTGAAGGGTCTGGAGGGTCTGACCTACGAGGAATGGCTGAGGGAGCTGGGGTTGTTTAGCCTGGAGAAGAGGAGTCTCAGAGGTGACCTTATTGCAGTCTACAACTACCTGAAGGGAGGTTGTAGTGAAGTGGGAGTTGGCCTCTTCTCCTGGGCAACTAGTGATAGGACAAGAGGACATAGCCTCAAGCTTTGCCAGGGGAGGTTCAGGTTGGACATTAGGAAGAATTTCTTTTCAGAAAGGGTTATTAGACATTGGAATGGGCTGCCCAGGGAGGTGGTGGAGTCACCATCTCTGGATGTGTTTAAGAAAAGACTGGACATGGCACTTAGTGCCATGGTCTAGTTGACAGGGTGGTGTCAGGGCAACGGTTGGACTCGATGATCCCTAAGGTCTCTTTCAACCTGGTTGATTCTGTATGATTCTGATTCTGTGTGATTCTCTGTGATATTTAATATTGTATCATCAAAATCAAGAATACATTTGAGGTTCTAGCTTTTCCTGTCTTTATGAGAGAAAGTTAATTTGGTAGGAGGAAAAATGTATTATTTTTATATATATATTAAATATTAACTGTTTCTCACTCTGAAAGAAGGTTTTAATTCCTTTTTTTGTTCACAGAATCACAGAATCACAGAATGTTAGGGATTGGAAGGGACCTCGAAAGATCATCTAGTCCAATCCCCCTGCTGGAGAAGGATTACCTAGATCATATCACACAGGAACGCGTCCAGGCGGGTTTTAAATGTCTCCAGAGAAGGAGACTCCACAACCTCTCTGGGCAGCCTGTTCCAGTGTTCAGTCACCCTCACCGTAAAGAAGTTTTTCCTCATATTTATGTGGAACTTCCTGTGTTCCAACTTGCACCCGTAATTGTTCCCAAATTGCTCTTCTGGGACAGTTATGAATTGTCATTGCACATTTATTTATTTTGGTATTAGAGGTTTTAAATTCTCTAGACTGTATTATGTACAACCTCCTATGTAGATCTGATGAACTGCTTTCTCTTCCGTGGTGCTAAATGAGATGTTCTCCAGGATAAGGTGTTACAGTATGCTGCTCTATGCCACTGATGAACGGTGGAAATTTCCATTCCAAGTGTTTTATTACATCTGACTTCATTGTGAAAGAGAATCTGGAATGATTTCCTTTTTAGGTTGTCTTTTAACTTGGTTTATTAAATATGTTGGATTGATTTCAGGTATCAAGAATTAATTTCACAGAATCACAGAATCACAGAATGTTAGGGATTGGAAGGGACCTCGAAAGATCATCTAATCCAATCCCTCCGCCGGAGCAGGACTACCTAGACCATATCACACAGGAACGCGTCCAGGCGGGTTTTCAATGTCTCCAGAGAAGGAGACTCCACAACCTCTCTGGGCAGCCTGTTCCAGTGTTCGGTTACCCTCACTGTAAAGAAGTTTTTCCTCATATTTATGTGGAACCTCCTGTG
This sequence comes from Nyctibius grandis, assembly GCF_013368605.1. Taxonomy (NCBI): domain Eukaryota; kingdom Metazoa; phylum Chordata; class Aves; order Nyctibiiformes; family Nyctibiidae; genus Nyctibius; species Nyctibius grandis. Next base: position 47,024,257 of record NC_090660.1, read on the forward strand.
TTCCAGCTTGCACCCACTGCCCCTTGTCCTGTCAAGGGATGTCACTGAGAAGAGCCTGGCTCCATCCTCATGACACTTGCCCTTTACGTATTTATAAACATTAATGAGGTCACCCCTCAGTCTCCTCTTCTCCAAGCTAAAGAGACCCAGCTCCCTCAGCCTCTCCTCATAAGGGAGATGTTCCACCCCCTTAATCATCTTTGTGGCTCTGCGCTGGACTCTCTCTAGCAGTTCCCTGTCCTTCTTGAACTGAGGGGCCCAGAACTGGACACAGTATTCCAGATGCGGCCTCACCAGGGCAGAGTAGAGGGAGAGGAGAACCTCTCTTGACCTGCTAACCACACCCCTTCTAATACACCCCAGGATGCCATTGGCCTTCTTGGCCACAAGGGCACATTGCTGGCTCATGGTAATCCTGTTGTCCACTAGGACCCCCAGGTCCCTTTCCCCTACGCTGGTCTCCAACAGCTCTGTCCCCAACTTGTACTGGTACATGGGGTTGTTCTTGCCCAGATGCAGGACTCTACACTTGCCCTTGTTATATTTCATTAAATTTCTCCCCGCCCAACTCTCCAGCCTGTCTAGGTCTCTCTGAATGGCTGCGCAGCCTTCCGGCGTGTCAGCCACTCCTCCCAGTTTGGTGTCATCAGCGAACTTGCTGACAGTGCACTCTATTCCCTCATCCAAGTCATTAATGAATATGTTGAATAGTACTGGTCCCAGTACCGACCCTTGAGGGACTCCGCTGGACACAGGCCTCCAACTGGACTCCGTCCCATTGACCACCACTCTCTGGCTTCTTTCCTTCAGCCAGTTCACAATCCATCTCACTACCCGATCATCCAGACCACACTTCCTCAGTTTAGCTGCGAGGATGCTGTGGGAGACAGTGTCAAACGCTTTACTGAAATCAAGATAGACCACATCCACAGCTTTACCATCATCTATCCACCGGGTTACGTCCTCATAAAAGGCTATCAAGTTGATTAAGCATGACTTCCCGTTGGTGAAGCCATGTTGAGTGCCCCTAATGATCCCCCTATCCTTGATGTGCCTAGCGACAGCACCAAAGACAAGTTGTTCCATCACCTTTCCGGGGATGGAGGTAAGGCTGACCAGTCTGTAGTTACCCGCGTCCTCCTTCTTGCCCTTTTTGAAGACTGGAGTGACATTCGCTTTCCTCCAGTCCTCAGGCACCTCTCCCGTTGCCCACGACTTAGCAAAGATGATTGAGAGTGGCCTAGCAATGTCTTCCGCCAGCTCCCTCAGCACCCGCGGGTGCATCCCATCAGGGCCCATGGATTTATAGATGTCCAGATTGCTTAACTGGTCCCTGACCCAGCCCTCATCTACCAAGACAGATTCCTTCTCTATCGTGACTTCCTCTGGGGCCTCACGGGTCCGGGGCTCCTCAGGACAGCCTCCAGCAGTATAGACAGAGGCAAAGAAGGCATTCAGTAACTCTGCCTTCTTTTTATCCTCTGTCTCCAGGGCCCCCACCTCATTCATCAGTGGGCCTACATTGCCTCTAGTGTTGGCTTTACCTGCAATGTATTTGAAGAAGCCCTTTCTGTTGTCCTTGACCTCTCTTGCAAGGTTTAATTTCAAGGAGGCCTTAGCTTTCCTAGTTGCCTCCCTACATCCTCTGACAACAGACTTATATTCCTCCCAAGTGGCTAGCCCCTCCTTCCATGATCTGTACACCCTCTTCTTCCACTTGAGTTTGCCCAGCAGATCCCTGTTTAACCATGCAGGTCTCCTTGTACCCTTCCTTGACTTCCTACCTGCTGGGATGCTCTGATCTTGAGCTCGGAAGAAGCAGTCCTTGAATGCTAACCAACTCTCTTGGGCCCCCTTACCTTCTAGTACCCTGTCCCATGGGATTTCCCCTAGAAATTGCTTGAAAAGGCCAAAGTTGGCCCTCCTGAAGTCCAGGGTTGTGATTTTGCTAGCTATTCTGTTCCTGCCACATGAGATCCTGAACTCTACCATCTCATGGTCACTACAACCAAGGCTGCCCTCAACCTTCACCGCTTCAACCAGACCCTCTTTGTTAGCGAGAACAAGATCCAGCAGCGCTCCTCTCCTAGTTGGCTCATCCACCATTTGCATCAGAAAGTTATCAGCAACGCACTGGAGGAACCTCCTAGACTGAGGATGGCTGGCTGAGTAGGCCTCCCAGCAAATATCAGGGTAGTTGAAATTCCCCATGACAACCAGGCCCTGTAATTTAGAGACTGCTCTCAGCTGCCTGTAGAAGGCCTCATCACCCTCCTCATCCTGATCCGGTGGCCTGTAATAGACACCCACAACAGTATCACCCCTGCCAGCCTGCCCCTTAATTCACACCCACAAACTCTCAACTCGCTCCTGATCCGCCCCTGGACAGAACTCAATACATTCTACTTGCTCACTCACATAAAGAGCAACTCCACCACCTCTCCTTAGTGGCCTGTCTTTCCTGAACAGGACATAGCCATCCATGACCACATTCCAGTCATGCGAGTTGTCCCACCAAGTCTCTGTAATTGCCACTAGATCATAGCCCCCTGACTGAACACGGATTTCTAACTCCTCTTGTTTATTCCCCATGCTGCGTGCATTGGTGTACAGGCATTTCAGGGAGCGAGCTGAGCACACCGATTTCACCCTAGGGGGATGGGAGACCTCCTGGTCTACCTCAACACTAGAGCGTTGCCCCAGTGGTGCAAGCCCAGCTACTACCCCATCCCCCTTCGAATCTAGTTTAAAGCTCTCCGAATGAGCCCTGCTAATTCCTGTCCCAGAACCCTTTTGCCCCTACGACATAAACCTTACCCATGTATTACGGTCACACCTGGTGTCTTATAAAACCAGCCATTATCAAAGAACCCAAAGCCCTGCCTGTAGCACCAGTCTCGTAGCCAGGCATTTATAGAGAGAATCCTACTATTCCATCCCACATCATCATCTGAAAATGGAAGGAGGGAGGGGAAAACAACTTGTGCCCTAGACTCTTTCACCAACCGTCCTAGGGCCTTGTAGTCTTTCTTCATCCCCCTCAGACTACGGGATGCAGCTTCTTCCCCACCTGTCTGGAAGATCAGCAGGGGGTAGTAGTCTGTGGCCTTCACCAGGTTGGGGAATTTCCTGGTGATATCCCTGATTCGGGCTCCAGGCAGACTGCAGACCTCCCTGTGATGGGGGTCAGCTCTGCATATTGGGCCCTCAGATCCCTTTAGGAAGGAGTCTCCAACCACTAAAACTCTTCTCTTCTTCCTTGGGGAGGAGGTAGCTATACGCCTGTCAGGTTTTTCTGACTGTGGTGGGACCTCTGATATAGGTTGCCTCTCCACCACATCCCCATTGGACTGGCTGTATTCCACTAGGGCTTCATATCTATTGCTCAGAGGCACCTGTGGAGGCAAGGTAGGCAAGGAGGGCACTCGCCTTTTGCCACGGCCATAAACTTGCCTCCACTCACTCGTTTCATTTAGGTTACTGTTTTCCACCTGAGAGGGGCAGAGTACAGGGGTCCCTCGATCCTGGGAGCTCTCCGGCAGGTGCTCCCATTTTTGTTGCAGGGAAGGCAGAGCCTGGCTCCACCAGTCTATCTCCATTTCAGCCTCCCGAATGCTCCTAAGCCTTTCTACTTTGGCTTGAAGCCTTTCAACCTGGCTTTGCAGCTGTGCCGCTCGGCCGAGCAGATCATCTACCGGCTCACAGCGCACACAGCCCCCAGCCCCCTGTCACCACAGAGACGCTGTAGCATTCCCTGCAGCCTGCGACCTGCACCATCGCCTCCTTCCATGGGAGCTCTGTCTGGGTTCCCACATCCATTTTGGTCTTCTTCTGCCGGGTGGAGACCATTGTTCTTTCACTGAGCTGGGAAATACCTCCTGGTGTCATCCCTGGTTCACAGCTCCTTGGCGCCTTCCTCGCCTTGTGCACTGGGAGAGAGTCAGCGTCCTCTCCAAAGAGCTGCAAATGGCTGTGGCCTCCCCACCCCGGGACTCACACGATCACTGCTTACTCACAGCCACTGCTTACTCCCTGCCCTCCCAGAGGCTCTTTATCACCCGATCAACGGGGGGTGGTGCTACGCCCCCTCCTCTCCTGATTCGTTGCCGGGAACTTTTGGGTCCAGACGGGACTCAGGGCTGCTGCTCGGGGGGGGCCCAGAGTACGGAAACCGCCCGGTACAGCCCGATCTCGCCCTCGCCCTGCACTCACCTCAGTCGTTGCCGCCGCTGCCGCTGCTGCCGACTGACTGTTTGTTATGGTTTCACCGCATTTAAATTGCCCACAGTGCCTCCGGCTACGCCCCCTCCTCTACTGATTCGTTGCCGGGAACTTCCGGGTCCAGACGGGACTTGGGGCTGCTGCTCCGAGTAAATTTGGCTTATTACTTCTGTTAGCTGTCCAGGAGCTGAAGATAGGGATCACCCTGTAGGATTTTGGGTCTGTTTTCCTTGCACCTTGCCATGCCTTTTACCACTGTGCTGCCCTTTGTTTAGCTCGTGTTGCTTCTATGTGCAGCACCTTCTGGAAAGCTGGACATGTGATTGCTATAAAACATGCAAAATACACATCATTTAATATTGTTTGCAAACCACTGAAAAAAAAACCACTTTCAAACTTGTGTGTAAATTCAGATTCAGGCAACTGAATAATTTTCTCTAGGTACTACTTGGACTAAACTACCATGAACTGAAGATCATATGAATTGTAAACTTAAAAGAAAGGTCAGTTTTGCATTTTGATATGACAGAAACAACAGTGATATTTTGTTGCATGGCTATGAACTCATATTGAATGGCATGACCTACAGTAATGGCTGTAGTATGTCCCAAAGTAATGAATGTAGAGCAGTCCTCGTGATAGCTTTTCTAACGAAACAGCTGTGTTTTTCTTAAATTTTGAAGTTAGGGTTGCTAAACAAACTTTTTTTGCCCATTTTATAGTATCTCGTTTTTGCATATTTTTATTGGTTAGCAGTCGTAAGGTAATTTTAATAAGACATTCTTCAGGCAGAACCTGCAGCAGTATAATTTTTTCTTCACTTTATATCCTTCCCTCTTTTCTATGAACTCTGTCCCTGATAGCCTGTCCTCCAACTTCCACTTTCTCCTGATCTGTATAGTTCATAACCATTAACCTCTACAAGGTTTGCAGAATTGCCATCATATCACTGTTTAAACTCTGAGCTCTCAGGTTCCTCAGGATTTTTTAAGTTTTGTAAATGCCAAGCTCCAGCTTTGATTCAATAATTACTAGCATACAGCTAAAAAGCAGGTACAGGAACCAGAATCAGCTGAATTCACACCCCTGTTGCACTAGAGCAGAAAAGAAAAAGTAGCATGTATGTGATCTAATTACAATAGCTTTGAGCTAAATGCTATGCATTTTATATTCAAAAAGCCTTGTTCACTGCATGCACTATACAACAAATCATTAACCTAAAAATGACATTCTGGAATCCAATTTGAATTTTGCTATCTATATCATAGTTGCTAATTTTCTTCATTATTTTTTTCCTGTGTTTTTCTGCTGAGAAGCTTTTGAAGTCCGTGTAGATTAACCAGTCTACTCACTCCTCTGATCTCTTATTGTCATTTCCTTGAAGCTAATTAGATTTATCTTGTCTTATATCCCCTTCTGAAACTCCCACTGAAGATTTTAGCATTTTGTATATATCTGAGTGTCCTTTTCTCGGAATATATTTTACCTAAAAAAATCCTATTTCTTATTTCCTTTTCATCTAATAGTGCTATGTCAAGTTCCCCTGGTCATATTAGGGAAAAAAAAACATACAAAAAACCCACTAAGATTTTGGAGAAATAGCTGCTCTCAGGAAAGCGTTATGCAATTCTGTCATACGGAATGCACCACAAGAGTATTGTCAGCTGCTACTAGCTCAGTGCATATCACATAATATCTTGGAGATCTTTCACTAAAAAAAAGAAAAACTGTTATCATGTTGCTTGTTTATTTTTGTAGTTGCTGATGGTGGGTTTTGGTTGCAGAGGGTAAGCAGCCCATAGCCAATCTGGGAAAGACTCCGGCTGTGTGTGTGTGTATTCTAGTACCCAAGATGATGCATGAGATAGAAGAAAGAATAAGTTAGTAAGTGTAGAGAAGTCAGGAGTGGGTGAGAAATGTTTTTCCTATCCTATAAACACCTACATGTTCCTGCAAATACCAGTATGAGTTTATAAGTGTATTAGGTGTCTATACACTTAATATCATACATTGGTCACTTGATGTGATTTGTGCTTTTCAAGCTTCCTAAAAACAACTTGTTAGAGTGTAAAGCTTCAAGACATGTATGGTTAACCTCAGGGACAGACGAATTAACCATATAGAAAGACTGAGCAAAGTTTTGCAGGCACAAAAGTGTGCTGTATAGGTTAGTTATAAAGAAGGATCTAGGTTTGCCCTAGAAAGCAGTGGGAGGTAGCTTGCAGGGCACTTTTTTATTAGTTTGCTTGCTGACGACCTCTTTCTATCTGTGTGGCTATTCTGGGTCCTGGCTGTGAAAGGCCTTGGGGGAGCTGCTACCTTTCAATGAAAGAGCATTTGTGTAGCTACTCTGAAATAATGCAGACATCCAGATCAGGCCTTGGTTTCCTCTTTCCTCTCAGTGCTGAGGATTTAAAACCAGTATTCAAATGAACTTTCTGTGTATCACCTTAACCTCGGGTGCAGACCTGAGTGGTCATACCTCTTGAATTGCAAGATTCAATAATCTACTTTCCCATTCAGTCCTTATTTTGTTACTGAGGTAGACTTGTAATGTCAGGTACACTCCTTATTAAACAGTTATTTAGTTTTGTTCAAAAATAAAGCTCTCCCATCATCCTTTCCAGGCAGCCTGGTGGTATTTGTTTGCATTTAAATACTGATTCTGGAAAAACTTAACTGATATCTGATTTTATTGTCTGACTGTAAAAAAATTGAAACTGTTGATCAGTGAAAAGATCACTTGATTTTCTGAATATTGTATTATTGTATTATTTCTAGGAAGAGGATTTTTATTGCAATGTAAAATTTCTCATCTCTAACTGATGTATCATTTCTTTTCTATAAATGTCTCCTTTTTAAAAAACTCTCCACTGCAGGCTTCCTGTAAATTTTGTGCAGTGATTTTAAAGTTCTTGTCCTTATTTTCAAGGCCCTGAGTGGCTGTGGTATTTGACTAATTTTCTCTTCTGCATTTTCTAAGCAGCTAATTACAGTCTGAATCATAAGCTTACTTTTTTTTTTCTATACTGTAATTTGGTGAGTTATGAGTCACCAAGTTTTTGTAGCTCTACCCTTTTAAAGATACTGCAGAATCCTTCCCTGCTGCCCACTTGGTGTCCTTATTTAAAAATAAGATTGAAGAAGGAATTCTTTGCTGCTACTTTTAACTCACTAGTTAGTTGTACATGTTCAGTACTTCGTAAGTTTTTTTTTGAAGGATAATATGCTTTTTTATTGTTAGTGAGTTCCCTAAGGTACTGTATGAAATATAATATGTGTAGAGTAATAGCACGTATGTAGCGATACAGGCAAAATGGTTAACTAAAATCTTTTTTTGACAGATTTTCAGGTAGAATATTGTGCAGTAAAATAACAATTCCTCTATCTCCTGTCATTACCATAGTTATGCCAGTATGTTTGTGTATAACACAAAGAAAAAGATGAGTTTATGTGAAAGACATTGGTTCCTCATAACCCATGTAACTACCTCTCTTAGACTTCAAAATCTGTTACGATTATCATATTGGAGCTATGCAAATGGTCGTCTTTAAAAAAGTAATCACTCTTATTAGCGAATCCAAATATTTGAGGTCCTGTCATTACTTCTTACTCAGAAAAATATTGGGATACATAAAGATAAAAAAGTGATGGTTTTGAGAAGCAATTGCCACAGAAATCTGAATTTCATATATTTGATTTTTTCCCACTGAAAGAGGAAACAAGTTTAAATGCTACTAGAGAATAAAGTAGAGGGTCCACCTTATTTATGTGAAAGACTTGATTAAAAATGCACATCAATCTAAAAAAGAAAAAAACAGCTTTCATAAATCATAATTGAAACTATTCTTCCCTTTGGAGATTGACTTAAAAATATTTTATTTTAAACATTTGAGAGAAGAGTTGTTTCTGGTGTTTTCCACTTGTTATGAACTCAAAATTTTTACTTCCTTTCTGAGAATGTTCTCAGGCATTACCTTGGTTTTAGGAATGGGAGATTTCAAAATAATCGTAATTGTGTGAGGTTTGCCATAACTGGCCACAGTGGAACATAAAAAACAACAGAACAAATAAATTTCTATCTTGCCATAATAGTCTCCTTTACTATTTTTCCACTATTCTAAGCCTCCTAATAGGTATGTATTTAACTTGCCTAACATTTTCTTCTATGAAAGATGTTTCTGTTCCTCTTGAGTAGCTTTGAGGTTTTCATTATTAGCAGCAAGCCTCTGTAATTTGGTGGCGTGAGGTGCTGAGGGCTAGAGGTGGACCGTGCTCTCTTCCCAGGTAGTTCTGCTGGGCTTCACTGAGGGCTGGAACATATAAACAACTTGTTACAGGTTAATTAAGGTTATGTATGTGAGTCAGCTCACCTGCTGTAATTGTGCATGTGAAAGCTCTTAGCCTAGGGCAAACATAAAATAATATAAGCTTTCTTATGGAAAGCTAACTTGATAAACCATACACACTGGTATGGATTAACCATACGCTGGCCAACAGTTTCATATTGACTATCATACATGGTTGACTCATTTAGCTGTGCAAAATCATTCATCTGGGTTTAATTTTTAGTCTTGTATTCTCCTCCCAGAAGGACAAAAGTTAGAAAATCTCTGAGGATTTTTTTTTTCACTGTGATTTAAATTGCAGAAGTATATGCAGTGTTAGGAATATTTGATAGCTGCTCTGTTGAAGAACAGGTCTGTTGCTGAAGCTCTGTCGCTGAAGCAGTCCGGCTACATTGTCTGTGTCTCCCAGTGACTCTTTAACACTTCTCTGGTGGACACTCTGGCCCAGTTAGAGACTTCTGCTGCTGCCTGCTGACATGAGCGGTCTCTTGAGTTTTGGTACTGAATATTTAGCACTCAGACCCTGCAGATACACATGCTAGGTGTTGTAGTTAAAATGTGGAAACATGGTATTGTTTCCATTTTAAGATACAGATTATGAGAGCTAAGAAACAATGTAATAATTTTTTGGAGGGATTTTAAGTACCAAAAATAGATTCTCAATAAATGCATTGATATTTGAACTGAAATAATGAGTCAAAGAGCAAAAAGCAAAAAAGAGTAAATATTTATCAACAGAAAACTAGTATGGCATTGAGGTAGAGGGACAGCTAAATAAATGCCTACAAACTTTTAGTCTGTGTAGCTGTATTATAGAAAAAGCTTATAATGCAAGTAGTGTGGCTAGAGGAAGGCAAGCAAATACAGTAGCATGTTGCCTTATTCCACCTGTAATAGTTACAGTACTGCTAATGTGAAGCATTGCTGTTTCAAAGTCTAATCCAAGTCAGTGATTCATAAGATATTTTGCATGTTTGATAACTGTAAAATATTGAGAATGCTAAATATTTTTTGATATTACTAAGCATTAAGACTTCACTTTTTTCATCCCATTTAAGAGAGAAACAAAAGCATTAAAATTTACACGCATCCCTAAACAAGCCACTAAAAAAGGAAAACTTCTTGTTAGGCAGGAAGCTAACCAGAGAAGGCTGATTTGTATTATATGGCACATGTAAATAGAGGTTGACATAAAGGAGTTCATCCAAATTTCCTTCTTATTGTTAATGGCTGGGATGAACAGCTGAATAGTTGTGTGCAGCCTTTTACCTAGGTCGTCTTTGGAACTGAGGTCTAGATGGTGGCAAATGTTATATTTGGGAACTCTAGGCCTGTAAGCCTAATATCTGTACCAGGCAAACTGTTAGAAGCTATAGCAGAAGGCAATTAGTTAATATCTCGGTAAATATAAGCTACTTGAAAAATGACTTCTGAAAAGTAAAATCCTTCTTTACAGCCTTTGTTAGTTCTTTCAGAAAGCCAACAAGCTTGTTGCTAGGTATGATCTGACTGATACAGTCTTGGCTTTCCAAAAAACTTTGACAAAATCCTTCACCTAAAACTTGTAAAGTAATTAAGTGGTCATGGTATGAGAGGGAATGAATGATTTGGATAAAAAATAAATTGAAAAATGGGGAACAGAGATTATGAGCAAATAGTGATTTTTTTGCATTGGAAGAAGGTCACTGGCAAAGGGAGGGCTCTGTGCTAGGATATGTGTGTTCATAGATCACCTGAAAAAGTAGGTTAGCAGTGAGATGACAAGATCTGATGATGGTAAAAAGTTTTTCAGGGTAGGTAGAATGAAGATTGAAACCAAAGAATTGTAGAAGGACATTAGGAAACAGCATGAATGGGCGATAAAATTGCAGATTAAATTTAGTGTAGATCTATATAAAGTAGGGCACACTCAGAGAAAGAACCCTGTCTTCAGAGAGAGAGAGTCCACTGGTCACTGTCACTAGGGGGGGATACCTGGAAAATGTGGCAAGAAGTGGTTCTTCCCACAAAGATTTTTTATCTGTGTAACACCTATTCAAAAGATGTGGGAGAGATGTCAAACTTTATGTGGGCTCAAGGGGGTGACTGCACAAACACTCAGAATGAGAGATCATCATGAGTTACAAAATAGACAAACAGCAACATGCTTAGGAAATTTGAACCAAGACTGGTCAGAGGACAGGAAGAAATAATAGGATAAAGCATTACATAGTTTTGCTCTGCTCTTACTCTTCCCTAGAAACCTGCTTATGGCTATTATCAGAGGCAGAACAGGCTAGATAAATCCCTTGGTCTGATCCAGAAGGGCTGTTCTTTTGATATTATTTTGACATTTGGAAGATACTTACAATACTTCAATGGAATTATTCAAGACAGCTTCACCTTGTGCTGCCCTTTTGGCTCGGGATGAACAGAATATAACACACTTCAGTGCCATACTCTCTCATGCTTACCATACTAACCGATACTTGCACAGACGTAGGTGGCTGGCACAGAATTTCCTGTGTCAAATCTATGCCACTTGGGATGCCTCAGTCTTGGAAAATGTTTGTGGGCAGGTCTTTGTTCCAAACAGCACTGGCATTACATGAGGGGACAGATGTGCAATAGCTGGAATATCTGAAAATTACAAAAACCAAGAAATAGTAGCAGTTTGTTTTCTGAGGAAGTATGAGATTCCCAGGTAAGCCTTCTTTATAAGAGGAGCTGTTTTCTATCTTAATTCTGGATTATATATTACAGTTAATAAAGTAGAAGTAAGCATATTATTTTTCATTGTGCTTACTTAAGCTTGAAAACTAGAATCTAGATTACCTTTTTTATACCACTTGATCTAGCAAAGCACTCTGTAGTTTATTATTATTCAGGTCTAATGGGCATCTTTCAGATCAGTTGCACATTTTCACTCTTCATAAATCATTTCACAAGGAGAATGAGATCAAATTTGAAACAGAATTTCTTATAACCATGTAATAATTTATCAGTCTTATTGACCTGCATTTTGCAAAGCAATAGTATTGTACACAGCTTCTGTATGAGCCACTAGAATTACTACTAACGTCTTTTTTTTAAGGTTCATGTCACACTCCTCAGTCAAACACTGTTAGCTCACTAATCAATCTACTTGTCAAAAATGCTCTTCTTTGGCAGAAGAGACTGAGAAGTTTGACAAAGCACATTAAGTTGGTGATGTTGATTAATGCTTTTCAGTTAGTAGCATTTTGTTAAGCACTATAAATTAAGAATTTTGATGACGGTTGGCTTTTCATAGATTACATACAAGAGGGGCTTATCATTGCAATGAAGCAATTTATTTTCGCCCTTTAAGATTTCTCAAGACTCTGTGCTTCATGTGAGTGTCTCTTTTTTTCTTTCTTTTTTTTTCCTGTTAAGATGTAAATGGCACGGTTTGAGGTCGTAAATCTCTCTGACAAAAAAGAAAATTAAAGAAAGAGGGTAAAGCAGCTTGATTCTGAAGGTTTCTGGGTATTTCTGAATTTCGTCAAAGTCCAAGAACTGTGGGGAGAAAACTGAAGTTCCAAGAGGTGTAGGGTTTTTGGTATTTTTGCGTATCCCAAATTTTTGTCACCTTTTCTGAGCAATTTGAAAATGTGAAGAAGTAACATGCAAGCAATGGTTCACAGGAGTTTCTTTAAAGACTATTCCATTAAATATAGCAGTTTTTCTTGCCATTGACTTCATTCCCTTCAGTGTGCTCTTCAGCATTCTTGAAAGACATGACATCCCCAGGGCTCGTGAAGATGATTTGCCTCTAGAAGTGCCTTACATACAAAAACCACAAGACTTCCAGGATGTTTTCAGTACGTATTTAAACAGACCTTGTCCAGGATCTGCTTTATAAAGCATTTAGGTATACCTTTCAAATAGTTGTTTCGCAGCAAGAGCCATAGATAATGTATTTATGGTTCTTGAGAAACATAATAGCTTAGCTTAAATGTTACTCAGAAATTGGGAAATCCTGAATGGTGCTTCTCTGAATTTTCGCTTCTTAGACTGCATAGGAACGAAGAAAACTATATTTGGGGAAAGGATCATGACTGAAAACATGGAAAAACACAGGCACAGAGTGTATACAATAAAGAGTTTTCACTGTCAAAAATGTAGTACTATTTCCCACTTCTAACGAGAAATATTCCAGAGGTAACCATCAGTTCATTGACTCTCTACACCTGACCCATCCAACATCACCACTTGCAGTTAAATCACTCAAAATAATCCAAATGGTGCAGAGCTGCATCCAGTACTAACAGTTACTTCTCTCATGTCACTCGAAGACACTGCCTTCTAACCATCTAACTTAGTGGGGTGTTTCTTTGGTTGGTTTGGTTTGATTCCCACCCCCCCTTACTCTTTGAAATGCTTCTTTCCAAAGTCCCAATTTGTGCATACTTATGATGACTCCAAGCGAATTAGGTAGGTAGCCTCTACAGTAAGCCATGTGGAAGCTTTGTTTTCATTTTTACCAAGGAGAGGAGGTAAATAATCTTTCCTCCTTTAACTTCTGGCAATTTGAAGTTATGCTTATTGAACATTGTGCTAAATTATCAATATACACATAATAGTTTTTTGCAAACAAATTATAAAGATTTTCTGCACGTGCACAAGTTGTAAATTTGTTTGAAAAATTGTGTTGCTTTTGTTCACATTTAAGTCGATAGATGCCTTAGTCTTTTACACTTTGTGTCTAGTATGTGTCTGTTTACCTAACAAGGAGATATTTTGGAGACTAAAATGAAAAACATCTGTGAAAAGCACCTGTCATACTGAAAGCAGAACCATGGCCTGAAAACCATGGCAAGAAAATAAAAATTAGAGACACTGCCAACAATCTGAACTCAAAACAGAATGGTTCATGGAAAAAAACCTAGTCTGGTAGATTTTATTCCGTGAATAAGACTGGTATTCAGGGTGCAAATTCCTATACACATGAATGCAAGTGTTAATAAAAGTATAATTTAATATAAAGATGATATTTGAATCACTAATGATTTTGCAAAGGAAGTTTTAAGGTTGTGGAGGGTTGACCTCAGCCAGCTGCCAGATGCCCAGTCAATCATCCTGTCATTCCCTCTTCTCAACAGCATATGGGGAGAAATTGAGGTGAAATAGCCGGTGGGTCAAGAAGAAGACAAAGAGATGACCTACCAGTTACTATCATAGGCAAAAAAAAGTCAGCTTGGGGAAAATGTGTTTAATTTATTGCTAATTAAAATAGATTCAGATGGTGAGAAACAAAGGCAAAAATTAAAACACTTTCCCTCCATCCCCACTTCTCCTCAGGCTCAAATTCATTCCTTCCTTCCCAACTCTTCTATCACCTTCTCCCTGATGAACCGCAGAGAGGGAGATGGGGAATGGGGGCGTTGTGGTCAGTCTTTAGCAGTTCCTCTCTGCTGCTCCTTTTTCCTCACATTGTTCCCCTTCTCTAGCATGGGTTTGCATGGGCCACAGTCCTTCACGATAACAATGAAGTGTGAGTCCTTCCCACAAGCTGCAGTCTTTCAGATTAACCTACTCCAGTGTGGGCTCTTCACAGGCCACAGTTCCTTCAGGGACTATCCACCTACTCTGGCATGGGGTTCTTCATGGGCTGCAGTGTGGATACCTGCTCGAGTGTGAGTCCTATCCACCAGCTGCTGCGAAATGCCTTCTCCACCATGGTCTCCTCTATGGGCTACAGGTAAACATCTGCTCTGGTACCTGGGGCACCTACTCCCCTTTCTTCCCAAACCTTGGTGTTTTCAGGGTTGTTTCTCACACATTTTTTCCCCCCTCACTCTTCTCTCTGCTATCTGGCAATTTTGAGTTCCTAAATATGTTTTTCCCAGAGGTGCCACCAGCTTCATCAATAGGCTTGGCTGTGTGGATGTCTGGCACACAACGGTTGATGTCTGGCACAGGGCACAGGGCACAGGGCACAGGGCAACCCCTGTCCTCTTCTCCCACAGACACTCCTGCAGCCCCCTGCTGCCAAAGGTAAGCCAGCTCCTATGAATTTCAACTTTTTAGTATGACTGCTCAAATAAGAGGATTCTAGCTGAGGTTTTGAATTGCTTTTATATAGATCAAATTAGGCAACAATGCACCTATTTTATTTACAGGTCACCAAAACAATGGCTTCTGTATGGCTTCATCTATGGTCATTGCTATGAGCTCTGCTTTAGAACAGAAAACAAGGAATAGCTTGTCTAACTGAAACTGCTACAGGAACTTAATTAAGCAGAATGTAATGACTTGAATTGTAATTTGAAAAGAAAATTGGGGCTACAACTCCTAATTAAGCTTTCGTTTTGACAAATGATAAAACCCCCATTTTTATAACTCATCTAGACTTTAAGGTATTTTGTCCATAAAAGGAGAGAGGAGGTAGTGGAGAAAAATGACAGTTGGTTTCCGGTGCTTCCGTAGTTTTACAGAACCCACCCATATAAGGGTTTTCCATCTAAGTACTAATGAAGCCAGATACTGCTTTACTTTCAAATGGAGCAGTAGAGTTAAAAAACACATCTGCAATAATGCCTGAAACTATTATGGTAATCAGACATTTCTCCTGTTGAATAAGTGTGGTATATTCACTGTAAAACCACCACTAATGTATCTCAAGCAATGTTTTTAATTTCAGTGTTCAGGCTCCCAAAAAAACCTGTAGGTGATTTAGCTTTTCTCTTGAAGAAAAATTTGCTGTGTTGATGTTTGTCACTACTTTTATTTTTTTAGTTGCTTTACCAGTTGTATAATTTGGGATTTATATTCTTTTATGTAGAAATGAAAGATCATTCTTTGCTGTACCTTTTTTAGAAGCAAATTGAACATACTGTTGAGCATAATGCAGTGCTTTTACCCCATGCACTTTGTCACTCTAACATTTGGATTTATTTTCATTCCCAGACTGTAGTGTGTCTGGATTCCCCAAACAAAATCTCTCATGTGGTAGCATGCTGACCTTCGCTCTGGCTGTAGGCACAAATATTAATAGAAGTAGAAAAAGAGGAGTAAGTTTCTTTTCTTTCCCACTCTCAACCTATACTTTTTCAACAGCTTAACATTTGTAGAAATGAAAATAGACAGTACTTGAGGCTGAAGCTTCTCTGATTCTGTGGAGTGGAAACAACACATATGAGGATAGTGCAAGCTTCTTTCTGCTTACTAGCTGTGTATGTAAATGATGACACTGAAGATATTGTTCAGTTGATAAGCGAGTTAAGTCACTGTGTCACCGAAATCGGGAATAAAACCTCTTAACACCAATGTAGCATTAAGAAGCAGGCACACCTTTATTGCAGCTGGGCGGCACGAGGAGGTAGTCCCTCCAAAAACCGTGCGCGCCTCCCTTGAGAAATCATTCTGTATTTATGTAGTAAAATGTTACATATTCCATGAATTCTTATACATATGCATAACTTTTCCGCGAAAAGGTGGCCTTTATTATAATGAGTTCCGAGAAATCATTTCCATAGTCTCCGCCTTTAACTCCTCCTGGTTGCGCATGCGTATTTTCTTCTGGTGGTCGTGGGCCGGGGTCTCTGCGATGAAGGCCGTATGTCTTCCTCGCTGTGCACTTTTCACCTCTCCTTCTTGCGCAGGCGTATTAACACCTTGGCTCTTGGTCAATCCTCAAGACCAGTTCTAGCTAGTTCTAAAGCAGGAAGTCCAGGCAACCTTATTGTATTCAACTACTGTCCATGACGGTCTTAGGTCCAGTAAGTCACCTAATGGGATTTCCACGGTAACCTGTTAAAATTTAACATCCTATGGCTAACTCTGCAGACTCTATAGCAAACACAGTACCCCTTTTTCCCAGTATACCTATCTTATTAAACTTATCATCTTATGATTAAAAAAAATTCTTAAGTATTAGTAACAACTGACTCTCCTGTTGGGTCTGTCATCTAGGCTGCTAACTTTTTAAAAATGTTTTGTCAGAGGAATTGGGCAGATACCATTTTCTTATTTCACGTTGAGTGTCTTACAGTAATCGTCATGAAGCTAGATTAAGCTCATATTTTTAGAGGTAAAAATCCGATTTACTGACATTGGTTGAATCATCTCCAGTTTCCTGGAATTCTGTAATACCCTTAAACTCTGTTTAAAGTGCAGGGTAAAATGAAAGGGAACTAAGAGCAAGCAATATATGTAATTAAGGCCCTGTTGTGAGTACATGTCCCATTACAGAATTTAAATACTAATGTAGATGTCCAAGTCTGAAAACTAGGTTATTAGGCTTTCTATTTGTTTTCTTTTTTTTTTAATTTAGCTACAAAAATGGGTTTGTTCTGATTTTTTTTTTTAATTTTGTTACTGTTGTTGCTTTAATTTTCTTTCTAAAAGAAGTGTTATTTTCCAAATCTGTCCTAAGGGAACACCATTCTTGATTTTTATATCCTGAAAACTACAAATGTCTGTAATTTCCTTTGCAGTGCTATATATTACTCTAGCGAAATAAACCTAGCTGGGTGCATTTCTGTAAAGGGTTTTCTTTAATTTTATTTAGGTTCTTTTTAGATACCTGGCATTGAAGTGGGCACCTGAAGAAACTAAATGGACTTGTGATGAAACCAAGAATGTTATTAATATTTACACACATGTAGATGGGAAAGTAGACTCTCAAGATGCTCTCTGCCTTTGCCTTGGCATAGTGTTAGGAACTGTACGATCTGTCTATGAGGCTGTTTTGTGATGACAGCTGGAAAGCTAACATTTATGCTATTCCTCAGCTTGACACCTTGGAATCACTAGATCCCACGTAATTACTCATGAATCAGGTGTTCTCTACAGGCTCTTTACATTGAAATATGTTAAAGACAAATCTAGTTATGTTTGAGCCTTTTCCAGCAGGCCCTCCACTGCACTCTTTTCTGAAAGCATTTGAAAGCAGGATGAACAGAGCCAGATAATACTGCACAAGAGTTCAGAGATTCAGGAGGAGGTAAGAAGTATGTGCCAAAATGCCTGAGTTTTATTTGAAATAGAGTAAAAGAAATGAAACCTAGGTGCAGACCAGGAAAGAAGAGACAGGTAGTTGAGCTCTAGTTAAGAAAGAAGTGGAGATGACTAAAAAGCTTTGACATGGGCATTGTAGAAGACCTGTCTCATTTTGAAAGAGTGTTGATACTGGTATGATGTACAGAGTAGCTCAGGGGAACAGAGCGGGTCATCTGAAAATCAGCTAAGATGAAGATAACCCTGAAAACATCAGTGTTCATGAGTTTGAATTTCAGAGGTTACTCTTTAGAGCCACTGGCTTTTAACCCTCTCAGGCTGTAGCAGTCTGCATGATATAATACCTCTGCCCTTGAGGTAGGCAGAATTTCTTTCATCTGAGGACAGCTCCTCATGATGTCTCTGAGATATTTCAGCAAAGTATTAACATAGAATTAGTGGGTATGTTCGTTCTGCATTATGGTAAACTTCATCTGAGTGAACACATAAGCTCCTACCCTGACAATTTGTGTCTAAATATGGAAATTATAGAAAGAAGGCCCAGAGGAACACAGTGCCACTAATTATGAATTGTGTTAGGTATTTAAAATATGTGCTTCCATTCCTGCCAGGTGGTCTTTGCACACTGTATGCACCAAATAACCCAGTAGCTATCCCTACAGAACTTAATTTATAATTATAATATTGTTGATTATTTTTGAATGTTATGAAATTTCTCTGTAGACCCAGACTCAATAAAAGAAATCCATGCATTTAATTAGTACTCCAAAAATATGCATCAGATGATACTTTTATGAGGTTCCACATAAATATGAGGAAAACCTTCTTTACAGTGAGGGTAACTGAACACTGGAACAGGCTGCCCAGAGAGGTTGTGGAGTCTCCCTTCTCTGGAGACATTCAAAACCCGCCTGGACGGGTTGCTGTGTGACATGATCTAGGTAATCCTGCGTCATCAGGGGGATTGGACTAGATGGTCTTTTGAGGTCCCTTCCAATCCCTAACATTCTGTGATTCTGTGATTCTGTGATTCTGTGATTCTGTGTACCAAACCCAAGTTTAGTTTACATAAAGATAAAAGCATACATTTAAAACCAAAAATGTAAAAACATGGAGTTTGCTGAGAGAGCACCTGTATAGTTCTTTGACTGGACACATTCTTTGTGCAGGGTTTTTTTTTTGTTTTATTTAAACTGAATTCTCAAATAATTCAGGAACAAGACAAAAAATATAATCAGCAATAAAAATAGCTGTTCAAAATTTTATGCATATGTCACAGTTTAAAGCTGGGCCAGCTATTAAACCTGTGGCAGATGCTCTCTGTTATCCCTCCCCCTTCCCCCAAAGGGAAAGGGAAAGGGAAAAGGGAGAGAGACTTCCGGGTTGGAAAGTTAAAACAGTTTTAATAAACTATAATAATGAAAAAGAGTATAATAATAATAATAGAAATAATCAAATATATACAAATATATATACAAAACCGAGATTGAGTTCCCCTGAAGTCAGCCACATCACCACCGGCACTGCAGGGCAGGCTCCGGGAAGGCCCAGGCTGGGCCTAGCGACAGTTGAGAGCTGGATTCAGGAATGCACGGATCGGGATCGGGGGCAGCAGGAAAAACAGACGGAGTCCTCCTTGGACACCGGCCACAGCAGAAAGAGCGAGACTCTCGTGATCCCCCCCGCTTTATACTGAGAATGACGTGTATGGGATGGAATACCCTCGTTGGTCAATTTTGGGTCACCTGTCCTGTCCGCTCCCCCCTGCAGCTGCGACTCCCCTTCGACTCTTCACTCGTAAGCAGTGAGGAATTCAGCAGTGACCTTGGTTTCTCTAAGAACAAGTACAGCAAGAGCCTTTCTGCACAACTTCCCTACCGGTCCCTCAGTGATAACTACAAACTTTGAGCGTTATCAGTCCTGGAAGCGGACACTGTCTGCAAAACATGCAGTTAGTTTCAGAAAGTGCAGTTACTTAGAGGGGACTTAGCTGAAAGTAAAAATCACTGAAAGGAAAATTGGCCTGGTTTAGGCCAAACCAGGACATTCCACCCCTTGTTCCATACCATTCACGTCATACTCAGATCACCACTAACTTATCATTTTAAAAAATATACAGATAACATTAGTTTATGATTCATCTCTATACAAAAAAAAAGTTCATCAAGTTCATTTAGTCCAGGATTGTGGGTTTCCATCTGGCTAGGAGTCTCCCAGGGTAGGAGAGATGGTATGAGCTTTGTCACAGTTCGTGCCCACGGGTTGCAGGTTAAAGATGTCAGTCTCGAGGAGGTTACTGGAAGCCACTTGCAGCTAGCTCCAATCTCATCACCACTGCTTCAACCTGAAAGACACTTATGAACACTGTTAGTATTATGCAGCAATTAACATCCTGCAGTTCAGAATTAAGTATTCTCACCCAGGATCAGATCACCTTCAGGGACACATTGGACTCCACCATCCTGCAGCATCACCCACCAAGTACATCCAGGTCCCTGAGCGAAAGCAATCCCACGAATGGGTTTACCTTTGCCCGTAGCAGGAAGAACCCAGACAGTTTTTCCCAATAGATTCCTTTCATGCACCACAGGGACTTTATCCCCTTCTACTGTATGTAAAAGGTCTGACTGAGCAGGGCCAGCTCGGTTGATAGATCCCCTGGTATTAACTAACCAGGTAGCTTGTGCCAGATGCTTATCCCAGTTTTTAAAGGTTCCACCCCCCATTGCTTTTAGGGTAGTTTTTAACAGCCCATTATACCGTTCAATTTTCCCAGAGGCTGGTGCATGATAGGGGATGTGATATACCCATTTGATGCCATGCTCTTTGGCCCAGTTGTCTATGAGACTGTTTTTGAAATGAGTCCCATTGTCCGACTCAATTCTCTCTGGCGTGCCGTGTCGCCACAAGATTTGCTTTTCAAGGCCCAGAATAGTGTTCCGGGCAGTGGCATGGGGCACAGAGTATGTTTCCAGCCATCCGGTGGTCGCCTCCACCATGGTAAGCACATAGCGTTTACCCTGGCGGGTTTGAGGGAGTGTGATATAGTCAATTTGCCAGGCCTCCCCATATTTATATTTCAACCACCGCCCCCCATACCACAAAGGTTTTAACCGTTTGGCTTGCTTAATTGCGGCGCATCTTTCACAATCGTGGATAACCTGTGCAATAGAGTCCATAGTTAAGTCCACCCCTCGGTCACGAGCCCATCTATATGTTGCATCTCTCCCTTGATGACCTGAAGTGTCATGAGCCCAGCGAGCTAAAAATAGTTCGCCTTTATGTTCCCAGTCCAAATCTATTTGGAACACTTTAGCAGCCTGATCCGCTTGTTGGTTGTTTCAATGTTCCTCAGTTGCCCGACTTTTAGTTACGTGAGCATCTACATGACGTACCTTCACGACTAGTTTCTCTAGCTGAGTAGCAATATCTTGCCACAATTCAGCAGCCCAAATAGGTTTACCTTTGCACTGCCAGTTGCTTTGCTTCCACTACTTTAACCACCCCCACAAGGCATTTGCTACCATCCATGAGTCAGTATAAAGATACAGCCTTGGCCACTTTTCTCGTTCAGCAATGTCTAAAGCCAGCTGGATGGCTTTTACCTCTGCGAATTGACTTGATTCACCTTGCCCTGCTGTGGCTTCTGTGACTCGTTGTATAGGACTCCATACAGCAGCTTTCCACTTCCGATGCTTTCCTACAAGACGTCAGGATCCATCGGTGAACAGGGCATACTGCTTCTCATCCTCTGGTAGTTCATTATATGGTGGGGCTTCTTCAGCACGTGTCACTTCCTTTTCTGGTGGCATTCCGAAGTCTTTGCCTTCTGGCCAGTCCATGATCACTTCTAAGATTCCTGGGCAATTAGGGTTTCCTATTCGAGCCCTCTGTGTAATTAATGCAATCCATTTACTCCATGTAGCATCAGTTGCATGATGAGTAGTAGGAACCTTACCCTTGAACATCCAGCCTAGTACTGGTAATCGGGGTGCCAGGAGAAGCTGTGCTTCAGTACCGATTACCTCTGAGGCAGCTCTAACTCCTTCATATGCTGCCAGGATCTCTTTTTCAGTTGGAGTGTAATTGGCCTCGGAGCCCTTGTATCCTCGACTCCAAAATCCTAGGGGTCGACCTCGAGTCTCCCCTGGTACTTTCTGCCAGAGGCTCCAGGTAGGACCATTGTCCCCGGCTGCGGTGTAGAGCACATTTTTAACATCTTGTCCCATACGGACTGGTCCAAGGGCTACTGCATGCACAATTTCTTGTTTAATCTGTTCAAAAGCCTGTTGTTGTTCAGGGCCCCACTGAAAATCATTTTTCTTTCTGGTCACCTGATAAAGAGGGCGTACAATCTGGCTGTAATCTGGAATATGCATTCTCCAGAAACCCACAACGCCTAAGAAGGCTTGTGTTTCCTTTTTGTTAGTTGGTGGGGACATAGCTGTTATTTTGTTGATCACCTCTATCGGGATCTGGCGACGCCCATCTTGCCATTTAATCCCTAAAAACTGGATCTCCCGGGCAGGTCCCTTGACCTTGCCTCTTTTTATGGCAAAACCAGCTTGCAGGAGAATTTGGATGATTTTCTCCCCTTTGTCAAAAACTTCTGCTGCTGTATCACCCCATACAATGATGTCATCAATATATTGCAAATGTTCTGGAGCTCCACCCTTTTCTAGTGCAGTCTGGATCAGTCCGTGGCAAATAGTAGGACTGTGTTTCCACCCACGGGACATTGTAGATCCTGTAAATCCTGATGAAGTGGAATGCAACCGATCCATGTTCCGGAAGGTTGTGAAGAGTGCTCCACCGACACATATCCATACGTTGTCAATATTAGTCTGGGGAGAAGATGCTGTGGCACGACCTAGTGTGGGTGAAATGGCTAACTGTATGCGACAGTATGAAGATAGTATTTCTTCCCCACTGCAGGACCGTGTCTCGGCTGTGGGAAAAGTGACTAAGGAAGACAAGGACTCATTTAATCCCTGAAAGGAAAATTGGCCTGGTTTAGGCCAAACCAGGACAGCATATTAAGACATTTTATTATGCATTGTTCTTAGTTAATATGCAAGATGAGATTAGTGTCTCCATTTGCACTGGAATTTTTAATTGTTGAGGTCAATATTGTCCTACATGTAGATTATTTCCTTTACATGTTTATAAGTATAGGAAGAAATAATTTTCCCATAGCTTAAAAATGATCCTTCGTAATAGAAGGTAACCTGTAGGTTAAAAAAAAATTTGGGTATACCACCTGTTATCTTTCCTTCTCTCTTTTCGTAAAATATTTACTCTTCTAGAAATATTTAATATCACTTATTTCATAGTGACAAAGTTGCAAGCTCTGAAGGTGTAAGTGTTGAATCCTTCTTTTGCACGAGGGTTGAACTACACCAATGATCATGTGCCAGTACAGATTATTGAATAAACAAATGTCTCGTTGTAGTTTCCCAGCTGAATCTGATGAAAAAGTGACCTCCAAGGTCAACTGAGGTTGAGGGGGAAAATGGCTCTAAGAAACAGCCAAGAGTCTGCCCCAGGGAACAGATTCCAGAGAATGCCAACAGTCATTAACTTACAAAGAGATCTATCCAGATACTTTAAATAGTTTAATGAGGCCAAAGGGGTTAGATAACAGAGTTTATTTTAGTATTACCAATCCACTGTAACTACAGGTTTCCCCAGACAAGCTTTATTGCATAGGAAAAGGCCAACAGGTACGTTATAATCCTCTGAAGAAATTAGAGTAATAGCAGAAGGAGAAAGATTCATTGTGAGTCGTTATAGGTGTTAAACCGAATTCTCTCTTCTGAACATACAAAATAGACGTTTCCATATTCTCAATGGTCTTTTAAAACCTTATTAAATATTAATATTATAATAAAACTACAACTATGATTTAAAAAATGATGGGGTTTTTCCTCTTCATCCTTTCATCTCACCTGAAAGTATTTGGAATGGATTCAGATACTTCATGTATTGTCTCTGCCTCATAGTCTTTGACAGTTCAAGCTCTCTTGCACATGTTAAAAGTATAGCTATTAATGACAAACCACTTCTAGTTCCTACAGGTTCTAATTTAATTTAGGCTAATATTATTTGTAAACACCTGTAAATGCAACACTTTATTGAACTCTTTCAGGTTAAATCTCTATCCATCTGTGCAAATCTGCCTGTCTGGCTTATTTGTATGCCTACTTTTTCCTCTGTTTCTGAGCAACATGCTGCAAGTGTTGTTACGTTATTGCATCTGGGAATTGGAGTTATAGAGAAGATATGGAACTTCGCCAAAATTACACAGAAAGGCTGTGCTGGAGGAGGGTATAGAATCTGTTTTCTCAAGTTTGTTTTCTCTGTTTTCTCTGTCCATGTCCTTCTCTGTTGCACCTTTTTTTAATTTAAAAGTATGTATGAATAAAGCTTTTTTCCCCCTCCGTTCCCTCACTCTTTGCATATGATCTTATCTGTCTGTGGAATCACAAGTAGTACATTTTAGAGTATTTTTCTGAAGGTTCCTCTTGAAGAAATCTTGTTCAGGAGACAATAGCTTGCACAAGAAAGATCTTAAATTTGTTACCAGGTAGTGGGAAATTATTTTATGTCCTGTGTGGTGATATAGATGTGGAATAGGTGTTCTGCGTTACTTTCTGAACTGAGCAGCAGTTAGATAACTAGCTGGGAGGGAGTGTAAAGTGTTAGCAGAACTGTACAGTATTTATTATCTGCATACGAGGGAGACATAGAGCTTCATCCTTTGTCAAGCAATTACTGCTCTTATTATGTTAAGCAGAGCTCTATGAAAATAATGAATACTTTTAAAGAAACTATCTACTTATTTTTATTATAGAATTCCTTTATAAGAATGGAAAAGCTGATTCAGAGTAGCTTAAATTTGGATGTCAGCTTGGGTATGTATCTTATTGCATGGCTGCTACAACAGCAGCAAAATTCTTCCTCTGCCCACTTCCCAGATTATTTCCTATTTTTTATATTTGGATGAAGTGGCAAGCTAGATGAGTATATTGGGTTTGCATGGCAAGGTTTTGGTAGCAGGGGGGGCTACAGGGGTGACTTCTGTGAGAAGATACCTGAAGCTTCCCCCATGTCAGACAGAGTCAATGCCAGCCGTCTCCAAGATGGATCTGCCACTGGCCAAGGCTGAGCCCATCAGTGATGGTGGTAATGACTCTGTGATAACATATTTAAGAAGGGAAAAAACTGCTGTACAACACCAGCCAGGAGAGAGGAGTGAGAATATGTGAGAGAAACAGTCCTTCAGACACCAAGGTCAGTGAAGAAGGATGTGGGGGCAGGAGGTGCTCCAGGTGCTGGAGCAGACATTTCCCTACAGCCTGTGGTGAAGACCATGGTAAAGCAGGCTTGTCCCCCTGCAGCCCATGGAGGTCCACGGTGGAGCACATATTCACCTGCAGCCCGTGGAGGATCCCACGCTGGAGCAGGTGGATGCCCAAAGGAGGCTGTGACCCTGTGGGAAGCCTGCGCTGGAGCAGGCTCCTGGCAGGACCTGTGACCCTGTGGAGAGAAAGCCACACTGGAGCAGGTTTGCTGGTAGGACTTGTGATCCCGTGGGGGATCCACACTGGAGCAGTCCATTCCTGAAGGACTGCACCCTCTGGAATGGACACATGGAAAGGACCCATGCTGTAGCAGTTTATGAAAAGCTGCAGCCTGTGGGAAGGACCTACATGGGAGAAGTTCGTGGAGGACTGTCTCCTATGGAAGAGACCCCACACTGGACTAGGTGAAGACAGAGAGGAGGAATGAATGGCAGAGGTAATGTGTAATGAACTGACTACAACTCCCATTCCCCATCCCCCTGTGCTGCTCGGGGGGAGGAGGTACAGAAAATCGGGAGTGTTGAGCCTGGGAAGAAGGGAGAGGTGGGGGGAAGGTGTTTTAAGATTTGGTTTTATTTCTCATTATCCTACTCTGATTTGATTGGTAATAAATTAAATTAATTTTCCTGAGTCGAGTCTGTTTCGCCTGTGATGGTAATGGGTGAGTGATCTCTCCCTGTCCTTATCTTGACCCATGAACCTTTCGTCGTATTATTCTCCTCCTGTCCAGTTGAGGAGGGGGAGTGATAGAGTGGCTTTGGTGGGCACATGGCATCCAGCCAGGGCCAACCCCCCACAATGAGAATGCACCTTTTCCCCTTTTTCCTGTTTAACTGTATAATGCGTTGTCCAGATGGTGATATACATCCTTATCTTCCCACTTGCTGGGAGAGACAGAAGCTCCTGGTTCTATGCTTACTGTTTCTGTGTGAAGCCATCGAGCTCTTCGCACAGCATTTCCTTTTTGATCTTGACATTTCCTTGTCCTCCAAGGAAATGCTGTTGGGCTGACCTGGTTCAGCCAATGTACCCAACTACTGGCTTAGTGCGTCCCACGCAGTCTTTTACATCATTATTTGGTGAACTGTTAATTCCCCTTGCACTGCCAGGTCTACTGCAGGATTCTTGCATTGATTTATAAAGCCTTCAGTTTGTTAGGCCATGTTATCTCCCTGATGAATCTCTTTCCAGTGTAGCATTGATTATCTGACACTCAGTACTTTGAGTTTTCTCAAAAGTAAGTTGTATTTTCTGGAATCTTTTCTCAAAACAAGCCAGATGGAGTTTCACTTCAGCCCCTCACATACCCACTACAAAAGAAATTTCTTCCACAGCAGTAAATGTGGAGAGGTGTTTCACTGTTTTGTCAAAAATAACACCTCACAGATAAAGCTAGAGTTGTATATAAAGGTGACATACTGGCCAATACTGAGAACCTTAAGTTTTTATGTAAATTTACATAATTTGTTGAAGTAGATCTGTTTATTTTGTTCTACTTCTTGTTTGTTTGTTTTAACTTGCAAGAAATGCTCAGGAATTAAGAAATGAGCATTTCAGAAATACAAATAAAGGCAGTCAGACTGAAAAATCTATTAGAAACCTTCTCCAGCTGGCATGTCTTATGAACTCAGGAATGTGGGGTTTGAAATGGAAAATACCCTCAGTTACTAGCAGACAGCCAAAGTTGCTCACTGTGGGCAAATCTGTCACGTAAAAATGGAATTTGGCAGAAGATAAACCCCCTTGCTTTCTAACTCTCCTCACCGAAGTGGGAGGTTAGGTGCGGCTAGGTTTAAATTCTGAGTGATGTCCAATTTTCTGTTATCAGTCCAGTCACGTTTAATATGTATATTAAACTATCACGGGTCTGGATACACTGATAGCACTGCACTGCCAGTCCAATTGTGCTCATGATCTAGCACGGCCGCGTAGGGTTCGGTCGCGTTCAGTGAGAAAATTTGACAACTGGCTACTTAAAAAGTGCAGTTTTATTAGCAACAGATATACAGGTTTTTGGATTGCTGGTGATAGTGGCTGTCTGCAAGAAAGCACGTGCAAATATATCGTACAATAATACAGCCTGGCTACAAATGTTAGGGAGTAACTCTTTAAAGAGATTTCTAAGATTCCCGAGAAAAGCGCTTAGCATAAATCTCACCCAAGGCGTCCCAAGGCGGGGGAGAGGCTCAGCCCGTCGGCCGATCCCAGCAGTCAGAGGCAGTCTGGGATGGAGTTTCCCTTGACTTGCTCACGGTGATGTCTTCTTTTCTCCCCTCCAAAGAATTCCCCATTTGTCTGGCCATTTTATATCCTTTCTACCTTCAAGGTGGAGTTTGAGTGACTATAGTCATACATACTTTTATTATTATTGGTGTAAATTTCTCTCGCTTCACGTTTAAAGGTATAGTCTACAAGAAATTGAGGGCACAGACTCAGAGAGGAGTAGTCGCACCTCGGAGGCAGGTAGCCTTCGGGATGGAGGTGTGTTTTGGTATTAAAATGAGATTAAAATGAGCAAAGTTCACGAAAGGATGATACCTTGGCAAGGTCTCGGAGAACTGTTGGCTCAGGGGGCCAAACGGACTGCTTATCAGCTCTAGAGGAACGTCTTCTTCCCATTTCATCACGGAGCAAGGCCATGGAGTCTCCACTCCATTCCATCCTCTATGATTTGTTGCAGGGAGTTGCTGTGTTAGTGGATTCCGTGCATGCCTACTGCAGCCGTGTCCCATCCTCAGAGCTCCTTGATTTTATACTTGGTGAAAAATGCTACGCTTTTTCATATAAACCTTAGTTTTCAGATGCAAATCTTAATTTTATTAATAATTCCACAAAATCTCCAAGTAAGAATGACTATAAAGATAGACACCCACAGCATCTGTGTAAGCAGAAATATGGAGTGATGAGGGTTTGTTGAGGGTTCACCATAAATACAAAATTATATGAAGATGACAGCAGGGCTAAGAAAACAGCTCACAAAATCAGTTTTTCTGTGGATTTTAAGTCCTCACTGGCCACATCAAGGAATAAATAGGTTTCTGAATTATAATCTTTGTTCAGCACTAAATTTGGAATTGGACTTGGAGGAGGAGTGACATTGTAAAATACTAGTGGTCCATAATTCAGGATGAAATATTAAAGTTTGTAAAACCAGAGCCAAAATTTGGTTCTATTATGCAGAAAGAGAAAAGCTGAGTTTTACGCTGCTGTAGTTTAGTCTTCATTGGCATTTCATTGTACGATATATTATAGGGCTTTTACCAATTGCAGACATCATGGTTATTTACAGAAATTGTAATAATGGCCAAGAATCCCCTCTTGTGAATTAGAACGTGGCTACAAGATGACAACACTGAACAAGAAGTTTATAATTTCTGTTGGCTAGGAACTCTGAGCATAATACATCTTTTCAACAAATAACTAAAAGGAGCCACAGATAAACATAAATAGACTCACAGACTCATAGAATGGTTTGGGTTGGAAGGAACCTTTAAAGACCACCTAGTCCAATGCCCCCTGCCATGGGCAGAAACATCTTTCACTAGATCAGGTTGCTCAAAGCCCCATCCAACCTGACCTTGAACACTTCCAGTGATGGGGCTTTCACAACTTCTCTAGGCAACCTGAGAAGTTGTGGATGAAGAGAGATAACAAATAGATCCACATGGTTATTGCAAGTGCCAGTTGTTGGATACTAGAAGAAATTCTTGCACAAGGAAAATACTTTCAGGTTATTTAGAATTGCTTTTACAAAGGAAAATCAGATTCTTCTTGGTATTCTTGGTCTTGAATACAAAATCTAGTTAAATATATGATGAGAATCATGAAATTCCTTTTTCATTGCATATAACTTTGGTGTCTTTAACCCCTGGATAAGGATTTTCCAAACCAAGTTCCTTCATCTGCCTCTGGTTATTCCTTTCCTTATTAATTCTTCACCTATGTCAGAGGATAAGACTAAAGGAAGAATATATTTTTCCAGACGTTTCTAAAACAAACAACCCCCCCCAGACTTGAAAACCCTTTCTATTTTGTTTGAGTTATGAATTTTGCATACCTACAGGTTCTTTGATTGTTTCGTAACTTTGTTTGCTTTTAAAGCCTTTTTTCATTTTTTTAGTCTTTCTCTGCAGGTATATTAAAAATGTGTAGTGCATGCACATAATCACACATTCATACATGCTGAAAAAATAAAGCATAAAAAATGTTCCCAGCCAGTTAATAGTGTCTACTGATACATAGGAGTAAAAAGCATAAAATGGCACTGATGCTTATAAATGGTGCTGGGAAAATAATCTGCAACCTAGCAATAGCCATTTCCTCCAAGATAACAACTTCCAGTTCCCATGTTGTGATAAAACCAGGATAGCTCATGTTTATTCTTTGTGTGTGTGTGTGCGCGCTCTTATTTTTATCATGTCACTACCGTCTTGTTTGAAATTAATTTAATCATAGAAAAAAGCAGCTAAATTAAATGATTTTAAAATATTATGTAATTAGAGAGAGATGATTAGGGGTTTCGTGGTGAGATACTTATCATTATAGATGCCCATCATTATTCCTCCTGTTATATTTTAAGACTATAATCATGTTTTCTTTAAATGTCACCTACTAAATATTCTGCAGCAATCTTATGTGTTATCATCTTCCTTATATATAAGCAAATATATGCAATTTTACTGAGTTCTTATGGGAACTCTTGCTGAGCATGTGCAATCAACATAATTTTATTTCCTATGGCAGTGTTTCAGTTTTACAGTTCAAAGAAAGCCTTCTGTGTCTCAGCAGCAGTGTTTGTTAGAGAACTTGAGCCAGTATGTATGTGGAAAAAATGGAGCTGAATTTTCAATGTAGACGTTAGAGCAGAAGTGCAATTACTTGTTTGAAATAGACTGTTGAAGTTCTATGAATGTTCCTAGTGTTGGATGTTGTGTTCTGTGCATCCTCAAGGAGTTTTGAGACTGATAAAAGACAGAATGAAGAAAGAAGCTGGTAAGAGAACTAATGAACAAGTAATCAATCATCAACATAGTATTTTGAGACGATTCCAGAGGTGAGCTGTGAGAGGAAAGTTCAGCCAAGAGAATAAAATCCAGGCATATATCTAAGGTCTGTAACACAAGTTATTTTAAAGTGTGATAAACATTTTAAGTAAAATTGAGTTATGCATCCTACTTTTGCTTACTACATTCTAGAGTGACTATGAGGACTTCCTGCATCTTAACAGCTGAAAGCTAGAACTTTATGGATTTGTTTTTACCTGAAGACAGATAAATTAATGTATAAGAAAACACATTAGCCACTTGAGAGATACTAATTTGTAACCTTTATTCTTTAATCTGAATGAAGCTGATATGAAAATATTTGCCTTCAAAAACAACAGCACAGACATATGGTGAAAGGGCATTCTTGACCAACAGCACCAGCGAGCTTGGCACAATCTGAAGAAACAGTGCTTGCTAATGGACTAATTCTGCAGAAGCAGCAAAGAGCATAAAGCACTTCTTGTTTCTGTGAGCTCAACAATCTAAAGCAAGAAAGGCTTACTCAGTTTAAATAACACTGCAGTGGGTTAATTAAAAATAGATATGCAATATCCAGCCAATTCCTTCCATCTCATTCTCCTCCTCATTCAAAATAAAGTTGAAATAACACATTTCTTTATATAAACATGTTGATTAAATTACTTTATACTGCTGTTGGAAGCTAACTGATATCAATAAGGAGTTAAGAAAAATGAGGTGTTATTGATGAAGATTTTCAACAATCACTTCAGTGATGACCTCTGCTTGAGAATTCTGTATATAAATAAGAAACCTTTATGCTGTGAGTTTTGAAGAATGTGAAAAGCAAAGGGAGACTTCAGGTTCCTCCATTTTTAGTACCTCGCTTGAATCTTAGTTTTTAAAAATAAGAAGAAAAGGACATTTCAGAAAGCTGTGACCATGTTACCTCCCGAATAAGAAAATCCAAGAAGAAATTACCTTCTCCTTCTCCCTTCCATAATCGTTGCTAAGTTTCAAAATGTCTGATAAACTCTAATTCTGCCCTTTGGAATGTCTATTCAGTGTCACTGGGTCCTGAGCCTGAAGAGCTGCAAACAAGCCCGTTCCGAATTGTACACAAGAATGACATTTGGCCTAGTGTGTTCAAATATTTTGAAGGGAATTAGGTGAAGGACTCTTCACCAGGTTATCATCCCCTCATGAAAAAATCTCTGATACACTACAATGATTGAAAAAACACCACTCTGAGATGCCTAAGAATCGATATTATTGATTCTTAATGGAAAAAGACATAAAAATATCCAAGAAAAAGGACTACTAAGACAAAATATTGTAAACCACATGTACATTACTTACACAATGCATGTATAAAAGATGGTCTTCACAGTAGGAGAGCAGCTTAATGAAGAAGCAGTTTTTCATAGCCTAAAATCAGATAGCCTCATTGGTTGGCAAGGGTATTCGATAGCCCAGCAGCCCTACCATAACTTTTTGCTGGAATTATTCTTGGACTCCAAGGATGATAACTGTTTTTCTTATCTGTTTTGCAGACTGTTTCTCACAAAGAAGGGAAAAAAATGTGTGCTTTTAATGCAGCAGGCTGAATCTGCCTGGGTTATGGCAATCTGGAGTGTTTGCTCCATCTGAGAAAGGTGTGAGCTGAATATTATCTACCTTTTTGCAGTGCACTCAATTCGCTACTTGAAAGGCAGGAGTTGGCAGTCTGATTCTCTCCTACCATATTATGATTATTTTCCTCAGACCGAAATCAAGTTGCCA
This sequence comes from Nyctibius grandis, assembly GCF_013368605.1. Classification (NCBI taxonomy): domain Eukaryota; kingdom Metazoa; phylum Chordata; class Aves; order Nyctibiiformes; family Nyctibiidae; genus Nyctibius; species Nyctibius grandis. The sequence goes on from NC_090660.1 coordinate 47,055,937, forward strand.
GTTCTGGAGAGACTCTTCTCACAGCAGGTAATGCCAATAAAGGAAGTACTGAGAAGTGACGGGAATAGCGGGTATGCCAGATGAGCCACATCATCGTGGGAGGGTTGATGCTTTTCAGCTTTTGTCGCACTCTCCTTTATCTGACCCCTGATGTCAGAGGAGGTGGCTGGTGTCTTTGCCTCGCTAATCTTCTCTGACATGTGGCTGGCACTGGCAAATTTACTCAAAAGGATGTGCCTGCTGTTTTCTAGATTGACCTTCACTCATGGGAGGGGAATAAGCACTGTATATTTCGAATAGAGGATCTAAAAATGCAATGAGTGCTTTGTGTACTGCTCTGCTTTCTAATTCTATTTCACATAGGAGTCCTTTCTTCTTCAGTCCAATAAACTGTCCACTCAAAACACCACTGTAAGTTATAAATTGTCCAGGCTGCTCTTGCAACTGATACTTTTTCCTTTGTCATGTTAAACAAAACAGATGAGTTTGTTCAGAAAGCAGCATCATTTCTGAGTATTCTAAAGTTAAAAAAAAAATAATTTTCCTTCCTACAAAAATATTTGCATTTGAAGTGCTGAGATGAAATCTGGAACCCTTTGAAATCAATATATTTCCCATAAATTTTAACAGAGAGAGGAATTTGTCGCTAATCTTTTTTCCTTCAACTACTCCTTTTCTGAGGAGTAGTATGATTTTGAGTGACAGACCTACAGAGAGGACCAAGGCAAAGGATTTGTATACATTTCTTTGTGTTGGTGGTGATTTAGACAGTCCCCTTCAACTAAAGTTCAGAATGAAGAAATGTGTGATTTTTATAGATTGTCTAGTGAATTTATTCATAAGTGTTGCTGGTTTTGTGCCCTGTGGGAGAAGCTTTTAATAAGCCTTAATAAATCAGTAATCTGCATGCATCTTCTCTCTTGCCTGCTAAGACTAAGCAGAGCTGTTTCTCAACGCCCTTTCTGCTAGTGAATCACAGCAGGGATTTGAAGTGGGGAGGGGGTTTCTTTATTCTGCACAATGTAATCAATGAATTCCTTGATTAGTGTCTTTTCATTTTATCAATGAATACTTCTCGGAATTTCAGTCAGGTGTTTCCATTGAGGAAATTGTGAGAAAAAAGATGAAGTGTTTCAGTAATGATGGTAGTCAAGTGAAACAATGCTTTCCATATTGAGTGTCAAATACAGAAATATTTGCTTTAATGGTATATTTAACTTTTTGTATATTTTGTTTATGTGCATTTATCTCCAAAAGTGTGAACATACATTGGCAGATGCCTGGTCTTTCTATGCCCAGTTATAAGATTGATAGGAAATTTTATGTACAAAAAACTCTTCAGCAGCTTCTTGGTTACAGAAGAAAAGGACACTTCCATTGCTGCCTGCTGCCTCAGAGGCTGAATTGGCCACTTTTTTTTTCGGCTGGCTGCCTGGTTTGGAAGAGAGTCAGCTAATTTGGAATCTTCTCATGGTGCAGACTTTTTAAAGTGTACATATTCCATTCCAACTAAAATTATGCAGGCTGAATCATTGGCACTGAGCATCTTAGAACAACTAAAGTTACTAGTGACACCTGCAGTTTTGATTAAAAGTGAAAAAGACGTTTGCTAGTTTGTGTGATATCAAAGAAGGATTTAATGGGGATAAGTTTAACTTGCAATATTTCATTTTTGTATTCACTATTTCCAATTAAAACACAAATTATATGTGCATCTATTGGATAGAATGCAAAAGATTTTTTTTTAACAGGTTTTGGATAAAATAACCTAAAATAATAACTTCTAATGCCTCATAACGAACTATGGCTTCTTCTTGGTCTCTTTCAGTGTTCATGGCTCTTAAGATTTTGAGTTAAATGGATCCATGGTAGGCTGGCTGTTGAGTGTGGCTCACTGACTTTTCCAGAGGATAAATACAGGAGAAAAAGCACATGTGATGTTATGCAGATATTCAAGGTCATTCCTAACAAACTGGCTGGAATCTTAGAGAAAAACCATGCTTGTTCATTTCTCTGCCTGAGCTGAATTGCCTTACAGAAGGAGTGATGCTGTTTCTGGCATGGAGCACTGTACTATGGAGAAATACACTCCGTGTTTTTATCAGTCTAAATTTCTAGATGTTCAAGTGCCTGAATAACCTTCTGCCACTGAGCTTTTTTAACCTCTACGTTACACTGAAATTAAGGCATTTTTCCCCAAACTAGGTCTTGCCTGGGGGAGTCAGTCTAAGAGGTATCTTGTATCACATCTGGCCTCTCACTAGCTCTGAGAGTCGATAACCAGCTGGCTAGAGGGCTCTGCATTGACCTAATTTATACTTTTCTATTTTGACTTGGTCTCAAACTCTTAAGATGTAGGAGATTGAATGAGTCTTTCTCAGCCTGTCTGGTTGAAACTGTTTTACTTTATATTAATAATCATCAATCAAAAGCAGCATGGCCAGCAGGTGGAGGAAGGTGATTCTGCCCCTCTGCTCTGCTCTTGTGAGACCCCACCTGGACTACTGCATCCTGCTCTGAGGCCCCCAACATAAGAAGGACATGGAGCTGTTGGAACGCGTCCAGAGGAAGGCCATGAAGGTGTTCAAAGGGCTGGAGCACCTCTCCTGTGAAGACAGGCTGAGAGAGTTGGGACTGTTCAGCCTGGAGAAGAGAAGGCTCCAGGGGACCTTATGGCAGCCTTCCAGTACCTGAAGGGGGCCTACAGGAAAGCAGGAGAGGGACTTTTTACAAGGGCATGTAGTGACAGGACGAGGGGGAATGGTTTTAAACTGAAAGAGGGAAGATTTAGATTAGATATTAGGAAGAAATTCTTTCCTATGAGAGTGGTGAGACACTGGAACAGGTTGCCCAGAGAAGCTGTGGATGCCCCCTCCCTGGCAGTGTTCAAGGCCAGATTGGATGGGGCTTTGAGCAACCTAGTCTAGTGGAAAGGTGTCCCTGCCTGTGGCAGGGGGGGTTGGAACCAGATGATCTTTAAGGTCCCTTCCAACCAAAACCATTCTATGATTCTATGATTCACTGGGGTACATACACTAAATGCCACAAAAAAGATTGCAGAGCTTTGTATTTAAGAGATTCATTGGGCAATAAGATCACTTATTTATACATGTGAACCAAGTTCAGTGGGAATTCCCTCCGCAGAAATGCCCAGTAGTTCTGTTGCTGTGGGACTCTCCTGGGATATAAAGAAGCTGAGATCAAATGCTGTTTCCCATAAAGCAGGAAGGGTGCACTTAGCATGATCATCTCCAAGGTGAGTGCTCTGTTGCCTGGTTCATGGGGAAGGTATCTGCATTTCTGTGACCTTTCTGGTGCAATATTAATAACTTCTTTTTTTTTTTGGAGGGGGGGGAAGTATGAGTGGGATGCTCATGCAAAGATCAAACACTTGCAGGCATTTCTTTCTTAGCTAGCACATATAGTTCTGCACCAGCTCACTGACATCTGTGAAGCCTGTAAGTGTTTCTGTGGGGGGCAGTAAGTCTAACTTCAGGCTGTGAATTTTGGCTGACGATAGAGACCCTTTGTGGATCTAGTTTTTAGTATTTCTCTTCTTTAGTTCCCAGGAGAAAAATAGAGGAAAGCAGCACTTTTCTGGTTTAGGATAATTTTGGATATAAATACATTAAATCTTGTGTGGTATTCAGATATTAATGTAGTTATACATGTCTAAATAAAGACCAAGTCACCAACTGTGAATCCTGTATGACTGTTATTTAGCTTTATGCATTCATGCTAACTAGCTAGAGGAGAGTCCAAACCACTAATTTGCCACAAGGGAATCATACGTCTCTGAATCAAGCAGATTCTTTAGCCAGTGTAGGTGGGGATTTTTAGCTAAGAACATTAATGATAACTCATTAGGACACAAAGCAAGTACAATTATTTTGTACTGTAAAAAGATACAAGTGACTGTGAAAGTCCTACCACAAAATTCATGGCAAAGGCAAATTATTACAACTTTATGTGTACCATTTCTGTTAACTTCAGGTAATGTATTTTTTAGTCCATAATAATCTCAGTATGTTGAATGAACTTAATATTTTCCCCTCAATTTGAGGCACCACGTCCTGTTTCTTAAGTTTCTGTTCTGATGTACCATATTATCAATAAAATCTGCTTTCCCTCCTCAAACAGCTAATTCTATTGTCTTCAGTAGGTCAGTTCATATGAATCAAGCAAAAGACTTCGTATCATTTCTGTTGCTTAGATACTAAGAGAGAAATATTGTCCTGTTTCCACATGCATAATTCTTCATCAGAAGTGGATATATTTTCTTTTTATTAATGGTATAAATATACAGAACAAATTTCAGGGGGCAGCTGGAGTTTGAAAGTGAGGGAAAAAGCAGGGAGGAAAATGTAGAACAAAAAGTATGTTCATAATTTTAGATAATGTGGTCCTAATACTGGTTTCACTTATAACCTTATTACAGTAATATGGCATTAACAATTTTAATAAAATAGCTTATGATTTACCTTGCATTATTCATGTGTGTGTGTGTGTTTGAGTGGGAGGAGGTGGTCAGAGAGCTACATAAAGCTCGGCTTTCATCCTAGCATGGCTTGACATTGTTACTTTAAGCTCTGACACCCAGTGATTACCTCATCCTGTGTCATTCAGAAAGTACACAAATGTCTGTGCCCCAGGCAGATGAACAAATTCCCCATACCCCATATTTTCTTGAACGCTGAACACACTGCAACCAGATCATACATGGTAATTTTCAGTTGTCTTTCAGGTAATTCTTAATTAAAGAAGTCATTTGTTTTTGTGCATCCAAGGACTCCAGAATCACCATCATTTATAATAACAAAGTAAGTAAAATTCTATCATACCGCTTCATCACTGATATGGTGAGGTTACATTTACCAGTGTTCCCTGATATACTTCTGTTCTTAAAGAGAAGAAAATACTGCAAAGTAGCAGAAAGAAAGTGCAATTTTTTATGCACTGGTGTTTGTTTACCTTATTAATTTCAGTAATTTATGAAGCAGGTTTTGTCATTAACTGTTTTTTCTTGGAAGACATGGAAATGCACTTTGGTAAAACCATCCCACCCATAGTCTAATCTAGTATGCTACTTGTTTAAATACCTGTGATGGTAAAACTTTGCTGCTTTCTCCAGAGTGTTTAAAAACGAGTAGAAACTCTAATCTAAATGAAAATGGTTAAAGAAATGTCACTGGAAATAAATGATATGTAGTCATCGTCTAATTAAACTGGGGAGCGTGAGGCTTAAAAGTCCTAGACTAACTTAAGTTTAAAGTGGATTGGAGGATGGAGAGGTGTGTGTAATAGGTGGCACATAAAATCTTGTTATTAATGGCTAAAATGTCTTTTATGGTTGAACACTGTAAAGAGACTATGTGTACTGATTTTTCCATCTTTTGCATCTTTTAAAGAGTCTGGTACCTCATAAAAACCAGTTTACCCTCTTCTTCATGCATCTGGATCATGATCAGAGAGAATTTCACCTCATTAGATGAATCATTCTCCATAGGTACTCCTCCCTTCTTCAGTATGTTTTCTCTGAGCATAGGGGAAAATTGTAGGAGGTCTTCTGAGAAAACTGGATAGAGAAATGAGAAGTATCCATTAAAAGAAATGTTCACCTGAGAAGAGAGAAGAGAACCAGCAAAGTATGGTATTGTAACCAAAATCCAAGAGCCTATTCAGCTGAAGGCATCTGACAGGTTAATGACAGAGGTTAATGGTCAGAGTCTGAGATTAAAATAGCTTAATTGAGACTTTAAACAATTTTTAAGGGTGGAATGCAAAGATTAAATCAAAAAAAATAAAGAGAGTTGCCTGTAGAGAACAGTGATCAGTGTAAAGAAGTAAAACTTACCATTTGTTTGAAAATCATTGAAGCATGTTAGATCTCTGGAAGCTACATAATATTAATTCTAGAATTTCACATGTATAAAGGAGCAGATCTTATGTACTTATTTGTGGAAAACAAGTAGATGCTGATTCTTAAATATGATTTATTGGTCTAGACCATCTTGAATGAATTTATCACATATTTACTCATACGTGCAAATTGTACATGAATTCAGCTCATTTTTGAGCTCCAGACCAGTTTTGCTCACTTCAGTTTCAAATGCTATCTGCCTCCAGATGTAACCTACGAAATAAGGCATGTTGCAAGACAGAAATACCATGAAAAGAAAAGGAAAGAAAAGGAAAGAAAAGGAAATAAAAGGAAAGAAAAGGAAAGAAAAGGGAAGAAAAGGAAAGGAAGAAATATGAGGATGGCTACATATTACAAAGCGTCTGTCCAGGTAATCTGAGTGTACAATAAATTAGGCAAGGCTTAATGAGAAAATGGAAGTCTTTATTATATATAAAATGTGAATTTTTAGAGACTCAGAAGAAACTGAAGGACTGAAAGTCTTAGATTTTAGTGTATTATAGTGGAATTTCCCCGAAAAAAGTATACACAGAAAATCAGCAACCTATATACCGTAATCTCGATAGACATGCACGATAAACATGAATTTCATAAACAATAAAACAGTTAAATAGCCTCTTAGAAACAGCTCTAACATTTAATATGGGAAATCTAATATGAACAAATGTATATGAATGCAAGCATACGTGCTTGGGTACTTAGCACTATGCAATGAATATATGCTCATGTATGTCTTAATGATTTGTTCCGCCCAGAACTTTTCTTTCAGCCTCACTAATGATTAGCAATATAACACAAAAAATATTCTTCCTTCCTGCCTTTCTCTGATTCTGATATTTTTCTGTTGTTTCCCAATGTTACTTTGTTGGAGAATGAATAATGTTTAGGGAATGGATCTGATCAGTGGTTTAGAACCTGGTCCAATGAAGATGTTATTACAGAATTTAATTTTAAAATTGTTCCTTTTTCATTTTACATTTAGGCATCCATTTCAATTCTGAACTGGTCTGAGACCTAGAGCTTTTTTTTTTTTAAACAGCACAGGTTTTTTGTTTTTGAATTAGAGGTCTTGTATCTCTCTCAGTTCCTTTCTATACAGTTTCAAAGTCATTTTTAAAAGATGTTCCTTGGCTTAGTGGGGTCCTGGTCATGAGTGAGTTATGCTTTTAAACAGCTGACTTGTGCTAGATAAGACACAGGACTTCACTGGCCAAAGGAGCCCCACAGATCATCCTGTGATATTCTCTATCACTCACAATTCTCCTCTTCTGCCCCAGAGACTGTTGTCAGGCTCCTTTACATGTGGTTAGACCATTTCTCCCCATGTGCCAATCTGTTTCACTGAATTATGCATGTGCGTATCTGTATATTTACTCGTTTGCATTTAATGTAGCTAAACAGACCACGTATTGTCTAGATTGCTGGGACAGTAATATTGTCCATTGCCTTAGGTGATAAATATAAGTCCACCAATATGCTGGTGTACTAATTCACTTCTTCACAAGATCCATGCAGCAGAATGGCTTTATGAAAGAGCAGAAACAGGCTGTATTAACATTGCCTTCTATCCACTGATCTTGCTGCCTTCAAACCCTTCTTCCCAGCCCTCTCTCAACAATTTGAGATGCAATACCCGTTGATGGTAGGGTGACCATTCAAGAACAGGCAGCATAATAAAACATTGCATTAGTAGACTTGGAATCTTTTCTGAAGCAAAAGTTACCCAAGTAAATTAAAGGCTAAAGGCAAAAACTGTGACTGAATGTGAGCGTTTGAGTAAATGACTGATTCTGGTAATGCAATACTCTTCATTCAGAAGAGCTGCTATATGGTCCAAGTGAGTTCCCTGAACAGCAGGCTAATGACTGTTCTGTGCTCTTTCTGGTTCCAGTCACAAAATTCATGGTGGACCTATGGAAAGAAAATACACATAAAAATTTTTGGGGGTTGAATGTGTGTTTTGCTGGAAACATTTATTTGAAAAACATCTTACCCAGAACTGAACAAATATTTAAGATTTTAACGACTTTATTCCTTCCCTCTATTACAGAAATGTGAAACTACAGGGACTGGTGGTATAGTAAGGCTAAAATGTTACCACAGTGTTTTAATTTGGACTGTTTCTATCCTCATCAAGCTGTAGAAAAGCTGTAGAAATCTAATTTGATTTCTATTATTGCACTTCTGCAAAACTCAAATATCTTGAAAGCCCAGAAATGGAAAAATTTATGTGTGTATGTCTTGGTGCTATTTGGACCGCAACAATGTTCTTCTTCCTTACTTACATTCACAACAGAGAAGTGAGATAAGCAGTCTTAATTCCCACTGATTTACACTGAAATTGTGATAAGCCAGTGCTTTCCAGCATAAGGCATAGAGGGTACATTTTTTTAATTCTTTTTTTCAGGAAAGATTCCAGAATTAATTTGGATGTAGTGATAGTATATCTAATTAGAAAGTTCTAAACAGATCTCAACATGATGCAATATGTTCTGATTTTATACTGGGAGTAAAAATGGTATCAAGGAATATACATTTTTTTTGGAGAGCCTACTACTCTCTTCAGGACACAAAGCAAATGTTTTCACCATTGGGCTTTGTGGATTATACTGTCCTTAGTAGCAGTTGAATTTATTGGTATTAAGTCATGCAAACAGCAGAAAGCTTTTGTTCCTTAAAGGAAATAGAAAACTATTGAATAAATAGCAAAGTGATTCCTCAGCTGAATTCAAAATATTGGGCTTATGCAAAGAATTATCACATGAAAAAAAAATCTTTAATGCTGCATAAAAGATTTTGTACAAAACCATTCTGCATTGTATTGAATCATCAATAGAAATGCTTTCTTTGTTTTCATTAGATGGGGAATGTTGTGGATAATAATAATTTATGTAAAAAATGTAATACTCCTATTTCAGTATGACAAAGGAAAAGAAAGGAATAAATTTTAATAAGACTGTGATTCAAGAGGGGATTCTGCTACAAAGCGGTGCAAGAAGAAAAAAAATACTAACTTCTTTCCTTTTCAGTAGTCAGTCTGTGTAGACAGTGATGCTAATTTCTATGCAGTATTTTTCTTATAATCACATATTTCATGCTAACAATTTACATAAGTCTCTCTGGGAATTGAATATAAACAGGAACAGAAGGGAATATGCCTAGACTGAGGACATGTGTTAGTTTCAGAGATGGTGAAATTTCTTTGGAAGTATTAAACTTCACCTGGATGGCTATTAAGTCTTCCTGGGAACTTCCTTAGCAGTGTCCCTTTTAGTGTAGGGCATCCCAGGCACCAAATCAAGCAGTGATCCAGAGGCCTTGAATCCCTGTAATTGGAAGAAGGAATCTTGGTGAGAACTAAATTTAGGTGACTCTGATAATTTTCCTTTGCTTGTGTTGAATTGCAAGTATGAATACAGTCTATTTTGATTTTCTGGGGAAAAAAAATGCAGTTTTATATTAAATCACTAAACAAAGGAGTGAATGAAAAAAGATATTACGGTCTTATGAACTCCAACTATGATCTGAGCAAGGAAACACTAATAGTTTCTTGTGATAAACAGTAGACAATACTCTCGTATCAATATCAACACTGAACTGCAGGTGGCAAGAGGGTGGCTGGGGCAGGTGTTTCTCCAATATCCAATATTAAAAACCCATTCAATAAAAAAGTGGAAAGTGAATAAGAGCCTATTAGGTCACTGGCTTATTAATTCTAGAACTGGATGAAACTGCAGACCTGAAATACTTTACACAAGCTTTTTTGCTTCCTATTTGTTGAGTGAATGAGTTCTTCTCGTTCTGTAAGATCCAAGCCTGCATTTGGGGGGATTTTGAGCTTATCTGTACTTCAAGTACAGAATACTGTAGGACTATAGAACATAAGGGTACTAAGGAACTATTTAATCAAGACATATTTACTGCTGTCTCTGATTTTATATTACATTACATTTTTTGAAGTCTTTATATACATGATTGTTACCATCTTCATCGATACATTAATTAACAAATTCCATGCTGATTAACTTCTCAGAGCTATCGACCTTCTTGTAACTAGCACATACATTTGAAGAATGGCTGTTATGGAAAGTAATTACAGCTAGTGTTTATAGGACATTGCAGTTGTGTGAACAAATGATAGTTTCAGTTTGTTTATCAAACTGAAAAATCAGGAAAAATAATTTAAGTTAATGAATTCTTAGACTTGATTTCAAGTAGGGTAAAAAAATTTTCAAATCAAATGAAATTATTTTATTTGACTAAGAAGTCTTTTAACTTCAAACTTTTTTTTCTTAATGAAAACATTATCAAAATGCTTTTTTAAAAATAAATAAAGATTTTTTTCTTTAAATACCACTGAAGTCTACTTAGTTGTACAGTGGACATTACCACCCAGCCTGTTCCAGATTTGAAAAGATGCATGGATGGTAAAGAAATGATGTACAAATTTTAGCATGTTCAGAAAATTTTTGCATGCTGATCTTATTTTTTAACAAACTGAATCTAATTTACTTGCTGAAAATGGGGATGACTCACATTACTTTGTCTCTTCCTTTTAACCAAAAATACACAACACTAATCAACAGCACTATGAGGATTTGCATCATCAACATTATGGTAGGATCAGTAGAAGGAAGAGAGAAAGCGAAAGAAATCAAAACCAATTTTAAATCATCAGAGCAGAAAAAAAATAATATTCTAATAGGTCTGTAAAGACAGTTCCCATTATTATTATGACAAATCAATAAAGTTGATATTGATCTATTGATGAGTTTATGTGTGTGTTTCTGCACTCTAGGTTGAACATCATCTTCCCTCATCTGGTGTTTACATCAATAAATAAGATATTATCTCTTATTACTCTGCCATAACCCTACTGAATGTCCAAAAAACATTAACATCTTGATTCAACAAAGCACCGTCAGTATATTTTACTTTAAGCATGCAAAGTCATTCATTGACTCTAATGTGGACTTAAGACTATGCAGAAGCTTAAATATTTTACTGAAACAGAGCTTACTTATGTTGATTAGGTGCAGCTCTAGGGAACTGGAAAAAAACTTCAGTCGTGTTTAAAAACAGACTTAAAATAACTGTTTGGGGGATTTTTTTGTTACGTTTTTAGAAAATGGATCAATTAGAAAAGATGCACTGAGAGCAGATTTGACAAAGGTTTGGGAACTGTAACCTTGCTGTAGCTTTCAGAGTTGTGTGTTAGTCCCTTATTAGCTTTGAGATAAATAAAGAAAATTAAGATTTTATAAAAGCTGCTGTAATAACTGTTATAATGAATACTGACAAAAATTGCTTCATTATCCATGGGCTGTGCACAGTGTTAGCTTGAGACACAAAACGTATGTGAGGATCCATTCATTTTCTGTCACTAAGTCCAACATCAGCTACCCGAAAAATTTAAGGTCAAGAAAATTGTTCATCTTCTTTGCTCATTCATGACACCATTGAAAGTGAGTTGATTCTAAAATTGGTGGCAAGATTTCTTTTCTGATGCAGATTCATGTTCATCAGGGAGATGCAAGCAATCCTTTCACAGAAGCTACTTCAGAGCCACCGGTTGTGTTTTTACTGGATTCTGGACAGGATGAGGTTAGAGGAGCATATGCCTTATATCATGTGTTTACATGATATATAAAGTGTCTGGGGGTTGACTGTGACCTCTTTTTACCTACCAAAATAATAATATGTGTGTAATATTGGGTAATTTTACAAGGACTACTTATTGCTCATAAGAAGCAACTTGGACCGCCCCTTTTCTTCTATTTTACAACATTTTTTAGCATGCTGTAATGTGTTTATGTGTTACACTGTGCTTATATGCTTTAGTATTAATTTGAAATACCCGCCATGTACATAAAATGAAATGAATAGGAGGTAAGGGCAAAATCTTGGCCCTCATTATTGCTTAAGCACTGCTTTTTATCATGGAACTTCAAATGAATGGTTATTACTCTCCTAAACAGAGTAGCACTGAATTCATAATTGCTGCTTTGTTTGTCCGCATATTTTCATCCTGTACTTGGGACTGAGAACTGTTATTTTGTTTTGCTTTCAGTGTTAGTTATATTATAGGAGTTTCAGAATATGCAAAAGAGAAACGACATAAAAAATAAAAGCAAAACTTTCAGTAGCTCTTGCTGTAGTTTTGGAAAGATCGGGAACTGTAATTCCCTTTCCCACCCTGCAGATTAATTAATACCCTAGAATTCTGTAAGAGCTAAGTTTTAAACTTAGGTGAATAATTTGGAGATTTGCTATAACCTTCACCTAAATGTTTAGTATTTCTTCCATTTCTCTTTCTTTTGATGCAATTATTTCCAGCTGTACAAATGCCAGACAGCTTAACATTTGTGATAGTGGCTATGTCTACATCAGCAAGTCTGACAGAGGAGAAACAGATCAGTGATCAAAGCAGCTGGTGCTGAGGCCTCTGCCACTATCCTGTGTACTGTTCCAGGGGTTTATTTTGAACTAGATTTAGCCCAGTTCCCCGATACATATATCCTCACCACACATGCAATTTGAAGTCACCTGAAGCACTGACTTCTGATTAGGACCCTTATGAACCCATTACTTGCCAGATTGCATTTGGTGCATGCCTGACATAGAATTTTCACTTTAGTTTCCTCCAAAAGAAATCTAGTTAGCATAGATTAAAACCACCCTGTGAACTGAGCTAATTCATTGTAAGGGGGGGTATGACCAGAAGATTTGGTTCAAAACTTCTCAACAACGTCCCTGTAAGCACCGGAGGGCTGCTGTTAGATGTCACTAAGGCAATACTGCTCTGAACCAAAGCGCTAATGTAGATCCAGCCCTTGAGTTCCATAGATTTATTAAGTTCAGGTTCAGGAGGGATTTTATGCTTCCCTTCAGCATAAAAGAGGTTAGACAGTTTCCTCTGGTAATTTCTGCAAGCTCCAAAATTCTGTTTTGAGTCCATACACCCACAGGGTAATTCCAGCTGGAAGGCAGCTCAGCAGGTCTCCAGCCCAACCTCCTGCTCAGAGCAGAGCCAGCTCTGAAATCAGACCTGGTTGCTCAGGTGTTTGTCCAGTCAGGGCTTGAAAATCTCCAGGGATGGAGACTGCACAGTCTCTCTGGGCAGCCTGTCCCACTGCTGGACTGTTCTCAGGCTGAGAAAATTTTCCCTTATATCCAGCCTGAGCGTCTCTTGTTTCAGTTTACATCCATCGTCTCTCATTCCCTTTCTGTGTGCTGCTCTGGACAGCTTGAGTCTACCTTCTCAACAACGTCCCTGTAATCACTGGAGGGCTGCTGTTAGATGTCCCTAAAGCCATCCTTGTTCCAGGCTGAACCAGCCCTGGCCTCTCAGCCTCTCCTCACAGGGCAAGTGCTGCAGCCCCCACGATTCTGAGGGCTCTCTCATGGAGAGTATCAATACCACATTTTTATCTCTGTTTTGACACCAGTTTGCTGACTTTGAGTGCTATCATAGTCTAAACAAGTTTCCCTCTAGTCTCTGAAAAGAGGAGACTGTGAAGATACCATGTGAAAATTCTCAACTGAAGTGTGTGGTGAAAGGATTACAATGTAAGGAATTAAAAGAAAGCTTGAAAACTGGTGTGGTTGCACCCATCCAGTAAAGGAAAGCGTATACAATAGCTTGTTTTCACAGTAGTTGCAATGTCTGTCATCTTCAGCTGATGTTAATCAATGTCAAGCATCTTGTTTCATGTCAAATATCAAGCCTTGGTGACATACCATTATCTCATCATGCGTTCAGCTGGTGAGATACACATTTGTCCACAGCTTGAATGGTTCCTCTGTCTATGTTAAAGATTTCATGTACCAGACAAACTGTTGATACAATATAGCTTTCTGGAAGTAAAAGCACCTGCCAAACTTTTTGGAAGTAAATGCACATTTTTAGCACTGGTATTTAGAAGCCATATTCCAGTGCCCACATTAAAAATTTGTTATAAATCTGAAACTTGTGGTGAAAGTTTCTACAACATAATTTTACCAATATATCAACTAGAAGGTTTCTAATAAGAAAAAAAAATAAGAAACAAGATAAAGGGAGACAAAATATAGCATTTTTTAGAAAAATAATTGAGTCTGATATTGTCCAAAATAATTTTCTGAGCTAAATCTCAGATACTGTAAGAAGAATCTGAAGTAAAAGTTACATATAGTAATTCTACACATATATACTGCAATGAAGAAATACATGTGATTGGTAAGGAGGATAGAGTTGTGTTCTCCCACACAGCAGTGTTTAATGTGTACTTAAATTTATGCAGGACAATCTCATCATATTTCCATAGGATGGTCCTGGTTTTATTACATCAAGACTTAAAAGCATGAAAAGGAAATTCCAGGTACCCGAGTTCTGTCTTGTTGGCAGTGACTTGGCTTCTGAAATGAGTAGTTTTTGTCTGCCTGTCTCTCAGAGCCTTGCATTCTCCATCTACATGATGGACTTTGAGATGTCTGCTTATTTCAGTTGGATGTTGTAATCTACTTTGATATCCATAGTCAGTGGACCTAATCTTATTGAAAGGGGATAAAACCAGACTCCCTCGAGATAAGCCTGGGGGCAGCACACCAATTTTTGTGAGGCAGTGTGCTAGTGAGGTCCTTCAGTCTGCCATCTCAATAGAGGCAGGGGATGGAGAGCCATGTGGCAGCAGAGACGCAAGGGTCGTTGATGGGTTAGAAACCATGGAAGTGCCTGAGAATGGTCATGCCGGAATTAAGGTTTCTCCCCTGCAAAAAGGTGGTGGGAGCAATAGCCCAACTGAAGTGTGTCTACATCAATGCATGCAGTATGGGCAACAAACAGGAGGAGCTGGAAGCCATTGTGCAGCAGGAAAACTATGATATAGTTGCCATCACAAAAACATAGTGGGATGACTTATGCAACTGGAGCGCTGCAATGGATGACTATAAACTCTTCAGAAGGGATAGGCAAGTTAGGAGAGGCGGTGGGGTGGCCCTGTATGTTAGGGAGTGTTTTGACTGTCTAAAGGTTGGTGATGGTGATGATAGGGTCGAGTGTTTTATGGGTAAGGATCAGGGGGAAGGCCAACAAGGCAGATATGGTGGGAGTCTGTTATAGACCACCCAACCAGGACGAAGAGGCAGACAAAATATTCTATAAGCAGCTGGGAGAGGTCTCACATTCACTAGCCCTTGTTCTCATGGGGGACTTGAACTTACCTGATGTCTGCTGGAAATACAATACAGCAGAGAGGAAGAAGTCTCAGAGGTTCCTGGAGTGTGCATGAGAGAACTTCTGGACATAGCTGGTGAGTGAGCCAACTAGGAAAGATGCCCCGCTGGACCTGTTGTTTGTGAACAGAGAAAGACTTGTGGGTGATGTGATGGTTGGAGGCCATCTTGGGCATAGTGATCATGAAATGGTACAGTATTCGATTCTTGGAGAAGTAAGGAGGAGGGTCAGCAGAACTGCTACCTTGGAGTTCTGGAGGGCAGACTTTGATGAGGGCTGGGTCAGGGACCAGTTAAGCAATCTGGACATCCATAAATCCATGGGCCCTGATGGGATGCACCCGCGGGTGCTGAGGGAGCTGGCGGAAGTCATTGCTAGGCCACTCTCCATCATCTTTGCTAAGTTGTGGGCAACGGGAGAGGTGCCTGAGGACTGGAGGAAAGCAAATGTCACTCCAGTCTTCAAAAAGGGCAAGAAGGAGGACCCGGGTAACTATAGACCGGTCAGACTCACCTCTATCCCTGGAAAGATAATGGATCAACTTGTCCTTGGTGCTGTCGCTAGGCATATCAAGGATAAGAGGATCATTAGGGGCAGTCAACATGGCTTCACCAAGGGGAAGTCATGCTTAACCAACTTGATAGCCTTTTATGAGGACATAACCCGGTGGATAGATGATGGTAAAGCTGTGGATGTGGTCTATCTTGATTTCAGTAAGGCGTTTGACACTGTCTCCCGCAGCATCCTCACAGCTAAACTGAAGAAGTGTGGTCTGGATGATCGGGTAGTGAGGTGGATTGTGAAGTGGCTGAAGGAAAGAAGCCAGAGAGTGGTGGTCAATGGGACAGAGTCCAGTTGGAGGCCTGTGTCTAGCGGAGTCCCTCAAGGGTCGGTACTGGGACCAGTACTATTCAACATATTCATTAATGACTTGGATGAGGGAATAGAGTGCATTGTCAGCAAGTTCGCTGATGACACCAAACTGGGAGGAGTGGCTGACACACCAGAAGGCTGTGCTGCCATTCAGAGGGACCTAGACAGGCTGGAGAGTTGGGCGGGGAGAAACTTAATGAAATATAACAAGGGCAAGTGTAGAGTCCTGCATCTGGGCAAGAACAACCCCATGTATGAGTACAAGTTGGGGACAGAGCTGTTGGAGAGCAGCGTAGGGGAAAGGGACCTGGGGGTCCTAGTGGACAGCAGGATGACCATGAGCCAGCAATGTGCCCTTGTGGCCAAGAAGGCCAATGGCATCCTGGGGTGTATTAGAAGGGGTGTAGTTAGTAGGTCAAGAGAGGTTCTCCTCCCCCTCTACTCTGCCCTGGTGAGGCTGCATCAGGAATATTGTGTCCGGCCCAGTTCTGGGCCCCTCAGTTCAAGAAGGACAGGGAACTGCTAGAGAGAGAGTCCAGCGCAGAGCCACAAAGATGATTAAGGGGGTGGAACATCTCCCTTATGAGGAGAGGCTGAGGGAGCTGGGTCTCTTTAGCTTGGAGAAGAGGAGACTGAGGGGTGACCTCACTAAGGTTTATAAATATGTAAAGGGCAAGTGTCATGAGGATGGAGCCAGGCTCTTCTCAGTGACATCCCTTGACAGGACAAGGGGCAACGGGTGCAAGCTGGAACACAGGAGGTTCCACATAAATATGAGGAAAAACTTCTTTACGGTGAGGGTGACTGAACACTGGAACAGGCTGCCCAGAGAGGTTGTGGAGTCTCCTTCTCTGGAGACATTGAAAACCCGCCTGGACGCGTTCCTGTGTGATATGATCTAGGTAATCCTGCTCCGTCA
Source organism: Nyctibius grandis (assembly GCF_013368605.1). Lineage (NCBI taxonomy): Eukaryota > Metazoa > Chordata > Aves > Nyctibiiformes > Nyctibiidae > Nyctibius > Nyctibius grandis. The sequence goes on from NC_090660.1 coordinate 47,072,863, forward strand.
GGGGGATTGGACTAGGTGATCTTTCGAGGTCCCTTCCAATCCCTAACATTCTGTGATTCTGTGATTCTGTGATTCCTGGAGTGTGCATGAGAGAATTTCTGGACACAGCTGGTGAGTGAGCCAACTAGGAAAGGCGGCCCCGCTGGACCTGTTGTTTGTGAACAGAGAAGGACTTGTGGGTGGTGTGATGGTTGGAGGCCATCTTGGGCATAGTGATCATGAAATGGTATAGTTTTTGATTCTTGGAGAAGTAAGGAAGGGGTCAGCAGAACTGCTACCTTGGAGTTCCGGAGGGCAGACTTTGGCCTGTTTAAGAGCCTGGTTGACAGAATCCCTTGGGAGGCAGTCCTGAAGGGCAAAGGAGTCCAGAAAGGCTGGACACTCTTCAAGAAAGAAATCTTAAAAGTCCAGGAGCGGGTTGCTCCCATGTGCTGAAAGACAAGCCGGTGAGGAAGAAGGCCGGCTTGGATGAACACAAAGCTCTGACTGGAACTTGGGAAAAAAAGGAGTTTATGACCTTTGGAAGAAGGGGCAGATGACTCAGGAGGACTACAAAGACATCATGAGATTATGAAAAGAGAAAATTAGAAGGGCTAGTTGTTCTCTGGGTACTCAGCCCCCTGAGCTGGAAGACAGGGATGGGGAGCAGAATGAAGCACCCATAATTCAAGGGGAAATGCTTAGTGACCTGCTACGCCACTTAGACATACACAAGACTATGGGGTGGGATGGGATCCACCCAAGGGCACTGAGAGAGCTGGCGGAAGTGCTCATCAAGCCACTTTCCATCATTTATCAGCAGTCCTGGCTAACTGGGGAGGTCCCAGTTCACTGGAAGTTAGCAAATGTGACGCCCATCTACAAGAAGGGCTGGAAGGAGGATCTGGGGAACTATAGGCCTGGTGGTCTAACCTCAGTGCTGAGGGAGGTTATGGACCAGATCATCTTGAGTGCCATCACGTGGCATGTACAGGACAACCAGGTGACGAGGCCCAGTCAGCATGGGTATATGAAAGGCAGGTCCTGCTTGACTAACCTGATTTCCTTCTATGACAAGGTGACGCTCTTAGTGGATGAGGGAAAGGCTGTGGATGTTGTCTGCCTAGACTTTAGTAAAGCCTTTGACACCATTTCCCACAGCAGTCTCCTGGAGAAACTGGCTGCTCACAGCTTGGATGGGTGTATGCTTCGCTGGGTAAAAAACTGGCTGGATGGCCGGGCCCAGAGAGTTGTGGTGAATGGAGTTAAATCCAGTTGGAAGCTAGTCACAAGTGATGTTCCCCAGGGCTCAGTACTGGGGCCAGTTCTCTTTAATATCTGGACAAGAGGATCGAGTACACCCTCAGTAAGTTTGCAGACGACACCAAGTGGGGCGGGAGTGTTGATCTGCTTGAGAGTAGGAAGGCTCTACAGAGGGATCTGGACAGGCTGGATTGATGGGTTGAGGCCAACTGTGTGAGGTTCAACAAGGCCAAGTGTCGGATCCTGCACTTGGGGCACAACAACCCCATGCAATGCTACAGGCTTGGGGAAGAGTGGCTGGAAAGCTGCCTGGCAGAAAAGGACCTGCAGGTGTTGATTGATAGCCAGCTGAATATGAGCCAGCAGTGTGCCCACATGGCCAAGAAGGCCAACAGCATCCTGGCTTCTATCAGAAATAGTGTGGCCAGCAGGACTAGGGGAGTGATCGTCCCCCTATACTCGGCACTGGTGAGGCCACACCTCGAATACTGTGTTCAGTTTTGGGCCCCTCACTATGAGAAAGACATTGAGGTGCTGGAGCAAGTCCAAAGAAGAGCAGCAAAGCTGGTGAAGTGTCTAGAGAACAAGACATGAGGAGTGGCTGAGGGAACTGCGGTTTCCTGGTCTGGAGAAAAGGAGGCTGAGAGGATACCTTATCGCTCTCTGCAACTACTTGAAAGGAGGTTGTAATGAGGTAGGTGTCAGTCTCTTCTCCCATGTAACGAGCGATAGGACAAGAGGAAACAGCCTCAAGTTGCACCAGGGGAGGTTTAGATTGGATATTATGAAAAATTTCTTCACCGAAAGGGTTGTCAAGAATTGGCACAGGCTGTCCAGGGAAGTGATTGAGTCACCATCCCTGGAGGTATTTAAAAGACGTGTAGATGTGGTGCTTAGGGACATGGTTCAGTGGAGGACTTGGCAGTGCTAGGATAAAGGTTGGACTTGATCTTAAAAGTCCTTTCCAAGCAAAATGATTCTATGATTCTATGAAAGCTATTGAACTCCTTAGGTAGATGCTCTTATATCCATCTATTCTTGTACACATGGATTAGCATCGTTAGGACCATGAAATCTATTTTTAACAGCAACAAAAATTCTGGAAGCAGCTTAACTTCGTAATGAGAATTGAACAAGACAGAAATGCTACTCAGCCAATATCGATCTGAATAATATTTTTTCCCCATGCAGAAATGAAGCCACATGGAGAGAAAAGGAAGGAAGATCTAACTTCTAGAGAAGTTATGACTGTGCTAGGAATTAGGTATTTTGTATCAAAGCCTAAATAAAAGCAGGGCATATGGTTCTTATAGTCTTGCATAGTACAAATGAGAATTGTTGAAGGAGTGAGTTATGGATAGGTCTGAATTATCTGCGCATATTCTGCAGGTGACAGGTAATCAACCTAAAATTCTCATTTTTAAACCAAATGGTTGCTCTTTCAGTTACTAGTGGGTATCCATCTACAAAGCTACTTTTATAGTTCTCAGGTTAGATTAAGTATCATTACAGGAAACTGAATTATGAGAAATAGCAGCTCATCTAAATATACAGATGACATCTTTTTCATGATATTCCTGTAATTGAAATTTGTTATTCAAATCATGGTTTTATAATAACAGAAGTACACAACTTCGTAATATGAACATAGAGAGAATTCAGTTCCTGAATGTTCTGGTAGCAGAAGAGTCTGCATGTATGTTCATGTCCTCCTAACAGCTAATTAAAAATGTATGTTAAAATGAGTTTCTATAATTTATAATTTACAAAATATAAAAAAGCAGACATAGATATTAACACCAGGATTTGTCAATGTAGACAGTGGCATTTATGCCAATAGATGAAACTGTAGAGAGAGTATGTGACCTTAAGTTTTCTTTTTTAACTTATTCTATAATAGTTTACACAACTTTTAAAGACTCCATTTTAAAAGGTGATCAGTGACTCTAATTCTGTAAGCATAAGCACTTAAACCTGGTACTTCTGTAATGCTTTATAGGGGAAACATTATTTCTAGGATTTATGCACACATACTACCTGGGTGTGCTTAGTGTTAATGACACTTATCATTTACCGGAATGACAGTGTATTTTGCAATCCTGTATGAGAGATTTGTGTAAGCACAGATGGTGGCAAAAGGGAGGCCAGTATGAAGATATAGTTCTAAATGGATTAAGTTGGTGGTGTTGAATGTCTCTGATAACATTATAAAGTTTTGAAAGTTTTAAGAGTCTTTATTTCTAATGACATATTAAGGATTCACTTACTGTTTTCCAGCTTCCAGATTTATTCTGAATACATTTTTAAAGGGTACTCAACCTTAACTTTTATTGTGTGTGCACAGTTTTATGTCCTGTGAAATACATGGCTGTGTAATTTTGGCTTCTACATAACTGGTTTGTTTGTAGAATAAGTCTGAATATGATCCTCTTTGTTTATAGTTTACTCCTGCCTCATTGCAGGCATGCGTAAGCAGCCACGTATTTCGAAGGCTGCAGCTGGTAGGAAGGGCACAGGAATTTCATCCTGAAGCAAAGAATGCTAGATGAGAAAACGTGGACAAAATAAACTCTGTGTTGTGATAAGAGAGGAATAACCTACCGTTTGTAGTATTTACTTGGAGGAATTTAGAAACTGGCAAGGAGGAAGATTAGAGAGTTTAGGAAGAATTAGAAGCCTAAGAAAAGATGTAAGCGGATGGGCAATATACCTCAGGAAGAATATGTCTATATCATGTATTCTAGGTAGACAAGCTTACATGGCACTTCATACAGATATGACCCATGCCCTAATCAGGTATAAGGTTTATCTGCTTGTATTCTAAGCCAGCTGAAAGATCAGCTTCAGCATTGGATTAAATTGACTATGTTGCTTCCCAGCTGGAGCTAGCTCTGATATGTCCTAAGGCACCATTTTTTTTTAGCAGCCTTTTGGGGATAGCAAGTTATGAGTGAAGAGTGTCTTTGCTTAGAGCCAGCAATAATGAAAATCTTGATTATATCCAGTTCTTAAACTGTGATCGTTAAAATATTTTGTAGAGCATTTCACTAATATTATGTATGTTGGTCTCTCTGATGGGGACACTTCATTGCCTAGCCCTGATGTATTTATTTGGGAAAAATTAGTATGGCTTCTGATAAGATTTTAAAGGTATAGAGAAAGAGGAAACGTAGACAAGCATAGCATTTACTTGTTTATTAAGCCAGCACTGTTTTTTCTGTGGGATGGTTTCGTCTGGAATCACTCTAATACGGATGCAAAGCCGCTATGTTTGTTGTCATTAACACAATGTAAAATCTTCAAGTGTACATTTCAGACTGCCAGACAGGCAATGAAACTGCTGGCTTATATATCTGGCTGTGCTACTGGTCTTTTGTATGAAATGCAACAAGTGGCTTGACGCGCCTCTCCCTCTCCCAGGGTCTACTACCCTATATCAGTTGGGGGTGTTTAGAGATCATTTTATACTAATAAATTTGACCTAGCAGTTACAATAAACACGTGGATACAAAAAAAACCTAGTTACAGTAAAGCTGTCAAGCAGCAGTCATTGTGGTTATCATTTTTAGCTATATTAGTCCAGGAATCTGGGAAAGTTTCTTGTGCCTGGAAATGGCATGAGGCCACCTGGCAGCAGCTCACAATGACAGTCTGTCAAGTGCTTTGACTTGCTTCTGCTGACAAGTTCCCAGTTGTCTAACAAAGAAAAGGGACTTTTTGATAAAACGTGAGTTTTGCTTTTCCCACTGAAATGGCAGGCAGCAACTGGGGGGTGCAGCCATCCCCACAGGCCTCAAGAAACAAGTGTGGAGAGCGCACGTGTGGAGACCTCCTGGTAGCCTCTCAAATAAACTTATATGGACCGATGTGATAAAAGATGTATTTATTTCCTCACAGGCCCATATTAGCCCATGGGTAAAAGCTATGAGGGAATCCTGTCCCTCCCTCCTGTTTTTTAGGAAATCACCACAAAACATGTTTCACATGAAGGCCACCAATCTCACTCTTAGTGAGTACATCTTAATTTTGGCTTCAGGTCCAAATAGGTTATCGATTTCAGATTAACAAGAGTAAGCCAAAACTAAACAAAATATCTGTTCAAGAGCATCTTTTTATCCTCCAAAAAATTCTGAGAACAATGATATGATTTGCTTTCCAGGTGGGCATTTGGTATTGATTATGAATCTGAAACTATAAATCAAACAAGACCAAAACTAATAAGGAAATGAAAGAACATGCACAGTCAATAATAAATTGGATTTAACTGCTAAATTCACAGATGGTTGTACTGTATTTCCCTAAGTGTATTTCCCTAAGTGTATTTCCCTAAGCTGTTCTATGTATAACCCAGTATATTATTTCACTATTAGAAAGATATGGAGTGACCTAAGGAAAAGTAAATAACCATTTTTTATCACCACCGCAACTTAAAATATACCTTACAGACTGTCATTGTGAAACACTCGTGACTATCTTCTTTTCTCAGTCATGGATTAAATTGGGCGATATGATGCAGGACACTGAAACAGGTCAGTGCAGTAATTTCTGTCTCGAAGTATGCTGTACACTTCTGAATGTGAAATCCAAGTCTGGTCTTTGGATGAGGCTGTTGTGTTGAATGATTTGTTTCTCTTTTAATCCATATTCAAGACTAAAAATTCAGGAACTGGATAGCTCAAGATCATAAAATAACCAGAACATGAAAGGAGGCATTAAATTAAAAAAGAAATCTTTTTCTACCTCCTTCCACGTAGATTTATTTTTTAGATCTTCTTAAAAATAATCAAAATATGCTATTTTTTTTTAACCATTTCTTGAAAGAAACATTTTGACTATCTGAGCTTGACTTTATGGGGTAGTACATAGAATTTCCTTTGCCATTCACAAAGTTGCAACGTTCTTTAGGGTAGTCACTCTGTCCACAGCTGCTTCATTACTGGATTTATATGACAAACAGGTCTAATTTGCCCTGCAGTTAATCAGACAGAAGGATTCTATTTATGCCTAGAACGATGGAATTATTATTCATTCTTTGTTACTAATGTTAAGTTTCTTCCTATGAAAAATGAAAGCAAGGGTTCTCCAGTTTATGAGTGCTGCTGATGCCTTTTATGTGTAATAACTGGATTTCATGCACACACAAAAAAGTTGTATCGTTTTCCCATATGCCAAAATATGACTACTTAGTACAGCTACCACATGACTGGTGTGCTAACACGTATGTAAGATGTGACCTGTCTTAGGAGAAATGCCATCTTATGGTGTGACTGTGACTTTTAGCACAATGTGAATAAAACAATTGTAACTTTTAATTACAAAAGGACTCTCTGCTTTATAATTTTCTGTCACATAGATTTTACAGCAAAAAGGGTAGGTGTTTACAGGGTAACTTATTTTCCATAGGACAGCTCTGCTTCAAATTTTATGCTGAGAAAAAATATTTAATTTCAGAGTTTGGGTTTTTTTTTCACTTAAACTATTTTAACTTATTGGAGCTACAGTCCAATGAATTTTACTTTAGAATTAGCAATTGTAATTCAGAGTTATGAAGCTCGAATGAAAGATGATCACATTTTTTGCTATGGACTCGTTCACTGGCTGGATTGCCAGTGATGCATTGCCTCCTCCATGATTGAGTCTCTTGCTTGTTTTGCAGATCTGTTCTGGATAGAGAAAATAGTCCATGAGTGTTGTTAAACAATACATGAATTTTAATGCTGATCTGAATACTCCTAAGCAGTTCAGTAAGACGAAATGAAAACACAAGGCGCGCACAAACAATTTAAAAAGATTGGCATGTTTTGCCTCAGCACAAAAATCCAAAACAAAATATCTTAATCTCTGTTATCCATTCTTTCACATTATTTTTAGTTCCCAATTTATTGTTCTCACCCTTTCCTTACTGTGTTAACTGCCAATCGATCTTAAAATAAATCTTCCTCTTTTCAACTGCATAACACAACAAACATTCTTTTTTCCCCCAGCTCTAAACTGGAACTTTTGAAGAGTCTGATCTTACCGTTCAACCAGAAAGAGGAGGAGAGATCAAAGAACTCAGTCCATCACCTTCAGGTATGCTACTTTTATAATTATAAAACATTCCATGTGTAGGTGCTGATATTACTGAATATCTAGTTTCTTAACATTTCTATAGTGCTGCAGTAAAATCTACAGAGTGAAACCATAGAAGTGAGATAAAAATTAAATTAAATAGTTTGGAAAATGTGATAACTGTTTGTGCTAACTGGTTAAGAAATAATTTCATTATTTTATCAGCCTGCAAGCACTTGTATGTTCAAGAACAATCTGGAGCAAGTGATATGGCATTCATACAAAATTTTCCAATAGTAAGAAGAAATTTTTTGACCTGTTAGACCACAGACATTTTGACAAGATTTGAAATATAAAAATGAAATAACTATAAAATATACGTGTGAAGCTGCTTACAAATTCTATAAGGAAAAATTCTCCCTTTGCTATAATGAAATACATAAAGTTTCAAAATCTCTCTGATTATTGTAATTGTCATAATAGGAAATTCTGCATTCAAAAAAGTGATGACATCATAGACTTCTTCACACTTACGGTTGTTTTCAGAATACTAAAAGTAAGTCTAAAGTTTTTAATAAATTATCCATTATTTCTATACTGGCCAGTTTTTACAGGCATTTATTTCAAATAGCAAAGTATTCAATGTCTATTTGGTGTATGGTGGATATACAAATAACGCAACAATTTAATAATCATTAAAGCAGCAGCAACTCATCCATTCAAATAAATTTACCTTGGATTTGCAGCATTAGGAGGTAGCATGAAAATATTTTTTTAGCTACCTAAAATATGGATGTCTTCACAAGTTTCCTGAGATAGAACTTAGGGAGCCAGTAAAGAAAAGCAAATATGAAAGTGACTTGGTCACAGCAACAAGATGAAAATTTCTTCTGATCAGTATCACAGAATCATAGAATCATTTTGGTTGGAAAGGACCTTTAAAATCAAGTCCAACTATTAACATAGCACTGTCAAGTCCACCACTGAACCATGTCCCTAAGCACCACATCTACACGTCTTTTAAATACCTCCAGGGATGGTGACTCAATCACTTCCCTGGGCAGCCTGTTCCGATGTTTGACAACCCTTTCAGTGAAGAAATTTTTCATAATATCCAATCTAAACCTCCCCTGGTGCAACTTGAGGCTGTTTCCTCTTGTCCTATCGCTCGTTACGTGGGAGAAGAGACTGACACCTACCTCATTACAACCTCCTTTCAAGTAGTTGCAGAGAGCGATAAGGTATCCTCTCAGCCTCCTTTTCTCCAGACCAGGAAACCGCAGTTCCCTCAGCCACTCCTCATGTCTTGTTCTCTAGACACTTCACCAGCTTTGCTGCTCTTCTTTGGACTTGCTCCAGCACCTCAATGTCTTTCTCATAGTGAGGGGCCCAAAACTGAACACAGTATTCGAGGTGTGGCCTCACCAGTGCCGAGTATAGGGGGACGATCACTCCCCTAGTCCTGCTGGCCACACTATTTCTGATAGAAGCCAGGATGCTGTTGGCCTTCTTGGCCATGTGGGCACACTGCTGGCTCATATTCAGCTGGCCATTGATTAACACCCCCAGGTCCTTTTCTGCCAGGCAGCTTTCCAGCCACTCTTCCCCAAGCCTGTAGCGTTGCATGGATTAAACTGTAACAAATAATCTATGTCTATTTGTTGAATAAGATTGTGTATGTTTAAGCCAGGGAAAAAGCTACTGAAGTCAGGTCAAGTCAAAGGTGAGATGCATACTAAGGCTACATATCTTCCACTGTAAGAGAAGATCAGGTCCATGATCATTTGAGAACCTGCATATATGTAAGTCTATGGGACCTGACAAGATGCATCACAGAGTCTTGAGGGAATCTGCTGGTGTAGTTGCCAAGCCACTCTCCATGATGTTTGAAAGGTCATGGCAGTCAGGTGAAGACCCTGGTGACTGGAAAAAGGGAAACAGTGCACATTTTTAGAAAGGGTAGAAAGGAGGCCACTGGGAACTACCAACCTGTCAACCTCACCTCTGTGCCTGTGAAAATCACGGAACAGATCCTCCTAGAAGCTATGCTAAGACACATGGAGGACAGGGAGGTGATTCAAGACAGCTAGCATGGCCTCACCAAGAGCAAGTCCTGTCTGACCAACCTAGTGGCCTTCTATAATGGAGTGACTACATTAGTGGACAAGGGAAGAGCTACAGACATCATCTATTTGGAATTCTGTAAGGCCTTTGACATGGTTCCCCACAACATTCCTCTCTCTAAATTAGAGAGATGATAGGATTTGATGGGTGGACTGTTCAGTGGATGAGGAAATGGTTGGATGGTCGCATCCAGAGGGTAGTGGTCAATGGCTCAATGTCCAGATGGAGACCGGTGAGAAGTGGTGTCCCTCAGGGGTCCATATTGGGTCCGTATTGTGACCAGTGCTATTTAATATCTTCATCAATAACATGGACAGTGGGATTGAGTGCAGCAAGTTTGCAGACGACACCAAGCTGAGTGGTGCGGTTGACATGCCTGAGGGAAGGGATGCTGTTCAGAAGGACCTGAGGGATGAAGGGATTGAGAGCAGCCATGCGGAGAAGGACTTGAGGGTACTGGTGAATAAAAAGCTGGACATGAGCCAGCAATGTATGCTTGCAGCCCAGAAAGCCAACCATATCCTGAGCTGCATCAAAGGAAGCATGACCAGCAGGTTGAGGGAGGTGATTCTGCCCCTCTACTCCACTCTGATGAGACCTCACCCAGAGTACTGCATCCAGCTCTGGAGTCCTCCGCACAGGGAACACATGGATCTGTTCGAGCAGGTCCAGAGGAAAGCCACAAAAATGATCAGGGGGGATGGAACCCCTCTCCTGTGAAGAAAGGCTGAGAGAGTTGGGGCTGTTCAGCCTGGAGAAGAGAAGGCTCCAGGGGACCTTATAGCAGCCTGTCAGTATTTAAAGGGTGCTTATAAGAAAGATGGAGACGAACTTTTTATTAGGGCTTATTGTGATAGGAAAAGGGGTAATGGTTTTAAACTAAAAGAGGGTAGATTTACACTAGCTATAAGGAAGAAATTTTTTACAGTGAGGGTGGTGAAACACTGGAACAGGTTGCCCAGAGAGGTGGTAGCTGCCCTATCCCTGGAAACATTCAGCGTCAGGTTGGACGGGGCTCTGAGCAATCTGATTTAGTTGAAGATGTCCCTGGTCACTACAGGGGGGGTTGGACTAGATTACCTTTAAAGGACCCTTCCATCCCAAACTATTCTATGATTCTATGATTCTGTGATCTGATTGGAAGAGGATTTTAGCTAAGTGAGCTTCCTATCTGCTGCTGCTCTGCCTATATTCAATATTGCCTGTGTATCTGTCCGTACAGTTAAGGAGCGGCCTAAATTGCAATTACAAAGATATGTTCAATTACAGAAGGAATATTTTGGAAAAGATTTCTAAGAATGAGGTAATTTGAAAGGTAATTCTATTTCAAAAGTTGATATTTCAACACTTGTTACGACAGAGCAATTAGCTCTTTTTTTCCTTTTCCTTGATCTATAATCCGTTACTTGTTCTCCTCTCTGATTATATGAGCCTGGTAGGATAGAAAGTTGAACAACTTCATTTCATACCTCTGATCCTTGATCTCCTCAGTACCTTTTCTGCTTGTACTCTACCTTTTCTGTGTTGAGTGGATCACATGAGACCTAAGAGACGGCATAAAAATGGTCATCCTTGTTGTAGTTAGGAATACAAACTCTCTTCTATCACTGAATTTCAGAAGGTTTTAAGCCATTAGGTTGAGTGAGCTTTGAGGAGTTAATAGTGTAAATAATACCCCATGAAAGATTACACAAACTTGATCAATGATGGCACAAACTTGGTCACAGAAGCAGGAGAAGTAACCTCAGCAGCGAAGGGTTTGCTTTTTTTCTCCAGAGTGGGAAAGGATGTATGGTTTTGCTGTCCACAGCAAGATGGTGAGGAAGATCTGAAGGAGAGAAGGGAGGTCTGGTTTTGGCAACCTGATATTGAGGGGATGCTTCTTAGACCATGTTTTATTCAGATAGGACAATTTATGTCTAGAGGGCAAAGCAGAAGCATTATTGTAGAACTTAATTAGTATTTGTTGGCAAATTTTCTCAGAAATAAAACATACAAGAGGAGAGAATGGGAACAGAGAAAAGGGTCCTATGGAGAGCCATAAAGCAAAAGGAGCAGACATGTGGAATGTGGGAGTCTGTGAGGACCATCTTCCAAAAGCTGTATGGATGAACATTTTGAGAAAAGGAGAGACTGGAGAACATGAAGCCATATACACAAATGATCGGAGAATTCTGAATGCAGACATTTGCATACATATATTTGTGGCCTGACAATAATCTTATGACATCAGTGGTAAAGCTTCCGTTAATTGTTATGATCAACCATCAATTCATTACCCATATGTACATATATTGGATTTTGTACCTTTAACATGCATAAACACAACTGCATGGATCTTAAAAAATCTAGCTCTGCTTGTCATGTATTTTTTGTTTTCTACTCATGAACCAGAATAAATGACAGAGAAATTTATACACAGTCCCAAAAATCAGACATACTGGCAATTCCTTACTTGGACAACAATGATAAATGCTCTCTACTTCATATGAGATCAGGAAAACACTTGCCTTTAAGCCATCCAATCTAAGGGTATTAATTATGTATTACATCTCATGAACCTTCTAAATTTAGATAGCCTTGCAGGGACTGATGTGATTTATTAATATACTGACAAATAATTAGCTGAGGAATGTATCATATATATTTCATCTGCAGCCTGAAACTTCAACCTCTGCCACTTGGGAACACGAAAAATCTAATGGTCTGTCTACCACTTCACCAGTTATTGAAGACTCACTTTTTTTTTGCCATTTTGTGTAGCTAAAATACAATGTGATACACTGATGTTGTTCTAAAGTGATGTTTCAGCACCCCTATACTGATGGTGTAGATAATGTCATATAAGAGTGAAGGGTGCTTCTGAATCAATGCAATTAAAGGCTGTTAATGAATGGAAGACTCTAATAAGCACCTGGTTATGGTTCTTGGCAACTAATGCACTTGAACCGATGCTGCAGCTGGTTGAATTGCTGTTATGGGAAAAAAAGAAGCTGTTTTCAGTAGTATAGCCTAAAACCTTGTGACTTTTTTAACTGTAACAGCTATTAAAAGGGTTGCAACTCAACTTCATTAGCAAATAGATTGTCTTGAGCAAAGCTTACGAGGGAAAGAAACTGGAGATAGGATTGCCAAAGTCATTTTTGTAGTCTAAAAGGAATTCTGGAGTAGAAATATTTAGCCAGTCTGCAAGTTTCTTATTAGAGGCATCAGCATCTACAAAACTTCATATGTACCATTACTGCATAAACAATTGATCTTTTAAATTCCTATGTTAGAAAAATATGAACAGCGCAACACTGATCACCACAAATCAGAAAATGTGGAGCTATCATTGCTTTTGTGACCTGCAGAAATGTGTGTTCCACTGTTATAATCATACCTTCCTTTATTTTTTTCTTACAATTCATATTTCTCGTAGATTGTTCTTTCTACAACCTGTTTTATCTGTACTTGTCTGACTCAGTCCTGTCCCATCTCTCTTACCACTCCAGCTGTCCTGTTCACTGTTTCAGCTGCTTCCATTAGAGAGGCAGATGCATCGAAAGCCATACTCAGTCTTTCATCACCAAATTATAGCATACTGGGTCCCTGCAGGGATGCAGATTCCTGATGTCTAAGAGCTCTAAGCACATGCAACACCCTCAGTATAGCTAGGACCTTCATCTTAGCTCTCTGCCAAGCTCTTGATAGTCCCTCCACAGCACATATGTATACTGAGGTTTTTCAAACTCAGCCTGACCTTGAAGTATTAGCTGCATCTCAGAGGTACATTTATTTTAGACTGTATATTTATAAAAACAGATCTCTTGGCAGGCTCGTGCATGTTCAGGAAAGAATGACAGCATAACACTGGAAAAAAGCCAAATGTCAAGGGACTAGTCTGAAGTGCTATTCTAAGTGGTTAGCAAAATGGCAGAGGGCAGGGGAAAGATTTTAACTGACAGTTATTCTCCTTTCATTGCTCAACCAGGAATCACACTCTTCAACCTAAAACTCCTTTAGTTCTAATGTTCTCAGTATTTGCTAGTCACCTTCCTCCACTGTCATTCTCCAAGCCACAAATTTCCTGTAGTTGACTGCAGCAGTTCTGAATCCAGATGCAACGTTTTGAAGTGCTGTTTCCCGTTTGTATTGAAACAAAATAATTAGCACTCTTTTGCAACAAGTGGCTGTAAAATAAAGCAAAATTTGTCTCTTCAGTCTATGGCAGCTGTTGTTGCCCAGCCAATATTGCTGTCAGTAAGTATTCAGACCTTCACAGAAGGATAGATGGGAAAAATCTGAAAGATAATTGGTTGTTTTCAAACCAGACTCACAAGGCTCCGATGAACTTCCTCATAGAAATTGTTGCAAAAACAAAAGTTCAAATACTCTAACCTCTGAAAATTGCATCCAGGCTGTGGTTAATGGTGATGAGTAACAGAAATTACTTCCTAAAGAAGAGCAAAAACTGTTTTAGCAGAAGTTCTGAAGATTTTAGCTGTAGAGAGACATCACCTTTGTGTAAAACAGATGGATATAAGTTTGGAATATGACAGTAATTTATCTTTTTTTTAAGAGTTCCTCAAACAAACAGATTCTAGGCTGATTAAAGTCGTCATTTTGCTGTTGATACAGTTTTCCTGTCCATTCGCTACCTCTTATGTTGAAAAAAAAACATAGATTGGTGTGGTAAACATATTCCACAGGAATGTGCAAATTGTGTGACGCTTTGAGGATGAGTAGTATTTGATAACTTACTAATGGAGAGATATTAATGAAAATGTATCTTATGATAAGGACAGTGGAAGTTAATTTTCGTTCACTATTTGCTATATAAAATGTATTAACCGCATTGCAGAATCTCCTACATAGCAGCATGGGCTACAACATTATGTATTTAGTGTTATGTGTACTAGTAGGGTCCTTGCTAGCCCAGAGAACCTGTCAGCACTTTATAACCTTTTCTTTTTTTAATGACTGTCCTAGAAACAAGCCCACGTATGCTACAAATAAGGTCATAGGTAGCAAGACATGTTCAATGAAATGGAAAATCCAGATTCACTGGGTCTGTTTTACTGACAGATTCTGCTGCTGAGCAGACACTAGTGTCAAACTCTGTGTATGTTGCAATGCGCACTTGAGAACCTTGGGAGACTCTGTGTGTGTCTGTGTGTGTGTGTGTGCACTTGCACATACCTGACAAAGCCTCCAAAACTTTGGCTCCCAGCTAAAAGTGAACTGTCACTGTTCTCTTCCTAGAAATGTTGCTTCTTGCTTTGTTTGGAGTGGCTCTCACTGCCTCAGAGAGACATAGGAGTTACACAAGGAGATTAAACCATCTCATACTTATCATAAACTATGGGGAAGCTTCCTCTCTCTCTCTTCAAAACAAATACCAACAAATTCCACTGTGAAGCGATACAACCTTCATTTTAATTAGGCAAGACTCTCTTAAAAACTGAGCTCAACTCTTATTTTGCAAAGTGTGTTCCCCAATTTTCTAAACAGAGAGATATTTCTGAAATTTTGGCACTGATGTGTCAGAGACATTGTCTTACTCTGCAAGGATGGTTTTTAAATGTAAGTCATTATTCTGCCTTTTTCTGTTCTACTTTGCATTAGATGTTAAAGCTACTAAAACCTTCTATCACATACGTTTATTGCCAAGTTACTGTATCAGCTGGAGATAATCACAAAATAACTTCCAATAAATTTCTGCAATCCTGATAGCAATGCATAATTTCTGACATAATGTGGGATTTTTGCAACTGCCTTCAGTTCAACGTTGTGCTCAACTCTTCAGCTGCAGATCAACACAGTCCATGTTGCCTACTCTAAACTATCATTGGAATTTGCGCTCTGCATTTGCTGTACAGCCAGTTTTTAACTACCAGTCTCAGGCTAGGCTATACACTACCATCAGTTGCCACTTCAAATATAATAACAAAAATTAAACAAGTGTTGCTAGAAATTACGACATTGTTATTGCCTGAGAATTTCAGGCTAAACTATGTTTAACTCAATTTACCCATAGAATCAGGAAAATTCAGAGAAATAATACAAAATCCCTTTCTTTTAAAGGCAGTAATGGCATTCCCTTTCTCTTCAGGTCAAGTTGGGAGGCTGCAGGAGAGGGAAGAGGCATGGACGTGTGGAAAGTCTTATGAGTCCTGGGAGGTGGTAGCAACTGTAGAAAATGTCTTTTGGAGACTTATTCCAATAGTTTGTAAGGGATGACTGCTTAATAATCTAGAAATAATCTTTGATGGATAATCCAGGAATACCTTATAGACCTCAGAAATCAATGAAGCAGAAAGGAGCCCATCATCTGCAAAAGGTGGGAAGGGGATGAAGCAGGCCACCAGTTTTATGTCACTACCTATCCAACAAGTTGCTAGATGAATATGAAGTCAGAAGTTCGTAAAGCAGGGAGTACCTTGTGTGAGGAAAGAACTGTGTTAGGCAGTACTCTGTGGTGTGCTGGAGGTGTGAGTTTGGATAGTGAACCTTTTTTTTTGACATTTTACCCTTTATAACTCCATGCTATTAAGAATTTATTTGATTGCTCAGGCTTGTACACATACATTTCCTGGGATGAGGCTGCTTTACTTTTAGTTCTTGAGCTGATAGTTCTACAGGTAAAACTTGTCAACTGGTGTCTTAATTTCCAATACTTCCATGTCTCAGGACTTTACAAATTTTATCTTGTTTTCTACTTTGTTTTTGTCATTCCCTCCTGTCCTATAATCCACTGGCTCTTTTCTGTTGCATGAAACTTAAGATGGCAGACTTTCTTTATCTTTCACCTACTTATTTCTCACTGTCTGTCCAGATATTAACCTCCCTTCTGATCAGAGCTCAACCTCAGCCCTATCAACAAAAAGATAATTGCGTTTAACTAGTAGCTTTTCTCTCTGCTGCCTTCCACAGGACTTTGCCAGAAGCACCCCCAAAGCTACTTCCTTTAAATTTCTTCTTGAATTTCCCTTTCCTGTAATGCACCCATGAATTTTACAACACTGCTCCCCATCGCACTAATTGCTGTCTCATTATTCCCATGCAGTCCCCTGGCAGTCTGTATCCATCTGCCGTATCCCATCTTACACTCGGCTTGTAAACTTCTTTGTAAAGTTCTAGATAGGCACGATCTTGTTCTGTGTTTTTACAGTGTTACTTACAATGGGATCGTAGCTTGTGACAGAAGCTGCAGGCAGGAGTATAATACAAATAAATAATAATTAGTGCTGGACAGGTTTTATACTCCTGCAAAGAAGGATGAAGTTGCACATGTAAAATAAAATGTGCCATGTTGATTAATAAGCAACACTTAGGTTAGCTAAAATTCTGATTAGAGTGAACATTACATGCAACTCTTTCAGAGGTCGTTTCTGAAGGGTGAATCTACATAGTGCATGACTGGTATTCCCATTTGAAAGAACAAAGTTGGACTCACCATTTTTGTAGTTTGTTATAATGAGTTCTTAAAAATGGAAGGGCTAAAGACCTGGTATTTAACTTTGTTGCTGCTATTTCTGTATGACATTATCTGCTTACTTCTCTTTCAAACTATGTTTCTCATTTTCTCCTGGGACTGACCCTGTTCAGTGGGCAGGACATGAATATCGACAGTTCTTTGGGGGTGATGTAGGATCTTGTTGAAGAATGGTTGCCCATAATAAAACTATTAACCACATGTAAGTGACTTAATAAGCCATTACCACATTTAGGTTACTGTTGTGTTAGTCACTTTGCCTTGAGAAAGGTGTGAAAACATGAGTTAAATATTATTGAGACCAAACAAAAATCTTAGATCCATTACTGTTTCCACAACAGTAATAAG
The DNA here is from genome assembly GCF_013368605.1 of Nyctibius grandis. Taxonomy (NCBI): domain Eukaryota; kingdom Metazoa; phylum Chordata; class Aves; order Nyctibiiformes; family Nyctibiidae; genus Nyctibius; species Nyctibius grandis. The sequence continues at coordinate 47,090,105 of NC_090660.1, forward strand.
TAATATATTTTGTGATGCTGAAAACTAATAATTAACAAAGAGAAACACAGATTGAGATCATAATTGTCCTTATTATGGATCTATAGTACTGAATATTGCCTATTTAAGCCAGCTGGTAGGAAGAAAAGAGAGAAGCTTTTACAAAAACAACAACATAAAAGAAATTTCAAATCCTGAAGTCTTGGCTGTTGTATTCAGGCTTACAGTAGAAACTATAATAATGGCAATCGATTTTGTTTTAAAACTTTGAAACATTTGGGTTTTTTTTATTTGTAATATTTTATTTCAAATAATTAGAAGATGTTTTGATTGTAATTTTTATTATAGTGGCAGTAAAATAAGTCTCATGTCCAACAGTTTTCATTGGAATTCTTGCCTTTCAGTTTCTTTTGATGATGTTAAACTTCAACTATTTGTCTGAAACTTTTCACACTTGCACCTTGTATTTGGCTGAAATTCTTGGAAATTTTTCATAAAATAATTCAACTGTGATTGAAAAATGAGATGGGAAAGGTATAAATTATATAACTAGTTTAAAGTATTTTCATGCTCCTATGACATCTGTATGTTTTTGTATAAGGGTAGTGCAAAAGACAACAGTGTGATACAGAAATAGCTTTAAACATTTTGGTAGGAGAGGCAAGGGAGTTTCAGAAGGATAATTATCTGCAAGGGGCTCATTTTTTCTCGGACTGGTTGTGAAACCACAAGTGTTAGGAAAAGACAGGATGAAGATAATCTGTTTGGCCTTTCAGTTATATTGCACAGGGAAAAGAGAAACAACTAAATTTGACTCCAAAGTCAGCTTTGCAGAAGGGACTCTAAAAACAATATCCATATTTCATAAAGCAAGAAGAGACAGTGCCTGCCTGCCTTTCTTCTCTTTTCTTACTGCCTTAGGTGGTTGATATGTAATTATAATCCTAATTGATGGTACATGGCCTCTCTCCTTTCATGGTACTATGAAAAAAAAGTTTAAAGGAAAGTGAAGGAGACGTTCTGTACCAACTTAACTGGTATATTTTTGTTTTACTTTTTAAAAAATTCCTTTTTAAGTTAAAGAAAGAACCACCATGACCTACTCTAACTTTTTGAAAGGCATAAGGCTTTTCTGAATTAATAACTTCTTTAAGGCTAGGACCTGAAACTTAACTACAAGGTATGTTTTTGAAAAATATTTATTCTTTATTTTAAAATTCTTAGCAATGGGGAATCCAATTTATCCATGATATTTTTCCACACTGTTAATAATTGGATCAATCTGAAAAATGGGAATGTTCATTTGGTTTTGTACTATAGATGAAAATTCAAATTTTTTTTTTTTTATTTATTTGTGGATCAGATCAATGTGGCAAATTTGAGCAAGTCTACCGAATGTTGTCTTTTCATAGCCATTTATTTTAGTTTGGATCCTTTAGGTAAGTAAACACAAATGACCAAAATAAAAGAGCAGAAGCTGGTTATTCAGACTTGCTGGTTATTCAGAGCTGAATGTGTGTAATCTGTACCATGATGATTTTCTGGTCTTTTGGCTTCCTAGCAATACGTCATGCAGGACCAAGTCAAGCATGTTACTGAAGTCTAATTGCATTACACTTAACCAAATTTTTAATTTCATCAGCTATTATCAAGTTAGCTAGACAGGTTTACTTTTTAATATTTTTTATGTCCTCATTTTGCTAAGCTTGGAAAAGGAGTCTGCCCCAGATACAGGCAGTCTCAATGGTATTCCTGCTGCAATTAGAAATTGCTTAAATCACCAGATATTGACCTTTCATATAACATTCCATAGTTAGAGCTTTAGGCATCTTATGTACACCTGGCATCTAATTTTAGCATTCAGAGGTACATGAGCAAATACGATGAGATCACACTGCTTTAAAAATCTAATCTACCATGTCATTAGATAAAAATTAGCTAGCTTGTCATCTGCTTCCACATCCATCCTTTGTAAGAAGAAGTTCTGTTTCAGACAATGGGACTATTTCATTAGGACTGTGTCTTCTGTGCATTAGAATTTCAGTACTGAAACTCACATACACTAGAAGATTCAGGATGATGCCCTTGAGATCTATTCCTGTGTATGAGCTATGAATAGAGGAAACAGCAAATAGCACAGCTGTTGAAAACTGAATCAGTTTTTTAAGCTCACCTATGATAAGCAAAAATTATTAAAAATATTTTTCAAACTCTGCTTCTCACATTCCATTGAGTATCTTTGAAACTGCAAACACTCTTTCAGACTTTCTCTGTCTGTTTTACCAGACAACTCTTTTGACTTGCAGACTATTTTGTTATATTTCAATTTCCCATATCAGTCACTTCTTTAATATTAAATTTTTTCTTAGGAATGTAAGTACTCAGGATAACATTTTTTGTTCTATCCTGTATTTCTTCCCATACAGAATGCAGTATAAGACATATCTGTGATGGGATAATAATATTCTATCTCCTTCCTTACAATTCCAGTATTTATCTTTACTTTTATTCCCATCTGTCTTGTTTTATTGGCTGTTGTCTAGAAGACCTCATAAATGGTCTTCTGCTATGTAATTTCTAACTTAAGTTACCATTTGGATTTACCCTTTTACCCTAGCTGGTACCATATTCTTGTTTTATAATAATGGCCTTCTGTCCTCCACTGCCTGCAGCCACTTGATGAGTAACTCCACACTGAATAAGAGGGCTGAGAAATTAGAGTCAGTGTAAACTGAGTGACATTGCTAAATAAGGTGAGAAGAGATTCATATTGCAGCAGCAGGAAACTCCTTTACCATTAAGAGATTTTCTAGAAAGAGGAGAAAAAGCTACAATGACTTACGTTGTTGATAGCGTTACACTGAAAATCTAGTTATGGGCAAAAATGGCACATAACTTAGGTGTGGAGCCAACAGAACATTTATTTGGGGACTTATTTTAATGGTAATGGTTCAGACTTTTCAAGGGGCTGTTCAATGCACATAGCCACCTCTTCTATGGTAATGTTTCTGAGGGTAACTAGTCCTGCTGTTCTGTGGAAACAGATGATTCCTCTAGACTGGTGCTATTATTGTCCCATATCCTGGAATATTTTGGAGAGGAAGATCTTCTAACTGCTTGTAGTTTGAATTTTAAAAGGTTATCTAAGATAAAATCTTATATTTCCAAAGTTGTGTTTTGATGTATATTTTTGAATTTATTTTAATCTTCATGAAGATGTGGTAATCATGTGATCCTTGGTGAATCTATATGTTTTACAGCTGAGTGAGAATGACATTTTAAGCACTGCCATTCTCTGGAATAATCCTTTTTAGTTCCATGTGTAAATTACACTCTAACTTTGCAAGCTGAAGAGCTATATATTCTAGTTAATAAATATATTCTTTGAAAGAGAGACATGATAGATACAGGAGAGATTCATTAGCAATGGAAGATTCCCAGGAAGATTACAAGTCAACTGTGGTCTATTTTTATTGATTAAAAGGCATGTCTGAGGTGTGGAGGGCCATAAAAGTTGTCATTAAAAAAATAGAGAGAGTTGTTTAACTTAGAATCTACTTTTTATTTTGTGAATACATTTATTCGTGCTTTACAATCTCAGCATTTCATTGGAAAACTTGGTGAGCAGAAGAAAACAATGAGGAGGAAATTAGCCTCATTGTCTCCCTTTGATTAACACAAAAGTCAGTAACAGCAGAAATGCAGTAGGAAAATAATAGTGATCCCTACTCTGAGCAATAAAATAGAAAAGGAAAAAAGCTGTTTGCAGTTTTTGTCTTTCTAGAATATTGCAACCTAATTGTCCACTGAGAATTATTTTTTGGGTTTGTGAATGTATTGTTCATAATTTTTAAAAGTCTAAGTACTTGTTTATCTGAACCTTGTCCTCACATGCTAAATGTATTTGACTAAACATATGTAAGAATTAAGAGACAGGAGGGCTAATTGTGTTAAAGGGTAGTAAATACCCTACTACTTGCAGCAGTTTTCAAGATGATTGATTCCCTATTATTTGTGTTCTTGCATCTTGGATCCAACTTCAAGAAGCTGCATCTCTTCAAGAAGGCAAATAATCCATGTACTTGCATTCATTCCAAAGCAACAACTTAATGACATTTTATCCCACTGGCTAGACTACGAAAAAAATGGAGACTATAAATGCTTATCTTTGTAAATAGCAGTAGAAACAAAAGGGAATATGACTTTGAAGTATTTTTCCCGAAGTTATGGAAAGCATTATATAAATCCTTTATACATTAAAAATCATCTATTTTATCATTTAATGTATTTTTCCGTGGAACGTTAGAAGAATAAATACAGGCTTCACATTAATGGAAAAATGTTTATAAAGATCACTTTCTGAGAATAATGAATACTCAGTGTAATGTTCTATATTGGCTGTTTCCATCTGTAGTGACACTGACCTCTATATCTCTAAAACTTTCAGCACACTGGAAATTTATTGACTGACTGTTTCTTCAAGGGGAGAATAAACCTCTTTTCTATTACACCTCTTATCTGCCCTGTTTGTATTTTTTTTGTTGAAGGGGAAAGCCATTTTTGGGATTAGCATTAATATACAGAAACACATTTTTCTTCTGATTTTGTCCTGTCCTCATCCTTATGATGGCAACTGGTATGAGGAGAATGCAAGGTTAGATCCCTTAGTTGTCTAATTTTCACAAGGGAGGTTTTCATAATGTCACCAGCTTCAATTTTTATCTTTTGGGCATGAGAAAATTCATTATTTTTCCTGACATTTTGAGGTAATGAAGTCTTGAACTGTGTGGTGTGTGCAATATCCTTTGGAAGGTAAGTTTTAGGATTGCTAAATTAATTTAATTTCATATTATACAGGGGGGAAGAAAACTATTCTTCAAACAACATCAGTCTTCATGCACTTTTTCTGAGGTCCCCCCAGGTACCATATAAATAGATTATTTTCCACTGAGCAGTGCTGGGCAGGGGCACATTCACAACTGTAGCCTGACTAATATGATTTTGCCATTACTAAAAACGGCCATAGACTTTGTATTGATCTGGGAGTGCAGGACCTCAGGACTTGTGTAGATCTGCCTTGGCCAGAGTTCATTTAGCATTTTTTAACAATAGCTTGGTGGTCAAGTTACCATAGCTTCATCTGGTTTAGATTAAGCTCTGTGAATCCAATGTATTTTAAAAGGTCTGACAAACTAGATTTTTCACTGTGTATCAAACAACAGCTAATTGGGGCTGGGGGAGCGAGTTGTGCAAGCTGTAGCTGGGAACCAACAAGAAGGAAGCAAACTGTGGTAAGTAAACAGGTAAAAATGACCCAAATGGTCACCAAGACTGAGGAGAAAAGGACCCAACCACCATCATCACCACGATCAAATTCTTCCTGGTTCAGGCCTCAGGACATTGACAACTCCTTTAACCCTTCCTTATTCTTCTTGAGGAGGAATGAAACTGCCAATCTCAGGATCCAGAAGAGTGTAACATTTGGGAAGAGAAATCTTTGTAAAGCTATTGAATGGTGTTATTAAAGAGGCTTTCCTTTATTAACTACATATTTTGGTTGATTGGATGGTTAAAACGTTAACTGGACTAACAATAAATTCTTATCTTCATATATATGGTATGTTCCCTTTTGTCTGTAACAAGATTTTGAGTTTAACATTCTCTGTCAACACACATGATTCTGGCAAAAATGTAGTCTGCTATGGCTTTTCTTGAGTGTCTTTTCTGACACATGCAGTCATGGAGAAGAACATCCAGGGGCTTTAACATGGGTTCTATAAGCACTAAAATAGTTACAAGAGGAAAGCAGAAAAGTAGATGCTTCTGTTGCTAATCTAAGAGAAATGTGGAGGATATTTTTATTGTTATTTCAAAATTCACATGAGTCAGAAACAGTGCAGAAGGGAAACTCCTTAGAAGGTTTGCAGAGGACTCGATTAGATTTCATTTGGAGTGTTCAAATCCTAGAATGATAGTGCTCTTTCTTTAAAAAGATACAGTCATTATCTCTTTCTGAGATATCTCTACTTGTATGTGAATTGTGCCTTCCCTTGAATAACATTGCTGACAGAATTTTGCTTTTGTTTTCTTGGTCTTTAAAAATCAAAAGGGCTTATACAGGTATGATTATAACACCATCAACAATTAGTCCAAATAACAGAAAAAAGCTATAGGTTGGCTGCAGAAAGAAAAGCCATCTTTTATAAAAATAATCAGTATAATCTTGCATAATGAAAAGATGTTACTTTATAGTTCAAATTTCTCAGTCTCTTCTTCAGTGCCTGCACAGCATAATATGTCCAAGGTTTTAGCAAGTAATTTAAAAGAATAATAGTAGAATTTGTTTAACTGCAGATTCCTGTACCATATTTAAATTTTAAGTCATTCATTGTGCACCTAAAATTCACATTGCTGGCAGAATGTGCAGATAAAGTAATCTCATTTATTGCTGATTGCTGTTTATTAGTGATAAGCCCTATTGGTGTTTGATGCAGGATTAATGTTAATTAAGGTTCAACTTGCATGTTTTCAATGTAGGAAATTAAAATGAGAAATTGTTTAAGTATTGGGCCCAATGCACAGTAAATTTACTTTTTGGAGAACTCTAGTGTAGTGGACCTTGGGACTGCTCCTGTTTCTACTGACAACAGAGGAAAGACTCCATCAGGCCTTTCTGAATGTAAATGATCAGGCCCCTCCATACTAGAACTCCCTAACTCAGCCACAAGGAAATTTATGTGACCTCATCTCAACTGTTTGCAATTACTTCAAATATTTCTCACTAAAGAAGATAAAGCTATATTTTACTGTGTGAAAACAGTTTGTATCAGTGCAAAAGATGCCTGCTATAATGATGTACAACTTCAGAAACACACATTTTTCCTCACTGTTGCCCTGCTTTATTGTCAATGTAATTAGAAGAGCTTTAGATCGATATTCCATTACAAATCTATGTGTTATTTTATTCCTTCATTGCAGATAATTTTAAAATTAATGTAGTTGTTGACTTTCTATCTCTCAACATTAACTGGTGCCATTATTTGTGTCCCCATTAAGTGTGGAAAGATGTTAGTTTATGTATTTCATTATTTTCATTTTAAGTTGCTGGTCGTGTCAAACTGACAAATTCACTAAACATTAATGAATATTATGGAACACTGTTGTGACATAGAAAATTATTTTTACAGTGTTGATACAGGAAAAAGTCCTTAACAGTCTTGTTCTAAGCAAAATCATGATGATGATAGCTGTGCAACTATAAAGCAATAGAGATGCATCTAATGGGAGACTGACATCCTAAACTGCAGGTTATGAGAATAGCTGCCATAGCCCGGTATTGAAATAAAATAACTTCTCTGTTGATTAAATGTACCTCTGTGGGGTAAAATATCTTCTTTTTCAAGTGGAGACACAAAGCTATAATCATTATTTCCCACTGGGACTTTGGGACTGCAAAACTGATGGGCAACAATCTTTTTCTGTTTTACCTCCCTTCAGCATAATCAGGGCTCCTTCCAATCACACCTTTCTTTGAATGCTTACTGGCTGTTGCTTGGAGAGGTGGTATGATGCCACAATATGTATTATTTTCAGCAACTACCAGCAAGGACGTGGTAAAAGACCTTCTTCTGAATGAGAAGCATCAGGAAAGTGTCCTCCAAGGCAAAATCAAGGTAACACTCTTTGAAAACCTTGTGGGAGATTATATAACTTTCATCACAGACATTGGTTTCTATTAACGTAGAATTATCAGCTTCAAATCATTAATATTTGAGGATGTGTTCGTTGTTTCCATTCATGATTAATCCCATTTGATGTAGAAAGCAGGTGAGCATGATTTTATAGGAGTAGTGCCTTTTAGTAGGTACAGAAGTAATAATAAGTAATGAAAATTATTAGAGGTGTAAAGAGATAGTGGTAAACTAAGAAGATCTAAAGGCTATCTATTATTAACATCTGTCATGATAAATTAAGAGTTCATTGAACAGATCTTCAGGTAACTACCTCAGCATTCCTTGTAGCATATGAATATGGTATTCAGTTCCTTAAGCATTAGGTTCTATTTTTAGCATTAATCTTATTAGAATGCTGTTACATGACACCCTCCTTTGCTTTCAACAAATTTTAATTAACAGTCTCTTGGGAAGTTGAGAATGTTTAGGAGTTGTGTGTTCATATTGGTAAGCATTCTGAAATTTCAGTATTACAAACCCAAGTATATTTAAAAAAAAAAAGGTTCTTATTGCTCACAGGATTTCATGGAGGGACTTTCAATCTCCTTACAATTGTACTGTTCTTGATATTTTGCTTAAAATTTACTGTCTCTGCCAAAGAGCTTTATTTCTGCTTCTAACTCAGGCTAATTATGCTTGGATCAAGACAAGAGTTCAGCACGTTTTAACTGCTAAATTTCCAGAACCCCTTTTTTCCAACTTTTGAGGAGACTAATGTTCATCAAGTGCTGATGCTATACCTATTTTTGGCATGGTTGGAAGGCCCCGTGCATCTTTAGGAGAAAGGTTTTGTGTTTTAGACCTGTCAAAAGGAGTTGGCTAAGGAGACATCCTAAATACTTTTTTTTTTCCTGAAGATGAAATAATATTTGCTTTAAAAAAAATTTTCCGTGTATAGAAAGAGGTCATACTTAATCTTTTCAGTATATTTGGTTATTTCTTTGCGTACAAGAGAGAGAAATATTATGTGGACTCATGTATCTTTCGAGGGTTTCCCAGTCAGCCATTCCAGCATCAGTATGGGTAGAAAATATTCCCCTTAAGAATGTTTTACTTGTTTAATTTCTCCTAGCCTGTGAATCAAATAATTATTTTCCTGATTAAACACATGGCTCATCCCGATTCAGTAAGTACATACTGGCAATACCAGACAGGAGGCTTATTTAAACACATTCTGACTGGAGGATCCAAGTTGTGTTGATGAGGAGCCAAGTTCAAGAAGCTCACTGAAGCATCCCAGATATGCAGGGAGGATGCCAAACCTGGGGTGCAGAAGAACATGCAGGATGATATTTTTTTTTTATTGGCTAAGTCTACCACTCTCTGACTAATGGTCTTTTTTGACCCATGAAGTAGGAAGAGCTTGGATAGTGAGTGGTAAAGTAGCTTAGTAAAGTATGAATTTTTTCTGGTTTTCCAGAATGACATCCTAATTGATTCAGTACTTTAAACATTATTTCTGACTTTGTTCTGCTGCTTCATGCTTCACCGTTGCCAATGTGAAAAATTAAGATTTAGAATAAGGACAGTAACTTAGCTGAGGGCCGGGGTCCTTATTCAGCTCACCAAATTATGGCTAAATTAATACTTTTCAAATGTCAGTTTGCTTACTCAGTTAACTTGTGAGCATAAACCTTGCATCAATGCATCCATTTCTCCCCCTCTCCTAAGTGAATTGTCCCTTTTTAATACAATTAGTCTTGCTCACTGATTCAACAGTTCACAAGGTTAATGTATTAATATTTTTTGTGGAAAGATGCCAATCACTCCTAAACTTTGCCTGAAGAACCACTCGAAGTGAAAGCATGCTTAAGAAATTTGAATGTTAGAAGTACATTTTTAATGGATATAAATCCATGCATTGTCTTCTATGCTGCTGGGCCTACTTAACTGAGTGATAGTTTAGTTTACTAACCTGTACCACAAGGAAAGAAATGCTTCTGTAGTGCAACAGTTCTGTTTCTTGGATCACTTCCATATGTAATTTTTATCTCTATGCCAGTAATTGCAAAGTCTGAGACAATTCAGCTTCTGTTTCATTTTCAGATGCAGGACATTTTATTCACTGTTATTTCTTTTATTACAACTAGTGGATTTAACACTGGCTTTGAATGTTTGGTACAGATAAGTGTCACTGTCCTGTTCGTCCATTATAGAAGAAAGTGTTCCTACTTACGAGGTTGAAAAAGGGGGGAAAAGAAGTAAGAAATCATATTAGTCTTTTTTTTTTTTCCTAACATCTGCCTGTCCCAGACAAGGCCTCCAACCTCCTGCAGGTCCAACTCATTAATGGATGTGTCATTCAAATATCTTTTTTTGCAAGTAGCAAGAATTGTTTTCAGTGCACGTGTATCCTTGCAGCTGTCTATGTCCTCTCCATGGCTATTCTCAGTGATGCAGTTACTGCTGCTCATGCTGCTGCTGCAGAGGCCAGGTAAGGAGAGGTTAGGAAAGCAATGTGTTCCTCTCAGAAAGTTGAAAGGGGTCCGAATGTTCCAGGCTGAGTTTATGTAGGTATTACCATCTTTTCAATTTTGAATTGTTGGACAACAAATAACCTTTATTCTCCCAAACTGGAAGAGGACAAGCCTCTACTTTTGCAGTTTTAACTCAGTGTTTTCCTTCCTTTACTCTTTTTTCTGTGGCTAATACAGGAGAATAAAAATGGAGAGAGCAAAAACCAAAATCCAAACAGTTTGAGTGGGTCAGTGTGCAGGAAAGAGCCTGATGGTCAGCACTGCGTGGTACATGCCATTTGTTACTGGTGAAAGAGCAAAAGAGTACAGAAGCACTGAGGTTTGGTGCAGGGCATTTACCATACATATTCCCATGGGTCTTCAGTCAAGTGATGTTTTAGAGTCCTTGCCATGCTCTACTGTCTCAACTAGAAGGTTAAAAACCAGAAATTGTACAAAGCTCAGGGACTTTAAGATGGCTTTGTACTTTGTCATGGCTCCATGACAGCTCCATAAATGGGCTGTGGTCATGATTATGCTCATAAAGGTCCTTGTTTTAGAAGGAAAATTTTGCAGAATTAGTTAATTTCCTTCACTTAAATGTAAAGGTACTGATGTGACATTTCTTTACTAGTTGCCTCATTTGAAACTCTCCTTCACTAAAAAACCCTCCCCCAAACCCCAAAATAAGCAAACAAAAACCTTGAGCTTTTGTGTGATCTGTAGTGCATCCAGGTCAGCTTGAGAGCCGTGTTTTCAATAGATGTAGTATATTTTGTAGAACTGGTTTTCTAAAAATTTAATTCCATTCAAATATATTAATTCTGGAAAGATTATCAATGTAATCATTTACATAAATAACTGAAAAGCCTTCGATGTTCTATTTGTTTTTTTTAAATAATATAGATGATACTTCAATTTTGCCTGGTGTCTGCATAAACATAAAATAAAATAAGTGTGCAATTGCGTTATTTTTGATTTTTTCTAGCTTGGTACATTAGGAGAATTTGTTTCCATAAGAACAGATTGCTGAGGAAATCATTCAGCTTATGTCTTACCGGACTGATCAATGAACTCTGGATTTTTTTGCAGGTAAAATGTCCTGAATTGACTGTACAGAGGGATTACATTAAACCAGGTAAGTTTAGAGATACACTGAGAAGACTTGTTTCCTTTCATTGTTGATGAGAATTGCCTTAAGACTTAACGAACATTCTGATAAGAAGTCACAGTACAGGGAAGACCTGGTAGTCTAATTTCTGAGGAATGCAGGTCCCCTATTTTTGTCTGCCTAAACTCAGTATATGTTGGAGATGCAATATTGTTATGTTTACGTTAAACTACACTACTTCTAAGTAGGTGGCTGAAGCTTAACATAATTATTCAAAAGTCTAAGTGGACCTCCAGTTTTAGAAAAAATTGCCAGCATGTTAGGCATGGGAAAAACTGAATGTGAACTTTTTTTCTTAATGAATATTTTTTTCCTATTGCACCTGACTTTTTCCTGCTCGTGAACATGTGATATTTTGCCTTGTGAATCAGCAGGAAAATGTTTTAAGCTACAAGAGGTGTTGACAACTTCACCTCCAAAGCCTTTTTTCTTTAGGATCTTTTCCTGGTAGCCCTGTCTTCTGATGATGTAAAACTATCCTGAGAGTGCCCAAGCAAAGTCAACTGTCATAAAAGGTACACTGGACAGCAAGTCCTTCAGCTTTGGGTTTTTACTGTTATAAGGATATACTCTGTGTAGTTGCTGTGCAGTTTTCTGTATGGAGTTTGCTAGATCTGTTTCCTTCAGTAGCAGTTTCCTTTAGAATTGAAGAACAAGTACATATTTTTATCAGACTCTCTATTATCAGAGCATAAGCTAGAAGAGAAAATTACAGATTAATGACTTGTGCAGACTTTTACAAAAATGTATGTTTGAAAAGAAAAAGGAATAATGTATGTGATTATAACGTGACCTGTAGAACCCTGAGCACGTCAAAGATCTACATGCATTTTGTAACTTTCCAATTTCTTTTGTAAAAAACATATATAATATATATATAAAATATGCTTATAATTTCAGGCATTGTAATGACAGCAATTTAAAGATCAGCAAAAATTCGTAGCATGTTAACATAACATTGACAAGTAATTATTCTCTTAAATGTATATTAATCATCAGTAATTATTAGTACAATGTGGATTATTTGAAGCCTGTATTGTTGTTGATTATACACACTAGTTTTTATCTAGTTTTAATGGCCCTCATGACGTTTGATTCTTGGAAGTAATTGATTGTGATAATTACCAAAATCATCATAAAATCCTAGTAAATAGGGAACAGATTGAGAACAAATACACTACAAGTGTGTCTACATTGCAGAATCCTCCCTTCTTGCACAGCACATTTTCTGCTTTAAGAATGGTTCGATTCATTTAGTAAGAAGTACACCACCAGTTGCTCTTGTTGTCTAAGATAGAAGTCATTCATATGATGGGCCAACAAATGTATGTTACTGGGCTGAATATAGTTTACAGATCCTCTCTCTAAGGGGAGATCTGCTGTTACACATACACCAGCACTATGAAGACATGTGACTTTAAATGAAAAATGAGATGTTTGAATGTCTTCTAATAGCTTGTAGGAATAAAAAAAGGGTAGAACTGTGTATATGATCAAAAAATATGGATTTTCTCTCTAAATTCTAAAACTTTTGTGACAAGCAATGTCATATAAAAGTTCTGGCCTTTATCTCTTAAGGTTTTTTTTATGTGAAAATTCAACTAAATCTGTTGACATATGGAAATAAATAAAACATTGCATTACAACTCATTACATTGCTAGTTTTGCTTACCAATAGTTTTTTTATTTATCTTCAATACACCTGACTTATTATTTTCGTAATCCTATTGTATCTAAATTTTAAGTAAAGGTGATTAGAGACAGCCTAGGTGGCTTCACTATGGGCAAATTGTGCCTGACTAGTTTAGTGGCCTTCTACAATGGAATGACCTCATCACTGGACAAGGGAAGAGCTACTGATATAATCTACCTGGACTTCTGTAAGGTCTTTGATGCAGTTTTCCCACAACATTCTTGTTGCTAAAATTGGAGAGATATGGGTTTGATGGATGGACTGTCCTGCACCTGGGAAGGAATAACCACATGCACCTGCATATGCTGGTGGCTGCGCAGCTGGTAAGCAGCTTTGCAGAATAGGAGCTGGGGGTCCTGGTGGACACCAAGTTGAACATCAGTCAATGATGTGCCCTTGCCACAAAGAAGACTAGCAGTATGTGTTGGTCTTGGCTGGGATAGAGTTAATTTTCTTCATAGCAGCTAATATGGGGCTATGTTTTGGATTTGTGATGAAAACAGTGTTGATAACACAGGGGTGTTTTTGTTATTGTTGAGCAGTGCTTACACAGAGTCAAGGCCTTTTCTGCTTCTCTCACCACCCCACCAGTGAGTGGGCTGGGGGTGCACAAGAAGCTGGGAGGGGACATAGGTGAGACAGCTGACCCCAACTGACCAAAGGGATATTCCACACCATATGCCGTAATGTTCAGTATATAAAGCTGGGGGCAGAAGAATGAAGGGGAGAATAGTTGTAGTGATGGCATTTGTCTTACCAAGTAACCATTATGTGTGATGGATCCCTGCTTTTCTGGAGATGGCTGAACACCTGCCTGCTGATGGGAAGTAGTGAATGAATTCCTTGTTTTGTTTTGCTTGTATGTGCAGCTTTTGCTTTACCTCTTAAAATGTCTTTATCTCACCCCACGAGTTTTCTCACTTTACCCTTCCAATTCTCTCCCCCATCCCACCAGGGGCGAGTGAGCGAGTGGCTGTGTGGGGCTTAGTCACCACCTGGGGTTAAACCACAACATAGTATCCTGGGCTGCATTAGGAGGTGTGTTGCCAACAGGTTTTGAAAGTAAGTGCTGCTGTCTGATTCTGTTCTTTCTGGGGTGTCATGTTGCCATAAAACTTGTTTTTCAAGGCCCAGGATAGTCTTTTGAGCTGAGGCTCCAGATGAAGTCATGTTCCCTGGCTGCAGTATAAAGCACATTTCTCATTTCTTGCCCTGTCCGAACTGGCTCAAGGGCTATCGCATGAACTATCTGTGATCATTTCAAAGGCTTGTCACTGCTCAGGGCCATTGTAGAAGCAGTTCTTTCAGGTCACCTGATAGAGAGGGCTCACAATGTGACTGTAATCCAGAATATGCATTCTCAAGAAACCCAAAACACATAAGAAAGCTTGTGTTTCCTTTTTGTTAGCTGGTGGAGGCATGGCTGTTATTTTACTGAACACATCCATTGAAATATGATGATGCCCATCTTGCCATTTTATCCTAAAAATTTGATCTCCCCCACAAGTCCTTTGACCTTGCTTTGTTTTATAGCAAAGCAAGTTTTCATAAGGATCTGGTTTATTCTTTCCTCTTTCTCAGACAGTTCCTCTGCTGTGTTGCCCCACATAATGATGTCAGTACAACATAGTCCTGGGCAACAAGTTCTAGGTGACCCTGCTGGAGCAGGGGGGTTGGACCAGGTGACCTCCAGAGATCCCTCCCTTCCTCAACCCTTCTGTGAAGCTGTTATTTGGTGATTCTGTGGTTCTGTAGTTATAGAAGCAATGCTATGTCATTCTAGTCTCTAGTGTTTTGATGCAGCATTGACTTGTTTTACCAGCAGGGCATCCATAGCACATCTTGTAGATTTAGAGCTGGTCACCTCTTGCACTGTCCTTGAAAAGACAGCAGAAGGTACCATTCCTGCCAGTGGTGTGACTGTACTTCGGGTGCTGCAAGGATGTGTATGTGAGTAAACTACATGCCTCAGTGCCAAACTAGTTGTGTTTAATGTGTTGAATTTGAACCCTTCCAAGGTGAGTTTCATTTGTGTATTGTGTATCAGTAGGCAATTTTTCTAGCTTGAGCATGTGTTTTCTTGTTTTTTCTAGATGGGAGTTTTATCCACTTTAACTGTAAACATTTCCAGGTCAAAAGTTTTTACCATGACTTTTTATTGATTTTGTGACTCAGAGCTAATTTTTCCTGGTACCAAGGCATTTGAAGATGCCATAAAAGGTCATTACAATTTTCTGAAGTGCCTGCGTGTTTGTCCATAATTAATTTATTGTTATGGGTTCCTTCCTCATTTAAGTATAATGCCAGGCCCTGAACAAACTCCTCCACTCCAATAAAGGAGCAGCCAAAGACTGTCAAAATGGTGATGCCTGTAGAGCATGGCATAAGGATGGGTGGAGCACCTGGCTGACCCTTACAAGTTAAAGCACACAGATAGGCTTTAAATCCCAGAGCATGTGGAAGTAGTAGAAATCCTCAGAAGCCCCCAAAGGATTCCTGAGGATATACCTTCCCAAGTCTGCTATTTCAAAGGACTTTTTCCCTAAACCATGCACAGAGTGATGCTTGGGAGTATTACCTGGTGACTGTATTGCCATTCTTGACATGATATGTCAACAATGATGGGAAATGGGGGCTTCTTCTAATTAAAATGTTTGAATCCATGAATCCAGTTATTTTTGAAAATAATTCCTTTAAAAGGTTTCCACATGCTATAAAACCCATAAGAAATAAACAATCATAATCCAAAGAAACCACTTTCTAGATTCAGATCACAAGTGTTTTAAGGACTGCTGAGTGTGATGACCCATAGCTTGACATAGTCAAACTTTATAAACTTTACCCAGTTAAAAGTCTACTGTGAAAGAAAATAACTTGAAATGCCATTTTGCTCTTGTTTTAATTTACTTTATTAATATTCTCATATACGATCCACCGTTGTCCGAGCATTATTTTCCATCACCAGCTCTCTCATCACCCCTGCAGTAGTCCTGTTCCTAAGATTAAGACTATAAATTTCCTATGCTGGTTCTTTAAGGACAGAACCATGTTAGATCTTATTTTTCACCATGACCAGTTGTACGATCATACCTTAGTAATAAAGAAGTTATTTATTCTCCAGTTCCTGCTTACAGGATTAATTATTGAGAAGTGTTTGTGAAAAGCTGTAAGAACAATTGTAGTATAAAGAGCCTTAGCATTATTATGTAAGTTTAAACAGTGGTATACATGGAAAAATTAATCTGAAGTATAATAGCTGGACATGACTGATGTGCAGTTGGAAATACAAGGAAAGTAAGCCGTGCTAGCTGAGTATAAAAGAGAGATAAAGGCTCTTTCCACCTTTCTGCTGAATATGTGACCTCTACATCACTATTAAAAGTTGAACACCCTGTCATCGATCTATCTAGTTTGTAACTGAGGGCTTGGAAATACAGCTACTACAATAATTGGGTCCAGAACATGCAAGTAATTAGAATTGCATGATAGAGGGATGACAGATCTAGTCACTATGCAATACAGTCTGGCATCCACCTGTATGAGTAGTCATAGCTGCAGCCTACCAGCAGAAGCTACTGGAAGGCTAGAGCTCACTCTTTCCATTAAACTAACAATAGTTGTTTAACTTTGAAGTAATATAGCAATAACAAAAAAAGCAGCGATGAACCTAGAGCTAGCTTATACTTTGTAACTGGGTGAACCGGGATCCCAGAAATGTGGGAGAAAGAGACATGGGGCAGTTGGAAGCAGGAAGATTGGACCCTTGCTGAAGATCCTGTGGAAGACTAACTCCCTGAAAGGGACAGGTAATAGGAAACAATCAGGTATCATTAGCCTCAATGAGACAGCATAAAAATGCAATAAAGAGGAAATATTTGCTATGTCTATATTAACAAGGGTTTGGTTTGAAAAGAGTGGACCTAGGAAGTGAAATATGTAGTGGACGTCATGTCCACTTAATGGTTTTATGTGGAAAAACATTCACTCTGGGTTTCTGATTGCAATCTCCTTCTTTTTCATTTGTGTTTCCCTACGGTGCACCAAAGTGGTTTCAGCACTAAAATTTTAATCTGCCTCCACTTCTCATTGGAAAATTTAAATTAAATAAATCATTTAAAACTTTTAGTAGTTGTTATTGCACTATCACAGTCTACTTATGCATTTCAACTTGTCAAAGAATGATGGGCTGTTATGGGTGTTTTAATGAAAGACTATATTAAAAATATCAGAGTAATGTAAAACATATTGCAAATGAATTCAAAATTAAAGGCACTTCATGTCCTCTATTGGATTCCTACAGTTTTGCTTGTGTTCAGACTAATGGCTGATAGTATGTGATGGGAATACAGAAATCAAGCTGGTATATCAAGCATGTTCAAACACTAGAGATTTGCTATTTATTTAATTTTTTCACTGGATTACAACATTGATTTTCATATACATACATATATACATATACATATGTATGTGTGTTAATATTTATGAAACATATGGATATAGATTTAACACATTGCATATAAATATATGCATAATCATATTCACATTTTATCTAGATAAATGCAATGCAAGGAGATCAGTCTACCTAAGGAGGAGCCGACCTTGAATTGTAGATTGGACACAGACATTGCAGGACATTTCAAATAAACATCTTAGGCCACATTTTTTGGTACAGCTGGGAAGATTTGCAAGGGACAGATACCATGGACTGCATTTAAAACCAGCTTAAATAAGACTCCCTGTTGCATCCTGGACCCTGGATTGACGTGCAATTGTTGATGTGATTTTATGCTCCAAAATACTTTAGATGGCAAAAAAATTTTATTGTATGTGAAATGAAGACCAAGTAACTGAAATATCCAACTATTCAGAATAGTTCTTGAGTAAAAATAACTTCAAAATCTGGCTTCATATTTAGATAAATTAAGATTAGGTTCCTGTACCTTCTCTTCTGAGGTTTATGCCAGTATTCCACAGTTAGAGAAGGTAAATTAGTAATGACATAAACTATCCCTTAAGTAAAACTGTGTGTGATTAGACAGAATTTTCTACAGGAAATGCAGTTATATGAATGAAATATCCCCAAGATCCCCAGAGGTGGATTGTGGGAATTAAGTGTATAGTAAACTAATAAAACAATTTCTCCTTTATCAAGCTAAAAGAAGTTGATAGTGACTCACTTGTTCTATGACTGTGTCCAGGATGGCATTTTTTAATTATTTCCATTCCTAACAAACACAACTATGAACACTTTCAGAAAAAAAAAGAGCTAGGAAAGATTGCTCTTTTCAAAAATATTTTAGACTCCTTTAAGCTGACATATATGACAAGTAAAACAGAATACTACCTCTGTATGGATTTATCATCATGTTTATATATGACTAGACATTGTAGTAATGTTTATAATCTGGTGGCTGGAGGGCCAAATTTTGCCTTCGTTTTATTTTTGCATTCCTACTGAAGGTATTCTGGGGCATGTATAGGCTTGGAAAAGAGAAGGGGGAGACAAGTCAGAGATGCAGGTCCAGAAGGTTTTTTTAAAAAAAACAGATAAATCTCCCTATTTGAGGGTGCAGATTTATTTGAAGAACTCTGAACACAAGAAAACCTGGATTAAAATGCTTGTCTATATGAATTCTGAGGAGTTTTACAGCCAGTTAACTCTAACACATGAAGCAATATCTTATCCAATAATGTAGATGTGGTGGGTTGACTTTGGCCAGCTGTCAGTCACCCAGTCAGCCGCTCTCTCACTCCCCCTCTTCACCAAGAGAGGGAGAGAAAATTAGATTAAAAAGCTAATGGGTCGAGGTAAGGACAGGGAGATCACTCACCAGTTGCCATCACTGGCAAAACAAACTCAACTTGGGAAAGATTAATTTAATTTATTGCCAATTAAGAACAGAGTAGGATGGTGAGAAACAAAGCCAAAACTAAAACCACCTTCCCCCCACCCTACCTTCTTCCCAGCCTCAACATCCCTTGACAGGACAAGGGGCAATGGGTGCAAGCTGGAACACAGGAGGTTCCACTTAAATATGAGGAAAAACTTCTTTACGGTGAGGGTGACTGAACACTGGAACAGGCTGCCCAGAGAGGTTGTGGAGTCTCCTTCTCTGGAGACATTCAAAACCCGCCTGGACGCATTCCTGTGTGATATGGTCTAGGCAATCCTGCCCCGGCAGGGGGATTGGACTAGATGATCTTTCGAGGTCCCTTCCAATCCCTAACATTCTGTGATTCTGTGATTCTGTGTGATTCCTGACTCTTTTATCTCCTCCCTCCCCAGCAGTGCAGGGGGTTGGGGAATGGGGGTAGCAGTCAGTTCATAACAGTTTGTCTCTGCTGCTCCTTCCTCCTTACCCTGTTCCCCTGTTATAGGGTAGGGTAGAGTCCCTCCTAATGCGCTGCAGTCCTTCACGAACTGCTCCAACCAGGGTCTTCTCCATGGGCTGAAGGGGAATCTCTGCTCCAGCACCTGGAGCATGTCCTCCCCCTCCTTCTTTGGCCTGGGTGTCTGCAGGACTGTGTCTCTCTTGTGTTCTGTCACTCCTCTCTCTCACAGCTGCTGTGCAGCATTTTTAACCCTTTCTTCAACACTCTTCCCCACAGGCACCACCACAGGCACCACCATCTTGGCTGATGGTCTTAGCTTTGGCCAGCAGTGTGTCCATTGAAGCCAGCTGGAACGGATTGGAACTGGCTCTGTACAGCATGGGGCAGCCCCTAGTCTCTTTTTACTGCAGCCCCTGCCAGTACCAAAAACTTACCACCTACACCCAGTACAATAAGTGTGGCCAATGTAGCCTAGATATCGGTTCTTCAAATATCTATACATGCTATATCAGTAACATGGTTGGAAAAACATTTGCTTTCTCTTTCTGTGATTTTTTTAAATTAAGTTGCCTTCTCAGTTTTTTGGTTTTTAAAACTTATTAAAATGAAACTAAGAAGATCAAAATACACCAATACTGAAACTCAGCAGCATAAAATTGCAAAAAAAACCTCAACATGCAATTAAAAAAAAAATTCGGACATTTTAATAGATCTATCAATTTTAGTATAGTTTACTTTGCCTTGAAAATTGCTGATGTACTAACTAGAAGTTCATTAGTAGATATTTAATATATATTTAATATATATAAAATATATATAAAATATAAATATATATTTAATATATATTATTATATTAATCTTTAAAATATATTTAGACAAAGTGAAAATTGCTCTGTTAATGTATCTTTGTAGGCACTGTCTGCAGCCTGGTATAGTGATGAGAGTAACACAGTCCCCACCTCCCATTGCCTGCTACATGCCACTGACTGAAGTCACTGGAAAGAAAGAGAAGGAGAGCAATACCACATAGTTTAGATGTCTCTTTCTGTTGACTGTGAACAGCCCTTAGGTATCTCCAGAGCATATCTGAAGCATCTCTGGAGTTAAACATCTGCCTTTTGAAAACTTAAAGTTTAAAAAAAAAGATATCAGCAGTCTTCATCTAACGAAGATCCCATGGGGCATTCTGCCTACTGTTAATGGGTACGTAATGGAGTGGAATCTCTGTAATACAACCTAATAATCAATAGCCTCATGTTTCCTAGAGCATTCCCTCCTGGAAGCGTATGACCTGAGTTGGGGCAGCTGCTGCTTTATCACTTGAAGTTAGGCTGATGAATTCCTGGAGTGCATGGGCCATAGGATGTGGGGGAGCGGAAGACATGAGGGCCTCCACCTGGTACCTAATGGAGGCAGTCAAGGCACAGGAATGAAAGTGGGCTTCCAGAGCTAGTTATCTGAAACATGCATTCCCTTACCTGCAGTGGTATCTGGCTAAGACAGAAGCTGTGTCAATACACTCTCAGGGGTGTTCTCTTCAGGAACATGAGAACTTACAGAGCTATAAAAGATTTAATACAGACAGAAATATTGTTATTGCTTCCTACGGGAGTAAGTGTATGCATTTTGTTATTTGTTTTTTTTTCCTCGTAACAAGTACTGTAAATGAGAAATAAATACTGAAGGGCTACATAGCACTACATCTCTCACAGAAAGGAAAGTGATTTTAAAAATAGCTCTGTCCTTTGGACAAGAAAGTGAAGAAACACTCAGAATAACAAGGCACTTTGACTGTTCAACAGTTCGGTAAAAAAGGAATCTATCAAGAGTTTGCCCTTAACAATTTGGCTGCACTCTTTTGTAGTAAAAGATAAAAATATCAGTTGTGTTCCACTAAATTTAAGGGAAAATGTCACTTCACTGTCATTTTTATACACAAATACACTAGGAAAGGTTATAGATTTTTATATTAAATATAGTAGGCAGTAAGAAGATATTTATTAAAAGTCTAAGTTTGGGAATCTGAAGATTTCACCAACTGAAGTTCAAATATATTTTCAGTTACTCACTAATGTCTTTTATTTTGTTTAGTTCCTCCTTTGGAAGAAGATTTCACTGATTAGGATTTAATATCAATTTAATAATGTGCTTAGCACATGTTAAATACGTATACTGAGACAATTGACAGAATGAAATTTTGTTGTACAGCACTAGAATTTGTAGGAAAACAAAACAAAAAAGATAAAGAATAAGAAAATGTCTTGTGTAGAAGGAACATGGAAGGAAGAAAGAAAAGTATGTCCTTGACAACAGTTTATACACACAGAAAACCTTTTTTGCCTTTCTTGTTACTTTGTGCTATTGTCCATTGGAGTTGGAAAACAGATAACTATTTTTTTTGCAAAGTTATCAAAACTACTGTTAATATACACTGGACAATCTTAATGAAAGTTACAGCAAACTGAAAAAATTCTTAAAGATTAACAAGATTCAGTTCAACAAGAACAAAGGCAAAGTACTATGCCTAAATATAATAAATTACAAAATAGCCAAAAGTTTTGTGCGAGGCAAATGAACAAGTTCTTCTCATATGCATAATTCTCACTGTTCAGCACTGAACACCAGTTATGTTTATTCAAAACTGGATTTATATTCATTGATTTATTTACTGCTACACCAAAACAGAGATGGGAAGCTGCTGCAGCTCGTTATTGAAACAGCACTGAAAAACAAAACTGTTGCCTAAGCCTTCACGTGTTTATCAAATCCAGACATAAGAAAGCCCAAGAAAGAAGCAGTAATAGTTAAGAGTAATGGTGGGGAAAATTTAAGTTACTTGATATTTATTTTTTATGCATCATTTGGCCCTCTGAAGACCTCATAACTTAGATAATATCTTGTGATCTCATTGTTTTATCCTGTTCTAATAGTGATTGAACAGGAAGCTATTTCCAACTCTAAGGCAAAATTTCAGTTGTGAATAAAAATGTTTTCAAACACAGAAGCAATTTGGAAAGAGGCTGCAACCTAACAGCCTTAAAGGAAAAGATAAAATAATGTGGTTTTTACATTTTCTGGATCGAAAAACTTTCATTTAGAATGCTCAGTTTGTTAGTGAGGAATACCTGGAGAGAGATTGATGAAAGAAAAGACAGTGGGAAGAAAAAAAAAAAGAAAGTATAAAATCTCCTACCTGAACATGAAGCCATAGAAAGACCTGTAATGTGCACAATTCATATGATGATTACAGCCTGAAAGCATGTGTAAGGACTGAAAGAAACCATTTAGATTCAGTGCAGCTGAATTTGGGGTAGTGAGTTGAGATCTTGTGTCTCTTAGAAAGTATCATTATCCTGAAAGCACTACTTAAAGATCTACAGGTGTTTTTCCTCTCAGAAACTCTATGAAATGTATCAAAGGAAATCTTTCTTTTAAACATCACCATCACCTACCAAGAAGGCACAGAACAATTTTGCTGAGTGTTGGCCTAGTAAGCCCTGGATTTATGGACATGATTAAAGTGTGGTCTAGTGAAACATTATGTCACAAATATTAGACTTTATTTTGGTTTTTTTTCTGATCTAAGCATCAGCCTGATGCCTGCTACTGTCCAGTGCCCTTCAGCCAGCACTCTTCATGCAGATTTCTGAGCTGTGTCTATTTCATGAGGTCACTGAGGGGCGTGGTAAAATTTTGGAATGACTTTGAGATACTTGTTCCTGTACAAAGAAAAAACAATAGTTTGTGTGAAAAAAAACCTACAATATTTTAACAGTTCCTTTTGGGTTGAGAAACCACATTTCTTGAGAGGTTTTGACTAGGTCTGGCAACCTGTTACTGCATATATTGCAGCAGGTCATTGCCAACCATGGATGAAAACTCTATAGTGTAAACAGAAATTTTTAATTTCATGCATCATTTGTAACTTGTTACACTGATTTCACAAACTCAGAAGGCTGTTAATAAAAGCTAATGAGAGGGACTAAGTGCCTCCCTTTATACTGCTTCAAAATTTTCTGGTATTGGATTATAATTACTAACTTCTATGTTTTTCTGAGAGCAAAGAATTTGACTTTTAATTTATAAGAAGAAAGAATAATTCTTAACTCTCCTTGTTCAAAGCTGTAGAATATTTAGGGTGCATTAGATGGATCCCTGTTTGTTTATGACCTAATTTTCCTCCTGCACCGGCTAGTTCATCTTTTATTTAGTAGTTTAGAAATGTGCTAATATTTCATTAGATGCTTTCTTTCCCATGTTCACAATTTCTGTGTTTGCATTTACAGATATGTCTGTGCTCTCTGATTTTCATAAGGACTCTTCTCAGCTCACAGTCAGAAGGTAACAGCCTGTAATAAGACTCAGCACACATAATAAAAAAAGGAAGTTATAGCAGACAAAGAGGGACACAAATTTTCTTCAGTTCCTCCCTGTGCAGGGATGAGAGAGGTCTGTTATAATTTCTGATGCAAGTGATCAGCTTGATTCAGGATTATTTCACAGGAAAGAAATACTTCCTGCACAACAACTAATCAGAGAACAATGGGCCTTCTGATGCAAAAAAGAAAGCTTTGAGTGGGGATAAGAGAGGTTTGATCCACAGAACACGTAAGTCCAAAGGGAGACTCTCATCAAAATCATTATTGGCCAGCAAAACACTGGCTAGCAAACAGATGGTCAAAGATCAGGATAAAGAGAGCTAAAAGAGGAGACAGGTTATGTCCTACTCTGACAAAATATTCACCAGTGAGTTACTGAGAAATCTGAACAGTGTGTCTTGAAATGCACAGTCCCACAGGATACTTATGATCCACTTTCAGTAGTAATGACCTCCATGGATACAGTGCTCAGCACTTCATAGAGCCAGAGAGTGAAGGAGACACAAGACGGAACTCTGATTAAGGTGCAGGAATTTAATATAATTAGTATAAGGAGTATGGACTTCATTTACATGTGAAGTAAGGATGTTCCATAACTGCTGTGTTTGTACACCTGCTGCTACATCTGCAGTATAAGTCTCAACTCTTGGACTAAAGTTGTTTTGGCTGACAAACCCACTGGTGAGATAATGTGCATTTATTATTCCAAATAACATTTCTTTCCTTCTTTCAC
The DNA here is from genome assembly GCF_013368605.1 of Nyctibius grandis. NCBI lineage: Eukaryota > Metazoa > Chordata > Aves > Nyctibiiformes > Nyctibiidae > Nyctibius > Nyctibius grandis. The sequence goes on from NC_090660.1 coordinate 47,114,582, forward strand.
TTTCCTCCTCCTATTTTTTTTTAAAATTTCTAACCGAAATAAAACGTTAATGCTGTTATTCGCTTCCTTCTCTAAAAATGGATTGGAAATAGCTATCTAAGCTTTTTAAAAGCTAAAGCATGAAATTTTCAGCATTAAGAAAGGCAATTGGCTTAGTGTTCACACTCGTAAAGTGTTCCCTAATAAGTATTCAAAATCACTAAGCAAAAATCCTGTCTGTTTTAGACTGGGTAGATACTATCTTGTTTATCATACACAAAAACTTTAACTCCAGCAGTTTTCTCCTTCAAAGACCCTCTGTCTTCTTTGATATGTGGAACATATGAAAAATAAAACTTCTATAGCTTATTTTATTCTAGGATAAGTATTTCTAAAAATACAAATAAATAGATAAACCTCTTGCAGTAATGTATAGTGAATGTTTCTTTTAAGGACAAGAACTGCAAACAAGATAGTTTCTGGTTAGACATATAATTTAAGCCCCTGGTGGGCAAAATTTTACACATCTGCAAAACAAGCTGAGTGGCTGCATTTTAATCACCTCTTAAAATGCTTTAAAATGGTAAAGAGCAAGAATTTTTTTTTCAAAGGAGAAAGATGAGAAACAAATCAGCCAAAATTTGTTCTGAGAATTCAGAGCACACAGGGGTGTATTTTCAAAACAGAAACTGGCAGTCGAGAAACAAATTCTATTATTAATAGGATTTTTGGGCAGAATTGCCATAAACTGACTGAACATTTACTCCACAGTAATTTTTGTTACAGCTGAGAAAAAAGTTGGCAAAACAATTTTATTTTTTTAGTGAAAGAGGCACATGCCCCAGAAGAGATCTAGTCAATTCCATCTATCTCATTTTGAAAGCCACTCAAGCATTCCTTCCTTGATGTACTTACTCTGAAACTAAAATACTAGATTAGAAGGAGTTATTTTTAGCCCAACCAAGGGCTTAATTTTGCTTTGAGGGAAGAAAGTGAGACTTCTAAATTCAGTGGGAAAAGAGGAAGGACAATAATGGTTTGTGGAGAGGAACAACAATAAATATATACTTCATATTTTTCCCAAATCTGATGCATAAGACACTGGAGTATGTTTTAAACTTGCAGTACCAAGCAGTCAGCAGACCGTTTTTTTACCTTCTGTAGCATACTGTTGTGCTGTCTTCACATGTTATCCTGGGTTTAATATTTTGTTGGATGCATTAATGTAATACTTTTAGAGTTCTTTCAAAACTCTAAGGCTTATTATTTTATTATCAAGAGGTTTTTACCTAAGCACCATACTGAAGAAAATTTTTCAATATTGCCGGATTGTTTTTAGGGGGAAAAGGAAAAGTTTCCTGATTTTTAGGAGCTAGGGATGGGTCATGCTGACATTTGAGAGAGAAAATCTCTAATCAGACATTTGGTCTGTATAATCCTATGTCACATGGGCAGCCGGTTTGACATGCGGAAACATGGAGAAATACTCCTTGTATCCTCAGCAGAGATGGCCTCCCTAATACAGAACAGTTTCAAGGACAGACAGCAAATCCCAAAGCTCTCATTAGAGAATAAAATGGATCACTATATCACCTCTGTGTTTTCCATTTTAAAGGGTATTTTTAAATTATAAATTGAAATTTTGATTGTTTCTGGATAACTTTCATCACAGAAGGTTTGAAATTCACTGTGAGAAAATCAAAGATGAGGATTTTCAAGTATGACAAGACTGTGGTCTTTTTCAATGTTTTTGGCCAGAGCAAGTGCTCTATATTTTTCATTTAAAATATTTTCCAAAAAACAAGGCATTTGGTGCTGGACACCCAAAAGTAGGCATTCAGTCTGACAAATTACCTCTGGTAAAATTTACTGGGTATTTCATTATCTCTCAGGCCTTCCAATATTCATATTCTTTGCAACATTTTCAGTGTGATTGTCATTGCCCTAGAAGTAAATTGCCTTTCCCCTAGAAGTAAGCATTCATTTGGCTGCTCACTGTTTCAGCACAGGGACTGTGTCCTTCCTAAAATGTAAATATAAGCTTCTGAAAAATGGCCCCCTCACCCTTGAAAGAAGTTGTAGTTTCATCCGTTTCTAATGAGAAAAGTATACTTAATGGTATCAAAATGAGTATCAAAAATCTCATTCTTAAATATTTCTTGTTCTTCAAGAAACTCAAAGAACCAACTAGAAAGAAACAGTATGTGGATAGAAAGTTTTAGGATGCATCTTCAGCACTTTTGTATAAAACCAGCAGGATTTGGCAGAGTTCCTTACTTACGATAAAAGAGAGATACATAGAACTAGGAAACCATTTAAAGTTGGAAAACCAGCAAATATGAAAATTAAAAAAAAACAAAACAACTGGTTTTTGGAAATGTTTGCTAAGTACTGCCTTGGAAGTGAAATTTTACAACGGTCTTGCCATGGAAGTAATGGGGACAAAAAAGATGACAAGTTGTCAGACAACACCTGAAGATTTCTGGAAGTGATTTTATGACACAGTGACCTACGTCCTCCAGAGGAACAACCTCAAAAACTATGTCCTCCTCTCCAGTTTCCTCTCTTGAAACCTTGACCGCCATAAACACATATTCGTGGCAGAGAGAGAATAAAACGACAAAAAAGACGTGTAGCTAAATGAAGAAGTAAATTAATAGATACATTAATTAAATAAGGCTTCTCATTAGCAGGTTTTTATTTATGATAGAAACACGCATCCTCGGTGCTGAAAAAGAATTATGCTTCTCAGGTATATGCGTAATTATAAGATAGGCAAACTACAGGGCCTTTTTAATAGCAATTACTTCTCAACCTATAATCTGCATGAGACAAAAATCTTTAGGCCAGACTCTGCTCTCAGTTACCAGAGCACACTGGAGAGCAGCCTTTTATGTCTTGAAAGTTGTATTTTAGATAACCATTTCTGTTTGCACATTTGAAATGATTTTATGACAAAATAGTTCCTGGCAATGTTGAGTGTGGTTAAGTATTACTTTTTATAATATAAAGTGGAAACATAAAATAATTCCTTAGAGGCTGCAGTCTATTTCTTTACGAGTCTTTCCTTACTTTGCATGGGGACGTAAGTTTATCACTATTACTTTGCCCACAAATGAGTTGTAGGCATTTAGAGAAACATATTTTAAACAGGAAAAGAACATAGTCAAATTTATTTTGCAACAAGCATCCCTTCCCTAAGGGGAATGTAATAGTTTCTACACTTACATGTAAGAAAAGGAGGTGTATTTGTGGCCTGTTAGCCTTGGCACCTTGTCTTTAAATATTTGTTCTGATCAAATGCTTGTCATGCCATGATATCAAAAGAGGGCAAATGTCTAGACAAAGACTTTCATCTTCCAACAAATACAGGGAAGTCAGTGAAACGTCAGCCTGGCTGTAACCTTGCTCGTTTGTTATGCATTTCTATCATTTCTAGTGCATCCAGCAATAAATTAAGTAGAATTCACAAGTCCTTAGCTACCAGTAATAGTCTCAGATAAGGCATTCAACTACTGCAGTTGATCTGGGATTTTTTGACTCCTAACAGAACTATTAAAATACCTCTATTCAAACACATTATGACCTACCCCCTTTTTGGCATTGTATTTCTCTTAAATCTAATTAGCTTTTTACGTAATTTGCAAACACTAAAGTCTCAGTTTTGTGCCATTTTCTATTAAAGACACTGATAAACTATGGGAAAAAAACGTGCGTTGGGAAAGATGAGTTAGGTCATACTGACCTAATCTTTTACATCTGGTTTCATACTTTATTACAGCCTGGATTGTAGTTCCAGTGCAGTTTTTTGATTGTACGTTATAAGTTAGAAGTAGGACACATAGATTTTGCCACAAATTTTTATAGTCCCTGCTGAAGACAAAAGGATCTGTAAGAAAGCCCACCAGAGGTAAACCGCAGGGAGAATGAAAGACAGGTTAAATTGTAAATGTTGTAAATTACAAATATTTTTTCATGCAAACCTACAGATAGCTACAAAACCTGCTTACGCAGACTCGCACAGAAGGGGCCCTTAGGACAACTATATACTGCAAAAAGATAAAAGCAGATGCCTGTATGTTACATTCCTTAAGAAGTGGTATCACTTTGCCCAAAATATGCATAAGAAAAAATAAGGAAAAGAGATAATCCTAAACACTAAAGGTACTAAAATAATAAAGCAGAATGTGGATACTTCATGCTTAACTTATATTGGTTGGTATGCGCAGTCTGCCATTTGGAGTATCTAGTTCAGGAATCTGCCATGCCAGGTGCCGTGTTACAGGCTTGCTGCTCCTTATGAGGAGAGGGAAAGAAGTCTGTCAGGGTAAGAAAAAGGAATGGGATAATATCTGGACCCAGAAATTCAGAAACTCTCAGTATACTGGCGTAGAAGGAGTTTCTGTGAATATAGCACTCCAGTCACAATGGAGAAGATAATGCAGCAATGTAACTGACAACTCAGTGAAACAGATGGAAACAGAAGAAATCTGTGAATAAACCTGTTACCTTTATATCATTCCATGACCTGGACTTTGACTGTGATTCTTCCACAATGGCAAGAGGCTAAACTGAGAAGATAAATTGAGTTACTGGAAGAGCCAAGCCCAAGTCCCAGCCTGATGACACACTTTTGGTAGTCAGTTTAAATGTGTGCTTAGATCTATTCCTACCCAGAAGATCAAGTTCATAATTCTTAATGTACTTTTGTTGATATCACTGGGACTGAAACAACGTGCTTAGATATACAAATCCCTTGTTTACATGAAGGTTAAGAAACTAAAACTATTGAGTTATGAGTTAATAACAAAACGATCTAACTATTTCTCAAAGATGAGAATGCCTTTCTGCCTAGATAAGTCAAAGGTAAAGAAATAAGTTGTCATTACACTCATGTTTTCTTTTTGTCCATTCCACTTAAACCAAAGTTTCTTCTGTGTTAGGGCCAACAATGAGAAAAACATTTGAAAAAAAACCCAATAAAAACCCAAACTTTTTTAAAAAAGTCAATTAATTGGACTGGAAATTTCAATTCAGGTTTCACTGAAACTGTGTTAGAAAGAAATATATCAAAATACACCAATCTGATTCAGGGCTTTCCTACACACAGATTTGACATGGAAGGCATTTGTGTATGTAAAACAGATTAGCTCCATTTTTAAGACAAACCCTAAGGAAACTTGCATTGTTCTCTAGATTAAAATAATCTTAACTTTATTTGGCTAAATCTATTTTCTGCTTTTGATTCAGACAAATAACTGATAAACTGACTAGTAAATGTATTAAACTAAATAAAGGAAGGCATTTTTATTCTGAAAATAAGTGTAGCCATTTAGTTTTATTCAAGGACTGCTATTACACGTAAAATTCACACCCTATTTTGCCCAAATTAATGTTCTAGTTAAGAAAACTGTCAGGAAATGAGGCGAAATACTTTTGCTATTATAAGCTATTTGCCATGGTATTGAAATGAGTTTAAAATGGGTACATTCAAGTTCATTTACATTTTAGATGAAGGGTTTTCTTGATTCTTATGTTTGCTGGATTGGTTTCCTCAGGCCTAGTTACTAACGGACGTAGTGCCAAAAACAGTAAAATCAGCAGAACCCCCTGAAGTACCAACGAGCTTTTAATGCTCATTCCTGATGGCACTGATTGTCACAAAGGGGAAATGAATAAAACTAGTGTATAGTCAAGGGGAACCATATCTAATCCTTTCTAATGTTATTTCTGCCTTTACTCTTAAGCCTTCTCTCTGACCCTTAACAAACTCATACCATTTCTGATGTAAAGCTTTTTTCTGTATAGTGCTTACTATTTGGGACAGCCTTGCTATATTTCTCTGCCTCATTAACTCACTCTCTTTTTCAAAAATCTCATGGAAAAAAAGTTTAAAATTTTTCCCATAAACAGTTTAATTCCTCTCTCTTGTCCATTTTCTTGTCTCTTAAATGAAAAGTGCTGCATAAAATAAAAATATACTCTATTAATAGGCAAAGCATGATAAAGAAGTGCAATGCAAGATAACATGAAGTGCTCCCAAATAATTTTCTCTGCTTATTTCATTTTGACAATATTCCTAATAGGAATTTCAATGGAAAACACTCATCTGCTTCCTAAAGCTCCCAGGTGGTATCTAGGATTTAAATGTAGTAGTGGATTCACATGTTTTCCTTAGGGCAGTAAAGGAGCAGAGGAGGGGAAGGTGGTAATATTAAACATTAGAATTTTCTCTCCCTCTCTTTATGTATATTTTAGAATTATTTCTATGTATTACAATTTCATGTAATTTTAATTAGGATTTAAAGAAGTCTCTCATGACAGAAGTAAAAAAAAAAAGATTTTTACTGTATCTGGCAAAAGGCTAAGTTCTGTAGGACTTAATTCTTGGATTTGTTCAGCTGTTATTTCTCTAGGTCTGAGAATAAACTCAGCCCTCAAATTAGTCAGAAAGCTGAGAGTTTTTTCTGGTTTAGGCCTGTCTTTTTTTATATCTGTTTTTCATCATCTTTCTTTTACAGGGAATTGAAAGTGAGCAAGCAATTGAAATAATTTCTGATGAAGTACATTTGCAGGGTTATATCTGGTTGTAACAACAATTTACAGGGTGATTAGCAGCTGTATGTTAATTATTCAGGAAGACCTTGATTTCCTGAAAACACTAATTCTCAATTCAGACTGTATGGTGTCTTTGTTTCATCTCTGGTAAGGAACTTTTCTGTGTATATTCTGTTCACACCTAATATTGCAGAAAAGATGAAAATTCACCAAATATGTCCATTTGAACAGTCTTCTTTAAGAAGCAATCAGGTATAGGTAACTCTAGCCTTATTATGAATTATTCCTGTTTCAAAATTAAATTACTTTTCATAGTATATTATACAAACCTGCATAATAGTCTATTTTTTAAGTAAAATACTATGAATTCATGTATATGGATATGCTCCATTCAGGTACTGAATTCTGCTCAGAAAAGATTGTATGATGGGAAAACAGTTTGCAAACAAAGATGATGAGTTAATTCTGCTGCAGTCCAGAGGCTCGTAGCATTTTAGGTTTAGGAGTACTAGGGGATTTGCTGAACTAATTATACAAAGATTTAATCTGGCCGGTCCCAGAGAAGGTGTCATGAAAGAGGGTGGCAACCTTGCTGCCTTTGCGTTGCAATCTGTATTCCGGTTCTGAATGCAAACATCCTGCTGGGGTCGAAGGGAGTTTTGTAGAGGCAAAAGGGACCTCTTCTGTGTGACTAGGTAGAAGACAGAGAGCCACACTGAAAAGCCTTTGTTCTCTCATTTTGCAAGTTTTGGTACTTACACTAAGAAAAGAAGATGGAAATGCCTCCAATTTATCACCAGTCATTACAGCATGTGAAATCATGTAGTCACAAGAAACAGCAAATATATTAGTGTGAAGTCTGTTTATGTGAATTACACAGTGAATAATGCACTTCCCTTTAGCGATGAAGTGGATCTGTCAAAAAAGAAGTGGAGACAAATAAAAGTCTGTGTTTGTTGTGCTATTTGTTGGAAATGAATACCCAGAGCTACAGTAATAATATTTGAGTTGAGGTACCCACTGGTCAGACTGTAATTTTTCCTTATAAGTAATCAGGAAGTGTCAGGATCAGCTCTAGATCTTTACTGTGCATGTGTGGATTTTTTACTTTATTTTAGAACATACGGCTCCTGGATGTTACTAGTGGTATTAGGTTTCTCTGAACATGGGAACGTGAAAGCTAACAACAGTGACGATGGCCATGCCTTTTCTGTCTTCAGCAAAGTCCAATAGGTCTTTTTTCCAGGTGCCTATTTGCCCATGCCTCTGCAAACAAAAGGAAAATATATGCATTTTAATATGTTGGCTTTTCTAATGCTGATAGATGAAACTAAGACTTCTGAAGAACTGCCTTTGTAGCTGTTTATTGATGACTTTGAGCTCACCTCTCCCTCTACAGAGGTCATTTTGGACCAATTTTCAGGGTTCTGTTAATAATTACAGTCTCATCCTCAGCCTCAGAGAAGCAGAAGTTGGGAAGAGCTGGCAAGGACCAGCTCTAGTAAGCCTTATGTATTGCTGAATATGACCACTGAGGAGCATTGTCATCTGCAACAAATGAAATAATCTTAGCAAGCACCATGTTGCAGGGTGCTAATTGACATAATAAAAACCAGAATATATCCATCAAGCTGTGTTTGTGGGTAAATGGGAGCTAATTAAATTAGCAATAAGGCCTCTAAACCAGCATGTTCTTTTTATGCTTCTTGTAGTTGGTTCTTTTAGAGTCATTGTCTTAAGCAAAGATAATTGCTTACATACATGTTGCTCTAAAAGACAATAAAATTAAAGTGGTAATGTAAGATATTAGTTACTAAGTCATGCGTAAGGTACCTGAAAAAGACACTGGTCTCCCAGCTGTACTTGAGTTGGGTTGGCCACCAAAAAATTAGTGCCAGACTATTTAGAATAACATTTTAGTAGTAGACAACATTAAGTAGGCAACAATATTTACTCCAGATTTTGTTAAGACATCTTCTGAGTGAATCAGAAGTTATTGATCATCTGATACTGATACCAGACGGTTTAGCAATGGTTTAGCAAGAGTAGGCCTCAGAGTAGGCTCTAAAAGGCCTACTCTGTGTTACCTTTACACAGAGTCAACTTTCCTGTCACTAATTTTCCTTTCAGCTAGAATAACAGAGAATAACAGTATGTTCTGAAGCAAGCTGCATGTTTTGTAGATAGAGTCTGCTTATGGGACTGATAACAGTGCTATAGTCATCAATGATTCTTGCTTGCACTTAGTCTTAGAAAATCCAAGGTCTCTGTTAAATTCCTTGCTAATTATAAAGAAGGGCCAAAGACAAACAGGACTGTGAAAAACAACTTTGTGATGTCTAAATTAACTTGATTCACAAACTCTGGCGCCGGAGGAGAGATAAGTCCAGTGAGAACCAGAACAACATCTTCTCCTTGAGGCCACCTGCACTTGTAAACAAGAAGGCCTCGACCACGTTTGCGCAGAAGCACAATTATGGGGGGATTGCGACCACTAGAGACCCTCAGAGACCACCCAAGACCCCTTCCTCAATTTAGTACGCATGCGCAAAGACAATTACATAATGTATTACCATATGCATATGTTTCTTGGAATAGGTGGGCTTTTCTTGGAATTATATGAATATTCATTTTTCTGTAATGTATATAATGAGTATGCTTTTATTCCTAGGTGTGCATGCTAGGAGGAGAGATCCCCCATGCACCCAGCACTGCAATAAACCAATGTCACCTTTCTAAACTATCATTTGGTTTAGAGAGTTTTCTTGGTTACTATTTTCCGGTAACAATACTTATCAGATGAAGGTGGGTAATCACACCCCTGGTATAGATCTTCAGAAACAGAAAGATTGCTTACATCCATTGTTTGCAAAAGCAAAAAAGTAATACAATTTAAACCAGCCTAATTACATGTGAAACAAGTTTTATTTAATGAGATGGAGAAAAAAATATCTCGGGAAATTAATGATCTCAAAGGAAATCCAGGTCAAACTGGTATTTGCAGTCCTGTCTACAAGAAAGGTTTTCAGAAATAATGCCAACAGGGGTTTTGTGGTCATGTAAGAGATCATAATTAAAGTTAATAAAGAGAAGAAATCATTGACTGAATTATCAATAGATGTGAACAACCACTGCAGTGGGTGAGAAGCAAAATGAATATTCCCAATATCAGCTTCCTGTAGGGGTAACTGGAGGGATGCTGTGATATGCCTGCCAAGGGAGATTTTTCTTCAATACATGAATTTTCTAGCCTTCACACTGACCCTTCAACCTGGCAGATATCAGGGTGGCAGACTTCAAAATGTTATTAGACTTCTCAGCTTTTATAGCTAGTTAAAGGGAGCTTGTGAAATTGGAGATCCAACAGCTCCTGTTGTGTTTGTGGTATTTAAGGAATTGGTCTTTCTCCTTACACATTTACTGATGGGCGGGGATCAGCTGAAATATTATTATTGCCTACTGTTTCACAGAATCACAAACAATTCAGGTTCAGACAGGACCTCGGGAGGTCTCTAGTCTCACCTGCTGCTCACAGCAGGGCCAGCTCTGAGGTCAGATGTGGCTGCTCAGGACTTTGACCTGTTGAGTCTTGAAAACCTCCAGTGATGGAGACTGCACAGCCTCTCTGGGCAGCTTGTACTTCTACTGCGCTGTTCTCAAAGTCAGAAAGTTTTTCCTCATATCCAGCCTGAACACCTCTTGTTTCAGTTTATGCCTATTGTATCTCATCCACCCACAATGTGCTGCTGTGAAGAGCCTGACTGTCTCTCTGACAGACTCTCTACAGGCACTGGAGGGCTACTGTTAGGGATCCCCAAATCTCACCTGTATCCAGGTTAAACCAGTCTCGTAACAGGACAAGTGCTCCAGCCTCCTCCAGCCTGCTGAACTTACTGCAGTTTGCTGATTTCTTTCTTGCACAGGAGGTCCCAAAACTGGGCACAGTATTGCATATATGGTCTAATGAGAGCTGAGCAGCGGGGGATAATGACTGCCTGTATCGGCTGACCAGGCTCCTGTTCACACAACCCAGGGAGCTCTTGGCCACCTTTCCTGGCTGAGGCTCAGCTCGCCTCCTGTCAGGCCCCAGGGTCTTTCCTGTAGGGCTGCTCCCAACCTCTCTGTCCACAGCCTGTGCCTCAACAGCAGTACTCAGCACTTTTCCTTGCTTAGCATTAGAAGGTTCCTGTCTTACCATTCTTCCAGCATGTTCAGGTCCCTCTGGATGGGACCCTACTCTCAAAAGTATCAATGCGTTCCCACCTCATTTGGTATCATCTGTACACTTGAGAAGTGCTGTGCTGGTTTTGGCTGGGATAGAGTTAATTTTCTTCATAGTAGCTAGTATGGAGCTATGTCTTGGATTTGTACTGAAAACAGTGTTGATAATACAGAGATGTTTTCATTATTGTTGAGCAGGGCTTAGACAAAGTCGAGTCCTTTTCTGCTTCTCACATCACCCCACTAGCAAGTGGGCTGGGGGTACACAAGAACTTGGGAGGGGACACAGGTGGGACAGCTGACCCCAACTGACCAGATGGATATTCCATATCATATGATATCATGCTCAGCGTATAAAGTTGGGGGAAGAAGAAGGAAGTGGAGGACGTTCAGAGTGATGGCATTTTGTCTTCCCAAGTAACCGTTACGCATGATGGAGCCCTACTTTCCTGGAGATGGCTGAACACCTGCCTGCCGATGGGAAGTAGTGAATGCATTCCTTGTTTGCTTTGCTTGTACATGCAGCTTTTGCGTTACTTATTAAACTGTCTTTGTCTCAGCCCACGAGTTTTCTCACTGTTACTCTTCTGATTCTCTCCCCTATCCCAACTGGGGGGAGTGAGCGAGCAGCTGTGTGGGGCTTGGCTTAGTTGCCAGCTGGGGTTAAACCATGACAAGTGTGCACTCTGTTATCTCCTACAGGTCATTGATAAAGGTGTTAACTAGGAGAAGCGCCAGTACAGGCCCTTGCAGTTGTCCAGTTGTTACCAACATGCTGGTAGAGCGTGACCCATTAACCACGACCCTCTGGGTCTGACCATCCAACCATTTTTTTTACCCATTGTATGCTCATCCAGACTATAATGTCCTAACTTAAATACATGAGTATTGTGGGACACAGTGTTGAAAACCTTGCTGAAGTTGAAGTAAATTATACCTACTGCTCCTCCCTCATCCCAGTTCTCCGATTGAAGGAATATGATTTACATGCTATAGTTACTTAGACTTACCTTTAAATTCAAATTTCCCTCAAATGTACCCAACAGTTTGAAGTACTCTGTTTCCATTGTGTTCCCACCTGCAAACTGAAGAAGGTTTACTAAGAAATTCCTAAGTACTTAATGAAATATATACCTGGCTCAGCCTTTTTTGTGAGATAGTGGAATGTAGTAGTGAAATGCATATTGGGGAATTTCAAGTGACGGGGGAAATAAATGCATTTCTTTCTGGCATTGCTCTTTCTGCTTCTCTAACATCTTTTTTCACAGCAAAAATAATAACATATTTCTAAGTTTTTTGTAATTTTACTCCCACTTACCTTCTGCTCAGCAGTAAAAAGAAGAACAATTGTAATTTAAAAAAGAGAAAAGCTAAAGTAAAATTTAATTTGTGGATTGTTACTGAACTCCTTCAAAATTTTTACCTAAAACATCTGGAAAGCTAATATCCTCTAGAACATAATATACTTTTCTCTATGATGTACAACATACTAAATCACTGTATGCAGAATTTTTCATGGTCATAGATAGGAAGCTTGTATTACTCTCTGCTAAAATGCCATCAACAATGGCACTTGAAATCACAGAATCACAGAATGGCTGAGGTTGGAAGGGACCTCTGGAGGTCATCTGGTCCAAGCCCTCCACTCAAGAAAGGTCACCTATAGCCACTTGCCCAGCACCATGTCCAGACGTTTTTTGAATGTCTCCAAGGATGGAGACTTCACAATCTCCCTAGGCAACCTATGCCAGTTCTCAGTCACTCTTACAATAAAAAAGTGTTCCCTGACGTTCAGAAGGCACCCCTTGTGCTTCAGTTTATGCCCATTGCCTCTTGGCCTGGCACTGGGCACCACTGAAAAGAGCCTGGCTCTGTCCTCTTTGCACCCTCCCTTCAGGCATTTATATACATTAATAAGAACTCCCTTCAGCCTTCTATTCTCCTGACTGAACAGTCCCAGATCTCTCAGCCTTTCCTCATGCAAGAGATGCTCCAGTCCCTCTGATAATTTTTGTGGCCCTCCTCTGGACTCTCTCCAACAGCTCCATGGCTTTCCTGTGCTTAGGACTCCAGAACTGGGTACAGTACTCTAGGTGGGGTCTCACGAGAGCAGAGTAGAGAGGCAGAATCACCTCCCTCGACCTGCTGGCCATGCTTCTTCTGATGCAGCCCAGGATATGGTTGACTTTCTGGGCTGCCAGCGTACATTGCCGGCTCATGTTGAACTTCTCGTCAACCATCACCCCCAAGTCCTTCTCCTCAGGGCTGCTCTCAATCCATTCTCTGCCCAGCCTGTATTTGTGCTTGGGATTGCCCCGACCTATTTTCAGGACCTTGCACTTGACCTTGTTGAACTTCATGTGGTTTGCACAGGCCCACCTCTCAAGCCTGTCAAGGTCCCTCTGGATGGCATCCCTTCCCTCCAGCATGTCGACCACACCGCTCAGCTTGGTGTCATTGGCAAACTTGCTGAGGATGCACTCAATCCCACTGTTCATGTCGCCAACAAAGATGTTAAACAGTGCCGGTCCCAATACTGACCCTGAGGAATGCCACTCGTCACTGGTCTATGTTTTCTTATACACAAGTGTGATACCTTTCCCTCATTTATAATGCTTTTTCTGAATTAAATTGCATTATGAGCAACAGGCACTTTTCAGGATAGCTGCTTAGAATGGTAGACTCTTCCACCCTCTTAGATATTAACTTTAGCATTCATTTGAGAGATGTTTGAGTTAGGAAAATAAATCCCTATCTAAACAATGAAGAAATGTGGGTTCCTTATCAAGTAGTGAAGTCATAAGGGGATGAACATGCCTCTTGCCAAGAGCATTTCTATTTTGTCCCATGAATTATGTTTGAAAAGTGAAAAGTACTGTGATTTCTATATATGAGCGTGTATGTGTGGTCATACTTTTTATGGCATCTAAAACCCTCAGAGAGAGTTCTACTCAGGTTTTCAAAAACAGTGTAAAGTTATTGGATGTCAACCTATCGTGAAATCAATGAGAAGCACCTAAGTTGTACAGAAATTTTTATCTCCGCCTTTTAAATGCCTAAATATCTTTGAAAATATGACTCCTACTTTTTAATCTCTTTAGTAAGATAAATTTGGCTTAGAGCTGGGGTAACAAAGTGAAATTTTATGGCCTGTAATATTACAGAGGTCAGGCTAGATGATCATTTTGGCTTCAAAAATCCATCAGTCCCTGAATGAGGAAGCTGAAGTAACTCACAGTCTCTGGTTTCAAGCTTTCCTCTTTATTCACACATTTTCTCTGTGTCCCTCATGCTAGGACATGCTTCTCTTTTTTTGAATAGATAAATCACAGGACAAGAGCAATGGTAAAGATCTACTTAATCTTTTACCCACTCCCTGGCAAATGGACTACAGTTCAAATAGATGTTATTTCAGATATTAATCTGATAGCTGAATAATACCACACTTACTCTTAGCCCAAGGGCCTATAACTTTTAGTAAGTAATTTCTAGCTTCTATTACAATCTATTTTAATCATCAATATTATTCTTGTCCTGGAGGCATGACCTCCAAACCTCCTTCAGCTTGGCACTCTTGACCATAACAATTCCCGTTCCATTAAACCAGATCATTTAAATGAAGAAGTTACCTCAGTTCAGTTCTGGAAGATTATTACAGCAGTCACATCGACAGAGATTTATAAAGTCACTTGTTTCTTATCTCCAGTGCCTCCTGGACTTTCAGCTCCTCAATTAATAAACTTTTCATTATAGAGTTTACACTTGAATAAAAAACAAAGGTGTCATTCTTAGTAGATGAGGGCAGGGAGGTGGATATAGTCTATCTAGACTTGAGTAAGGTATTCGACACTGTCTCCCACAGCATCCTCCTGGACAAACTGGCTGCCCGGGGCTTGGATGGGTGGACTCTTAAATGGGTTAAAAACTGGCTGGATGGCCGAGCCCAGAGAGTGGTGGTGAATGGGGCAAAGTCCAACTGGCGGCCAGTCACTAGCGGTGTTCCCCAGGGCTCAGTTCTGGGGCCGGTGCTGTTCAATATCTTTATAGATGATCTAGACGTAGGGATTGAGTGCACCCTCAGTAAATTTGCAGATGACACCAAGCTGGGTGGGAGTGTTGATCTGCTGGAGGGTAGGAAGGCCCTACAGAGGGATTTGGACAGGTTAGATAGATGGGCCGAGACCAACGGCATGAGGTTCAACAAGAACAAGTGCCGGGTCTTACACTTCGGCCACAACAACCCCATGCAGCTCTACAGGCTGAGGGAAGAGTGGTTAGAAAGCGGCCTGGTGGAAAGAGACTTGGGGGTGCTGATCGACAGCCGGCTAAACATGAGCCAGCAGTGTGCCCAGGTGGCCAAGAAGGCCAATGACATCCTGGCCTCTATTAGGAATAGTGTAGCCAGCCGGTCTAGGGAAGCGATCATCCCTCTCTACTCGGCACTGGTGAGGCTGCATCTTGAGTACTGTGTTCAGTTGTGGGCCCCGCACTTCAAGAACGATGTTGAGGTGTTGGAGCGAGTCCAGAGGAGGGTGACCAAGCTGGTGAAGGGTCTGGAGGGTCTGACCTACGAGGAATGGCTGAGGGAGCTGGGGTTGTTTAGCCTGGAGAAGAGGAGGCTCAGAGGTGACCTTATTGCAGTCTGCAACTACCTGAAGGGAGGTTGTAGTGAAGTGGGAGTTAGCCTCTTCTGTCGGGCAACTAGCGATAGGACAAGAGGACACAGCCTCAAGCTTCGCCAGGGGAGGTTCAGGTTGGACATCAGGAAGAATTTCTTTTCAGAAAGGGTTATTAGACATTGGAATGGGCTGCCCAGGGAGGTGGTGGAGTCACCATCTCTGGATGTGTTTAAGAAAAGACTGGACATGGCACTTAGTGCCATGGTCTAGTTGGCAGGGTGGTGTCAGGGCAACGGTTGGACTCGATGATCCCTAAGGTCTCTTCCAACCTGGTTGATTCTGTGATTCTGTGATTCTGTGATTGTCCCACAAATAATGAGTTCATACTGTCCTATTATATTTAGGTGTTACATTCTCTGACTAGACAAATTTTTTGGAGCAGTGTATCCTCATACACCATCGACGGGGAAGGGGTTGAAAAGCAATAACTACAGGAAAAAGTCTTACGAAAAAATTGTCCACTGAAAAACATTCCCCAAATCTTCCATATTAGAAAGTAGAAGTCCAGAAAGGATAAACAGACCCAGGAACAGCTCAACATCTTCATAAGTGGGTTTCTAAGAAATTACAGACATAGTAAGCATAATGAAGCTGTTGTTAGATTTTTACAGACAAGAAAGCTTTGACCAGCCCTGTTACTACAAAAAGGCAGTGGTATGAAATGTTTTTCAATCTAATATCAAGAGGAAATACTCATGTAGAAGTCTTCCCCCTCTGGCAAGAATTCAGGGAATAGGATTCATGAGAAAAAAGTTCATTTGATATTAGGAAGATCATGATCCACCAATATAGTGTCCAAGAAGTACAGCTATTGTGTATATATATATATATACACACACTGTACACACACACATATGCACATCTCAATATATATACAAACTTATTCTATAATTGGAAAGTTAATGAGCATTCAGTATCAATAGAAAGGTCAAAGAGATTAAATGAGCCTGAACTGCCTTCTTCCATCTTGGCTGACCTCCGCTGGGACACTCAGACTGAGCAGGGGATAACAGGGGCACAGGTAGTCATGTCTATCCCAGTTGAGTTGCTCCTCTGCCCTTAGCAGGCAGACTCCCCAGAGCTGCCACACAAAAAACAACCAGTACTTTCTTGGTCTGTGCATCCAGGGCAGATCAGCCAGGCAAACTGCTCCACAGCCGGGACGCTGGGACTCAAGGGTTTACCCTTCATCTTTG
This sequence comes from Nyctibius grandis, assembly GCF_013368605.1. Classification (NCBI taxonomy): domain Eukaryota; kingdom Metazoa; phylum Chordata; class Aves; order Nyctibiiformes; family Nyctibiidae; genus Nyctibius; species Nyctibius grandis. The sequence continues at coordinate 47,131,215 of NC_090660.1, forward strand.
CAATAGAACAGGGGCAAAGCCCCTGGAACCCAGACAGAGGCTTTGGTTGTACCACTGCAGGCTCAGGGAGTGCTTCTAACTGCTTTTATTCACAACCTTTTCATCTTGGAGTGTTCTTCTTTTCCAATTTATAGCCTTTTCTGGCTAAGTTGCATAGCTATTCAATTTTGTTCATTTTTAAATGTTTACTTGGGAGCCTTGGAAATGCCATGATCCTTTTAAGATGAAAATTTTCCTTTGAAGTGAAATCTTAAAGAAAATCTCTGAGTGAAATCAATGGCACAGAAATGTTTGTGTTACTCAGGGATATGCAGCTCATCTTTCTTCAAGGAAAAAAAAACCAGTCTAGGGATGTGGGCAGGTCTTAGGCAGTCATGCATCAGGATAAATGTCCTGTGTAGCTCTTAGAGGAGCCCCAGGATATATTCCGGGACCAAAGACAGGACAGAAAGAGATATGTTTTATAGTCTTTCATAGAAACTAATTTTACATATATTCTTTTGCAAATATGGGGACATTGATAAAAATATTGCTCTTTTGGAGAAAATTAATGAATGCACTGAACAAATGTCAGACTTCACTGTTTGTCCTATTAATGGTCTCAAATATATTAAAAAATACACATTCCTCCAGTCCATAGGAAAAGAAGCAGCTGGAAAGAAGCAGCTAAAAAGAAGCTTCTCTGCACAGCAGACAGCTTCTCCTCCACTGATTGAGTGCAGAAAAGGGAATATTATAGTGATCTTTTTCTCTTATGTGATTAGTTTTAGTGTTAACATTCAGCATCATAGATTGTAGATATCATGTCTCATTGTCTCAGTTCTTACTATTTATGCTGTAAAATCTTGGACAGAAAGCAATAAATCATGATTTCTGTCATATTGAAGAATAAATGAACCTGTTTTACTGTATGACCACAACCCTAAGGATTAACTTGTACCATTCACTTAACCCAAAATAACATTATGACCCTTCCCAAGCAAACTGAACAAAGAAAAAACCTCCCAGTTGTCCAACACAAAGAGAAATAAAACAGCAAGACTTTTTTTTCCCTTTTGAATTTATACTACCCACATTTGACTCAGTTTCTATCCACTCCTTTATTATCAAAGTCAAATCTCTTGTTGGTAAGTCTCAGTCAAATTTCATAACCTCCCACTCATGCCTTTTTAGCTTATTTAAGACTGAGGGGGAACTGACCAACACTGATGCCTGCAGTTTTGTTCTAAAGAACTGAATTCAGCCATGCTGCACAACACCAGCCATACCTCTCTCCTCACAAAGCCATTACAGATTAATTCTTAATTTTAGTTGCCTTGAACACATTAAATTTTCTTTCAAAATCATTTCAAGGGTCAGCGATCTGTTTCTGTTCACCAAAACTACTTGAGCTTTTCACTTAGATGAGAATAATATAAATAGCAGATGTATTAATGAGGATTCTTTTCATTCGTAGTGACTTTCCCTGGTTTTACAGTCATGAAAATAAACAGGGCCAAACTGCTGCAGTTTTTCGCATGCAGATGTTTCCTTATGAATTTCAGTTCACTCTGTTGTAAAGAACGGCTCAGGGGTTTGGGAAAAAGGACAGAGACTTCAGGTGCCCCACTTTCTAAAGAAATTTTTGTAACCAGCTGTGGCTCTAAATGCTCATTTTTTTTTTAAATGAGGCCACGTAGGTAAGAACCTTTCAGTAAACGATAAATGGAGCTGCAAACAAGAAAAGCTATTGTCAAATCACTGTAAAAAGGAAAGAGAAGAGCTGAAGAAGAAAAATATTTTTTAAATCCTCCTTGTGAGTTATGTTTACTCATTTTTTCAGAGGAGAGCTCTCAGCACCCTAATAAACAAAAGCAAAGCAGAGAGGCTAGTTACGGCTTTTCCTTTCCTAGAGACTGTTTAAAAAGTAAGGTGAGCAAGTAGCCAGGAATGTGTGTTTGTTTAACTTAAAATACATTTCCCTGAGGGTGACATCTGACCCCTTGTGTTATTGCTGGGGCTAGAAAGAAGCCTGGAAATGTCATGCTCCCTGACATAAATAGGAGGAAACACCCCCTGTGCTGAATGTGATCTGCTGTTATCAGAGCTACTGTTCTGTTGTGACGGAAATAGATCTGTAGGCTTTCAGAGATGAAACTAATACAATGGTTTCTCTTGGCTAAAAGCAATCCTGATAGGCTTCTCACAGATTTGCCTTCATCTTTACGATGAAGATGACCCCTCCTCAAGCAGAGACCAGCAGTCTGATCTAAAGAAATAGGAAATAAAGTGTGCTGAAATTGGGTATAGGAACAATGAAATCTGAAGATTTCTCCTAGTGAATCCACTGCTTTTTATCAGTCAATTTTATCAGTCAATTTTTGTCAACTCTGTTGAAATTCTGGGGTGGAACAGGCCATATTACTCCTTGTTAAGCAACATAGAATCCTAATGTGTGCATGCATGGTGTGTGTGCGTGCATATGCTTGTGTATACATGTTACTCAACATGGAAATGTGTGTTCAGATATACAAAGCAAAATGACAGATTGTAAACAACTGATTGAAAGTCTGTTGAAGTAAATGGCTCTGGAAATTTCTCTGGTTGCCAGCATGAAATAATCACTTTCTCCTGCTTTCTTTTTTTTGTATCCTATTTGTATCTTTTCCTCAGGAAATATGTAGTCAGTCATACAGAGGGCATATAACATCCTTAAAATAATACACTGAGTGCTGAATACCCACTGAAAACTCCAGGTGATCATGATGATGATCTTAACGTATAGAGAGTAATTTGTATTCTCATCCTACAGATAGATGTATTAGTGTGGATTCCTGACAAGTTGAGTCTGCTGCTAAGACAAGCCCTCAAGGAGTAGCACCAGCCCAATTATACTTAATGAACCACTAACACTTCTTGATCACTTTAGCCAATGTTCTCCTTCCTGGAGGTTTAAATCCTCTTTCTCCTAGTTTGATCTTAGATATGGAAAAACCTCTTCTTATACCTGTGTACTTTTAAGTTGGACAAGCTTATTTAAATGCACAGCCTTTTTTTTTCTTTTTTTTTTTGACTAATATTAGAAAACAATCCTTCCAAATCTATGTGCTTTTAATGTTCGTCTTCTTGGGACCAAGGAGTTTCTGACCCATATGCAAAAATTTAACATTCCCACTTAAGAAAAAAAAAGCAGCAGCCTGGGGAGAAAATTACTTTCATGTGACATGATAGTCATTGCTTCGTGTGTTGTTATTCTAGAAAATATTTTCTAATTATAAAAGGTAGGGGGAAAACATAGATAATAATAGTCACCAAGCCATGCTCTGTCAAAACAATTTTGTATTTCTTGATAGATTGTTGTTGCATACAGAGTAGTGAACTTTGTTTTAAGGTCAAAATTTGTATGATTTATGTTAGATGAATGAAAAATTCCATGAAACAAATTTAGTTTTCCCTAGGCTAACTCCTCTATGGGCTAGGATGTACATTATTTTTTATTATTTCTTTTAGCGTAAAATGTAATTCTGTCATTAGGTTGGTGAGAAACGCCAGGCGTAGGTAGTTTTGGTGTATTGTTTTGTTGTTCTTGACTGATTATGACAGGATGAGTTGTGTATGGGCGCTGGGAAGGGAATAATGGGATTTAATTGATCTCTGTTTCCTTAACTGCTTGCAACAGATAACAGTCGTCTAGTTCTTGCTTCTATAGATTGCTTGCAAACAATGAGCTAGAATAAGACCCTGCATATTTTGCCATTGCAGCAAGACCTGCAGCCCTGCAAGAGTCAGTGAAACCCCACTGCTTGTGTAGCGCTCTGACTCTGACAAGGTAACTAACTGGCTGAAGAGGGAGCTATATGAAGCAGTCAGAAGAAACACTAATTTCATTGATGCATGTTAAAACCTGGCCCTTCTAGGGCATAAGAACTTCAAGTTTAAGCAACACCTGGGCTTCACCAACCTAAACTGCCTCATGAAACTGCATATGTGTATACATTGCTTTCAAAAGCCCTACAGGAGCCAGTTGTTTGGTTTGTTTGGATTTTTTCCCTTTTATTCCCCCTGTAGTTATAAGAGGAGAGAGTACTGTCTCCTTTTCTTCTGGTAGTTACAGCACTTGCCTTGAAACTGTAGCACCAGTTCCCTCCTCCATCTGTTGTAATCAAATCTCACTTTTTTTCTAGCCCAGAGAATACCCTAATCACCTGGTGGTGGGCTGTTCTGGGCAAGGAAAATTCTAAGAATCTGTCTAAGTTTTATAGCTTAGCTCCTCTATTTGGTCACAGATCCCTATTCCCCAACTGCCCACATTCCCCAAAAGTTCATTTTCTTCTGAGCAAATGCCTTTTTTTTTCTTTTCCTTTTTGCTCTGAATCATCTTGTGCTCTCCAAAACAAAACCCTGCTGCCCATCCGAATATTGTTTGTTCCAGTGCCCACTCCCAGCAGTGTGAAAGTCAAGACCGTATCCAATAAAATACTCTTACCCTCTGCTGTAGTCCTTAAGTACAACCACAGCAAGCTTTGTATGCTCAATGTCCTCTGCTCATGCTTTACATATATCTGTATTTTCATACTATGAAAAGTACTACTCTAGGGAAGTGCAACACTGCCCTCACTCATTTCAGATACTTAGAATGGAATCTCTCATCCTGCACCTTGTACACACACCTATGCACTGTCACAGAGGCACACGCACTCACATACACAATTTTTTTTTTTAGTTGCAAGAACACTACATGGAGGCCATAGGAGTCCCAGAGCTAAGTACAGTGTAGCATTGAATTAGCTGGTCTTTTCTAAAGGCTGACAACCTTGAACAGTGTGAACATAAACCTTTTGTAACCACTTGGTCTGGGTACTAGGGATGCTGTCTGGAGAGGGCGTACTTAGGGTTGCACGTGTAAGTTTATTTCCTCCTCACAAAATTCTTTCACTCCAAAACAGATGAGTGTGAACCAATATGAATGTCTCCTGGGAAGATAAAATTAAGAGATACAGATGTGATGGCTGAACAGCAGTCTCTCCTTGCCTGGTACCACTGAGAGATGGGCAAAAAGGAAAATGAGGAATCTGAAAGATTAAGTAAACATCTGCAAACACATAAATTAGTAAACTCAGCCACAGAGCTGGAAAAATGCATAGTTTGTCATGGGATTTAGAATGAAATAGGCACCGTTAAAACTGAGGTGTTGAAAGTGCCCCCAGAGGCAATATTTGATGGTCACGGGCCTCTGATGCTGAAAAAGTATGAACTGTGCATTGTCAGGAGGCAGAAGGGTGAGTTTGGGCTTTCAACTTCAGCCTTTAAAGTGGTGTTTAGAAGACTTATGGGTCTAATTCCTTTGTTGCTCCATCCTTTTGTAGTTTTCCTGAAGTAACTCTAATGTTTCTGCTGTAAAAATCCTGTCTGCAGTTGTCATACATCCCTGTTATTTATTTCTCTCTTCATTGTTGATGACTCCTGGTCATAGCTTATATGAGTTGTCAGTTCAGTAGTGCTTTCCAATATATTTTTTCTCCTTTTTTCTTTTGTGTACATCAGGTAACAGATTTATTACTTATTGTCAGCACAGCTAAGTGAAACAGGGATCTTTAGAATATACTGACTGGTGAGTCTATTCTCTGACAGTGCAGTTCTAGAAGAGTTTTTTTCTGTATGTGTATTTTGGGTTTTTTTAAGTCAGTTTTTCTCTTCCTTATTTATTAACATAATGAATGATGACTTTATTGTCAATATGGTGCAATAACAGTAAAACACTGAACAACATCAGAGGCACATCTACTCAACTGTACTTAGCCACATAATTAAGGCATATCCAAAATTATATGCTTCTTTACCCTGAAGTTTTAAAGACACTTGAATTTAAGGAATCATGATAAGGAATACTTTTTCCTTCTAAATTCCCAGAGAAACTGTAGTTAGAACTTTCCAAGTACGTATTTTAGCATACAATTTGCAGTAATGTTAATAGCCTTCAGATGCAGACAGAAAAGGATATCAGAGTGCAGATGATTAAGGCCAAATGGGGGAATCAGTAAGACTTTTAATTATGGCATTTTGAAACACATATTTTAAACTCAAAGCTCTTTTTTTTTTTCACGTCTCTGAGGCTCCTATGGTGACTTCCGTAGGAAAAACAGTAAAAAACCCCACATATGTGGAAGCAAAATCTTATGAGACTTGGTTCTTCTCACACAAAACTGGAAGCATAGAGAGGATTCTTTGAGAAATTAACTGATCTCAGTAGTGCTTTAACACTTCACTTTAATACTTCTTTAACACTTCCCCCTTTTAAAGTTATTAATCTATTAACTTTACATATGTTCTGTTAATACTTTGTTCTCATTGTGTAGGTCTGCTTTGGTCTTCTGCATTTTAGGAGTCTTTTCTGGTTTTAGAAGTCACAGCAAGCGTGTAGTATCTGTGTGACAGTTTAACCAGACTCAAAAGTCTGATGCAAGTTTGTATATTTTCTGGCAGAACTTAAGGACTGGAGTCCTGAGCATGAGTGGCTTGATGAGATCAGATATATGCAAGTGCGTTACATCTCAGCAGAGACAAGTGGCAGACCATCATTCAAATTTTGTCTTTAGTTTCCATTTGAAATGGCAGAGTTCCTTTCCAGTGAATAAAATAGACAGAAGTTGCTTCAGCTTCTGCTTCCATCTTCTTCTCACAAAGTGAGAGACTGAGTTAAGTCTTCCCACAGCTGTCCCCGTCTCAGCTGCTCCCAGGGCTTCCTTTGAACCTGGAGTCATCATAGGAAAAAAAAGATGAAAATACAGGAAAACAACAATAGTTTAAGCCAGCCAAATCTGTTTTGTGCAATGATATAGCAGGTACATTATTTTCTGAGATATTTTTAAATTTTATTTATTTATTTATTTTTATATATATATATATGCTTGATTTTCCCTTCTTATGGGGAAAGCAGAATTACTGTATATTGCAGTGGTAAAAAGGGATGGTTAATGCTGAAGTGCTGTCTCCTAGCTGAATAAACCTTAACATGGGGACAGAAATCTGATCCCAGTGCTCAGAGTCACTTCCTTTATCTCATCAGTTCTGTGCTAACATAGACGGTGATGCTTCTGAAGGGAATCACGAGCCACCAAAGTAGACTAGACAGCAGACAGCAGTTAATTAACACTGGCTGTGGTACTTGCAAGGACCTCACTGAAGAAATTCACCCTTTTAATTTGTTAAATGTTTGCTATAGGTCTCTGTAAACATTATCTGGAGACAGGTCAGCTCATTTTTTACACTGATTCCTCATTTTTGTTTTCATTTGTAGCAATAGCGCCTTTTAATTGAACAAAAACCCATGCAATTCCTATCTGCATACTTTTCTTTCAGACAAACTCACTAGTATGGAAGCCAGCACAAAGAAGGCAGGTGAATTTAGCTGATTGATTGCATAGTCTTCTGTGTAAGATTGAGATGAGTGCAATTTAAAGAAAACGGTGAGTTTTGGAAGGACTACTGTACTCTTGTCTACAAATATTCTTGCTTGAGAGTGATTCTTCTATTGTTTTGAAAGCAAAGAAGTATATGTTTGAATATTTAGTATGCAGACTACAACATGTTTTAGTATTAGGCTTACAGTTTAAATTATTAAAAAAGAAAGAGGGAAACAGACCATAAGTATTTTTCATTGTTCCATTCAGACCTTTTATGGACATGAAGCACTACTGTTTTTTTTACAGACTGAGGCCAAAGTTTAAGCAAAACAAAATTTCCTTCTCCCAGTAACCATTATCAGTTTAGTGTAGGAGGATATAAAGACTTGCTATGTAGACCTCTTTGCTCTATTTGTTCTGTGCATAAACAACTTCTAAACTTCTAACTCCAAAGTCTATGTTTTTTAAAAACCTGTTCTATAATTTATGAAAAGAGAATGGTATACTCATTCTTAGAAATGAGCATCTAGAGGATGACTTTTACATCTGAACAGCAAAATTTTATCAAGTGATTTGGTTCATTGCAATTATACTACTAGGAGTAAATAAAAGTTATCTAAAACGACAACTATTCTATTACGATTCTCATAGCGAAATAAGCAATTGATAGACATTTGAAAGGAAAATTATTTTAAAAGTTCCACTTACAATAAAAGGTAAAAAAAAAAAGGATGTCTTTCGTCATGAACATGTCTGCTGCCTGGTTGCTGCCTGCTGCCCCATCATTGAAAATGTTCAAGTTCACATTGGATGGGGCTTTGAGCAACCTGATCTAGTCAAAGATGTCCTGGTCCATGGCAGTGGGATTAGACTAGCTGATCTTTAAATGTCCCTTTCAACCCAGATTGTTCTATGATTCTGTGATATTATTTGCATGAGAGAGATTATTTTCCAAGCAATTGGAGTTAGCTGCATTGCTTAAAACTTTCAAGAGAGTAATCCTTTATATGGTGAGTGTATTATTAAGAGAAATCAGTAGAAGTTAAATGCTGGAAGGAAATGGTATTATATTCATTTAATGCGGTTGGGTAGTGATGAGTTAATTTAGCCCAAAGGCTCATTCAGTTAATGAGTATGGTGTCAACTCATCCTACATTGTATTATCAGGAAAGAACTGAGTGAAAGCTGTTCAAAAACAGAGGGAAAGGAAATTAATTAATCAGCTACCAGAATGAAATACACAGAGAAAGTATTGCATAATTTTCCAGAGATAAGCACAGTAGCACAACTCCTGTTGATCTGGGCAGATGAAGGCTCCATTTGGCTGAGTTAATATTTTATTCTTCTGTTCTCAACATGAGCATAGAAATATTAGACTTCTGAGAAAGGGCAGAACGTATTTATGCTTTCTGCTCTTTTACTTCCTGAAAAAAAAGACTGGGATCCATAGAGAGCTTATTGGCAAAGGTTTCCTAGAAGCACTAGATCAGTACATTGTCTTGCAGCCTTTTTTTTTTACTTCACATTTTGAAACTCAGCGTTTTCATTTCACAGGGATATTTTGGTGTTGTGGTATTTGTTTGCATCCAATCTGGAATAAAACCATGCATATTTTGAGTATCCTAAAATTTATTTTTCATACATTTTTTATCACAATCTTTGCTATTAGAAGTTTCTTGGGTTCAACATTTGTGATTTTTACAGAATTTTAAATTTAATCTTAATTTTTTTTCATGGAATCAGCTATTTCAGATGCTTCTTGTGTTGGATTCAGCTGCTGCTGTTTTGAACTAAATGAAGGATTTTGTCTGGCTTTCTAGGTCCAACAACAACCTTTTTATGTGAAAATCAAAGAAGCTGGAACTTGGTACATGCAGAGATGCAGAGATGCTTAGATGTGTTAGGCTTATTGCCTCACACATAGTGCACACATACACATATAAAAGATAATTTTAAAGCAATTCACACAAGATGCTAAGTATCTACAATCTTGACTAAGACACTGCAGGTGAACAGAGTCATACTTTTATAGGAAGAGATTTTAACCCAGTAAGTTAACTGTCATCAGCTTTTCATAACAACCACCACAGAAATCCATTAAGAATGTTTAGATGAAAAGTTATGAAGTGACACTGATTTCATACGGTAATTAAATTTGTCCAAGTGTGGTTAATAGCTGTGTACAGTTAATAGAGAAAGAAAGAGAAGCTGGAAAAGACGTGGGTCTACAGTGGAAGCAGTAGAGTGGATGGTTAGTTGACCTTTATGTTTCAAGTTTTTTTGACTCATCCTAGTTAGAGAAATGAATTTATGTCATAGTTAAGTGTAGCTTGGATTGAAGGAGGTTTGTTTTTTTTTTTTTAAGAAAAGTTACTTAATTAACCAGAATACTGGTTCAATAGTGAGGTGAAAGTAAGTCACTACAAAACAAAAACTTTAAAAGAGGTGACTTCTAAAAAAAAAAAGATGAATTCTCTTCTTTTGCCCAGGATATTCTCTATGATGAAACAATATCAAGAAAAAACTAAAAACGCTGTCTTTCCAGAGTTGAAGTAGAAATAGACTTTAGGGAATTGTTTTGTAATGGGAGACAGTTCAGCTAGGACTATCTACTTTGTTTCTTTCCTTCCCATGCTGAGTATAAAACCAGATTTGCCCAGAGATTGTGTTTGTGCATGGGATCCACTGCATTTTGGATTGATGAGTACAGACATAGCATTCCACAACAGTATTTGATATTTCCTGAGTTCACATGTAACTAACTAGACATAAAAAAAATTCCAGAATGATTCTTTCTTCCTCTCCTCTGTCTCACTTTCCCTTACAGCTCTAACATTGCAAAATAAAATTTTGGTTGGATGATGCCTGGTTGGATGTAGGGAGGCAACTAGGAAAGCTAAGGCCTCCTTGGAATTAAACCTTGCAAGAGAGGTCAAGGACAACAGAAAGGGCTTCTTCAAATACATTGCAGGTAAAATCAACACTAGAGGCAATGTAGGCCCACTGATGAATGAGGTGGGGGTCCTGGAGACAGAGGATAAAAAGAAGGCGGAGTTACTGAATGCCTTCTTTGCCTCTGTCTATACTGTTGGAGCCTGTCCTGAGGAGCCCCGGACCCCTGAGGCCTCAGAAGAAGTCAGGATAGAGGAGGAATCTGTCTTGGTAGATGAGGGCTGGGTCAGGGACCAATTAAGCAATCTGGACGTCCATAAATCCATGGGTCCTGATGGGATGCACCCGCGGGTGCTGAGGGAGCTGGTGGAAGACATTGCTAGGCCACTCTCCATCATCTTTGCTAAGTCGTGGGCAATGGGAGAGGTGCCTGAGGACTGGAGGAAAGCGAATGTCACTCCAGTCTTCAAAAAGGGCAAGAAGGAGGACCCGGGTAACTATAGACCGGTCAGCCTCACCTCCATCCCTGGAAAGATGATGGAACAACTTGTCCTTGGTGCTGTCTCTAGGCACATCAAGGACAGGGGGATGATTAGGGGCACTCAGCATGGCTTCACCAACGGGAAGTCATGCTCAACCAACTTGATAGCCTTTTATGAGGATGTTACCCGGTGGATAGATGATGGTAAAGCTGTGGATGTGGTCTATCTCGATTTCAGTAAAGCGTTTGACACGGTCTCCCACAGCATCCTCGCAGCTAAACTGAGGAAGTGTGGTCTGGATGATCGGGTAGTGAGGTGGATTGTGAACTGGCTGAAGGAAAGAAGCCAGAGAGTGGTGGTCAATGGGACAGAGTCCAGTTGGAGGCCTGTGTCTAGCGGAGTCCCTCAAGGGTCGGTACTGGGACCAGTTCTATTCAATATATTCATTAATGACTTGGATGAGGGAATAGAGTGCACTGTCAGCAAGTTCGCTGATGACACAAAACTGGGAGGAGTGGCTGACGCGCCGGAAGGCTGCGCAGCCATTCAGAGAGACCTGGACAGGCTGGAGAGTTGGGCGGGGAGAAACTTAATGAAATATAACAAGGGCAAGTGTAGAGTCCTGCATCTGGGCAAGAACAACCCCATGTATGAGTACAAGTTGGGGGCAGACCTGTTGGAGACCAGCGTAGGGGAAAGGGACCTGGGGGTCCTAGTGGACAGCAGGATGACCATGAGCCAGCAGTGTGCCCTTGTGGCCAAGAAGGCCAGTGGCATCCTGGGGTGTATTAGAAGGGGTGTGGTCAGCAGGTCGAGAGAGGTTCTCCTCCCCCTCTACTCTGCCCTGGTGAGGCCGCATCTGGAATATTGTGTCCAGTTCTGGGCCCCTCAGTTCAAGAAGGACAGGGAACTGCTAGAGAGAGTCCAGCGCAGAGCCACAAAGATGATTAAGGGAGTGGAACATCTCCCTTATGAGGAGAGGCTGAGGGAGCTGGGTCTCTTTAGCTTAGAGAAGAGGAGACTGAGGGGTGACCTCATTAATGTTTATAAATATGTAAAGGGCAAGTGTCATGAGGATGGAGCCAGGCTCTTCTCAGTGACATCCCTTGACAGGACAAGGGGCAATGGGTGCAAGCTGGAACACAGGAGGTTCCACTTAAATATGAGGAAAAACTTCTTTACGGTGAGGGTGACCGAACACTGGAACAGGCTGCCCAGAGAGGTTGTGGAGTCTCCTTCTCTGGAGACATTCAAAACCCGCCTGGACGCATTCCTGTGTGATATGATCTAGGTAATCCTGCTCCGGCAGGGGGATTGGACTAGATGATCTTTCGAGGTCCCTTCCAATCCCTAACATTCTGTGATTCTGTGATACAGAAGTTCAGTCAAAAATATTAGTCTAATAAAGTTACAAAAATTTGAATATGGCATCAGATTATTTAGTGGGAAGTATGATTAATCAACAGTGCTGTACAGTAACAATGCACTGGGTAACACATGGAACATATGCTTAAAAAGGTAAATATGTGTACCTATGCACTAAGACTTATTTCTGTTAATGAAAAAGAAAGGGTTATAAATAACTGAGGTTTTACCAAGATTGAAGAATACTTACAGTCTCTATTGAGCTTTCTCAAACACAAAATGGTGGTTAATTTGGTTGGAACTTAATTTACAGGTTTAGAATTCTGGTTCTAACATAGAAAATTTATGAACTTTACAGTGCTATTAAACTGATTTAAATTCTCACACAAAGGAAACGTGTTTGTCTCTTGTGGCTGTGGGTTTTCAGTGTAATATCATCATACTAATGCATTTTTTCCCCCAAAAATGTTGATTTATATACTTTCTTTGTAACTGTATAAAATGATTCTCCACAATAATGTAAAATTTGTCTAAGTAATAGAATTACATTGACTTTTACTTCAAGTTGGTAAAAGCATCATAGGGAGAGAGCAGATGAAGTCTAAAACTGTTTAGATCCAAAAGCTAGTAAAAAATAGGTATAAATTAAATTATAAAAACATAATTATGATTCATAGTAGCAAATATCATAGACTTATACAATCATAGAATCATAGGACAGCTCAGGTTGGAATGGACCTTGAAAGATCATCTGGTCCAACCTTTCATGGAAAAGGGAGCCTAGATAAGATTATCTAGCACATGTCCAATTGCATCTTGAAAACCTCCAGTGATGGGGACACTACCACATCCTTGGGGAGGTTATTCCAGTGAATGATTGTTCTTACTGTAAAAAATGTCTTTCTTATGCTGAGATGAAACCTATCCTGGTGCAACTTGTACCTGTTGCCCCTTGTCTTCTCCATGTGATTCCTTGTGAAGAGAGAGCCTCTGTCCTCTCTGTAGCTGTGCTTTAAATATTGTAATACTGTGATGAGGTCACCTTTGAGCCTTCTCTTCTCCAGGGAGAAAAGATGTAACTCCTTCAGTCTTTCCACACAGGGAAGGTCCTCCAGTCCTTTGATCATCTTCGTGGTCCTGGTTTGGACCCTCTCTGGTCTGTCCACGTCTTTCTTGAATTATGGAGACCAGAACTGGACACAGTACTGCAGGTGCAGCCCAACAAGTGATGAGTGGGATGACTGTGTCTCTATCTCTGCTAGTAATACCTCTGTGGATGTAGCCCAGGATCTGATCTACCTCTGTTGATGTAGCAGCACACTGCTGAATCCTGTTCAGCTTACTGTCTACCAGGACTCCAAGGTCCCTTTCAGCAAGGCAGCTCCCCAGACACACAGATCCTGTTCTGTACTGGACTCTTTGGTTATTCTGTCCCAGGTGCAGGACTTCACACTTGTCTCTGTTAAACTTCATACTGTTCTTGCTAACCCACTGTTCTAGCTTCTCCAAGTCTCTCTGTAAGATGGCTCTCCCATCTGATGTGTCTACCTCTCCACTCATTTTGGTGTCATCAACAAACTTGGTGAGGGTGCTTTCAAACCCATCATCCAGATCATTTATGAAGATGTTGAACAGCATGGGGCCCAGTATCAATCCCTAGGGGACCCCACTTGTGACAGGCTTCCAACCTGAATAAAATCATTGATTAGCACCCTCTGAGTGTGACCTGTTACCTGGTTTCCTACCCAGACCACTCATACAATACGTATCTTGTGAATTTATCTACGAGAAGGCTGTGGGAAATGGTGTCAAATGCTTTGCTGAAGTCTACATAAACAACATCCACTGCTCTCCAAATTTCTCCAAATATCGAAGACCAAATGTTGCTGCTACAAGAATCCTAAAGAGACTACATATATTTTATTAGCAAATAGCTAATTTTTAATACAATACCTTTTGACAAAGAATACCAGGTAAAGTAAGATAAAAAGCTTCCAGTTGCATATATTCTTTGTTCTGAACTACTGTTCTGTCTCTAAAGTATTTAAATGAAAGTGGTAAATTTATCCTGCTAGATCATTTAGCTGAATTAAGCATTTAGAAGACATTGGACCAGTAGGTATGATTTTGATGATTCTTTGTTTCTGAAAAATTAGACTGACTTTAAACAAATGATCCACGTAGCACTTATGAAGCTCAAACATGAGAAGCCAAGCAAACCTCTAGCTCATACTCTTTCTGATACTTCAGCAAGCCTTGTTTCTTCCACGATGCCTACACAGTGCTGCCTACTGCTAACTGCTTGGCAGGCAGCAACACACACGTTCTGTATGGAACATATTTTTTTACTATTGTTGTTCTTTCTTTCCTCTTTCTTGACCTCACCCATCTGCATGTTTTGCCTATCAGCTTTGTCATTAGCATAGACCCTGATCTTTTAAATGCTTAAGCACATGGGTAAATTCAATGTGTTATGTATGCCTTTTTGTAGGTTCTAGCTTGTGAGAACTCTGTTTAAAAATAATCTTTACTGTTGGCATTGCTGCTTAGCTTACTTGTTAAGAGTGCCTTGTAATCTTAGGACCAAGACTGCATTGTGAAAGGCATTTTACGAATACAAGGTAAAAGCATGGTCTCATCTTCTACCTATATGGATACTGGGTTATTCTATACACCATAGTAAGATAGTTACTATAAAATAATCTTTCAATGAAATAAATATTTACTCTTGCCTGCTTTTATCTAGTTTTTAGTTCCTATGAATTGTGATATAAGATTTTATCCCTCTCTTTTTCTGTCCTTTGATTTTTTTGGATTTCTGGAATGACTTGATATATGAAGATTTGATTTCTCAGGATAGCTTCTGAAGCTGTTCTCTTTGAAATCTAAAATATGAAGTGCCTAAACACCTCATCTGAGATGCAATATGAGACAACTTTTGTCTGCTTTTTTTTAACTTTATGAAATACTGAACCAGAAGCCAAAATTACAAGCCACTTCCTAAAAGTGTTTCTTTTAATTCTTTTTGGCTTATATTAGTTTGACAAATTGCCACGATACTCTTTTTCAGCATGTGCAGATGGGAATTAAGGGAGCAGAAGTAGCTCTACTTGTGAGAAATAAGAAGAGACTTACTTACAAAATACCTAAATACTTCTTGTGTATAGGAAATAGAAATCCACCTATATTCTGTCTGCAGTACAGAGTATGTACTAGAAAGCATACTTAATTTCATTTTTGCACAGTACCATCTCTGTAGTGTGTACTTTTTCCTTTGACAATATTGATGTATAATTTTGAATTATTGTTATGTAATGTATTCATAATCACATGCATGTATATTGGCTCCTGTTATTTGCTTTCCACAAAATAACTTGCTTGCTTACAGTCATAAATATGTTGTTAGTGGAATTAAGCATACAGTAAAATTTGGCATCTGGAATTATTTGACTTTCATAAACGATCAGTAAAACCTCTCCTTCAGATATTTCTGAACGGTCTACACCTCCAGGAAATGTAATGAAGTAAAAGGTACAACAATTAAATAGTAAATCTAGTGCTTTTGCATTTCAATTATATTGAAAATTATTACAGAAGTCTTATCTTCTTATTCAAATACAATAATCTTAAAACCAAACTTATTTTAGATCATACACTGCGTAATAAATATATGCTAGAATACATAATCTTTTTATCCAATGAACTAATAAAACTCTGTCTGAAAAAGTGTGATTTGTTATGTCAAAGTTGTCTCACAAAGGTGTTCCAAAACACTTCATTAGCAATGAGAATCTGGAAAATCATTGTCAAACCAGACCATAAACACTCATGAACCTGTTTTATTTGCAATTATTGAGCCTACCTGTGGATTCAAGAAAGCTTTCCCTTGTAAACCACCTGGTAAATTAATTGAATGGTTAAGTGCAATTTTTGAATTCTGACTTCTATCCTGGTTTTTAGCAGAGCAGCATTTTAATCTGGAATGAAGTATGAAACAATCATTTGTGCATTCTTAAGAAGAAGTAAATTTTAAATGTCTTTTTAATGTTATTTGATTTTGATGAAAGTAAGTAAGGGATAGAAATATAGATTTGTAGTACCAGTCGTGTTTCAGCTGATGACCATCACATTTCAGTAATAATACTAGAAAATGTATTGAAGGAAATGATCTTGTGTTTCTGTGAGGACAGAAGATGCAGAAGTTAAAAGATTCTGCGATTTAACAAATTTCAAAAGAAAAAAGACCTAAACTGTACTGATCCAACTAACACTTAATTGAGAATTCCTGTCAATCCTTCCTTTCTACAGCATTACAGAAACAGCAGACATAATGGAACTTATGTGCATTTTTATTTTTAAAAATGCCGTGCTACTACTCCATGAATGTTTGGTTCAAAGATTTCAACTGACTAGCTTGGACTGTAGTACTACTGGAGACTGAAATTACTATCTATCTGAAATACTAAAGGAAAGTTATTTAAAAAGGCTAATGCACAGGGAACATTTTAGCAGAGAGATGTCTAATGAGGTATAGCAGGATGTCTAAGGGGATACAGACTGTATTTCTATCATAATGGCTTGAAAAAGTTACAAACATGATTAATATATGCACATTTAGGAGTGCACATACATATACATACACATAAGCAATTGACAGCAGTACAAAGAGATTGAATCTGGAATTACAGAGTGAAAAATGAAAAGTCGGGGAAAATTAGCTTAAAAGATTTACTCAAGAGAATTAAACTTCTGCAAAGTAGTATTTTGGTAAGAGTTGTTAGTGATGAGTAGAGTGAGGATGTGCAACAGCATATAGTGAACTGCAGTTTGTTAGTATGTTTATAGTTTGAAACAGTGGCAGAGTTCTGCTCTGGTTAACACAGTGGAGGCTGATGCCATAAACTAAGGAATATCAGTATAGTTTTTGTATAATTACAATGTGCTGTATTGGCAGAGTGCTGTACACTCTTCAATACAAGTTTAGCACAAACAAATCAAAGAAGATCATAAAAGAGTGATAAAATGAGCTTATAGCTGTATGAATTTACTCAAAAAGGAAATGGCCCTGGTTATCACGGGTGACTTCAACCACCCTCGTGCCTGCTGGAAAGACATCACAGTCTAGGCACACAGAGTCCAGGAGGTTCCTGCAGAGCATTGATTATAACTTATTGACACAGGTGGTGGAGGAGGGGTGTGCTGCTGGACCTTGTAGTAACAAACAAAGAAGGACTGGTTGGGGATGTGAAGGCTGGGGGCAGCCTTGGCTGCAGTGACCATGAGATGGTGGAGTTCATGATTCTGCGTGGAGGAAGCAGGGCAATGAGTAGGATTAAAACCCTGGACTTCAGGAGAGCTAACTTTGACCTCTTCAAGGACCCACTTGGAGGAATCCCATGGGCTGGGGCTTGAGAAGTAGGAGGGGTTCAAGAGAGCTGGTTAATATTCAAGCATTACTTCCTCCAAGCTGAAGATCAATGCATCCCTATGAGTAAGAAATCAAGCAAAGGGGGCAGGATACCTGCATGGATGACCAAGGAGCTTCTGGCAAAACTCAAATGGAAGAAGGAAGTTTACAGAATGTGGAAAAAGGGACAGGCCACTTGGGAGGAATATAGGAAGGTTGTCAGAGTACACAGGGATGTGATGAGGAAGGCTAAGGTCCACTTGGAATTAAATCTGGCAAGGGACTTCAAGGACAAGAAGAAGGGCTTCTTCAAGCACATCAGTAGCAAAAGGAAGAAGAGAGTAAATGTGTGCCCACTGCTGAATGAGGTGGATGCCCTGGTGACGGAGTATACAGAGAAGGCAGAGTTACTGAATGCCTTCTTTGCTTCAGTCTTTACTGCTAAGGCCAGCCCTCAGGAATCCCAGACCCTGGAGGTAAGAGAGGAAGTCTGGAGAAAGGAAGACTTTCTTTGGTTTGAGGAGGATTGGGTTGAAGATCATTCAGGCAAACTGGACACCCACAAATCCATGGGACCCCATGGGATGCACCCATGAGCATTGATGGAGTTGTCCAGATGTTATTGCAAACCACTCTCCATCATCTTTGAAAGGTCATGGAGAACAGGAGAGGTGCCTGAGGACTGGAGGAAGGCCAATGTCACTTCAGTGTTCAAAAGAGCAAGAAGGAGGACCCAGGCAACTACAGGCTGGTCAGCCTTACCTCCATCCCTGGAAAGCTGATGGAACAGCTCATTCTGGATGTATCTCTAAGCATGTAGAGGAAAAAAAGGTTATCAGGAGTAGTCAACAGGGATTCACCAAGGGGAAATCATGCTTGACCAATCTGATAGCCTTCTCTGATGGCATGACTGGCTGGGTAGATGAGGGGAGAGCAGTGGATGTTGTCTACCTTGACTTCAGCAAGGCTTTCGACACTGTCTCCCACAACATCCTCATAGGGAAGCTCAGGAAGTATGGGTTAGATGAGTGGACAGTGAGGTGGATTGAGAACGGGCTGAATGGCAGAGCTCAGAGGGCTGTGATCAGCGGTGCTGAGTCTAGTTGGAGGCCTGTAGCTAGTGGTGTTCCCCAGGGGTCAGTAATGGGCCCAGTTCTGTTTAAATTATTCATCAGTGATCTGGACGAAGGGACTGAGTGTGCACTCAGCAAGTTTGCTGATGACACAAAACTGGGAAGAGTGTCTGATACACCAGAAGGCTGTGCTGCCATTCAGTGAGACCTGGACAGGCTAGAGAGTTGGGCAGAGAGGAACCTAATGCAGTTCAACAAAATCAAGTGTAGGATCCTGCACCTAGGGAGGAATAACCCCATGCACCAGTACAGGTTCGCCTGCTGGAAAGTAGCTCTGCAGAGAAGGACCTGGGAGTTCTGGTGTACAAGTTCACCATGAGCCAACAATGTGCCCCTGTGGCCAAGAAGGCCAATGGTATCCTAGGCTGCATTAGGAAGAGTGTGGCTAGCAGGTCAAGGGAAGTTATCCTCTGCCTCTACACTGCCCTAGTGAGGCCACACCTGGAGTACTGTGTGCAGTTCTGTGCTCCCCAGTTCACAAAACACAAGGAACTACTAGAGAGTCCAGTGGATGGCTACAAAGATGGTTAGAGGACTGGAGCATCTCTCTTATGAGGAGAGTCTGAGAGATCTGGGTCTGTTTAGCCTGGAGAAGAGAAGACTGAGAGCGGATCTTATCAGCATTTACAAATACCTAAAGGACCAGGTGTCAAGAGGATGGGGACAGCCTCTTCTCAGTGGTGCCCAGCGACAGGACAAGGGGCAATGAGCACAAACTGAAACATGGGAAGTTCCATCTCAATATGAGGAAAAAATTCTTTACTTTGAGGGTGGTAGAGCATTGGAACAGGCTGCCCAGGGAGGTTGTGGAGTCTCCTTCTCTGGAGGTATTCAAAACCCACCTGGACAAGACCCTGTGCAACCTGCTCTAGGGGAACCTGCTTTGGCAGGGGGTTGGACTAGATGATCTCCATTCCATGATTCTGTGAAAAATCACAAAGCAAGGAGGGTTTAAATGAAATATTTAAAATTTATTTGGTAGATGCAAACATGAAAAAAAAAGAGTTAAATGGCCTTTTGTTTGAAGGTGAGGTTTAAGTGTAAAATAGTTGAAAGGAAGAAAATGCATATTATTGACATAAATCAAATAGAAATGTGTCCTGTGGGAAGAACTGAAATCTAAAATAGTTAAGAAAAAAAATATTTTATACAGTGCTCATTAATTTGGTGCAGGGTATAATTTTGCATTATGAGCACATTGGCCTGTACAGAGAGGATTTCCTTCCTGCATCTCTGCACAAATTTTTATAGTAGAAAAGCCTTTTTTACTTCACAAAGAATTCTCTGCCTACAAAGTTGATATGATATATAAATGAACATCAGGAATACTGTAAACAGATAGCATGTCTCTCACTGGACTCAAGATAATGACTTCTGAATTATAATTCTGTCTCATTCACTGTAAATCAGCCCACTGAAAAGTTCTGCCTGTATTTCAGGGAGTTTGGATCAGGTTCTGTAGCAGTATAGCAGTTGTTTTTTACTTCTGAGCTCTTCAGTGTATGTTTTACTCATTAGTCAAACAAATATAGTACCATTATTAATACTAGTAGAAAGATTTCATCAGTATTATTCATAAAATACTTTTATGTGATAATTTCAATTATTTTTTCCTCTTCTAAGAAAGTAAAATACATTTTAAAAAAATCAAAGGTTCTC
This sequence comes from Nyctibius grandis, assembly GCF_013368605.1. NCBI lineage: Eukaryota > Metazoa > Chordata > Aves > Nyctibiiformes > Nyctibiidae > Nyctibius > Nyctibius grandis. Next base: position 47,151,535 of record NC_090660.1, read on the forward strand.
TAGGGATCCAGAAATTTGAAACTGTTAATATTACTCATTTAATGAAAAATGGCAGAGTTTACTCTGGAACATGGCTGTAAATCGTTAAGGACCATTCCTGAAGGTGTGAGGTGTCACGTGGTTTTCATAACACTGTTTTAGACCACCCTTCAAGTATGGATGGATATTCAGATACTGTAGCAGGCATAAGTATAGTCTTATGAGAGCCATGGGAACTGTCTCCATTTCTGTATTAAAATAACGTATCAGCATAGTAGTTTAGTCTTTTTCTGTCTCTGTAGCGCAAGGTATGGTGATACTTTAGGAACCACAAAAAATTTCAAGGCGATAGGCATATCTAGTGTATCTCCTAAGTCTAAAGTTTTTAAGAACATTATTCACTGAAATAATTATTCCTATTATGAGTTTAACAAAAAGTATCTTATTTGAAAATGGCAAGTATAGCGCAGAGGAAAAAAAAATCTTATTATGCTCTATTGTGTTGGACCTGGCCATTCTGTAACTTCACATCTCATTCTCATCAGGGTTGCCAGGATTTTGAATGGCTTTAGTTTTGAAAAACAGGCACTTATTCTGTTCCTATGCTTCTTGGAATTTTTCTCCTTGATCTGATTCTGTCTTTTTTTTTTTCCTAATGGATTCACTTTAGCAAAGGGTGAGTAAAAGATTGTACAAATTCAGATTATCTGTATCAGCTGCTTAAGATTCACATATTAGTCTCAGTTGTACTAAGGGAATTGGCTATGTTCTTTTTTTCAGGAGATTTGCGGAACTAGAGTGGGTTGCAGCCGCTTGGTTTTCTTGATAACAGAGGAAGCTTTAATAATTTCTTTAAACCCATCTAACTATAGTTTTAAATGAAGACATAAGCCCCCTGTGTTCATCTTTCTAGTGCACAGTATGAAACTCTCTTTCTTCCGTAGAAAGAAACTTTCTTTAATTATAAAGACCTTCAGTAGGATATTAGATAATGAGATGCAAGAGCCCCCTTCCATAGTATTGTTCTTCCTTCAAGATGAAAGCAGCTACTGGCTGTGTGACTCCACTCTTCCTCATAGACAAAACACTAATGCACTGTAATGTATCATTAAAGGTCAAAGCAAGCACGGGGTGAATCGCCTCTGCTGTGCAAGCTGAGGTGAGAGGGGTGGGGAGGAAGAAGCAAACTTCTAAGCTAAGGAAAACAAAAAGGTGACCTGCACCAGAGGGCAAGAACAAATTAAAATCTATCTTAACAAGTGTTTTGTTCTCTATAGAAATCATAGCAAAAGAAGGAGCTGTTAGGGCAAAGGGCTAAAAATAAGACATAATTATTTGTCTTTCTTCCACTGATTTTACACTATTTTAGTAGGACTTTGGTCTCTGCATCAGCTCACTTCATCAGTAAAGCAAATTTAAAGGAGATTAAGGCTGATGCTGCCTCTTTGTGTTGTGGACTTTTCTCAGGTCACTTTAGGTATTGAAATATGTCGTAGTTTGTAAGTGTCTCTATACTGATCGACATGTGGCTGAGTTACTCCTGAAAAATATTCTGATATAAACTGATACAGCTCCAATTAATTCAAACAGAAACCATGCTCTTATTACCCTCATTTTAGGACCTTGTAACTCACTGACATCACTGGAGTTATGATGATTTATATCAACACTGATGGTTGATTCTTGCTTTGCTAATTATTCAAAACAGTCTGTTCTGATTATTGAGAGGTATTGGGAGGAACAGAAAGGTTTAAACAAAATTCCAAATTTGGATGTCATTTATCCTCTTAGTCTGGGATACCTGTTTAACTCATTAAGCATTTTGTATTTTTTTTATGGCTCTGAACTAGCATCAATATTCAGAGCTGTGCATTCATTTTTTCTTTCTACCAATGTAAAAATTAAAAATAAAATATACAATACTAGGTATAAAAGGAACAATTTAAGGCTGTTTAATAAAGAGAAATAGCTGAAAAATGCATGCAATATCTCTGACTATTCCCAACTCTACTTACTTTTATTTCTAAGCGTATGCCTACTGTTTATTCAGATACAAACTAATTTATTTTTACAAAGAAATTGCAACTTTCAGATATTTAATGGATGGGCTTGCAACTATCTGGGCCACAGAGAATTTAAAGATTGCCCACGATGATTTTCTAAGCTTTGGTTTGATTTACGTTTCGGTATGTTTTTAGCTTCCTCTGCCTGTATTTTGCAACAAATGCTTGCATGAGCAAGGACTGTTTCTCCACTCTAACATACACAGCAGCTGCCACCTTGTAATAACAGCACATGGGTGATTGGGTGCACTGGGCTGCTGTGGCCACAGGATGTGACTTTCTGGCGTTCTGTGAGATTGAAATGAGGGAAATATCCTGGGCTTCCTACTTTCAAAGCTCAAACCTTAATTTTAAAGCCTGAAAAGGACACCAGAATACAACTGTACTGTTCTTACTCCAGCCAGAGCTGTGACATATAGGCACACATGAATGAGTTCACTGAAGTGTGTTCATCTCAAGAAAGCCAAAGCATGCACAATGAACCTTGGCTCTGTTTTAAGTAACAAGAAGTTCACCAATGTTTGATGATTTCCAGACATTTCAGATTCAGATCCTGCTTTTGTTTTCCAGCCTTAAAAGTACCATAGTGGAGAAGGTGCAGAAAAAGCAAACAAGTTTTAGTGAAGGTGTGAAAGATCTTATGTATGAAAAATGAGTGTTCGTTCTGGAAAAGAAGACTGTATGGACAATATGAGAAAAGAGTATAAAATCATTGGTGGCATAGGGGAGCTGGATGAGGAATGACTTTTCAAAGGTTTGCTCACTTAGGAACTAAGAGGTATCAAAACAAACTATTGTTGAGTTCAAAACAACAAAAAAAAGACGACATTTCTCACAGCCCGTAGTTGTGGAACTTGTTAAAAGTTTGCCTGGGTTCCAGAAATGATTAATTTGTACTTGTTTGGATGGATTTTTCTCCTCTGATTTTGTCAGAAAACTCTACCTCTAGGTCAGGAAGTCCCTTCACCTAAAATCCAGGGTCTAGGGGAATATCATTTTATGCTTGACTTGTTCATGTACTTTTCCTTATTATTGTTTTTATGTTCCTTCAGTATTTTTCACCCAAGAAAAGAGAAGACCAGAAGTGCTGAGGAGTGTGTGTATGTGTGTGTCTAAGATGTTGATGAGTGTGGGGGAAGAAAACAGAGGGACTAAGTGAAAGGTTTTTTTTTAAAGAATAGTATCTATTGGTTACTACCATTACATAAAGAATATGAAATCATACCTTGTAAATATGAGGCAAAGAAAGAAAACAGGATCTCTCTCCATAGAACATTTTTCCACTGTTTTGAAACACAAGGTTGCAGAAGGTTTATGGAAACAAATTCTGTGACTTGTTTTTTAAGTGCTATATAAATCAATGAACTGTAACGTAATTTGTATTTATGCAAACTAAGGTAAAAATGCCATCGTTGAAATTGTGAGAGGAAGGTCTGCTGTGTACAGAAAACATATTCTACCTCAAATGGTGTGCTCCTGTTTCTGTGCCAGTTTCTGACTGAGCATTGAGGGGACAGTAGATGCAAGGTGGGTTCTTAATTACTGATCTGTGACAGAGGCAGCAGATTTGACTTAAGGTCTGCTGTGCAATGGAAAATGTTATGGGTAGTATCAGGGAGGACAGGAAATATATTCCTGGTTAGAGTCACAGAGCCTGCAGTTTACTAGTGACTGGTACAGAAAATACTTAATTGTGGGAAGCATCCAAACCAGGCAGTTACAAGTCTGTCTTATTAAAGCTCCTGTGACTGGAAAAGTTACTGGGAAAATTCCAATCTGACTGGGATTTCAACTACATCACAGTGGCTATAGTGGTATGTTCAATAGCTCTGAGGTCTGTGATCATGGTTTATGTGTGAGATGGACTACTGGAAGGCACCACTGTTGAGTCTGTTGCAGTTGTTGCCAAATATGTAACTTCCAAGGCCAGTGGACATTAACTACTGTCATGTCTTTGGTAAGAAGTACAAGTTGCAGCTAACAATATACATACAATATGCTATCTCAAGGATAGTGCTTGGACGTAGGATGGGACTTGAACTGCAGATCCCAGCGGAGGCTGCAAGATACATGGATTTTACTTCAGGAAATCACACATGCTTCATGTAGGATGAGATGAAACTGAATTTTTATGTCTTTGACAATATAAATTGAGAGAGTATGCGTTCATGGAAGCCACAGAAGTGTGTGCAATATAGAGAGAGCTAACAAGATGGTATTAAACTAGCTTGCTCAGGTAGCATACCAATGTATCTCTGGAGACCCAAAGAACAGGATAAATTAACTCAGTATAAGATGGAGGCTGATACTGCTATAACTTGCATTTATCTCTTACACTTTTCCATTTACATAAAAACACATGAATTTTTTCAGTATAGATGTATTGCAGCTGTAACAACATATTTTATGACAGATTGTTGTAATAGGTAGTTCCTCTATATTTCTCTTCTGTCTGAATATACCGAGATATTTTTCATATACTGTCAAGGAAATATGCCTTGCACAAAAAATGAGTATTTGTCTTTCAACTGTATAGCTATACAGGAAAGTTTCAGCTAACTCATCTGAATTGCTTACTTTCTTCATTTACCGCTGCCTCTTCCTTCTGCATCTCAGAAGGTGGCTGTCCAGCAGTCATTGGTTAAGAAGACGAAAATTTTTGTTCCCCTGTTCAAACAAAGTATTTAATCTTCGGATAGGTTTGCATTTTCGAAGGTCTTTAATGAGGGTTTCAAATTTTATGCAGCATTTAAATGCCTAAAGCCAGTGGAAAAAAGTCCTTCTAGATACCCATCTGCATATTTAGATGCCTGAGTACCTTTGAAAATCTGGTCTACAAATTTCACCTACTAATTACATTAAGAGAATTTATGAACCTGAAACAAGAATAAGATTTCAAGCAAGAACTTCCAACTTTTGTGTTTTATACTGTGTGTTAATAAACAGATATGCACTTTAATATAATTTGTATGTTATTTTTCATATTATCAGCCCCAAATCTTTAAGATTTGGAGACTACTTGGTTCTCAAACTGCTATCATAAAGTATTGTAACTAAAACCAAAATGTACATATTAAGGGAAAAATAAATAGAAGCAGCTTTAAATTTTAGGCTGTTCAAGGCCTCCATCTCCCCATGACATTTCCCAGTGCACCTAGGAGGTAACAGGTGAAATATGTCAATGGAATAGCATGGGAATTTTCTGAGAGCACTTTAAAAAATCTAAACTTATCTCCCAGCCCTTTTGCAAGCCATCCAAACCTCTGGGATTCTCTCATCAGACATTTCAATAGTCTGTCTCATGTTCAATTTCACTGAAAGAAATCCACATCTGTCTGCTTGTTCCTTTGAGTTTCAGGGCTGCTAATTATACCCTGGCATTTATCTTGGGCATGTGGAAACCCCTGTTCATTAACTTACTAGGTCAAGGCTCATCTTCACATGACGTAGAAGCTTAATAGGTCCTCAGATTGTTTTCTGTAAATAAGACTCATTAACCCTACTGCTCCTGGAACACTTTCAATTCTCAACTTCAGTGTTGTCCAGAGAGAAAGGAAGAGTCTGCATTTTAATTCCGATGCTGAATATCCACCCTCTTCTGACTATTCATTACTGAATCCATCCAACACTGTTGCCTTTTGTATTAGGAAGAAGTGAGAAACTCAAGGAGATTTTTTTGAGGCATGAAACAAGACTACTGTAGAATAGAAAGAGAAAGCCATATATGTTGCAGGCAAATACAATTCCATTAAAAGTGATGAATCTGAAGCTGATATAAATAAACAAAACGTCATTTGTGTTGAAGAGTCGTTATATAAAACAGAAAAAGATGATGAGTCATTCAGGATGGAAAAGCCCTCTCCAATTTCTCAAAAATCTATTGTGTGTTTGTTTTGCAGTTAATAACTTCCGTCTGATTGCTTTGAATATATAAGAAAACACTTAAACTAAAGCTACTGACTTGTAAAACAGAATTGTACACTGATTACAAGTCCTCAGTTTTCTGTTTATGGCTATTATTGTGGATGATTTTGTGGATATCACAAATAACAGAAACAGCAGCTTGTGCCTTGATAAGCAGCCCTGGAGCACGGGCGTTGCGGGGTGTTGAGAGTCAACAGCCACCTATAAACTAAAACTGAGCAACTACTTAGAGCTTAGTGTGGTCTGTGAGAGGCCAGAGTAATTCGATCCCTCCGATTTACCCTGGGTATCCTGAAAATAGATCTGTCTCCTCTTCTTTTAAAACCAGATGAGCTGTAGAAAACATCAGTGGAAATGGAAACCAGCATGAGGCAGGCTTGTATTAAATAGATTTATAGGAGGCAGACTTGTATAAATAGCTTTATAGAAGAATGCACTACACGCTACTAAAACCGACTGGTGCTGTCATTCTTTGTATCTGCTTCAAAATGATCGGTACTAGGATGATATTTTTTGCAGGTTGTAAAGAATGAAGATGTACCATATCTTTTATAGCCCAAGGATACACATTTTTAAGTATAAGAATTAATGATTCACATAAAATATTGTAACCAAAACCCACACTTTAGAGTAATGCAGTGTTATAATAAAAACACTGCAATTGACACTGAATTATTATTTTATTCTGGCTAGCAGCATACATGCTGCAATTTTCTGTAGAATGATTACTAAATCCATGTAGTAAGGGGAAAACCTGGGGAGGCGCGCTCGCAGGTGCTGGGGAACGGTCTGGAGTAAGCTACGCGATCTCAATGTGAGTATGGAAGCTTCTCAGTTATTAACAAAGAAAGCAGTGGTTATATAGACTATGCATATGTTAATCACGCGCCCCGATCGCACTTGTGATTGGTCCATAGGTTTACATATTCAGAGCCGTGACCGCCCCCTCCCCTCCCGGATGTAGTTTTGCTTCCCGCGAAGCAGGCACCACGAGGTTCTTTGTTCTGCTCCGTGCAAGGGGAGTGCAAGGTCGCTAGCTCTGGGCTTAACCCTTGCTCAAAGCCTGGGTTGCTCAGACTGCTCAGTGACTGACACAGGATCGTGCCCCTTCACACTCAACCCTCTACAAATCCATAGAGTGTTTAGCTTGCTGATTGCTCACTCCCTACTTTACATTGAGAGACTTATTTTTTTTTTAAATATTGTTATTAGAAAGCCCTAAGAGCAATCTTCCAGTACTTAAGCTTCAAATTTTTCAAGTGTTCCTTTGTCTTGATGGACTTAGTTTCAAACCTCCATTCATTTTCAACATAATTTAATTGCTAGGTATTAGATACTGTATCTGTCTACCCATGTGTCAGCAGCAGCAAATCAGACACTCAAATATCTAACTACGAGTTTTCCCCTGTAGTTCACTGTATGCATTAAGATCACATTTTCTTTTGTCAGAAAAGGATTAATCCTAGAGGCCTGACTGAGATCCAGCTAAAAGATTTTCCTCTTAAGTGTTAGCTTTTAAAAAGAGCAGTAGGCAATGGCATTAAAATCACCAGAAAAGCTACAAAAATGGGACATGGAGACTGAAAAGACCAAGATGGATTTGCTTTCTGTGTTACCTAGAAGTGAATGTGGAATTGTGTTTTTAACATTAATTTGCCAAAATAGTTTTGGAGCTGAAACGTTTTTCACTGGCACAGTTCCTCTGATAGACCTGGGTACAGGGCTCAGCTCCAGATTTCTGTCCACTCACCCAAAGGAGATTGGTGACACTTCTGACGTTGTGGTTCCAGCCCCTGGGCAAAACAATCCCAGCTTCTGTGACCCCAGACCTCCCTTGCACTTCACCTTCCCCTGTGTCTCCTCTCAAGATGTACTGCACAGAATTATTGCAATGTCTTGGCCTGCAGCATTAATATAACTCCACTACTGATCCCTGCAGAAGGTTGTCACGCAGCTGGATGCCTGTGGTTTCATTGTGGTGCAACGAGGTACAACTTGGGTGGTTCTTTGTCTGTATGAGTGAAGATTTTCTATACTCTTTTTCTTGGAAGTATCACTTGCAGAAGAATGCATTTTGGCACAGCAGAATCGTTGAAGATTTTTCTTTCCCTGCAGGAAAGAAAGGTTTTTTTAAGACATCACATACTGTTCAAGCAGGATGTGCTGGACCAGACTTCACTAAATGACCTCTCTTGTTAGGTGTATCAGTCACAATGTGACTTACTAATTTAGCAAGCCTGAGAGAGCAAGAAGAGTGAGGTGGAAAAAATACAGAGTAGAGATTACCACATGCAAAAGCGTTGCTGGCTCCTCTAAAAGGTCAATCTGTCCTCACTTCACTGTAACCAGCTTATCCCATTTGCAACACCTATTACTGCCATATCATTTACTTTTTGTAAAAGAAAACTCTAAAATGCATATAGTTTCAAATAAATAACTCGTGAATATATGCAATTAAGCTCTCATGCACGCATATACATGTGCATGCATGCATACCTAAATGTACATCTGTATATATATAAAAACTACTGATAAAGGTTGATTAATTTTACATATATATAATACAGATATGTTATATAAGAGTGAATATATAGATTTGTATATACATATAGAACTATTAATATATGCAGTATGTATACCATTATTACTACTATTATTATTATTCTAGACATGTAATTTGCAAAATGCCTCCCTCAGTTTTCACACTGCTTTCATCTTATTACCTGGTGAGACACTGCTTTTGATGTTGGCATACTTAGTATTTTTCAATTTAGTGTTTGGATTTAAAGGTAATGTTGCTGCACATGCTGAAACCATTTTCATTGCTCTTTTAAAACACTGATATTGTTTCTAAAATCTTTATTCATTGAACTTTTTTTTCCAGTAGAGGAAAATCTTTGCTGACCTTACACTGAGCAAGGCCAGAGTTATCTCTTATTAAGCCATGAACTCCTAATTTGAATTTGTAATGTTTTATGCAGAGACACTCTAAAAGAGAAATGATCTTTTTCTGCATGCTGTACACTAACTCTAATGAAGCCAAATTGCACAGGGAAACGTATTGAGCTGTAGGAAATAAGCAATGATGTTGGGGTTTGCATAACCAAAGCTGAACAAACCCCTGGAGAGGTGCAGACTGTACTGGCAGCATGCTAAACAGTGCAATGATGGATGATGGATGATTACCCAAGGGAGAAAGCAGAGGATGAAAGACTTGTACATACCCAGGCACAAAGCTGTACCATATGGCAGCACCTGAGAAGGGAGAGTGGAGGATGTGTCTTGTCCTGTTGCTTCCTCCTCTCACTCCTACTCCAACATACCTTGCTAGTGTGAGAAGCCTAAGCAGCAGTGGTATGAAATGGCGTCTGTAGGTTCTGTCTATTTTCGGGAAGAGAGGTGATGGAATAGCTAGGATTTGTTTCTATTTCTTAGAACTTGTAAATTCATTTGGATTATTAACTTAAGGCTTAGGTTCTGGATGGAAGCTCAAAGTCTAAGTTTTTGGAGATGAAATACATGCATGATGGGAAAAAAAAGGAAAGTGAACTAGGTATCTCTGTGCTTGCATGTGGAATGGAAGCCTGGATGTTTGATTTTTTTTAAAGTTTACTGCTTCTGCCTTTGTCATGAGATTAATACCGGGAACTCGTGGAAGAATATGGCAGGTTGATTCTATAAGTGTGATTACATTTTGTGGTCATCTTGACTGAATGAGGATGACTAGGGATTTTCTGTAACATTAATGGAAGTTCTTTATGTATATCAAAAAATCAATAAATCCTTCCACAGAGCAAACATGAGAACCAAAAAGTAAATCCTTCACTCTTTTCATTATCCATCACAGGTTCTCAAAACCTCCACTTCGGGTGTGTCAACCTAGTTACTTCTGTACATTCTAAACTTGAAGGTAGAGATCCCCTTTGTAGATTGATGATTGTTAAATGTCTCAATGAGATATCTTTTATTAAAAAAGCTGAATAAAGACCTATTATTTTGAATAATATTATTACACTGGATGCTGCAGAAGAAAATTTTACCATTTTTTTAAAGGACTGCCACATATTGTTTGCTAGATATTTTTATTCCACTTCATTAAAAGAAATTTTAACATACAGCGAAGGTCTGTGATTGATCAAGTACTAATCCACCAATTCATTATGTATGTGAAGGCTAGGAAAAACTGCAGTCCTGGCAACTAGGAACGCTCCCTTAATAATTTTCTTGGAGTGGGCTAAGGTAAAGAGTTGCACCCCAAGTGCTGATATCACAGGGCTCTATGTGCTGGTCTGCTGAGCTGTCTAGGTGAATCCAGAAAGAAATAAAATGATTTATGCATTCTCTTATTCACAAGTTAGCACTGAAAGAGACAATTCTCACCTGCCTAAGCCATTCTTAACTGCACAATTTGCAAACTATCTCCAGGAATATATGCAAAAGATCATAACTTCTTAAAAAATCTGAGGCCGGTGATGCTCTTTCTATTTTTTAAATGAGGAATGGTGTTAAAATCTGTGGCATTCCCTGGATTGCAGGTTTTTAAAATGACTTGCTTGCATGTGAAGGCCTCAAGTATCACCTCTATCAGACATCTCCTGATCATCAGACAATGTTAAAGAGATAAATTAGTCTAGGGCTTTTTCTGAATAATGAATTGTTGTGACTAAATTGATTAATAAGTCAGCATAAATGATGACAATTGATATTTGCCTCTCAAGGATGACTTTGAAATCCTTTTTGTGTAAGACTGGGGTCTTACTTGTCTACAAAAGTAGACAAGTGGTAGGCTTTGCAGTATTTTATGTCTACTTATTTCCCTGAAAAGAATATAAGTCTTCCTCTTCCTCTCTTCCAAACAGCTATTAAAAAAACCCCCAAAACATTTAGGAAAGATATTGAAAATGGAAGAAGGGAGCCATCTTTCATAGATCCTGAGCCTTTCTGGCATATGAATCAACTACAGTTAGTGTTATGGATACTCAGCACTAGAAATTTCCATCAGTATTTTAATGGACATTTCTCTATACAGAAATCAGTTCTTTAGTTTCTGAAAGAATGTTTGCATAAGAAAATGTAGGGGAAATATTTGAAAGAAATGGCTCTGGAGCCCTAGCGGGTTTTTTTCCCCCCTATTGTAGATGTCTAATGTGCACTTTCATGAGTCTGTGAAATTCCTAAATAGACTAAATCTTTCTGAACTTTTACAAGCATAAGACACAACCTAGTATTCCTTGTTGTGCTTCTGCCTCCTCTTCACCTTCCTTGGCAGTTTCATTAAAATGTGCACTTTTTTTAGTTAATCTCAAAAGAAGTATCATAATTTTAGGTTCTTGCCCTTATCCACCCTTCCACTCAGCTCATGCCTCTGTGTGAGGGAAGAGTGCCACAAATTCTTTTCCATCAAACCCCACCTGTTACCACAGATGTTTTGGCAACATCTGCCTTGCCTACTTTTTCCTACAGTGTTGCCAAAGAATGAGACAGGTGCAGCAGTGAACAACCTGCAGGTTAATGCTGGGTCAGTCTTCAGGGACTTATGTCTTTTTTGCTTTTGAGACTCCAGGAAAAATGGTTCCTGAATGATCAACTAATTCCCACCAACTGTGAGTATGTCCAAATATTCACTGGACACTTATATCTTGAAAATACACAAATATGTGTGTCTGGGTAAACAGGAAGAAAATGCTGCACGGTACAGAGAACTGACTGCAGCTTCGTGGCATGTCTCCAGGTAATCATGTTAAATGTGTTTCTAAGGTGTTATTATAGAACCCCAAAATGTTGTCTGAATTTTAAACTTATATAAAAACATAAACTCAACCATAGTCAGATACAGCTGCCCTTCCAAAGCCAGCTCCAGCAATGAAAATAATAGCTCAGCTGTTCAGCAAACACAGCAGTAGGCAAATGTTGGTGTGAAATATACTCAAAGTAATTTCAATTAACAACAATTAAATTGTACTTGGTTTTAAGATAGGATGCCAGGAGTGAGGAGTAAGATACACAGCGTCTCTACAGGTGATAAATGCAGATCTGGCCTGCTGCTCACCTGGGTTTTTCAGATTTCTCCTAGGCAATAATAATATCAGCGGAACCAGGGAAATGAGCAGAACAGCAGTTAGTGGGAGGATATAATGTGAAGAGGGAAGGAAAAAGTAACTTGTTCAGCCTGATGGAAACAAAATGAACCCGACCTTTCCTCAACATCTATTTTTCTCCTAGCCTGGGAGGAGAAGAAGAAAAGAGAAACAGTTGTCAGCCAGGATGTGGCTGAAAGTATATTCATCAGCATAGAGACGTCAGAGCTTCAAACGTAATTCAGACAGATGAACGTTACTAAAATGGATAGCTTGGCAGAGGTCTAGTAACTCTGGATTTTTTTCAGCAAAATTATTGTACTTAACCTGAAGAACTAGCTGAACAAATAATTCAATAAAGCCTCTAACATTTTCAGTGACATTCTCAGTAACAACTCTCTGTGTGCTTGCAGTCCAGGAGTTCTTGTGGATAGCTAGGCAATTTATGTCCTCATCAAAAGAAAAAAAAAAAAAACACCTCACATTACTTTCTGTAGTAAGTGTTTCTCAAATGCAGAGAAGTACGGGGGATTTCTTAAAAAGTAAAACAGAAGTGATGTTCATAAAAACACAACGTACATGGAGACTAATGCCAGATCTTTCTTAACATTCAATTACTTTAATACTGCATGGTAGAATCAACATACTGTTAACTAAAGATTCCTGTTATATCATCATTTTATAGCAAATTAGTTACATTTACTTAGCTGGAGCATTATGAGGTAGAATCAAACTTGTTTAGCACTTGGAAGTGTTGTTTTCAATCGAATTTCTGCCAAGCAAGGGCAAGTGACAAGACCAGAGCTTTACTTATTACCAGAACACTTATTCATTTGCTATACTCACTGACTATCTCATTACCATTAAATCACATAATCTCAGTTTAACCAGATGAGTCAGGGAGAAGGTGAGCCAACAGGAACTGTGACAAACTTGTCTGATTGCATGTAGTTCTTTGCTCATAGGCAGCTGAAGAGAATGGCATTTTGTGGGAAATACGATCTGCACCAAAGTCTAAACCAAATATACATAGAAATGAAAAATTATGGATAGTACTGAATCAAAGTACTACCAGCAAGGCATGGTAAAACATACTGAATTTCTGTTGTGGATGAATTAATTTCAGTTGCTCATTTCATATGATAGTTTTGTCCCTCCAGAAGTTGTAATGAATGTTGAACCTGAGCCAAATCTTACAATTTGTTTATATGAGAAAAGGAAAATGTGAAGAAAGTATTTTATACTTGAGGTTGATAATATTTTTTATGGTAGGATAAGTGCAGTTTCAAATCTCAGATTCACAAGCTTGTTCCTGGAATAGCTGAGATACCAGTAATTAGTAGCATAAACCAAGGCTGAAGAAGCATTGTGGTTTTTCAAAACTACCGTTAATCAGCTTTTTCAATCATTCTGAAAATGAATGGGATCAAAATTATGTGTTGTGTTTTTTCAGGTTGAAATTACATGTTAGGCATTTAGTAAGCAGGTTCCTTTTTGTCTGTCATTTGTGGTAGCTTGCTCACTCACACTATACAGTACTTTAATCTTCATTTTAGACATGTTCACAGAATTATTTTTGAGGATGTTTGCTGTCGACCACTGTGAACAGCACAAAGAACTTGCAAAAGAAACAGCGTAGTAAGAGCATAAAGGCATTTTTTGAAGGGGACTGGCTGTCAATGTGCAATTGTTGACACTGATACACAGATAGGGAATGATGAGGAAGTATTCTGAAAATCTGGCCACTTAATATGAGTCTGAAACCAAGTGAAGCAGCAGTAAGGAAATTAAACTCTTCTTTAATATTCAAATAACACATCTTTATAATCTCACTTTCCCCTGGAGCAGTATTTCCTTGCTGATCCTCAGGCAAACCTTTATTTTCTAAGGACTGCATAGATCGGGCTGAATGTTAGATAAATAATAAATCAAGTTACTTGGGGTTATATGTGTTGTTTACCCAATTGACCAAATTGTTCCTGCTATACTGTCCTTCTCGATTTCAACTACTATTAATACCCACCGCATGACTTGAGAATTAACTGCCTATTAAGTGCTGTTGTTCTGAGAAACAGTTGAAAACTTATGCTAATAAATTACTTGATTAGTGTCATTTGACACAATGTGAATAATTTGTCAGTGGTGAGTGTCTTTCCTCTTGGGAGAGCGAAGGTTAAGCAGAGACAAAATGGAAAAGCAAGTATGTGAACATCAGCATCATTATTCCTGGAACAGAACATGAATATCTTTCTCTCTTTCCTGTGTCATGGAGGTTCTTGTTTACTATTTGATAACCTTTCCTGATGACCAAACTTTTTTTTGTTGTCTTGCCTGCTAAAGAAGTAATAAAATGTGAAGGTTTAAAAAAGCTGCTAAGAGTCTGAGGAAGTAAATGAGAAAAAAATTCCATATTTTAGCTTATAGCAATCGTCGTCCTTAAAACATATAATCCAAAGATTTTACATTTCACCAAGATATTTTTTTTCCTCTAGGTTGAAGATGCAAAAAAAAGTGGGTTGTTTAAAAAGTAAAGTCTCAAACTAAAATCTCTTTTTAGAAGGAATCTTGCTACTTCCAATAGCTGGTCTGGTATAAAATCTGCAGGATATTATTTTTTCCATCTTAATAGAATCCATTTAAAGGGCAAATTTTACAGAGTGTCTGTCCTTTTGAAGCAATGGGACGTAACAGAGTGTGCAGTGAAGGTATGTGCAAACCCCTCAGAGATAAAAGTACAATAGTCAGTATCTTACCAAGACATTTTTCTACACCAACGCATTTTATCTAGTCAACCTCAATAGGCGAATTCAAACCTTAGTGTACAGTCAATGGAGACTTCTGAAGGTGACCTATTTGTTCTCAAGTATTAAAATTAGATAACATGGGTTTTCCCTTATGTGTGTACTTTAGACAACTAGTTTTCGTTTGCCTTTTACCATATAGTTAATGTAGTTTTATGGTTTAAGGCTGAATATGTAATAAAATAGTGTTCACCTTCCATAACTCTGCAAAATCACAGTAACAGTTGTTTCAGTTTGTTTCAACAAGACTCTTTTGTGTTAATATACAATATGTAAACCAAGCTGAAATATTTCCTTTCAAAATAACTGATGTCTCCATTAACTATTGTTTGTATAGCTTTAATATTTAAGTATGTTAATCGTGGATGACGGTCCCACTGTTGTAGCTATTGTATAAATGCAGGACAAGAAAAGAGTGCCCAAGAGTTTGTGCTTGCATTTTAAAACAAGAGATAGACATGTGCAGGATGATTGGTGATCATAAAGAAAGAGCAAAATAAATTACAGGTGCTAGATGTGACAGGTAGTCATTGCTGCACATTTTCAGCTTTATTATTGTTACTTAGGTAGGTTTTATGAAATGGGATGTTTGCAGAAAGATATTGTGGTGATGATTTTCCAAATGCTGTCAGTTTAAGGAAGAGAAGAATGACCAAAAACAAACACACAAAAAAAGGTAATGACAGCTGTCACCATGGAGTAGTCAGAAGTGAAACTGCTATTTCTGGTTTACTCTAGGAAAAGTTTAAATGAAAGTGGAACTGAAGATAAGTTGTAGAAGTTTGATATTACAGTAAAAGGGAAAAAGTGATAAAAGCATTCAGAGATATGAATCATCTGGTCAAAGAGTCAAATCAGAGATCTGATCTGTCCGACAAAATTCTGAATGGTTAGCAGTAGAACAACCCCAATCTTGTTCAGAGTAAAGCTTTTTGCATTAAATGCAACATAAAACGACAATAGAGAGAGAATTTTAGTTGTATGGATGGGAAGGAGAATATGTCTTAGACATCTTTTGCTGAATGATTCTGAAAATATGTTATCTTTCAGTGTTGCTCAGTTTCTTGTATCTTTTTGCAGGTGTTTTAGATGGTTTTACTCATAGCTATATTTGAGAATTGGCAGTTGTCATAAATCATTGCAAAGCATTCTCACACCTCTGTAACATAGAAAACAGAAGATAAAAAAACAGAAGTTTCATCTGGGTTTCAGACTTATGGAAGCTGAATGTTTGTTGCTTTATTAATCAAGGTTCATTTTGCAAAATAGTTTCTACCTTTTCTAACACTGGTGCTCAAAGTTATATTCACCAACAAACTGGACAGTAATTGGGAATGCTCTTGAATGACATTGTCTGTCTTTCAGAGTAAAAAGGAACTCTCCACTTCTATCACATGCATGGTTCTTTATGTGTTGTAGATTTTGTATGCCTTAGAGAGAACAATGTCATTAAAAAAAAAAAGATAGTATGTCTTAGCAAAAATTTCAGGAGTCAGGAGAAGACCTGATGTCAGTCTTTTCACCAACAGTTTGTCAAAAAGAGTCTGGTGGAAATTAAGGAAGAAAACTACCTGAGTGACCATCAGTCTGAAGCTTGGTGGAGCAGGAAACAGGGGAATTGTTGAGCTTAGAGCAGTAAACAAACAGGGCTGTGGGCCACGTGAGAAGGGAATTTGATGAAGATATAAGGAGTAGAGATATGCAGTACAAATAGAAATAGGGAAATGATTGCTTAGCCTGACAAGAAAAGTCCAGTCATCTTGAAGATGTACGTCTGAATATTTTTTATGTTGGATTCTAGTTCAGAGATGCAAAACAGGGAGAGATAGGGTGTGCGTACTAGGAAGAAGATCAGAGATGATAAAGAGTACATTTTCTTTCATTTAGACTTCATTGCTCCAGAGAAGTGAATTCTTGACATGCTTGGTGGACCAAATCAGCTAGCAACCCAAACACCTACTGAGAGATCTGGAGGCATCCAGGTGGAATGATATATTCCCCACGCATTCACTGAAAACCTGCCTGTACCACAAAGAATAGAAAAGTTTAAATAATAGATTGATTCAGAAGAAAGTATGACTAAGGTGGTGAGCTCTACTTCCAAAGGAAAGAGATTTGCTTTGCAAATGTTCTTAGAGATCAAGGGCATTGGCAAAAAGAAATATAAAAGAATAAGACATTTAGAAAAGGGGGTAGAGGAGTTACAGTTAAAATTTAGTTCCAAAAATCAGAGAAATCTGGACACAGGTGTGGGGTTTTGTGGTTTGTTTTTTTTTTTGGTTTTTTTTTTTTTCTGTTTGTTTGGGGGTTTTTTTTGGTTTTTTTGGTTTTTTTCAGACTTATCCTTGCTAGTCATCCACTGTTGCCAGCTGGTGAAACATCAAGCAGTAAGCAATATCATTTCACACTACTCTAGCATTGATGTGGTGGTCATTTGCACCATCTGTCACACAAATGTTATTGGACAGAGAAAGTACTTCCTGAAAGCAATGTTGAAATAGCACTGAGAATCAGATAAACAGTTCCCATGGCAAAAATCAAGGAAAACAAAGGTACTGCTAAAGACAAAACAGAAGAAGGAAACAGAGGAATTAAACATAATACTTCTGCTGAGTCTTGAAAGACCCTCCGCTGCAGTCCTATTCCTGCCATTCATATTAAGTCAAAAAGATGAAATCTAGAATAAGACTACAACAGACTGTATTGTGTACAATAACAGAAAAAAAACAGGTGTATTTTTAAGACAGAAATAATGCAGAGCACATGCATTATTACTTGATATGATGGTGCAGAGGAAAAATATGCATTGCATATTGTTATATGCTTTGGACACTGCCACACTGATGGATGATCTATAACTGCTAGTAAACATGCCCCCTAGTGAGACCATTGACCATATTCGTAGCTTTCAAGCCTTGGTGATTTCTTTTATACTGTATCTCCCTGCACTGTCAAGTTACTCAACCTAACTTAAAAAAGCAGGCAGGCTAACCGTGCTAATGCAGAGCTCAGCTTGAGGGAATTATCAAGTCTTCGCAGCAAGGTAAATTAGTACACATTCGTGCAGCTGCAAGAGCTCTGTGCAACTGCTGTTAGGTTGCTTCTGGCACCTGAACTAGGTCATTTAAGCTGTCTAAGATACCAGTATGCTACAATGCCATCTGAAGTATGGATATAGCGTACCTCTATAGCAGTAACGATACCTAACGTTCAGTGCAATAATCATGAAATGTCTGAAGCTCTCTGACTGGAATAATTTTCCTCCTTTAGAAATTTCTTCTGCAATTGCAAACCTATAGCAAGGCAGTATTTACTAAAATCAACATTAGCACATACTTCCCAAAGCCACTGCTTTATTTAAAAGGCAGAATAAAAGGTAGTTGCCTGTGATATCACCACATATTAGCATTTGTGTATCTGGTTTTTGTAAGTGGCAATCAATGTAAAAGTAGATGTTTCTAGAGATTTTTCTCCTCCTGTTCTGGCCTCTTCTAATTAAACATGTTTGATTTTTAGATTTGAGAGATTATCTCTGGTATTAGGCCACTACTTGCAAGGGTTTGCAAATAAAGAGGCTAAGGTTTTTTCTTTTTTGTCTTTTTTTAAGTGGTATGTTAACCCTTATATTCCAGTATATAGAGATTTTTTAGCTAAATCCCATAAATACCTCTGCTGTACCCAAATAGTTCCCATGAGGCCTAAATAGCTTTCTTTTTAGTCAATCTGAAAGCAGGTGGAAGTATAGCAGTGTACAGGTTTGCCTGTAGAGGTTAGACTGTTCTTGCAACACGAAGAAACCCTGAAGAAACAAACATCACTAAATGTCATCACATGTTACTGTCACAGGGAATTCAATTTGAGAAGGCTGCTTATTTGGCAGTGTAATTAGATGGCATTTTCTATAGTAGAAGGATTCTTAGCCTTAAGGAGCTAGGGATGCAATTTCTCTGAATGACTGCCTTATGGTTAGAAATTACCACAGGAGAAAAAAGAATGCCTGTATTTTAGTGCTCAGTGGTGCAAGTAGAATATGGATTTCCATCCTGTGCTTATTTAATACACTTTTTGAGAAAATCTTGTACTTTGAAAATCTTATATGATCCTTCTAAGTATTTTGTCAATATAGTAGTTGGCAGGGAAACATGGATTACATTATCAATGTTGGCGAAGATAGTGTCTATTATTAACTTACAGCTAATATAATTTTATATTAGTTTATAATAATTTTATTTTGTGTCTAATTGGCAAGGATGCATGTGCTTGCGTGTGTGTGAAAATGTGCTTGTATGCATCACTTTGATTCTCCCAAAGCTGGCATTGGTGTATTCTACAAAAGATACATAATGAGCAAACCATTCAGGCTAAATAGTCTGACTGGCTACACTGACTTACAACAGAAAGGCCCCTGAATTTTTCATGTAAGGAAGGTCCTCAGTTTTTAAAAGTATCATTTCTGGTGGCACAAAATATTTCAGGACATCTTCAAATACTTGAATACTCAAATAATTTGAATACTCAGCATTAACACCTATTTGTATCATTTAGCATAAAAGCATTCACTGCTTTATTTCAAAATTCAAGGTAGCCCAATTTCTACCAAAAGAAAAGTATTAGTGAGTGGAAACACCTTTGCTGAGAGGACAATGATTTTACTGGATAGGTTTGTCCATGGAGTTCCTTGAGGTTTAGTCTTAGGGGCAGTCTTTTTCTACTAATGACACTTGTGAAAATAGCAGGATCATGCTAATGAAACTTGCAGATGACGCAAAGTTGAGAGACGAAATCAGCACAGAAGAGGATTGGAAAATTTTACAAGAAGATGAGAGCAGAGATCTGTGAGCGGAAGGCGGATGGTAGAGCTGCAAGTCCACTAGGACAGCCTTTAGGAACATGAAAGGCATCTAAACCCTGTGCAATAAAGAGCTGAGTATCCTTCTAAAGGAGTGGAGGAACAGCAACAAAATCCATGCAAAAAAAACCCCCATTTGTCAACTTTTTAGTGGAGCTTGCTTACTTTATGAAAAAGACTGTGCAATATTGCTGCTTGTGATGTCAGGACACCATTCCTATGTTCCCTATTTTATTAAGTGTTGCTCTTGATAATAAAAGTAGAAGTTGCACACAGTCAAGCACAAATATACAGCCTGTTGTATCAAAACTCCTAATAGTTGCACTCAGGTGGATTTTAATGTCATGATACAACAGCAAGTCTAAGATCAGGTCATGTTTTCTTCTCTGAAGTGATTTTTAATTTCTAATAAAATTCCATTATTAATTTCTAATTCAATATACCAGAATTTGGAACCAAAATGCAAATGCATATTATCATGTGGAATAGGTTTTGAGTGAGGAAAATTACTCCTTTATCAACTCATCACAGTACTGCTTGGGCACAAATTAAGTTTCTCCGGGAGATCAATAAAATTCAAAATATCTGTGGTACTGAGGATTATAGTACAACAGAAAATACTTTTCTTTATACAAAGGTCATGATTCAAAGCTAGGGTAGTGCCATCTGTTTTTTTGAGGTGGGGAGAGAGGAGAAACATACATTTTAACATGCTTGAATTTAGGCCGAAAGTGAAAACCCCAAAAAAGCAGAATTAAGAAAATAGTCTCCTAAATGAAGTGACATAAATGAAACCATTACCATAAAAAAAAAAAAAAAAAAGAAAAAAACACTGAGATTTGTGGATAGCTATTTGTGTCTTATTGAAGACAAAAGCTGTGAATGCTGCTTCAGTTCTTAAAATACCTGCTTCACTTCTAGCTCTGCATTTCTAATCAAAGGGCAATGAGTGGATAAAGAATGAGCAATCAGCAAATAAAAGAGGATCTTACTAGTGAGAGTTACAGAAACTCGAAGAAATTCCAGTGATTACAGTAACATTCGTGATTAAAAAGTAGTTTCTTCTTGCACAACATTTGCTGTATTCATTTCTTCAGTGATATCACCGATATAATATTAAAAGCATAATGTTTCACTAGAGATAAATATCTTTGATATTATTTTTTGAAGCTAAGCAGATATGAACTAAGGATTCCAAAAATCACAGAAATTTTTGCAAATTCATTTGAAAGTCGAAAAATGAGTAAAAAATTGAAGACATCAAAACATGAAAGTTGCTGTCCAGTATTCTTTGACAGTGAGAAAATGAATAAACAATTTATAATAAGCACAACACACTGCTGTGACAGAAGTGATCATTAAATTATAGCTTTGCTGATATGTTTTCTATTTTTTAAATATTTACAATATTTTATGAGACTTGGTGTCCAATGAGTGTCTATGGGTGTCCCACATTAGAAAACCGTAAGGAAGCAAAGTTAGTGCAGTGCCGTGCTCAATTTGGCATGCGTTTCCCAGCTGCGGTGTCCCTGAAGCTACAGGCTTTGTGGTTCTCTGAACCCTAACCCTAACCCTAAGAATAATGGATGTTGGGGCTGAGGCTGAGGTCCCATGCACCGTGTTTGGCCTAGATTAGAAACGTGTGGAGGGAGCAACGTTGGTGCAGTGCCGTGCTCAACTTGGCATGCCCTTTCCAGCCCCTGTGTGCCTTAAGCTTTAGGCTTTGTGGTTCTCTGAACCCTAACCCTAAAAGTCATGTGATGTTGGGGCTGTAGCTGTGGTCCCAACCTCCATGGTTTGCCGAGATTAGAAATGTGTGGAAGCAGCAATATTGGTGCAGTGCCTTGCTCCCCTTGGCATGCCTTTTCCAGCCCCAGTGTCCCGCGAGCTGTAGGCTTTGTGGTTTCCTGAACCCTAACCCTAACCCTATGAGTAATGGGATGTTGGGGCTGAGGATGACGTCACAAGCACCATGGGTGTCCCAGATTAGAAAAGTTTGGAGGAAGCACTGTTGGTGCAGTGTTGTGGTAAACTTGGCATGTATTTTCCAGGCCATTGTGCCTGGAGCTGTAGGCTTTGTGGTTCTCTGAACCCTAACTCTTAATCTAAGAGTAATGGGATGTTAGGGCTGAGGCTGAGGTCCCATGCACCGTGTTTGGCCTAGATTAGAAACGTGTGGAAGCAGCAATATTGGTGCAGTGCCTTGCTCCCCTTGGCATGCCTTTTCCAGCCCTAGTGTCCCTGGAGCTCTAGGCTTTGTGGTTCTCTGAACCCTAACCCTAAGAGCAATGGGATGTTGGGGCTGAGGCTGACCTCACAAGCACCACGAGTGTCCCAGATAAGGAACGTGTGGAGGGAGCAATGTTGGTGCAGTGCCTTGCTCAACTTGGCATGCCTTTTCCAGCCCCAGTGTTCCTGGAGCTGTAGACTTTGTGGTTCTCTGAACCCTAACCCTAACCCTAAGATTAATGGGATGTTAGGGCTAGGCTGATGTCACTATCTCCGTGGATGTCCCTGATAAGAAAAGTGTGGAGGGAGCAATGTTGGTGCAGTGCTGTGGTCAACTTGGCATGCCTTTTCCAGCTCCAGTGCCCCTGGAGTTGTAGGCTTTGTGGTTCTCTGAACCATAACCCTAACCCTAAGATTAAAGGGATGTTGGGTTGAGGCTGAGGTCCGATGAACAGTGGTAGGCACAGATTAGAAGAGTGTGGGGAAAGCAATATTGGTGCAGTGCCTTGCTCCCCTTGGCATGCCTTCCCTAGCCCAGTGCCTCTGGAGCTGTAGGCTTTGTGGTTTTCTAAACCCTAACCCTAACCCTAAGAGCAATGGGATGTTGGCGTAAGGCTGACGTCACAAGCACCGTGGTTGTCCAAAATTAGAATAGTGTGGAGGGAGCAATGTTGGTGCAGTGCCATGCATAACTTCGCATGCCTTTCCCAGCCCCAGTGTCCCTGGAGATGTAGGCTTTGTGGTTCTCTGAACCCTAACCCTAATCCTAAACCTAAGAGTAATGTGATGTTAGGGCTTAGGCTGATGTCCCAAGCACCGTGGTTGTCCAAAATTAGAATAGTTTGGAGGAAGCAATGTTGGTGCAGTGCATTGTTCCCCTTTGTATGCCTTTTCCAGCCCCAGTGTCCCTGGAGCTGTAGGATTTTTGGTTCTCTGAACCCTAACCCTAACCCTAAGAGCAATGGGATGTTGGCATGAGGCTAACGTCACAAGAACCTTGAGCTTCCAGGATTAGAAATGTGTGGAGGGAGCAATGTTGGTGCAGTGCCTTGCTCAACTTGGCATGCCTTTTCCAGCCCCAGTGTTCCTGGAGCCGTAGGCTTTGTGGTTCTCTGAACCCTAACCCTAACCCTAAGATTAATGGGATGTTAGGGCTAGGCTGACGTCACAATCTCCGTGGATGTCCCTGATAAGAAAAGTGTGGAGGGAGCAATGTTGGTGCAGTGCTGTGGTCAACTTGGCATGCGTTTTCCAGCCCCAGTGCCCCTGGAGCTCTAGGATTTATGGTTCTCTGAACCCGAACCCTAACCCTAAGAGTAATGGGATATTGGGGCTGAGGCTGACGTCAGAAGCACCTTGCGTGTCCAGCATTAGAAATGTGTGGACGGAGCAATGTTGGTGCAGTGCCCTGCTCAACGTGACATGTCTTTTCCAGCCCCAGTGTCCCTGGAGCGGTAGGATTTTTGGTTTCCTGAAACCTAACCTAACCCTAAGATTAATGGGTTGTTGGGGCTAGGCTGACGTCACAATCTCCGCGGATGTCCCAGATAAGAAATGTTTGGTGGGAGCCAACGTTGGTGCAGTGCCTTGCTCAACTTAGCATGCCTTTTCCAGCCCTAGTGTCCCTGAAGCTGTAGGCTTTGTGGTTCTCTGAACCCTAACCTTAACCCTAACCCTAAGCGTAATGTGATGTTAGGGCTTAGGCTGATGTCCCAAGCTCCATGGTTAGCCGAGATTAGAAATGTTTGGTGGGAACAATGACAGTGCAGAACAGTGTTCCCCTTGGCATGCCTTTTCCAGCCCCAGTGTCCCGCAGGCTGTAGGCTTTGTGGTTTCCTGAACCCTAACCCTAACCCTAAGAGCAATGGGATGTTGGGGTTAAGGCTGACGTCACAAGCACCATCAGTGTACCAGATTAGGAAAGTGTGGAGGCAGCAATCTTGGTGCAACGCCGTGCTCAACTTGGAATGCCTTTTCCAGCCCCAGTGCACCTGAAGCTGTAGGATTTGTGCTCCTCTGAACCCTAACCCTAACCCTAAGAGTAATGGGATGTTCGGGCTCTGGCTGACATCACAATCTCCGTGGAAAGTCCCTGATGAGAAAAGTTTGGAGGGAGCAATGTTGGTGCAGTGCCGTGCACAACTTCGCATGCCTTTGCCAGCACCAGTGTCCCTGGAGCTGTAGTCTTTGTGGTTCTCTGAACCGTAACCCTAACCCTAAGAACAATCAATGTTGGGGCTGAGGCTGATGTCACAAGAACCTTGGGTGTCCAGGATTAGAAATGTGTGGAGGGAGCAATATTGATGCAGTGCCGTGCTCAACGTGGAATGTCTTTTCCAGCCCCAGTGTCCCTGGAGCTGTAGGCTTTGTCGTTCTCTGAACCCTAACCCTAACCCTTAGAGTAATGGGATGTTGGGGCTGAGGCTGATGACACAAATTCCAAGGCAGTCCAAGATTAGAAATGTTTGGTGGGAGCAACGTTGGTGCAGTGCCTTGCTCAACTTGGCATGCCTTTTCCAGCACCAGTGTCCCTGGAGCTGTAGGATTTGTGGTTCTCTGAACCCTAACCGTAAGATTAATGGGTTGTTGGGGCTAGGCTGACGTCACAAGCACCATGGGTGTCCCAGATTAGGAAAGTGTGGAGCGAGCAATGTTGGTGCAATGCCGTATTCAACTTGGAATGCCTTTTCCAGCCTCAGTATCCCTGGAGCTGTAGACTTTTTCATTCTCTGAACCCTAACCCTAAGCTTAATGGGATGTTAGGTCTTAGGCTGATGTCCCAAGTTCAGTGGTTTGCCGAGATTAGAAATGTTTGGTGAGAACAAACTTGGTGCGGTGCAGTGTTCCCCTTTGAATGCCTTTCCCAGCCCCAATGTCCCTGGAGATGTAGGCTTTGTGGTTCTCTGAACCCTAACCGTAACCCTAAGAGCAATGGGATGTTGGGGCTGAGGCAGAGGTCCAATGCACCGTGGGTGTCCCTGATAAGAAATGTGTGGAGGGAGCAATGTTGGTGCGGTGCCGTGCTCACTTTGGCATACCTTTCCCAGCCCCAGTATCCCTGGAGCTGTAGTATTTGTGGTTCTATGAACCAAAACCTGACCTTAAGAATAATAGGATGTTGGAGCTGAGGCTGATGTCAAAAGCACTGTGGGTGTCCCAGAGTAGAAAGTGTGGAGGGAGCAATGTTTTTGCAGTGTCGTGCTCAACTTGGCATGTCTTTCCCAGCCCCAGTGTCCATGGAGCTGTAATATTTGTGGTTCTCTGAACCATAACCCTAACGCTAACCTTAAGATTAATGGGATCATGGGGCTGAAGCTGACGTCCCCAGCACCGTGGGTGGCCCAGTTTAGAAATGTGTGTAGGGAGCTATGATGGTGCAGCACCGTGCTCCCTTTGTCATGGTTTTCCCAGCAGCAGTTTCCCTGGAATTATAGTCTTTTTGGTTCTCTGAACACTAACCCTAACCCTAAGAGTAATGGGATGTTGGGGCTGAGGCTGACGTCCCCAGCACCTTGGAGGGCCCAGATTAGGGTGATGTGGAGGTAGCAATGTTGGTGCAATGCCGTGCTCCCCTTGACATGCCTTTCCCAGCCCTATATCTCTGGAGCTGTAGGCTTTCTGGTTCTCTGAAGCCCAACCCTATCCCTAAGAGGAATGGGATGTTGAGGCTGAGGTTTATTTCATAAGCACTGTGCGTGGCCCATATTAGTAACGCCTGGAGGGAGCAATATTGTTGTAGTGCCGTGCTCAACTTGGCATGAATTTATCAGCTCCAGTGTCCCTGGAGCTGTAGGCTTTGTGGTTCTCTTTACCCTAATCATAACCCTAAGAGCAATTTGATGTTGGGGCTCAGGCTGACGTTACAAACACTGTGGGTGTCCCAGATTAGAAAAGTGTGGAGGAAGCAATGGTGGTGCAGTGTCGTGGTCAACTTGGCATGCCTTTTCCAGTGCCAGTATCCCTGGAGCTGTAGACTTTGTGGTTCTCTGAACCCTAAACCTTAACCTAAGAGTAATGGGATGTTGGGTTGAGGCTGAGGTCCCATGAACCGTGTTTGGCCTAGATTAGAAATGTGTGGAGGGAGAAAGTTTTGTGCAGCGCCGTGCTCAACTTTGCTTGCCCTTTCCAGCCCCTGTGTCCCCTGTGCTGTAGTCTTTGTGGTTCTCTGAACCCTTACCCTAACCCCAAGGGACATGGGATGTTGCAGCTGAGGCAGAGGTCCCAAGCTCCATGGTTGGCCGAGATTAGGAATGAGTGGAGGCAGCACTGTTGATGAAGTACAGTGCTCCCCTTGGTATGCCTTTTCCAGTCCCAGTGTCCCGCGAGCTGTAGGCTTTGTGTTTCTCTGAACCCTACCCCTAACCCTAAGAGCAATGGGATGTTGGGGCTGAGGCTGACGTCACAAGCACCGTGGTTGTCCAAAATTAGGAAAGTGTGGAGGGAGCAATATTGGTGCAGTACCGTGCTCAATTTGGCATGTCTTTTCAAGCCCCAGTTTCCCTGGAGCTGTAGGCTTTGTGGTTGTCTGAACCCTAACACTAACCCTAAGATTAATCAGATATTGGGGCTGAGGCTGACGTCACAAACACCGTGGTTGTCCCAGATTAGAAAAATGTGGAGAGTGCAATATTGGTGCAGTGCCGTGCTCAATTTGGCATGTCTTTTCAAGCCCCAGTGTCCCTGGATCTGTAGGCTTTCTGGTTCTCTGTACCCTAACCCTAACCGTAAGAATAATGGGATTTTCTGGCTGAGGCTGACGTCAGAAGCACCATGGGTGCCGCAGGCTGGAAACCTGTGGAGGGAGTAGTGTTGCTGCAGTGCCGTGCTCAACTTGCATGTCTTTTCCAGCCCCAGTATCCCTCGAGCTGTAGGCTTTGTGGTTCTCTGAACCCTAACGCTAACGCTAAGAGCAATGGGTTGTTGGGGCTGAGGCTCACGTCACAAGCACCGTTAGTGGCCCAGATTAGAAATGTGTCGAGGGAGCATTTTTGGTGCAGTGACGTGTTCCCCTTGGCTTGCTTTTCCCAGCCCCAGTATCCCTGGCGCTGTAGGCTTTGTGGTTCTCTGAACCCTAACCCTAACTCTAGCCCTAAGTGTAATGGGATGTTTGGGCTGAGGCTTGCTAAGGGGAGCACGGCACTGTATCAACATTGCTCCCTCCACACTTTTCTAATGTGGGCCACCCATGGTGCTAGGCACCTCAGCCCCAAGGTCCCAGTACTCTTAGGTTTAGGATTAAGAGAACCACAAATCCTACAGCTCCAGTGACACTGGAATGGGAAAAACCTGCCAAGGGCAGTACCACACTGCACCAACATTTCTTTCTCCACACCTTCCTAATCTGAGCCTTCTACGGTCCTGAGGACCTCAGCCACAGCCCCAACATGCCATTACTCTTAGGGTTAATGTTAGTTGTTCATACTGAATACTTTGCAACTTTTTGGGTCTACATCATATATTTCAGAAGCTATTTATCTGAACTGATTTTTCAGATTTATATCTGAACATAACATGTTTCAACAACTAATTTTAAAACATCTCCAAAAATGTTGCTTTAACGTAAGAAATAAAAGTTTATTTTCTATCAATATTTTAATGTAGAGTAGTCACAGTCTGTATACATATTACTTGCACAGATACCTTCAATACATATGTGCATATATACACATAATGTCTGGACTCACTTTTTTCCTTTTTTTCCCCTGATATTTGATTTTATATTGCTACCCTTTGCTGCTTCAATGTTTAGTAAAATGGTCTGAACCAGTTTTAATTTTCATTACATTTTTTCTAAAGCCTAAATTTATTATCGCAAAATGAATTTATTTTTTTAACTATGCAATAAGCACATTTCTCTGCTTAATGAGAGACATTTGCTTAACATAGCAACACTGACATTGGTGAAAGAACTTCAAATAAAAAAGTGCCTGCGCAGAGTGAAGGGCCCTGCTCACTCATGTAGATATCTTCAAAATGATATATCCACTCAGTGGAGAGAAATTAAGATAATTGCTTCAAACAATGTGAGCTTTTATAAAGGGCTTTTCTTCCCACTGCAACGTGAAGCTTTGAAGAGGGTTTCTACAGCGATGTGAAGCTTTTTCTTAAGAAAGGAGTTGCTCTGACTTCAAACATTTCTCACATTAATGGGAAAAAATTAATTGCAGAAATGATAAGTTTGCTCCAAAGGCAAAATTCAAGACTGGAATATGTACATGAGACAAAAATCACGAGAAACAATATGTTCACCTCAACAGACTGTGTAAACATCTCTTATGAGTATATCTTCAGTAGAAATACATCTGCTAGCAGATCTTACTGTAGACTTTACAGTATTATAGATTTTCCTTCAGGTAACATGTAAGATAATTTCTAAGCTCTGTAGGGAAAAAAAACCTCAAATATTATTTGAGTCTTGAATAGGCTAGGTGCTGCTTACTGAAGCTGATTTTACCTAGTAGCTAAGGTAAGTTCATTCAGTTGTGGGAAATGTTATACAATTTTCTGGATAAAACTATGCTGATGAGTTTAAACTGTCTCCAGCCTACTTAGAAGTAATAGGTAAAGGAGACAAAGGCCAAAACTCTCCTTGAGTTTTGTCCTGTGCTCCTCACTGCTAGAAGTGTAAGGACTGGTTCCTGCCACAGCCCGTCTCCTCCTGATTTGCTGCCTTTCAGACTCAGTGAAGGCCAATGCAGAAGAACGAGGATCCATCACTGCTGCAGGCCAGCTAAGAGATCTGCCTCCTGCCATTCAAAAAATAATAATCATTTAAACATCTGGCCACTGTCCTCTGTTCCTGTCAGGGGAGCAGTGAGAGCCAGCTGCTCCCTGAGGGCTGGGAAGCCAAGCCAAGACCCGAGGGTGACCCAGCACAGGCTGTGCCCTCATTGACGGAATGAAATCCCACAGCATCTGAACACAGCAGACAGGGCCCAGGACTGGTGACGGGGTTCATTGGCAGCCCCAGACATGCCATGAGTCAGGTCCAGGGTCCACACGGTATCTCATCAGGAGGTGAGGCCAGAGACAGGGCTGGAAGGAAATGACAGTGAATGTACAAGATGTTCATCCAGGAGACAAGCTACCTAACATGGCTTCAAAGTCAATCCAAGCGGCAAGGCCAGAGACAGGGCTGGAGACGTGCGCATCTGCAACATAGCTCAGGAAGGACAGACAGCCCCCAGCCACGAAAATTCCTGATCAAACTGAGATAAGACAGGGTAGACACCTCAGTTATCTTTGATTCTTATCAGTGTGAGTATGGAAATAGCACCAACTCTTCACTACTGCTCTTCCACTCATCTTACTGGTATGACTGCAAATGCAAGTCCCACCATTAATTTTGACAGGAGCACTCTTAAACCCTTGGGTAAGCTTCCTGCAGAAACCTGTTGAAAATGTACATCTGTCTGTCCCTTCCCAGCTTCTCTTTTATTTCTCGTTGAGTCTGAGGTAGTTTTGGTAGTCACCTTCGGCTGTGCCCTACAGAGCTCTCTCTCTGGTCAACATGGGTGATTCTCATGCTGTGTAAATCTTCTCTGTCTGCTACAAAATGTTTAAGGCAGTAAAAAGTCTGTTTCCATGTTTGCCATGTTTTTATGCTTTCTTCCTATGACTGTTTTGAGTATTTCCTCACATGGAAGAATAAGAATCGAGGAAATGACAGTTGAGTTTCAAGGGAATTATATTTGGGTTTCAAGACAATTTGAAAATATTTTAGTTAGAAATAAATAGTCAAAACTTAATCAGTCACTTTGTGAAAAATAACTTTTGGGAGATGACTCTGACCTAGAACAGTTTTTTTTTGTTGGGCTTTTGTTGATTTTCTTTTTTTTTTAGAGGAGAGTACTTTGTCTTTTTATGTAATGAAAAAATTGACTCAAAATGAAAGAATTTTGACATCTGAAGTGTGAAATGTTTTGCCCCTGTTCATGCTGAAACTCAAACAGAGCTTTTGTTGCCACACTTCTGAATCTGTCAGGTTTAGAAGCATGGGCATAATGCTATTTTTCCCAATTAGGTCTACAAACACATGGCATTTCTAAAATGCCATATGTATGTTGGAGACATAATAATGTGATACAATCTTTACTACTACTTTAAAAACAAGGACAATTAGAGTCATGGAAAATTACTTTTAGAGAAGGACAGAACTGAGACCACCTTATTCCCATTGATATCTTCCATCTGTAACATCAGAGGTGCTCATTTTTTTGACGGCATATCCCAATCTATACTATTTCCTGAGAAGAGAATGTAGGTCATACGAAATTTTCTGATGCCCCACCCCGTGCCATTGTCTTTTCTGAGGACCCTGCAAGCTTTTGCTGCTATGTTATCACATAACTTCACGTAACACTACACCTTTGTGTGGTTGTGTGACTGAGCAGCGGTAGGAACATTGGCACTGCATAGGATGCACAGGAACATGGAAGTTTGGGAAAGCTGCAGCTTGTGCATTTCCCCTGTACAACTGGAACTGCACCCATCAGGTGAGATGCACATGTCTGCATTATACTTATGTAAAGGACATATTCCTGCTCATACAACAAGACAGATCAGAGCTCACAAAACAATAAAACTGACGTGACACCCCTCCTCTTCCCTCTGCCTCACATACACACTGGTGTGTGTTTCTCCTTATCTGTGCTCAATAGACAAACAATAAAGAGACAATTACTACCCAGCTGTGCTGATGTATAAGCCCTCTGGCTTTGGAAAAAATGTTACTTAAACAAGAGCTTATGATATGATGTAGTAACAAAGCCTTGTCCTGCCTTTGACCTTCCCTTCTCATAAAAAATATTAAATGAAAAATTCCCTCCAAAAGTAAGTGTACATAAAAGTTTTCACTAGATCTGTAAGCAATCTTCTGATCTATTAGCCTCTTTACCTCTCCTTTTTTATAAAAAGTTCAAAAGATTAGTTTATTTGAGCATATGTGACTTTTTACACTTGTTGAGTAATCTACTTCCAGCAAAAGAGTTTTTCTCAAGAATCAATTGTTGAGCTATAGTTCAAGGTTGTGAGTTAATAACTTCCTAACAGTTGTTTTTAATTCATTTTGTAAAAATACTGTCCAGTAAAGATAGCTGGGTTTCTAGGTGGGGGAAGAGGAAGTAGAGTGCTTCTATTCTTTTTAAACGAGTGAAAATTTATATCTGAATTCATTATCAAATTGTGCTTGATTATCCATTGAACTGAGATTTTTAGGAGAAAGTAAATCATTATGCATTGGATGTATCCTACCACGCTTTTAAAAATACTGAGACTCTATTATCTTTTAGATAATACAATCTGTAGTAAGGGGAAAACCGGGGGAGGCGTGCTCGCGGGTGCTGGGGGACGGACCGGAGTAAACTACTTGATCTCAATGTGAGAATGGAAGCTTCTCCTTTATTAACAAAGAAAGCAGTGGTTATATAGACTATGCATATGTTAATCACGCACCCCGATTGCACTTGTGATTGGTCCATAGGTTTACATATTCAGAGTCGTGACCGCCCCCCCCCCCCCAGATGCAGCTCTGCTTCCTGCCGAAGCAGGCACCACAAGGTTCTTTGTTCTGCACCGTGCAAGGGGAGTGCAAGGTCGCTAGCTCTGGGCTTAACACTTGCTCAAAGCCTGGGTTGCTCAGACTGCTCAGTGACTGACACAGGATCGTGCCCCTTCTCACTCAACCAAACCTCTACAATTCCCCCTTCTTGTTTGTGAGCAAGCCAGGCCTGATTCACAAGTTTCATTAACGCTTTCTGCAAACAAGAAAATAAACATGGTAACATTAACAAGATAACTGCAATCACAAGAACTCCTGTAAGAACCATTTTTGCCAGTTCCATCACCCATCCGATTTCTCGGGGAGGTGTGGTTTTACCGATCGGCTCGGCACCCAAAGTGGTCCCTGGTCAGTGGCCCCACACATATATCCCCGGCCACTAAGGATCACTGGCACCGGTCCTTTCCACTCCCCTGTAGCAGGTTCCCGATAAATCACCTGTAACTGAGGTATAATGGTGTTATTATTAAATTTCAACTGCTGGTGATGTACAGCAACTGGTGGTTCTTCTCGGTCCCCTGTTAAACACAGAAAATTCAAAGTAAACAACACTTTATGCAACCGCGATGTTGGATCAGTATCTATCTCCTTCTGTCTCCTTAAATATTCCTTTATGGTTCTATGGGTGCGTTCGATGATCCCTTGACCTGTCGGGGAGTGTGGTATACCAGTAACATGTTTCACTCCCCTGTTGGATATACACACAATCTTTACACCCAAACCTTAATGCATACAAAGCAACAAGGCATTGTTGAATAAATCAGCAAAAAGTTAATTACTGCAACTTAGGCCCTATAGCCAATTACACATGACTAAAATTACTTCCCACATTCACATCCACAGTACTCCTCCACCATTTAACATCTCAACCAAAACCTTACACATGTAAAACATTCACTAACAGGCAAAAAAAAAGTACTAAACCTGTATATTTGGTATTGCTACAGCGTCTGATTTTACTCCATACTGTGTAACTGCAGCTTTTGTTTGTTAAAGAATTTTCCAATCACGTGATTCCCACACCGGGAATCGAACCCGGGCAGCCAGGGTGAAAACCGGGAAAGCTAGCGGCTAGACCACTTTCGCAACGGCGCTCGGTGATCTTGATTGACAGGGCAAAGGCGGGAGGGGCGGGTACTCCGATGGCGCGGAGGGGAGGGGCCGGCCCCCCCTCTCCGGACGCGGCTGAGCAGGGTGAGGGGCTGACCACCCCTCCCTCTCCTGTTTCCGCTCCCTTTGCCACGCGGTCCTAGGAGCACCACGTGGTTCTTTGTTCACAACCTCCTCCTCTAAATTCTTGCTGCGCCATTTCTCCCGGGAGTTCGCCGCTTCTACCGCCGCACGGACCTCAGTGATAGATAGTTTTTTCGTCGCTGACATGCCCTTAACTGCCGGTAACCCGAAGAAACGAGCCAGAACCCCAGGTTTTTCTGTTTTAGCGGGGGGGGTGGACTCCGGCGGCGCTGGCCGCATCTCAGCCGCATCTCGCCGTGCGGGCGACCTCTCTTGCTGCCCTCATAGTTTTTAAAGTCTCTATCACGTTTTGCCAGAGTCCACGCACCTCCTTAATTTCTTTTTCCTCGGGGTCCCTCTCAACAGTCTTTTCCCACATAATGTCTCCCACTTCTCTCCATTCCTCCACAGAAAATACAAGCGCTGTGTCTTTAAAATGTCCCCAGCACTGGCCCAACTTTATCAGCTTAATTAGCTGTTTCTCCGCTGTCTCGCTCCCTCTCTTAGAGAAGATATCTGCAAGCAGCGCGGCTGCAGCCTCTATCTCCATGGCTGCCCTTTTTCCAGTGTCTGCTCTGTCCTTAACTGAACCCGAACAGCACCTGAACTCTGGGAGCTGAGTGGCCAACTCTTCCAGTGTCTGCTCTGCCCTATTTGACCTGAACAGCACCGCTCCCAGCCGTCTTTTTCCCAACACCTCCTTTTCGCTGCTTACCGCAGTCTCGGAGAGAGCACGCCGAAGGGAACCATCCTCTGCTACCAGTTGTAGTAAGGGGAAAACCGGGGGAGGCGCGCTTGCGGGTGCTGGGGGACGGACCAGAGTAAACTACTTGATCTCAATGTGAGAATGGAAGCTTCTCCTTTATTAACAAAGAAAGCAGTGGTTATATAGACTATGCATATGTTAATCACGCACCCCGATTGCACTTGTGATTGGTCCATAGGTTTACATATTCAGAGCCGTGACCGCCCCCCCCTCCCGGATGTAGTTTTGCTTCCCGCGAAGCAGGCACCACGGGGTTCTTTGTTCTGCACCGTGCAAGGGGAGTGCAAGGTCGCTAGCTCTGGGCTTAACCCTTGCTCAAAGCCTGGGTTGCTCAGACTGCTCAGTGGCACAAGATCGTGCCCCTTCTCACTCAACCAAACCTCTACAACAATCTATTTTAAATCAACAGATGATGTACATTTATACACTATCTTAAAAAGTGATGTCTACCTCCTGCTTCAAAGGAAATAATATATTTGGTCTACCAACTACAGCAAAGTTCACAGCCTCTCTCCTCCACTCACCCACAGGAATTAACACTGGTAGGTGAATTGTTTTGTAGAATCAGAGGCTGTGGATAAATAAGATGAGCCCTACGAGGCACTTCAAAGGAAGTAAAAGTTAGATTTGGAGTAGACTGTTCTGGTTTGGTCCAAACCAGGCCAATTAGTCTTAAAGAAACCAAGGTCACTGCTAAATTCCTCACTGCTTATGAGTGAAGAGCTGAAGGGGGGGGTCGCAGATGCAGGGAGAAGCAGACAGGGCAGGTGACCCAAGATTGACCAACGAGGTATTCCATCCCATACATGTCATTCTCACTTTCCTATTTATCACTAACCCACTGCCTCCTGGAGGTGGGGCCCAGGAGGGAGGGGCCCTCCTGTCTCCCACTGATTGGTACCAGCTTTGCCAATTTTCCAGTTAAAAGCCTGCAGGTGTGATGGCAGGGAAAGCTACTGCATTTTCCCTTCTGCCTGTGCTGGGGGGAGCAACTCTGCCTGAGGAGGATTTCCAAGCTCTCGATCTTGGTTTTGTATATATTTGTATATATTTGATTATTTCTATTATTCTTATTATACTTTTTTTTTTAATTACTATAGTTTATTAAAACTGTCTCAACTTTCCAACCCGTAAGTCTCTCTCCCTTTTCCCTTTCCCTTAGGGTGGG
This sequence comes from Nyctibius grandis, assembly GCF_013368605.1. Lineage (NCBI taxonomy): Eukaryota > Metazoa > Chordata > Aves > Nyctibiiformes > Nyctibiidae > Nyctibius > Nyctibius grandis. The sequence goes on from NC_090660.1 coordinate 47,186,183, forward strand.
GGTGGGGGGAGGGTTAACAGAGAGCATCTGCCACTGGGTTAATAGCCGGCCCAGCTTTAAACCGTGACAGACAATAAGGGTGTTTAGGTAAGATCATGTCTTATAGACATGATAGAAGAGAAAAAGATTAAATGATGGTAAAATGAAATATGAATAGCACATGTCCAAACCAGGATTTTCCTTTAGGCAGGTAGTTCTAATATTGCAAAATCTTTGTTCCAAATTACCCAATAATTTTTATTAGATTTTTGGTGGATTTTCCTCTGTTTTAAATATGCATTATGTCAAAAAAAAAAAAAAAAAGCATAACCCTGAAAATGTTGATATCATTTTTCATTATTAAAGTCAAACAAATGCATGATGAAGTAAAAAAGGTACATTTGACTTTCCTTATTGAACATTTGTTGCTATTTCTAAAAAAAGGTGGGTTTTTTTTTTGTCAAAGCTGCTGTTATAATTGACACCTTCTTTGCTGAAAAAAAAACCCAGTATGCCCTACTGGGGGATTTTGGATTGCAGGGAGGAGTATTAGAGAATGTAAAAAATACTAAAAAAGAAGCAAAGGGAAAAGTTGGAACTTGATACAGGAAGACTATGAGATGTGAGAAGAAAACATTATGTGGGAACTAGATTTATTGGTACAACCAGAAAGAGCTTGTTCAGTTTGAAACTCAAGAGACTGACATGTTCAGTTGGCCATTGTGTTGCTGAAAACTAAAAAGTGAAATTGTGTAGCTCAAATACTCCTTTCATATACAAATGCAAGACTTTGATAACTCTGTGTGTAAAATATGTATTTCTTTCTATACTTATTTACAGATATAAATATAGAATCATGTATGTCTTTGTGTGATATATACATATTCAACCTGATTCAATTACTATAAGAGCTGTGAAGAAAGTTTGTGATGGATAAAGCTGACAACTCAGACAACCCACAGAACTGTGGCTTCTCTGTATATATTTTTTAAAATATCCATGATGAAATAGTGGACTTAGGAAAGCCTAAGTCATTGCTTTGTTCTGGAGAAAGAGCTTGTAGATTCAAGTGTTCTGATATATTCGTAGTACACTGAATATTTAAATAAATTTTCACTTTGTTGTAAAATTGAAATTTCATCTGTACATTAAAAACCCAGATAAATTACTTGAATTGGCTTGACTGAAAACATTGCCACTGTAGATGGTTGCTTGAAACCATGTCAGCTAGTTATGCAGGGACACGTGACAGGTGATGATGACTGTGTTCTGGCTACATCCTCTCCTGTTGCCCTTTACCAGAGCTAGTATGGGACTGTACAGCTGTCTAGACTGACTCTACAGTGGCTAAGAGTCTTTCCAAGCCAGATGCCTTTTTAGCTAGTAGGGTTTCATGTTTCCTTCTCCTTTTGTATTTTGGAGCAAACCAAGATGTCAGACCAGCTATGAGATTGTAACTCAATTGTTTTAGCCTTTCTTCACGTAATGTAACAAACAACTTCTGTATATTATTACCCTGTTTCTTGGACATCTTTCTTTCTTCAACATTACTGAAAGACTGTCATCAGTTTGTGTGCCAAGGAAGACAAGCACAAGTGGGCTAAGAAGGACAAAACTCAAGTCTGAAATGCCCAAACCCCTGTTGCTAGGAGCTTTAAGCAGAAGATCAAAGTTATGGGAAACTAGATGAAAAACCAAGCGATCAAAAGACTGCAATTGAAGTCCTCGGCTGTGTTTCAAGATGTGAGGTGTTGAGCCGTTTCTTCTAAAAAGGGTTCTCTGTTGTGTTAGGAAGAGGTTTTTTATTATTATTATTTTTAATTTTTTTAATATATATTATTCCATGATAAGGAAATTTATGAGTCTTTATAGTGACAGCTCTACTGCTGTAAGCAGTGGAGGTAGAGTCTAAGTCTGGAAATCAATACCGATTTCCAATTCGTTACAGTAGAGAAGGCAGGCTGGAAAGGAACTTGATATTATCAAATAGTCAAACTGTTCCACATGTTCTGGTTGTGTACGTGAACAATGTATATTAGAAACAAACATCATTAAAGTATCTAAGGAAAGCTATGCACTACGGCTTCATAGTGAACAAAAATGTTAAATAGGGTTTTATTGACTTGTTCTTACAATATGTCCATAATTTGACCTTTTTCTATGTACAGCAAAAGGAAATGCATAGGAACAGCAATATGACTGTTACTTTAAATATAAATAGAGTACTGTTATACTATACTAAGTTCCAGAATAACATATGACAGTGTCTTCGTGTGATTCAATTAACTTGTGCTCTGGGCTTCAATAGATTATTTGGTCCACCTCCATTTTAATACCAAAAAAAGTTGAGCTATTGATTTTGTTTATTCTTTCATCCCTCACAGTAAGTTGCCTTATGTACAGTGAAAAGTGCTGACAGTTCCAAAAGAAAATCACCAATTGGCAGACACATAGGATTTCACAGATAGTTGGTTAGGTTGTTTCTATAATGGAATATTTACAGAGTTGTGCCAAGAAATTAATAACAAATGGAGCTCAAAACCCCTACAGGGTATGCTTCTTTGCTTCACTGTAGCTATTAGAATATTTTACTATTATTTTAACTCTTCAGTGTACTGACTTATTTGCCACAATGTTTTAGTCAAATTGTTTTGTTTATCTATCTCCCAAACCTTTAAAAACTCAAGTTGAAACACCAAACAAGAATGTCAAATGATTCCTTTTTCACATCAGTATCACTGCATTCTGAGAATCATTCAATTAAAAATAATTGGGGTGCATGAACACTGTTTGGATGAAAGATGCATAGAGTGCTAGGATTTGTTTCTTTTGAACATCTTTGCAGCTAGTTCTGGGTGTTGACACAGGAACTCTCAGCATGTCCATCCAGTAGCTAAACATTTCTACTACACCAAACCAGAAGCAGTCTGATATTCAGCATTGAGATAGAATCATTTTTCATGAATCAGAGAGAAAAACAGCTTCTGAACACCAAGTTACTCAAAATTACAATTAATAATAACATGCATATTCCTTAATTTAAGAGACATAAAATTACAATACATGCATTGACAAATTAATCTTTGTATTCATGTCTGCAAGAAACAAAATTAATAACAAAGGCTAAACTGTAATCATACAGGTGAATTACTGGAAAATTGAAACACTTGTTCTTGACTCCTCTGTGTCTTGTAACGTTTCAACATTGAATTTAACAACAAAAGCCCATATGTTGTCAAACTAGCAGAACTGACTTAACGTCTGTCTTTCCTTCTCACATTGAAGAAAATCACACCTATTTTTTCAGAATTATTGCCTGCAATTACTGCGTAATCCTAATTAAGTGTTTAATATCATTTCTTAAATAGGGGGAATTGATAAAATACTTACATTTTCAGGAAACTTCTTGAATATACATGGAGGGATACATCGGAAGTCCCTTTTCTCTATGTATTCATTATATTCAGCATGTACAATGAATTTAAACTTCTACATATAAAGAAAGCCCAGAATAGCAACCAACATAGTTTTCAGAAGACCTGTGATAGTATTCAGTGATAATTGTCTTGAGGCTATATTAGGATATATTCCTTACTGACTAAGTATGAAAAAGCTACTATCGAAAAGTATTGATATTAGTGTATTGAGAGCTGGCTGTTATACTTTTTCTCTGGATGAACCAGAAAAAGAGAGTAAGATCTCTGCTATAGGCTATTTGGCGAGCTTTAACTTTCTCCAAAATTTCCTCAATTAAAGTGACATCCTACTTGGCTGATCTATAGCACACCTTCTCTACTGATTGATCTCCTTGCAGGTTCATGGAAAACTTCAAGTAACTGAACAGTGTTTGCAGCTGCGTTGATCAATATCTGATCAATTCTCTCTACTGATGTTTAGTTAAAAGCAACCCGTAGATGACTGACTGGCATAGAAGTCCACAGGGCCCACTGTCTTTGCAGTATCTCAGAGGGAATCTTCCTCAGGGTACAGAGGTATAGCTGGAGAAGTAAAGTAAAGCATATTATGGAGTTATCACCCTCAAATTGTAGGGCTGGTTGCAAAGAATGACATGCAGAACACACAGAGAAGAGAAGGTGCACTTAGCTCTGAAACTGTGATCCAAAAAACCTTGCCAGCATTTGCTGATTCCTGGAAGCAGTTTCTAAGTTCTCTAAGGAGGGCTGAATCACCCTGCTCACTGCTAATCTGCAACAGAGCTACCCTGGAGCAATTTGCAGGGCCTCTCAAAATGGTCAGGTCCCCTCACCTCTGCATTTACACTTGCTTCCTTTTAAAAAACTAGGCCAAGGGATGAGATGCTACCATATTTTTTATAAAATAATGATGGAAACTTCAACAGGGAATGGAGAGATCAGTTTCTTCTGCAGTCTGAGGGGTCTCACACACTTCTCCTGAGTGAGTACCCAAACTGTTTATTAAGATAACAGGTAGTCTCAAATGCAGGAGAGAAGGCCTCTCCTGTTGAAGTTGTGCAGCAGTTCTCTGGGTTGAATCTACAAATAATCCTACAGAAGAGAAAATACTTTATTTCTAGAACCAGAGATCAGATGCCTCCTGGGTACAGTTTCACAGATTCAGGCAAAAGGATAACAATATATATAGTCCTCCAGTCCTCTGGGGTGGGAAACAAGGATTTGAACTCATTCAGGTGAACCAGAAACTGGCTCCAGATTCCATTTCCCATACAAGTGCTGTGGCCATGAGGTTTTTCTGCACGGGGCAGATGGCTGTACCACAGTTAGCCTCCTTCTCTAATCTTACATTGAAAGGAAACAGTAGGTTCAGGTTAGTTCTACAAATTGAATGTTTTAATCACCTACTCTGAAGAAAGGATCACTAGCTTTCCATAATAAATAGCTTAAAGGTCCTTCTGGATCTCTAACTTAGGTGTCTAAGGTGAAGGGAGAGTTCGGAATTCAGACTTAACTCTAGCATTATGCAGACCGGTGCACAATATTGGATTTTTTGGCTTGTACTTCTGAAGCCCCTAGTCAAGGAACCGTTTTAAACTTTGTATTCCAGTCCAAGGATCTGGCAAACGAAGTGCTGGCAGAACAGCACTAGCTTGTAGGCCACCATGTCTTTTATTGCATATTGTCTCCACCCTGCTGGAATCTTTTAGAGGTAATCCATTAACTATAATGTAATAACATCACACCTTTCTGGTAAGACGTTTATATGTTAATTCACAATAAGGTTACGGTGTATTGGTTTTGTAATTTTAAAGACATTAAACTCCTTGCCCTTAGTTAATTACTTTGGATTTTGCAAAAGATTGACAACTTGCTTTTCATACAGCTATTTTCTTGAAAAGAAAACATGGTTTTTGTATCCTTAGTGGTGTGGAACTGTTCTGATGAAGAACGATCAGTCCTATATAAAACCAAGTTATAGGTGACTAAGCACAAGTTAAATGTCCATTCTTATTTCTTGAATTTTATAGTTTAGATATTAATAGTGGCAACTGTCTTCATTACTATTTTAGCATCTTCCCCACAGGAAAGGTCACTAGTCTTGCAAAAAAGGTTCTAGTAGTAAAGTTTTTTGCTCAATTTCTCTCCCTTCCCCACCGTTCTCTCTGGTGTAGAGGGAAGGCAGCTGTGATGGTCATTCTGGTCAGAGAAGCTCTTTTAAATAGAAAGTCTTGTACGTCATAAAGTACATAAATACAACTCTCTCTTGAAACAGTGCAGAAGTTGAAGTACAGTTAAAAAAATGAGATATTTTCAAGTGAATAACTTCTAATATAAATTATATACCTTTGAAATATTGCGCGACAAATGTCTTTGATAAACTACTTCTTTTGTTACCCATGTGGAACATAAGTAACTACTGAATTAAGCATTTCTGACAAATAAAACACAGGTTTTACATGTAAAAGCACCCTGCTGAAGTTCATGGGGGAAAGGCCAGAACAGAGTTTTGGGAGCTGGGAAGTTCTTCAGGCTTTCTGCTGACATTTTATATTAGACAGTTCAAGAGTAAGAAGAAGGATCCTTGATAAAGAATATTATAAAGTTTTGCAAATGTCAGCAGCCTTATCTGGGAACACATCCTCATTGACTTAGATGTATTTAATGAAGGATAAGGTGCTTCCTTACATAAGATGACCAACTTGTAAAGAGCTTGTGGACCTAATGTCCTGGTTTGGACTAGGACAGAATCAATTCTCCTTTCAGTAATTTTATTCCCTCTCGGTTGTTTCTTCTAAGTAAGGACTATTTGCCTATATAAAAGTACATTTCATGCTGAGGCATCACACCCTTAGTAGAACATTGGTATTCAATATCACACTTTTAAGGTATTATCAATATAACTAACAAATCAGTTGATTAATTCAATCTGTGAGGTCCATCTAATACTGGTTACATATTACAATCCTCATAATTGGAGTTCTTTTAACATAACGGGAGGCAAAAACATCTCTTTTTTCTCCTTCTTAGTTGTGCTAAACTCAAAATCTTGTCATGGACACAAAGGAATGCACATTATAGTTAGAACTAAAAATGTATTGTTAGCCTATTTAATAATTTAACAGCCTAATCAAAATACATCAAAGAGTCATTGTAGTCATATTTCAAATTATCTAATTAACACAGAAAAGACTCATTAGTAATAGTTAAAACTGTTTTTATTGGGTGTAGGTGGCAAGGTGTTGTCAGTGGGGGAGCTGCAGAGGTGGTCTCTGCGAGGAGGCTGCTTTGTGCCAGTCACAAGCCAGTTTCAGCTGGTTCCAATAGAACCACTGCAGGGCAAAGTGAAGCCCCTCAGCCAACAGTTGGGTGCCTCTGGGAAAATGTATTTAAGAAAGGGCAAAAGTACCAGAGGGTGAAGAGAGAGGACTAAGGGGGGAAAAAAAGAAACAAAAAAGCCCCACACCATCACAACAAAAGCAAACCAACAGTGCAAGAAACAGCCCTGCAGACACCAAGGCCAGAGAACAAGGAGGGGGAGGAGGTGCTCCAGGTGCCAAAGAGATTCTCCTGCAGCCCCTGGAGAAGACCATGGTGAAGCACATTCTCCCTTTGCAGCCCATGGAGGACTCCATGCTGGAGCTGGTTTATCCTGAAGGACTGCAGCCCATGGAAAAGACTCACCTTGGAGGAGGGAGAAAGTCTGAGGAGGAAGGAGCAGCAGAGAGAAGCTGTTATTGACTGACCACAACCCTCATTCCCTATCCCCCTGCACCGCTCAGGGGGAAGAGGTAGAGGAGTTGAAAGTGAAGGAGTGAAGTTGAGCCTGGGAAGAAGGAAGGAGAGGTGAAGGTGATTTAGTTTTTTTTTTTTTTAATTTTTAATTCTGATATTTTTTAAGCACAGAACTGTGTGGAAAGGGCATTTTCAAACCCATTCGATGACTTTCATCACTGTAGGAAGCTGCTTTATAAGCAGAGCAGCAGCAAAAGTGTTTTGCTGTTCTTCACTACAAAATTCGGTATGTTGACACCATTTTGTCATCATATCAGAGGCTAATGTGGTTTTTTGCTCTGCATTTGTCAGATCAGTGAATAGAAAGAGTGGGATGCTGTGGCTCTGTACATCTTGTGGTGAAGATTTCCCACAGAACAATCTGTATTCAGTTCATTTCTTGTGCTGGGATCACAAGATAGAAGACGTGATGTTGATTGAGAGATGGTAGACAACACTGGAAATCATGTTCAGCACCAGCAGTCAGGGGTTAAACTTTGCTAGAATCTAACAGTAAGTAAGTTAAATATTTTCAGTGTAGGCAGGTCCTTGGCAGCCCCTTCTGACTGTTGCTAATTTATATTCATACGTCTCAAACACACAAGCAGGATCAATTTTCAAGGTCATCATTAAATCCTTTCGTAAACTTCCCACTCACATGTCTTCTCCTTCCCCAACCTCCAGCTTCAGTGAAATTCTGGAATGGGTGCAAATAAAGAACAGAAAATACTTGTGAGTGATGCAAATCCTGGCTTTGAAAAGCTGTCTTTACAGTATCTTATGATTACCTCTGTTCAGGCATCTTATTGATATACCATATACGGATCTTTAAAGGAGCTCCCTTTGTTTAATGTAGCTGCTGTAATATGATTAAAATGTAATACTAATTCTTACTTATAATTGGCAACATAGGCTATGGGGCATTTTTATCTCCAATTTGAAGAAAAAAGCTTCAATTAAGTAACAGCTACGAAACCATGCTCTAGAAAAGAAAAAAAAAATGCAGCATTACAGCTGGGAGATGACTGTCAGAAAAGGATCACAGTCCAAATGTGGGAGAATGGACTTTCCACTGAAAATTGTGTTTTCTAACTTCAGGAACCCAGGCCATATGGGGTTGATACAACTGCATAACTTGGTCCATTTTTATAGTTTTTATGTTTTCCCACAGAAGAGAGTAATGCTGCTCATCTTTTCAACCTATCTTGCTTTTAAATACTCAAGAAACTTGAAATTTCTTTGGCTTACAGGATAAAATTCTGAGGTCATGTGCATGGCCTATTAAACTTATGTAAGGAAGAATTTCAGGCTTGAATACATTTAGTAACAAGCTTTTCTCTTAGATGCATTTGGACAACTGTTGTTGATTTTAATGCATGTATCAGCAGGTCACATTTGGCCCATGGTCAAGGTTAATTTTAACTGTAACTTTTATTCTTGTACTGTCTTTTTTAAGGGCAGGGCACAGAAAGCTGACTTTATTCCAAAGTAAATATATCCTTTTGACATTAGCCTATTCTTACTCAGCCCACTCAATTACAAAACTTTGGAAATGTTCAGAGTACAGTTTACTGCTTTCTTCTCATTAAGGTTAGAATCATTCATCTTTCAGCATCTGTATAACTGAGAAACAACCATTTTAAAGAATTTGTTTGGTACTTTTCTCAGATTTCTGTGATAATGTGTGTCAATTTCCACAATTTTCCTATTTTGATTATATTTAGAAAATAATAAGCAGATTAGTTTTCTTGAAGATCTACTGTAAATGAGACATAATATTTAAAACTGCTAAATGCTCTTGAAATAACCAAAGTTGAAGCAAATAAATACATCAGATATACTTATGCTTAATAACTTCTTATTTCTTCAGTTAGTCATTTTAAGACCTCTTCCTTTTTTTTTTTTTTTAAAAAAAAAAAAAAAGGAAGTTTAGTATTTAAAAAAAAATCTATATCTCAGCAGACCATTTTAAGTGTTCCCCAAATAAATTAGTATGTTTTTGTGTTTTATCATCACCCATATTACACTTTCAAAGACTATATATAAAATTGCCTATGGGCATGTTATATAAAGTAATTTTCCATTGCATTTACTTGGTAAATAAAGGGTTGTATACCAACATTTTAGATCCAGTTTATGCACTGGTTATATAATTTTTCTATCCTTTTTGTTCAACGTTTTTTTCTTACCTCTGCAGTGACATTTTAAACTAGAAGTTCAATGATTTAATAATCATAAAAATGCTGGGAAGATTAATTGTTCCATTCCAGGTTTACCTCAAGTATTATTTGTGATCATGTGATTTTCCTGCCTAAATTATACATATAAAAGCTGAGAGTCATCTAAAGATAGACATCCATTCTTCTATCTCACCCCAATATTAAGACAGACCGCAAGATTTCTCTTTGAAGGTATTTATCTTTTATGAGTGATTACTCAGGAGTGCAGGTAAGTTTACATACATAATGTTGTGGGGGATATAACAGCTAAAGACTTTTTCAGTGCACTTTTTCATATTATATCCTTCTTCCTTCCTAAACTCTGCTTCTTCCCACAGTTGAAGAATAAGTCCATTTTTTGAAAACAGTCTGGTCAGAGGCTGCAACACAGAGGTTACAGTTATTGCACACAACTGTAGAATCAGTAAATTGCTCCTCAAATGTGCATAGTGCAATTCAAACAAATTTATTAGAAGTGTTGAAATAGTCAAAAGCAAGTAATGGAAATAAAATAAAATTTTAAATATGTAAATGTGCTCAGACTGTGGTTTGCACTACTAAACTCTAACATGTACACTCAGACTACACAAAAGAGAGCAGTTGTACAATAATACACAAAGTACTAGAAAGGTTGGATTGATTTTTATAAAGCACACTAAAATCCTAATTCAATAAGAGCAATACAACATTTTAAATATCCCATCCCATGCTTATCCTCTAGCTTCAATTTACATTTGCAGAACATTTCCCCTTCCCAACCCCAAAGGGGTAATTCTTCATTTGCTGGCATTACTCTCTGAGATATGAGTTATTCATCCAATAAATTCAATTTACTAATAAAATATTGATGTTTAAGGAAGTCTCATGAAAAAAACTTGTGTGTGTTTTGAATTTTGAGAATAAACAACTCCTGCTGCTTTTGCTAAAACACAATCTGCACCTCTTAAAAAATGGAAGGTGGAGTATATTACAGAAAAAATGCTTTTCTCAGTCTCTTGTGGGAGGAAATGTTTGATTTTGTCTTCAGTCCCTGCTAATTATTTTCAGCTATCAGTCTGGTGGCTGTCTTAGAATTTGTGATCACTTAAAGTCGACATAATTATCATCCCCTGAAATCTAACATTTCTTTATGGTACAGATACAGTATCATGCACTTTTTAAAGCTTTTTAATCTAAAGAAACTCATAATTCCTGGTCACAAGATGTCTATCCAAAGTTTTGGCCATTCTCAATATTTCACCATAAGGTAGTGTAAAAATATAAAAAAAACTTAACCTGTTGAAATTAACTCTTCCTGTTTAATGAACAGATTTGTAGCTAGTAAAACCTAGCAGCTTCTTTTGCTATTGATCCTCTCAAAGACAATAAGACACATTATAGAACATATAGTGAAGAAGCTAAAGGTACAATTTCTCTTTTAAATTCTAAAATATTTCAATTATTTTAAAATGCTATTCTCTGAGGAAGGTAGATGGGAAGTGGCATAAGATAAGGAAGATAAAAGTGGCTTTACTTGTGGTATGGATTAAGAGGAGTTAATTAGAAATCTCCTCAATTGACTTTGCTAATTTCATTGCTTATTTAAATGTAAGGTTTTTTTCAGCAAGGATTGCATGAGATTTCATCCCACATACAGATAAGATACGCTATCAAGCTATTGATTTTAAAAATTTCTTGTGCTCTCTTTCCCTCTAGGAGCATAAGTACAAAATTTTAAATGTATCTAAAGTTTCATTTGGTCCTTAATCATCAGGGTAATTAAAAAAATTCTCTTGGTAATTTATTGTAAAGATTTCTTAGACATTTGTTCATACTTTCAATTTTTTTTTTCACTACAAAGGCTATAGTGCAATTTTTTGAGGCACATTCCTACCATTAAATTAGTTTTTCTTTGGTTTTTGTTGTTTTGTTTTGTTTTTTTTTTTAACGTTTCTGGGTGTGGTTTCAATAATAAATTTTCCTGGTAGTGTAGATATTCTGTGCCTACGTTACGTGGGTAAGTGTACTTTACAAACTCGTTTTTTATGGGTAAATAACTTACTGATAAGGGAGTGTTTCCTTTTCACTTGGATGTTAATGCTCAGAAGAACATAGCTTCTGTTTTGGGTGCTTTTTCCCTAAATGTAAATGCAAAAGGATGACTACACTTCCCTCTTCACAAGGATTATTGTCTTGATGAGGGAAAAACCAAAGGAACAATTTAAAGGCAATTCAGTTTGTCAAAGAAAATATAAATTATCTGTAGTCTTTGTGAAATGAGAGATTACCCACTTAAGTTGTTCATTAAAAAAGGAGAAAAAATGGGGAAAAAAGTAGGTCTTGCTTTAATTCATCTATTAAGTAGATATCCCTAGCAAGCAATAAGTATTATTTGGTCAAACCTGACAAGCCTGCTTGAGAGAAATCCTGTCCACAGTTCTGAAAAGGTAACTACATTTGCACTTCTACACCTTTCATTCAAGGTTTTTTCAGGCAATTTCCAGTCAGTGTCAGTGAATTAAACCTTTCAGCAGTATTGTGAGATATTGAAAGTTTTGTGTCCCCATTTTATGACTTGAGAACTAAAAGTTTAAAGCCTTAATCCATAAAATGCCTTCAATGTCTGGTGTAACAGTTAAAGGGAATTTTAGGGAGCCAAAATCCAAAATGTAGATCCTCAACTGTTCATTCATCTACAGTCTAATCCTGGTGATGCTTAAACTGTGTTACCCTCTCAAATTAATTTCTTGGAGAGAAGGAAGATATTACAGCTAAATTCATGAGTGTGAAGATGGTTTAGTAAATAACTGTGGAATAAAAATATTAAAAAATTTGAGTAGGGTTTGGAAACCATATTTCCTTCCTCTCAGTTGAGGAAGTGAAATAATGAAACATATATACTACATAGTAAAACATACATAGTGCATATAGTGAAACAGGGTCATTCTCTGAAGTTCTTTTTCTCAGTCTCTTCAGTCCAATGAACTTGTAGTTCTCTTTTGCAAAGAGTACATCTTCAAAAATAGAAAAAGGCAGTGGTGTCCTACTGTCATGTGATCAAATAATTCTGCAGGGATATAAGAGAGAAAAGAACCAGATTCCAACATCATGAGCAGACTGTTCTGGTTTATGGAATAAAGTGTGGGCTGACATCTCTTCCTGAAACATTTAAAAGATGAAATAAGAAGACAAGAGATTCAGAAAATAAAAGAAAAAAGGAAAGGAAAAAGGAAAAGCAGATAGGAAAGGGGATGGGACAAAGGAAGTGAAGGGGAATGGAAGACAAGGTAGAGGTGTCCATGCAGCATTTGTCAATAAGAACTGTATTACATTCAAATGGCTATACTGCTTCTAATTCTTCAAACAGATTGGTTATCTCTGTAGAGTATGGCTTTGCACAGTACTGAGAAACCCTCCATAGTTCCTGTAAAAGTATTATTAAGAAGACATCAGTTTGTATCCAACCAATATTTGTTTGGATGTATTTTTTATATTTCTATAATACTAGTAAAGAGAACTACTCCAGTCCAAATGAAATATATCACAACTTTCTCCATGAGATGAAAGAAAAACAAATCAAGAGATACATTCTGAAAAGTTCTGGCATGAAAGCAACATTGTACTGTAGCTACGGTATAGCTTTTCTTCTAACCAGCATAAATAGGTAAAAATAACAATTATTTCTTCAAAAAAACTCTGGAAAGGAAATTCTTTATTTCATAAATGAAAAGAAAATTCTAGTTTTGGATTGTTTGTCCTCTGGCCATCTTCCAAACATTTATACTTTTTCCCATAAAACCTATGACTCAGTCTGGCTTCAATGCTTCTGATTCTGTTAATAAAATCCAGGCTGGAATTTAAAAAGGAATAACAAGTAATGAATTAAGAATAATGATGTGCATCTTAGCTCCTTCTGCTTCCTCTGAACAGATAAGCACTTTCTCAGAACAGCTTTGAAAGAATGAAGAGAATTGTTCATGTTTTTTAACAAAATAAACTAACACATGAAGTACATTTCCTTCCATTTATAGTTAAAAGGTCTTTTAATCAAAAACTTGTCCACTTGCTTTTGCAAAGTCAGCATCTCTTCTAAAGTTGGTAAGAAATCAAATATATTTTCTCTTTTCTTATTCTATTTTAGGTTGTATTTCTTCATTTTTATGGTTTGGTTTCTTATTTTCCACTATAGCGTATACTTATTTTGAAGTTTTATGGGTTTTTGTCCAGTGAAATTAATGACTCATATACCATGCTTGTAGAGAGTTATTGGCACTATAGAGGAATGACTCCCACAGTAGTTTATAGTTCTTGGATGAATAATATGTTGTGCTCCTTGTTTTGCATGTTCACAACCATCTTGCACATTAGGTTTTTAAGAAAATGGCTTTTTTCACAAGTACTATAATTTCCAGTTCCTTCTGGCTTTTTTTTTATCACCCCTGTTTGCCTATGGAATAGCAGTCATCATAACTGATGAGCATACAGCATAAGCAAATGCTGCTTGTTGTTGGCATTGTTTACTGCATCAGGTTGACACTAAAGTCTTTGAAAAAATTGATTAATTTTCTTAAAAATAAAAGTACTGGATGAGAAATGTATTCATCTGGACTACCCATACTTTACAAAATTTGTCCAATTCCTTCCTTTCTAGCTCACCTCATCCTCTTTCACAATTGATGAAACCTGTTATGTGCTCAATACCTCTAAGCATCTAATAACAAATGGTCATGAAGAGTAAAAATATCTAGCTCCTGCAAATACCTATACTGTGGGAGTTGATGGGTTTTATTTGCTTTAATTTCCTACAGCATTATGTAGAACAATAATAAAATTCTCTCTTATATTATAAACAAATACTTTCTGGTTTAATTTTGTTATGTTGTAGATTTTGGATATATTTCTTAGAAGTTTTTGTTTGATACTTTTCCATTTTTTTCTAGTTTCATATCCAAAATCTGAGGTCCAAGTACTAAGAACTGTATAACAAAAGCTCAGAATTACTTTTTTGGAGCTGGATCCCCCAGGCCTACCTGGAGCAGACAGTAGATGTGCAGAGTTTATTGGAGTTCATGAAAAATAGTGGATGATAAATTTGCCTGATCACTGAATACTCAGCATAGTGGTTGCATTCACTTGGAAATGTTCTACGGACATTTATTTTTAAAAATATACAGTAGCTGTTGACTTCAAAAATAATGACCATTTGTCTTAAGGAATGTTTGTAGCTTTTTGTAACAGTGCACAAATTGTATTGCTTTTGCATTCTAAGAAAGTCTGTGACAGATATCTGAAGCACACTTTAAAAAAACTTATGTGTGCTCTGGCCTTTTTTACAGCTGACTATGCTATCACATCAGTCTCACTGATTGGTAGATAATATACGTGGCTCACTAACCTGATGTATCCATAAGTTTTCAAGAAAATGTATACTGTTGATCACAATCATAACTAGAGTCCAATTTTCTTTGACACTTATTAAGCTCCTGTATTCCAAGTATCTGTTTACCTATTGATAACAATGAAAATAGCTCATAAGACAATTTTATCATAGAATATTTTCCATTTCCAGTATCTTTTTCATGTGCATGTTTTTCACAAACTGTCTCCATATATATGCTCTAAAGGTGACACACTAATTAGAACAGCATGGAGGAAAATGGCATAAAATTGTATACAGTAGGCATTTCCCTACGTGTATTCAATCACATAAATTGAATTTTGATCTTCCAATGATTTCTCCAGCTCTGAACAACTAATATTTCCTTATGTTCTACTTTCAACTCCTTTGTAGAAACTGTTCCTTTTCAAGGAACGTTATCTCCCATTAAAAAATCAAGCAAGGAAATTTTTTTCATTTTTTTTCTTGAACGGGAATGACATATATTGTATTTTCATATAAATTATTTTAGTTTTTGTATACTTTTGAAATATGTAGTGAAAGCAGAAGGCATCAACTTAAGGTTGTCTTTCATTAATGTTCATAAACTCAAGAAAATTTTGTCTTTTAGAGAACTAGCTAGCTGTTTCATATCACTAAAAAAAAAGGGGGAAGTTATCAACAGAAACAAATGTTTCAATGCATCTAATTCTATTACTTCTAAGAAACATTAACCAAACTGCACTTTTTGTGATGTGAAGCTGTATTGAAGTAGATACCCTGCAAAGTTTCCAATACTTTGGATACAGTCTTCAGCCTTAATTGAGGTGTCTCTAAACATTTCTGCACAACTTGAGTTTATGTTAGTGATGGCCAAATTCAAGGTACTCACTACCACTTAGTATTATTATATTTAAGAGGGTTTTTGGAGATAACCTAACAGGATATTTTTAGGATATTAACATATATAGCACAAATATTTTAATCTAGTCACAGTGGAACTTTTGATCCCAAGGCACTTCATCCAGCCTATACTCACATGTACAGGAGGACATTAAGTAAGTCACAGTTTTGGTGTAAACTGAGTCAGTTTTGAGCACAGTTTTGGTTGTGCAGCTTGGTCAGCATCTCCAGTGTATCCCTCATCCCAGATGGCATAACAAATTCCAGTTATGTTACATCTATCACACATTTACCCATTGACTTTGTATCATGTCCTGAAATAATTCAATATGTTTGGGATGTATTGGGTTCACTCTTGATGTGTAGGGATGTTCTGTGCATGGGTCATGCTCATTTCCCAGGATTGTAGTTGTACTGTAGCCCAGACAGACAGAAACTCGGTAGATCACTGCTAAAAGAGGCTGGCCTGTGACTAGTATTTGCACAAAGGCAAGACAAGAGGATATCATACTACCTTTCTCTCTTCACCCTTACCACCCTCCAACAATATGTGTGGTGCACGGTAATTTTGAAAGAGGTAGTAAAAAAACTTTGTTTAGGCTTTGTCTGAAAATCACAGTCACCACTTCATCATTCATAACAGCCTGTTACTCCCTGGAGTGAAGTGGTGTAAGACTGCTTTTGCCTGGTATAAACCTGAACAATCCTGCTATAGTAAACATTCAAACCATAGGCTCCAAGTTACACTTTCAACAGCTCCTAAAACTTAATTTTACTCTTTTGTGCCTTGCCTGTGATTTGTCTTCTGGCAGCGAAAGAAAGAGTCAATCTGCAATTGTTTATGTGCCTTGAGATGACCTCTCCCCTCAGAAGACTTGGAATATGGGGAGAAAATTCTGTCTTCTAGAATATGCTTCTGTGCTGCTACTTTAAACTCCAAAGAGCAAGTAGTGATAATAACTCATTTTGGGGTTGTGTCTTCTCAATAATTAAGGAAATATGCCTAATTTGACATTATAACCAACAATGCCATAAATATTAATCCCTAGGAAAGGAGGAACACAGGGACTCCAAATAACTTGTCTATGATCTCATAGCAGTTAAAAAAAAAAAAAAGATGCCAGAGCAGAACTGGTATTTTGGCTTACAGGTCACTGGCACTATTGCACCTCAGCCTAGAGGAGAAGTCCTATTACCTAGGCCCTGTGTTGCCATGTCAAATCTGAAAATGAGTCTTGAGTGTTGCAGTGGACAATGGAAGTCAGGTTAGCAATACATTTAACTTGAATTAGATGACAACATGACTAATTGCAGCAACACCTAAGTTCAAAAAGATGCAGAATACATTGAATGGGCACCATTCAGTATAAACCTGTTCCAGAAACACCAGTTTATGGCAGATCACTCAAAGGCATGTTTTGGTCAAGATTATTTCCATTCTGAAATTTAACTTTTACTCCCTGCCCATGTAACCTAGGTGCGTTTCAGGAAACTGCACCTTTTCTGGATAAATACAAAATGCTTCTTAAAAATCATAATTGCTTTTAACAGACTGGTACAGGAATGCTTTCTCTAGGTGAGTAACTAGCTAATAGATAAGGCTGCAATCTAATCAGATAGATGACAAGTTCAAGACCCTGACTCTAGTTAACCTGTACAAATTTAGACCAGGCCTCTGCCCTTCATTATAGAAAGAACCCTATTACCTGTTAGTGTCCAGGAGAGAGCCACAAAGATGGTGAAGGGTTTAGAGGGGAAGCTGTACAAGGAGCAGCTGAAGTCACTAGGTCTGTTCAGCTTGGAGAAGAGAAGACTGAAGGAAGACCTCATTGTGGTCTACAACTTCCTCACAAGGGGAAGTGGAGGAGTAAGTGTTGACCTCTTCACCCTGGCAACCAGTGACAGAACTCAAAGGAATGGCAGGAAGATATGCCAGGGGAGGTTTAGGTTGGATATTAGGAAAAGGTTCTTCACCCAGAGGGTGGTGGAGCACTGAAACAGGCTCCCCAGGGAAGTAGTCATGGCACAAAGCCATGGACAATGTCCTCAGACACATGGTGTGAATTCTGGGGTTGTCCTATGCTGGGACAGAAGTTGGACTCGATGATCCTTGTGGGTCCCTTCCAACTCAGAACATTCTATGATTTTATGATTCTATGACCTGTTACCTGAAGAAGTACACGGATGTATTTTCGAAGAATATAAGATGCCCACTGCAGGTTATACCAAAGCCCCAGCTGAGCAACCCCTCTGTCAGTGCAAATACCCTAGGAAAAAAAATACAAATCAGTGCAAGCATGTAGTGATACTCCCTGAATGCATTGCCAATAACCAGTGAGCTAACACACAGGGGGTCCTCGTGGCAGAAGCAGAATATTCCATGGTGACATAAAAGGCCATGGATCCTCTTCTGTGAAACCATCCAACCCCTTTTTGAATCCTTTAGCACTGGAAAAGTTTTGTGGCAAGGAGTTCCACAAGTCCTCTATGCGTAGTGTATGGACATATTTTCTTTAGTTTCTTTTGCATCTGTTAGTTTATTTGATATCCTCTTGTCCTTGGGCTAGAAAAAGCAGTGAATTCCCCCTTCTCTGCATCAGTCATGGTTTTATTATCTGAGAACCAGCCAGTCAGAGCATGAAATTAAAGAAGAGCTTAAACTCTAAACCCTTCAAACTTCAGTAATACTTCAAGTTACTTGCAATTTACATCAGATTTGGATAGTTTTGTTTGGACTTACATAATTCATTTTCAGTGTCATCTACCGTAACTATTTTATATAATCTAGCTAACTTTCCAAGCCCAAATCAGGAATTGAAAATATTGCTTTAAAATGGAAGTTTCAAAATGGACTGAAACATTTCTAGCACACATCAAAAAATATTGAGCAGGCAGTTTGCTTTTATGCTATAAATACAGCTGACAATTTTTTTGATACTTTTCTAGAAGGTTGACATTTGAGTCAAATGAAGAAACCTAGAAAACATTTATACAAAAAGTGAAAGTAATAGAAGACAGATGTGTTGATGAGAATGAAAGCAGTTTAAGCCACCCTTAAATACCTAAATTTTTAACCAGTGCTTTTTCAATGATGATTTGGGAAAAATATACTTAAGTAGATGGTGCCATTAACTGAAGGCGTAAATCTTCATAAAACTACTAATGAAGCATGACATTTTCCTACAAGGCTGAAACAATGTTACACTGCTGGTTGTCCACTTCTGTGAATGAAAATACATTTAAGAAGGATTTTTTGAACACTAGAAGCCACTTAATCGAGATTGCTCAGAGAATGACTTACTGTTTTGATGATCAAGCTCTTCAAGTCTGCAGTCATGTAGCAACAGCAGCAACTTTTTGACTAGACCAATGAAGCTTTAAAAACTCTGTAGTTACTACCTGGGTGCTTTTTGCTTCCTGACAGCCCTTGCAGTGCTTTGCAGCTTTGCAAGAGTTTACTCAGGGCACCTGTAAGCATGATGTTTTGGAAGTGTTTAGGAAGTACCACAGCAAGAGACTTAGTTTGCAAGAACTCTAAAGCAGATAATGAGAAAGCTTGTTTGGTGTTTAGTCAGAAAGGTGGCATTCTGACCACTGCATAAAGGGCATTTGCCACACTGTTAGAATTGATATAGCATCTTGACTTCCACGGGCAATTAATCTGCTTTTGCAGTAAAAGGCTTATTTAAGGCCAGATGGCAATATTTTTATGTTTCTAGGTAATGATAGGTAACAGTATGTAAGACGAGAGGGCAAGATCTCTTTCCCTTGTTGTAACGTCCAATGCCTTGCTTTGGATTCTGGTCAGAAGGCACAGAGCACACCTGCCCATGACTGCAGCTAACACTCTCCTTTGAATTTATCTTTATTTGTGAACTAAACATTAGAGGTTAACTAAAGTTTACTTTTTATTTTCCTGTATTTTTCTGCCTAATTTTCTGGACCTTTAATGCAATACTCATCTGGTTGATATATTCTAAAGGTGCCACTCTGTGTCACTCTCTGTGACATTTCTTTTCCTATGGTAGCCTTTCTTTACATTAGTGAGTAAAATGGGATATTTTGATACAGCAACACTGACTGTGGATTTTTTTTTCTGAGTTCAAATATTGTAATTTGTTGGCAATCGATGTGCAATAAAAGTGATCAATAAGAAAAGGCAATTCAGTAGAAGATATCTCAAAAACAGATTGAAATATGTTTCGCAGGTTCACTGTTATTTAAATTCTCAGTTGCCAACAGTGTTTTACAAGGTGCAGCAATATTGTCTAGGCAGAAATTTAATTCTCTAGAATACTGAGCTTTCAAAAAATCCTTATGTACTTGTTAAACTAAAAATATTTAATCTAAAATCTGAGTTACTGGTATGAATCTGTTACAATGCATGCAAATCACAATTCCGTGTAATGTTACAGTGGGGCAGTTTCTGTGTTACTCAAGTTTCTGACTCATTAACCTCAGACTAATATTAAGACCAAGGTCTAAGTCCATTTAATCTATGATGATGAACAGTATTTCTCGCACTTTATTGCCTCTCGTGTCTTTAGAATATCTTCTATTTTTAAAGTCTTCTGAAATGTTATGTGGTTTATTACTATTTTTCCCTTTGTGGAAATTATTAATCTCTTATATTCACTTTAATTTTTGTGGAATTTTTTGTTTATCAGCCTGGAAAACATCACTTTCAATGAATAGTTGTCCAGCTTATTTTGGCGGGAGTTTGCCTGTTTTCTAGCAAATCTAATATCTGCCATGTGAAACAAGTCTGACCACAGAATTTGTATATGCCATTGTATCCTCTTCAGTTAATGACTGTAGCTCATTTTGTTTCTCTCCAGATGGAATCCATCTTTCCATTTGTAACTAACTTGATGTGGTTCTCTAATTTTATCTGTTCCCCATTATTTGTTGTTATAAATGCCCATTTCTTCTTCTGGTATCAGTGTATAATTGGATTAATTGGCTCTTTGATGGCACTTGCTGAAAAATGCTTTGGTATTCTAATTCCATTACCTTTTATATTCAAATTATTCTAAGAGTCAAATTTGTCTTCTCAGTAATGCTGTGGAAAGAAATGTGCCACTGTCTTTGCACTGCCCACATGCTGTCTGCCTTGTCTTGAGAGTCTCTTCTTGGTTCCTTTTCTGCTGTCTGTTGTCCTGGTTTGGTCCAAACCAGGCCAGTTAGTCTTAGAGAAACCAAGGTCACTGCTAAATTCCTCACTGCTTACGAGTGAAGAGCTGAAGGGGGGTTGCACCTGTAGGGAGGAGCAGACAGGACAGGTGACCCAAGACTGACCAACAAGATATTCCATCCCATACATGCCATTCTCACTTTCCTATTTATCACTAACCCACTGCCTCCTGGAGGTGGGGCCCAGGAGGGAGGGGCCCTCCTGTCTCCCACTGATTGGTACCAGCTTTGCCAATTCTCCAGTTAAAAGCCTGCAGGTGTGATGGCAGGGAGAGCTACTGCATTTTTCCCCTCTGCCTGTGCTGGGGGGAGCAACTCTGCCTGAGGAGGATTTCCAAGCTCTCAATCTTGGTTTTGTATATATTTGATTATTTCTATTATTCTTATTATACTTTTTTTTTCATTACTATAGTTTATTAAAACTGTTTTAACTTTCCAACCCATAAGTCTTTCTCCCTTTTCCCTTTCCCTTAGGGTGGGGAGGTGAGGGTTAACAGAGAGCGTCTGCCACAGGTTTAATAGCCGGCCCAGCTTTAAACCGTGACATCTGTCTTTCAAGCGCTGAGATTTTTGTAGAAAGCTGCACTACAACAGTAGATCAATAAACAGGACAGTACAATTTTTTCCCACAAATGCTTTGAACAGCTTGATTCACTTATTCCTTTGCTGCCAGCCAGTGTCTAGGATGGCAGAGGGCATTATTCCTCCTTCATCGTTCCTCCTGTCTCCGCTATCTGAATAATTAGATGGTTGAAACATAAAATATTAAAGGAACCTAGATCTCACTACCACCAGTTTTCTGGTCTTCACTTTTCCTTGAAGGTGTATACCTAATTGCTGAGCTGGAACCAAACATCTTTGAAAGTTTCCAATGTGAAAGTTTTAAGTTTATCTCACTAGGTCTCAGTGTTCAATATGTGTTCTTCTTAGAAACATAGTTGACTTGCTGACAAACTTATTCTTGCAGGGTTCTTTCAGATGGTTTATCTTATGGGTACTGTTGACCTTACATAATATTAAACTTTAGAATTTAATTTTGGGATTCTATCACTACTGCATTTTGAGCTGCAACATTTAAACAATGTAATAACAGACAAGTAGACTGTCCCTATGCTTGAAGTTTGAGAGTACTTCTCTGGCATTTGTGTGGCACTTCAACAATGTTTTGGGGGTTTTTCTGTAGGGGGCATAGGGGAAAAAAAAGGGGAAAAGGATATTTGTATGCTAGAGTTCCATAGGAAACTTTGTTACTGGTGATATATGTTCCATATTTTGATTGATATCGCAATTTTTATTAACTTCAATTTCTATGATTCTGGTTCTCAGACTCCTATTTGGAAGGGAAATGAAGAATGAAACAGAAGCACTGAGATGACTCTTTAAACTTCAAGGATTTTTTCAGACCACCTTCAAAATTCTTCTACTGGCTGAGTTTGCTGGTTAGCGCTGGCAAAAATTAGGTTATTTAGTTTTATCTCGTAGCATATCAAGTATGTACCTAGCTTTCAACACTTCTTTATTCTTACAGGTACAACCCTCTTCCTGCATGGCTATTGTATGGTGCAAAATGTGTGCATGACATCTTGTGTTTTTCTGATATGGGGGTCATTTATGTGTCTTTTGCATCCTCTTCCACACGTAAGTGATAGTGTTGGATAATGATGGGTTTGTATGCTCTTGTGACTTTCTCCTCTCAGGAAGTGAATGAGTTCCTTTTCCAGGACAAACTGCAGACACTCACTTAGATAATATAACAAAGCATAAAACAAAAGTTTCATTTCAAATTATCTTTATTTTTCTCTAATAATTTATTGTGATAGAAGGCTTTTAAAATTGTCTTAATTTGAGTAATGAATAATGGATGGTGTAATTACATAGAAATAGCGTTTAATTATTCTTTTTTTCTTTGTATAATATGACCTATTAGCTATAGTTATTGAGGCTCATTAAACTACAATAGACAATAGCATTTGCACCATGTGTCTTGGTCATGCCAGAAACCTTTTGTAACATTCTGTACTGCTTGACATTACTTTATTATGTTTGAGTGACTACAATGAAATATGAACTCCATTGTAGATAAAATTTAAAATTCAAAACTAATTAATATTTGAAATAAATCTTACTTTGTAAACCTAGCATTGTTCCTGAATGCTAGCACTTTATGCTCTTTCAATATAACTTTCTAGTGTATTGAACTAAAAGGAATAATTATTTATTAATGGAAAAGCATATAAAATGTTAAACCCATTTAGCTAAACCTACTCGTGAGCCATAAACCACCCTTTGCCCCAAATTTACACAATCCTTGAAAAATGTATGGGATAGCAAACAGTTAGACATCTGAAAATATGAATATGTAAATGAAGGACTGTCCATTCAGAGTGACAGGTGTCAAATTTGGAAAATGAAAAGGGTTTTTGCATAGAGGGAACAACCATATGAAGTAGAAGAATGAGTAGGGAACCTTCTTATATTGGTAAATAAGAATTCATTCACTCATATCAACGAAAGTGGTGAAGAACTGATAAAAAAATAAAAAACCTTCCAGTGAACTGAGGACCTGAAATATAATAAACAGCAAAACTATAGAAAGTCAATGCCAATGAAGTGCTATGAGTAATATTCTTCACTGTCTGCCTGAGAGAATCTGATTTGATTTCTGGATTTGTTCTTCTTCCTTATCAGGCCACCAAGTAACTGCAGGATTCTAGCCAACATCTCCTTTTGCTAAAATAAGCCTGTGTCTTTGGATGTTGTCCAGCCTTTGCTGAAAGCATAATGACTGCTTTATTTTTCCATACACTTGGTGCCCCTTCAGTATTTAACCCATACTTGGTAAAATACATCTGAGTACCATGAGTGCGAAAAGAGCTACTTAGGAAGCAAATTATTCCCCTTCAGTTACTTATGGGAAAGGATGCTGGGAAAAGAGGTATAATTCCAGAGTGTGAATACTCAATAAAATTCACCCCAGGAAATCACAATCTGACTTTAATGAGAGCAGGAAAAGTCAAGTATAGCTTCCATAATGAACATTAAGACACAAAGCTGTGAGGTTGCTATGAGAAAACTGTGTTTGTACTCTACAGTTGAGCTAGCCTGCCAAGCTTCACAAGTTTTTATTTATTGTTAGTACAAAGTAGCTAAAACACAACTACAAAACAAATAAAATCACACTGTCCTTAGCACCCCATCTCACTCCACCTGTTCCAGGGCCTGATGCTGCAATCCCAGCTCAGATAAACAGCCTTTGTAATTGTGGCTAGCCCCATCCTTTGCAGTGGGTGTCAAACAGATGAGGAACTATTATTTCTGTGAATAGAGTCCACAAAGGTTTAAATATCTCATTAAGAAGCAGTTGCTCAAACTGAGCTGAAAAGGCATAGAAATTTTTAATCGTGACCATTTAAATATGTAAAACACACTTACACAGAGGTGGAAGAGTCAACTTAGAGGAAGTCTTTGCAGGGTCTTGGAGCCTTACTCAGTGGCTTAACCTCCTTAATGATGAGCCACCTCCTTGAAGTGAAATAAACCAGTGACTACAAATATGCAAGTGTCTGAAGTGTTTCAGCTATACTATTCCAGTCTTTTTTTACATACATCAGAATCTTCATATATTATGCAATAAGCAAGAATTAACAAACTAGACTGTAGTTCGATTAGAGTATCAGTTCAGGGTTTTTTATCTAATTTCTATTTAAAAAAAATAAAAAATGTGTAAATATCTTGGAATCTAATCTTTGGATTGGACAATGGCAGACTTTCTTTTGCCATTTGAATTTTTGTCATTACATACCACAGTAACACTGGGGGTAAACCCGACGGTTTAGTAGGAAGCGCCAGTTATGTTAATATGAAATAGTGGCTTAGAGTTGCTGCTTCTAGCATTGCAAGTAGATGTCTGGAGAGCTACTGTTCTCCAATGTAGTGCTGATGATATGAAGGTTGAACAAAGATAAGAATTTCCTCATTTTCCACAAATTTACAAGTACTGAATCAGAAATTTTTTTTATGACTTCAGTATATTCTCCTTGAGAAATAATGGTTTAAAAGAGTAAGATAGTTGTACTTGCTAGTTAATTTTAGGAAAAAGCACTTTAAAAAGCCTAGGAGAATCTCTCATCCGATTATCTTTTCATTTGGAGAGCAACAAACCAAAGTCACTTGTACAAATATTTGGCAGTGATATCTGCTAAGATCATTAGGAGCTTTAAAATCCCAATGAATTCTTGAGGCCTGGCAAGCTGCCAATGTGACTTCCCAAACTCACAAGCCTAATGCAGGTTATGTAAGACAAGATACAGACAGAAGACTAGATCATTCCAACCGTTTGACACAATTCACAATTTACTAATACAATATTCAACAATACTGTACAAGACAGTTACTATTTGGGATGCATTTAGTATGCTGCAGGTGCTTTAGTGCTAACCCACAACCTTCAAGTTATGACAGATATGATGCCATCCGGGATGCAGCAGCTGCTAATGAGTATTAATACTGCATAGGAAAAGTAATTGTTTTTCTTGGCTTGTCTTCCTGGCTGTGATTGGAGAAATGCAGCAGAAATCCCCAATTAAATAATTCTTTCAGAAAAATTACCTGTCCACCTTGTTCTTTGAGTATTTACAGCGTGCAGCTGGACCTGTATAATTTCCTGTCAGACTTGCCAACTCCTGTTGAGTTTTAGCTTTTGTCTTGCTTTCTTTAAATATTTTTCTTTTGCAGGCTTTTTAACAAACTGAATTAATATGTCATCACAATCATTGTTGAGTGAATAACATAGCCACACCACAAGGACCACAACATAAGGTAAGGAGATTGCACTAGTAGCTGTTGCAGGGATCTACATATTTTCAGTCAAATTAGTCTTGTCTATATAGTGTGTACTTGTCTTTCAATTTTGTGTATTTTTAGAAGCAGTGGATAAAATGCTTTGTTTTATTTAAGATATAGCAATGATCACAGAATCACAGAATGGTTAGGGTTGGAAGGGACCTCTGGAGATTATCTAGTCCAAACCCCTGCCAAAGCAGGTTCCCCTAGACCACATTTCATGGGATTGTGTCCAGGTAGGTTTTGAATATCTCCAGAGAAGGAGGTTCCACAACCTCTCTGGACAGCCTGTTCCAGTGCTCTGTCATCCTCAAAGTAAAGAAGCTTTTCCTCATATTGAGACGGAGCTTCCTGTGTTTCAGTTTGTGCTTGTTGCCCCTTGTCCTGCTGCTGAGCCCCACTGAGAAGAGTTTGGCCCCATCCTTTTGACATCTGCCCCTAAGGTATTTGTAAGTATTGATATTATCCCGCCTTAGTCTTCTCTTCTCCAGGCTAAACAGACCCAGCTCCCTCAGCCTTTCCTCGTAAGGCAGAAGCTCCAGTCCTCTATTCATCTTTGTAGCCCTCTGCTGGACTCTCTCCAGTAGTTCCTTATCTTTCTTGAACTGAGTGGCCCAGAAATGGGCACAGTACTTCCACTGTGGCCTTACTAGGGCAGTGTAGGCCAGGTGCAACCTCCCTCAAAGTGCTGGCCACACTCTTCCTGATGCACCCCAGGATACCATTGGCCTTTTTGGCCACAAGGGCACACTGCTGGCTCATGGTGAATTTGTTGTTCACCAGGACTCCCAGGTCCTTCTCCGCAGAGCTGCTTTCCAGCAGGTCAACCCCTAGCTTGTACTGGTGCATAGGGTTATTTCTCCCTAGGTGCAGGATCCTACACTTGATTTAGTTGAACTTCATGAGGTTCCTCTCCACCCAGCCTTCTAGCCTGTCCAATTCTCGCTGAATGGCAGCACAGCCTTCTGGTGTATCAGCCACTCCTCCCAGTTTTGTGTCATCAGCAAACTTGCTGAGGGTACACTCAGTCCATTCATCCAGATCACTGATGAATAAGTTAAACAGGACTGGACCTAGTACTGACCCCTGGGGAACGCCACTAGCTACAGGCCTCCAACTAGATACAGCACCATTGATCACAATCCTCTGAGCTCTGCCATTCAGCCAGTTCTCAATCCACCTCACTGTCCACTCATCTAACTCACACTTCCTGAGTTTCCCTATGGTGACATATAAATCTCTGCTTCTCGCATCAAACCTTCACAGTATGACTGGATTGCATTTCCTATAAAGTGAGAAGCTCTTTTCTAAGGGTTTGAGACATGACTGACCTTAGGAGCCCATACTCATAGTCCAGACACAGCAGCTGCTGTCAGGCACGTTAAGCAGCCCTTTGCCAGCCCCTGCTTGCCAGCTCACATTGGAAAGGTTTTGAAAGCGCAAGTCCAGAGCTGCAATACTTCAGCAATTTCTGTTATTGGGGCTTGTGAGTTTATGAGGTACCCATCATCTCCTCAGGTTTTTTTACATATTTAGCTCACAACTCAGTTTCTTGGTTTAGGATCAGAGACCAAACAAAACTCAGACACTTCCTTTGTTTCCTTGTGGGCTACATTTAGCACATTTCTCTTCAAATTTTAACTAAACACAAGAAGTTACCATCTGGGCTGCATGATCCATCCAGAGGGATCTTGACAGGCTTGGGAGCTGGGCCTCAAATACAGGCTGGGCAGAGAATGGATTGAGAGCAGCCCTGGGGAGAAGGACTTGGGGGTGATGGTTGACGAGAAGCTCAACATGAGCCGGCAATGTGCGCTTGCAGCCCAGAAAGCCAACCGTATCCTGGGCTGCATCAAAAACAGTGTGGCCAGCAGGTCAAGGGAGGTGATTCTGCCCCTCTACTCTGCTGTGGTGAGAACCCACCTGAAGTACTGTGTCCAGCTCTGGCGTCCCACCATAAGAAGGACATGGAGCTGTTGGAGTGAGTCTAGAGGAAGGCCACGAAGATGATCAGAGGGCTGGAGCACCTCTCCTATGAAAACAGGTTGAGAGAGTTGGTGGTGTTCAGCCTGGAGAAGAGAAGACTCCGGGGTCACCTTATAGCAGCCTTCCAGTACCTGAAGGGGGCCTACAGGAAAGCAGGAGAGGGACTTTTTAGAAGGGCAAGTAGTAATAGGACAAGGGGGAATGGTTTTAAACTGAAAGAGGGAAGATTTAGATTAGATATTAGGAAGAAATTCTTTACTGTGAGGGTAGTGAGACACTGGAACAGGTTGCCCAGAGAAGCTGTGGATGCCCCCTCCCTGGCAGTGTTTAAGGCCAGATTGGATGAGGCTTTGAGAAACCTGGTCTAGTGGAAAAGTGTCCCTGCCTGTGGCAGGGGGGTGGGAACTAGATGATCTTTAAGGTCCTTTCCAACCAAAACCATTTTATGATTCTGTGATTCGATGATCCCTCACTGTGGTTTGGCCCTCCTTTGAAAATGCCCTTATTAGGGGAAACACAGAAAGTGGGCAAAGAACACAGATATTCTTCCTTCACCTTGGGGTCAAGTCCCTCTAGCCTAGAAATGCATTCATTGACAGGCTGGCACTTAACTTGCCTGCTTAACTTGTAAACCAAAGGCATGAGTTTGTAGCAGTGCATGCTTTAAACAAGTTGTACAAATAACTGCCTATTTTCCTTCCCATCTGTCATCTCTGGAATCAGTAACTAATGTGAGCTAGAGTTAGAGGAAAGAGCACAAGTGTGAGACTGTATCGCTATGCATTTGCAATGGGTAGCATGCGTATTTCCATTCGGTAGCACATATTTCTTGAACTATTTAGTTTCTTTTGTCAGTCTCTGTTTCTTTTTCCCTTCAGTATTTAACTTCTCATCTCTGTCCTACTTTTAACTGTGATAATATTGCAATGATCTCTAAGGAGAAGTATGATTTCTACAAGACAATAGACAGCAGCTATCAAAATGGAAATAGCTTCCATTTGTGTCAGTCTGAAAAAAATCCTCTGCTAGTTAGCATGGCTATTCCTTTCTGAGTCTCAATTTTTTATAATATGTGTATATAACTTGTTTATTTCCTAAATAATATCTTTATCAAAATCACATGAACTGTGGAAACATTTAGATATGTTTTGTTCATCTTTGCTAGCTTTGCTGAGCATGATGGGGTGAAGGATGTTCATTTTAGCAGCGATCAGCTGATGTACACTCTTTGTTATTCCTGGAAAAAATTGATCATGTGCCTAAGTCCTTTCAAAGTGCAAAGCATGACAAGTGATGGTAAAAAACCTCTTGTTCCTTGTGAATTTGTGTCAGTAGATCTACTTTTTCTTCAAAGAAGCCTGTGTCTTCCTGCTAAATATTTTTTTGATGCCTTTACTTACCAGTCTTCTCAGTGAAGTAAAAATATCTGAAAAAAAGAACAAAGTGTTCATATCTGTATTGTGTACGTCCTTCCATATTCAACTTAAATGGAGTACAACCTTGTTCAAAGTACCGCAATATATATACACCCCATTGTGCATATGGGATGGGCAGAACTAACTGAAGTTTCTCACTTCTTTTGCTTCTCTTGTCAAATAGAGCTCAGATTTTTGGACATCGATTGTTCATACCCTTTTCTAGCCAGTATAGTATAAAAATGAATAATGTTCTTTTTCATTTTTGAGTTACCAAAAGGCTCAGTTACATGTAGGAGAGGAAAGTAGTAACTCAGAGTGAATCCCTTAGACAGGAGTGTATCCTAAAGGGCTGTAAAAGTTGGAGAGTTGATGTCTTGCTGTGAAAAGGTGACAAGCCATTTTCTCTGAAAACTTTGTTCAGTACAAAGTCCAAATTCTTCTATTAAAAAAAGAACACCTGCCCTTCCTTGAACCTTTTAAACACAGCTGCCTGTCGTGAGATTCACGTGCTGCTAAAATTGGAATAACTTTGAGCCTGAACGGATACTCAGGCTGCTCTTTCTCTCGAATGGTCTCTGTAGAGTCCTTAACTGTAGATCAATGTTTCTGAATTTTTATACAGGCTTTAAAGGGAGTATTGAAAGGAAATGCTCTGTTTCCTAGAGCTAGTTATGGGCTGTTACATTTGGAGGGATTTTACAAAGTAATTTCCTTACTGCTTTGTCAGTGTTATTACCTGAAGGACCTGTTATGCTTAACTTGGTGTACCTCATTCTTTCCCATCTGTCCACACTACGACACAAGGATAATATCCCCAAATTCTTTGTAAATATGAAAAGAACTCCTAGTGCTGGAAATACTGCTGGAGAGAGCAAGTAGAACAGACACAGGTCACAAAAAATGAAGGGATTCCTGATAATAAATGAGGAGTGCTATGGAATAGGAGGGAGTGCTCTTCATGTTGTTTAAGACCATGTTTGAAGGGCTTTCTTGAATCAAGGTTGAACCTCATTAGGTATAGAAATGCAAATTTTGATTTAAAGTGTTGTTTTAATTTTGCTTCTGGCTTGATAGTTTCAGGCAAGCAACTTGAGCAGAGAGTTGGACAAAACACCTCCTTTAGATTTTTCAAGAATTCCTAAAGTCCTTATGCTCTTAATTCTTAGTTCATTCATGATCTTATCAACCTGGTTACTGAGAGATTTATTTTCTTTTCCAATCCCAAGAAAAAAACCCTTGTTCTTGTAATTTTCTTTTATTTTCTTTGACTGCTACCATTCCAAAATGGTAGTCTAGTCATACCTTATATCTTTTCTTATTGGTTCATAGACTCAATTTCTGTATAATATTTTTGTAGGAAATCTATAGGGTGTGTACTGGCAGCTTCTGAAATCACACATCTGTCTTCAGGCTTCAATTAGCAACAGAAATCACTGAGGAAATTATACAGAATTAAAAGCAAAAGCCTATGTTAATGCGAATTTAAAATAAGATTCAGGTTCTTGAGCACACACAATACAAAGATTCATGTTCACTGACAGCACTATGTAAACCTTTACTGTTGTACTCCCTGACTATTCATATTACATTTTAGAAATGAACCTGAATGAAACCATTGGTACAACATCCTGTCTATAATTTATGGTAGTTAAGATTTTGTGTGGTTTGGGGTGTGTGTGTGTTTGTGGGTTTCTTTGTTTTGTTTTTTTTTTGTTTGGTTGGTTTTTGGGTTTGGTTTGGGTTTTTCTAATGGCCTAAAATCTAACTCAGTACAGATATAGGCAGCTTTATATTTACTGTGTGCTGAACTCAAAGTCTATATCCAGACTTTTCTGAATTTCAAACTTTCGCATACTTACAGCTCTGGGTGTGAATGTAACTGCTTGGGCTGATTTCTATGGCATTGGAATTTGTGAACTAGGAGAAGCATTTGACTTCTTTGTCTCCTGCATTTTCTTCCCACTTCATCTCTTTTTCATCCACCTCTCCCTGTGGAAATGGAAAGAAGAAGATATAGAAAAACAAGAAAATGCACTTGTCAGTACCTGGTTTTAATGGGGTTTTGCACAGTTTAGACTTTTAGATGAGAAGTAATCAGGATCCAAACCAGAAATCTGTGTAAAATGGGAACTGCAGTGAAATATTACATTACAAATAGGAAGAAATATGCTAAAATTAAGTACAGTTTTATGAGCTGTAGTCTGCTTTGTGATGTGCTACTCACTGTTGATCTCCAGTGAATTTCATAGAAGAAAAAGTACTGTATTTCCTCACAAGACTCACTATTAACAGAACAATACCCTAACAAAAGAACAATACTCAGTGCTTGTTAGGGGAGCAAGAGAACAGCTGACGTGTCCTGCTGTATTGTCACAACTGAAATCTTCATAAAGAACTGAATTTGATCATTAAGAGAAATGACCTTTGGGATAAGATCAGAGAAGTACAAAGTATTTAACTTGTGCTTTGAACACAAGCAGAAATTAGTCAGTTGCTGCCTGTTCATATGAGAAGCTTGGTGCTGACAGTTTTGTTCTGTGCAACAAATACAACTTGATTTCCAGAGTTTAACTCTTTTCAGCAAACTAAGCTGCAATTAAAGAAAAACAAAGCAAAGCGGTGTGGACCACAGCTTTCTGTTGAGTTATAGTGATCTGAATAATCACTACCACTCTTTCGTTTTCACTGATTCAGCAAAACATCTGGAAGTGCAACACACACACATGCACATACACAAAGAAGAAGGTTTATCTACTTGTCAAATTGTTTGTTAAGCCACTGGTTATCAAGGGATCTGAACACATATAACGAAAGAAATCTCATTAGTTACAACAGACATACAGGTACACAAGGATGGCTAAAAGGCAAATGGTTGTGTCTGAGATTTCAGGAAGTACTTTTTGAAAAAAAAAAATTAGTTTTGTTTTTGGTTTTTTTTTTTGTCTGTTTGTTTTTGGTTTTTTTTTTTTCCCCACAGAGAAGAAAGTAGAGATTCACTCTGGTGTTCCCAGGCTCAAATTTCCATTCTAGCTGAGCCACACACAGAACTTCAAATCTGTTCTCCCAAATTCCAATGTGTGTAACTTCTATGTTTTGGGGCTATTCTGTTTCGTTAGGTGTAAATAATTAGTCTTAACAAATGGACAAGAGTGCATCTGTATTCATTTTAATGAATCAGCAGTATGGCACTACTGAGTCTCGCCTTGTCAGCTTCCCTAATTCTGTCCTGGAAGTACATGAAAGAACAATTTATCCTCCTGTTAGCTACATTGTTGACCTTTGCTAAGTGAGCTCACAAGACACTTAATATCAACCATGGTAATAATTTTTTCAGCCTTGATTTACCCTCTAGGTAGATCAGTGAAACATTCACATTGCTGAACATATCATCACTGAACAACTTCTATTTATAATCAGTCGAGATAGACTTTGAACCAGGTTCTTGAAAAAGGTAACAAACAGTTGTTTCTTCGGGAACCATCTATTCTCTTCGCAAAGGGTATCTAAGGATGTTCCAAAGTTACTGTGGATTAGCCTTTCAAGTGGATTAATTAAATACATTAAACCTCTGTGTAGTGATGCTTAATCAGAATTACAGGATTTCAGTTTGGTTCAATTTAGTTTAATGTATTTTGAAGTGAATTGCACCAAATCAATTATTCCATTTAAATTTTGAGTGACATATTCATATGAGTAGTAGATGGGGTTAAGTAATATACTTTAAACTCACACCTTTGGTTAACTTAATTAACTTCTTGATCATGCCCATGTAGCTTCAGTCAGTTTCAGCATTTATACAGACACAAGGAAATTTAGTCCCCATTCTTTTCCCCTTTTTCAGGCCAATATTTTACAATAACGAGAGAGAATGTAGAGTTACTTTTTTTTTCTGAAAATACTTTCTCCTTCTGACTGCTTGATTAAATCAGAGGTAAGTTATTGAACATATTTCACAAATCAAGAATTTCAGTAACGACGTCTTAGGTGCTTGATCTTAAAATAACTAAAGAAATATACTCCTTACTTAGTAAGTAGCATTCACCAGAGTTGATACTCAAGGAAAATAAACTCTTCTTAATAATTCCTGTTCTCTTTGCAGAAAAGTTAAGTGCAGAATCTTCTCTCAGTTGTTCTCTCTTAGCCAAAACCAGTTTTGAGTCAGGGAAATTAAACCAATTTATTTTATTGCCAATTAGCAAACTTTTCATTATTGATTCTTGTGTTGAAAAAATAGACCCAAACAAATAAACACTTAAAGAAAACACCGCAGCTTCCACCTCCTCCCCCTTCCCGGTCTCCAGTCCCCTTGCTGCAGGTTATACTCGATCCCTTCCGGGAGACGACAAGTAGTGCAGGAGATGGGGATCAGTGTGTTGTGGTTCTTACTCAGCTGCTTCCGTGTGGCTTCCTCCACTGGCTGCAGTCATTTCTTAAATGTCTTCACAGAGGCACCACAAACTCATCACATTTCTTCAGTTTTGACATGCAGTGCATCTGTACTTTCTGTTGTGGAGCTGGCTGGAAGAGGCTGTGTCTGGCACAGGACAGCCCCTGGCCCCCTCCTACACAAGTTCCCTCTGTGACCCCACCACAACCAAAACCCTGACAGTTATGCCCAATACAGTAATAGGCTCCTAAACTTCTTGTTTGGTTGGGCTCAGACAATAAACTTGTCAAGATTTTTCCTATGAAAGACCTTCAGAAAGGCAAAAGGTTTACACTGTAAATAACAGATTTCCTGTTATTATTCTACATCCTTGTATGCCTGAGGCTATTCTGCTTCTGTCAGTGACCAGTTTAATAACCCACTGACCATTTTTTATAATCTTCATCCAGATAAAACTTTCGTGCCTGCTAGCATGCTGATGTTTCCAAAGTGATGCAGAAATGTGTCCCTATAAACAAATAATAAAGGCCTCATCATGTTTGAGACATTTGCTTGCAAAAACTGTATCTACTGAGAAAACTCAATCTGTTAAGAGTGAGACATTCATGAGATTCAATACACAAATAAATTCAGATTTCTTTTCAATTTTGAGTTTCACTTAGACCTTGTCAGTCCCACCCTAAACACAAACAACAAACATTTCCTGAGAGGATTGGCATTGTCCACATCAGACTTTCACCATGAGTTGATAGTTACCTGGTGAACTAAATCAAGAAGAAAAAGAAAAAATAAAGTCAGATCAGTTCCTACATCTGGCTCAGTGTCACAAAGGCAAAAATGAGTTGTTAGGCTGAAGAAAAGGCAAGGCTTCTTTTTACAGAGACCCCATCCTTTCTAATGTTTTCATGAAATTTTGAGCTAAATCTTCCTGTTGCTTCTCCCTGACACATTTTTTTTTTTTTTTGGTTGCATTCCCAACAATCACTTCAAACTCTGTAAAGCTTTCAAAGCAGTCCACCTACTACAGCAGGACGCTATTTAGCTCAACATTTTCAGTAGGAAATGCATGCCTGCCCTGTCTACCCATCACTGAAGACCAGAATATTTTCTCACAGGTTAAGAAGTTGGAAATAATAGCTCTGCTAAAAAAATTTGATCATGAATCTAGAGCAAGTCATAGGTAAAGTAAAAGGAGCGAAAAGATACATTGGAAAGACTGAAACCCAGAGGGTTTCAGCACAGTTCAGAACTTCAGAAGTGGAAATTAGTTATGTGCGTGATTGGATGTAAGATTAGGACTATGCAGCCAGAGCTGAACCACTTACAACTGTCTAGTGGTGCTTGGATCCAGAATTATCTTTTGCATCTCATCCTTAAATTAAGTCATGTGAAATTAACATTTTCATATTAAAAGGAAGATTATAAAATTAAATTTTGACTTGTCAGTCACAGAATATCTGAGTGAAATGCTAGGGCAACATGCCTCAATCTTTGCATGTCACAACTTGACAAACCTTCTAAAACATGATAGGTCAGTAACTTACTGTGGCTATTGGTTGATAAAAACCATGCTGGACATCCTAGGTCACTATTTTTTTCAAGAGAAACAATTCCAGGATCTGCAATATTCTTTCTACAGGTATATAACTTAGACGTAAACATCTTTTTGATGTTTTCTATAATAGTTCACATAACTGTGTAATCATTAACATTTTGTTTCAAATTAAGGAAGATATATTCTTAATTTAAGTATGTTTTTTACTTCACTGCATCCAATGCACCTAATATAAGAGCTAGACTGACTACACTATGCATTCAGGTTTTTTACCGCTTTTAAAAACCTTTACAAAACGAGCTTTAAAAAGTTTTCCTGCCCTTCTCAGTGAGTGACTGAGGGCAGCAGCCAAAGATGGTTTTGTAACCAAAGCTTCCAATGTGTGAAGGAAACTTTAAGTACCATTATGCAGATCATCATTTAGCAGCCACTCATATATGAAAAGATGGTGAAATCGATTCAAATGAATATGTAAACATATTTTCAAAGATCACAGCACCATAAAGGAGAGTGCTAGAATTTATCTTGGACAGTTTTTGTTGTCTTAAAGTAACCCAGAGATAAGACTACTGAGACAAAGATTTTCACTCATAATTGTCATTTCAGTGTCTAAATCCAAAGTTTCGATCCTTAAAGTTTCTTCATAGCTGCAGAGATTCCAGAATTTCCAAAACGCCAAATTTTAATGCCAAAAGGACCCTTATAAGCCAACATTTCTGAAATGGGACATATTTCTGTCTAAGTTTGACCACTGTTTGATGCTTAGTTTACACTGAGAGTTCAATGACATTCACAGCTTGACAATTTAGATGTGTTTTCTGGTTCACATTTCTACCTCCCTAGCCAAAATTTGAGAGGATGCATGCTTTTTTTACAAACTACTATCCACCTACATTTCGATTGGAGAGCTCACCTGGAATACATGAGAACCAAGACTTTTCTTGTCCTCTTCTGCACTTCCCTTCTCTTCCTTACCTTTCCTCCCCATCATCATCTTTTGATCCCTTCTGTTTTTTAAATTCTGATTTCAAAATCAGTTACAGGTCATTTATGACTGACTGAAATCATAAAACTGCATGATGATAGATTTTAAGTGTTGCACTTCTTCATTTTGGAACATAGGGCCAAGGCCAAACGTATGAGGTTCAACAAGGCTAAGTGTCAGGTCCTGCACTTGGGGCACAACAACCCCATGCAATGCTACAGGCTTGGGGAAGAGTGGCTGGAAAACTGCCTGTCAGAAAAGGACCTGGGGGTGTTGGTCGATAGCCGGCTGAATATGAGCCAGCAGTGTGCCCAGGTGGCCAAGAAGGCCAACAGCATCCTGGCTTCTATCAGAAATAGTGTGGCCAGCAGGACTAGGGAAGTGATCATCCCCATGTACTCAGCACTGGTGAGGCCGCATCTCAAATACTGTGTTCAGTTTTGGGCCCCTCACTAGGAGAAAGACAGTGAGGTGCTGGAGCGAGTTCCAAGAAGGGCAACGAAACTGGTGAAGGGTCTAGAGCACAAGCCTTATGAGGAGTGACTGAGGGAAACTGAGGTTGTTTAGTCTGGAGAAAAGGAGACTCAGGGGAGACCTTATCGCTCTCTACAACTACCTGAAAGGAGGTTGTAGTGAGGTGGGTGTTCGTCTCTTCTCCCAAGTAACAAGTGGTAGGACGAGGGGAAATGGCCTCAAACTGTGTGAGGGAAGGTTTAGATTGGATATTAGGAAAAATTTCTTCACCAAAAGGGTTGTCAAGCATTGGAACAGGCTGCCCAGGGAAGCGGTTGAGTCACCATCCCTGGAGGTATATAAAAGACATGTGGATGTGGTGCTTAGGGGCATGGTTTAGTTGTGGACTTGGCAGTGCTAGGTTAATGGTTGGACTTAAGGGTCCTTTCCAACCAAAACGATTCTATGATTCTATGGTAGCAAGACCTTGGCCCTGTTAAGAACATTCACTCATCTGAATCTTCCTTGGTTTTGTTGGATTTTTTCCCCCTTTGCCCATAAATCTTTTGCTAGGGAAATGTAATAAAACCCTATGGTCTTGTTCACCAGTAGCTCATCTGAACTTCCCTACCTCATCTGGTCCCTGAACTGTCTAACCAAAACCAGCTATTAGTACTTTTTGCAGTTCAGAACAGGAACAGTCTGTGACCCATGGGGTGAGAGAAATCTGATCACAACAAAACTGTTGTTTGATACCACTACAGAAGTATGTATGACAAGACATACATACAAGATAGGTCATAAGGAATAGGTCATTGGTATTGAGGAGCACACTGCCATGTGCTCATCTCAGTTCCAACAAAAATTGGCCACAAAGCAGATACTTCTTTGTGAAGAAGGTACATTAGCAATAGAAACTTTTAGCTTTGGCTCCTTAAAAGACTTCTCATATTGTGCTGCTTTGAGAAAACAGCTGGTCAACCACAGTCTTTTAGGGCTCTTGTCCCATTTTTAAAGAACTGCTCATAGTTTTTGCCAGTGCTCCCAACCACCTCATGAATTTTTATGCTGCATTCTTTAAAATTTGCTTGTGCCTTTAAACAGCGTAAACTAAAACCAAGAACTGGCTTTCTCTCCCACAATTCCACCACACAGTGACTGTACATAAAGAGAGATGGGACATATTTTAATACTGAATTAAAGTAAATTGATTCTAGTACCATGATTTCATTATATACAAGTACCATGGGATCAGCTTGTCATAGGATACACTAAAAATCACATTTATTATTACCAAGTACAGCCAGGCTGGAACTTAATTTAAGGCAGTAGGTAATACCTTTAAACAATGAATTACCTCTCTGTGTGGTGTTAGAGATGACACAAATCTAAATCCTGTTTCAGACTTGCACTTACCCTACTTCACTACTATGAAACCACATCTATTATATCACATTAAGGGCTTTGAACTTTCAAACTGATGATCATAAGAAGATGTGAAAAGCTTATAGCTTTGATGAAATCTAGTGTACATGTAACAAGAGGTTGCATTTGAGATATTAATTCTTAAAGAATGAGTAACAAAGTAAATAATTTTTCAAAATCCTCTTCCTGTTTTCATTGAATCTGAATGTCCATTAACTATTTTAAAGAATGGGATGGTTCCTCATATTTAACTAACACAGTACATGATGAAAAAAATGTTGATCTTAGTATTTTCATTGAGATCTTTTTATTTCTGAATAGTAAAGCAAGGACATTTATTGTAGATGGCTATCTTGTTACTTGCTCTTGCTGAATTATAACTTTTTTTTTACTGGTATGCCAAGATGTTTGAATTAGAAGTGATACTACTTATGGTATGAATACTAGCTCTTACATTCTTTAAAGCCTCAAGATCGCTATATATTTTCGCCAATGAACAAGGAGTCCGTTCTTCTTCCCTCTCTTCACTGCCTAATCCCCAGGTCCTACCAGAGTGTCCCTGAGAAGAAAGCAAGGACCAGTTTTTATATGTATTTCACAAAAGGCACATTAAATAATGCACAATCCTTGTGTGTGAAACTAACAGTCAGAACAGACAATTTAGCCATTAAGAAAACCTGTGTAACTATGTCACAGTTTAAAGCTGGGCCGGCTATTAAACCTGTGGCAGACGCTCTCTGTTAACCCTCCCCCCCACACCCAAAGGAAAAGGGAAAAGGGAGAAAGACTTAGGGGTTGGAAAGTTAAAACAGTTTTAATAAACTATAATAATGAAAAAGAGTATAATAAGAATAATAGAAATAATCAAATATATACAAATATATACAAAACCAAGATCGAGAGCTTGGAAATCCTCCTCAGGCAGAGTTGCTCCCCCCAGCACAGGCAGAGGGGAAAATGCAGTAGCTCCCCCTGCCATCACACCTGCAGGCTCTTAACTGGAGAACTGGCAAAGCTGGTACCAATCAGTGGAAGACAGGAGGGCCCCTCCCTCCTGGGCCCCACCTCCAGGAGGCAGTGGGTTAGTGATAAATAGGAAAGTGAGAATGACATGTATGGGATGGAATATCTTGTTGGTCAATCTTGGGTCACCTGCCCTGTCTGCTCCTCCCTGCAGGTGCAACCCCCCTTCGGCTCTTCACTCATAAGCAGTGAGGAATTTAGCAGTGACCTTGGTTTCTCTAAGACTAACTGGCCTGGTTTGGACCAAACCAGGACAAACTGACTAACATCTCTTTTCATCTTCTCTATAATTTCAGTCTCATCTGAAACATGCCTAGTTAACACGAACAAAGAGTATCCTTAAACCCATCTTGTCATATTCTTTTTGACTCCCACTGAATCAAGAGTTCCTGTGTCAATTCAGAGCATCTTTTTTTCTATTCCACATGCGTTTTTTCCTTACTATCCTACAGTTGCAAGTACAGCAATTCAGAAGAAGTTGGCCATAGAGTTTGCATATGGAAAGACAATAAGAGACAAAGAAAATCAGTTGCAGTTAAGTAATTTTTCCTCTTGGCAGTGGTCTGTGTATATCTGTGTCTAAAAGCAATTTACCTGTGCAAAAGAAAACCAGACTTTCTGATGTCAATGACAAACTCTGTGTATTTATAAACACGTACACACACTCACACGGATTTACATAAATGGACAGTAAACATAAATCCTAGATTGAAAGAATAATTATGAATTTTTCATCAACTATAAATGAACATGATCTTTGTGACAAGTTAAACAATTTATTTTTAAAATACATTGAACAGTAGTTGATTGCAAAGAAAGGTAAACAGCGAAATCATGTTTTTTCTACTACTCCAGTATAATCAGGATTTTAATCAAGCCATGTAGTTTTATCATTTGTCACAGTATATGTCTACTGAAGTCCTCACTGTAGACAGAGGAGCTTCCAGGGATCTGTTGTGTAAAATAACAGTAATTGTCTGAGATGAAGAAATCAAGATCAAACGATCAAGATGACAGGAAAGACTGCAAAGGCTGAAGAATTTTAGGATTCTGGAAAGATAGTGAGAAATAATAGCAACTTGAGGGAATCATAGAATCACAGAATGACTTAGGCTGGAAAAGTCCTTTAAGATGATCAAGGTTAACCAACCAGTAACCTAGCACTGCCAAGTCCACAACTAAACCATGCCCCTAAGCACCACATCCACATGTCTTTTATATACCTCCAGGGATGGTGACTCAACCGCTTCCCTGGGCAGCCTGTTCCAATGCTTGACAACCCTTTTGGTGAAGAAATTTTTCCTAATATCCAATCTAAACCTTCCCTCACACAACTTGAGGCCGTTTCCCCTCGTCCTATCACTTGTTACTTGGGAGAAGAGACGAACACCCACCTCGCTACAACCTCCTTTCAGGTAGTTGTAGAGAGCGATAAGGTCTCCCCTGAGTCTCCTTTTCTCCAGACTAAACAACCTCAGCTTCCCTCAGTCACTTCACTCCTCATAAGGCTTGTGCTCTAGACCCTTCACCAGTTTCATTGCCCTTCTTGGAACTCGCTCCAGCACCTCAATGTCTTTCTCCTAGTGAGGGGCCCAAAACTGAACACTGTATTTGAGATGCGGCCTCACCAGTGCTGAGTACATGGGGATGATCACTTCCCTAGTCCTGCTGGCCACACTATTTCTGATAGAAGCCAGGATGCTGTTGGCCTTCTTGGCCACCTGGGCACACTGCTGGCTCATATTCAGCCGGCTATCGACCAACACCCCCAGGTCCTTTTCTGACAGGCAGCTTTCCAGCCACTCTTCCCCAAGCCTGTAGCATTGCATGGGGTTGTTGTGCCCCAAGTGCAGGACCTGACACTTAGCCTTGTTGAACCTCGTACATTTGGCCTCAGCCCATCGATCCATCCTGTCCAGATCCCTCTGCAGAGCCTTTATAACCTCAGGCAGATCAACACTCTTGCCCAACTTGGTGTCATCTGCAAACTTACTGAGGGTGCACTTAATCCCCTCACCCAGATCATTGATAAAGATATTGAAGGGTACTGGCCCCAATACTGAGCCCTGGGGACACCACTTGTGACTGGCCACCAACTGAATTTAACTCCATTCACCACAATTCTTTTGGCCAAGCCATCCAGCCAGTTTTTCACAAAGTGAAACGTACGCCCATCCAAGCCATGAGCAGCCAGTTTCTCCAGGAGAATGCTGTGGGAAACCATGTCAAAGGCCTTACTGAAATTTAGGTAGACAACATCCGCAGCCTTTCCCTCATCCAGTAAACAGGTCACCTTGTCATGAAAGGAGATCAGGTTAATCAAGCAGGACCTGCCTGTCATAAACACGTGCTGACGGGGTCTGATCACCTGGTTGTCCTGTGTGTGCTGTGTAATGGCATAATCAAGAATAATAAATCAAGAAGAACCCATTAATTGTTAATATCTTAGCAATCTTAAAAAATAAACTGAGTATATTTTAAAATTCACTTTTTCACTCACCTTTCCATTTTTATTTCTCCTTTTTCTAAACCTTCCACGTTTCCTTTGTACCTGATTGAAAAAAAGCAAATCTCTCATATCCCGTGTGTCTGCTGTAGCTCTGGCAAAGTGTTATTGCGGCTCATCTAAAAGCAGAAAAATACAAAAGAAGAAAAACTGTTTTAAAAAAAGAGCGCTTTACTGCCTGATATTTTGGAGAATTTATGGTGCATATCATGTGATTACACTACAAAAAAAATCTTCTTTTGGCATGTGCAACAATCTGACAAGATAATTAACAAAAAAATTATTGGGTACAAATAAAAATAAG
Source organism: Nyctibius grandis (assembly GCF_013368605.1). Taxonomy (NCBI): domain Eukaryota; kingdom Metazoa; phylum Chordata; class Aves; order Nyctibiiformes; family Nyctibiidae; genus Nyctibius; species Nyctibius grandis. The sequence continues at coordinate 47,227,925 of NC_090660.1, forward strand.
CAAATATTTTTGTAAATACAAACCAGAGATATTTAAATTTTAGTTTGATTTGCCTGTAATAATCAAGGCACAGAAATGCCACTCCAAGTTTACATTCATTGCCAAAGGCCTGAAGAGAAATAAGATCAACAACAGCTGTGACATTGTCTGCCAGTATGTCTCCTTGTTAGATTTATATTTGATTGGTTTGATAAACTCTTTTCCTTAAACCAAATTATGGCAAGATCTGATGAGATCTTTGCAGCAAAAAGCTACCATTTTGCGCCGAAATAAGGCAAATACTCTAAACCCCAAAAGATGTAGAATCCTTGAGACAGACCCCTCACGTACTGTCAGCATGAACTGAGCCCCTACATTACTCATGGAAAGGGGAGGACAATTAGATGGCAAAACTACTATACAGTAGTTCATGAACAGCAGAAGTTAAAGGAGTTCTGGTGTATTTCACCCTACCCTGTACAATATAATTAAATGATTTTTGCAACTACTGCAATGCAGCTGGAAAGAAGGTACTGAATTTTTACTGACTGAAAATCTGCTGAAATGAAATGCACTGAAAATGTAGTGAAACTAAGCAATAAATTCAATATATATTTGAGTAATTGAACTTTCAATGTGCATGGCAAATGAGTTCTCTAGATATTAGAAACCTGTGTCACATAGCACCAAGACACGTTTTTTCATTCCTTTTTCCAGTCAAGAAGTTTCTCTCTTCCTACAATTCAAGGAATTGACTTTTCTGATTTGTCTATTTAAGCATGCTCTCCAGAAAACCTTAATGTATGGCTTATTCTTTCTGTAGTGTTTGATGGTTGTGACTCATTTTTCAGGTGGCCAATATACAAAGATTTGTTAATGGGAAGATATTACCTCTGGCTTTCTAAAACCATTCAGGGATAAGTTAGTAATCCCTAATCGGGAGACAGTAAGGTCACAAAATATTTGTAATTTTGAAAAAAAGGTTAGGATGCTTACAATACATAAGCTGTAAAAGTTAGGATAATGAGATGAAGGAAAGACACTTTTAGTGCATTTTTGTGTATTTTTTGTTCGTGTAAGCACTTCATTCATTCATATCTTTTTACTTGTGCTGTTAAGACCTGTTGATAATTTCAAAAACCTGCTTTAATTGTACCTGAAAAATTATGGGGCATTGTCTTGGCCATGATCCCCATTCATTCTTTCTGACTGTCATTGGATGGAGAAAGTAAGATGGCCTAATAATTTATATTAGTGCCTTAAGACAAGTACCTGCACAACCCTGTAGCCTTCTGAAACTATCAAAACTACCATAAAGTTTTAAACAATTTCTATGGATGTGTTTCTTTAATAGGATAAACATCTTAATCTGCCTTGATTTAATGTTGATTCTCCCTTAAGAGTGCAATTATCCAGCTGGCAAACAGAATAGTTTCCTTAGTTATTCCTCAGCTTAAATTTACTGAGATTCATCCAAACTGAGTCTAGCAACTGAAATGTGAAGCTGCTTTGGAAGATCAGGAAGAAGATAGCTCCTAATACTTCCACCTGTCATTTCTCAATGTGTCTCAAAATAGAACTGCATCCATGGGTAATAATACACATATGAGTGAAATGCAAGTTATGGTGCATGGAGTAATGCAAGCTGGGTGTGTTGATATTGCTCGGAAGCTTGAGCTCCTGAGAACTTTTCAGATGAAGTTTTATGTGCCATCATCTGCACATGCAGGATACTTTCCTAGTCATAAGCACATATGATCATAAACATCTCAGAAAGTATTTTGAGAACATGAAGAGGAGCAGATTATATAGTTCTGTTTCTTGGATCCTAACAAATCTCATTTACGTACTTCACAGTTCAGTGTCCTGATTAACTGAAATTTAAATGAATGGAAGTATAACCCCCTATCAATAGTAAATATTATCAGACTTGTTTCTCTGTGCACTATTAAACCATATGATAGAGAACTCTCACTTTACTTTTGAAAGAAAAAGAATTCTTGCCAGGAAACATATACTGGCTGTAACTTTTAGAGGTCTTCTGAAAGTGTTTTGATAAAAAATAGATCAGAGCAGAGACTCTCAGAGAAAAATGTGCTTCGAAAGAAGTAACTGTGACCTCATCTTATGTCAGAACATGTTTTTGTTGTATTGCATTGTTTCCCTATGTTGTCTCAGCCTGATTGCTCAAGGTCCTGACCTACAGATAGAAGATATTTTGAGTGAGATTTTTCAGTGTAGACCAAACCCATTTTGGATCTTATCATCCAAGTGAATACTCTAACCTTTACACTCAAAAAGCACACACTTAAAACATTCAAAGGCTTCTATTTCATTTTGAATCAAAAAAATGAAAATAAATCATAAGAGTGCAATTATTATCTTCTGCTGTGTTCTATTCACAGATCTTGCAGCTTAAGGCGATGATCTATATCAGCTTTACAGAGGATTACAGCAGTCACTTGGTAGTTCATAAGACACCAGAAATTCAAGTAGTTGCTTATTTTCAACTTGTAACAAAAAAAGGCCCAAGGACCTGCTATTAATAACACTTTATCATTCATGTCACTATTATTAGGCTGCCTTTAACAACATTCTAAGTGGTATTTACCCACGAACTGGTACTTGAACAGCTTGTGTAATATGTACCTCCCTCAAAAATAAATCGGTATCAAAACTTCCATATCCCCAGACATATGACTACACCTTTAGCAATGTTTGTTTTCCTGCATGACCTTTTTCAGTATATTCAGAACTGTCTATTATTCTTGACACCACCAGCATTTGACACCACGTGAAAGATTTCAAAATGAGCGTCTGCAGGTGTAACTGTTAAATGAAACCTTGTCTGACTTTTCACTACCTCCTGGAAGAGCTACATTCTCTTTTTTCAATGGCTATCCTCTAGAAATACTAGAATATACTGCTCAAGGGTATTTTGCAGATAGAAAGGCATTTTCTGCCCTGTGTTTTTACATTATGGAATACCCTGATGATTTTGAAACTCTAACATTATGTTAATATATCTGACAATGTAAGATACCTTGTGACCACATGAACACTAGTCACAAACCCAGATATGTCTTATCATCTCATTTTTCAAGCTACTAAAGAATGCAGAGATAAAGTGCCACACATTGCTTGCCCCAAGGACAGTGAACTGTAGGTAACAAAGCAGAGAAGACTAATTAGTCACCTTTCACTACCTCAAGGTCAGAGGAATAGGTTTTTTGTACCTTTCATAAAGTGATCATCTACTCTCTTCTATGGTCAGAATGTCCCTCTCCATTTTTCCCCTCCTTTATCATCAGTATGGGCAGCCATGAGGAAAAGACTGTGATACTGAAGTCCTATTTTGCAAAGTACTTTGGTCATCACCAAGCCTTTGTATAATAATTTATTTTATTCATGGAGCCAATTGATCATGCACTCATCTTGGCTGTATTTTGGTAAGTTGGTAGTCTGCTATTGAAGTCTGTCTTCACATGCATTGTCTTGTGTTTTGGATCTTTTTGATGCATGTCAGGATTCTGCAACTTTGAAGGCCATCTTGTATTTCTATGTGTTTAATGTGCATGTGTGGTAAATTATTGTCCATCCTCATTCAAGCTTTCCTCTTATGATGTCTTTGAGACGGCTTAATGCTACATTAATGCTGAAAATAAATTCTTCATCACTTCTAATGCACTGTGATGTTTGTTCATTCACAGCTGTTTAAAATTCTACCCAGTCAACATTATTTTCGTTAAAGCATCCCGTAACAGTCACGTTTTGCAACGTTCAATATTTATCTAGCCACAAATATTGCTCAAATAAATATTTCACAATTTAATAATTAAAAAAAATCTCATTGTACTGCAATTGATGACACACAACTACAAAGCAAAGGAACATATTCTTTTTTAAATGGGTTTATTTTACCTGTGAAAGTGTGACAACTCTTCAAGCTTGGCCATACACTTCAAATCAAATGGTCCACAACTACATTATACTTTAAGAAGGGTAGATGGGATGGGTGTGTTAGATTTTCAAGAGAGAAGGGCTTCATCTTGTGCTGTGGGAGAATAAAAGCACTTTCTGTGTGCTCCAGAAAGAGTTCTATTTATTCTGGAATACAGACAAACCTTATTAATACATTTCTCAAAAATGTCAGATTCACCACAGAGCAAACACTCCCTTTCATCTATGACTTCTGTAAGGCACATAACAACATAAACCTACTAGCTGGTGTCTTCATCACACTTTTATTTTTGTTTCTATTCTGTTCTCTCTTCATTTAGTCAGTCATACAAATAGAACATTTGCTCCCATCCAAACAGCAGTGTCCAAACCTAAAGTAGTTTAAAAGAAGAATCCAGTAAGTCTGTAATTAAGCACAGGGAAAAATATAAATATCAGTTATGGGTCCATGCTAAATCAAGAAAAGAAAGGAAATTCAGGCTGTGATTAAGGATGAGAGACTGTCTTTGAAACCAAGAATTTTAATAGGTTTTTTTTCCTAATGTATAGCTAAGAGTATTGCATGTATATTGTGGTTGTAGCAAGATTTTGGGAATATCATTCGTTCAATGCATTTGAAACACACATAAATTCAGAGTACATTGTGGACTAAGTAACAGCAAAACTTCTGAACAAATTGCATTTCTTTCCTTTTGCACCTTGAGTCATACAATGCAAGTGAATCTCATTCTTTCTCTTTTAAATACAGCTTTTTAGTGCAGCATTATGAAAAGAGACAAAATTTAAACAAACTCTATTTTACTCAAGATTGTGAAACAGAGAAAAGATTTTACTCAAAACACAGCTTTTATTGTACCAAAACTTCTAACTTTTCTGTAAAGTTCTGTAAAGTGAGTGTTCATCTGTTGGGTTTTGGGGGTTTTGTTTGGTTGGGTAAGGTTTCTCTGCACTCTTCATAGCAGTCTGTAGCACACCTGAGTTGCAGAATTGATGGTTCGGTCCTTATATTGATTAAATTTAAGCTGAGATTTTACCTCTGGGAATGTAAATGAATCAGATCAAACAATTGAGTATATATTTCAAGCTCTAAAGCTGTGTAACTGGCTACAGGTTTTTACCCAAGTTACAGAATAAGCACAGGCTGCAAGACATTACTGATGTACTGACAGTGAGTCTGGAAGCCAGGATTTCTGGACTCTGTAGCTGCTCAGTGTAAGATCAGGGACTTCAGAAACCCCAGGAAGAGAGGACCTTCCTGCTCACCCCTGGAGTGGGAAGAACCTGAGAACTGCAGACTCTTAATCTCACTCAAGGACACTTAAGAATACTAAGAGCCCTTGGGACTTCCAAGCACCTCATGGAGGCTCTAATATTGCAAGAGCTCTGTGATCACCAAGGCAGAGGAATATTGCTTGGCATGACTCCCTTGGAGCTTGAGAATCTGAATATCTTCAAGTCCTTGTGACCTGCTTGGAAATACACAGGGAAAAAAGGAAGAACCTCTCAGGTCTTTTGTAGCAGCTGGTTTAATTAGGTGCCTGACAGGGAAACAGCTAGCTTTAAAAGAACCAGCATCACCCAACGAAAGTCTGTACTAGCACATACTAGTGCTTGGCCAGCAATTCATGTGATATGACCAAGTCCAGCTAAAAATTTCCTTCTTCTTAGACTTACCATACGGATTGAATGCAAATAATACTTCCATATGCATTTTTTGAAACAGAGCCTGAAAAGCATGCTAACAAGAATATTTTAAAAAATTATGTGCTGTATCAAATGAAAATCTTGTTCAATGTCCTGTCCCTCAACAATCAACAAAAGCAAATTTTTAAAGGAAAAAAAAGAAACAAGTTATTTCTCCTCCAGCTTTTGCAATTCACCTGCTTCATGTCACCAATAATTCTGTGGGAACCCCATCATGTCTGTTGTCAGTAGTCTCTCTCCAAATCTATAGAAGCTACTCCATTTCTCTCTTTTGATCCATATTTTTTTTAATTTTAATATAAGTTTTTTGAGATGGGATGAACAAGACTGTAGGCAGCATTTAAGAATGTGCATTCTAACCAAGTTGCTTATTTTTTGTTCTTTTTTCCTATTCCTGATCACGGCTAACACTCATTTTGTCTTTTTGCTTGCTGAGAAATCTATCTGATATTTTCAAAGAGCTACCTACAAAAACCACACTTTACAAAGGTAAAGAAAAAACACTAAGTAAAAAAAAACTTAGTGATGAATTCGAGTCCATTTTTTTAAAGTGCATTTCAAAGAAAAGTTAAGGACAGCATAAATTTTGTAACACAGTAGTCATCATGCAAAAGATGAGCAGATTATAACTCTCAGAGCATTCTTGAATTAACTTTTGAACAATCTCTGAAATGTTATTGCCTGTAATTTCTCCCTTTCTGTATGGTAGATGAGTTTCTGAATATTTTGAAAGTGAACTGGTATGATTTACGAAGGTTACTGCTTTATTATTTTCACAAATACCATCATCTGACAGTTCCTTAAATTTATTAGAAAATTTAGGGATTATCTGGGAACTATCTAGATTCCAGCAAGCATGTTCTGATCACAGGCCCTTGTGTTAGCCTCTGCCTTAATATTACGTGCTGCAGATAAAGCATAAAGACCTTTGTGCTTACTTCGTAATTGTCTATGTTTAGCCCACTCCCAGGGCTAAACAATAACACTTTTTATCTCACCCAGTGTCCCTTCCCTAACTAAGGAAGGGAATTGAGAAAAGGAAGGAGATTTGTGGGTTAAAATTAAACAGATTTATTAAAATAAAGAAACGGATATAAATGATAATACAAAACACACAAAATTATACTCAGCTGCAAAGTTGCAGAAAGTTGCTCCAGAAGTAGCAATCATTGGGAGTGAGAAATAGGGATATTATAAGAGAGGAGAGCAAAAACAGCCCCACCTCTCCCTACCAAGCCCTCCCTTTTATAGTGAACTTGATTGTTAGTGTTATAGAACACACCTGTAGGCCAGCCAGGGTCAGCTGCCCTGCGTTTAACTGCTAAGAGCCTTGATTACCATGGCTGGTCACAAACTGAAACAAAATCCCAATGAAACCAGGACAGTAATTTATCAGTTTTCTTGCTTATTAAAACTTTATGCAGAAGTGGACTATGAGAACCAAACTCTGATCAGAAGCAGAAAACAAAATGGGCAAGGTGAGAAATAGTGAGGGGGCATCATCTTATGTGCTGTACCCTATAGGCATCCAGGAGGGAAATGAGGGAGGAATACTTGGTACCCCAAATGTCTCAGGTACGTGGTATTATGCTATACCCTGTACCACAAACAGCATAAATGGTCTAACTGAACTAAAACTACAATGTATTCCATAAAAAACTGAGAAATCTCTTAAAGTATCCCATATATAACTTGCAGTTATATATATATATCCCATTTATAACTAGTTTGGCAAAGAGTTCCTCTGTAGGTAGTTTGGAGGGAGGGTCTACGAGTGTTAAGCCTACAGTTTATGTTTTGGGATATCTCTTTTTTGTACTCTTCTTTTGTGATCTCTGTTTGAGTCAAAGACTAGGCTGAACATAACGTTTAAGTGCAAAATCTAGTTCTTTTAATGGGGGGAGTAAGCTTCAGCTGAGCAGCACCACTGCACCCAGAGCAGTGTAAGCCCAGATTCTCCTGATGCTTAAACACACTCAGCTGGCCCATGGCATTATGTCAGTATATGGTGGATTTGCATCTAGAAAGATTCAGGTTGAATATTAGTATAATTGTTTGTAATAGTAGGGTTACTGAAGCATGGAAAGAAATTGCCCATTAAGACTTTGTTACCTCCTTCACTAGAGATTTTTTAGGACTGGCTACACAAACGTGTCAGGAATGACAAAGATATAGTTCATCTTGCCTTGTGCCAGAGAGCTCAGTGACCTCTTGAAGTCCCTCTCAGCTTTATTTTCCTATGATTCTATGAAGATGTGAAAATAAATACAGTAAAAGCTTTGAAATGCTCACAGACTGCAGTAAAGAAGCCATAGAATGTTTTAAATAGACGACACCAATGCTGTCTTCCTGGGACTTTTGCCAGGTAAGTGATTTTGAACTATAGCTTTTCTGAACACTTATACTCCTGAGTTCCTTAATTTATTTCTAGTGAAGCCTTTATTCTTATATCCATATAAATAAATTAGACATCTGAACAGAAAGGAACACATTCTGATAGTTAGGAATTTATTAGTATGCTATAAATGCTAATAAATGTAAATACCTCTATACACAACATTTCTCTGATTTAGTCCATTTTGTTTTTGACCTTTGGAGACCTCTTTCAATTCTGATTACTATGCAGGTTACCTGATTAGTAACATGTACATGCAGATATCAGAGGGTTGTATGAGTCTTTTCTGGCTTTCAAGTCTTTTAATATTGCCAATGGAAAAAGGCAATTTTTCTGCGGTCAAAGGCTCATTTTGCTATAAATTTTAAAGATGAAGTCCAATCAATAATGTTAATTACTGTAAATGTAATTTAGTTATGGCAATATGTATAAAATTGAAAATTACTTTTAAAAGTACCTGAAAACGTAAATATAATATACATTCAGAAATTAGGTATGCTATATGTGAGACTATTTGATATCCTAACAATATTCCCTGTTTGTATAACAGTAGTATAGACCTTAATTAATTTATCACAATATTTTTTTTTCTAAAAAGAGGGTTTTTTTTACACAAGAGCAAAGCAATAGCACCATCTAGAAGAAGTATACTTTCAGTTATGTGTTAGTTTTTTCGTATCTTTTTCCTCTTTCCTTCTTACTGGGTGGAAGGTAGCTCTAATGTTCTCAGTCTTCTAATTTCGTCAAATTTGGGTAGGCTTTTATTATTTTTATTATTTGTATAATGTATTAGAAATTTAACTAAAATTCATATCCTTCTATTTAAAATAAGGTCTCTATAAAACTTTTCAGTGAAATAACTGTCATAAAGAATTAAGCAGCAGAATGTTTTCCTTTACATCAGACTGAGAAACGGCTGAACCATTCTTGACAATTTTTTAAAGTATGAAGACAGAATCAGATACATAGCAGAAAAAACCTACACAAATGGATAAAGCTTAGAAAAGTATAAGAAACTGTGAATGGACCTTAAAATTGAAAATGCTGAAAAACTTGAGATAAGCCTTGACACAGCATCCAGGATATGTGCTCATATCAGTAACATTGAGACAATATTATCATGTCACATGACAATAGTGTAGCTTGCAAAAAATTCTGTCACATATAATACCGTGATAATCCTGATAAAATTTTCTCCCATACGATGATGACATAAAATTCTGTCTATAGGCAAAGAACAGTTAGTCAAGTGTGCAGTACATCAAAAGCAAGTTCCACTGATCCTGGATCAGTGAATGGCCAACTCATTGAAGGGTTAAACTCATTCTCTGAGCAGAGAATGAATGATTAAACATCCCTCTCTAGGTATCTCTGCTGGTAATGTGAATTCATGAGACAAATGCAATAATGCTCTTGGTATGGATATTTATGCTTTACATTTGGAGTTTCAGTCTATAATTCTGCAGTTGATCCTACCTAACACCTTAGATGAAGAAGCCTCATGGACTGCCCAACATAGTTTTTGTGTTGCACCAATTAGTATGACTAATATCATTTGAGTATTTGATATGTCATTGTCTCGAGTATGCAATGGAATGCTTTGCTTTGTTTTTTCTAGTTTGCAAACATATTATCTTATATTTCAGAAAGGCTGGGATTTTTTCAGTGCAGCAGTTTGACAGAAGAGAGTTGTTTGTCTTTTTTAATTAAAACATAATAACTTGTTGAAGTGGAACTTATTGTGGTAATGAACTCGTTTCAAGAAAACATCCTTTGAGAACAGTTTCTTCTGTCCAGCATTGGATTTTCCAGGAAAAGTAAATAAGTAAAACAAAAAGCCATGGTCAACATCTTGATAACTACTTAGGATACAGCACTCATAGATTAAATCTGTAGTCTGAAACAGGAAAAAAAAAATACTTGAACCAAGATTTCTCATATTCCAGACGCAGGTTTCCCGTCCAAGTCTTTTAAAGTGTGTTAGAGAAGACAAGGTCAAAGAGATGAAACTTGTAGCTAGGAAGAAAGGGGAGTACTTTTCTGTCCTTTGCTTCATAATGATGCTAAAACCTTGCATCGGTTTCTTTAACTTTATCTGATGCTCTTACAGGCTAGACCTTTAATCTACAACAAACTTTTGAAATTTTTTTTTTTTTAACTGAAGAGTAAGCCTGTTGTCTGTGTCTTCCTCCCCAGAAATTGAATTGATCTTTTAGTTTCCCTGGGCCTTGGCCATAAATTAGCAATTTGATTAGAAGTTTTAGGGAAAATCAAGTATCATGGAGAGGGAAGGCCAAGTCTAGTCTGTTGCTCTTGTCAAAAAAAAATGTGCCTTTTAAATCTTCTTGCACAAGGTGGAATTTTCTCCACATGGAAAGTTTTGTGGTGATGCTTATTGCATTACTGCAGCTCAACTATAAGGAGAGATAAGTATGACAGGCAGAAGTAATAAGGCAGATCTATGTTGTGCAAAGGAGCTTCGTACCTAGATACATGAGCTACCCCCGTGCAGGGCTGATACAATCATGTGGCACATGCAGAGCCCTGCACTAGAAAATAAACCATGTTTTCCATGGGTGCCTTGTAGCTCAAGCTTCTTCAGGCCATGCTCATTAACCTGTTGCAGATTCCTGTTTGGCAGTGAGTGGGATCAGGGTTAGTTTGGGAGCAGCCATGCTATGCACCATGGCACACTGCAGACATACCTGCTGAGACTTTCACTGTTTCGTGAGGACGCAGAATTGCCAAATGGGAGATTGTATTAGAAATTGTATTAGAAACTGTAAAATCGTAATAGAAACTAATCACAGAATCACAGAATGTTAGGGATTGGAAGGGACCTCGAAAGATCATCTAGTCCAATCCCCCTGCCGGAGCAGGATTACCTAGATCATGTCACACAGGAGCGCATCCAGGCGGGTTTTCAATGTCTCCAGAGAAGGAGACTCCACAACCTCTCTGGGCAGCCTGTTCCAGTGTTCAGTTACCCTCACTGTAAAGAAGTTTTTCCTCATATTTATGTGGAACCTCCTGTGTTCCAGCTTGCACCCATTGCCCCTTGTCCTGTCAATGGATGTCACTGAGAAGAGCCTGGCTCCATCCTCATGACACTTGCCCTTTACATATTTAAAAACATTAATGAGGTCACCCCTCAGTCTCCTCTTCTCCAAGCTAAAGAGACCCAGCTCCCTCAGCCTCTCCTTATGAGGGAGATGTTCCACCCCCTTAATCATCTTCGTGGCTCTGCGCTGGACTCTTTCTCTAGCAGTTCCCTGTCCTTCTTGAACTGAGGGGCCCAGAACTGGACACAATATTCCAGATGCGACCTCACCAGGGCAGAGTAGAGGGGGAAGAGAACCTCTCTTGACCTACTAACCACACCCCTTCTAATACACCCCAGGATGCCATTGGCCTTCTTGGCCACAAGGGCACATTGCTGGCTCATGGTCATCCTGCTGTCCACTAGGACCCCCAGGTCCCTTTCACCTACGCTGGTCTCCAACAGGTCTGTCCCCAACTTGTACTGATACATGGGGTTGTTCTTGCCCAGATGCAGGACTCTACACTTGCCCTTGTTATATTTCATTAAATTTCTCCCCGCCCAACTCTCCAGCCTGTCTAGGTCTCTCTGAATGGCAGCACAGCCTTCTGGTGTGTCAGCCACTCCTCCCAGTTTTGTGTCATCAGCGAACTTGCTGACAGTGCACTCTATTCCCTCTAAACTGCCTAAAACTCATGTTTCTTCATATGTAGAGTGCCTTCCTTATGTATATTGTACTTTTGGACAACCTAGAGAAGCTGTAAATTTACAAAGCACTGGAAGCATTATTCCACAGTTTCAGATGAGAAATGTTTTGGACCTTACATGTTCTGTGGACCTATAGGTGGTTATTGTCATAACTGCACAACTGAGGTCTGGCATCTTATGCAAAATGAGTACAGTGAAAAGATCTATTATGCACTGGTTGATTTTCCTACTCAGAACAGGTTGAAAGAGAATCAATAAGAATAATGGCACAGCATAACCAAGAAATATGGTATATGATATCTGTAACTTTTGATTTTTTTCTTCTTAGTTAGTTCATAAACAGCGGGAACAGGGCATATGCCTTTAACATTTTCCAACTTACATTTAAAATGTATTAAATGTAACTAATTTAGACTTTTTTAGTTTGTGTTCTAAGTACAAAGAAGCAGGACATTAGTATTTAGTGTTCTTTTAATTAAAGTAGCAGTTTATTCTAAGCCCTGGAATTAATTACTTTTTGAACTGCTCCTCTGTTTTACTAATAATGTTTGGCAGTTTTGAAACAGAATAGTTAAACTTGAGGCTATTCATTTTAGAAAGCTGATGCAGAATACCCTGAGTAAGCTGAATTGTAATCTAAAAAACTGTCATGTGCAAGTGCACACTATTTGTTTAACCATTAAGATCTCTGTGAAAATTTACATATGTGCACTGTGAATGAAAGGCCATTCAAATGATGGAAATTAAAGCTAATTTTAACATTATTGACCTAATGATACTAAATTTTGCCCTAGTTATGACTTTAAAGACAGCTGATCATTCTTTCATGAGCCCAGCCCTTGGAAAGAAATAGTTTGCATTTTGCAGGAAATGTGTACTAAAAATGCTGGCTTTTAACATATGTTTCTTAACTATGAAGAAGTGTTATAAGACTTAAATGACAGGATATGTATTTTAAACTAGAAATCGAGAAAACTTTTCACCTGGTAACAATTTACTGATGTAAACAATAGTCAAGGAAGGACTCTCTATTTATCGTTATCTTTTTGGAGAAATTATCACCTTAATACTTACTTTGTCCGAAAGTGTGATACAATCTTTTTGTTTCATTTAGAATATTTTGATGCCAATCTCCTAAAAGTAAAACCCTCATGTATGCAGAACAAAAAGAACACCCCAGATAGCTTCAGGCGTTGATAAAGTAGGCTCCTATGTAAGGCAACTAACTTCTGGAAGCAGTAAAAAGACTCAAGTAAGGACAGATGTGGCATCAGTGTGTTCTGTGCCATTATAGACAGGGACTGGCTATGTGAACCATTCACAATACTGTCATGGTTTGACCCCGGTAAGCAGCTCAGCCCCACACAGCCACTCGCTCACTCCCCCTCAGCGAGATGGGGGAGGCTATTGGAAAGGTAAAAGTGAGAAAACCTGTGGATTGAGACAAAGACAGAGTAATAGGTAAAGCAAAAGCTGCTCGTGCAAGCAAAGCAAAATAAAGAATTCATTCTCTACTTCACATTGGCAGGCAGGTGTTCAGCCATCTCTAGGAGAGCAGGGCTTCATCACTTGTAATGGTTACATGGGAAGACAAACACCATAACTGAACATCCCTCCCTTCCTCTTCTTCCCCACAGTTTTTATTGCTGAGCATGATGTCATATGATATGGGATATCCTTTTGGTCAGTTGGGGTCAGCTGTCCTGGCTGTTCCACTCCCAATTTCTTGTGCACCCCCAGCCCACATGCCGGTGGGGTGGTGTAAGAAGCAGAAAAGGCATTGACTCTGTATAAGCACTGCTCAGTAATAATGAAAACATCCCCATGTTATTAATACTGTTTAAGCCACAAATCCACAACATAGCCCCATACAAGCTGTTATGAAGAAAATTAACTCTATCCCACTCCAAACCAGTACAGATACACAAGCAACAGTCTCTTCCAGACATTTGGGGTGCTAACGAACACTCCCTGCATCAGCAGTTGCCAGCCCTGCTTATGTAGGTGCTGTTGGGGCAGTGACTCTTTGGAGTGCTTTTCATATTCCGTCCACGTCAACTATCCCTATTTTGGGGATGCTAGCACTTGAATTTGCTTGTATTGCTGAGAAACTCAGTGTGATTCTCTTTTCACTGATGGTCACTGTGTTTAAAACTCAGACTCCTGGAGGATGTAAGCTAGGTGGTATGATCCTGAATGAATCCTACCCTGGTGAAGGTCATCTCTGAGCACTTCTGTCATGTGAATCCACATCCTCAGAAGTATTTAGATTTCTACCAACAGACGTTGATCTGATATTTAACAGTGGAGCTTCTTGGATTTTTAAGTATTCGTAACGAAGCAGTTTTACCCAAGAAAAGTTAAGTCTGCAATGTTATCCCATAATATCCAAGTATCTCTGTTAGCAGTATGTCACACTTGCCTTCATATATCTACTTTTTCCATCCCCTGCCAACCTCCCCTCTTCTCCCCACCTCAAGATTAAGAACAGAACAATACAATGCAAGTCTAAACTATGTGTTAATCTAGAAGCTAGTAATTAAAATAGGAATTCATTTGGAGTGATAAATGTGTATCCAACATGTTCAGTGAAATTTTGCTGATTTACACCTGCTGACCAAGCTAGGTTTCTGCTTCTAATTCAGTGTTCTCATATAACTCTTCCTCTTTTACTGTCATCTCAATCTAGTTTTCAGTACATCATTTATTTAGTCGTAGTTTTGCTGTATGTACTACATAACTCGTGTGCTAGATATAGTAAAGGCGCTGATTTGGCAGTTAGCAAATTGCATGCAGCATTCAAATTCCTTTTCTCTAAGAGATTATAAATAAGTGCCCTTTTTGAAACAGATTTACAGTAATGAATATTTTCATAGTATCTAACAATAACTAATTTGAAGTCCAAAATGTGTGACCTGCCACTGCCTCTCTTACTCTCTCATATTGACGAAAAGTTTGGTAAGACAGCACAATTCATGCTCTTCTTTCCGTGTCATGGTATTACAAATATTCCATTTAAATAATAAAAATGACCTACCCTGCCTCCCTAGTGTAAAAAAGAGTATTTGTCTTAAAACGTAAATTGAGTCCTATTAACAATCCCCTGTAAATCAGTGTTCTGCTGGAACAATAATGAAATAAAAATTAGTTGAACTTTCCAATTAATTCTTTTAAGATTCCATACTATTAAGGAGGAGAAACAGTGTTGTTTTATCTTAATAAGGAGGTCATTTATTTTGTCAATGCTGAAGAGGATATTTAATGACCTTCAGGAAAACATGCAAGTATCTTTATAACTAAATTAAACTTTGCCTTAAGATGCAATGAAGAACAAGTACATACAGTCCCTACATATGTCACATTATTTTTAACTACAATTTTGAGAAGGCACCCCCATTTGGTATTTGGATATATTTACCCTAAATACAGTTATAGGAAAAAGAGTGCAGGGAAAGCTGCAATGGGATGGCTCAGAGGTAAGTGCAGATTAAAGCACTAATAGTTATTGTCTCCAGAACATGGCTATACAGTCTACTTTGTCTGCATATTGTGACAAAGTCCCAATGGCATCAATCATTAGGCTATAATTTATTACCACAATAATTATCTGCCTTATTTCCAGACTTATTCTATTCACACTTGGCAGACCAATACGCAAATGAATGCTCTGTTATCGTATTTGCATATAACTAGTTAAAGATGATACAGGCGGAATTTTCTATTCTTCTGTGACTCAAAAAGGAAAGTTCTCCTTCAGAAGAGCAACACAAGCGAGGCCCAGAACTGTTTTACTTGTGTGAGTAGAAAGTTCCTGCAGTCCATCAGCAGCTTCTGTTGGCTATCTGTGGGCACTGGAGTCCTCTTATGGAGTATGCAGTCACTTGACTTTATTGAGAAATCCATCCTACAATTTACATTTCACTCCTCCACTTCAGTTTTATCAGATGGATTAATATTTTGGATTAACATTTTCTACAGTTGGCATCATATGGGGAGGATTCCTTTTCCCCCTTTTTTTTCAGGATTGAACAAAATCTCTGCAAGGACTCCTTTTAATTCCAGTAAATATGGAAATAAATGTTCTGACTTGTATGAGTATTCATACTTGGGTTGGCATAGTTCAAAAAAGATGAAGTTAGAAACCTCGAAGTTGGCTTATTTCTAGTCTTCATTACATGAGATAAAGCAGTGCTATTATGAATACCTAATTCCAAAATTCTGCATATGCATAGGACTATGTTTATGCATAAATGTAGATTTGATTTTAGGAAGATTTAAAAATGTGAAATATAGTTTAGGATATAAAAGTGAAAGATGGCCTAGATATTTTACAGGTTTGAAAAAATTACAGACTTTTGTTTGTGTAAATATGGATCACAGAGGAGAATATTTTCCCACCCAAGGGATTACTATAAGGATTTAAAAATACGTAGGTATACAAGCATTTTGAACCATTCCTAATAACTCTTTGAATCCTTTCATATCATTTAGTTCTTGAATCTAACAAAGCCTTTCTTAGTATTAAACAGCAGGTTTAATAATACAGTAATTATAGAAGGACTGTTAAAATATTTACCATTAATATGTGATATGTTTATAATTTATTACTTCATAATAAATATCAGATGATTTTAATTTTTTCAAGCATTTGCCCAACGTAACATTCTGCTGAAAACAGTGTTGCATTTGATTTTGCAATAGATCTTAATTTCTTATACCAATTATTGATTATATGGTGGTTATCAGGTTTAAAGTGTCACTCTTAACTGTGATCTGAGTCTTCCATCTCAAACGTGGGCCAGTCAATGTTATGTGGTACCAAAATTTAGCAGAACTTTCTTACTGTAATATTAGTGATTTAGATTAGACTGATCTATATAAAAAAGATTTTGACTTTCACACAAGATGTCCACTGTGTGGAAACCATCTGGAAGTTATCCTTTAGAAAAAATTTAAGAAGCAATTTTTAAGAAATTTTTCATTGTATGGTAAGTTATAGAAGTTTTGTAAGGAGTAAGTTATCTATTTTAAAATTAATTCTAGCTTCTGACATTTCAATTTTCAATTTTCAATTAAGCATATTCCCATGGTTTATTTTCCACAATTGTCTTCAAATTCTTAGCCTGTGATTGACAATTCAGCATATAATCTTGGGAAAGGTTTACTATGAGATTCATGTACTCTTACAGTTGTTTCTTTGAAAACTGATTATTTATCAGTTCTTCTTGTTCTTTCTTTCTTTTTTTTAGCATTAGTTATTTTGGCCAAATAATAGTAATAGCAAAATTCCTACTGGATGAGTTTGAAAGGAGAAAATACTTCAAATATTCCTGTTTAACTGCTTTCTTCCAGATTTTGCCAATAAGCATAGAATTTCAAGAGCTCTTTCAGAGAGCAATATGTCTATGTTTAATTCATAAACCAACTCACCAACATGTGAGTTACAAAAAAAATTCCCATATTCTGTACTAAGAAATACCATTAGGAAAGAACCTTATTCTTTAAAGGGTAAAATCAAAGGTTCTTGAAACCCTTAATTTAAGTGCCAAACATAGCCTAAAAATTGGAATCCTGGCTAACACTTCTGTGTCATTTGTTCCAGAGAGGGTAGTTGGCAGTGGTTTTCTATGTCAGTGATCTCCAAACTTTTGTGATTGTGAACCCCTATCAGTAAAAGATTTTTGAGCATGCACCCCCAATATATGTATGTTTATTTATTTATAAATTATATGCATGTGCTACTGTACTACTGTTATTTTGTACATTATAAAACATATACAAAAATAGAAACTAAAAAGGATGACATAAAGATGAAATAAATAGTATTTTAAAAATATTTTTATCTTGTTTATTAAGGGTGCAAAAAATATTTTCTTTCTGTACCCCAAGAGGTTGTATTGTGCATCCCATGAGTGCACAATCTCCCCCCATTTTGGAGACCACTGTTCTACATAAAGCAAAGAAAACTGAGTACAGTAGGCAAACTTGCCAATTCCTGTATCACACAAGTAGTACTGTTTAATTTATTCCATTTTAGAATGAAACTAATCAAATGGGAAGGCAAAAAAAAAAAATTAAAAAAAGTAAGCATCCTGTAGAACAGAAGCCTATTATCTCATTGAAATCACGGGGTATCATGTAAATCCAAATTGCATTTAATAAATTGCAGGCTAATTATGAGTAACTCTGCAGATAAAAAGCATCAGATTTTTCTTCTTTCTTTGTTTAAATGGCTTTCTTCTCATATTTAAGCATTATCACTCAGACTATCTCGTATAAGGGAAACACACTTCAATTTCCCAGAAATATTTGTGAGGTGTTCTAACCCTGCTGTGTTCAGGAAAGTTTTATTGGAGGATACAGATGCAGAGTCCTCCCGCACTTAGAGGAGAGAGGTCTGCAAATGCCCAGAAAATGGATAATCATAGAATAGATTTTATTTGAAGGGACCAAAAGGAGCCATTATCCTGATATCAAACATGGACCAGTGTGTGTGTATATTTTATGCCTCTCAGGTAGATGTTTCATCACAAAAAGAATGGAGCTTATTTTACTTTTTCTTGTTTTAACTTCTACCCCAGCTGAAAAAAAAAAACATTGGATAAGTCCACATTAATAAGTAAGTCAGTGCAAAAGGAGCTTATCTGAAAGGTGAAATGGTTGGTACTGAGATCTCCATGCCTTCTCTGTATCTGTTTTAAGGGGTATTTGTTTAGCATAGTTTTACTCTGTTCCTGTGGACTGCATGCCCTTTAGAAGTTGGAAAACAGACTCTGCTCCTGGAACACATCTCTCAGCCTAAATTCATCCATAAGTAAAACAGTTCACACACTCAAAGACTGCTCTGATTTGCAATCCAAAATGTGGCAAGTGGGGGCAATCGGGAGATTCACTTCAAAACCACACTCCTAATCTGAACTAAAACATGAACACAGATGTGCTGATCAGCTTGGTGATTCATTTTAGCATTTCCAAATGTCACGCTGTGTATAGCTGTATTATTCTGAGCGGGTAGTTTGGATTTGCTACATTTTAGCAGCAAAAACCATTGACAAAGAGATCGTGACAATTTAAGTGCATCTGCAATTACATACATCAGCACAGAATTCATACTGTTTTTAGAGAAAGTGTAGAGAAGTGAAATATCACTCTCTTATTTCTTCTTTCCCACCCTCTGATGGGTAGATCGCTCTCCATAAATCAGGAAGCCAATGTCTCCTCCATTTCATAACTTCGCTGTTTCTTGCCGCTCAAGGAGTCTTTCAGTAGGAATGTGGGAGTAACTCATGGCTACTTTGAATCTTTTGAGTTTTTTATCTACACAAAGAGGAATGAATTCACTTAGCTATTAACAGACATAGAATGGTAGTCAATAGCAGAGGAGGGATAGGACAAGACTATCTGAAATGGTCAAGAAAAGGTAGAAATGCTGGACAGATTCTGTTTTCACAAGAAAGATTTTAATGGAGAAAAGTACAGAGGCAATTTACCTAGGATGACTTCATGTTCAGGAACTTTTAACTGAGACTGAATAATTCTCCATTTTAACTGAGACTGGATAATCTCCTCTGTTTCAAGGAGAAAATAATTCAGACATATTGTTTAGTTCTATTATATGTTACAAATGAAAGCAAGCTAATTCAATCCTGAATATTAAGGAGTTCCTTTTTCTCACTACCCATAAAAACAAAACTGTTCCCTTTCTTTATGCTCCATTGTCCCTCATTGCTTACAGAATCACGGAATGATTGAGGTGGGAAGGGACCTCTAGAGGTCACCTGGTCCAATACCCCTGCTCTGGCAGGGCCACCTAGAGCCAGTTGCCCAGGACTTACTTCTGCTATTTGTCATATGTACACACAGATTAACCACAGAAAGGGAAAACAAGGCAGATATTTTTTTTCTTTTCTTGTGATTCAAACACCAGCGTAATACAGTTCAGAGCCAAAAGCTTTTCTTCTGCCCGTTAAAGTGTCCAGTCCTTCACTTAGCTCTCAACAGGAGACTATATACCACTGTTCCTGACAAAACTTTTAGAAATATTTTTGTACTTGTTTGTCTTTTTTTCATTTTGCAATCTCGATTTGAAAATGTTTCATAGTGCTTAAATTGATCTCCAAATGGTTGATCTCCTTTCTGCCATGGTAACCATTCTCAGGCAGATCAGTGTCTTAGGTTAGCCTAAAGATGTTAGACCACAGGAAGGAAGTGCTTCATATCTTGCTGAATAAAATATTCTGGGTTCAAACAAACTCCCATAAAAATCAACAGAAAAACTCAGCTGTGAAAGTGAAAGAGAGAGGCTGACAGAATGCACTATATGAAGAGATTACCATGTAATGCATAGTTTAAAACTACGAAGAATAACATTGTATGTAATGAATCAAGGAACATAATTGTGTTTTGTTGTCTTGCTTATTTTTAAAAGTAAGATTTCAGCTGACATCCAATAAAGAACTAATAAAAGTACATTTCTAATCTAAAAGTGTAGATGTCATTCAATGTAATAAAATAAGACAATGTTCTTACTCTAAGGAAAATCCAAAACTTAAAACTTAAAAAAAACTTAAACCCATTTAAAAATCAATAGGACTCTTACCAAGTAAAATCCAAAGGATTCCAAACAATACTAAGATGTCATTTCAGAAAATTGTTCATGGTCATTATTCTTTTGCATTATTTTTTTTAACATTTTATGTTTTATTAAATGTGAATCCCTTTCTCCCTTTTTTAGTTTACTGCCTAGTAGAAATATAAGGGTACGGTTATTGGCTAATTAAGGATGCAAAAAATACATACTAAGTATATAAATATTTACCCATACAAAACCAGGGTAGTGAACACTACATGCTGGCTGGTGAGCTACTACGTTTTTAGAAAGAGTATTTACCAAAACTCACATAAACAGATTTTGCAACAAAATGAGACATAAAGCAAAAAAAATGTGGTGGTGAAGACTTAATAGTTGTATGAAGTTCAAAATTTCAAACTCTTTACAGGAGAGAGATCTGTTGAGACAGGAAGTGATTTTGACCAGTTTCTAACTTACAAACCCTGTGCACTTCCTTATAAACACATTTGAACAAGCTTTTAACATCCAGCTATATAGATCCTGAGATATCCCCTCAAGGTCTCATTAGCAGAACATGCAATCACCACTGTGGCCATTCCACTGTGGCTATTTTTTTGATGTCTCATTCCATAATGGTGGTGACTGATTACATTTTGGCATATTTTAAACATACCTGGTATGTACCACATGCTATTTGTCAATACTATTGCAATGGTGTCCTTAAAATTAAGAGTCACAATCAAAAGAGATCTAAGATCTTTAAAGATGAAAACATCCTGTTTAGAAAAGGAAAAATGTTGAAGCTCCCTGTTACATGATGTGACACAGCACATTTTGCCAGAACAGCAAAATCAGCTGTTTTGTGCCTACTTGTTCTATAACCTTTTTGTTTAAGTAACTATAACTTGAAACTTAGCCATATGAATGTCTGCATCATCCTGCAGAAGAAACATCTGACTGTCTATAAACACTTCTATGGCTGTTTTCAACACTATCTTTTTTCAGTTACTCTACTGTTGCTTGACTAAGGCAGACTGCACATCTGTATTATAGAAGTTTATCCTATGGATAAATCAGGTGACTTTGAATTACTGCACAAATAAAGTTCTTTAACTTGAGGCAAGAAAGAATAGGGAAGGTCAGTGAAAGTGCTGAGAGGGTTAGAAAGCAGAGTAGGACAGTTTATTAAGATTAACAGCTGCAGACTTAATGTTGCTAATGGCAAGACAGATTACACAAAACATAGGTGAATCCTTTCATGGAGTCTTATATCCTCTATATTCTTTATTATAAGGAGCTTACTGCAGAGCCCTGTAGCTGAATCCTGTGCCCTTCTCACCCAGCATGATTTTTGAATACTCAGTCAGGCTGGCTGGGATGATGGCTGGTTGGCTGGTTGGATGGATGAATTCTGCTAGCCAAGATCACCTCAGACTTATCCTAATGTGCATGCCACTATTGCTGACTGTCTGGATTCGTAAGCACAGATGGCAGATATTTCAGAGTACAGAGCAGACAATCCACCGGCTGAAAAAAAAAAAAAACAACAAAACAAACCCGGGCTTCTTTGTTAAAACACGGTGATTTACTGAAAAAAAAATCGAGGCTTTCTCATCATTCACCTTCTGGAATAGCAGTTGTGCGGTTCAGTGCTGTCCCATGGGGAGCAAAGGTACTCGTCTCATTAAAAAGCTGCCCTAAAGACAACAGGTCGCCCGACTATGTTACTGCTGTCCACCAGGTAGCCGGCAGACCCCGCACTGGGGGACCCGACCGCGGCGGGCAACCCGGCTCCGCGGGTGCGCACCGTCCCTCCGCGCCCGGCCGCGGAGACCGCCTGCAAGCACCGCTCGGCGCCGTCTGCCCTGCACTAGCCTCCCCTTTGCACGCCTCTTCCACGCAAAGGTGGATTCCGGAGCGTATTTTATTTTTAATTGATTTACAGCCTCCTCCCCAACACTATCCCGACACACCCACCCACCCACCCGCCACCCCTCCCCTCCCCCCCGCCCCGGCTGCGCGCTTCCAGACGCACTTTTCTCGTTGCAAACGGCGTGAGCATCAGGTGAGGGCAAGGAGGAGCGGGGATGCCCCTGCCTCCGAGGTGCTTGCTGCGGTGTGAGAAGCCCGGGGAAGGGGCTGGGTGTGCCCCGGGACCCGGGTCTCCTGTCTCTGCCCCCCAGCCCCTCTGCCGCGCCAGCTCTTCCCGAGCCTCGCCGCCGCAGCAGCGGTGTAGAGGGACCGGGGAATCCCATCCTGCTCCCCTCGCTCTTCTGTGGCACAAATCTCCCCTTCTCCTCGGCCCTCCCCGCCGCCCCAGCGGTGCTCTTCGCTCTCTGCCTATCCCCGCTGCCCTCCCTTTGCCCGGGCCAGGGGGTGCCGGGGCCGCGGCGCTGCAGGAGGCAGCTCCCGACTAACGCGGCCCTGCGGGGTCGGCTCCCGGGGCCAAGAGGGGACGCTGCGCTTTCTCTCCACCCACTCCTCCTGTCTTGTTTTTCGCTGAGATACTTTCAGCTTCTCTCAGTATTCTTATTATTAATGTATTTTCCCTACTCTGCTCCCTCCCTTCCCTCCCTACCCACTAGCCCTCCGCAACCTCGCCAAAGCGATGGGTATTTGGGGTGGGATGCAGCTGGGGAGAAAGATAAACCTGAGAAAGGAAGGAGAGAGCGAAAGGAAGAGGTTTTGCTGTCGCCTCTGGGTTGATTGGAAGAGGCAATCGTTGTATCTGAGGCCAGAGGATTAGCAGCTAAACTTTTATTGCTCCCTTTTGTGTGTGTGTGTGTGCGCGTGTGGGTGTGGGGGTGTGTAAATGGAGAAGTCGCTTCTCAAGGGGGAAAATCTTTTCAGTTTCCCTTTGGCAGATGCAGTTCAAGGAGGAACTCAAGCATTTAGTCTGATCCGTGAACTGATTAGGGGAGGGGAAATGATCCCTCTCCTCTTGCTCTTCCTTTCCCACTTTTGAAATCATTCTTTCCCCACCACCGCCACCCTCCCGCCCTCCCCTTCCCCTGCACTGAATGAATGGAAGAGTCTCCAGGGTTTTTTTCTGCTTCTCGCCCAGGACTGGAGGAGTGAGAGGACATCTCTCTATCCTCATCCATCTCTATCTCGCTCCATCCATTCCCGAGAGGATTTCAGACGGTGCAATGTGTTTTCAGCCTCTTGCCGCTGCTACCACTTGATACTACGCTGTGCACAGCGAGAGTGTTTTGCAAAAAATGGATTTGTTCTATTTTAAAGGATTTCTTCTATAATAAGGATCGCATTGCACACAAATATGACTAAATCCCCTATTTGGTAAATCTTTCTTCCCCCCACCCCTCCTCTTTGGGTTCCCTCCCGCCCGCCCCCACCCCTACAGAGGAGCAAGCACAGGGAGCTGATGACGGACCCATTAATCCCTTCTTCAATGCATCAAAAGAAGCCGAAGGGCTGGAAGTCGCTGGGCTCGGAGTCCTGCAGGAAATGCTTCGATCTGCTTTTGGTTTTGTATGAAACTGGTGACTAGGGGCTTGGCTCGCCCCGCCGCCGCCGCCGCCGCCCGCCGGCACCTGGATGCGCGGGCCGCCGCCGCCTTGCCCGCCGCCGCGATGCAACGCTTATGGTGGTGCTGCTGATAGCTCGGGTGTGATGGGATTGAGCCGGCGGTGATTATTTGAAGGCGGTGAGAGAGAGCGAGCGAGAGGAAGGGCTGCTCCGCTCTG
This sequence comes from Nyctibius grandis, assembly GCF_013368605.1. Lineage (NCBI taxonomy): Eukaryota > Metazoa > Chordata > Aves > Nyctibiiformes > Nyctibiidae > Nyctibius > Nyctibius grandis. The sequence goes on from NC_090660.1 coordinate 47,251,990, forward strand.
CTGTGTGTGGGCTTCGGGATTTTCTTTTATTCTTCTTTTCCTACTTCCATCCTCTCCCCGCCACTGGAAGTCCTCCCGTATCTAAATGGAATTAGTGGAGACCGAAGCCCCTTGTGTAAGGAACAGACATGACCCATGGGCGCAGCTTCTTTCACAGTGAGTATCTCCCCATTTTCCTCTCCCCCGGCTGAGCTCCGCTGCTGCGCACGGACTCCTGCCCTCCGCTGCCTCCACAACTAGCGCTACGGGACGCCGAGACCTCCGCGGCGCGGGGGTGAGCTCCCCCCACGCACACACAACATCCTCTTCTCCACCACTCTGCGGTGCAGCGGAGGGGGGCTGGTGTCTGTTAGCGCTGTGGGGCGGGGGGGGAGGGGGGGACACGGTCCTGCGGGCTGGAGGCTTTCACCTGGGCGCGACGCGTCTGATGATGGTCTTCGGCGTGACGGGGAGAGGGGGGAACGGCCCCCGCCGTCCGCGGCGGAGCGGTGCAGCCCCAGCAGGGGCTTGAAGCGGTGGTTTTGGGGTGAGGGGACGCGGGGCAGCGCCGAGCGCTGCGGCGGGAGCGGCCACCGCGGGCGCGGATCCCGGCGGGCTGCGGGGCGGGGACGTCCCCCTCGGGAGAAATCCTCCAGGAGCAGCAGGGAGGCACCAAAATGTAACAATTATTCGTCGAAGACCCCCGAGGGCCTCAGGGTGCGTGGATGGGACCCCCTCTCCCGCCCCAGTTTTGCAGAAGGTCCTCTCTACTGAAGGGGCTTGACTGGGCACAGCTCTTTCCAGCATCTCTCTCTACGCCCACACCTGTACAATAGCAGCGCTATGGCCAGGTATTGATTATCCAACAACTCTTTGCTAGGCTGAGCCACATCCATGCCAAATCACAGTCTCCAAAAAACTGCCCGGCCAAGAGATAGATCTCTTAGTGTACAGCTTGTAATGGAAAAATGCACACATCCAAAAAGATGCAAAGATGCGTAATCAGAGTGGCACTAAAAAGTGTGATTATAATTACACCTGTGAATAGGAGGGAAAGAGGAAGGAGGAAGACAGAGAGAACACAACAAGAAATTTGGTGGAAACTTCCTTAAAATAATTCCCAAACCCAGGTAATCACAATATTGTTGCCATACTGTCAAAGCTTCCCGAGTAACAGTTTTGAATAAGTGAAGACTGCATGATTGGTCTCTTCGGGGTCTTTTTTTTTTTTTCCTTTTTTCTCTCTATGAGAAGCACTGTTCTTTTCCTGTGGCTTGAGAAAGAAAAAGGCAAGGGGTTATAGAATGAGATGAACTGCCTTAACTGCTTAAGTAAAAATGATTGTGTTATCTTTTCCCATAAAGCCCATAATTTTAATTACTTTCTGGCAGTATACAGATTTTGGTGATGCTGGTGTTAATGTCACTAAATCTAGAGGCTTTCTCTTTTTTTTTTTTTTTTTGAAAATATGAGAGAAGTGTTTGACTTCATCTAAATGTTAGATGTGATATGTCCAGAGAAAAATTAGTCTCTTAGTTTCTTCTTGTCTATTACATTTTATTGTCAAGATTGTTTTAACTCATTAATAATGAATGCTGGCATGATGACATGTAAGTACAGCTGCCTGCTTTGGAATAATGTGACTTTGTGACTTGGAAGCATCCTTTCTAGCGGTTACACCTGGAATTAAAAAGACTTGGGGTTTTTCTATCATCTTTGTAATAACATCTCTGTGACTTGGATCAACTCTCTTCACTTCTCTGAACTTAATTTTTTTCCATATAGAAAAGGATGGGAGACCTAATAGATAATGGTGCTTGAAATGAACCTGTAAGAATCAGATATGAATCGTTATTAATTGCCCGAGGAGAATGATTTCTCACATAGGGTTTGTTTAGCTGCTGTGCCTCCTATTCTAGCTTTCATAAATTCATGGGCAGAAAGAATGCCAGCAGCTGGCTCCATATTCTAACACCAATTCACCTTACACTATTGAGAAATTAGGTTGTGACTGGTGAGGATTACAGGCATAGATGCAGTATGTTCACTGCATGAAACACAGCTAAAGTAAATGAGCAACTTAGTAAACAGGTGACTTCTTCATTGCCTTCAGATTCTGACACAGCTGGCGGGCAGAGTCCCAGCTAGCACATATTTCCAGAATCCATCCCTGAGGAGAGTAAGGGCATGAATTGTTGGGTAGCATTCAGATGCAAGCAGAAAATGTAATGTTCTCACTGAATGCCCATGACACAGAAGAGTTTTTAACTACCAGCTCTGCCAACATCCATCTCTGTTAGCTGAGGGATTCAAAAAGACACAGGGGCTGTGAGTGAATATGCTGCCAAGCCTTCACCTTCCTAGAACTTCAGCCTTTCTCTGCATAATAAAGTAGCCGTCATCCATGCCTCTGTCACACGGGAAAGGTCAAAGATATAGAAAAAGAGATCTCAATGCCATCAGAATACTGGAAATATAGAGAGACTGACTTCCTTCGGGGTAAAAATTGCACACAATTTGCACTATAAAAGCTGAAAATGATGAAAGCACCACCTTTGAAAGAATCATTTAGGTAGCTCGTTACTGCCCATGATGACTTTTGGTTTCTCTTGGGGATGAGAAGAGGAAAGTATGCCATTCTATTACATTTGTTAAAGACCATGGGTCCATCAATTCCTCATCACAGTCAACAATACAAATGGCAGCTGATCGATCCAAAATACTCAGAATAAACATGCAACTTCCTCTCTGCTTTAACTTCAGTGCAGTCTAGGCACTACGTCCGGGCTTAATGCCAGACTAGCTGGGGTCAAAACCCTGAGCACCCCAAGAACTGATGGATCTGTTCTTTTATGCTCTTGCTATCCCACTTTCCCCAATAGCCAAAGAAGATATGGGTGATAACAAGAAAATGCTATCATGAGTGCATGACTTCATCAGGTAGCTTTCTAGTCACTTTGATCTTCCAAAGCAATCTCATTATGACTAACCTTAGTGTTTGCTTCTTAGCCTTTTCTAGCTAAAATGTTACCTTCAGAAACTCCCAGAAACTCAGGAATTATCTCCAGGTGGAAGTCCATCTCAGAAAGGTCACTTTTGTTCCCAAGAGGCACAGTTGCCCTGTCATTGTTGGAGATAGGAGATTTCTATTTGTAAAATGGGCTGCAGATTTACTGCAGCACAAAGCAACACCCTTTCGACAAGTCAAACAAACTAGATTAATGAGACTGTTAATCACACAATAATTTACTTCACTGGGGATTTGCAAATGCTTTGATGGATGTGAAGGACCCGACCCCTCACTTCTTTCGTACTCCCAGTACTCATTTTCAAATTTTATTATGCCAGTGAGAGACATGAGTGAGTCCAGTGACACTGAAACTTAGCAGGCCTTTGTCTCCCTCTGTTAAAAGCAGTCAGTTTTCTATTACTGGCCCAAGGTATGATTATATAAACAAATATTGGTAAAATATTTTCATCTAATACTAAAAAAAAGAAAAAAATAGGAGGGAAACAGCAGTACTTGGGGATTTTGCTTTAAACCCAAAAGATCTTCTCTTTATTTGGGTACATTTATAAAGATAAATATTTACAAGGACAGATAACAAAGAAACATGTTTATACAAAGTGTGCAATTTAAAGATACAAGTAAACATGAAACTTTTTTTAACAGTAGTTCTATTTAACTTGTATTCTTTTAAGATAGATGTTTACAATTGATTTGATTGCAGACACTATCGCACTGTGGTATCTAATGTATATTTCTGTTTCAGTTGTAGCAAGTCTAGTCATCCTACATATGTCTGGGGCAACCAAAAAAGGAACAGGTATGTAAACTTCAGACATTTTTTCAGACATTGTATTAGAGTCTGAAGTATGAATTTGAATTGTTAGTTTAGGTCTCAAAATTTTTCATAGTTCACCTACCTCCAGTGTCTGTCTTTTGTTATTTTGTTTTGAGTATTAGTGAGCATGCACACACAGAAAAATCCAGTGGTACTTTTTTTAACAAGTTTGTGACCTGATCCACAGCTGGATTTAACTGAAGACTCATCCTGACTCTAAAGACTGGAAAGTGCCCCACTTTCAAATTGGGACGTCCAGTTTGGGCAGTGAGCTATCTACTCTCAAAATCTTTTTGCTTGTTGAAGTAGAATTCAAAATCTGAAAGTGGTGGGGATAGAAAGAGGTTCTTAAAAGCCCTGGATGCTAAGTGTGGTGAGAATCAAGCAGGGAGAGTTGCTAAGCACAGTATGTGTCTGAATTTGTGTCTTGACTGCTCAGTCTCTGCAGGCCAGAATTCATTTCAGGAAATTTGTATCCGTGTTGTCCTCAGCTTGGATACAGACCAGGAAGAAATAGAAATGCTTGCAGAGCGTAAGGCGGATCTCAGGTAGTTAAAATCATACTCGGAAGGTGCCTGTCTCCCTCAACTGATCATAAGAGGGAGCCTCAAACAACTCTGCACTACACTTCAGAGGCTTAAGTTAGATGGATACAGGTACCTCATTCGGAGCAAACCACAGCAGTACTTTTCAGACACCTGTGTGAGGTCTAGAACCTACTAGCCTTCCTTTTAATACAAGCCTAGGTATTTCCCCCTGCCAAAGAATCCATCTTATTTTAGTCTACTTGTTAAAGCGTGATGCCCAGGAAGTTTCCTCATTTTCTTCAGCCTGAACAGGCTCAAACCTTTGTCTCCAGGATCTCTGCTGATGTGTAGAAAGGAGTGCAAGAGTTTCAGGGCTAGAAATAAAGCAAACAAGAAGATCTTGCTCTGCTCTCTGATGATTCACCTAGAAGCAGGAAAGTTCTGGGCTGTGATTCCTGGTCCCAGAGCTATTTATTAATTTTACAGAAAACAGCAAGATAAAAATAAAGATAATTTATGAACCAGAAACCAGGAATTCCCTCGTCCGTCTCTGTCCGGTGAATATAGAGTCAAGCTACTGCAAATGCAAAAAAAAATTCTTATAGTCTATCATAATTTCGTGTTTTTTCTTGATTTTGTGACTGATGTATTCCTGTATCACAGCATGTAGCTTGCTGATAGGGCACGTGCTTGAGTCTTTTGAGATATACGAGTGGGAAACTCATGTCTCCCATTTCTTGAGTACATGCTTTCCCTACAGGGTTATTTAAAATGCAATATAACTATGTGTTCCCCTAGACATCCAAGCCTCTTTGCTTTGAAAAATTTCTTTGATTAAGAATTATACCACAGAATCACAGAATCAACTAGGTTGGAAGAGACTTCTGGGATCATCGAATCCAACCTTTGACCTAACACCACTGTGTCAACTAGACCATGACACTAAGTGTCACATCTAGTCTTTTCTTAAACACCTCCAGGGATGGTGACTCCACCACCTCCCTGGGTAGCCCATTCCAATGCCTAATAACGCTTTCTGTGAAGAAATTTTGCCTAATGTCTAACCTGAACCTCCCCTGGTGCAGCTTGAGGCTATGCCCTCTAGTCCTGTTGCTAGTTGCTGGGGAGAAGAGGCCGACCCCCACCCCACTACAACCTCCTTTCAGGTAGTTGTAGAGAGCAATAAGGTCTCCCCTTAGCCTTCTTTTCTCCAGGCTAAACAAACCCAGTTCCCCCAGCCACTCCTCATAGGACATACCCTCCAGACCCTTCACCAGCTTTGTTGCCCTCCTCTGGACTCGCTCCAGCACCTCAATGTCTTTCTTGAACTGAGGGGCCCAGAACTGGACACAGTACTAGAGGTGTGGCCTCACCAGTGCCGAGTACAGGGGGACAATTACTTCCCTAGTCCTGCTGGCCACACTATTCCTGATACAAGCCAGGATACTGTTGGCCTTCTTGGCCACCTGGGCACACTGCTGGCTCATGTTTGTACCCCTAAAGAATATCCTCATTTTCCCCCAGGCCAATGATCATGCTCAGTCTCAACAGAAAAAAGCTGAGGCCACTGACAGAAAGGACTGTTTTATTCTATAAGAGAATTCTAAGTGTTATAGGGACATAATAATTTGTGAGCTAATTAAATAATGCTTAATCTGATCATTTCACAGAAAAGCAAACTACTTCCGAAGGACACAAACCAGTGCAGTGTGGAACTTGGACAAAATATGCAGAAGGAGGCATCTTCACTTCTCCCAATTACCCCAACAAGTATCCTCCTGACAGAGAGTGCGTCTACATTATAGAAGGTGACCAGCTGAAGAATCTTTATATTCTATCATCAACTATATTAAAAATAAAAGTGTTTTATTTTATTATATATTGAGTAGGTAAAACCTATATGATCATGATAAATCTTTTCAAGACACAAGATTTAGAGGAGCTATATCTCAGCACTTTTTTTTTCTTGTACAGAATTTAAAAAATTTGTAGAGCATACTAAAAAATGCTGGAAAATACTTGATTTATTTCCTGACATCACTCATAAATTAGTTCAGGTGGTAAGTATACGTGAGTCACTTAGTAATAAACACAGTATAATTTATTTCAGGATATTCAGAGAACAAATAGAACCTAACATGCTGTAACAGGACGGAAGAAGGAATAATTTAAAATGAGTAAAAAAAGTGAACATAGGAAACAAAAATGCTTTTGGCTTTCATATTTTGAACTTATCACAACTGAATCAGGTACGACAAGCATAGCTAGGCAAAGTACAATAAAGAAAGTCATACAGAAAATATCCATACAGTGAATTTAAAAATTAGTTTCCATCCAAGTGTTCATGAGAAAAGAAAATAAATGAAAAAAAAAAACAACAAAAAAACAGAAAAGAATAAACATTAACACCAAACAGCTGTAAGACAGATTTTAAGAGTAGGCAGTTGCAGGCATGGAGATGATGTAAGAAAGGCTAGAGGTGTATTACAAGCAAGTTACACCATTCCTTTTCATCAGTTTTAGCACAAAGGATGTTGAAGGTATTGTCGTAAAAATGGACCTGTGGAAAGTAATAGAGATTAGATACTGTCAGAGCTTAATAGCAGAAAAGATGAATCAGGTACAGAGTGGTAAGTCATTGGAACCAAGAAGATTCATTCATGAGTTGTGAACACATGCAGAACACAACACTGATGCTTGTTCTATCCATGTTTGGTTGGACAAAATTATTAACTACAAATGATGGAACCAGGAATTACAGAAATATTTATTTTACTAAAGATGCAGGTAGTTTCAAGAGAGATTTTCAAAGGTGTATAGCTAATTCACATTGGATTAACTGCTTTAGAACCCCTCACTAGGCACTTTTAGAAACCAGCCTCTCTTTACAAATCTAGTGCTGAGTTATGAAAATAAATATATTTCATAAAAATCTTCCAGGGAAATGACGTATAGTAAATGTTGTATGCATTGGTTAGGAAAAAAAAATCACAGCAAAATGACTGAGATCTCTGAATTCCACTTTAATGCTAGGTAACCTGACTGAAGTCAGAAAGAAAGAGGTGATTATAAATCATGGAGTCAAACAAGTCCTTTAAAGAAAATTTATGCTTGTCCAGTCTTCCTTCAAGTCTGGAATTTGAGTAGACGTATGGTAAACATTTAAGTTCTTTCATGGTTTAGTAATTGATTTAAAACACAAACAAAATGGAAATAAAAAGCTAAATGTAAAGATTTAATATGTACTACTCAGTGTTACTTTTTTTTACACTTACGTTGCTAGATCAAGGTCTTTTTGCATATATTAATCAAATTATCTTTCTAACATTCCTGTGAGACTGGGAAGAAGTAAGCCTAGTTTATCTTCAAGGATCTGAAACACAGATCAAGGATCTGAAACACAGACGTGTTTTGTCATTAAAGGCTGTGGAAAAAGAAACAAAATATAAACATTTTTGTAAACCCTAGTCCAGTGTCGCAAGCAATAAGGTATTTCTCCTCTTAGTAAGAAGGTGTCTGATAGACCTCTATTGTAAAGACTTTTGTCTTTATTATAATAGTTAAGTACTTATAAAAATACAGTTAATAAGCTGAAAGGTGGCAAGATAGGTTGTTGAAATAACCTGACTTAGAGTAGCTCAAATTGGAAATGCCTAAGAACAATTTAGGAAGGAAAGATTTAATCAAACAGCTTCTATGATGAAGATGAAATTCCATGTTGACAAGTTTGGAGCAATGTATAGTAGAAGGAATAATCTGAATTTGACAGACATCTTGTTATACTTTATGGGAAAAATCAATCTGGCAAAAGCCAGTTGAACTTAATTTCTTATGACACCAATATTTTCTGCTTCCTATCCAGCCACAATCAACAGTTTGGATTGCGACTGGGTATTTTAAAACCCATGATGATAACAGCTCTATCAGTCTATAATTTGATGAGACCATGCATATTGCACATTTTCCGCTCTGACCTCCCCCTGTCTATTTCTATCTTCTAAAAAGATCAGGAATAGTCATGTCTGAAAAATGTCACACAAATAAACAGAAATATAGTAAGATGTCTGAGCAATGGTATTTTAAAAAGTGACAGTTTTCAGAAAAAGCAAGAGGAGAAACACTGAAGGACAACAAAAATATTTTGCAATTAGAGACAACTATTTTTCATATTTATTTTTTTTACAACATATAAAAATTGTAGAAAGTAATAAAGAAGGCTAGCAAGTGAAAACTTTTTCCCATATCTTTTATATTCTGTGGAACTCATTGGCATAAGATATTGAAGTTAAAGGACTGAAAAAAAAAAGGTTTAATTATTTTACAAATAACAACATCTCTGAGGTAGAATAACAATCTAAGGAAGGGATAATCCTTGCTAATCCAGGACATAAACATCCATTCAATTTTAGAGTAAGCCAGAAACATCTCTATATGCGTTTTATTCCTGCATTTATTATTAATATTCCAACACTCTTCAAATAGCTTCTTGTTGCTGTTGAATACCAAGTACCAAACTAGGGGGATGGTTGATATGAAGCGTAATAGCATTCCCACATTGTTATGTCTGCTTTGTATGTCTTAGGAAGTTCAGCATACCAGGACTGTATATACCATACTGACAGCTATGTGATGTGAGTTTAAATATGTATATTAATTACCAGGTTCCTTCCTGTCTGCTTGCTTTTGTTCCTTCATTTTTTGATATCAAACACAATATAGGGCAAATTCTGATGGTTTCCCATAAATACAATTCCTACTGACTTCAGCGGGCTTGAGTGAGGACTCCAGCATGTAGTATCTTGTAATAGAATCGAATTTCATCTCATGATACAATATTTTCCCCCACATTGTAGCTCATCTTAAATGTACGCAAGCCTTTTAGCATTTCAAAATTACTTTGGTGAAGTAAAGGAGCTGGCAAAAATTGCCATGATCATAGACTGTGAATTTCTAAAAGAGAGGAGGATTTCTGATGGCAGAGGCTTCTATCCTAGCAGTCAAAGGCATGAGCAGATCAAATGAGAAGTTTCTTTTTCTTTTCCTTTTTCTTTCTTTTCTTATATTTCAGTAGTAATGATAACTAACTGTTGGAACAACTAGGAATTTTTAAGTCCAGATTGGAAGTCTTTCTAAAAGAAAGGTCACCTAGAAGTCAAGGACTCAGTACAGAAATTACTATGCTATAGAGGAGCTTCTGGTGAATCCCATCTGCCTTTCAAAACGCATTGAGAATTTGTTCTTTTTTTTCCTTTCAGTCTTATTGGACATGTATAAAATGTAGGAAATAGCTGAGTGTACACATTAAATTCCCTGTTGGGCCCATTTTTACACTTTTTTTCACATATTCATGACTCTAACCTGGCAAAATTCACAGCTGCCCAGAACAACCGCAGCAGCGGCAGCATTAGCCTTTGCCAGACTGCAGAAAACATGGCATGTGTGTTCCAAAGGGAAATTTGCACAGGAGATTTTATAGGAGCAAAGGCTTTTGTTTGTGTTAAAAATATTTGGGGAGTGGGATAGTCATACTTTACACAACATATCTTAAGAATTTGTTTGGAAATCCTGTAAGTTAAATACTTGTAAGTTTTTATCCATTCTTCAGTTTTTGATAGTTAAATGTTTATTTATAAATATAGGTATGGACTAGAATTGCTTTAGAGAGATATGAAATAAATCTTCCACTTTATATATTTGCATACTTTTAGAGTTAGCTCTCTTGAAGGCCTTCTATGTTTTCACTCAAGACCATTAAACTCTTTAATCCTAGATATTTCACAGGTGTTAGAAAATGGTCACGTATCACTGTACAAAACATCTCTGCTCAAAGTCCTTTTGTATTTCACAATGATTTTTGTGTTAAAAAATTTTTCATCAAAACAAGGAAAGAATCCTCTTTTAAAAGGAGGCTATAGGCAGCTTTCTTATCAATAATAGCTGGATAACCAGAAAGACCAAGGTTTATTGAAAACTATTAGTACTGTAGCAGCTCAGATAGATGGGGGTGGGTGTTGAGTTCAAGGTCTCATTTCCATGCAGTCTGGTAAATTGAAACAGATTTTTCGCTTAACTTCAGCTGTCAGTTGTGCAGACTTAGAGGCTGATTAGAATTAAAACTTTGTGTGTTTTTGCTGCAACTGTTCTTCTACCACAAGTTGGAATCCAATGCCTTTTTTTTTCATCGAATGTAAAATCTCAAGACAGCACTTGTGTAAGATAATTAGATGAAAAATATGACAAGACATGCAAGCATTAAGTAGTCTTTCCATGGTATTAAACATTTCTGAAGAAAGATAATTGGAAGAAAATATGGAATATTTTTAAGATTTGAAGTAAAATCATTTTATGAGACAACTTCAACATATTTCATTTGAACTTGACAACAACGTTTCCTGACGCTAGCCACAGAAAGATGTGTATGGGCTTTACCTGTGAATAAGGATACCAGAAATGACCACTCCATCCCTCATTTTCTGATTAGATGGCTAGATTCCAATCCAGTGTGGAAGAATTGCATATTCTGGGCTTTTTGTTTGCTTGTTTTGTTTCATTTTTCTGTAGCTACACATACATTATTATTAGTCATTATTCTAGATTTGTTTTCACTGTATTTCTGTAAGTGTTACTGTGACTACATTTGCACAAACTTTGTTGCAAAAGCTGTTTACAATATTTATACAGTATTTATACAGTACCTACTTGTTATAGCTTGCGTTTGGCAAAGAAACCCTTTGCTAAAGCCAGAGTATAAATCTGAAACAATATCTTTTTCAGTAAAAGGAAGTTAAAGTTGGGAGTCTGAATTGTGTCTTTTCATCCCTTATGGCCATTTCCAGGAAGATTTGAATAATTTTGTTCCTTAGGTAGTTTATTTTGAACAAAACATTTAACCTTTAACTCTAAATATTGTACAAGATAAAGCACGGAGATGCGTTTAAAAGCACATATTGAAAAGGTGCATGGATACGTATATAGCACCCCTTCCTCTCTTTGTCCAATCTTTTGTGATCACCACAGTCCTCACAGTTACAGAAACACAAAGTGTTTCATTCTTTGGGATAGTTAGGAGAAAGGACCTTGTCCTGTTTGGACTAGCTTGCAGAGCAGGCTGGGATACAGGCAGTACCTGTACTAACACCTAAAACAGGTCAGGAAATGTTCACAGGCCTTAAGGCTGATAGGCACAATCACACATGTACAGATTAACTCCTTTTACCTTCCCAGTCAAGAGTACAGCTACAAACTTCTTGCTGTGAATGGTCCTTGACTGGTGCAAACCACCACATCATGCCTAAGAACGGGTTTTGACAGTTCTGACTGGCATGGCCAAAATGATGCCAGGAGGTGATTTTAACAACTAAGGAGTGTGAACGGTCAGTGGTCCAGCCCTCAAACTCATTCCCCAGCCTTGTTTTATTTAGCAGTGAAGAAACAGTGCTAATGAATAGTCAATGCTCCACTTTTAAATGGAGCAGCCTCTATACATGGGAGCTTTGGGAGAAAGGAGAAACTTTCTTGAGCACTCCTTGAGCTAATGTGATTCTCTCTGATCCTCCAGCAAGAACTGAGCTTCACTAGGAAAAGCCTTGTCTAGACTTTGTTGAAAAATAAACAAAAGTAGAGAACAGTAAACTATAGCAATATTCTGATCGTAAAACTAGTTTGCAATGTGAGATTCAGAGAGCTACATGGAGGCTGTGGAAATTGTGTAGTTTTTTCTCAGGCTGTGCTTTCACTGAGTCAATAGATCTCATGCATAACTCTGTAGGCCTGATTCTTCCCAAAAGCTTCAATTTAAAACATTTCAAAATACATACAAGATCTAGGTTTTGGTCACACTGATAGTTTTCCTATTACTCCTGAGGAAAGAAATGGAAGGGATACTGACTGCTGGAGTGGCAGCGGTTTCCGTGTTAAGCTTATGCACTGAGCTTGGAGTTTGATCTTGCACGCTTTCATGTGAAAAGAATGGTAACTCAGGCAAAGCTCATAGCAATTTCAACCTCTTCTAATACGTGTAAAGTGTAGGACATGATCCCATGAGAGGCACAGCAGGCAGTGACACAACAAACACTTGTCTTAGCAGAAGACATTGTGAGAAAAAGGCTATATCGCACCATGATCTAAACACTGAAGGCATACTTTTTTTGCCATGGACAGGATTAAGCGTAGGGACAGCACACCCCAGGGATGCTGCATACATTAAAATTTGTAGACACACTCATCTTTTCTTTTTTTTTCTTCTCCTTTTAAGAAAATACTATAGTTCAACCAGTAAGTATTTTGCTTTATACAGGAGATGCCAGGGAATATTTGTTTCAGAGATCATTGTGACTGCCACTAGCCTTAGTACTTATGAATAAAGACATATTTTATGTCTAATTAAATGACCACTATAACATCTCTTGAAGGTTTTCAGTAGAATATTGTTGGCTTTTTAGTTAGTTGTTAATTTTGCTTCGTCCTTATCTAGTTTCGTAAGTGAGAATTCACTACACTTGTCCTTATGTTTCAAATGAGATGATAAGTAATTCTGAGTATAAGCAACTACACTTAAGCTTGTCATTGGCTGCAATACATACAGGAACAGAATTTGTCTTTACTATAGCACAGTTCTGATCAGTTTTTTCTTCATCTTTGCAAGCATTAGGTAAAAAAGTATTCTGATTAACACCCCCCGCCCCGTCGCTAAATATAAGAAAACACTGTTTTTCCAGATGCATACATTTCTTAGAAAGATTTTGTGTTTGAACAAATCGTTTTTAAACTGTATTGTGCTTTACATTATAGATATGTCTCTTAGTTTTGCTAAGGACTGCTGTCATAAGCACTTTTTTAAAGGAAAAGAATAGACATGTAAGCTGATGGTGTAAAATCTATAAAAATATAGATGTACTAATTTTCAAACAAGTTTTTAAGCAAAACGTTAAGATGCACACAAAATTAATATATTTGATTTTCTTTAATTTTTTTTTAGGTTTGAAGGGATTTAGTTTAGAAAATAATAAGATAATTTTCTTTTCATCTCTAGCTGCCCCTAGACAATGCATTGAACTACACTTCGATGAAAAATATTCCATAGAGCCTTCTTGGGAGTGTAAATTTGACCATATTGAAGTACGAGATGGACCTTTTGGCTTTTCCCCAATCATTGGACGTTTCTGTGGACAGCAAAATCCACCTATGATAAAATCCAGTGGCAGATTCTTATGGATTAAATTTTTTGCTGATGGTGAGCTGGAATCTATCGGGTTTTCTGCTCGGTATAATTTTACACCTGGTGAGTACAAGCCATCACATTTTTGGTAGAAAAAGCTTAGCATAGTAACTTTGCTAATGATGTATAATTGTGCTGTTGAATAATATCTTTAACTGGGACTATGTTTATTATAAAGGAAAGCATTAACAGATGGGAAAATGATAGAAAGTATAAATATCTTTTGCATAACAAGTAAGGCTTATTCAAGGAAGAAATTTTCAATACGGTTTTTTTCAAGGTGCATACATTCAGCTTCTGCAATTTTTAAAAGAATTGTTTTCAATTGAATTCTATTATAAAAAAATAGTTCAAAATGTTTCATGGGAAGTTATGTGTTTTATGTTTGATTGTTACACCATGCAGCTTTTCTTTCAAAATGATAATTGATAGAGTATTCTAATAAAAAAAATGTAATTATCTCAGAAAATTCCATCATTGCTTTTCCACTTCACCGATCATTTCCCCAAATGAGGAGTGGAATAGTTCTGCCTTTTCAATAAAGCAAACTATTACATGTATTGCCAAAGTAAGCGTGAGGTTCAAATAGTAAAATGTATTAAATATTTTTCTAAAAAAAATGTAAATCTTAATTGTACAATTGTCCCTTGTCAGTTTTAAAATTTAATTTGTTAAAGTAAAACAAAATTCATAGTCATACTTTCCATTAATTTCCCTCCTCCCCCCCCACTTATTAAAAAAGATTGCTGATTTTAAATTTCATTTTTGGCTGCAGGTACACTACACTGCACTGCACTGCTGGATTTGACATAGTTCTGTACCTTTTTATGTGTTGAGTGATGATTCATACCTTAATATAGCTCGCTCTAAAGCACTGTAATTATTATGTAATTTTGTCCATTATGTCACTATTGTTTCAGCTAAATTGTTGTATTAGGTGGAACAATATTCTTTAGAATATCTCCTAAAATTAGCAGGCCCCAAATTCTGCTTGCTTAATTGAGCCAGTAGCATCATAGAAGATAGCAGGACTACTTGAATGTTCCCCTATGTTATTTTTTTTTAGTTATAAAGTTAAGCAGCACAGTTCAATTTTCTTTTAAGTCAAAGATACTGTCTTCCAGAGGGTAAACATATTTAGAAGATTCAACCAGCAACAGAACACAGAATTTCTGCAGCAAATAACCTGATATCTATCATAAATGCAAAGACAATTGACAAAATTTTACTATATCCACACATAATTGTCTCTGAAAAGTGAGTTAAATTTGTATGTCTCATTTACCACAGCTCTGTGGGCTTTTGCCATTTTCCTCCCCGCCTCTGCCTAAAGTTCTTTACTTTAGATTTCATCTCTTTCTTGTTTTAAAGGGTTATGTATTAGGGTTGAAAATGTGTTCATAGTACCATATTCAGGTTATTCTGTCTAAAAAACTGAAGTGAAAAACAATTTCATGGACCATATTTTATCTTCGTTCCTTTTCTAATGATGTAAGGATCTACACAGAGATCAATGCTGGTAAATTGCTATAGAAGCATAAATTATTCCAGACTTCAGATGGAATAGCTATGTCTTTTTTTTTCTTTTTTCTTTCTTTTTTTATTTTTCTCCATAGATTTCAATACGAAGCTCTGCAAGTGATAGAGGGTTTTTAGGAATATTGACCAAAATGAGAAAATGATTAATCTGACAAGTGCAAAACAGCTCTGCTGCCTCCTTGATCAGCAGTAACAGGAAGCAGTTCTCATTCTGCATAATTACTTGACCAGCCCTTTATTATGTAGGCATGGATAAAGCTTGACATTTTGAGATCTGTTGTCCAAATGTGTGCAGTGGGAGGGCTCACTGTCAATTCATCAAAATGAGTGATGGCTTTCAAGAGGGTATAAAAGAGTAGTATAGAGAGGAATTGCCTCCAGAAATTATCACCTAAACCGTCTAAATCCATCTTCAGTAGTGACAACAAAAGGAACAAAGGAGAGATCAGAAGAAAATTTTCAGCTAACCTCTCTTTAAAGAATATCAAGAAAATCATAGAAACGTTTTGATTGGAAAAGACCTTTAAGATCATCAAGTCCAACCATGATCTAGGTAATACTGCTCCGGCAGGGGGATTGGACTAGATGATCTTTTGAGGTCCCTTCCAATCCCTAACATTCTGTGATTCTGTGATTCTGTGATTAACTTAGCTCTGCCAAGTCCACCAAAATGATACAAAGCAAAGACTCATTTGGAAACTATTGGTGTCTAGAGCAGCTGAACACTTAAGGGAGAAGCAGTTTGTCACATCCATCTCACTGGGTGCAAGCAGCACACTCTGCCTAACTGCAGCCTGCGTAAGAGGCTTTCTCCATTTCAGCGACAAGTGCAACAAAGCTATTTCTTTAGTACCAGCAATCTTTGATTGTCCCCAGCTACCCCCGGAATGTTCTTCAGCTGCCACTTTTGCATTCGATATCTTGATGTAGGCTCTGGTTTGTTGATAAAGACAAGAAATGTGATGTTGAATGCATGGGCATGTGGAAAGATTTAAAAAAATTAAGTAAGTAAATTTGACTAAATTGAAGGTGTAACCATTTATTATTATTTGAATGGTACCTGGAGAAGCAGGGAAAGAAATTATTTACTATGTCTCCAGGTTGTACAAAAACAGCTAACTGGATGAAGTTGAAAAAAAAAGATCAATTAGGGTATCAGGAAAAATGTTCCAATGAAGATTTATTAGTCTGTGAAAATGGAAAGAGCCCTGCCACCTGAGGCATTTTAAAACTAGTTTCAACTAAGTCCTAAAAAATGAAATTACATAGAACAATCCTAGGGAATAGGATAATAATTTACAATTACTACAACTTTTCTGTTTAATAATTTCTTTGACTCCATGGTATTGAAATGGTTGGAACTCCATCCACTGATGCAAAAGTCTCCAGTGGATTTTCAGAAGTCTCTCAACAGGCTGGGGTTTCAGGCGTCTTGAAACAAACATAACTCTCTTGCCATAAATTCTCTTTCACTTAAATAGATTTTTTTTCAGAGCAAAACCAAACAAAAAAACAAACACAAACACATCCAGTAAGTGGTAAAACTACTGAAAATTTTGTAAAAAAAAAGTTCCTTATTAAGAGGATAATTTAAGCTTTCATTTTTGTGATTTTATAAATTGTAGGGTTAAGCAAGATGCGGTTGAATGAAGCTGTATGTATGCTATAAGGACTATTTTAAATGTCAAAATTTTGAGTTAAGGGAAGAAGTTGTCTTTTTTTATATATTATTACAGCTAAATACTAGTACTAAACAGATGCAATTTGGATGTTAAGTAAATTTTCAACCATTGTGTGTACATAAGAGTTTATAAGCAAAACAAAACATATTTAGTCTTTTTGTACTATTTTAATTTTATTTTTTATTGTTAAATGCTGATTAACTGTGATCATTTCTAAATGGAACTATCTGAATCTATGAAACCTTCACAAATGTATGAAAACATTTTGTTGTTTTTCACAAATCTCATGTATAAAAAATAACATATGAGACTACAATATTTTCAGATTGCTCTGGTTCATCTTGAATGCAAATATTGTTGGCTACGGAAAGACACACGAGAGAAGTCACATGATAATTCTGTCTTGCTCTTGTTTTGTCATTCTTTGGGCCACTGAAAGACCTACACCTGAAATTTCATTTCACATCTCTGGGTTTTTGGACTCAATATGTTACCCTCATTTTTCCTAAAAAGTTATGTCTCAAAAGCATTTTCCGAAATGGTGCTAAATTACTGTTTTGTGTAGAAAAATTCAAGTATTACTTCAAGGGTACTTATTCTTGACAGCCATTATTTAAAATGAGTCAATTTTTTAGTGTAGACAAGGATTCAGACAGAGAGAGGATATGTTTATTTGAGCTTTCTTACTCAGCTAGAATAATCAGATTTCTGTTTATCCTGGTCCCTGATTTTGCAGGATGGTGGCTTAAGATAGCACATCATTACTTTCAGTTCCTTCACTTAGTAGAAGCCATCTGTGTTTTTATTTAGCTTCATTAATATAAAGGTCAGTCAGTAATGTTTTCTGTCCAGCTGCCTGATAATGGAAAAAGAAAAAAAGCTTTATACTCTTATGTCCCAAAAAGTGGAGTGTAAACCACTGTCTAATCAGAATAACGGTAGATTTACATTCCAATTGCACTTGTACAAGTAGCTGTAGAATGTCAGAGTAATAGAATAATGACATCATATATCTTGAGGAAAAAAAAAACCAACCCAAATTCTTCCTGATTGGGTAATTTCCGTATTTTAGGACTGATGAAATATTTAGTGTGAATTTATTAAATTCAATCACTGTTCTAAAGAACTTAGATAAGATATTGTCAGAAAATTTTGCCATCTAATGTCCATGTCCTGCATTGTGTGTATTTAAGGAAGGGGTATTTCCCAGGTATCTGGGACTGCTGAATACTTGTGGGAGCTTGCTCACTTGCTTTTATTTATTGGTTTATTTATTTTCCAGTTCTCTTCTGAACTCGGTACGACTGCTTCTAAGCTAACATCAGCAGTAACAACTTTTCATAGAATCATAGAACATTTTGGGTTGGAAGAGACCTTTAAACATCATCTAGTCCAACCTCCCCTTCAATGAGTAGGGACATCTTCAACTAGATCAGGTTGCTCAGAGCCCTGTCCAACCTGACCTTGAATGTTTCCAGGCATGGGGCATCTGCCACTTCTCTGGGCAACCTGTTCCAGTGTTTCACCACCCTCATTGTAAAAAATTTCTTCCTTATAGCTAGGGTAAGTCTACCCTCTTTTAGTTTAAAACCATTATCCCTTGTCCTATCGCAACAGGCCCTACTAAAAAAATTTGTCACCATCTTTCTTATAACCCCCCTTTAAGTATTGAAAGGCTGCAATCAGGTCTCCCTGGAGCCTTCTCTTCTCCAAGCTGAACAACCCCAACTCTCTCAGCCTTTCCTCATAGGAGAGCTGTTCCATCCCTCTGATCATTTTTGTGGCCCTACTCTGGATCCACTCCAACAGGTCCATGTCTTTCCTGTGCTGAGGACTCCAGAGCTGGACACAGTACTCTAGGTGGGATCTCACCAGAGTGGAGTAGAGGGGCAGAATCACCCCCCTTGACCTACTGGCCATGCTTCTTTTATCATAGAATAGAATCATAGAATTGTTTTAGTTGGAAAGGACCTTTAAGATCATCGAGTCCAACCGTTAACCTAACACTACCAAGTCCACCACTAAACCATATACCTAAGCACCACATCTACTCCTCTTTTAAATACCTCCAGGGATGGTGACTCAGCCACTTCCCTGGGCAGCCTGTTCCAATGCTTGATTACCCTTTCAGTGAAGATCATCTTTTGATGCAGCCCAGGATACAGTTGGCTTTCTGAGCTGGGAGAGTGCACATTGCTCTCTCATGTCCAGTTTTTCATCCACCAGTACCTCCAAGTCCTTCTCAAGGGCTGCTCTCAACCCCTTCATCCCCCAGCCTGTAACGATACTGGGGGTTGCCCCGACCCAGGTACAGGACCTTTCACTTTGCCTTGTTGAACCTCATGAGGTTCACATGGGCCCGCTTCTTGAGCTTGTCCAGATCTACCTGGATGGCATCCCTTCCCTCAGGCATGTCAACAACACCACTCAGCTTGGTGTCACCTGCAAACTTGCTGAGGGTGCACTGTATCCCACTGTGTCATTGATGAAGATACTAAACAGTACTGGTCCCAATGTGGACCCCTGAGGGACACCACTTGTCACTGATCTCCATTCAGATATTGAGCTGTTGACCACCATCCTCTGGATGCGACCATCCAACCAATTCCTCATCCACTGAACAGTCCACTCATCAAAGCCATATCTCTCCAATTTAGAGAGAAGGATGTTGTGGGGGACCATGTCAAAGTCCTTACAGTAGTCCAGATAGATGATATCTGTAGCTCTTCCCTTGTCCACTGATGTAGTCACTCTATCGTAGAAGGCCACTAGGTTGGTCAGGCAACTGCCTTGTAATCCAGTTAAGTTTTTTGAGAAACAATAAACAATCTCAGAGCCATGCGACTTTGAATTAATCAGTCTTTTTCCTTTGGGATCAGAGTTGGTTTGAAATTATAAGAAATTACACATTATAACTCTTTCTTTCAACTTTTGAGCCAGAACCTTCTGATGTTTAAAAAAGAATTGTGAATTTGTTTTATTTATTTAGATTTCTAGCTCTTAGTACTGCAAATTGTTATAAGCATTTTCCTTGAGTTATGAAGTTTTAGTGTGTTCATACAAGTGTGCAACAGTCAGGCACTTCATTGCTGTTTATAACGTATTAGGGCATCTGGGCTTGTGAATGAGAAAGAATTTCACTGTAACATCTAGGATGATGTATTTGCATGTTACATTGAAAATCATGATCAGCTACATAAATATCGTCCTTTCAAGGGAATTTGATTTGCATTGTGCTGTTCTATAGATTCCATTAACTTACATGAACTGTAGGATTAGGCCCAGAGTATTTCAGTACCATAAATATGAGAATGTAATGCGATAATGTTTATTTTAAATTTCAAGTGAAAAATAATTCCTTGTGCGGAGCAAATGAGTATCTAAAAGATCTCACAGGATTCTTAGGTCCCATATTACCTCTTGTTATTACATACTTATATTTTTCTTTCTACGATACCCAAAAGGCAACTACAGAACTTCCTGTTTTAGAAATCCTTGCATGCTGGGAGTAACACATTACCAACAGAAAGAAGCTGAACACTTAAGTCCCTACTCTGTTGAGCTTTGTTGTAAAAACAAAAGCAATAGAAAATAAGACACATTTTTAAGTATTCTAACATTGGAAGAAAGAAAAAAACCCTATTGCATGGTTTGGTAAGAGCTGTGTTAACTAGGGACATTAGAGTTGCATTTGTATTGACTGTACGAATATTGGAGCGAAGGGGCTATCCAAGTCATGTAGTGTTGTCTCAGACACTGGGACTGCAAGCAGCAAGTTTCCAACTCATGTCATAAATGTTTAAATTCATATTCCTCTATTGGCGTATCTTAAAAGACTTTCAGAGTTAATTTTATTTGGGTGTTTTCTGCTTCAGCCGTTGTTATGGAAGACTGATCAGGATCAAAATTACTAGGCATGTTCTTCTGATTTCTTACCTAAATTATTCACAGCCAGTTTATGTCTCTGCCTTCCTATACCAATGCTACTCATTCGCTTTGAAGCCTTTCTTCTCTGCGTCACGAGCTTAGAGATGTCAGTCATCTCTTTTTTAAGATGTCATTTTGCTTGTCTACAAAAGCCATATTCTTGTATTCCCTTTTCATGCTGTAGGCTATGTGTTCACCTTGCCATTGGCAGCACGCCACCTCCCTCTGAGAATCTCTTTTCTGTTTCTGTTCCACAACAAATTGAACACAACTTCTAAAGGAGGTTTATTGAGGATATTGAACTGCAGTATAGGTACAAATAATTCTTTTCTACCTCCACAGGAAATATTTCTCTTGATATGTAGGTGATCTCACAAATAACAGTGATTATGGTGTTGCATTGCTAAATATTATTTACAGAGGAACCACATTCCTCTTACAAAACGTCTGTCTTTTCGGAAGCACCTGGGAGGAATTTTAACAAACTTAGATGTTCATTCAAAAATAATACTGGAAAACCAACATTTTTAGTTTAAGCTGCATTTTTACACCACTGTTGTTCAACATTCTCAAAATAATTTATGTTATTACTTGTTACAGAACAATTAAAACTAAATCTTAGAGTCGGGAGAGGATTTTCCTTAAATATTGTCCTTTTCTTATGCTCTTTCCCCTAAGGATCCACTTCCGGCTTTATGCAATTACTATACTGAATTAACTTAAACTTAGTTCTTATGTAGAGTGATTACCCTTTGCTTTATATACTTGCAAAATGTGGAAAGAAACAGTGGGCCCTGGGCGTTTGTTTTGTGTATTAAGTCTTGAATTCTCTGTAATGTTTGTGAAGCACTTGGAAACGGCAGAACAGGGAAGATAATATGGAATTTGCACCAAACAGAAAGCCTGGGTAGTCATCTTCCAGAAGTGTTCAGAAACAACTTGTTTACAACGAGAATTTTCACTGCATACACGTATTCAGAATAACACCTCCAAAACCTGTTGTTAAGTATCTTACTTGGTAGTTTTCATTCAAACATTCTAACATCTATTTCGTCAGGGGAAAAATGAGAAACTTCATGCCTCATATGTAATGAGTAAGGAGTTTTTGAATACTCTTCAAAGTTGCTCCAGTTCATCTGACTTATCTGACAGATTTTCTAATAGCTCTTACTGGGATGCACTTCTGGCTCATTGTGCTGTGGCTTCATCCTGGCAACACTGTTGTCTGTAATAGTTTCTTTTAGTGACCTTGGTGTTGTGGACGTCTGCAGAGATTCTTCTGACTTTGAAGCAATTCTTTTTCTTTACTTATCCATTTCTTAAACCATTGAATTTTCATCTTTATGTATTGTATCTACAGGTTTCTGAGGTGTTACAGGTATAGCAAATAAATCTTGACAATCACCTCAGTGCTTTTGTCTAATCAGCATGACTGTGGCTCTTCTGTTAGGCAGAGAAACTATTTTTTATTCTAGTCACAGAGTTGCAAGCGATATGATTCTTTAGCTGTCCATATAGAAAATGATGCTTTTATGTTAGATACAAAACCATGTTTATAGCACTTGTTGTTAGTCACCCATATTTGTTGATTTGATATTTGCATAGGTTCAGGTAACTGTGATTGTTGATTTTGTTGTTATCATCTGTACGTTTAGTGAAGTATTTCTCAATTTTAACAGCAATAAGTAAGGATCTTTATTGACATATTTAACTTTCCTCAACAGATGTTTTTACTCTTTGTACAGTGCTTCTAGCTAATTCTTCTTAAAGAATGAACACAAACCCTTGTTAGAAAGCTCCCAGTCCTCTCTAACTAATAAAAAGAGTTCTTGCCTAGTAATTAGTAGCTCCTGCTCTCTGCACGCTGTAGCCTTTGGAAAGTCAGTCATGTTTCTGTTCTAGAATTGAATATTTTTGCAGCATGCAAATGTAAATGAGTAAATGAGTCAGATTCAAATATACCCTCTTTTAGCCTTTGTTGTGCCATGTTCAACTGTTTAACATTGGTTCATTTTCTTTAGGGTAGTATTTATTTTTTTGTAAAGAGGTCAATCCAGAGAGTCTCTTTGGCTTACCAGTACTGAGGTGAATGTTTTTGAATATTGTTTTGTATATTTGTAGTTCTAACAGGTGTATGTTTTCACCTTAATATATCTTTTGTGATATTGATGGCTATGACCAATGTTGGATTGTTTACTGCCTGGTGAGAAATGCAGACTGTGTAATTCTTTCATCTCAGATATCACATTTGAGGTTCTTTGATGCTCAGGTCCAAAAGTAAGATGGTGCTTCTTCAACTTCGATAGAAATTTTGTCCTTTTTTGTAGATGATAAATTTTTAGCTGGACCATTAGACTATCTATACCTTTGATCTGTCTTCTCTTTCTCTCTTACTATGTGATATCAAAGACCCTGCAATCTTTAATATCACACTACTCTCATGGGGTAGAGAAATAATATCATGCATAGTCCTTTCCACATGAGGAATAGAAATACAAAGATTTGTGTGAGAGGTAGATGTCATCTGTATGACTAATTCTAGCCCATGTATGTATTGCTAGACATGAATCTAGTGGATTTTATTAGTTAGGTAGTTATTTTAGTTATTTTTAGGTATTTAGTTATTTTATTAGTTAGCTTTGAAATAAAAAACAAAGTTGTCACATAATTTTCATTTTGGCAAATCTTTGAAATCAACTTTACATGTAGAATGCCACTAGCACAGCTAATGTTTTTCTTTTTTTTTGGGAAAGCAAATAAGTAATTTTTGTTCAATTACGTTCAAAGTGTAGATATTTTCAATTTGCACAAGTTTTTTATTGTGTCAAGTCCAAATGCAGGTGTCTTTATTTTTTTTCTCTGCAAAATCTGTTCATTTCACTAAGGCCCTTGGGCCAAATAAGAATAACAGCTACTATAATTTAACACCGTAATCCATCAAAAATCTCTGAAATTCCTTCCTGATATGTCCAAGGATAATTCCAAAGAACAGTTGCTTAAGCTTACTATACTCAAATGCTGCACTGACAAGCCACTAAATCTAGTCCCAATTTAGCAAAGAACTTCAGGAAGCCTACATTTAAGCATGTGCCTAAATCTGGGCAATCACTAGGCTTGGGTACTTACTTAAAGGTAAGTATGTCTAAATACTGTCATCTACATTTTCATCTATTGAACTAAGTCAATATGAAATATTTGTTTCTTTTGGAGAACAGAACTACTATTTCTTCAACTCTTTTCATTAACTAAAAACTAGTTTTATATCTTTACACAAATTATGTGGTAGATACATATCAATTCAGTGTTTGTATATTCAATCAATATCACACTAATATAGCCTTAAGTAGGCTCAACTTATTCACTAACTCCTAGTTTTCACTTGTTTTCATATTCTATTACAGTAAGTTGAGTTTTTATTGCAGTTAGAATATCATGATTAGTGATTTGTCTGTCTTCCTGTGCTATTCTTCCTCTATATATCCTTGTCCCTAAAAAAATCACCTCGGAATTATGTGAAATGAAATTATTTTCTGTATGTAAAAATGTATAATTTTCTTCAACCATGCTTACAACTGAATTCATTCAGATAAGTTTTTTTGGTCCAACTCAGTTTGTCAATCAGGTTTATAAATTGTAAAAAAAAGTGATACTAGTTCTGCAATCATTTGCAATGAGCACTGGTTCCACTCCTTGGATTTTATCTTTTAAACATAAAATAAAGTTTCCAGTAGATTTTTATTACGGGCCCACTACTTAAACTTGTGGTAGTGTATCCATTGACAAATGGGCTTTTTAAAATAAAAAAGGAGCAGTACTTAAGGAAAACTTTTTGAAAGGGTCAATTATTTGTTATTAGGAAGAGACACCTGTGATTTTTTTTGTGTTATCATGTGTTCTTGTCACTAAAATTGAAAGTTAAGCTTCCTGACACTATCTACACAAACAAGAGGTATCTAGGGAAAGGCAAGACGCTCTTTAGTATCTTGTTTTTTCTGCAAATTCTCATCTCCTCACTCTAGTTAATTTCAGAACTCAGTAGAAGTCAGGACTGAGTAGTTGCCTTTATTGCACGCCTTTCTAGTAATGAAGAAACTCAGATCTCTTGAGAGATGAGTCCTAGCCCAGCCCAAGGAAATAACACTTTAAGTTCATGGCAGAAGTATAGGGGAAATGATCCAGAAAGTTTAGCCACAACTGGTTGATTGAATCAATTTATGCATGGTTATTGCTTGCTACCGTTGAGTGCTAAATCTGCATATCCTTTTCAGAGAGGCCATTCATGCTATATTAGTCCATAGAGTGGATTTCCCAGGACAGAGGGAACTTATGAGAATAACTTAGTGATATAAAGTAACCTTTGTTATTTTATCATAGGAGAAATGCTTTCTCCTAGTTTTATCTCTGAACATTCGATAGAATAAATACATTCACTGCAATGTTCCCAATTCTTTTGAAGAGCTACAGCTTTTTCAGCTATTATAGTCAACAGAATGTATTAGTTGTGCTATTTCAAATACTACTGAATAAGCTGTAGTTGATCGTACATTAAGACACATTTCCAACACAAACAGAAACATCAGCATAGTGTTTACACCTACTAACATCCTCTTGCTGTAGCTGGCCAGCCAGCTATGGTATGTATGCTATTAGCATCTTTTTGAAGATAACTGCATCTCACATGAGAAACTCGAATATCTCCTCTAGTTTCTACATGTGAGTACTTCACAGCTGTAGATCTTCCAAAGAATGGTGTTTGTGTTCCATGCTGTGTGTTGTTGGCAGCTATGACTATTTATCACTAGTTTATTTACTCTTTACTCACTCATTTATTCAGTAATCTTCAGACATTTAAAAGCACCTACATTCTCTGTTCATTTATTTTCTCAATTCACTTAGGACCAAACATAAAGATATTTAGGTGGTGAGATGTCTGTTGAAATAAACAAGCGTTTAAGTAAAAGAACTGGATTTAGGAAGATTCAGATTTAACAGGCACTTTGTTAACTTTCAATTACCTTTTTCATATTTGTATTGTCTGCCTTTTCTTACCCCTTTAGCTAAAAAAGAAAACCTCCAAAACTTGTTTGTTTGCTAGAAATTACATTGTATTAATAAAAATGTGATATTTTTATTTCTACAAGGTAATATTTAAAACTACTTTCAAAACTTGAATTTATAATTACTAAATGAAGACTACAGGATTCCTTAACCCGTCTTGTATTCCTAAAGTTTTTAATTATTTTCCCGAAGTGGTTTCGCTGCAGTCCATTGTTTATTTAACTAGTATAAACTGATGCATAAAAGCATTATCTACGACTTCATACAATACAGAAAAGCTTTCATCTAAACAGAGCAAATTCTTCTCTGGTTTAAGAATGAGACTTCTATTCATACCAATGAAGTTGGATGCACGATCAGGCAGGTTGGGTTTAGTCTGGTCTGCCATGATATTTCCAATCTGATTTAACAGTGTTTTGCCATCGTATGGACATACAGTGTAATTGAGAACCTTTCATTAAAAATATGCCAGTCATTCATAATCCAATCAGGTAACATTACTGCTGGCAAAATTACTTCTGCCATTAGAGAACAATTCTCAGGACAGACATTTTCTGTTTCTTATTAAAAATGCATGATATAATAAATATCACAAATACTCAAGTACACAAATATCTTTATGAAATTGAGAGATCTAATGCTGTCAAATTATTCTTGTTCTGAAGACACTTCTCAGTTATGTCAAATGCACATTTTTTACATGATCACAGCATAGTCTGCAATTCACTAGGTAAATGAGTGTGACATTAATTTCCTCAAATAAATAGATTGTTAGAGGAGAATTAACTTCAGTGAGACAAAATGTTTTGGTCTATGCTACAGAGTCTAAAATGGACTTCCAATTAATTTTTTTTTTAATGTTTAAGGTGATGAGATATACCAAACAATAGAGAATGCCATCAAAAGCAATAAATTCATTTCAAAATTGTAAAAATAAGTAAGCAAATGCTTTTGATCAACATTTTATAAATATTGTTTCAGAAGTCATTACACACTAGAGATGCAGAAAAGTTATTTGAATACTTTGATGTCAAAAGGCTGAAATCTAACATCCAGTAATTTGTGTTAAGAAAGATTACTTGAGTCATGAGTAAGATGATGAGAACAGAATTGCCAAATATTTTCAGAGAATTCAGATTCAAATAAACTGATGTCTGTGGCACATCCATTATTAAAAAATTGTACTAGCATGACAGAAGCAGGCAGCATGAAATGTGTTATTCCAGTCACATCAGTCCCCTAGATGACACTGAGAAGCCAGAAGATGTTGTGTAACAGGACTTAGAAACATCATTTGCCAGATGTTATCTGATAGTTGAAGCTCGAGAGACAATGTTATCAAATCTACTTGTTGCAGTATACAGGTTAATAAAAGATTGTATGGTACCACATCTTGTTTTCTCTTGATTTTTTTCCCTTTCTTTTATTTCCTCTAGCTCATTTCTCAGGTCTATGTAAAAATTAAAAGAAAATGCAGAGAATTATTATTAAAAATATTTCTTCTTTAATGTTGATTTCATTATGTGGATTAGACAGTTGGTTATTAACTGCTACCAACTACAAAGTCCATACTGAATTTATATAAAATAAGCTTATAGGTGTTGTTTTTTTTTTTTTTAATAAAATGCATACTGGCTTAGTAGTTTAAAAATCAGATTTGGGTAATTTGAATCTCTGTAATTTTAAGTGCTCTCCCTAAAAGAACCATTTGTATCATTAATATAGCAGTTTGTATTCCAGAATATTACAAAGCAATGATATTCCAATATACATACAGATCAATTATTTACCAAATGCTTTTAAATGAAAGTTTATTATATTTGATTTTTTTTTTTTTATCGCTAGAGCCTTAAATGGTTCTTTCAAATCAAGCTAGGAAAAATCTGCTGTTTGGCAGTCAAAAATTGATTCTAGTCAAATGAAATTTAATTATTGCCTGCTTGTTGAATAAGCGGCTGACCTGTACTTAAAGATCCCAAGTACTGTCACCGACCGTCATGTTTGACCCGCTGCTGCTGCTGGAAGATAAAGCTGTTCTAATACCTCATTTCTTCTAATATTACCACATCAATGGAAGAACTGAACAAGCTCTAATCAGTAACCACTTTGCTGTTCTTTTCCCAGTCTCTTCAGCCAGTTAATGGCAATATTGGATATTGCACGAAGTGGACATAAGGATTTATGACCATTGCCTTTCCAAAGTGTGATTCAATGAATCACAGTGGCTTTTTCATGGTGAATGTGATGCAAAAGACCAGTTTTCCTTCTCTGTGTGAGGCTGAGTCAGTCAATCAGTGTAACACTCAATAAATCAATTGCTAAATTCAGGTCAGATTGTGGGCCTAAACCTGCTTCTGTTAGAATCAATATTAAAACTGTGAGTAAATCTAGTGCAAATCAAATTGTTGCTTCAGACTGGTAGTTTTTGAATAGAGGAGAAAGCCTGTAAATCTTTTAAATTCTGTGAAAACTATATTTTTTTTAATCTAAATTCCCAAGTTATGACAATAGAATTAAAAATTTACTAATCTATACTGCATATAATCACTGTTTAAGAATAGCTGGATCTGGAGCTTCTGAGGTGTGAAAAAGTCAGCAGTAACTGAGTTTTTATAGACACAAATCTAAATCTATTAAAGCTCTAGATTACAGATCTCCAGTTATCCACAGACCCATTTGTTTGCTGATGTTCATGACAAACCAGTTTGAGAATTGTTTAGTGAACACAGAGCATGTGGCATAAACGATACTCAAAGAGGACTGAGGATCCATTAGAAGGATCTTATTTTTTAAAGAAATGTTTAAAAAGGCTGAAGACAAGACCCTTTGATTTAGAATTTATCATCCTGTTGGTTTTTTCATGTGGGCATGTAGCAAAATATGTCTTTCTGATGAGCAACAACCTTTATTCATTAATTTAAGTGGAAACCATTTGGGGCTAGGGTTGGTATGAATTGTTTGTTTTAGTCAAATACATAGTAAAACATACACTAGGGCTTTCCTCATTAAAATAATAAAAGTCCCAGCTGACCTAGTGTCTTGTTTCTAACAGATTATGTCTATGCTAGGTCAGTATTAGCAATTAATCATGGTTTGGACTGTTCTTTGGCACTTTTAATTACATGAAATTGCAAAAAAACCTATCTATTTGAACAAAAGAGAATGTCACTCTCATGGAGTTGTAACCAACAGGAAGCAGATGAACTGTAAGGCAAAAAAACTAGCTGTAAAGCCATACTTAACCAAAAATTTATCAAAATGTTTTCCTCCCATAATCTCAGGAGAAGTTGAATTTCATAATACTGAAAAGAGTGGAAGGGTTATTGCTCCCTTCCCATATATTATTTATATCCCTTAAATATCTGAATATTATCTTATATAATAAAATGTAAAATTCATAAGTTTGTGGGTAATTTAAGTAGGAATTCACAGTTTAACACACAGTTATTTTCTTTCTGACAACTGAACTATACTGAAACTCTTCCTTAGAGAAAACTTCTACCCTATGCTGTTAAAAAGAAGAAGAAGCAAAATAAAGTGCAAGAATATCTCCAAGGCAGCTACACTGTATAATCTGTAGCTAAAGCTGATGAAAACCCATCTTCCCATCCTGTAGAGAGGGCTTTGTACATTTGGGCAGGCTGCTGAGGTCAACAGCTCAGTGCTCCCTGAAAGGACGATTTCTAGGCAGGAAACTTCCTAAAAGTAACAGAAAGAGAAGGAAAAACTCCGGGGTCACTGAAAGCTATACTGCTATGGATGCTGAAAGAACAGAACAGAACACCTATTTTTCCCGCAGTTGTTCCTTGGACTTGGTGTTGATATGCCTTCCTTAGCAATTCATTGAGCTACATGGCTTTTAGAGTTGCTCTTCTTGCTCACTGAAAGTGTAGGTTTAATCTATTTCACTATCTGTGGTGGGCACATATAGTTACAATTAGAATTGACAATACGGTTTAATGAATGAATTTCCCTCTTCCTCTTCGATTTGGTTAGGGTTTGTTCATTGTTTTTTTCCTTAGAAAGAGAGCATTCAGGCTCCAGTGGGAATGAAAACCTAGAATTCTCCCTTTGATGCTAAGCACCCACAGATTTCTACTCTGGATATAGAAAACATCTTTAAAATGTCCCTTGACATTGGATTTTGGAATCATACAAAGACTTTTTCATAAGACAGAACTACAATATAATTCATCCAATAACTTTCAAAATCTAGCAGTTGCACAGCAACTAACGAATGACTTTTTCTCTATTGTTATTTTTCTTCTTTCCACTCTAAAGATCATATTTTCAGGAGTATTTTTTTTCTGGTTCGTATCTTTCTGGTATCTTATACAGTAAGATGATTAAGCAATGAGTTATTTTTACAAACACAACTCAGTTGCCTTCCAGTGCTCTCTGACAGAGTTATTCACTTTAGTGAAAGTCCACTTGGTGCTTTGCTAGGCTGTAAGAGAAAAATGTTTGAAGACAGTGCAAGAAATCTCTTGTTAAAGTGGACAGTGAACTACTCACATGTAGAAATTAGAGGAGATATTTGAGTTTCTCATGTGAGATGCAGTTATCTTCAAAAGATGCCAAGAGCACTCGTACCATAGCTGGCTGGCCAGCTACAGCAAGAGGATGTAGTAGGTGTAAAACACTATGCTGATGTTTCTGTTTGTGTTGGAAATGTGTCTTAATGTACGATCAACTACAGCTTATTCAGTAGTATTTGAAATAGCACAACTAATACATTCTGTTGACTATAATAGCTGAAAAAGCTGTAGCTCTTCAAAAGAATTGGGAACATTGCAGTGAATGTATTTATTCTATCGAATGTTCAGAGATAAACTAGGAGAAAGCATTTCTCCTATGATAAAATAACAAAGGTACTTTATATCACTAAGTTATTCTCATAAGTTCCCTCTGTCCTGGGAAATCCACTCTATGGACTAATATAGCATGAATGGCCTCTCTGAAAAGGATATGCAGATTTAGCACTCAACGGTAGCAAGCAATAACCATGCATAAATTGATTCAATCTGAAGAAGTAATGCCTAGCAACCAGTTGTGGCTAAACTTTCTGGATCATTTCCCCTATACTTCTGCCATGAACTTAAAGTGTTATTTCCTTGGGCTGGGCTAGGAGTCATCTCTAACAAACCAGTGAGACAAAGCCCAAGCCTTAGTAGTATTGCGCTGAAATTGCGTGGCTAGGTCATACTTAGTATTCAACATCATTCAGGAAAAGCTCCATAGCACTTTTATGTTGCACATCTTTCTTCCTGGTCAAGTTCAGAGACTATTAGTCAATCACAGGAAGCCACTGGGATATTATCTTGGGGAGATGCATACATGGTGCTGCTGTTGACTGATAGTGCTGGCAGTCAAGTCAGCTGCACTGTCGCAGCAAGACTACATTGCTCAGATAAAGTGGGCTCCTGAGCTCATTCTGTCTTGTTCCACACATTTCCGAGCAACTGGCAGATAAAGGTATATGTAGCCCTTGAAATATTCGTCATAGGATCATTTTTCCCTGTGTTTCCACACAGCGTGCTGCATAAGGGGAATATGATGTCTAACTGGAGCACTCAGATGCTAGTGTAAATATTTAACGTAATAAAAATGATCAGCCAAATAATCCCACATATATTATCAAGGCTCCCAAACTTCCTCTTTCCACTCAATAGCCTGAGTATGACATTGCTGCCCAATCTTGCTCTCTTTTCTCACTAGGTGAGTTCCAAGAAGCACTTCTCACTTCTGGGATTTAGGTGCACGTATCAAGTAGTCCAAACACCATCTGAGGATGAGACCCAGGATTTCATGAATCCTCTCACCTTCTAACGTGGTTCCCACCCATGCAAAATTTACACCGGAGAAAGAGCCTACTCTAAACATTTTACAGAGAAGACAAGAGAGGCAGTCAGGCTAAGATCTCAAAGCCTGCTGCTGTGTGCATGAAAAGAGAAATCTAGGTGCAAGCTCTGTAATCATGTGGTCTGTTCCAGTGGAGGTCATTCAGGCACTTCTTGTCTGCTCAGTTTGACCAATCTTAACAAGAAGTTATGCAAAGACATGGATTTTTTTTTCTGATGATACTGCCTTTTCATTTCCAAATGTTAAAGAAACAAGTATTAACTTTTGGTATACAAATGTCCGGCTATTGCTAACACTTGCAGAATATCTCATCTTAATGAGGTCACCATAGCTGTGCAGTTTGTAAATCAGTATAATATATTAATTATACTACAAAGATACTTTGACTGTGATTATGATCTGAGATTAGTAAATGTGAAAAAAGAAAAAACTAAAAAAAAAAGATTTAGAAGTAAAACTTCTGGATGGCAGTGTGTGTTATTTCAAGGATGTAAGGAATCTGGTTAAAGTAACTAGAATAACTTGACTGTATTTTTCTAAATATGATTTTACTTCACGTACTGCTCACACCATTCATTTATAAAATTTCTTCCTAAGACAAATGGCGGCTTTAGTGTACTTTACTGTGAGCCAGACCACAAAAAGCAAGATAAAGTAGTGTCTCCTCATGGAGCTACAGCCTCAAAAACGGAGTTTCTCAAACTTCTCCAGAGTACAGATCTTTTTTAGTTTGTTTGTCTTCATATGAATTCTTGCTGATCTAATAGCAGGTAGAACTTCAAGGTAAAATACCAAAAGTCATATTGACTTCTGCATTTGCACTTACCACCTTTGAGTTCTTTCATGACTGTGCTAAGGAATGAAAAATTTGAGCAGCATTGTTTTAGATTATAAATATGTAGCCTCCAAAATAGCTGGCTTTGTTCACAATATTGTTCTTAAAACATGGAAAACAAAGAGCAAATACAGGACATACGATTGCTGGCTATAATTATTATAGAACTCTTTTTCAGGGTGTCTAGCAAACTATAGGCTTTCTTTGAAGATCCTTTGGTATCTTTCATACAGATATAGTCATATATATTGAAGTTTCAACAAGACTGCAGAGCTGAAAAGATTAATCGGAACAGATTTGATTTTCAGCTAACAAAACAGTAATTTTGCACATCTAAGTCCCCTTGTTTGTACAACTCATAAAAAATATTTACTTATAAAAATGTTTTTCTATTTTAGAATTGCTTTAGTAATTCTTTGAGCAGATTTTTATGCTTTTAAAAGCATAAAAAGATGGTCATCATCTTCCAGTATTTTCACTGTATCATCAAATACAAGGAGGCAATCACATAAAATGTCTTAGAATAATCCTGTTGTTCTGTATTGAGTTCTGCAAACTCTGTTTCTACAGAGAATTGCATTTCACCCCTCAAGAGGGCAGGACTGGTTTAGGCTCCCAGAAATCATTGTAAAAGAACCTGACTTCATAAACTTGAAAACAAATAACTGGTGGCTTGCTGAAGAGTTCAGTTCTCTTTACTTCTCCATGAGCATTTACATGTAAAATAAGATATCTAATAAGTTCTATGACAGAGAGCCATGTGCATGTGTTAAAATTTCTCAAATATTGATAGCTAGAAGTTGATGCCTATTGCTAGTTATTCAAAGACAGGAAAATGAAAAGATATATCTACAGCTGACTGTTCAATGAATAAAAATGGACAGTTTCCTTATTTATCATTAGGAAATATAGTTTCTACATATTGTGATTACTTTGTGTATACATCCATTAAAAAAGGAGGGGTATTTATTCACAAACAGCAAAATCACCTTTTTGTTTCAAACATCAATCCTTTGTAGTGTATAGTTTGATCAAATAATTCCTTCATTTCTCATTTACAGAAGAAAAGAAAGTAAAATACCTCAAAAGTTAATGACAATCAGGTGTTATATATGCACCAGGATTTTGTGGTACACATTTCCTTCATCTTGACTTCTGACCATATAGTAATTGCTCATATTCTTCACTGTATATACTGAACTTTAGATATAAAAAATTCTGTGTAATTAAGTATATTCTAGTCCAGATATGCTAAGGAACATACCAGCTCAGTCTTCCATTTTAAAAAGAGATATTGAAACATCTGTTGACTTAAATCATTTGACTTCCAAGAGTG
Source organism: Nyctibius grandis (assembly GCF_013368605.1). NCBI lineage: Eukaryota > Metazoa > Chordata > Aves > Nyctibiiformes > Nyctibiidae > Nyctibius > Nyctibius grandis. The sequence continues at coordinate 47,285,797 of NC_090660.1, forward strand.
AGATATCTATTATTTCTATCTGTACAAGCAACATGTTTGACATTGACAGTGTATGAAACTGTCCAAATGAACTTTATATGAAAAGATAAAGAAACTGATGAATAAAATGTAAAAGGCTTACTCGCAAATTTGTACATTCGTAAGAAAGAAAATACTGACATTTTTCTTTATGACTTAAAATTACTTTTAAAAGCCTTACAGAATCTGTATTTGAGGACAAGTTGAACAGTTTTGATAACTGCAAATTTTTTATTCAAGATTTGATCTTTTTAAATAGACTTGTAATAATACTTACCAGTGGAATATCTTGTTGCTAGTATTTAGTTTGAACTTTATGCATTTTCCCTGTTTCTGTTAGATATGATCTACTGTTTCTTACAGAAATCACTCAAGTAATAGAATTTTAAAGAATTTCACTTTCTATTATGCCTGTAGGTTAGGAAAAATGTACTGGCTCTTATTTCATGAGATAATAATTCTACTTCATACATCTCATTTATAATCATTAGCCTGATTTTTTTTTCCCCAAATAGCTCTCTTTTTACTCACATTTCATCTTTTCCAACTGTTTGAAAAGTTTGATATATCCCTCTCTTTATTGGTAAGAAGGTAAATATACACTGATTCCACAATATTCTATAACATGTTCCACTTCAAGTGTTGAAAATAATCCCTCAACACGTACTCTAAGTATATTACTCACTACCATAGTGTCTGTGTGGTAGGATTTATCATACCTAATTCTAACATGTAGGCATTTATTCAAACGAATCTTTACCTGCTCTTACAGTCAGTAGAACAAGTGACCCAGAAAGAAATTTGTTCTGCTTTAGACAACTGTCAAAAATTACGATGTATTGTTTTCCAAAGGTGTCCATCTATTATGGCTATTGAAAGTACAGAGAACCTGGGCTAACCCAGGCTGAATCTCTGACATTGGGCAAAATGAATATGCTGGTTCTAGAACAGAATAAAATGTAAGTTTAAGCTTCTGAAGTTTATGAGGCCTGTGCTCTATGGTGGCATTAATTTGCTTTTCAAATTTGCATGCAGCATTATGTCAATGAACATTGCCTGTGTCATGATCAACTCACTGTATGTCATATATTAGGTGCAAGAGAAAAATATAGATTATCATGTATTAAAGTATCGGTATGTATGTGCTCACTAAAGAATATATGTTGGGCATATTTTGTGCAACCATTTTTTAAAGTCTGGAGAATCATGCTGGTGATGAACAAAGATTATCAATACTTGTTGTGCTTTAGAGAATTTTTTTTCTCATCTGTTTTTAAGATGTAGTGATTGCATTTTTGTTAGACATTGCTGTGTATGAACTGAAACAATATCTAATTAATGTTTTCTGCCGTAACCTTTCTGCTTATATCATGACACCTAAAATGTACATATTTGTTAGTTTGTAATGCATACTTGAGAGCTGTGTATTTGCTTGGTATTTACTGAGTTCTGAGACTGATAAAGATAAGTGGTATTCAGTGAGACTTTACTTTTGATTTTTTTGAGACATATCTCCTGTGGATATGTCACAGCTGTGCAACCACATAAGATGCTGCCGTTTACTTGTAAACAAAAAGTCATTTAAATACTTTTTTCTGGGGAGCCCAGAACTGGACACAGCACTCCAGATGTGGCCCTACCAGTGCTGAGTAGAGGGGAAGGATCACGTCCCTCAACTTGTTGGCTACACTCCTCCTAATGCAGCCCAGGATATTGGAGGCCTTATTTGCCACAAGGTTACATTATTGGCTAGTGTTCAACTTGGCGTTGACCAGGACCCCCAGGTCCTTTTCTGCAAAGCTGCTCTCCAGCTGGCCGGTCCCCAGTGTATGGAGTTGTTCCTCCACAGGGTGCATAGGTTTATTCCTCCCCAGGTGAAGGACTTGACGCTTCCCCTTGTTGAACTTCATAAGGTTCCTGTCAGCCTGTTTCTCTAGCCTATTGAGGCCCCTCTGGATGGCAGCGTGACACTCTGGTGTATCAGCCACTCCTTCCAGTTTTGTGTCATCAGCAAACTTGCTGAGAGTACACTCTGCTTCATCATCCAGATTATTAATGAAGATGTTAAACAGGATTGGACCCAATATTGACCCCTTATGTACACCTCTCATTGCTGTCTTCCAACTAGACTTTGTGCTGCTGATCACTACAATCACAAGCCTGGTTGTTCAGCTAATTTTCAGCCCACCTCACTGTGTGCTCATCCACCTCATTGTTTTTAACTGGTTAAGGGAATATACAGTTTATCACCATTTTCTCCTTGCACCACTCTAAAGTTTCCATTCTGCTTATTTACCAGTAACTCTAAATAGCCTGACACAGATTTTTGCATCTCATAAGAAGTTTCAAATGTAATTCTGTGCTTCACAGAGGCCTTACAGAAAAGCTATAGTAACTAAACATTGCAGAAATCTATTATTTGTGGAACAGGTTGTAGTATATCACCAAAGGAAATTTTTGGATAACCCTTATTTTGTTGGTTTTGGCTTGTTTTAAAAGAGACATTAAATGCTTCAGGAAAGAGTCACAGAACTTCTTTTGGCTGCAAGATCTTCCATTTACGTAACTTTTACACATTTTCACATTTCTTATGAAAATTCATGGTTTCCTCTTTACATACTTCATTTCCCTGTTAAGGAGGTCCCCATAAAAAAATTTACATGTATTGCATTCTCCTCAAGGCCTATTGCCTCTTATTTTTCTCTTTCATTATAAGTGATCAGTCTTATTTTTCACAGCAAAATTCTCCTGTCTTGAGAGGTTTTCCTAATGGGAACATAATTTTCATCAGGACTATCTGTCTATTGGAAGATCTAGCCAGTCAGTGTTCAGACGTCATTAAAAGGGTTCTGACTCAGCTAGACTGACAAAATCAATTTGGTTGAATTACATACAGAAGAGCTGCTAAAGTATAATCTATTTAATGGTAGACTATTTAAAAAACAAACATTTGCTGGGTAAATATGCTTCAACATGGTTGAATTTTCAACATCTCTGATAGTATTTTATTTACATATTGTTGTTTTTGTTATAATAATACTGGTATACTACTAATGTTTAATGAAGTATATCACCTCAGGTGTCATACATTTTATTTCACTATCACTCTTGAGATGTTGAAAGGTTGCAAAAAGATATTTTTTTAAAATTGAGCAGGGTATACCTTATTTCTAGAATTTTAACAGATTGTGCACTTTTTTGTTCCGTTTTCTTAACAAATGAGAACATACTTTCAGAATTGTTTTGTGGGACAAATTGCATGGTCTAGATTACACTTCAGCCTGGGTTCTTGTTACCAGCACTCTATGTGAAAACTCCTTCATATAGGAGAAATCCTGTCAGGAGCTTTTTCTCCTTCTTTCCTCCTCTGCTTCAGAGGAGCTAGTGTGGTGGACTGTTTTCAGTAGATCAGAGTGCCGCTTGCAAACTCAACAAAATGAAGAAATGTAATGGTTACACTAGACATGGTTTGGATGTTAATTTGAACCAGTTGTTAAAGCAGGTTTTCTTTAAGTACTTTGCTTTCAGCACTAGATATCAACATCCGAGTACATTAACTGAAATTTTTAATTACATTTAGTGTTATTGGTTATGACACCTATCTAATCATCTATAAAACTACTTAATAATTAATGCTAATTGCCTATTCAATTATATTTGCAGTCCCTTCAGTTCATGAGTATTTACTCATGATTTATATCGTGCAACTGTAAAAGATAACTGGAAGAACAACAGCAGCATGGTTATAAAAGTGATTTTACAACTCCTATTTTTGGAGTCAACTCATTCTCACTGTTCAGGTTAAGATGTCTGATCTTGCTTATACAGCACTAGACTTTTTCAGAATGTTATTTGGTTATGATTCTTACTGTCCTGACTCAACTAAGGCTAGAGGGGAACAGCATTTTTGGTGGTGGGTTGTTTACTTCTTCATTTGATAAATTTCCTACTTCCAAACTTTCTCTTCATTGTTTTATTTATAGCTTTTTCTACACTGACCCAGTCCAGACACAATAAAATCAGTTCCATGAATAGGTTACATGGCTCAAACTCTACCTTGATTTTCCTCTTGTGCAAACCTTTTGAGGCCTGGGCAGTATGTATGTGACTCAGGAGAAGCTTAATGCAGAGTGTTTGTATGTAAGTGTCTATTATTGATTTCAGAAGACCAGATCCTATCAGCCTTCCAGAAAAAAAGTAAAGGCCACTGGCTTACTTTCTTGTTTTTCTTTTTTTTTTCTCCTGAAACTGCAAAAAACAGTGCAGAACATTCATTTTAGGTAGAAAAGCAATGCAAGTGATAAAAATCTTCCAGACAAGACCAGTCTATTCTGAAGAGATCTTCTTCTCTTGAAATACTTTAGCTTCTTTCACATTTCTGGTTTTGGACAATATCTTCCAACTGAGCCAGATTTTGTGAAATGATGATTTGTCTGTGGATAGCTATCTGTTGAAGCATAGGTCTAAGACCAAACTCGTTTCATCTATGTATTATACCTGACTATAAAAACATGATAAAAAGCACCTCAGACAGTAATATAATCATGTTTATCTGATCAAAAATAGCACTTGTATTACACTTGTTACCTTGTTAGCCCAATGAATTCCATGTTAATACTTGCAGTATGTATTCCAGAAAGACCAGATGGATGCTTCTGACAAAGGAAGAGTCTCCTCTTTGTCAGTAGGGATGGCAGAGTACTCATAAACACAGGATGAAGTTTCGATCCCTCTAGTTAAGTTGAGTGTTATAATCATAGTGCAAAACACAAAATAGGCAAAAGGATTCTGAATGGGTCTGTAAATATATCCTCTTTCATCAGACTGATGTATTAAAATATCATGTGGTTAGCTGTGTGATGTTCTTGCCTGCTAGTGTATGCAGAAATATTTTTGAACTTACTCTTCTGAATGAGAGAGAGAAAAGTAGGATTTCATAACAGAAAAAAAGAACTTGGTATGATAATATCAGTAATTTCTGCATTAATAATTAGTGTGTTGCCGTAGTTGTGAAACATTTCTCACTTCCAAGAAATGCATATATAATTATATCACTGAAGTGCATTGTTAAATTTTAGCTCATTGACATTATAGCCAAGATATTGGACCAAACTAATTTTTTCTTTCTCAATTTTTAAGATCCAGATTTTAAGGACCTCGGCATTTTGAAACCATTGCCAGGTTGGTATGTTGTTTTGTTTTTTTTTTAAAACTTGGAGGCCTTTGCACTCTGCTGTAGAAAATATTTTTGTTTGCTGTTCAGGTTTCATTTTTTCTGGTATTTTGTTATTCAGTTTGTGAGTTTGAGATGGGAGGACCTGAAGGAATTGTGGAATCTGTACAAATTATCAAAGAAGGAAAAGCTTCTGAAACTGAAGCAGTAGACTGTAAATGGTACATCCGAGCACCACCCCGATCCAAGGTCAGTCCTTCATCCACTTGCTGATTTGCCATTTAATTTAAGAAATCGACTTTTCTAATATGTTGTGCATTTCTTAGTACAGTCAGATCTTGTTTAATAACTTTACAGCTTGAACTTGTAAACTAATTTTTTCCTTCTGCTGTGGAAGGGTAATTTGTCACCTCAGCCAAAATAACCTTCTTTATAAATAATGATGTGGGCAGCGTTAGTGTGCTTTTTGTGCCATAAGCAATTTTCTTAAATTAATCTTTAATTTTTCTCATATTTTTAAAGAATCAATGTGTTTTCTTAAGTGGAAGGTAAACTTCCCACTTTAATTTCCAATATATTTCAAATACTTAATATAGTGACTACTAAGGGAACTCTGCTGTCTCCCTAAGGTCATCGTTTCTCATCTGGGAAATGTGAAAATGTGTAAACTCATGTTCCTCTGTATGAGACCTTTATTTCCTTTGGTTTAGAGTCACAGCCAAAAAGAGAAAGTGTTCTTATTTCTCTCCCACCATAATCAGCAAGCCATGCCTTTGTAACAAACAGGAGAGGGCTGCAATGAATTTAACGATTTTTTTCTTGAGTTCTGTTTGAGTTCCTCTCTTATGCATGGCTTAAGAGTTATTATATGGATTAATTGTTGCTAGTTACACTACCATTTTTCCTCTTTGCAATTGGAACAGCTTTGTGCCTCCCACCTACTTTCATTTACTGTGTTAAAGACAACGCCACATTATATTTTTTGTAGCTGTCTTTTATTGGACAAGAAAGATTTTACAAGGTAGAATTTATATATCCACTAGTCTCTGCCATCTTTAAACAGATAAGGTTTTTTGTGTAATCTCAGAGCAGACTGTACTGAATATATCTAACTGTTCCAGTATTTGATACTGAATAAGCAGGAGGAAAGGTTTCTAGAGGAGAAAAAGTCATTAGTATCAGTAGTTTTCTATTGTGAAAGTTTAGGAGAGGAGTTGAATAGTTGGCTCATAAAGACTACAGACACATTATTTCCAGAATATACTTTAATCTCATATTTTTTTTACTTTTGGATAAATTCAATATTCATAGAGGTTTTCAACTAAGTAGATGAGCTTCCCACTTCACTACAGTAAGCAGCTATACATGTGAAATGACTGGACTGATGAATGATTATTGTATATGCTATATACTTAGGTATTAGTAGAAAGAAATCAGGTAAACACATAATTAAAATTGTGCTTATTAGAATCCTCACAACTAAATAAACTAATAAAATTTTCCTATAATCTTCTTTTCAGTTTATGCTTAATTGGTCAGATAAAGTCATTGTGATATTCTTATTTGATCTAACTCTAAAGTTCTGTTTCATTCAAATTGAAATTTCTTAGTGTGGTTTTCATATACATATATATTTATATACACAAAAATATATATATGTGCGTGTATACACACACACACACACATGATTATAGTATTGCCACACTGAGAAATGTTGAAAATTTTTCAGATATTAAGGAAGGAATTAGTGGACAAAATTTTAAAAAGATTGTATGAAGTAAGATTTATGGTAAGATTGTTTATGGACCTGATTCTCTTGAACTGGATTCCATTGTCCATATTTTACACTCAGCTTCCTTTGTGCCTATCTAACCTTGAACTAATGGCATACTGAGTACAATAATTCAGTGACATCATTCTAATTTATGGCAGCTTGCACCTATGAAAACAGGCTCTCCTGCTAAGAACAGTAAGAACTCAGCAGACATCTTTAAATCCACATGTTCCTGTACTCTGGGCTGCACAGTTTGTTACTGGGAACTATGCCTAAAAGGCCAGAGTTTCTCAGACAGAGTTTGGGTTGGATCTTTACATCTTTAGTTTCTTAATTAAACTGTGCCAAAATGTGGGCTGCTTGCAATTTCATTTGGCTTAAACTCATCCAATCTAAACTGTCTGCAGAAGCAAGATTCAAGTCCTTCCTTGGTTTGCAATTCCAGATTCCAGCCAAGTCTGAGGTCAACATATGAGCAATGAGATCAGTCAGGGAGTATGAACTTGAGATCTCTGAGCCTGAGCTTCAAACTGACAGTCTGGCTGTAATATTGCTGCTATCCTCAGCAAGCTGGAATGGGACAGAGAAAAGCAAATTTCTTGCACACACTTAAAATAGAGCCATCACTGATTACCTTATAGAACCAAAAGTAAAATACTGAAAATGAATGCAGAATTGAAACTTTCTGGAAGTGCAGAAGACAGCAGAAGACAGTTTAAACACGACATCAATCTATACATAGACCTGGAGCCTTACATTTGGCAGTGACTAGTTGCAAAGTGTGTGTTTCTTGTAATCTTTCAAATTCAGTTCCTGCTGAGTAAGATAGCTATGAACCTGGAGTTCAGAAATACTAGGGGTTCTGCCCTTCACATAGAAGCAAAAGTCAATCAGTAGAGAGCAAGAATGGAAAATGAAGAAAAGAGCTCCTGACCAAATGTGCCAACCTACCCAAAATAGTAAAGAGCTGGAGAAACCTCCACATCTGAAAATTCTTCACTGTAGAAAGTGAAGGAGGAAGTGGATAAGCTTATTGCACTGCGATTTGAAAAAAATTAGAGATATCATTGGCTACAGCAGTGGATAAGCAAAGAATCCTCTATTTATGAATAAGAAATAAGAAAATGAAAAGCATGATCGTATTCTCTCACTTTCTGTTAAGGATGAAATGCTGGAGGATAATATCAATGACAAGTATTTTTCTGTTTTGGGTGTGTCAGCAGAGTTTGACAAGGTCCCCCAGGAAGACATGTTTGTGCTCAGATAGTGCTCCCTTTGGTTGGTAACTTTCCCCGCAAGGTACCATGGTATTATGCTTGTTCCTTTAGAGGTTTTGTAAGTGAAAAAAAGACCGCAAAATTTGATGGCAAAAGTAATAAAACCTTTACAAAGATGATGTTCTGATGCTGTGGAAAACAAGTAAGCAGTGCTTATAATCAGAAGCTCTGGTCAACTTGGGAAAGAGCATCCAGACTACAGATAGAGAAGCATTAATTTAAATCTGGCCCAGTAGAAGTTATCTATTCAGGAGGAACAAGCAAGAAGTACATTTAGACTGGGCAAATAGTCTAGACATACCACAAGAAATAAAATGAAGTTGTAAGCTAGTTAGGCAAAGTGATGCCTAATTCTCCCACCCCACCTCAGCATGCTACTAGGCAAAGAAGTTAGCTTTACAGGTTATAGGATGCAAGACAATAAAAAGGTTAAGAAACTGAAAGGTTTGATTAACAAGTATCTAGTTTTGACATATTATTGCAGCATCTTTAAACCTGAGCAGTCTATGAGCAGTGACATTTGTTTCAAGCAGAGCTGTGGTGGAGCAGTGGGAGCGGGATGTGCAGCACATGGAAGGGAGCCAGGGCGAGCGTGGCCACAGGACTAGGACATGGCTGACAAGGAAAGCCAGGCAGGCCCAGCCACGGCGGCTGGGGCACAGTGGTGGCTCATCTTGCCTGTGGCAATGGGGCGAGCCATAGCTTGAGCTGGGGCGGCAGCTCGGCGAGTTGAGGCCAGGGTGGTGAGGCTTGAGGCCGGGCATGGGCCAAAAGCCCAAGTAGGACCACAACACTTGCATATTTCCAAAGGATAGGTACTGCTACCTGGTAGAGGCTCTAAATCACTTGCCACTATTTTCATGGTGGACCTTGTAACCATGCACCTGATCAGAGAGATGATGCTTTCGGTTCCAAGTGCTTCACTTTCGGATTGAATGTAGTCTGGAAAGAGAATGGGCTGTTGCACACACATTTCCTAGACAGTTAGGAAGAAACACATGGTGAAGCAAACTGCAGACCTACAAGTCTGTATAAACTAATCTGAATAAAACCAAAACATTTTCTGTTCTCACATGTGAAGTGGAAACTCATACTCTCAGATGAGACCTTCAAGAAAAACAGTTTAAGCTGTCCACACTAACAGACTAGCATATCCCTAAGTTTTGGAGGCTTCTTAACCAGATGTAGAAGAGAAGCTTTTAGTAGTACACTAAAATTTAATAGGTGGCATTTCAATGGTGTTTCCTGAAATGTTACAGAAAAAATAAATTTAGAGACTGAAAAACCTAATAGCCAGAGACATTTTTAGAGGCTTTAGATGAGCTCCATCTCTGAAGAAGCTCTGAAACTTGCTAACATACAGATAATGCAAATAATATTATGAATGAACAAAACCTCAACACATTTATGTGGCATCCCTGGAACAAGGTAAACAAATTGTGTTTAAACAAGTAGAAAATATTGTTTACCTATGTTAAACTATTAAAATCACTTCTTTGAAACAGTTTTGTTAGATGAAGATGTAAGACAAAAACATGTGTAGGATCATGTACATAGAATCTCTTCCAGCAGATGTGGTAATAGACATGCCAGACTAGCACTGACAAAAAATAAAACACTTTTAAATTAGCATGAATCTATTCCATTCAGGTATAGAAATATAACCAACCTGAGCATCCCCACACCAAATAATTGTTAGGAAATGCAATTAAAAAAAGCTGCTGATGAAAGTAATAAAGCATCTACCAAGGAGAACAGCAGAATCAGGATGTGATCTACAGTTTTCAGTGTTAAAAAGAACAGCGTCAAGGAGCTGTAAAGGTTGTCACTTGAGAGCATTTTGCCTCTGTATGAGAGAAAAATGAGGATTACTTGACAGTTAGAATAAACGTCAGTTATTGGGAACTCACAGAAGTCTGAAGAAATAAATAGGACAAAGCAAAGAAATCTGAAGAGCTTCACTTGTCCAGGAAAATGGTATATTGATGTCTGAACCTGGCTGTGAATCACAGGGTGTTAGAAGAAGTACCACCTTCAAGAGACAGTATTCTCCAAACCCCAGCAGAGAATAAAATATGAAGTATGGAGTTCTCTGTTTGCACAGCATGATCCTGGACTGGTAACTGCAGGCCCCAAAATGACAAAAAAACCCCAAACAAACAAAAAAAACAAACAGAACGTGTACTGTTAACACTTTGGGGCTGAAGAAATGTTGATTTTCAAAAAAAACCCCCAAGTTTAGGATCCAAAGAAAAGGACAGTTTACTTTAGAAGATAAATTCAGCATTGTTAGTAATATGCTTTTTAGGCTGGTGTGCTTGTCATCTTTTTGCCTTGAAGGAGATTAATTAGTGTTGCACAATCTGCTTTAAAAAACTGGGCTTCCCAGGACTAAATACTGGAGGTATCATCTTGAAACTCTTTATATTAAGTCTGATATGCTGGGATATAGTTTGAAGATTTTCCAGACTGTCCTGATCAATCATGTTGTCAGCCCTAACCTTCAGTGAATGATTAAAAAGCAGAACTCATCAAAAGTGATTCACTATGAAGAGTCTATAATCTGATCATTTTACTGAAGTGATATATTATTCATAGCTTACAACCATTCTTTCTTTTTTTTCTAATATGTACACTCAGACGTTTCTGTTGTTTTCAAATTTAAATTAAAAAATAGTAAAACTTACCCACCATTTCCTTTTTCATTACTATGATAACAATACAAACCTTAAAGGTGACAAGACAATTATTTAATATATAATGTGACCAAGTGTAATTTATATATACCACAGTTGCAGTAAGGCTTTATCAGTTTTGTTGCTAATGGCATTGGCATTTGCAGTGACATCTTGAAGCTCAGTAAAAGCTAATACTTGTGCACTAGCAGCCTGTTCTTCTAAGTAATGTGGAACTGATAATTTGAGGAAAGTGTCTTATTAAAACCTTACAACAAAAATGTGAACAAAGAAGATACAGCAGTTATGCTGCTTCTTTCAAATAAGATGTTCTCTTCAAAAAGAACATCCCGATTATGCTAATATAATGTGTCAGTACCTACGGAAATGTTATCATTCTAAAAGCTCCCATTGGCATCAATGAAAAAAGGCTTAATGAAGGCAGACGGTGGCATTTGAGTTTGTAACCTCTTTTTTGTTCATTCGTTTTCTTTTGGGGGAGCAAAGTTTTTTATCCATTGCTGGGAGAAGTAATGACTAAGATCTCAGTAAATGAAATAACCAGAAATATTGATAATTTTTCTCTCACTTTCTGCTTAATTTCTTTTAGTGAGATCCACTTACCAGTGAAAGTAATGAGCATATTGCTACTGATTTCATAAAACTATGTATCAGGAACATTTTGCCTTAGATAACAGTTTGTCATATAATCAGTTTTATTCTTTCCCTGAGGAATTCAATTTATTATTCATTTTCTTCTGCCAGTGTGGGTCTTACAGCCAGTGACAGGAACAATGGCAAATATATAGTAATAAAACCATAAAAATTGGCAGAGGTGTGCAGATGCAATTAAATTATTCCAGCTATTTAAAATAAAATCTGATCCAATATCAGGTTGTCAGTTTGTGTAATCATTTTCCACTTTTTAAAAATGCGCTGCAGTCTTAGTTCATAGGTCTGATCCAAATAAACTTAAGTAAATTGAAAGATACCCACGGATTTCAATGAGCTTTGGATCAAGTCCTCATTACTTTATATATAAAGTTCTGGGAATAGTCATCTCCAAAAAATACTATGAGAATGAAACTCCAGCTCACCTGAGAATACGATGAATTTATTTTCTCTAATTTATGAAAACTCATGCCATTGGAGAAGGTGGCATCTTTCTTCTGAAGGATGGACATAGATTTTAAAGCTGAATATTTCTTTCCAGTGTTTCTACTACCTACCAAGTCTATATATGCTATGGTCTTAGCTGAATTTATCACACAAGAAATGAACCGATATGACCAACAGCAGAATTCAGGCTTGGGAAGAACTGAAAATGTTGGCTTCTTCACTGAAAGACTCAAAGGGAAATGCTAAGTTATTGTTCTTTTGATTCCTTCTCAGCATTTGTAGCTGCTACTTTAAGAAATATTTTACTATTTTATAAGGCTAGCATGCCATCAGAAACTAGAGAATGTCAAATGATAAGCCCATAGAAATAAGACTTTGGCTGTACTGTTATATGAACAATCTGTTTGAATGGATCAGGAATAATTGATAAATGTTGAAAATTGCTGTGAGATCTGGTATTTTATAACCACAGTGAGGATTAGCACACATTTCTCATAAGAATGAAAACAGACATAAATTATATCTCAATACTGAAATGGGATGCCCTATACAAGATATATGTGTGCTTATATATATGTATACACACATATACATGTACATATAAATGTATATATATAAGACAGCAGGATAGAAATAAAGAACAAGTAAGCAAGCGTAAAAGGTCCTTCCCCCATTACATGAAGTATAGTTTTATTATTGTTCTGCAGTCAGACCAAGGTATTTTTTTCTGGAGTAAGAACTTTCCTGAAGAATGTAGTAAGACAAAAATATGATATATGTACATTTCATTATATCTGTATGGTCTATCATATCTATACATGGTATATAAGAACATATATATGGCATATATATGATAGGCATATATGGCATAAAAATAATTATTCATAACAATAATATGTTGGAAGCCTTCTGTGTGTTCCTATGAGACATTTATCTGACATGCTTTGCTTCCTGGAAAAGAGTCATGTGTATACAATATTGCATATAATCAGCTGCAGAAGGTTTTTATTGCATTACCTGTGACAAAGCTGGCAAGCACTGAAACATCCATCTGAAGCCGGCAGCTTCTGTTATTGGAGGAAAGAAAAGCACATTTAAGCTGCTAGTGCACATTTAACTCCCTGTTCTAAGTGAAACATTATTCAGAGATGGACTATGGACTATCTCAGCAGCTTCACAGGAGAGGCTGGGTGCCAGGGTTTCACAGTGCCTGTTACGCTCTTGTTTGAGCAGAAGCAAATGGTCTCCAGGACACAGAAGCAGCTCTCTGGTGTGTCCCAGCTATGGTCAGTTGCTGAGTGTGGGTATCATAGCTCTGTCTCTTCCCATACGTCCGTCCCTCACACATAATCTTACTCTAGCAGGACAATGCTGTGCCTGTGCCAGGTGGACCCCAGGAGCCACTAATACAAGAGGGTCTTTTCAAACCATGAGAGTGAGGAGTAAGACCCCATCTCACATTGCCCACCTCAGTTCTGCATGATTGTGTTTGAGTCACTGACTAGTTCAGAGCTCTTGTCTGCAGCTCTCTCACTGGCATTTACTGCTCATTTTGGCTTGGTTGCCGTTATTTTCTGCACATTTTCATACACTTCTTCTCAGAGGTGTAACAGTTTCTAGGAAGTAGCTGACAGTGAATGTCAGCCATCTGCCTGGTGGCCATGGAAGGGGTTGATGCTATATAAACAGAAAAGAGCAAGAGACACACTGAAGACTAGGAACACCTGAGGAGTTAAAGTAGTCAGGCATCGGCAAGACAGAAATGCTCTAAATAGCTGGAGAACACCAAGAACAAGGATTTGGAGCATGAGAAGGAGTAAAGAAAGAGTCAGGTGCCTGAGCACCTGGGGAAGGGAGGAAGAGAGTAGAGAATGAAAGAGAGACTTGTAAAGGGATGCAACCAGTGAAGAGGAACTTCAGAAATGTATTTTTTGCACTCAACAAATCTTCAGAATTCAAAAAAAACCTTTAAGTATGACTTCACCAAGGAAGTAAGGAACCTGTTTTAACAAGAAAGGAAACTGCATGTCCCCCAAGGGGAGAGAAAATGGCAAGACATTTCAAGACAACACTTTTAGAAAAAGAGGTGGATGCTGTGAGAAAATTTCAGCAATGCAGGGTGGCCAAACTCTAGTAATTTTTCATTCCACTGCAGGGGTGGAGCAACTGGTAAATGAAATGAAAAACACCATCAAAAGTATTCCTTGATATAAGATATTGCCATCTGAACATTTTGTAGAGATAAATACAAGCAGCTTTCTTAATTTATAGTATTTGAAAACCAGGATATATGGTGAAAGTAGAATTCATTTAACTGCAATTTAATTGAATTATATTCCTCTAAGTTCTTCTGGAGGATGGGAATGTTGGAACATATGTAAGGATTACTGTAAGAAATAAGATACTAGAAAAAGGTTAGGCAAGCAACATGAAACTTAGTATACCAGATTTCATATGCTAGTAAAAATTACTTTACAAATATTCTTTTCAGAGAGACCAGTTGCAAAGCATAACAAAGAATGAAAATATACCATAACACACTACCTGAAAAGGCTCATTTAAAAATCCAAGCTATTATTAAACAGTGGCAGACTGCTTAACAGCATATAATTCTCAAACCATAAGAACTTTAATGTATTAATGAGGTGAAGTGGTGAGTCATGTTGCTACTAGGATATGCTATGTTTGTGTACTTTATGGAAATGCAGAGAAGTTTTTCAAGCAATTGTTCTGTGCATGTAAAAAAGTACCTGAAGTTAATAAGATTGTTTGTAAAGAAGTATATCTGATGTCTAATACAGTGGTTTCTTTTTGGTTATCTTCACAAGTGAAGATGCCTATAGCTGGATGCTGGATATGGTTTTGGCTTTTTATGCTCTTTCTGCCCTACTTCACCTTTCTGTGTAATTTTCCTGAAGTCTCCTGGGTACACTTGGAAGTTTGATTATGTATCACGTGTCTATAGAAAATATTACTTAGCCTCTCTGTTACTGGAATATTTGGTGTTGCTTGTATTAGCAACTACTTTTAAAATGAGCGGTTTTCCCTATTAAAGTCCATATAGAGTTGAATATCAAATAATAGCATTTTCTCCTCACCCCTGCTTCTTTTTGGGTAGATTTAAAGAGTTCTTTGCAAAGGGCAAGACATCTGTAACATTTATGAGAGAACTTAGTTTGTATGCAAGAGATATTTCCTAAAAAATCTTTCTAGGTTTCTAGTAATTTCCACGAAATACACTACATTTCAGCCCTGTTAAATTATGAAGATATATACTGTAAGGCTTTGTTTAGAAAAGCTGATATGGTGGCCAAATTGCCTGAGGAAACATAAAAAGATTAATGATTGAGTTCTGCCTGGCTCCCAGATTCTCACTTCCTGAATCAGTGTAGCTGAGACATATCACAAAGATGACACATATTGAGTCTGGAGAGGGAGCAGCAATTATTTGCCTTATTATTTTCCATGTCAGACAAGTAACAGAGCAATATTGTGCCAGCCAGTGAAAGAATAAATTTCTAGTCTGTCCTTCAACTTGAAGTACTGTTGTACATACTTCTCAAAGATGGGTATATATTTGGAAATTAGAACCTTACTGCAAAGAAGAAGAAAAATATCTAGATCTTCTGCTGGATTCTTCTTTGAAGCAAGACAAAATACCAGGCCATATAAATAATGCTCAGTTTCCATATTAATGCCCTTCCAGGGAAGTGGTCTATGTAACACCAGCTCCAGAAAAAATTTTTTGATGGTGGTGTGCGTAGTCTTTCTCCCACAAGGTAGAGCAAAGGTGTCCAGTGTTTGTTTAGTGACTCTCAAATGTCTGCACAAGTTGCCTTTGTTGTTTGTTTCTTTCATAGATCTATTTGCGATTCTTGGACTATGAGATGCAGAATTCCAATGAATGCAAAAGGAATTTTGTAGCTGTTTATGATGGAAGCAGCTCCGTGGAGGATTTAAAAGCAAAGTTTTGCAGCACTGTTGCTAATGATGTAATGCTGCGGACAGGTCTCGGTGTAATTCGCATGTGGGCAGATGAAGGCAGTCGAAGCAGCCGATTCCAGATGCTCTTCACATCTTTCCAAGAACGTAAGACCTTAATCCATGCTTTCACCTTTCGGTTTGTTAAATGATACAAGTTCCAAAAACTGTTAATATTTTCTTCCCGCAGAGTAGTCACTGAAGAATGTTCCCAAACAAGCTATATAAATATTCAGAACAGATTTTATTCCAAGCATTTATAGCATGCAATAATTTGTAATGCAGTGGATAGAGCACAGGATTCAGAGACAGGAAGACAGGTATGAGTAGTTAAAGCCTGTCCAGTCATATGACCGCCACTTTTATCTGATTCCCAAGCTGCTGGATCGCTATGTCTCAGTTTTCCCTTACACAACGCGGAAAATAATACAGCTCTGAAGGTTTTTATCAAGCCTGATCCTTTTCTATGAATTTGATTTTTTAGATCTCATTGTGATGAGCAATTGAAAAATACCTTATGATTATTTTATCACAGATGGTGGGCATGTTTATGCATATTCCAGAATACATATATCAATAAACATATACGTCATATAATATTAAGCAAAGAATTTAGTTAATTTTTGGTACTAACAGAAGTTTTCTAAAAGGTTTGCATGGTATTTTGGTTAATATTCTCTCTATGCACCTTGCCCACATTCATATGTTTATGTGATTTCTGGACTCAAATAATAAGTAAAACAGCCTTTGAAAGAAACAAAAGGTAGTTCTAGCCAGTTAAAAAACCCCAAACAAACCACAAAAAAACCTCGACAAAACCCAATAATCCCATTCACTTAAAATGATTGACTCAGATAATTGCCTGTGAAAGATATCAATTTGTTTTCTTTGATTGAAAAAATGCGTATTTTGTCCCTTGAGGAAGGAGTGTAGGCATTTATTTTCACATGCTGATTCACATTCATTTTTAATGTGTTTTTTGGTTTGTGCATCACATGTCTGACAGGAAGATTTCTGTGTTGCTGTCAGTGGTCAGAATGAAGGCACAATTCTACCAAACACATTCTTCATCTGTATTCTCTGTGTGTGTACCCTGCAATGAGGCAATGAGAACAGCCTCTGTAATTCCTTAATTATAGCTCTGATTAAAAATTTCTGACAGTCTACATGCCTGAAACTGCACACACCACTGTGCTCTTACACTGCAGCCTTAGGGTAGGTTATATTTTTCTTGTCTGTAAATCAGGCCAGGGTCTAAAAGATATTGAGAACCCTCAGTTGAGATGATACTGCCCTTTCCTCATTTCTGCAACTGGAGATGTCTTGAATATTCAAAATCTGATTAATTTTTTTCACAAGGCATGCTGATCTGTTACCTTAGAAACAACTGCATAGACACTGGAGGTTCACAGCATATAAAGAACTGGAGAGTGAAGCACTATGATGACTAACTTGAAATGAAGGTTTGAATAAGTGTGTGTTTGAAAGGATTTCATATTTTAAAGGAAAAATAAGGAAAAATGTGCTTTTTTCTCTTATAGTATTTCTAATATGTATACCTGACATGCTACATCTTATGAGCTACTCCATTCTTGTAAACAAATGATAGTTTATACCGCATGATATTCTGACTGGGAAGTTGAAAATATTAACATGATGTGTTTTCTGTAAATTTATTCTGAACAGTCATTGTGTGCTAAAAGCTGAAAATTTATTAAGGGCTAAACTGTGCTTTGAGGTATGTATACACAGCCTGCTCATAAATATTAGAAGAAACTGAATCTGTGTTTTTAATGCTGGAAGTTGTCTTTAAAGGTTTAAAGGTGATGCCGATTGTACTTTCTGTGCCATGTCAGCTGTCAGTAAGTGCTGCCCTGTGCCACAGACTGGTGCTGGCTGTCAGAAGTCAGCCAGAGCAGATGTCCAATGTGACACTGCGAGACACAGCTCATAGGACGTAAACTGCAACATCCTTCAACAGCATGTAGGAATAATTAGATCATCTGCACGGAAGAAAAGGAATGTCAGACCTCATTCAGGGAGATGTGCATCAGGGAACAGTCACCTATGTCTCTGCTTGGGGACAAAGAGGAAACAAAAGCTATTTTGTTCAACTAGAGCTGAGAAAGAAACAAAACAGAAGATTACATTTATGTTGTGGTTATGTGCATGGGAAAGAAGGACTAAGTAAAATTCCTGTATTTACTGTTGCTGTGGGAATGGCCAGGAGGTGTTGTGATTTGTAGCTCCCCAAGTTCCTCTCCTTAGTGTGGAGTTAAGTTGTCGAGATTGTGAATCTTCCCTTACACAAGGCTCTGTGAACTGGAACTGGGTTTTTGTGGAAACAGGCTCCTTAGCCTGAGCAAGCGTTAATTCTTGTTATAGAGCTGTTTCCTGGGGACTTGGTGTTTGTGTAGAACAGAGAAATCTTAAAGAGATTTCTTATATG
Organism: Nyctibius grandis; assembly: GCF_013368605.1. NCBI lineage: Eukaryota > Metazoa > Chordata > Aves > Nyctibiiformes > Nyctibiidae > Nyctibius > Nyctibius grandis. The sequence goes on from NC_090660.1 coordinate 47,304,263, forward strand.
ATTATTTTCATGCGGTTTGATCACTGTGCTCCAATTACATTTGAAATATATGTCTTTTTTGTTGGCATCTAACAAGTGGTCTTGTAAGTTTCCAAACCTCTATCAGTGATGCTCTGCAGAGTACCAGTGCTATAAATATGTCTGAAGGAAAGGTATACAATGCAAGAAGTTGGTAAATTTCCTATGCCAGAAAATCAGTAATGATTCTCACATCATCAAAATAGCAGTACATCTCCAAGTAACAATTAATAACCATTTAATTCCTAATAGCTGATAATTTAGACTGATCATCTGATATTTCATGATCAGCATTATTAGCTGTTCCAACTATCATTATGGGTTTTGTCTGCTTATGTCCTTACCTTTTTAATCTTTAATATATATACATCTAATCATATTTCTGTGTATGGTAGTCACTGTCTACAATAGATTTCAAATATCCAATAAATTAATTCAACAATCAGAAGAAGGGAAACAAGAAAGCTGGTATCACCAAAAGCTCTCTGTTCATCTGGTAAGAAGACTTAAAAAATGAGTTTTTGGTTTTCACCCGCTGACTGTTCATTTCATTTTCCATGACTGTGAGAGTGATCTCCAGCCTGATTAATGACAGACATGCTACACCTACAGCTTCTTCAAAGAGCTGCTCCTGAGCAGACACACTTACGCTTTAACCTAAAAGCAGATTCACAGAACCAGCGCGTATGGGATAAGAGAAAATCCCTCTGTATGCACAGCGGGCAGGATGTTCATTCTCTCACCTCTGACTGCTATTTGGTAGGACTGTTTCCTTCTTCGTCTATAACCCTGCATCAAAAACCCCAGACCTGAAAAATATCATTCCTTCTCTTTTATTGCCCCTTTGAACTCTAAGCCTGTTTTTAAAGCCCTGTCACATGTGGCTTTCTTAAAGGAGCACAAGTTCTATCATTCTTATTTTCTTTTTTAGCAAGAAAACCCATATTTGGATAGAAATCTAGGGCCATGTTTAGAAGAGTAGCGCACAGCTTTATCAAGTAACAGCACTCAAGTCCTTGTTTAGAGTCAGAATCCCTGAAGATGATCACCCAAGCATGGGCAATTTTCTAATGGGCAAAAGGCACTGACAGTATGGAGTATTAACGACTGTTGTGGTAGTGCTAAGGGAACTACTGAGAAAGGGAACAACAAAGCGATAAGTGCAACACATGTGAAGAGATGGTTTCCCTTTGCAAGGACTTAGGAGCGCAAATAGATTGTAGCTTTGTTGTTTTTGCTCCCTGCTTCCACACTAATATATAAAAAAGAAAATATTGGGATTGCCTTCTTACTGGTTAGCACTCCTTTGTGATTTTGTGCCTCTGTGCTATTTGCAGCTATCTCTAGAGAAAAACCCTCCCTGGCTAAGCATCCCAATGCTTCTCTGCCCCTGAACAAAAAAACTGTTTGTGGTGCCTTGAGTGTATAAACTGAACACAGACTGAAGCTCTGAGCACATGCTCCTGAGCTGCCATTCTCTGGTGAGTTCGTATTTCAAAAAAAGCCCCATGAAACCACATATAAATGTTTTCTAAAGATTAGATTATCCATGTGTACCTAGTATTAACTATCAGTAAAAGTCACATTTATCTTGAACAGAGCTGTCTGAAGGTGGCTGATAAAGAAAATTCACTATTAAGTAAATTTCATTTTCAAGTTTCCCATAGCTGTATTTTCATAAGATTTTTTCTTCATTAGTGGCAAATGAAAAGATAAGTAGTTTTACTTTAGGTAATATACTTGTAGTGTACAGTACTAAAACCATCCTAATAATTTGATAATTTTAATAAAGTGAAACAGTCTCTCAGCACGACTGAGGAACTGTTCCTTGGAGAGGCTGAGAGAAAACTTCTTCTGTTTCAAGGATGATTCAAGGAACATCCGAAGAATTTATTTTTTCTTTCTCTTGTGAAGGAAAGCAAGCTCTATTTTTCAGTAAGAAACAGTGGGAAAAGTCCAAATGATCTATACTTAAAGAATTCATGTGCAGAGCATGATGCAATGAGCTATCTTGAGGATGTGAGGAGTAGGTGTGAAATGTCTGACGAATTCAATGTAAAATATTTCTCACATCTAACCATTATTAAGATTTCAAAATTTTCCCTTTCACTCTCATGAGAAAGCGAGACCTCTCAAAAATGTTATGACAAGAAGGGAAGCAGGGAAGAGAGAGAAGCCTAAACATAGCAAGCAGGGTAGGGTATTCATCTAAGATTAGGGAGTCCCAGACTGAAATCCCTGTCTTGAAACAGGCTTAAAGGGTAAATCCACATGGTTCAATGAAGTACAACATAGACACCCAAGCTGGCTTGCTTAGAGCTAGTTCTTAGAGCTAGTTCACACTCTAGAAACAAAGGAGTTACATTAAATCTGCATGGTGCTGAGAAACTGTAAATACACTGGGGAAAGCATTGTACTGAAGGCTTCACACCAGGCCTGTAACAAGTTAGCTTTTGACATCATCTTGTAAAAGTATTTTGACCTGGCTGTATTTGCATTTTATATCCAAAGTATCCTGTAATGCCAAACAAAATGATGCTTAACACACACAGATAATGTATTTTGTTATTAATGTCATAACATCTCAATAGCATAATATTTATTAATAACACATGGAATATTTAATTGCTATAGTGCTTTACAAATAGTGTTATTTTACACTATAAATGTGCATGTATTACTTGTGGCTATTTTATCGCCTCAGTAAAAGCAGTATGTTTTTAAAAAAGTACAAAATATGACTGCTTTTGTTTCATGTTGCTTTGTAAACATGGCATATGGAAGAACTATTAATGCTCTTTATGTTTCTCTGCCTCAGGGCTATTCAGGATCAAAAGAATTTATGATAATTTTGCATTACCAAACGAAAAAGTATAGATTACTGGTTCCATGTGCATTCCCAAAATCTTCCAATAGTAAGAAAATACAGAGAACTCCATTGGCTCAATTTTCATAAATTTTGAAAGCAGTAACCTTCAAACACCAAACTCAGGTTTTTTTGAATACTGTGATGGTAACCTTCTGGAAATATAATCATTATAACAATCTCTTAACCTGTATTAGAAACAAAATATATTTTCATGCCAAATAACAGAAATAGGGTTATTATTACAGGATTTTTTGAAGTATAGGTTTCCTAAACCTGAAAAAGTCTCTGGGATATCATGCCTATTCCTGTTAACACACATGATTATATATCTTCTAGGATAAGTGCACCATCTTGTGTTCAATATAAATACTTGTTGCAAAGCAGAAGACATTACATTATCATCAATCCAATAACTATAAAATCTGTTTATATATTAAGATACAAGCTATCCCTACACATACCACACAAATTTTCAAAAAGAAAATATTATCATTAAAAATAATGTAGAATTAAAATATTTGAAGCTTTTCATTTCATATATATTATTTTATATAAATTATAGTTTTACATAAAAATAATTATCAGTTCAAATCTTAACTGGAAAAAGAACATTTAATAATATTTTTTCTTTAATTGGTGATTTTATTTAAATTATAGAGTTTTCGAGTCCAACAACTTATCAAAGACTTAAAGTTATTAAAAAATATCAGATTGAGTTATACGTATAGTTCTAATTTGCTCACTTTTGTTATAATCATGATAATAATTCACCGTGCTGAATATGCTATATCTCACTTATTTCTAGGCCAGTACCTTGGCAGAGCTTGACTCAGGGCAGCTTTAGGACACAGGAGAAATAACATAACTGTGTGTTTCCAGCTGTTACTTTTAATCTAATTATGAAGCCATCTTTTCAGAGAGTCACAGAAAGGCTGAGGTTGGAAGGGACTCCAGGATATGGTCTAGTCCAATCCTCCTGCTCAGCTACAGCAGGTTGTTCAGGGCTGTGTCCAGCGGGTTTTGAATATCTTCAATGATGGAAACTCCATAACTTCTCTGGGAAACTAGCTCCTACACAGTGTTTGACCAGCCTCAAAGTAAAAGTTTGTTCTCGCATTTAAGGGATTTTTTTGTATTTCATTTAGTGCACATTGCTTCATGTCCTGTCACTGGGCACCACTGATAAGAGCCTGGCTTCTCCAGCCTATTGATACCCATCTGTACAGCCATTCAACCACTTGGTCTATCAACCAGTCCTCCCAGTTTTGCATTGCCTGCAAACTTGCTGAGCATACACTCTGTTCCATCGTCCAGGATACTAAAGAAGAGGTTAAAGAGTATTGGCCTCAGTACCGACCCATGGGGTACATCACTACTGACCGGCCTCCAGCTGGACTTCATGCTACTGATCACAACTTTTTGAGCTTGGCAGTTCAGCCAGTTTCAGTCTGACTCACTGTCCATTTATCTAGCCCATATTCATCAGTTTTGTATATGAGGATGTTATGAGAAACAGGCTTGAAAGCACATCCAGTGCTCTAGCCTCACTTACCAAGCCAGTCATCCACTGGTGGAAACCTGTCATGTTGGTCAAGCATGATTTCCCTTTCATAAGTCCCTGCAGACTTCACTCTTCTTGTCCTTTACATGTTCGGAAATGGTTTTCAGTACTATTTGCTCTTTTACTTTCCCAGCGATCGAGATGAGGCTGACTGACCTGTAGCTCTTAGAATTCTCCTTCTCGTCTTTCTCAAAGATGGGGGGACATTTGCTTTCTTCCAGTCCTCAGAAACCTCCCCCAGTCATGAAGACCTTCCAGAGATAATCAAGAGTGGCCTTACAATGACATTAGCCACTACTGGAAACAGCCCATCAGGACCCATGGTCTCATGTCTCTTCAGTTTGTTTAAATGTTCCCTAACCTGATCCTCCTCCACTGAGGGTAAGGCTTCCTTGCTCCAGGCTTTCTCCCTCATCTCAAGTGCTTGGAAGTCCAAAAGGCAAATTCCACTAAAAAAGATGGAGGAAAAGGCGACATTTAGTACCTCAGCCTTTTCCATGTCTTTTGTCACCAAGTCCCCTACACCATTCAGCATCGCACCTACACTTTCCTCATCTTTCTTTGGCAGCTGACATACTTGTAGAAGTCCTTCTTGTTGCTCTTTACAGCCCTCACCAGATTCAACTCCAGGTGGGCTTCAGCTTTGCTAACTGTATCATTGCATCTTTGGTCAGTGCCCCTATATTTCTGTTGGGATCATCTCAATCTGCTGCCGCTTCTTGTACATGTCCTTTTTATGTTTGAGTTTTGTCAGGAGCTCATTGTTCATCTGTGCAGGCTGCTACCTTCATTTGATTTTCTGCTTGTCCAGATAGACAACTATTGCACTTGGAGGAGGTGATCTTACAGAATCAACTAAGTCTCCTGGATCCCTTATCTTTCCAGGACCACCTCCCATGGCATTCTTTCAAGCAGACCCCTCAACAATGAAATTTTGCTCTCCTGAGGCCCAGGGTTGTGATCCTGTTTTTTGCCTTATTCCCTCTTCACAGTACCCTGAAGTCCACCATCTCATGATCACTGCAGCCAGGGTTGCATCTGACATTCACATCCCCAACTATTTCTTGCTTGTTTATAAAAGTATGAGGCCCAGTAGAGCTCCCCTCCTCAACTCTTTGATTACCTGTATCAGGAAGTTATCATCAATGCGCTCTGGAAACCTTCTGGATTGCTTGTGCCCTGCTGTGTTGCCCTCCACAGATATTAGGTGATTAAAATCCCCCATAAGGACCAGGGCCTGTGAACGTGAGGCTTCTTCTACCTGTCTGAAGAAGGTTTCATCTACTTCTTGTCCCCGATCAGGTAGTCCGTAGCAGATGAACACCTACTACCGTATTGGTAGCTGTGGGCTGACTAATCCTGACCCAAAAACTCTCACTTGTCTCATTGCTCAACCCAAGGCAGGGCTTTGTGCATTTCCGCTGCTCTCTCATATGAAGGGTATTTATACAGTCATGGGGAAGACTGTACATTGATAGAGTAGGGCTTCTACTGGGTGAAGAGTTTTGTGTTACTTTATCTAGTTGAATATAATGATAGCAGTAACTTCCTTTTTTGAAAACATCCACAATCTTTCCTCATGTTTAAATGTTTACCCATTGAGGCATTGACATAGATGACGTTCAAGACTTAGGTTAAGCTGCCACATACCTTGTCTGCTTGATTCTACTCCCATTCTGGGTTCTGTAACAGCTTCAGGAAAGCATCAAGACCAGATCCATCTTGCTGTAGAAGAATCCCGTTTACTACCTGTTCATTTATTTTTTTTGCTATCACTAGAATGTTCTTGATGCAGCATCCCAAGACCCCTTTGCTGTGCCTCTTCAAGGGCAAAAAACCTAATTCCTCCAATGTACAATGGGACTGACAAGTTTTCAGCTTCCCTTGATGCTTTCATCCATTCCAACAAAAAGCCTTCATTAGACTGGGGAAAATATATTGATTTCTTTTCCAGCTTAACCACTACAGGTTCAAGGGACCACAGAGAGGACTTGACTATACTAATTTTATAAACTTGAACAAGAGGGGCCTGTTTGTCATTAGATTTGGGAATCTTACATTTGGATTTCTCTCATGCTAAGTTTGCTACACTTACTCTGAAATTTCTCTGCCTCACTATTCATCTGGTTTTGACATCTATTCACATACCATCTCTTTCCTCCATAGAGCAACAGCACAATTTAGGAAAACTGAAATTTTCTTTCTTTTTTCTTCTTTTCTCTTGCCTTTCATTTCCAGATCTCCCTGCCATCAGTTTGCGTAGTTATCCCTTCTTCTTAAATCTATAAAAAAGTCTTTTGTACTGCTCTTATTTTTTCCTTCTTATTTCTGAAACATTTCCTAATATTTTTCATTTGATATAAAATCTCTTGTCATTCCTTTCAGTGTAGAATTTCTTAAGTGTCATCTATTTCTGATGTGCAGTTCTCTCTTCCTCTTCCTTTAACTTCATTTACTACCTTCCTCTAGTTCCTCCTTGTCTGCTTACCACCACTATACTTCTAAATTCCTTTATTTGTGCCTTCCCCAACTGACCTTCCTTCCCTTAAATTGTTTTATATTCTTTTCGGGGCTGTTTTTCCACTACTAATCCCTTCTTTGCTGTTGCATTCAGGATTAAATAAGACTGATTTTAAAGTGGCAAGAGCAAGTCATAGACATTTAAGAAGTTCTGCCTGCTCAGACATAGCACTCTGTCCTCACCACTTCACTTCTAAGGCCTTTCATGCCACTCTGCATGTTTTTTTTGTGTTTTGGTGGGGTTTTTTTTCCTCCTTTATGGATTTACTATCATAAACTTTCTTAATGCTGCACTTCCTTTTTTTCCCTTGTTCCCCTGTCACTCCTTGTGCTTTTTCCATTTGCCATTTGGGTCTTCTTTTCTTGTGCATTTCCTACTTACTACCATGTATTTTGAATGGCTGGCTACCTAGGTCTTTTTAGGTTTCTTTTTCATAAATTCGCTCTCTGTTTCACTTTTTTGTTTAGAAGAGGCAGTGAGACTCTTTCTGTGTGTTCTGTGCCTTGCCCAGCAACAGGGATTGCAGGTAGAATGTGAAAGGATGACAGTGCCTCTGGCTGGTCCCCTATATGATGTGTCACATCATGATGTGACATGATATCTTCCAGGCTCAGCCCTCACTGCCCAAATTACAGCACCAGATAGATAAGGACTGTCCCAAAGCACCCTCCCTTGCTAATATGTACATGTGCTGTTCTGCTCTTTCTATCCAGTTTAAAGTAAAATCCTTCCTGTGCCAAACTTATCACCTGAACAGGGTCACTGCAGCTTAGGATATGGTATACCAGCTGATCTGTCTTCTGCATTGGCTAAGAGATATATTATACATATATTGATATATCTGAGTGGATGGTTGTGTATTTGGGGATGTGTACAAATTTTGATGGCATTTACTATTTGTTTAACAGACCATAACTGCTCTGAAGAAGCCATTATAGTCAGTTATGGATATCTGAACTTAAGCACTTATTGAAAAGTGGATTTCTTTACATGATATATGGAGTCATTAAGTTCTACAATAAAATCCTTTGTATTGTCCTTCGTTAGCAAACCACTGAAGCAGTTGTCTGCTCTGAGCCAGTCTCTGCACTATGCATATATGTTGTCATAGGAACTGCTTTTATAGTTGCAGAGAAGAAAAGTTGCCATGAAGCATCAAATTCTAAGTATCAATAATGTGAGCATCATAACTTCTTTCTGATTAGGTTATTTTTTAACTTTCCCTTAAAAATAATTGTAATAATTCTTTTGGTTTGTTTGAGCTAAAAAAAATACATAAACTGTTCATTTTTACTGTTTTAACACTGATAAAATTTATACTCTTTTTCTAAATGGAGAAAGATCTGGTTTCGTTTTAATAAAAGAAATACGAGGAGTAATTTATCTTTACTATGTTACGTAATTTTGGAGTAGTATCTTTACAACCCCCAAACCTAAAGATCTCCCAAGACTTGATTATGTAGCACAGTTTAGCAGCCTGTACAATTCCTTCTAATGGCCTCCAAGCTTATTCTTCACAGTAATAGTATATGGCCTTCAGTAAAGCCTTCATCCTGCAGCTTTAATCTACATGATTCTTCTAGACAGTGGGCTTCAGGGACACTGAAGACTGCTGGTTTTTTTAATCTTCACACTTGTGACCAAAGGGGTACATTTTTACTGTAGCCTTTCTTATGACAAAAAAGTTTTAAAAATATTTTTTTTTTTCTCTGTGGATAAATGTTCAGGCACTGTTGATATGGGCATTAAAATACATACCTTCTTTGAGTCACACAAGTTTTCTTATGAAACTGGAGTCTCAGCAATGAACTTTAAAACAAATTATTTCCCATACACTGGATCTGGCTGGGATACAATTAATTTTTTTCATAGCAGCCCATAGGGTGCTCTGTTTTGGATCTGTGGTTAAAATTGTTGATAACACATCAATGACCCCCCACCAGTGTATGGGAGGCCAACTCACTACAGCCATGAGAGTCAGACTATAAGACTCTCTTAGACAGTCCATCTCTCTTAGAGAGAACTGAAAATCTCTTGCCACAGAAAAATAAACAGTGTGTGACTTGAGTGCTCTCAATGCTGCATGTTGAATATTAAATATGCTCAAGGAACCTGCGTTGTATAGCTTTTTCCTGTTACAGATTACATGAGCACCCCTAGATGTATTTGTTGCAGACAGATGAATGATTTACTAGTTAATATTAGCTTTTTCTCTCTTGTTTTTAGCCCCTTGTGAAGCCAACACGTTCTTTTGCCACAGTAATATGTGTATTAATAATACATTGGTCTGCAATGGACTCCAGAACTGTGTGTATCCTTGGGATGAAAACCACTGCAAAGGTAATGTGTAGAGCTCAAAATGTCAAGTCATTTAGACTACGTGGGATACAGCATATTATCCTTAGTTTCTTGTTAAGTATGTGCCAGATGGGTCAAACGCAGGAAGAGTAATTCAGGGAGAGCGTACATCAAGCAATAGAGAAAATGAAGAGAGGTAAAAAATACCAATGGATATTACTTTCAGTTTTTGCATTTCTTTTGCTTGGTGTTGATTTGTGTTGGTTATGTCCTTCTGGTTGGTTATGTCCTTCTGGCAGGCTTTCTCATCACTTGGTCTCTGTTTCCCATACAATCTAAAATGTAATTAAAAGTCATATTTTGGTTCCTTTGACATAGTTACCTTTGTAGTGAAGTAACATATGGGTGGCAGGTGTCTTTTAGTTGCATGCCATGCCCATAATAGCCCAGGTGGGCTAAAAATCCATGGTGATGTGGAATTAACACTGTAAGAAAGCAAGAAAATCTACCTATAATCAAGCGAAATTGAAGAGCAAGGAATAAGCACAGGAAACCCAAAGGCTGGACTCGATGCTCCCAGTCTCTTCCAACCTAGTTGATTCTGTGATTCTGTGAAATCAGGCACAATGTCTATTTCATAGGTAGGGACTAATGTTTCTAACCAGGTGCTGACAATATTGTTCTGTGTTTCTGGAAAAAAAAAAAAAAATTAGCATCTGTGTTGCTTTCAGGGAAAAGAGCTTAACCAACTTACGTTGCAGTCTACGGAAACAGTTCACTTCCCTCCCGCCCCCACCCCACTACTGCAGATTTGTTCCTGGAAGCATGGGATATGCCAAATTTAGGAACCAATCAAGAAAAAATTCAGAATGAGGTGGATTAGCAGTCAACCCATAAGTCTGCTGAAGCCTGTAAAATCCTGACAAGCAGTGCAATAGGGTAAAACACAAATGAAAACATACTTCAAAAGAACACAGCAAAACTGTGGAATGGAATAATGCACAGCAAAATGGAACCAGCAAAATGGAATAATATTCTTCAGAGAAACTAAACATACAATTGGAAAATAATTATCTTTTCTCTACTTCTTCACCACAAAGGGAAACAGAAAATCTTCCCCACTCTTTAATTTCCAGAATGATTTTCATCTTTCATTTGCCAAGTATCATTTTATTGGGTCTTGTGTGTTTATCCTCTCTTGTTTTTTTGACTAGAAAAAGGAGGTTTTCTGATTCCAGCAAAAAGGTTGTTTGCTGCTGTGTTGCTTTTTCTAACTCTGCTACTTCCCCAGAGTCTGTGTCAGTCAGTTAGAGAAACCCCAGGTGAATCTACAAGAGTAGGCAATGGGGAGTACTGAAAAGTTCATTTTTGGTATCTAGATTATGAAGAGATGGATGTTATTGTTTTGGTGTCAATAACTTTCATTTCAAAGGCTTTTTATTAAGTTCTTTGATATGTTTTATGTTGCCAGGAAAAATTACACTAAACTGGGTGTTGGAACTTAATCACATTTGTCAAGTCTTGCTATGCCTGTGAGAAACTGATGCAAATGCTTTCAGCTTGAATTTCTGCAAAGCTTAGTCACTGTCTCGTGTGCCTGCAGCCATTTGAAAGCAAATCACACAGAAATATACACAACAATAGGGTGAAACTGTTTTTATTATCTTACTGAGTATTTTCTAGTTTTCTTCATTCACAACGCTGGATTTGCTGGCTAACTTCCTAGAGGCCCCTGGGTAAAGGATAGTAGGTAGGATCAGCTTTCAGATTTTTATGGGTGTTTAGAAAGTTGTGGTAATTAAAAGGTCAGGAACAAAAGAAATAACTTGCACACTTTTTTTTTTCTTTTCTGAAACCTCAGTTTGAATAACTTTTCTATTTTCTCCTGATTTAGCTTTTCATTGAATACTGTCAAGTGTCCTAGTCAGCTCATAAATACTGGGACTTCACTGAAGTTCCCAATGCAATGAATAATTTCTTTTTAAATTCTGTAAAGTCTTGCTCTTCCATTGGTCCTGATGTCCTAGTTGCATATATTTACTGGAAAAGACAGAAAATAATGAAGAGAACATCTGTAACAGTCTTGGGGGCTTTAGCAGGCAAATGGAGTTCAGAGGTGACATTAAAGCCATCTGCTTGTTATGGTGGTTGCTTTTTATAAAAAACGTAAATAATTAATCTAGTTAAGCTTATAATATACCCTGAATAAGTCACTTTCTAAGTGAATAGGCATGCAGAGGACCTGTGTGATGGCTTTCATGAATACCTGATTTCTTCCTTTTTTCTTTTTGTCAGTGAAATTGATTAAGTGAACTCAGACATAGACTAGGCTCAGCTTTGCAGTAACCTGTGAAAACATGGGTTTTTTTATTCTTGTTTTTATTCTAAAAACAACCATGGTTGTTTTTATTCTTGAACTGTGATTAACAATGTGCTTTTTTTTTTTTCTCCTATCACACAGAAAAAAGAAAATCTAACCTATTGGACCAACTTACCAATACCAGTGGGACTATAATTGGGGTGACTTCTTGCATTGTGATCATCCTCATTGCTATCTCTGTCATAGTACAGATCAAGCAGCCCCGTAAAAAATTTGTCCAAAAGAAAACAGACTTTGATCAAACAGTGTTCCAGGAGGTGTTTGAGCCTCCTCATTATGAGTTATGCACCCTCAGAGGGACAGGAACTACAGCTGACCTTGCTGATGTTGCAGATGACTTTGAAAATTATCATAAACTGCGGAGATCATCTTCAAAATGCATTCATGACCATCACTGTGGATCACAAGCGTCTAGTATTAAGGGCAGCCGTAGTAACCTCAGCACAAGAGATGCTCCTGTCTTGACAGAGATACAACCCCAGCCTGTAAAACCACTCATTCAGCCCATGAACAGGAGAAATATCCTTGTCATGAAGCATAGCTACTCACAAGATGCTGCAGATGCGTGTGAGATAGACGAAATTGAAGAGGTACCAACCACAAGTCACAGGCTGTCCAGACATGATAAAGCTGTTCAGCGGTCAGTATCAATAGATTTTTGATGAAGACTATTGTGTAAGGACTTGATTGACCAAGCATATTCACTCTTCATTCAGTAAAGACATATTTTTCTTTCTTCTTTATTTACTGTTTAAATTTCTGTTTCCTGATAGCACATACCATTATATTTTCTCTCTCTTCCCGTCTCTCTTTCTCTCATGTCTGCTCCTGTTTCCTGAAGGATCCTGTACCTCAGTTTTACATTTCTACTTTATATCTTTCTTTTTCTTTTACTGTTTTACACATACCCACATGCATACACACACAGGTCAACAGAGAACAGGTAAAATCTTTAAAAACCAAAGAAGATTTTGTGTGAATCTAGTTTTTGAAAGAGCCATGTACATGTGGTTTCCTTGTAACTGAGGTGGCCTTGAGTATCATCCACTGTTGGTCTAACATCTCTAAATCAATACACCAATAAATAAAAAATACATGTATCCATTTTGATGCATGGCACAATAATGAGAAACAATCCTAGAGTAAGGAAGACCCTTTTCTCATGAAACATTATCTTTTATATAACGAATGACAATATTTGCAAAACTTTACTGTATCTGTTCCATTATTAATCACAGTATCTTGGCTTGTTGTATTAACATTTATATATCAACTAGAACATGAGACAGCATAGTGAATAGAGAATACTCATATATTTACATATAAGAATGCAGTTAAAAGGAATCTTTCCAATCAATAAAAAAGTAAAGTCAAGCATGATATTTTTAATAGAAGATTTATTTCTACTGTACATTGCACTTTGAATGACTGTAAACATGAATGATGAAAAATTTACAAGTAAAAGAAAAAGAAAAGCAGAAACATTTATGAACCATTTATTTGAAAAAGAACACTGAACCTTTTTATATATACTTGTGTTTTCTCTTGCATGCATTATTTATACACTTCTTGTGACTGTTTACATGCCCTCCCTGTTTTCTTTCCACATTAAGGCATTTCTGACTCTTAAACGTATAAGTTATTTGATTATTTTAATCTAATTGCATGCCAACGTAAATTACTTCATCAATATTGATCAGATTGTCAAGGTGTACTGTTTATTGAGTATCTATATGCATATATTTCTTTTTTTCTATGCAAACATTATTATTTTGAATGAAATAGCCATAACATTCCAGGTTCTGCCTCATTGGGTCTCTAAGCAAACATGAGTCTGAGTACAACACAACTAGGGTCTAAGAGACAAACTTGAGGTAAGTAAACGTACCTATACAACAATTGAACCATCTGTTGCTTTCCATTTTATTTGTTATATTGCTAAAATGCATGTTAATTCTCAAGTTATATGTCATCTTGTACGGAGAGAGCCAGGTTTGAATACTGAGAAAACTGAAATTCAGATGACTATTTGGCATTGTAAACTAAGCAAAATCTATTAATTCCTTATTCTTGACAGTACTATAATCATCCCCTAGCTAAATATAATCTTCATTCCAAACACATTATAAAGACAGATGCTTTGCATGGCTCTGGTGTTTCATTTATTTTTTTATTTATGGAAACAAAATTCAGAGTGTCAGCATGTGAAATAGTATGTAAAACTTGGCAATCTAACCCAAGACAGGAAGATGTGGAACTATCGGTTTTCAGTTCATTTTATTCATACAACATTGTGAAGTGTCTGGGGAAAGGGTATGTGATAGTACTGAAAAATTTAGAGATCCTGTAGCACATATGTTACTATTTGCAAATTAAACTTCCTTTTTTGAGACTTTTCCTAGGCTTTTCATTTTGTATAATTTGATATCAACACTTAATTTCGTTAAACTTAATCTCAGATATTTATAATGACATTATAGATAGCTGCTAGTCTGACAATTTTTATATGTATATGTGTGTATATATATAAACATAGATATGTGTATATACATGTTTATATGTGTATATATGTATACAGCGATTTTACTGAGAAAGAATCCATTAATGCTTTTACTGATTCTACATAGTTTAGGCAAATATTTGTCTGTATTTTTCCTCACAGAGAAAACATATTTTAACTTTGTTTTGCTTTCAGACAAGTATTCATGCAGCCATGTAAACTCTGAATGGACAAATCTATAGTGAATTATTTCAGCTGTCTCAAAGAGAGAGTGGACGTGTTTCCAATTTCATTTCATTGCCTTTATCCAAACCTAAGAAGTACTGACATATCTTACTTCCTTAGCAAGATATTCCCACTGCACAATATGATGCTTCTTTGGCAATTTGATTGCTGGCCACCAAGTGCTCCTTAGTTTTTAAATACATTTGGAGGTTTGCTGCAAACTCGAAGAAGAAATTAGGTCCTAACTGAGACTGTCCTTTTTTTTTTAAATCTTAGTTTTATTTCGGTTCATATGTTTTATGTCTGTTATTTACTTGCTTGTTGTGTGATATGTGGAAGAAGATTTACATTGAACTTTTGTTATATGTACGTTGTTTTCATTATATAGACTGCTTGAGAATAGTGCGCTCCTGGGTGATTTTGAACATGCTACACTGAAATGTGAGACTATCGTCCTTGGAAACACCAGCTAGAGGTTTTATGGACTCTGACCAGCTATTCTCATATCATGACAAAATTCAGCAGTGTTGAGTAAAATTATTAGAAGGCAATAAGACTTTCGTTATTATTCTTATTCGTCATTTCTCTTTTTCTTTTTCTCTCTTCTTTTCATTGCAAGTTAAATTCCCAATTTCAGGAACAACTTACTGAAATCAAGTATTTAGCCATTCATAATTTACTGAAATCAGGTATTTAGCCATTCATAATCACTTCAGTAGAAATGTTTGTTGGATAAGCATCTAGCAATATGACTGAATTTGACATTGAGAAAATAATCTGCATGTATGTTACTGAATATTTGAGTTGGCAAATATGCCTTTATTAGATACATTGTACAAAGCATGCATTCACAATTATTGCTGTTACTGTTCCATTTCTGTGTCATAATGCTTGCTACTTGTAACTTTTTATATAAAGATACATAAAACAATGTATAATAATTTCTTACCTTGAGTTTAATGGCAATATTTTCTTTTACCAAATTTACAAATCTTGTGTGATTTGGGAGATTAAGCTAAAAATGTAGCTTCTAGGAACTTGAAACCCAGCTACACCAGAGAATCAGATGTCTCTCATCCCTCACTTATTGAAAAGCAAAATACATTAATTTCTCAGGATTTAAATGACTTAATAACACATAAAATTGATCACCTAATTTAATTTAAAAGATTTGTGATAACCTTTGTGTTCAGTTCCGTATTCTTAACTATTTTATTTCCATGGCAATTATTACGAAGCTTGCTTCAGTGTAGCAGAGTAGCAGATTTTTATCAGTTATACAAATGCTATGGTTGGGCTCCAATTTTTGGAGATACAGATATAAACCCCTTCCTTGTGCAAGATAAAATTATATTCATAGTTCAAGCTATAAATATTAGTAACCAACACCAAAATAAAACCTGAGAGGTTAAGTTATTAAGGAATTATTGTAGGCTGAAAAACCACAATTATGTAAAGTTGAAAACCCCCTCATTTAAGAACTCAATAACCATGCATAAAATAATAGTTTCATTATCTATTTAAAATTCTATCTTCCAAATTCTGTTTCAAAACAAATCCTAGTTCCTTCTTAAACATATTGTGTCATTCATGGTTGTTAGGTTTTTCTGTATAAAAATTTTGCTAGTTTTATTGAAAAAGTGTGAAGAATTCCACAGATCTTCCCAAAGTATAAATAGATGGGAAAAGAGAAAACTTGATAGACTGACATAAAAAATAAGGTGATCTATATCAGCTATTTAAATATATAGTACATAATTTACATAATAAAACATACAGGAAATCTGATTTCTACAAAACAATTTCTACAAATATGATTTAGGAATGACATGAGAAAAAGGGTCTCAGTTATTTTGCCTCCTTTTTTGTACACCATATTTGTAATTTATTTTATATAATTTGATTGTCGCTTAATTAATTTATTATCACAGATTAGCTGCAAAAACCAGTCCTCCCTCCTCTGCAGTCATTGAGAGTCATTGAGTCATCTCTCAGTTACATGGATCTTTAACATGCACTAATAGTTCATTTCCAGATCAGTATCTCTTTCCAAGTTCATATACTTTATCACTGTTTTTTTCCTTAATCTTTCCAAGTCCTATCTCATGATCCTTTCTTAAGTATATTATGTTGAGATATTTGCCACATCTATGTTTAAAATGGATGCATCCCTGCATCTATTATAAAATCAAGAAAGAATGAAAGATTCGCTGAAAAAAATGCATATACATGCAAACACATTTATGTGTATTTACAAATATTTCCTAATGGAGATAGCGTACAAATGAATATATAAGAAGAAATCTAAATATGTGAATTTAGGTTTGAATGAATTATATTGGTCACTTAGAAAAATGCTGAAGCCTTGGATTTTAAAGTTGCTATATATGTAAGTGCCTAAATCAAATTGAAACATAGACTAGGTCTAGTCTCTCCTAGAAAAGCACACAATGAAATCTATTTTATGATTTTTCCAGTGAAGTATTGACTGAGAGAACTTAACTGGAGAAGACATGGGTATTAATAATTATGTTGTATGCACATCCTTGCTTTCTTAAAAAAAATCCTAATTGCATCAGGGAAAACGAGTGAGAAACATAAAAACCTGTGTAAATAGAGCAGGTCAAGCAAAGTGTGAATGGTAATGCTTACTTGATCTTGAAACTCCTTTAGAAACATTCTGCCTAATAGATAGGTATACCCTTTAAAAAAACACTATTGTAAGTGACAAAATATGTGTATACTGGGAGAACAGGGTCAAATTATAAAATTATCTATTAAAAAAATAAACAGCAATAAATTCAAACCCAACTAAAATATTATATTAAAAATATTTAATTTTAAGTAGTTATATTCTGTATATAGTCAGTGTAAATAATAGCCAAGTCCACTTTTCTGCACACAGTAAACATAACTTTTTTTTTGTGTCATACAATAATAGGTTATCTTAATGTGATCTATAAAACTTAAAATATTAAAATAAAAAGGGTTGTTGCTGAAAGTAAACAGTTTGCCTTTCCTATGAGTATTTTTGTTATTATAAAGCCACTTTTTTAAAAACAAAGCAGTTCAAGCAAGCTAGTTCAAACAGACAGGTTATTTCAAACAGACAAGCTAGTTCAAGGACCTTCAAGTTCATGCAAGTTCAGTTAGCTGTAAAGAGAATACTCAAACCTGGTATTTGACCACATACTGTAAGTGAAATTTAATCTATTCTATTACACTTTTTCCATTTTATGGAAAGAAGGTTTTGCTTGTTAAATTAACACAGCTACATGTATTCTGTATAGAATATTATATTACTGTAGATTAGCTGAGCTGGTAGTGTTAGCTTCATGCATTTTACCTTATGTTTGCCCTAAGCTAAAACTAAGAATGGTAGTTACTAGATCATTTCGGTTTGACTGGTGCAATGTGTGTGATGTATAGCCATGCTGACAGTACGCTTATTTCTTATATATTTTTTAAAGATGAGGTTTTGTTATCACAGTACACTGCCATATTGTTCATAGTTTTGCTTTCTTTTTTTCTTTCTCCCATTGGTGTAGTGTTATGTATACACTTATCTTTTTAGATGATAGTGTGAGCAACCACTCCCAACCACTTTTCTCTGCCCTGGGAAATACAGCCTTTTCAGTTTGTGAAGTCTTCTGTGCAGCACCATTTAAAAATCCCGGGAAGTCCACTTGTAAACCATCCCAGTGTAAACATTTTCTATCTTCCCAATTCCAAAAAAGCAAGCTCTGAGAAATGTTAGTACCTTACCCTTCTATTTTTCTCCATTTTTATGCTGGAGATAGTCTCTTGAATCTAGCAATGATATAAATAATGTGGGGGAATAAGAGAAAGTAGAAAGGTTTCCTGCTCAAAAGGAATTGCTAGCATCAAAGAAAAAAAAAGGACAAACAAAGAGAAGAAACAGAGAAAGGTATGCTAATTATAAGAAGAGTGTGAAGGATTGTTGCTCATACCCATTCACAAATTTACAGACACATTTAGGACAGATAAATTCCTTAGCCATCAAATAAAAATGTACTGTCCATGTCCAACTCCAAAAGAAAGCTGTAATACCTGTGCTTTATAGAACAGTGTCCTGCAAACAAGAGGTTGGTCTTTGTGTTTTCTTGTCTTCTACTTCATGTGCAATCTCCCTGCTACCACAAAGATATTCCAGCTGAGGGAGCACAGCTGAAAAGCTAAGTGATACAAAGGACAAGACTGCACCATTCAAAACTCTTTTTAACACAGAAGTCTGTATCTGATCTGGAAGTCTCTTATCTCCTCACTCCTGGCTTAACATTTGATGTGAAGTCCTGGACTCATGGCTCCACTGACTTTCCTCATCATTACCTTACCATCATCTCTCTTTACTCTTTGATGATCATTTTGCATCTTTATCATTGCTACCTTTAATTTCTGTCCACAGTGAGTTTGGTTCTGTTCCCTTCTCTCCTCCAAAGTCATTGAAAACGCTGAAATCCTATCAGCTCACTGTGTGACCCTTGCATCCACCTGGCTCTTTCCCATGTATCACTTCAGAGCCATCTTAACCTTACCTTGCCTACAAACAGCAAAATGAAAACATGTGATTGCAGCATATCTTAATTACCTTTAATTTATGCAAGACAACAAAAACTACGAAGATGTATTGGGATGGACTGGAGTATGGGCTTATTAGGGATACAGGATGTGTATTTCAATGACTGTGCATCAGTGTTATTTGGGCCGTCTACTTCTGGGTTGTCATGCCTGCCTCTGCTATAGTCATACCTCAGTGTGCCACAAAGAGAAATTCACCTCCATCCCTTTTCTTCTCCCAGTATTACTTGCACTATTGTCAAACAAAGTTTTGTTTCAAGCGCTTCTATGTTTCCTCCTATGCTGTATTTGTATTAGTGCGTCCCTCCACACAACAGAAATCACTGTCCTAGTCTCCTTCACATGCCTATTAAAACACATTTGAGCTGCATAGCCTGGCAAACATCTGCCAGTGGTGTGGCAGAGCTGTCATCTGCAAGGTAAGAACATCGGCTACCAGGAGAAGCAGGAGTTGCTGCTTTCCCCTGTTTTCTTTCCCAGGAGAAGGAGTTGTGCTGGTCTGCAATCTCCCGACAAAGTCACTATAGGAAAAAAGGAAAGCTGCCATCCCCTTCAAGCAACAAACTAGGAGAGACAGTCTACGCAGCCCATGATAAAAAATGGAAGATTGCTCAGACTTCATTACCAAAGTAACCGGCCTGACCAACACTGTGCAACAGCATTGCATTTCTTCATTCTCAGATAAGGGAAGACTGAAGTACAATCCTTCTTTATCCCAGGGAGCAGGATACCACAACTGTGAGTACTGATTCTGTTCAGGGCTCTGGAAGGACTTAACAGCTGTTTGCATAAATGTAGGCAGACAAGGACTTAATGGGGCCTATAGAGGCAGTCTTGTGCTGCCACATGCAGTGGACAGCTCTGCCATATCTAGTTGCTTAGAACTTTTAAGTTTGCCATTCTTCAGTCTGTCCTCCTCAGCTTCAGTGAGAGACAGTAAATGCACTCAACTGTTTTTAAAATGGTGGCTTCATTGGAAGCCACTTGTCATTTACTTGACATTTACTTGACATTTAGTTTAGTTGGATGTGAAAGGCATCCGTGGCACTTGCTGCAGCTATTGTAAAAAGAAAAATAATAATTTGTAAAAAAAAAAAAAAAAAAATCTGATAGCAGATCCTAGTTACATGTATCTGGTTAAATTAACCATTCAGCTGCATGAACTGCATCAATAAAGGAAGACACCTTCCATCTGAGGTTTTGCTAATAAAACTGCAGGTCCTGATTCATGCTCTATTCACATCATCCCTCTAGATCCTGCTTTTTTTCTGAGTTCAGTGAAAATTTTAATTAGAAAATATGAGTTTGTTGAAAGCAAATGGCTTTCATCATCTTTAGTGAAGCACAGAATACAATTTACATTGGGGAAGGAGAGCTTCATTCCTCATTTCTTGATTAGTGCTAGAGGAGTTTTCAACATCAGTGAAAATATAAGTGAGCTGCTCTTTCCCTTTGTTCAACAAATCAGTGATTCAAAGCAAACTTAGTGCTCCGTACTTAACTGACTCATGTAAGTTAGAAAACGGAGTAAAACAATGAAAGAGAATGCCAGAAATCTAAAGTAAGCATATTTTCCCAATGATCAATGGAGCAATAATGTTTTAACAGTTACAAGACTAACAGCTGAACACTTGGTTACTATACAAACCCAATCCTAACCCCTATTTATGTAACAAATTTCATATTATCATAAAATGAAGTTCAGCTGAGGAATACGAATGATTTTATACTTGTATACCAGTTTAAAATTATAAATCTGACATTTAAAAATCTGTAAGAAAGAGCTGATATCCTTTATTTTGGGACAGACATTTTAAATATAACTTATTTTGCTGGCCAGAAAGAATTATTGTCTTCTTTTTTTTCAGAGCCAAGTCCCTGCATTTTGAGTTTTCCTTGCCAAATGGAAGAAATTTTTAATTCCATCCCAACTTTTTCACTCTTATATCCTACTGACTGTTTTGGTGTGGAAAATCACAGAATCAGAATCACAGAATCACAGAATTAATCAGGTTGGAAGAGACCTCTGGGATCATCGCGTCCAACCATTGCCCTGACACCACCATGTCAACTAGACCATGGCACTAAGTGCCATGTCCAGTCTTTTCTTAAACACATCCAGAGATGGTGACTCCACCACCTCCCTGGGCAGCCCATTCCAATGTCTAATAACCCTTTCTGAGAAGAAATTCTTCCTAATGTCCAACCTGAACCTACCCTGGCAAAGCTTGAGGCTATGTCCTCTTGTCCTATCACTAGTTGCCTGGGAGAAGAGGCTGACTCCCACTTCACTACAACCTCCCTTCAGGTAGTTGTAGACTGCAATAAGGTCACCTCTGAGCCTCCTCTTCTCCAGGCTAAACAACCCCAGCTCCCTCAGCCGTTTCTCATAGGTCATACTCTCCAGACCCTTCACCAGCTTGGTCGCCCTCCTCTGGACTCGCTCCAACACCTCAACATCGTTCTTGAAGTGCGGGGCCCAGAACTGGACACAGTACTCAAGGTGCGGCCTCACCAGTGCCGAGTACAGAGGGACGATCACTTCCCTAGACCGGCTGGCTACACTGTTCTTAATAGAGGCCAGGATGCCATTGGCCTTCTTGGCCACCTGGGCACACTGCTGGCTCATGTTTAGCTGGCTGTCAATCAGCACCCCCAGGCCTTTTTTCTGCCGGGCCGCTTTCTAACCACTCTTCCCCCAGCCTGTAGCGCTGCATGGGGTTGTTATGGCCGAAGTGTAAGACCCGGCACTTGTTCTTGTTGAACCTCATGCCGTTGGTCTCGGCCCATCTATCCAACCTGTCCAGATCCCTCTGTAGGGCCTTCCTACTCTCCAGCAGATCGACACTCCCACCCAGCTTGGTGTCATCTGCAAATTTACTGAGGGTGCACTCAAACCCTATAACACCCATAGCGTGGTTTTATTTGATATTCTGATCATATCTGGCCCCTCTTTAGTAATGAAACAGTACATTACAGCTTTGCCTGCAGGAGAAATTTCTTCAACTGTTATCTAAGTTGCATGGCAACGATCCAATCCCAGAGACTTGTGCTGTCATTTGAGAGTAACTTTAGTGACATAAAGGATCTTGTTAACTTTAAGTGTGTTGGTGGAAAGTCTACACTAATCTAGGCAAACATTGAGTGCTAGTTAGCTAGTAATAACTTAAATCCTCAATTATTAGAAATAATATGAACATGACATCTCGATTTGTTAATATCACCATCACACTTGTAGTTGAAAAAGAGTGATATTAACATTGAAAACTTTTAGTTCACAGCAGAAGGGAACTAAGATAATGTGACATTATTATTACATATGCTAAGCTTTTCAGGTCTGTGATTCTTCTCAAATTCAGACAGAATTCTTAGTTTTACTCCTCCTCTGCTTCTTATAATGCAGACTTTGTACTCTGTATATGTTTATTGGATGAACATCTCTTTTGCATTTCAGTAGCTTATCTTGGTGAGGATTCAAAAAGAAAGCATATTTGCTGTGATAACATACAATATACAGCTTTTTTAAAAAAAGGCTATCAGATGTCGTTAGAGTTTAGCTGAATCACTTAATGTGCTGCTGGATTATTATTATATCCAAGATGCATAAATATAAAAATAGGAAAGTACTCTGGAAGATCTGCATGATTTTGGTTCTCTAAGATTTTATTATTCAACTGGCTTTGATCAAAAGACAGAAATCTCAACAGGCATAAACTTTTATGCAAATCTCAACAAGGAAATAAACTTTATATAGCATAGTTTTAAACACACATCTGTTTGGAGTATATGGAGAAAAGAAAGGGAACATTTAGGAACTTTTTTAATGGTTTGAGAAAATGAGTGGTTCTTCTATCTCAGAATTAGTCAAATAGACTTTGCACAGGCTCCTTTCTGTAGAATCTGCGCATCATGATGAACAAAACATTTAAACAGGAGGTATAAAATGCAATCTTTAAGAAGCAACAGAAGCAGATCATGGTAGTGAAAGTGTTTAGAAGTATGGTATGTGATTCTGAACCTAGTAAATACTACCCTGAAATACTGCAAAACTTAACATCTCCCTTTTGTTTCCTTATGATAAGCATATGGTTTCAAGCTGCTACATACCAAGAGGGTAATATCCAATGAAGTCACTAGGAAACTTCTTTTCTTACTGAGGCTATTGTCTAGTTCCTGAATCAGGATCATGTCATCCAGTCTGTGAGGATGGACTCACCACCCTGTGTTGCTGATGACACTAAACGGGCGGATTATTCAGAGGTGATGCTCTTCGTGACAGACCTGTTGTCTTTTTTGTTAGCACTGCAGATCCCACCTCCAGCTATGATAGTAACAACAGAAGTTAGTAGGTGATGGAGAACCTGGTCTAGTTAAGCCTTAACTATATCTATATCATCTGTATCTGTCTCTATATTTTAGCAGTCAAAGTAGAAATAACAGGGTAGTTAATTTAATTTAAAATACACTCTATCATTCTGTTTGGATTTTCTTTAGCATTCTTGAGACATGTTCATTGATAAACACCTATCCGAAGTATATCTTTTTGAATGCCATGGCTCAAATGACATTTAGCTTGAGCATGAATCTCTGAAGATCTAAATTTTTGTATCCACCCTGCCCCGATATTTATTAACATTTTAAAGCTTTCCAAGCATCTCAGGAACTGTTATCCAGTTTGGAACTGACTTTTGTCAGCGATGAGTACCAGCTGGGTCAGAAGAAAGAAGAAAATCTTTGCATCTGAAGATTGCTAACATATTTTCTCAATGTGAAGAACAACGTGAGTTCTATAGCCACATGGATCCTTCTACTGTTAGGGGAGAAAAAAACTAAAGTTCCAAGTAGTTAGGTTTATGCCATCGTTGTATTTTTGCCATGTGAAAACAATCCTTATTATCCTCAGTTTCAAAGTACTTACAAGAGAAAGTAGAAAGCAAAGGTGGCTGCTAAGAAAAAAAACATCCAAAACCCCAACAGTGGTAAGTAAATAAATCATTGTACACTTGTGCATAAAATCAATGTGCAGCACACCATGGTGTGGAGCCATTTCTGTTCCTTTTAGACAATTTGCAAATCATCTAATGAGTTTATGGGGTTTGTTTTTAGGTACGGATCAGGCTTTGTCTTCTAACATTTTAGTTATGTTTGCTTCATATAGTTCTAAGAATTATGAGCTTTCCACATTCCTAAATACTTTTGAAAGCAGTTAGCCAGACAGTTCCACCTTCCTCTGTTCTATGTATTTTATAGATCATTTAGAAACAGGAACTACGCTATAGAACTCCTGTTGTGACTAGCAAAACATTGCATAGCTATGGCTTCTAGCTAGTACTGTAATCATACCTCGTTGTTTGAAGGGGAAAAATGCAATGATGTAATATAAGGTCACATTAGGGGACCCAATCCACAGAACCCTGGAAAAGGACCTTTTAGTGAAAAGGCAGTGCAAAGTTATTTCTGAGGAGCTTGAATTTGTCCTTTTTTTTCATATTCTGATGTCTAAAATGATAACAAGCATTGTGAAGGAGAAAGGAGAACAAAAACATAATCCAGATTTTTTTCTTTCATGATAATAGTAATGATTTTCTCTATACCTACTGCTTGAGTGATGTATTGTTTAGGGAGAATTCTGTGCTGATACAGGTTTTCAATCAGAACATGTAATGCTGATGCTTATGCAAGCCTCCCCCAAGCTTTTTATTGAAGTTTCATAAAATTAATAAATACAATAAACATGATATGAGAATATTACAGCATTTTGCCTTTGCTGTTTTCAACAGGAAATACAGTTTAGATTAAGAATTTACAGGAAGCTCAAGTTTGAACAAAAGTCATGAATCTCTCCCCCCAGTCGTGCATATAGTGGAGTTTAACGCAAAATAATTTGTAAAAATGTGATGCATATGCTGACATATGCAATCAATTTTCTAATATGGCTTGCTTTCCATCACTTAATATGCGTATCTCCCAGGTGCGTGGATGCCCCATTATGAACACAAGAGGTTATACGTCCCCAGACAGCAATAAGCAGTCATCAACTAGCTGAAAACTGCAAATGTGTCCAAGGTAACGATGCAAGTATTTGGACTGATATTGCACAAAGAAGTTGGACAGAGAAATACAAAGCAAGGCTTTCATCCATTTCCAGAACATTTCATGCTTGGCATTACAAAATGTATTTCAATTGCTATGATGATGAACATAAATTTAAAAGATCTATCAGTTTGCTTTCTGAAGATGCTGGAAGTGCTTTATTCTGGGGGAAAAAAATATGTAGCTAAAATGTCATGATACTTAGAAAACATCTGTTCTACCAGATCATGGCTGAAGAAACTCAACACTTACTTTATTTGTGTTTTGGTATTGGTTTTTACATCTTTCAATCATGCTTAATGTATGTTAAAAGCTGTTAGTCAAAGGTACATAATGTCTCAAAACTGAATCTTGTTTCACAAAGATCTTGGATGGATTGGACACTTACTGGGAAAAATACAACAGAAGCCAAAGGGAACAATGGGTACTTGGCATTTCCCCAAGCCTGTGCCACTGCAGGGAGAGCAGGGAAGGAAACAGCCTTGTCTGAAAAACTTCTAGAGGTTTGTTGGACTCCTTAACCTTATTGTACATCAGAAACCAAAGCACTGTAAATGAAGTCCCTCTTCTGCAAAAGTACTTCTTTTTCTGCCATCAAAAAAGAATATGAGAGGTAGATTGAAGCTGCTTGACATTCTTCTGATTTATTACTAGGTGATTGTTTATCTGGATTAGTTTTCATTAAATAGAATTGGTCTCTCCTTCTGAAAGTGATCAAGCTTAGTCTCCCACTTGAAAGTAAATGGCCTCTAACTACCGGGCCAAGGAGTCAGACTCCCTCACTTCTCTCCCTTCACTTTCCCTCTTGTTCTAACAAATGATTGTCTTTAAATAGAAAAGGAATAGCTCTCACAAGAGTAATTTAACAGAGAACTATGCAAGAACACCTAGAATGTTGCACTTACAGGCAATTAGTTTTAGAATAATTGATTATTTCCATTAAGTTACTTGAATTCACAGCTTTAGGTAACACTATAGAATCATAGAATCATAGAATGGTTTGGGTTGGAAGGGACCTTAAAGATCATCTAGTTCCAACCCCCCTGCCACAGGCAGGGACACCTTTTCACTAGACCAGGTTGCTCAAAGCCTTGTCCGATCTGGCCTTGAACACTGCCAGGGAGGGGGCAGACACAACTTCTCTGGGCAACCTGTTACAGTGTCTCACCACTCCCACAGTAAAGAATTTCTTCCTAATAATCTAATCTAAATCTACCCTCTTTCAGTTTAAAACCATTCCCCCTCATCCTCTCACTACTTGTCCTTGTAAAAAGCCCCTCTCCAGCTTTCCTGCAGACCCCCTTCAGATACTAGAAGGCTGCTATGAGGTCTCCCAGGAGCCTTCTCTTCTCCAGGCTGAAGAGCCCCAACTCTCTCAACCTTCTAGTTGAAGAGAGGTTCTGATGTTGCATCTGTCTTTACATGTTTCAGTTCTGCTATTCCAGTAGAATTTGGAAGCTCCTGCTTCTAAGGGCTGAAAGAAAATCCCTACAGAAGAGGGGTTGTTCCCCAACATATGCCTTAGTCAAGTCTCCATTCTTCCCAGCTCAGTCGCTCTCATAGATGACCAATGTCAAAGAGGTCGCAGCAACGAGTAGCAGCTGGAGGAATGAGACCCTGAGGTGGTGTTGTTGGCAAAGGTAAATGGAGGCCTTTTCCTGGTCTATTATTACTGCTCTTTCACCAGTAACAACCAGTAAGTATTCTTGCATCCAGTAAAAGAGAGTGAAGGTTTCTTTGGGCAGCTCCTCCTTATGTGAATTTACAGCTTATCTGAATTTATACCTTATGTGAACTTACAGCAAGTGCTGACTGGCAGAGGGGACTGTAAGCACAAGTGGATGTGCCTTTTTCCCTCAACTAATTCTGCATTTTTTTTTCAGAGAAATGTTCAGTATTTACTGTGTTTAAATAAAGCTACCTTATCAGCAAGGTGTTTAGACATCTCAGGTTTTAGTGGAGGACAAGTTTTAGACACTTCAGTAGGGCAGTCAGTTTCTATCAGAAAGGTCAGTGTCCAGCATTGTTATTTCAATGAATTCATAGTCAGTTACTTTCCTTATGAGTACTTATTTCTATTGATCCAAGTGAAAACAAACTCAACTACTTGCCTCTGTGACAGATTTCAATAAATCTTTCTTATTTCTTTCTCCTAGAATAGGAAGATGAAGGGAATAATGTAACTTATTTTATCTGAAGTCAGTTCCTAATTCAATTAGAGATTCATCTTGGTCCCATTGAACTCACTGGGCTTTTTGCCACTGACTTTAATAAGGTTAGAATCAGACTCATAACATTCAGTTTCTTATTTCTTCCAGATAACCAATTAAAACATTAAATATCTTAGTGTGAATGCTTCCTTCTCATCTACCTGTCCCTTGATATTGCGTTACTGCTTTTTCTTCTGTCCTTCATTAAGTTTTAATTAAGAGTTCCTTTGTATGTAGGTAAAGGGGGGCTGTTTTATTTTAAAACTGTTCCAGATATGCTTCAGTTTTGATGGTTTCTAGAGACAAAAAATATGATGTGATTTTTTTCTAGTGGAGGCCTAGTCTACCAAATGTTCTTGCCTGAGGATGAATTGGGAAATTAGATGACGAATAAGGGATACGAGAGCAAGCATACACTCTCTTTCTTCTTTTAATTATAAAAAAGGATGCATTTGATTAATAAGAATCCTAGTTTTCATCAAGGCTCTCCAGAGAAAATAAACCTCCTTTCTATTTCACAGAACGTCCATTGTGAAAACAAGATTAATATTACTGATAGTTGGTTTCATTTCTGAAGTCTCATTACATTCTTATCCATTCATTCGTCTTTTTAAACCTGTCAGATCAAGTGCTTATTATTTTACATCAGTGGCGACTAAAAGTAATATCTTTTGATCCAACTCATAGCATTGGTTGCTATGACTGACAATACAAGTGAAAAGAATGTGATACCAGGGACTACAGATTCAGATAAGAGTGTGAAGGAAGAGATGTGGGCAAAACACCTCTAAAAACATGCTTGAATGCTGGTATGTTTTTCCATTAAGAAGGAAGGTATTTACTTGAGTGGTGGAGAGAAGGGAAAGAGAAAGGGAATTATTTGGCTTGATTTTCATTCATATTTGTTCTAGTGATGGTGTACTTGTCGGGTTGCAGTGTATGTACCAGTAGTACTGCCTGGCTAATACTTGAATGACTATACATTGCCCTTCTTTCAGGTACGTGTTTGAAAGTCATAACTTTGATCTAAGTGAAGATTTTGTACTACAGTTACTGACTTAGGCCTTATGTGCAAGGCCAAAAAGATATTAGTTATCTCTTTTCTGTGCAGGTACACATAGCATATTGGTATATGCAAGATGATAGTTGAAGACCTTTGTAGGGCACCTGAAATTAATGAAAATTTAAATTTTTACTTGGATTTAATAACTGTAAGAAGATAGAAGAGGAGAAAGTAAAATCCCACCCAATCTATTGACTCGCCAAGTCAGTAATTTTTTTCTGATGATGTGCAATATAATTAAGTTTACTATTTTTTTTATTATAAAAACATAAATTACATAGTCTAGGATGTTAGATGCATGATAGCAATTCCCTCTCCTTGTATGAATTAAACTGTTGGCTTCTTACAAGGTTTTTTAATGACAAAACTGTCTTGTGAATTCATTATGGCCTTGTTTATTGATTTCTCTAGGCCTCTAGGGAACATTACAGACTGAACTGAAATTTCTGTCTCAGATGTATATTGAAAGACTTCGAACTGCTGAAAACAATCTATTTAATATACAAATACCTTTGTCTAATTGTTGACTTTAAAACTAGCTTAAACAATGTATTGGATGCCATCATGGCATTGACTTTTCCCTCTGTTGAGGGTGTTTGATCATCCTCCTGTACGCTTTAAGTTCCTTGCTGTAGATGTAGGAAGGGCAAGAAAGATTTTTTCTCAATACAGCATTGTGTTGTGAAATCATCTCCAGCACAGCATTTTATCCTGACTAATACTTTCCCCTTCTGTCTGAAAATCAATGCGGAACATTTTCTATGCACTGTACATCCTGGACAACTTCCAGGGTTTAAATTTTGGCCAGTGTCACTGTGAGACTCTAGGGGCAGAAGTTAAACATTTGTTTAGTTAAATGAAATGGGAGTCATAGATCAAGATGTTATTTATAATCTAATGACCCATGCTAACTTTAGTAGCCAAGCTATATATGCCTCAAGCAAGCAGTTGCTAAACCTTGTTTAAAGAGCTTTGATGTCCATTGATGTTGCTGATTATAACCATACCTTTCATCTGGAAAGTGACAAATGGAGATCCTTGGATCAATTTAAAACCACATCAAAGAAAATTAATGCCTTTTATTTAAACAAATAGATGTGAAACTTTGTTTTGTCTATATTGGCTTCAGCAAACAGCATATAAACTGCATGAATTTTCTTCTTTTTTCACCTGATCCAGGTGGTGAGAGGCTTTCATTTTCTCCATGAAGCTTAAGAGAGAGACTACAGTTGGAATGAAACAGTACTGACTAGATATCAATTTAAACAAGAATGAAGGGATGGAAAAAGATATTGAGTCAAACTGAAAACATGCCTTGTGCCTCATTTGTTCAACAGGCTTGCAATTGGGTTAACTTTCATGTTACTAAGTACTAGATTCTAAGCTGAAGTAGTGTATTTGGCCAGAACTTGTTAGATGAAGAAGAAAAAGAAATAAATGTCACAGACTTTTATCTCAAATCAGGTGTTCCTTGATGTCACTCATAACTATGTGAGTTTTAGATGTGATTAAAGTTATGCTGTAGAACAAGGCAGATTTTCCTTTGCCAGAAACTGGTAAGAATTTTTAAATGACATATAAGTTTATTTTACAGCAAAATAAATACATTTTTTTTTTCAATTCAACAAAGAAATGAAAGAGATCCAAAACGCGCTATTTTATTGTAATATTCAGGTGTTTTGGAGAGAAATACATGAGTCTGCGTTCATTCATAACATGGATCCAAACCTGAGGTTTTTCAGTATTTTGTGAGAGTCCTTGGATGAGCAAGTTTGTACTTACGCAGATGCAAAATAAATCTATTCCTCTGGAAAACTGGCATATTTTGATGTAGAGATTTAAGATCTGCATCCTTTATCTGTAAAATTAATTAGTATAAATGTTATTGACAAGTTTTGAGTTGCTTAAAGCTAAATCTGAGATTATATTTTTCAGTGGAGAATTAGTAATTGATTACAAAAAGAAATGCTTCAACTTTTGAGCCATTCTTGTCAGTATGAATAAGCAAGGTAAAATAATAAGTACTGCTAATGGCTATTTAATGAAATGTGAACAATGGATAATGCTAGAGATCTTTTGGAACGGCCGATCTGTCCAGTGGTTTATCAGAAATGCAGATTTTAAAAAGTAAAATCACAAACTATGTTTGTTTCAGATTTTTATTTTATATAAAATTGATCATAATACACATATATGTTTATATCTGATTTAATAACACTATAATAATTCTATACATTTGTTGTCTATCTGTCAAAGTTTGTACTAATATAACATTCACAATTCACATCTGCAAGTTCTGAGAATTTAAGGGTGTTATTATAATTTGTAATATTAATATCTTTCTGTCACTTTTCATTATTTATGAACTGATTGTTCTTTGTTGTGTAAACTGAGAAAACACTTTGAGAAACCTTGTATCTCACCTTGTCTGTTAGTTTAAAAAGAAATAGAACCAAAACCTTATATAGTTAACTGTGCTATAATCTTTTTATTTTGTACTGTGTAGTTAGGCTCTACGCTGATCTCTTCAAAAGCATCAACATGCATCTGTTCATTGATCAAATCAGAGCCTACACTGTGTTTCTGAAGTGTGCACTGAACAACATATATTTCTTTGGCTTCACCTGTTCTTGCTGTTTTGTCATTAAGATGGCTAAGGATTTTGACTGAACTGATGGGATTGAATAGAACTAGGAACTGAAAATGCCCCCAGTTAAGGTTTTCTTGTCACTGAAGACGACCTTGGCTTCACCTTTCAAATTCCAGTGGACTGAAATCTAAAATGAAATTGTTCAGCTGAAATTGCTGGGACCTTAGGTACTACAGGCTACTGGAAAGACATCTTATTATTAATCCTGCATTAATGAAGAGATTGGATTTAGGGCATGAACCAGAGCCCATTGTAGTCAATAGGAGTCTTTTTCCATTGACTTCAGTGGGGTTTGGATCAGGCCTTTACTTCCTAAAATGAATAGACTCACAGAGAAAGTCTGCTGTAAGCAAGTGGCATCCTTCCCTGAGATCTTAGAAGATGCTGAAGACAATAGTATACTCATACTTTGCTCATGAGTATGGCTGTGTGTATGGCTCACTGCTCATGGGGAACACCCAGTGTATATCTATCTCAAAAGCAAAGGAAACCCTTAAAGCCTAAGCGTTGCTAGTCACATTCAGAATACTTGATCTAGAAAGCAAGGTTTTATGTTCATACAATAAACTGGTAAATTATGACAAACAATGCAGATAAATTTCTGAGTATTTCTTAGTTCCCAAGGGAAAGGGGAGAATTTAAGTTTAAAACTCCCAGAACTCTGGTATATGAATCCTTGACATTCAGAAATAAAAAGCAATGATATCACTAGACACTTCACTTTCTGTCACAATGACTGTAATGAAAACTAATAATAGCAACATAAAATCATCGATTTTTCTATAAGGAGTGACTATTTTCAAAATTTCTATTTCTATAAAAAATATCTAAATATGCTACAAAATTGAAAGAAACTAAAGGATTTCTTTAAAAAGAACAAACAATAGGGTCTTAGAAAGTTCCTGTTTTTTTGTTGTTGCTCCTGAATAAGTTTAAAGTATTTTCCTAAATTGAAGAGCAAGTAGAAAAAAATTTAAATCCTCCCCTACCTCTTGAACCCATGTACTTTCCAAGGAAAAGGTTTTATTTCAAGTCATGTAAATGTCTGAAATCCAGAATGCCTGAGAGCACAGACTGAGCAATGGCTTCAAGGCTTTTGGCTTCATAGCCTTGATTAGTCACATGATGTCTGACTTAGACATCTGCTGGACTGTCTCTATGTCTGAGCTAGTGGGTCAATATTTCCTTTACAGATAGCACTTTTGTAGCAGAAATTTTATCATCCTCATGCAGTTGTTTAAAGTCAATCTGATTAACTATGCCCCCAAATTACCTCTCTCCACTGATTATGAAAGGAATAAATATGACAACTCAAAAATACATATATATATTTGAGCACATGATTTGTTTCTGCCTCCCTCCTCAGTTGATACAAATTAGGAACCTTAAAAGCTTGTGATCAGGACCACCAAAAACCTTGTAATCAAGGCTAGAGGTTCAAGAGTGAAGTGGCTAAGAAAGCCTTTGGACTTCTAGTGATTCTTATTGTAACAATGAGAGGACTTGGACACTGCCAATTGCAATTTCCACAGCTCTAAAACAAGTGTTTTGCAAAGGGAAGAAAAGGGAGGCTGAAAGATTTCTGCCAGATGTTCAGAGACATCTCAAGTCCAGACACTCCTGATACTGTCTTCTCCTTTCCCTTCTTACACGTGAGGGTGCTCATATCTTCCATTTCTGGCCAACAGCTTGAAGCAATTACTTTCTGGTACTTTGTAGAAAATTCAGTCAAAAAATGTCTTTTTTTTAACAGAGAGTTCTGTCCTCCTTTCCTAGTCATAATGAGATGCATAGAGAGAAATAAAATGTCTCTGAAATTTTTGTTCTATCTGGCATCTCTGAAGAGAGTTATCTGTAGTGTTAAATTAGCATAGTCTTTGACAAAACTAATCATTTCTACTGAACAAATAGTACGGGGTTGTTGGTGTTTCTGAGGTGGTTCCATCCCCTACAATAATTCCATAAAGGTAGAGTCCCCTGTCTGACTGCAATGGGACTTAAATGGAAATGGAACTGCTTGAAAAATCTGTTTTGGAAATAGCATGATATAGTGGAACTCCTCAAGAATACTTGCTTTTATATCTAAGCCAAATTTATTTTCCCATTACAAGTTGAATGCATTAATCTTGTCAGTTAAAGCAAATTTTACAGGAAACTTTATAGTCAAAGTATGTATCATAATTGGGATCATTATTTCACCTAGTAATTTGTTTTCTTATAAAAAGTTACATTTCTAACTAGGTGACTCTTGTAATAGTTCATATCTCCCTTGAATGATGTGACCCTATTTGACCCGATTTGTGCAGTTTACAATGTTGTATAGGTCAAAAATTCTCTTTGAACACTGGGAAGGTGCACTATTAAGTTTTGCAAAGTTATATTCTGCGGGTCAGATTGGCATGACTGTAGTTTATAATGCAACCAAACTGTAAATCTCTATATGTAAATTGTAAATACGGTCTTGAGGTCGACTTTGGGCTGCTGGTTTTTGAAGGTTGCTCTTATATTGTATAGTTTCCTAACAAATGTTACACTTACTTGTTCCTTTATTTAATATAGTCTTTTCAGTTTATCATTTTCTTATTGCTAGTTCTTAGACTTCATACAAGAACATTAATTAAAACTATTAATATATTACCTGCTGTAATGAATCTCTTTTCCTAACTTGCAAGAGAATGTTGGTAGTATGCCTCTCTATATTCTTGAAAAAATACTATGATAATACTGCTGAAAAGTTTTGGAATTGTTTCTGTCATCTATGTTATTAGATTTTAATTCAGTAAAGCTGAACTGACAAACTATGAGGGCACAGACTATAAACCTTTCAACAGTTTTGGCAAGAAAAGTTGTGCAAGGAAAATACATGTGCAAGTATGAATGGGGAATTGGAAGAGCAGCTATGTGAGTGACTGATGTTATAAAAGAAGGACGATATTTAGTATCATGGATGATGATTTACATCTTCAGCTTGAAAAACAACTCTGCATGTTTTACAGGGTGTGATAATTCAAAGTGACCAAATTACAGGGATGCCAATAAACTTCCTTTTCTGGTGTCTACATAAAACAAAACACTTTTTTATTCTTTTCTTCTTCTTTGAGATAACACAGAAATATAAAATGCAAGAATTCATTTAAGTATACCACTGTGGTGTGGTAAATTGCATATTGTCCCAGCTCAGACAGTGTTCTGCAGGAACTTTAAATGTCATCTCTACAACTTTATGTTATCTAGAGACCACCTAAGAGTTGCCGCAGTCTTATTTTTAAGAATCTTTTAAGTGATGTTAGCTATGTAGCTATCTATGAAACTATCAGTGTTTCAAATACACCAGGAATATCTTATTTCTAATTTCTTGTATAGCATTAATGTGTGTTCATTAGCTGAGAATAGAGGTGAAATGGCTGAACACTAGAAAACCATTCTGATGGGCAAGTTGGCAAAGAAAATTAACCAAAAGTTATGGGGAATTGAATGCCTATATAGGTTTGTTTTCTCACTGATTAAGGTTTATCTAGGACAATAACTCAAAAGTATACAGAAACAGGTTGCCCAGAGAAGTTGTGGATTCCCCCTCCCTGGAAATGTTCAAGGCCAGGTTGGATGGGGCTTTGAGCAACCTGGTCTAGCGGAAGGTGCTCCTGCCAATGGCAGAGGGGTTAGAACTAGATGATCTTTATGGTCTTTTCCAACACAAACCATTCTATGATTCTATGATACAGAAAAATAATTCGTTCTCTCGTATACAAAAAGAGAACAAATGAGAGCTGATATGTAAATTAATTACCTAAATAGCTATTACACACAAGGATATTGAATGAAGCCTTGTTGTTGGCAAACAGCATTAATTTCTTTATACTGCATGCAATGATTGAAATAAGTCTATAAAACAATCTATTAATGTGGAGAGACATCTTTTGTGAGTTCTAGACAGTCATAATGTTGATTTTCTACAGAGGCAACGCATGTTAAAAGAGCAACCATACCGAGGCCCCTTAACCTGAGAGTTTACACCCAGAAAGCAGAGTAACCATTTTGACTCATAGTTGATAGTCTCAAATAGATTTATGTTATTAGAAATTTGTTTCATTGTTCAGAGCTGGTATATCCCAAAGTACTAGTGTGTAGGGAATCCTGAGTCTTGAGAGCTTGAAAGAAAGTCTCAGTTGCCATAGTCACCTATGCAAAGAAAAAATACAGTTCCTTAACTAAGCTGTGGAAATGTGCTACACACAGACACAGACACACAGACACTCAGACACTTTTCACACACAGTTGATACATTTGCTATTCACTGTTTTGATGACTCATCTCAGTACTTCTGGTGTATTTCATTTTTGAGAGAAGTTTTTGAAAGAAGATCTTGTATGAATGATATGAACAGCAAATAGAGATATGTTTTGGCACATAAAAGAATAAGGTGTAGGAATAGCTTCAGTTTCTGTAGTATATACTCTCAGAAACACAACTGTGTGATGGTACAGGCTCTAAGATGATCTACAGAAGACATTTATTCAGCCTGGCAAACTGGATTGTTGGATCTGTTAAATGTTTCCCATGCAAGCCGATCAGACCTACTGTGGATCAACCATCATGTCTTTATTTTGAGAGACACAGAGACCTGGATATTTCAACAGTTTCACTGTGTATAAAAATTGCATCCTTTGCGTGACTACAGTGGGCCTCTCCTATTACATCTTTAACTACTGAAACTCTCAAAATTAAACATCTTAATATTACTTTCTTCTATATCCTTAATAAATGGTTATCACTAATAAATTCTGGAGCTGAAGTTCTGTATTGTTGTCAAGTGTTACAAATTGACAAATGAAGTTGAAAATTGTAAATGTCATGAGAATATGATGTTGAAGAAGACAACTACTGCAGCTATTAATTTAAATTTCAAATTATCTGTTATAAATATTCAACTATCACTTAATCCCCCAGACTAGCACTGAAGGTATGATGTTTTGGATTTTTTAATAGAGAATAACCTGCCATATATTCTCTAGGTTATATCAGCTTGGAAACAAAGATCATGAAGGGTAGTTTAAGTTTAGACTGACAAACTAGAATTTTTTAATTTCAGTCTCTACAGCATTAAAATTATTAACCCTGAGCTTCTAAGGGCCAGAGAAGAGAAAGGTTTTAGGTAAACTACTTTATTTTGAATCCACTTCTGCATGCCACACACTGAACATAACATACAGAACATAATTTTGTAAGGAGATCTGACAGGTAAGCTATCAAACTTATCTTTGCTTTGTGTGTTTCATAATCTTACCAGGTAAAAAGGAGGTAAAAGTTTCAACAAAGCTCCCTCATTTTGTCAGGTACTCATCTGTTTGTGTGTTTTCTTCTTAAATTTCCTTTTTGTAGTTTATGACACTCTTCCTTCCAGGCTTCTCATTTATTGGTTTTTCAGGAGTGACCCAGAGGAAAAATAGGAAGATGGATCTGATTTTGCTTATTAATTGTCAGAGCTCTAACATATAAGCATAGATATTTCTATTGTTGTAGGATATAAAATGCATCCTTTTGGCCTGTGGATATACTGAAAGCATTGTATTCTTTCTTGATACCAGATGGTTTTTAATTACTAAGGCCGTTGCCTGGAACACTGTTTTTAGTCACTGACAAATTCACATCCTATTTGCATTTAAATGGCTCTCAGATGTACCTAATAGCTTCACAATACACTGTCAGTAGGGACAAAATTGTACACTCCAGTTCTATACAGTAGCTACACTGAAGTAGCTACTAGCTTGCTGCCTGTCTAGAAAATGAACATTTCTGATTAGAGTAAATATCTGTGCCTCTAGAGTGATGACTAGTTACCTGTTACTTCATTCTTCAGAACATTTGATAAACCCTGACAAACAAACCTCTGTCTTTAACACAAAACGTTGTTCTGACAACCTCTTACACCTCTTTCGTTATAATTTTCCCAGGGCTAATACAGTCTTCCCTAATGAAGTGAATTACTTCCAAATATTACAAGTACTGTGCATAAAAATCTGCCTTCTACTTAGAAGGAAGAAAAAAATTTCCATTTGTTTATGCAAAGCTTTCATCATAGCACTGCCAACATAGAGTCATTATTACATTTCATCTAAAATTGACTGAAGTTCTGTTCAAAAAATAAATTCTATTCAGTGTAGATTAACTTCATAGAACAGATTGTACAAAACTGCACTTTGCTTCAAAATCAACAACTTTGCTGTGTGCTTCTGAATCCTGTGTTGGCAAAAATTTGCTTGGAGAGTGTGTCTAACATAAAAAATATGGGTATTCAAAAGTTTAAACAACAGTTGTGTTATCCCCAGACTTGTACACTGGTGATCACTGACGTACAGAAACTTTTCACTGGATATCGTTGCAAAGATTATGTTTCTAAATTTGACTATTCTAAGATCAAATGGTTAGAGAGAATTGTTTTCTGATTTCCGTGATTTAATGAAGGTGATAGGTTGTCTATGAAGTGATTATGTGACTTATAGCTCCTGATAGTTCCATTATCACAGCTGATGGCATCTATTAATTTCTGCAAGCTCTTTCTTTTTAATTTCTGTTTCAGTGACAGCCCAATGTATCTATCTATATTGCCATAGCAGGCTTACATATGGTTGCTGTTGAACAATGGCAGTGTCAGCTAACTGCAGTGTCAAAGACTATCATCTTCTTGAACCTGACAGACATGTATTATGGTCAGTTTTTGTGAACTGTCAGATGAGATGAGCATGTACGAATGTTAAAGGAATTGTAAAATGGGCAGTTAATTGTTTATATGTGATGTATTATTACTCTATATACTTTTTGTAGTTTGGGGTTTTAGCCCACAAAAAGCGGAGCTTTTCTGAGACAAAACTTCAGTCCTGCTGAAGTCAATGTTAAAAGGCTCACTGAGCTCAACGGGCCAGATTTCACCTCTGGTATTTACATCCATTGTAGACCAAGGTAAAAGTTAGTGATAGCTCTTCTGTATTGCTCTGTTTGTTTGTTTGCAGGGGGATAGAATCAGACAGAAATTAATGTAGACAGTCAGGACAGGATTGTTTTAATGAGTAAATGAGCATGAAACATATTCTGGATCAGGAAAACCAGCTGCTAGAATTTCCACCACTCAGAGATTTAAAAGTGTGAAGAAGTATGTGGCGGGTGATTCACCTGAATTATTTCCTTCCATCCACTTGAAGGGGAATGAAAAACATGACTAATATAGGCAAGTCAAATATCCAGATCTCTAATGAATCTTTTAAATGGGCTCTTCAAAATATCATGTTGAAAATCCTGACATGTCTAAATATAACAGACAGAAATAAGTTTAAATTTAGTTTCAAGACTCACAGTCAAATTTTGCTCAAGTTTTCAAGCTGAGCAGGAGAGAAAACGGTTTTCCTTGTTGAGTCTTGTCTCCTATATAAGGTGCTTCCTACAGTGCAGACTGTTTTCTCTTCCAATAGCATTTTTAAAAACATCTGTATAAACAGGAATCATTAAGGGCAAAATTCCATTGGTGTCTGCCAGCCAAACAGGGCAGGCATATGCTCTGTATTGCTGGAAGGAATACTAAGGCAGGCATGACCCCTCACTGCTGTCTGGGAAGTGAACAGATCTAAGAATCTACGTAAAAACATTATTTACCCAACATGTCGGTATGACTTTCTTGGTTCTAATAAAAAACTAATATTCAAATCAGCATTGTGATGGCTGCCTTTAGGGAGATACATTTCTGCAGCAATACTGTAGTAGAAAATACTTGAAATTCATCCTGACTTGAATAAATAATGTCAGAATCTGTAAATGATACATCTAGTTTCTGGTGCTATCACTGTTGCAAAGCCTGTGCCCAGGAAAAGGAGATGACATTCTGGTAGCTACTAAATATGGTATGGTGAGCAAACAGGAAAGGAAGGGAACTGTACACCCCAGATCCAGGTCCCACATCAGGAAAGTATGTCTGTCCAGAAATGCAAGCTTAGAGTATGCCTTTCATCTGCATGCACCCTTGGCAGGGCTGGGTGCTTAGGAAGCATTCAGAGGAGCAGAGAAGCTCATCTCTTGGGATCTTGGAGAAAAGAAGAGCATTCACTGGGGTTGTTCAGCTGAGAAAGAACCAAAATGAAACAATCCTTTCCATGCATTAGACTTGCTTCCTGCTGAGGGCAATGGACATATTATCTGAAAATTTGTAGAGGACCATTTGCCTCTGTATTCTTCAGCCATATAATGTCTATTACTTTCTTCTAGGTTATTTTTAATGGCCACATCAGACCAAACAGATGTTATCTGAATTCAAGAGAGTCCTAAGAGAACACCCCGATTAGGCATGTGTGCTTCAGATTTTGAAAAAAATATCTGGAAAAAAACCTAAACTTCTGAAAAATCTTCACCATATCTGTCTTGAACTACTTAAGCCTGAGCTGCATAGACAAGAATAAAAAATTACCATTTTGGGAGGTTTTGTTTGTATGTTTGTTTGGTTTTGTTTGGGTTTTTTGTGGGGTTGTTTGTTAGAGTTTTTTTTCCCCAGACGACTAGTTCATTCCACACTACCTGAGCCATTAGTTTAATATTTATAAATTTTGGAGAGTTTTGAGAGTTAACTGGTCAGGAACAGCAACGTAATAAATGTTAACAAAACTTCCATGGAATTATTAGCCTAAGAATAATTAGCTTAAGCCAAGGAGTATATAAAGTAATTTTGTCTTTAAAGGTTAAAAGAAATCACAAATTAATATAAGAGACTAGTTGTTATCTCAGCTTTAATTAAAACCTTTATTAATGACAGACAAAATGAAAGCTAAGGCTCATGTCCTCCTCATCATGGTCTACAAAAGCCTACTTTTGATACCTTTATATGGATTTCTCTCTCACAAAGAAAAAATATTACAGAATATTAGTGTAGAATGTGATGGAGCAGAACCAATACATGCCAAATACTTTTGAGATATCAAATGTTTTTGAAATAATGTGATGGTAAAAGGCACAGATTTATAGATCACTAAGACAGTTTTTTGGTAATATTTTGCCTGTGATCCACAGCAGAAAATGTAAAGATCTGAAAATCTCGATAAACTAACTGGGTAGAGAGCTGTTTGACTTGCAGTTTAAAAACATTTAAAAAAATGCATCCTTGGCACTACTTGGCATTGATATTAAATTAAATAAAGGAAATACAGTGCTCTCAGTACTCCTGAATATGACTATGGAAGAAGTGGCACAATCACTACAAAAATTCTCAAACTGGACCACGAGATGGTAGAGTTCAGGATCTCATGTGGCAGGAACAGAATAGCTAGCAAAATCACAACCCTGGACTTCAGTAGGGCCAACTTTGGCCTTTTCAAGCAATTACTAGGGGAAATCCCATGGGACAGGGTACTAGAAGGTAAGGGGGCCCAAGAAAGTTGGTTAGTATTCAAGGACTGCTTCTTCCAAGATCAAGATCAGAGCATTCCAGCAGGCAGGAAGTCATGAAAGGGTACCAGGAGACCTGCATGGTTAGACAGGGATCTGCTGGGCAAACTCAAGTGGAAGAAGAGAGTGTACAGATCAT
This sequence comes from Nyctibius grandis, assembly GCF_013368605.1. NCBI lineage: Eukaryota > Metazoa > Chordata > Aves > Nyctibiiformes > Nyctibiidae > Nyctibius > Nyctibius grandis. The sequence continues at coordinate 47,344,809 of NC_090660.1, forward strand.
GGAAGGAGGGGCTGGCCACTTGGGAGGAGTATAAGTCTGTTGTCAGAGGATGTAGGGAGGCAACTAGGAAAGCTAAGGCCTCCTTGGAATTAAACCTTGCAAGAGAGGTCAAGGACAACAGAAAGGGCTTCTTCAAATACATTGCAGGTAAAGCCAACACTAGAGGCAATGTAGGCCCACTGATGAATGAGGTGGGGGCCCTGGAGACAGAGGATAAGAAGAAGGTGGAGTTACTGAATGCCTTCTTTGGTAGAAGATTACAGAATGCCTGTCTATACTGCTAGAGGCTGTCCTGAGGAGCCCCGGACCCCTGAGGCCCCAGAAGAAGTCAGGATAGAGGAGGAATCTGTCTTGGTTGATGAGGGCTGGGTCAGGGACCAATTAAGCAATCTGGATATCTATAAATCCATGGGCCCTGATGGGATGTACCCGCGGGTGCTGAGGAAGCTGGCGGAAGTCATTGCTAGGCCACTCTCCATCATCTTTGCTAAGTCGTGGGCAACGGGAGAGGTGCCTGAGGACTGGAGGAAAGCAAATGTCACTCCAATCTTCAAAAAGGGCAAGAAGGAGGACCCGGGGAACTATAGACCGGTCAGCCTCACCTCCATCCCCGGAAAGGTGATGGAACAACTTGTCCTTGGTGCTGTCTCTAGGCACATCAAGGATAGGGGGATCATTAGGGGCACTCAGCATGGCTTCACCAAGGGGAAGTCATGCTTAACCAACTTGATAGCTTTTTATGAGGACGTAACCCGGTGGATAGATGATGGTAAAGCTGTGGATGTGGTCTATCTTGATTTCAGTAAAGCGTTTGACACGGTCTCCCACAGCATCCTCGCAGCTAAACTGAGGAAGTGTGGTCTGGATGATCGGGTAGTGAGGTGGATTGTGAACTGACTGAAGGAAAGAAGCCAGAGAGTGGTGGTCAATGGGACAGAGTCCAGTTGGAGGCCTGTGTCTAGCGGAGTCCCTCAAGGGTCGGTACTGGGACCAGTACTATTCAATATATTCATTAATGACTTAGATGAGGGACTAGAGTGCGCTGTCAGCAAGTTCGCTGATGACACAAAACTGGGAGGAGTGGCTGATGCACCAGAAGGCTGTGCAGCCATTCAGAGAGACCTAGACAGGCTGGAGAGTTGGGCGGGGAGAAATTTAATGAAATATAACAAGGGCAAGTGTAGAGTCCTGCATCTGGGCAAGAACAACCCCATGTACCAGTACAAGTTGGGGGCAGAGCTGTTGGAGAGCAGCGTAGGGAAAAGGGACCTGGGGGTCCTAGTAGACAGCAGGATGACCATGAGCCAGCAATGTGCCCTTGTGGCCAAGAAGGCCAATGGCTTCCTGGGGTGTATTAGAAGGGGTGTGGTTAGCAGGTCAAGAGAGGTTCTCCTCCCCATCTACTCTGCCCTGGTGAGGCCGCATCTGGAATATTGTGTCCAGTTCTGGGCCCCTCAGTTCAAGAAGGACAGGGAACTGCTAGAGAGAGTCCAGTGCAGAGCCACGAAGATGATTAAGGGAGTGGAACATCTCCCTTATGAGGAGAGGCTGAGGGAGCTGGGTCTCTTTAGCTTAGAGAAGAGGAGACTGAGGGGTAACCTCATTAATGTTTATAAATATGTAAAGAGCAAGTGTCATGAGGATGGAGCCAGGCTCTTCTCAGTGACATCCCTTGACAGGACAAGGGGCAATGGGTGCAAGCTGGAACACAGGAGGTTCCGCATAAATATGAGGAAAAACTTCTTTACGGTGAGGGTAACCGAACACTGGAACAGGCTGCCCAGAGAGGTTGTGGAGTCTCCTTCTCTGGAGACATTCAAAACCCGCCTGGACGCGTTCCTGTGTGATATGATCTAGGTAATCCTGCTCCGGCAGGGGGATTGGACTAGATGACCTTTCGAGGTCCCTTCCAATCCCTAACATTCTGTGATTCTGTGATTCTGTGACCATCTAGAAGAAGGGAAAAAAGACAATTATTAATGACAATAGGCTAAACAAACTTCCTAAATCATAGTCCTGATTATCCAAAGATTTGAAAATGCATATACAGAGGGTGTATAATGTTAAATTTTGAAATGTGGGAGAATTAATACAGTTCAACTCCTTTGTAATTCAATATTGAGCTTGTCAATGGGAGCTGTAATATAGATTGACTGGACTGTTATCCGTGTTTCATGTCGCAGAACATGAGCATTTACAGGACCAAGACCTATGTTATAACTAATCTCATTGCAGCACCATATGTCAAGCAAAAAATGAATAACTGCTATTTGGATTTTTCTGGACACCTCTGTGAAAAAATCTTCAATTTGTCACAAGAGTCTTTTCTAAAGATATATATATATATACACTCATGATGACATTTTCATACCACCTGTCAGGTTCTGAGAATGTGACAATTCTGCACAAGACATAATTATTTCCCCTAAAATTGGAGGCTTTTAATGGAATTAATCTGTCACCCTGTGTGTGCTTTAGATAGGAAATTCCTCTCCCATCATCTTGTGGGCCAGTGAAGTGAGCTTGCATTTGCCTGGTACAGGGTTTGTTAAAATTCTAGTGTTGCCTTATCTTTTGAGAACTGCTGATTGGTAAAAGTTGCATATTGAATTGCTTGAGCTCATTCATATTTCAAAATATGTTTATATCTGTCCGTGAGCAGTTTTATAACATCCCTCTTATATTTTACATCAACAGTATTAACTACAACTCATGCTGTTCGTTTGCTATTAAAAATAACAGATGGCACACTAAGCTGTTTTTTCTTCAACATAAAGCATGCACTCAGTTGATATTAAAATGTGTTTCTGCTCTGAAAAGTTGTTTTCATAAAATATGCTTTGTGGATTCTACATTTATTGTTTCTCAATAATTCTTGGATGAAATCATTTCTACTAAGTTATAAATTGAGTTTTCCAACTGCTTGCAAGCTTTAGTGGTTTGTGAAAATAAAGCTGGTTTTAATGGTACCAGAATCTACAAAGGAAAAAAAGGTTTGCAGTGACGATTTAGGTACCAATTTTGTTCATGTCATACAGTTAGGTATAGATTCTAGCTCAATCTACAGCTCTGTACTAGCCTTACCAAAAAAAGACAACCACAATAAAAATAGGTAAAACAGAATACGACTAACCCTTCTCTTAGACCAGCCAGCTAAACTCTTGAAGTATTTCTGTCAGCTTAATAGAGTCTGCATCAGCTGGAAGTGCTGTCACACTGTCTGTCACTCCTTAGAAAGTACTGTGGGCTGCTGGTGTTTTCTTAGGAGGCATCTAATACTTAGGCAGGTCATGTGTCTTTGGCTAATCTGGCAGATGAAGTTTCCTTGCTGCCCTGATAATACAGATTATTATGAAAAATTCTGGTGTCTCATTGTTACCTGTGTCACAGCTATTTTCTAAGGTTCCTGTTTTGATTGTGCAGCTTTAATTAATCTCTTCATGTAAAGTAACAGGAGCTGCTGAGAGATGTCAACTTACAGATCTCTCTGTTTTTCATTTATTTTCCTAACTCTCTTTCTCTGATAGCATGATGGTATCGCGGCATCTGGCATAAAGTTAGTTGAATGGTTTGCATTCTAGAAAAACTTGGAAACTTGGGAAAGCTCTAATATACAGGAAATAAAAAGTTGTTGTATTTTGATTAGAAGACCAGTTGATAATGAAATGACAGTATAGAAGCAGCATAGAGATTCAAGAGACAATGGTTACCTCATCCTTGTAAGACATTATCTCCCTGTTTTGCTTCACTCGAGAAAGAGGTATGCTGAGGGAAGACATGTAGAAAATTGCTGGAAAAAAACTTTTTCATATGCTTTTTTCTTGATGCTTTTAATTTTATTTGTAGTCTGACAAACCAGTATTAAGAAACTCGTTTCTCTGTATTGGGATGCAACACTGCAAAATTTTTCCTAGTTAGTATAAACTTTATAAACTCTAAATACATAGGGAGACATGCATTCTATCATCTTTAAAACAACTACTATACACATTTTCTCTTCCAAATAAAAGCATAATAGAGAGGGATAAAGTGACTCTCTAAGCACAATTCAGGAAACACTGAAAAAGTCATGTAGCATTTGGTGTTGTACAAAGGATAACAGAGACACCTAACGGCAAAGAAATGGAACTTGTTTAACATTAATCCTGAACAAAACATTCCTTTCAGGGAAATTCGAGGTAACACGAGATGTGCTCCAAAGGAAATTTTCCTTTTGATGTTCTGGTCTGGTTGTAATATAGGTGGATTCAGAAAGGATGCGAATTTATGCAGCTGGACCATAGTTGATAGTTGTTACTTGATCGTTTCTTTGGTTCAAAGTTCTCACCTCCAAATAATTAATTCTAATTTTAAATTTCCTTTTTTTTTTTTTTGTCTTCTGTACAAATATCACTGCAAAAAATGCTTGGTTAGAGGTGAGAGAAATATATTTTTGATTTATTCCAAAAGATCATTCAATCAAAATATAGTGCTTTATCAAAACCTCAACTTCATTGAATAAGATTTTTGATACAAGCCCAAACAGTTAGGAAGATATGAAGGAACTTGTTCTGAGGATTTTCTTAAAAAGAAAAGCAAACAGTTGAAAAGGAACTACACCTCTCCTCTGTCTTCTTCCTAAAACTGTGGTGGAAGTGGAAATGAAGTGACAACTGAAAATCAGGTTCCACCTGTTCATTAGCAGGCAAGGATCAAACTCAAATAAGCACATCAGATTCACATTTAAACAAGATACAGGCAGTACCTGAAACTCAGCACATTTGGAATAGCTGCCTCGCTAAGCAAATGCTACTCTGCTGGCATCAACAGATAGCTCACCAAAATCGCAGTGATATATGGAGGTGAGACATTGAAATAATGGGGTTCCTGGGTACAGTAGAGATAATGGAAATGGGCAAAGAGTAGCAGTCTACAACCTTTATAAAAATCCCATGGAGTTATAGACTTGCATAAAACACGCTGAACTCTCACATTATAAGAGAAAGAAGTGCATGGACAGTCTTCAACGTGTTTAAGATATTAGGTTGCACAAGAGAAGAAAAACACACAGCTGGCTGCTGCTGCTCCTCCTATTAATCAACAAAGGAACAAGGGTGAGTGTGAGGTCTCCTCCTCCATGCTCAAGCAACAAGAGCAAAGGGTCAGAAATTAGTAAACAGATTATTGCAAAGCACTCATGTCAACAGCAAGAGAAAAGTGGGACTCTTGTTCTGGTCACCTCTTTGCCCCTGGGAATATCTGGCTGTTCCTTAATTAGGCTGGACTGTAGGGTTGTGATACAGCCTGAAGTGAAAGTGCCAACCTCAGTTACAAAATAATCAAAGACATCCATAAAACTGCATAGTTATGCTATAACTCTCTTCTGATTTCTTTGCTTTTAGATTAATTGCTGTAGCACACTACTGACTTCATGCCTACTAGACTGGTTTGAAAAATGAACACTTTTTGTGACTCATTTAAGGAAGTGTTTAAAAGATTGTTCATTCCAAAAGGCTTCAGAATATTTTCTTTTTTAATCAACTTTCTACAGACAATCTTCTACTTAAAAAATATTCAGTGTTATCTGGCTATGTTTTCCTGCTCTATCCTAGCCACACAAAAAAAAATAGAGGAGGAAGTCTGGGGAAAAATAAAGGATCTCTTTTCCTCTCTCAGTACTAAAAGTTAAAAAGGTTTCACTCCCACAATATATGTCAAAAACATGTGGAAATTAAAAATTGGTTTTCTTCCTCATTGAACAACTCCTGTTCAAAAATAGTATTTCTAATGTTTTCATGGGTTTTCTCATCCATACTAATCCCTGTATTATGTTTCCATATAAACATTCTATAAGTGTCGTGCAAGTGCCGTTTTACCTCCTTTTTAATTTCAGTATCAGCAAATACAAATCTCAGGAAATAGTTTTGTCTAACATAGAGAAAGGGAGCCCTTGATCCAACATGTAGTTATAAATACAGAGGAGCTTAACATAGAGAATATGTTTCAATTTTTAAATGTCATAGTCCTTTAAAGATAATTTTCTTTATCATAAAATTTACTAGAGAAAAATACGTTCGTAGAAAGGCAATAGATAAATTTGTGGGTTGTTGTGCTTTTTACACTTCTACCCTCAGAAAATACATATCGATAGACAAATCTATCCCAGTCTAAAGCTCTGTGCTTGGTCTGACCAGTAGCCTTGCCCACCCTTACACTGCTTCCTCATTACAATGAGCTTCAAGTCTCCAGTTTGCCAAGACAAATTTTAAATCTAATTCATACAAACTGGCATCAAGTCCTATGGTGTCATCATGTGGAAATACTTGTGCCAAGAGGCAACAAGTGTTTCAAATAAAAATCTGAACAGGGAACCTTGCCTGCATGAATCTTAAAAATTACTTGGTTTCAGACTCAGTAATCTGTATGTAGTAAACTCACCTGAGCCCAGAGTTGTCTATTGACTTAATCCTAACCTCATCCTTAGCTTTAATCACAGCCATGCAGCCCCTGCCAGACCAACACAAAGCTGGCTTGCCCTGCAGGTGCTTGTGTTAAATTTATACTAGTGCCCACTCTACAAACAGCCACAGCTCCAAATTATCAGATCTCTGGAACTCTCTTGCTGTACTCAGTGCCAATTCCAGAAAACAAAACAAAACCAAACCAGGTTTTCCCAATAGCCTGGTTTATTTCTCTTGGAGGCAGCAGCCAAATCTGTGGCTTACCAGGCTCCGACAGTCCGAGCAACCGAGTCACCCTTGGCAGAATCAGAACAAATTGAGAAAGGCAACAACTGTGGGAGTCTGTTCAAAGCTGGCCATCCTTGGTAGCCCCAGACACCACCATTGGACCAGGCTTTCCAAACTTCTTTGGTTGTAGCGCTAATTCTGGACTAGCCAGTCTCTCTAGACAGAGCCCTTAACTTAGTTTGCAGTACTTTGCTAGCCTGAACAATGCTCCCAACCCTAATCTTAGCTTTAATTTACACCCAGGAGTCATTAGGAGTTCCAGAGCAACACAAAGTAAGCAGATTTCTGCTGATACATGCATTATGGTGACGTTTAAAGTATGCAAGCATACCCTCATGTAATCTGAACCAAAATCTGCTCTGGTAATCTCTGTTGAACACAGACCTAATTTTAGCCTTGACAATCTCCAAAACCTCTTCTCCACATGCAACATTTTCGGAAAAATTGATCCAGACTGGGCTTATTGTGTCTTGCCATTGAGCTAAAATGAGAGGTTTTGATAGGTTTTGAGGGGAAAGTAAAATAGGTGGACTGATTGTGAATCCTGAAGGATCTTCCAGTAAATGGTTTTTGCATCTCTATTCCTTAGAAGAACATGCATACAAAACCTCAAACATGGCAAATGATTCCCATGTCCACAGACTCACAGAGGAAAAAGACTGAACAAATGTCATGCATGACATACATGTCCTATGTTCAAGTATTTGCATTATCGTTATTTTCTTCTAGATCTGTCAGCTGGATGAAAGGTTACTTTATTCATAGATCTGCAAAAAGGAATTACAAGTTTCATGAATCTAAAGAAGATTTCATATTTTCTCTTGTATGTGTGGATCGTTATATTTTTGGTCCTCGACTTTTGGATGTTCAAAACTAAATTCAGTAGGCAATAGCTGACATGATAGACCAGAGATTAATTTCTAAATGACTATAATAACTACAGCCGAGATCTGGATTCAGCATAAACAGCATATCCATCCATGAAGAAAATGTGAAATAGAGTAGAATAGAAAGTAAAAGTAAACTTCTCCCCCTCAACTTAATTGACTCTAAAGACCACATACTGCATAGAGACCTAAAAACTAATCTTCTGAGACAATTTCAGATCACTTCTATAGTAAGCAGCAGCACAGAACATGTGAAAGCTTCCCCAACTAAAGACTGTTAGTGTAAATATAAAATGAATATTGCAACAGTATTTTATGCTGCTAGAGATGAAGTTACACCACAGATATTTAAATTAAGACTGATTCGTTTTTTAGAATTATTTTTATTAAGAATTAGTCTTTTTAAGAATTGTAGTGGAAATATGACCTTCCTTAAACTGTTGCAATCAATAACTGGATTATTACCTTGCTAAATAAATAGGCTGTTTCCCATTTCCTCCTTGTCTCGAGGTGGAAGGCAACAAGATAAAACATATCTCAGCCTTAAATTGTGTACTTCTAACCACCAGGGGGGGCTGACATAATCTTTGTAAATAAAATTTGGAGAGCTTAGCTGATGACAGAGAGTGTTTAGTGAAAATGAGGATATTCACATGCTACCATCAAGTAAATAAGATAATATTCTTTCTTCCCCACCATTCGAATGTATCTGGTCCACATGGAAGTAGCGCTGTCATCTCATTAGTCTTCACCGGGACTCGTGGTTCTGTGCAACCTTGTAGTTGCTCCTTTGTTGCAATGTCCAATTTCAGCCCATTTGGTGTTTGATTGTGTGTCACTGCTGGGAGAGAGGAAGAAGAAGAAACTGAGGAATTCCCCCAGCCCAAAAAAGTGGTAAATTATGCTTAAATGTAGCTTATTTTCAGATGTGAGTCTCACAAAATACTGTCCAAAGGGAAGAGTTTTAATGATGAGGAAGGACAATATTTTTCTATGACTCATTGCATTTCTTTTACAAATATGTTGCAATATATTGCTGAATTGGATGAACTTTGATCAGCCAGAGGTCCCAAACACCTTTGAAGCTAGCTCTGCTTTGAATAGGACATTGGATTATGTGACTTTCAAAGACAAATTCTGACCTGTATTTTCTCTGTGATATGGTGTTTAAGAAAACCAAGTGGAAAATACTGTTCTTAGTGTTTCTGTCTAAATTCTTTACTTACCAAAATAGATTCTAGAACTTAGTGGAAGATGGTTGTGTTTGTAGGACAATAAATTAGCAGTAGGAACTTGACGCAGCCAGCCTATATGACATTGCATAAATGACCTTGTAAATCTTTATTTCAGTTTTGCTATTTGTGAGATGGAGATAGCAGTCATCTCTTCATAACAGTGATCATCTGACGTGGTGATGAAAGCACTTAAGAGAGCATTAAGTACCAGTCTACTTGTGAAATAAGCAAACTGGCTCCAAAATATGGTGGATCTCCCTGTCACTGGATCTCTCCAGTTGCTCCCTTTCTTAAGAGGAAAGGCAAAGCATGACCTAATGCAGTTCTATGAAAACAGTGACAAGATTGGGTTGGTACTACTAGGGGAAATACTTTTTTCATGAGGAAAAGGTAATTAAGACAATTCTTTCCATTGAACATGGCCTCTAAGCTATCTAGTAGACAGGGAAATGACTTCCTTTTTATTAGCAAACTGCTCAATTCATCACCACAATTACTACTAAGCAGCTGAGATGGTTGTTGGGGCAGTGTTGAATAAACTGCAGCTCCCACCTGTACTTTAAAATGTAAAGTGCTGTTTGCAAATGGCATGATTTTGCAAAATCAGTCATCTTTATCCCAGTAGCTCATGTGCTGTCAGAGTAATGGCCACGACATTCTCAATATTGTCAGCAATAACGCTCCATTGACAAAAAGAAAAGAATGAGGGCACACACAGCCCCAGGTTTGATAACGTTTGCCTTTTTGCCCTTCATAACATGACATGTGATGTGTACTGTTCTGTGTGTTGCCCTTTCTATGAACAAGTGCTTTGGGGGAGCTTACATAATGTTCTGCATGACTGGATAGGCACCGGTAAAGCCAGCTTCCTTGTTCCTACATGTCAATCAAACCAATCTGAAATTTTAATTAGATTAGCTCTGTCATCGAAATTACATTTTGCTATTGTAAAACCTAACAAAAAAAATATTTAAAACCAGATCTTAATTCTACCATAACATTTCCTGTAGGAAGAGACACAAGTAAGAAAGCAACTGCAATGCAAATTTCATAGTTCTGTTATCTTCCTGCTTGACTTCATTTTAATTGCCTATGGTGTTTTTGTAAACTTTCAGCATCTTAAAACCAAAGAAAAGGTAAAAATTTAGACTGCTTTTTTTTGTTTTTCAAATATCTAGGTACTGAGAAGAGGAATGTTGTTTTCCTAATTGTTTTTTACTCTGGAGAGCACAGTGTGTTGAAATCTAAGCAGTTTAATGCAGTAGAGCCTGCTTTCAGATTTGAGCATCTCTGGCATTTTTTCCCAGGGCTTGGAAGTGATTTTGTCATCATGTCAGAAACTGGTACCATACTTTTGTCACTGCATATGTCACTTGGGGAGAGAGCTCTCAAGCAGTAGAAGTCACAAACCACCAGAGGGTGCCAATTACTTTCATAAGCAGGATCTCTCAAATAATCTTGTCAGATAAATGCAACATTATTTACTGCGTGGGCATGTTCGGAAGGTTGTGCTGGGCGTTACATAGACCACCAAAACCCTCTGGGTGACACTTCTCATAAGCATAAAGCCATATGAGCCAAAGCATGCAGCACACAGCTATGTGATCAGGGGTGGTGTGGCAAATGCCTCTGGGCCCAATTGCAGAGACAGGGTCAGGTGTATGATTTGAATGACTGCCTGCAAGAGCTATCTTAAAGCGTATGATGTTCCACAGCTGAGAAACCTGCAGGCAAACGGGTAAGTGACAAGGTGTGAGGATACAGGGGTGTGCTAGGAGCTGTCTCCTTGCAGAGCAGGCAGTAAACTCACTGTAGACATGTAGTATTTTAACTGTGATACATGTAAAGAGTTTGCTCATCTTTGCATGTGCTGTCCTCTGCATGGAAGAAATTTAAAACAGTGTGATGGCACAGAAGGTTGACTTGTTACAGAGCAATGCACTTGACAAGGATCTTCCCTCGCCCTTTCCTCTCTGCTACTGCAGCTGCTCCCTTCTGCAAGTGCTCCCATTATAAACAGCCTTAGTGCTTCTCTGACCCTCCAAAGAAGCCATTAGTAGGAAACAGAGAAAGGAAGATAAGTTTGCAGATAATTGTACTGAAGTAACAATTTAGGAATTATGAGCATTTTAAAGGGATAGTAATCTCTTAGAATTCTGAACTTACAGAGTATTAAAGTAGTCTGTAGTCCAAAAATTTGGATTTTTTTTTTTTTTTTTTTTTTACATAAATATACTCTGGGCTGAAAGAATATGTAATACTAAACAGAGTGAAAAATACAGTGGTGGTACTACTTTGTTTTTTTCTTTTTTTAGGGGGTGGTGGGGTTTAGGGACGTGGTGGGTTGACCTTAGCTGGCTGCCAGATACTCACCTAGCTGCTCTCTTTTCCACCTACTTAACAGGATGAGTAGAAAACAGTATGGAAAAGCTCATGGGCTGACATAAAGATAGGGAGATTGTTTATCATTACTGTCACAGACAAAACAGTCTTGCCTTGGGGAAGATTAATTTATCTCCAATTAAGAACAGAATAGGACAATGAGAAACAAAGACAAAACCTAAAACACCTTCCACCCACTTCTCCCTTCTTCCCAGGCCCAGCTTTACTCCTTCACTCCTGACTCCTCAGCCTCCCTTCTCTACTGCTCCCTTCCCCACCCACCCAGCAGTGCAGGGGGATGGGGAATGGAGGCTGTGGTCAGCCCATAACAGCTCCTCTCTGCTTCTCCTTCCTTCTCAATGCTGTTTCCCTGCTCCAGTGTGGGGCCTTCCCACAGGCTGCAGCTTCCATCAGGGAATGTCCACCTGCTCTGCTGTGGGGTCCTCCCCAGTGTGGATATTTGCTTCAGCATGGGCCTCTCTAAGGTTTGCAGGGAGTCTCTGGCACCTGTAGCACCCTCTCTCCCTCCTTCTTCTCTCGCCTTGGTATCTGCAGGGTTGTTTCTCACACATTTTTCTCACTCCTCTCTCTCAACTGCTGTGCAGCATAATTTACGCTTTTTTAAATACCTGTTCTCAGAGGCACCCCACTCATGGCTGAGGGGCTCAGCTATGCTCTGGGGTGGGTAGGCCTGGTGTCTCCTCATAGAGGTCACCCCTGTAGCCCCCGCTCCACGCATTTCCTTGTGCACCTGCACCCAATAGAAGGGATTAGGGAAAAACTACAGCATTTAAACACCAAGATGAAGGGAGAAATGGAGCAAAGATTGAAGGGGTATCTGTTGAGTTAAACAAGAGGCTGAGGTTTCCTGTTTGAAAGAGGGAGCTGCAGGCTATACAGCAAGGCACCTGGGTCCTGCAGGACACCAGCCAAGATGTGCTATAGCCAGAGCTCTGGAAGAGTTTTCTAATGTAGAGGGATGACCAACAAAAGAAAACACTTTACAGGCAGAATAATTAATAATAACCTTATTATTTCATTTTCTCTGAGGAATTATTTTTGCAAAAGAAATAACAGAATCCATTTAAGAGGAAGACCGGACAAGAAGAAAGTGGAGGTGAATTAAACTCAGGACTTCTCCATGTCATGTGGCATCCCATCCTTGCAGAAATTTACTAGTTAGCTTTACAGTTTTGCCATGAGATACTTTTGTGTTTTACCTGTAAGCACATGAAGTAATTTATATGTCCACTCACATCCTGTGCCAAGCCACTGTCTGACCCAAGGTAATGTTATTGACATCTTCTCCACTTTCCAGCAATTAAGTTTCTTCCCGGATGACAATGATAAATCAATTAATTGTCTGGTGATTTAGTTTTAGAAAGGTTAAGAGCTGCAGGTAACCAAATGTATCTGTGATAAGTAGGAAATCTCATTCTTGGCTATTAGGAATGTTGGTGAGTAGTTTTGACCACAACTAAAACACAACAGGGAAGGATGCTCACAGTTGCCTGCTGCAGTAAAGCACCTATGATATCACTATTTGAACTGTGAAATTTGTCCTGTTTTGAATGTGGTAGGACTTCTTACAGTCCTCTGCTGAATCTAGGTCAAAATGATGATAGGAAGGAGCTTGCATAACTAATGTGTTTGTACCGTATTCCCCTCTGCCTCCAGCTTCAGAAAAGGTGTCAGGTGTTTCCAGCAGCTGCCTCTGCTCAGAGCTGACCAAGCAGACAGAGGAAATACATTAGGAAAGAATTGTCTGTATGTGGGGAAATCTTAACTCTTATGTCGCTTTGAAGCATTGTAAGTGCCCATTAGTGAGGAAGTCAAGGAGTCAGTTGTTCTCAGGAGGGATATATCAGCATTCACTGCAGTGTTTGTGTTGGAGACCTTGACCTTGTAATGTGACCCATCCCTTAATTCCTTACGAATCCCGATCAGATCTGGAGCTCATGTGATCAGGAATGTCATTAGGAAACATGTAGGGGACCAGATCTGCAAAGGCAGTAAGACACCTGCCTGTCCTGGATCTTCATGTTAAGTAGGTATAGGATTCCCTCCAGAAAATCTGCAAATTTGGCAACTAAAATGGTGACTACTTTTTATCGGTTTCAGGCTGCTTCTACTTCACATGGAAATGACTAGTTTTCTATTTTTCTTTATTGTTTTTGGTATGATGTAAATTTGTTTAGACTGCTAGGAATGTGACAGAACAGATCAGAGAGATTTTGGCAGGAAATTGCCTGTCTGGTTTTGCATGGCATTCCCAAGGCACTGACTGCAGGTTCCTTCACATCACACGAAGCCATGTCTTTGTTTTCAGAGTCTTGGAGACAAGGAGGCCATCTGAGGGACTTGAGGGAAACTCCACAAATGATCCTTACTGTCAGTGGGGTAAACACAAGTTCTTTAAGATCTTTTGGGAGATGGAAAGTGATTTTAAGTAGATTACCCATGATTTCTGACCTGACAAGAGTGTTTGAAATGTATGGAGGAGTTGCAGATTGATTTCAAGTGATTGTCAGTTCGGTCGTGGGTGTGATTACACATGGAAAAGCATGCCATCCTCTGGTGTTAATGAAATTCCTTTGGTGTTCATGGAAAATGTGGATATTGGTTAATGGTAGTATCTGACCATAATTTGTTATCTTGTTTGTTATTTCTGATGCCTTTTTTGCTATAAATAGTATAATGTAGCAGGAAGACGGCCATTAGGAGAGATGATACTTGGGCTTTTCGTTCTTTATACATAATTACATTGTGTTCATTACTTAAAGACTGGGTTGGGTAGAGCCACTTGAAATGGAGATTGTTCTTTGCCTTCAGTGACTACTGATCCTGCTCAAATACAGAAAACAGAAGAAACTGCAAGGGGTGTTGGGAAGAGCTAGAGGAAAGGTTGTCAGAACTTCAAACAGCAAGACTCAAGGCAGAGAGAGGCCAGTTTTACTGGAGAAGGAAGGGCTTCTCTGAGCTCGTTTTCTAAGCTGTGCAGAGTTTGCTGCAGCTCGGAAAGTTACTGAGTGACTCAAACCAAGGCTGGAAGCAAGACTCACTTGCAAAGACATATGAGGCAATGGGTGAGTTAGGTATGAACCCTTTTATCCACATTATGCTTGCCCAAGTCACTTTGCATTTTCTTTCTTGAAGTTTGCTATCTTGGTTTATAGTCTAATAAAATTGTGCTTTCAGAACTTGAAAGTATTGGTCCATATGGGAAGATCTCTATAGAAGGTCTGAACACCTGAACATCTCAGAGCTCTCACCAGCTCAGGAATCCATCACAGGCTTTTAGGACAATTGCTGTTTATGATCTTTCTCTCTGTCTATCTGAACTCTGTGTTTTGTCTATGTAGCTTTCATTCCCACTTCCTTCTTTTCACTAAAATAGCCATAAAATTGTTCATGTTGGTGTTACAGCACAACTGTCAGTTACAATGTCAGTATACATCCAGTAGACACCACTGGGCTACAGTGAGATGTTTGCATCTATTTTTTTTTAATGTTCATCAGTACTTGAAACTTAATAACTGAAATTTATGGCAAGTTGAAAAAAAACAATTAATCTAGTAGAATATTATTTGTGTGTCTGAATCATCTGTTGACTTGTCTGAAAACTCAAGACGACAATGTTCTGTATACAGTTACATTTACTTCTTCTTTGTACTTAAGATCTTCCTTTATAAAAAATATATATTAAATGGAAAGTTTGAAGACCTACACTAATCCTACTGTGCAAACCAGACGTAATTTTCCAAGAACCTGAATGACAAGAAATTTCAACTCCATTTTCAAATCCATATGATCTCCACCACAAGAGACAAGTGGACAGCTGCTTTCATATGTTTATCCAGGTATTTAGGTAGTTCTGCATAAAACATATTCGTTTTAATTTACAGAATTATATCTATCTGAAGGTACTTAATCAAAAGTTTTCATGGAGAAAGATTAAGTGTAAAGTTTAAATGTTATTGTTTGACAAATATTTTCACTATTTATTTCAAAATAAAGCAATAAAATAAAACAAAAATTAAAGAAATTAGTTAGAAAAGTTGCAGAGTTAATTTTCATTTTATGTAAAAGAAACTTTAATTAGCCAAAGGCCTTGATTTCAAGAAGGGATAATTTAAAGTGTCAAACTCCAGTGCTGCATTTTAGGCCAAACGCAAAAAAATGTAGCACAAAATGTAAATATATTTATGTAATGTGCTCATAAATGATTCAGTGTTTAGACACCAATCTAATTTTGTTTAAACTGTATCACTTCATTGTAGGCTACAAGATTTTGAAGTTTGAATTAAATTAATGGGCAATATAGATTTAGATTCTGGGTAAGTTTTGTTTGCTTGGTTTTACTCTCTGTTGTTTTTCATTGTGGGGAAAATCTTAGCTTTGGGGGAGGAAAAAATAAAGAGGAATAGAGAAAGGTCTTCCTGAGTAAAGAGCTGTTCTTGAATTTCTTTCCATTTGACAGTCTATAACTATGATGGTAAGTCCCCACTTAGAGCAGAAGTTCTAGCTTTCTCTTTGGTGTCTCTCCTATACTTAGCATTTTCAGGGAAAAAAAAGTGAAAATAGTAGCCTTTAGTAAATTAAACTATGCTTCTCAAAGTACTCTCCAAATGGAAGTTATAATAATGAAAATGCATTCTGTGAAAATATGGTGCGTGAATTAGTTTAATTCATACAGTGGCTCTGTGTAGGTGAGTATGATCTGCTGTTTAATTGTCTGTGTACCAGTCTCAGGGCCATCCAAGATTTTGAAGGGACACATTTTGCAAATTTCCTCTACTGTACAGATATGGAGTGCCAGATTGTCCCAGAGAGAAAACAGCTCCAAAACAGAGGAAACCAAATGCCTGGATGCTTATCTTTCCTTGTGTAAAAGAAAATTGCCCCTTTTGGACAGAGATTTCTCATTCCTTAATACAAAATATATGTTCTAATGAAAAGATATGCAAAGGTTTACCACCCTTAGAAAGAGATGAACTTCAAGATACAGAAAGCACTTTTGGGGACCAAATCCTCAATTAACAAGAAAAAACTCAGTACAAAACATCCAACCAGTTCTAAAATAGGTGGTGGTTTTTGTTTATTTTGATTTGGATAATGGGGAGGTTTTTTGTTGTTGGTGGTGGGTTTGGTGTCTTTTTTTGCTGTAGAATAAAAGCCTTTAGGTTATAAAGATAGACTAAGATATGAGCAAAAAGTGACCAACATATGACCAGAAGAAAAACACCAATGAGATGCAATGCAAGTTACTAGATGTCACTGACTTTTTTTACGCTTAAGGGGAAAAAAAAAACCAAACAAACAAAAAAATAAACTGATATAATGTTTGAGCTGGGACAAATAGCCAGAGCAGTGGCCAACAGAAAGATCATAACACATCAGAGTGGGGAATGACACAATCTTGTGCATGTGTAAGCCACCCTGAATGGCCATCTGGGTTAAAAACTCCTATGCAGAGTTTTCTTTTGATCTATTCTCTTCAACATGGTAGTAAAATTCCTGAAAACTGTACAGCCTTCAAGGAGAAGCCAATTACAGTAAGTTCCCAAAACCGGGCTCTCAGAATATGGACAGTAAAGGCTGAAGTGGATAAAAACTTAGCAGTGGGAAGAAGCCTTGGATATATACTTCTTTAGTCATGTACAAGAGGAAAGTGAAGATCAGGGTTATTGGGGGATGGTTCTCTTAGCTATTCATATTTGAGTTTTTCAGCTTGATGTGGTGTTTTCCCTTTATCCCTTTGCACAGATTCTGTTTGATTTAAATTACTTGTCATTGGCAATGAAGAACTGCTAATTTCTGAGCATCCAGACTAAGAGATTGTGGTGTGTTTCAATGCGGAATCACAACAAATGACTTTGTGAATGCATTTTTCAGCTATTAATAAAAGCTAAGAGAGGTGAGCTATAATGTCCTTCATGTCTTAAAGAGTGTATCGACATAAATATCTGGAAAGAGCATACTTGTTCTGAAAAAATGCATGGTGTGGAGAGGAGGAACCATGCTTGACAGTCTTGTTTTGAGCTAAGGAACAATGCTGGCATGAGAGCAAATAGATACAATAGGCCTCAGGAACTACTGGAGCTATGAGGCTGTAGATCAACCTGTAGTAAAAGTTGTGCAAAATATGGTGAATTCTAGCTAGATTTTGGATGAAAGAGGTTACATTTATAAAAGTAAGGGCATAGTGCCATTAGGTCCTTATTATCATCAGAAAACACAAGACACCTGAAATGTCTCTTAGTCTTACATGTTGAAGTTTGTTTTATTTATATTTTGAATTTTGAATTGGTAGTATTCTATTTAGTACCACTTGAGTTCTCAGCAGATGTCTTGTGTTAAAGTGTCTTCAACCTTTTACAGTTTTACTTATCAAAATAATGATATTTTATTAAGTGAATCATTATCATCCTCTTCTAAAATGTATTACATTGTGTGCCATAAGAAAATGGAATTTAATACTTGGTGATCCATTAAATATGCTTGTTACTGTTTTCTTCTACATAATGAAATGCTATTCTTGTCTCTTAACCCCGATAATGTTGTTTTCAGCAGTCAGGGTGCATACTTTCTATTTTTCGGAATATTACTTTTTTCCCTCAGTAAAATGACATCACTTGAATTTTCAATAAAACATTGTGTTGCAGTGTGAAATAGCCTTCCTTTTCACTGTAAGACTATCTCATTTCTCAGAAGTATTTCTTCAATCTTTCTGAACCATGGGGTCAGCTGTGGTCTGAACTCTGAGAACTACTGAAAAGCTTCTTTTGCTTTTAAAAACACTTGCGTTTTTACTTGCTTTTTAAAAAGTGTAAAATGCAGTTTGTTTAGTTCACTATGTAAACTTGGTTTAATTAGTTTTAAGAGTCTGTTTCTTGAAATTGTCTCGGGAAAGGCTATACTGCTCAATACTACTATTTTGCTTAATGTGTGTGTTGGAGAGGGCCTTTAAAATACATTTAACGGTCAAGTTGCTACCATCATGTGAAGGTTTCCTTCTGCTCAATATTCCACCGACCAAAACAGGAGTCTCTCTATGTGCAATTGTGCTGAAGAGGATGCTCTGCTACAGCACTCACTAGAGGCATGTTTTCTGTGTAATAAAGTCTCAGTAATGGAATAGGAATTTACCTTACATATGAGAAATTTTAGTTAAAATATAAGATGTACTGTGCAGAAAAAGTTTTATTTTAAAAAAAATTAACCATCCAAATAAAGGTCTGTTATTTCAAAATGTTGACATTTTATGTTTATATTGCAACACCATAAATGTTTCTGAAGGGAAAGAGAAAATTTCAGCAGGGCTTATTATGTCGTCTGCAGGTTCCATCTATTTAGGCAGAGATGAAGCCTCCTCTTGTAAATTAGGTTGCCTGCAGTGACTTTCCCTCCCTACTCGTGTCCCAACTTGAACTCCTTGTGTACTCAGAACTGTACAGAGCATTTCACTGGCAGTTCCACAAGGGCCTTGTGCAACGACCATACTTCCTTATTCCTACTCTGAATATTGTGTTTGTTTTCATTCCTTTGTCTCTCCCTCTGAACTGACCAAAGGAAATGTTCCTTGTGATTTCAGTCATTCAGGACCAAATGACAATAACTCTGTAGGTCTCTTCTGTAGATCTGTTTTCCTGAATTCAGGCTTGAAGTCTTTGAAGACCACCTCTGACAGTATGAAACTTTTCATGAGGGGAAGATTTTGTCTTTTTATTTTACTGTTATTTTTTGTGCTTCCAGCATTTTAATTACAGCCTGGTTTTTACCTCTTTTCCTGTTGTTCCCCAAAATGAAATCTGTGGGAGCCAAAAATAATTGGAAGCATGATAAATCTCAAAAGAAGCAGAAAACTGAGGCTATGATCTTTTGTTTGTTTGTTGCTGTAGACTCTTAAATCTGATAGACAGCTCCTTCAGACATTAGCATCTGACTAGTCTGAATACTCCTGACATGTGAAGACACTATAAATAACCATTTAACATAATAGACCTCAGAGATTTGAACAGTTCCTGAATAAAACTGTATATGTGTGAAAACTGAATGTGGTGATTTCACTTGTTTGCTCAGGTTTATTCTAAAACATAATTTCAATTTCAAATTCCGACTTTGAGAGAGGCATTATTTATTGGGAAAATATATTAAAGATAATTTTTTGGAGGAGGAATGAAGTCTATTATTGAAGTAAGAGCAGAATGAGTTGAACTTTGTCACCCTATATAAGGTCTGATACTCCAGAAATAGTTGGGATATCTGGAAAGCTTGTGCTCTGGCAACTTTTGTCAGTTGTGCTAGACTGTGTTTTCTTTAATTTCTTGTACCATAGAGTTAACATTTTTTTTCAGTTAGCAGTATGTTAACATTTGTATGGTATAGGGTTAATGAACCTTGACATATAGCTGCCTAAAGTCCCATTATACTTTTGCCATTATTGAAAACATCTCCTCTCGTGGTCTCAAATATTGTCTCTGAAAGAGCTATAAAACCAGGATTCATTGCATATTAACAAAGTCAGTTTGGGGAAGATATGTTTTAATACCATATATACCGAAAGAAGTAAACAATATGCACAGAGACTTTAATTAACACAATTGCTTTTAAGTGTTAATAATTAGGATTAATGCTGTTGGTTATAAAATGCCATTTTTTCTGCCACAAACATAATATGGAGTTTAGAAACTGATCATTGGGGTGCTGACCTTAATTTCCCCAGGGCAAAATAAAGCATTATGCTGACTCAGACTCTTTCCATCTTCATGCCAGAATGACATAGTCATTAATTTATAATTTTTTTTGTTGTGGTTACCTAACTTAGTATGTAAATTGCCATTATTCGAAATTTGTGCTGCTTTCAGCTACATTATCTTAGTGGAACATTTATAATCATTGTTGAATTTTAATGCTTTGAGTTAGAGGATAAGAAATAGGAGAAGAGAAAAAAGGAAATAAATAATCCAAATAACTCATGGTAATTAGGGATTTTATTAAATTACTTTCCAGCGAGCTCTTAGTACTTTCTGAAGGTAAAAAAGGAAAGCATATGGAAGAGCCTTCTTCAAAACCACTCTAATGATGCCTATCCCTAACATGCTTCTTGTGTTCATGTTGCCATTGAGCACCATAGTATTCAGCCTATAAGCTTTCATTGAAGACAGAAGGAGAGGCATTACAAGCTAAAAGTTCTGCTTTCTACACCTTTAAAGATTGTACTCAAAAGGATAACGGGAGCAAATCCATGTCAGCCTTTTCTAACACACAACTTTACCCCATGTTATGGCTATTCTGTGAAAATAACACTGAAGGGTTTGGTCATGAAAGATGCAAGCTGCCACCTACTTCATAAAACCTCTTCTGAAGATACCAAGTCAAGTCTTCATTGTTATCCACAAAATGTGAGGGCTAACCCAACAAACTGTGATGTTGTTACAATAATGTGTTGGAGATAATCATCGATGTTGGTCTCTTGGGTTTTCTCAGTAGCTTAGTCTTGAAATGAAGGATAGCTGTGTTGTCCATTCTCTTTGTGTTGCTCCTATAAGCTCTACAATGGTGATTTATAATTCATAAGTTAAGGAATACGAATTCTCTGCCCTGGTTATTTATAGAACTGACTCTCCATTTTTTGATAAGTATGTTAAATTAATAATGTAAAAATCTATTGATTTTATTTATGTGTTTCATTTAATATACAGGAATACTTGTTGGGGCATTTATGGAATAGTAAAAATAACTCAAAGGAATAGATGATGGCTTACATTTAAAGTCTGCACTGGAGAGGAGTTTGGATTGTTTTAAAATTATTATTGCAACTTTTGATCCCCAAGGCAGGTCTACTTACACACACTTGGAAGTGCTTTAAATAAAGTGTTGCACCAATTTAACTCACTCTTTTTATGTTGGTGAGTTAGCATTCCCCAAACAAATTAGACCTTACATTATGAGATATAACAACAGAACACAACAGATTCTGTTGTCAGTTCTTACAAGTTTACAAGTCCTGTCGCTCTTAGTCCTTTATTGTCTTTAAATATTGATTATAGGAACCAAGTTCTCCTTGAAGAATCATAGAATCAACATAGAATCATAGAATGTTAGGGGTTGGAAGGGACCTCTGGAGGTCATCGATTCCAACCCCCCTGCCAGAGCAGGACCAATCTAGGGTAGGTTACACAGGAATGCATCCAGATGGGTCTTGAAAGTCTCCAGGGAATGAGAATCCACAACCTCTCTGGGGAGCCTGTTCCAGTGCTCTGTAACCCTTATGGTAAAGAAGTTCTTCCTCATGTTGAGGTTGAACTTCCTGTGCTCTAGCTTGCATCCATTGCCCCTTGTCCTATCACAGGGCACAAGTGAAAAGAGGTTGCACCTTTCCTCTTGACACCCAGCCCTCATATATTTATACATATTAATCAGATCCCCTCTCAGTCTTCTCCAGTCTAAAAAGCCCCAGGTCTCTCAACCTTTCCTCATAAGGCAGGTGTTCCAGTCCCTTAATCATCCTCGTAGCCCTCCATTGGACTCTCTCCAATAGATCTCTGTCCCTCTTGAACTGAGGAACCCAGAACTGAACGCAATACTCCAGGTGAGGTCTCACCAGGGTAGAGTAGAGGGGGAGGAGGACCTCCCTCGATCTGCTGGACACACCCTTCTTAATGCACCCCAGGATACCATTGGCCTTCTTGGCCACAAGGGCACATTGCTGTCCCATGGATAACTTGTTGTCCACCAGGACTCCAAGGTCCTTATCCACAGAGCTGCTCTCTAGCAGATCGCCTCCTAACCTGTACTGGTGCATTTTATTACTCCTTCCCAGGTGCAGAACTCTGCACTTATTCTTGTTGAACCTCATTAGGTTCCTCTTTGCCCAGCTCTCCAGTCTGTCCAAATCATGCTGAATAGCCGCACAGCCTTCAGGTGTATCAACCAAATCTCCCAGCTTCGTATCACCAGCAAACTTGCTGAGAAGACACTCTGTCCCTTCATCAAGGTCGTTGATGAAGATGTTGAACAGGACTGGACCCAGCACTGATCCTTGGGGGACCCCACTAGTTACAGGTCTCCAGTTGGACTTGGCACCATTGATTACCACTCTTTGGGATCTATTGCGTAGCCAGTTCTGAATCTATCTCACTGTCTGTTCTTCTACCTCACACTTCCTGAGTTTGCTCACGAGGATGTTATGGGAAACTGTGTCAAACGCCTTGCTAAGGTCAAGGTAGACTACATCCACTGGTCTCCCTGTGTCTACCCATTCAGTGATGACATCATAGAATGCAGCACCAGATTTATTCTAAGTCAAAGAGCAGCTAGACATGGCTCCATATTCTGAAAAATGACCAGTGCAAGTGATTATAAGCAGGAGTGTTGTTCTGGCCTCATTGGTCCTCTGGTCTATAAGAGCATCTATTAGCCAAAATTATTTGTCAACTTTCTTGGCTTGTTGTGATACATACCCAATCACTGGCCCATTTTCCATTGAATCTTGTGGGCTGGTATTTTGTAAGAGTTAGTACAGCATTCTAGATATTGTGGAGTAAATCTTAAGCTGTGTTGCTGTTGTAATTATGTTTTTGAAAATATGCAAGCTTAATGATGAGTATTTTGCAAGAAATTACTGAGAGCGAACAAATTAGCTCTAAAGTGGGTGTGTTTAAGAATTAATATGGTGCATTTCTGTTATTTCTGAATGATTTGTATTGCCTTGTGACCTACCTTACAATCCTTGACAAGCCGATCAACTTGAGTCCAAACAATATTAAAATGCAATTTCTAGTACTTTTTGTGGACCAAACTCAAATTAGGGGCAAAACTCATGTATTAAACTGAGAAGAAGTTTCTCTGCAGAGAAAAGAAACCCAAATGTAGGCCAAACAATCATTTATTTGCTTTACTATCTACTGTGACATTAATTTGCAGACAGTAATGACTACTAATTGCCCATAGTAGTGTTCTGTCCAAATTCTACTACAACAGCTAGCTAAAGCTAGTCACATCTTTTTATTTTCTGAACTTCACAGAAGATGCTTTTTCTCCTTTCTTCAACATAAATGCAACTACTAAAGTACAGAAGAAGGTACTAAAAATGCTTTATCTTCAGATACCAGGATAAGGATGTACACATGGTTTCACTGGGCTCCTTTCCCTTTTACTGCCTGACACTGGACTTTATGCTGATTTTTCTGTGCATGAGCTGAGATGCTCAAATTGCTAAATGTGAACTCGAGGAGACTTTAGTGCAAGTAGTAAAACTACACTTTATGTACATTTATGTTTCATATTTTAAATACCTAAATATCTCTCGCGAGTCAGACTTTCATCTGGAATTTGTGTGCATGATGGGAAGGGTTGTTTATTTTTATTTTGTGTCTTCTCAAGCAAATTTTGTAATATGCTTATATGAGCTAGAATATGCACTTCAAGCATTACTGCCCTGATTCTTAGTGTCGTGCAGCCAAAGCCTTTCTGGTAATCAATAAGTTTCCTATGGAAGGATTCACTTAAAGTATCTTACTGATTTCTTTAGATTCATAAGGTAAAAATTTATTTCTGATTTCCTTTGCTCTTGCTAAATTATATGCTATTTGAAAGGCTTTTTAATCTTGAAGGAACTAAATACATTATACATCAACATCTTGGAATGCCTACAAAGGGGAAGACTTTCAGCGTCTTATTTTTAAGAAGTGTAAAGGAGAGAATTTTGATACTTCTGATACTTATGAGAGAAGTAAAAGGAATATTTCCATTTCTAACTGCAGTCATTCTACATGTTTTCGTCTGTATGGGCTCTGTTAATATTACAGGTAAGACAATATTATCCCAACATGAGTGTTGGAAGTAACAAATCTGATTTCATCCTTTCTTATTAATATTGCAGTAATAATACTGGATGTTTTGTTTCATTTATGTTACATTGTCTAAAGGCATTTTCACTCCAGTGGTAGATTCTTGAGTCAGTTCTAGGGTAGAGAGAGGTTAATGCAGCATCTCTGACACGCAGGTATTTGTTATGTGTACACACTCTCTTATGTACTGTGTACTTTTTTATAAATTAGTTGTATATCATCAACACTGTCAAATATCAGGTGCTTTTTGTTTTTCATATACACTAGGTTTAAAGACTCCAATATTCCAAATGTTAAACTGTCAAGACAGGCAATTATGTATTCATTAGTTTCGTCAATTCAGCCTGCTGTGGTTCTTGAATTTTGCTTGCTACTTTGTACTTTGTCTTTTTCAGAACATGTACAAATCTTGATTTATTTTGCTTACATAGTCTCCACTAACCACAATATCTTTTTTATGAGGAATCAGGCACCCACCTTCATCTTTCTTATTTTATCTATACTGTTTTGCTCCTTTTTTGTTTGTTAATTTTTTTGTTTAATCAGTTATGTTGTTCTTTTTTATTGCTACTAAGGTGGCTAATTCCATGTACAAACCCATGTCATTGAGCTAAGGGCTATAAAATATCTAGTGTCATTCTTAATGCCATGTTTCCATTTATCTGGCCTTCTTCTGACCTTTCTCCAAAATTAAAAAAAAAAAATCTAAAATCAAAATCCTTGCTCAAATTTTAAACAAAAAGTTTTTCCCTTCCCATTATTTTTGTCAGGCAATTCATACTTTTCAGAATGAATTTTATCTAGCAATTAATTTAATTTTCTTCACATTTATTGATCTGCCTCAGAGGGTAACAAAAGTCTCAAGTAGGTTTAGAAAAAATGAAGAGCTTTAATTGTCAATAATCATGCAGGAGTGTGATGCACTGAAATAGCTTTCTATTTGATCATTTCCACCTTTTTCAGTCAGATGTAAAAATGCTTCTAATGTGCCTTTCATCTGGGAAAAGTACTGACAGAGTATCCTTCTCTAGTGGCTGCAATATATATTGACAGCTTACTTAATTATATAGCAGGGTAGCAGCCAGAGTCTATTACAAAGAGAAGAAATCAAAATTCCAACCTGGGATTTCCCTGTGGTTTTCTCAAACAAAACATTGTCAGATAAAATATGCACTATTGTCAGACAGACAGAAAACTTCCTCAATCTCTTAATTTAATTGGAAGGAAAAAAGAAAACCTGAGCTGCACTTTTCAGGACTCTTCAGGCTCAATGCATGTTCATAATAATACGTCCTGCCTTGCTGTTTGATTTTAGAGTGCAAGCTAGTAGGCTTTGCCTGGAACATCTTCCTTTTGTTGCAGACAGAAAAAGCTAAATGGGTCTCAGAAATAATGACTTTCATGGAAAAAAGAATCATTCCTAAGATATCAATGATAAGAGCAGTTGAGACCAGAGAAAAGTTTGAGCTGAACTTTTTTCATATTATGGCCATTATTGATAATACAAAGCTCTAACAAGATAGTGAGCTTTTCACTCCAAATAATGTTCAGACATTGTATTTTTTTTTTAAAAAAAAAAAAAAAAGAAAAAAAAGAAGGAAAAAAAAAAACCAGTTCAGGTCTAAGATGACATCATATTGCTCAAAGAAAACCGTTTAGAACTAGTTCCTGGTCACTTGCAGTGTTCAGTTGCTGAAGCTATAGCTGGGCTCAGGAAGTGCAAGGGTGACTGGGAAGACCCAGCACAAATTCAGCAAGGGCAAATTGTGCCTGGCCAACATGATTGCCTTCTATGATGAGATTACTCGCTCTGTACAAGGGAAGAGCCCTGGATGTTGTTGACCTTTATTTTTGCAAAGCTTTTGACATGTCCTCCCACAGTATACTTGTAGGCAAATTGATGAGATATGGATGGAATACATGGATGAGAAGCTTGACAGAAAACTGTCTGGAGCCTTGAGTTGAAAAAGTTGTGGTCAAAGCTACAAAGTCCATGTGGAAGTTGGTTACTAGAGATATTTCTCAGTTTTCTGCTGGACCAAACTGAGGAGAGTGGTCAGTACTTTGGAGTGCAGAGCTGCTATTTAGAGAGATCTCAACAGGCTGGAGAAGTGGGCTGACAAGAATCTCAAGAAGTTCAACAGAAGGAAATAAAAAAATCCTACACCTGGGAAGGAATAACCCCACACCATCATACAGTCTGAGGCATAGAGCAGCTCTGCAGAAAAGATCTTGAGCATCCTAGTGGTCCACAGGTTAAACATGAGTCAGCAGTGTGTCCTTGTGGTGATGTGTTTTCCAGATGCATTCTGGGCTGTATTAGCAAGAATGTAACCACAAGCTAGAAGCAATTGTTCTCCTCTATCCAATGCTTGTGAGACTGTATCTGAGCACTATGTCCAGTTTGGGGCTCTGCAGAAGAAGACAGACATGGACATACTGAAATGGGTCCAGCAGAGAGGCACCAAGATGGCCAAGAGACTGCAGCACATGAAGTGCAAAAAGAGGCTGTGAGAACTGTCTTTGTTCAATCCTAAAAAGAGAAGGCTAAGGGGAGATCTAGTTGCTGTCTTCAAATATATCCTAATAAAAGGTACCATTGAAGAGGGACCCAGACTCATCCTGGAAGGGCACAGTGACAGGATGAGAGGCAACAAACACAATCTGTAATACGCAAAATTCCAATTACATACTAGGAAAATGTTTTTACTGTGATACAATGGAATACAGGTTATTAGCCACTTGATCTAAATTGTCCCTGCTGTGAGAAGAAACTTGAACCAGATAACCTACAGAGGTCACTCCAACCTAAATGAGTTGGTGGTTATATGCTAAAACTTATTTTCCCTTTCTGTGTGACTGCTTAACTAATATTCAAACTCATGAAGACAGCCTTTTGTTAGAAGATATTCATCTGGGTATTTTACTGGTACAGCTCTTTATTTAGACAGAAGTTAGAGAAAGAATATACTATGTGAGTATATTTGAGTCACCATGCTACAGTTCCTCTTCCCTCAGTTTCTCTAGGGGTTTTTGTTTTCAGCACACTCCAGCTGACATGCCACTCTTGCTTTCCCAACCCATTCTCAAGAAACCAAGAGTTAGTTTGAGCTGGCTCTTTCTCTGTCTTTCTTGCATTCTGAGCAGTGATCTGTCTTGTACCACATAATCCCTAAAAGTGGTTTTGGTTCTTTTGTTTTGTTTTTTTTTTGTCTGTTGGTTGGGTTTTGTTTTGTTTTATTTGTTGGAGTTTTGGGTTTTGTTTTTTTCTTTTCTTTTTTAGGCAAAAAGAAAGTTAGATGGCATTATTAACACAACTGTCTGGATAGAAAACATAATTTATTTTGAGATTGGGTGGAAGAGAAATGATCATAATTTAGATGTAACTAGAAGCCTTGACATTTCATAACTGCATGATTTCCTTATGGAAAAGTTGACATTCTCACTGGAAAATGTGAAAACAATAAGAGCCCCTCAGACAGGCAGTTGACCTACCATTGCATGAAAATTATATCACAAGATGGAAATTTCACTATGGATGTGTTTTCTTGTTGTCATAACTTCATTTTAAACTATAAATTCATATTCATTCTAGACATAACACCAACAAGTTATTTCAAGGTCTGTAAATGCTCAGAAATTAAAGACGTTGTGTAAAGTCATCAACAACCTCCAGAACAATATACTAGAGGTGTATATCTATTCTTCCATAGGAAGCTTGTTCTGTTTGTTGGGTTTTGAGGTCATTTGAGTTTTTTTTTTTTTAAGACATTCATAAAATGCCACAGGCTCTCAGAATTCAGGGACACAAAAAGCCCACCAAAGAAACATTAAGCTCTTTCTTTCTTATTTTAAGATATAAACAATCTCTGCACAGACAGAATATTTGTAAAACTACCATAAAACAAGGAAAAAATAGATTAATTTATTATTTGTCTTTTTACTGGCATACTTAGATATAGTTCAAAAATTAAAAACAAATAGGTAAGCTGAAACAATTTTAGATATGCAGTTTCTTGCCAAAAAGCCCAGCTCTTCTCAGCCTTCCTGGCATATAGCTCCACATTCTAAATAAAATAATTATTTAGAGTATAGTATATTTTAATAGACATAATTTATTGAGCACTTTTTAAAATCATTGGTGTATAACCATGCATTTCCCTTTTTTATGTGATTAATCGCACTCTGGTTGTACTTGAATGTCTGATTCATATTCTGCAATAATAGTATTGTGTAGGAATCCCCATATGTGACGGTAAAGACTGGTATAATTATTGCATCTGAACCACTTTTATGGCATGTACGTACATGTCTTGTTGGCCTCTGTTGTTACTTCAGCACCACATGGCTCCTCCTGTTAGAACTATTAACAATGAAAAGATTACCTTGACTTTTCATCTCTTTACTTGTATAACAATTCCTCTTACTCAAAAAGGAGTGCATTCTGACATAAAAATTAAGTCTGGGTGAAAAGTTCTCAGGTGAATTTTTCCTCTACAGGAACAAAAAATGCGTCAAACTTTACACACTGCTTGGCATACAGGGTGACAGCTATACTGTAAAGTCATTGCAGAACAGAAACTGGGTGTTGAAGAAAGGTTTTCTGGTTATCCATTCCACATTGTTACAGAGTGTTTTGAAGCAATACACCATTGCTAATTTTTATTTTTACACATTAACTTGAATATTATACATAGATTTTGGATACTTTTAGGGAGATGTGTTTCCATGGACAAATTACAGTTGGCTCTATATGGTCAGCTATTTTTTTTCTTCTGCAATACAAAGAATAGTCATTCAGTTATGATATGATTCAAATTTGGTGCAGAACATGATCTAGTATTTTTAACTATCACAGGAGTGTGTTACAGATAAATCCTTAGTATATATGTAAGAAATGTGTATTTCTCTTCTGATATAAACTTTTGAAAAAAAATAGTTCATCTTCAACCTAGATAATGTGAGTTAAAAATTTGACTTTGGTGGAATCAGAATTTCATCCCCAGAGGTAAAATATTGAAGAACTTTCTCAATGTCGCTACAAAATGTTTTTCAGAACAGTATTTAAACAGAAATATTTTAGTTATGCAAATGATACTTCATTTCAAAACATTAAAGAAAAAAGCCTGATCTCAACTCCTTACACTTTCACGGGGGAAAAACACTGCTTTCAGGCATGTTATCTGTGTTCTGCTTGTTTTAGTCTAACAGAGCAGGAAAATAGGGAACAGCTGGCCATAGGATATCTGTCACGTGTTTCTGGAAGCATAAAATATTTCCTGGCTTCATATCATAACTTTCCTTTGATACTACTTCATAGAGTCATAGAATATAAGTTTGGAAGGGACCTCAAGGATAATCTGGTCCAACCTTTCTTGTCAAAAGCATGGTCCAGACAAGATGTCCCAGCACCCTGTCCAGCTGAATCTTAAAATTATCCAATGTTGAGGAATCCACCACTTCCCTGGGGAGATTATTCCAAAATTTTTCCTCTTGTGTCCAATCAGAATGTCCACAGGAGTAAGTTGTACCCATTACCCCTCATCTTTTCTGTGTGAAAATTGTTGATGTGTTGATATTTATGAAGAGCAGAAATGGAAATGCATTCAAAAATACTGAAATATTCAGAATGGTACTTCGTGGTACAACCTTCTTCATTATTGAACTAAAAACCCTAAGCAGCAACATCTTGAAAAGTATTAAGCTCTTAGAAAGTATTAAACTCCAAAAAAAAGGGTATTCAAAATAAAATAGATTTTGTTTTAAAAAGTATAAAAAATTGTTGTTGATCATCTGGAAGTAATTAAACAGTAACGTGTTTCCTATCATATCATTCATGAAGTCCAAAAATGAGAAGCAAGAAAAGAATTCAGCAGTTATATATGTTTTCATATGTATTTATAAAGTTCTTACATTTATACATATATTACAGCTTGCAAATATATAAATATGTGTGAAAATGTAAATGTTTATATGTATGCATATATACAGAGAATTCATGGTATTGTAGTACCATGCATGTGTTTCATTTGTGCAGATCCCTGAAGAAATAGTGCATTCTTAAATGTAATAGTTGTTTTATTTTTAGGAGCAGTCTGCTTTCGTAGACCATTATTTTGGGCCACACTGGATTTAAAAGCTATGGTTAGGCCTATCAAGAAAGCAGGAACTGCTCTTTTCCAGACAACCTCTGCTTTGTGGAAAGTACAGAGAGAAGTATGGTACAATATGCATGTGAGTTTGTGTACACAATAATGAATTTCTATAAAATAGTACAGCTTCTTGTTGTCTCACAATTTCGTGTCCCTCAAACTACTTTCATTCTTGAACCAGCAAAAACAAATCAAACCTGATCCTTGTGACCCTTTAATACAAAGTTGCTGGACTGCAAAGTGAATTCTAGGAAGACATTAACAAAAAGTAAAGTTCAAGCAATACAGATATTTTAATAAAAGTTTCTTTAAGTTTATTTCAAAAATCCTGTAACAAAAAGTTAAAATTAAGTGAGAAGAGCAACATAGCCTCCTGGACTATTATGCTGGTTTAGATATGGTGGCTTGACCATTAAACATATATAAACATACCTTAAATATGCATATTTTAAAGAGCAGTTCATGAGATAAACTATAGATTTTATGTTAATGTTAATATAGTACAGACATCCTGGTAATTCTTGGAATACTTACAATAAAAAAGCAAATTAAACTGCAGAGAAGGGCTTATTATTTAGGTTTATGGGGAGCAAACATAGACTTCCAGAGTTTTGGTTTAAGGTTTACATGTTCTTCTCTGGGACATACACTTCATACACAAAACCAGGCAGCTATTTATAGATGTAACCCCTGGCATCTTTCCAGGGATAACACAATAAACACATGGATTTTAGGAGTGGGACATGATAATTTAAATATATTAAAATATATATGGTAAGCATCTGTCTTCTAATGTCTGTAAAAACATTTGTTGTCATGAAAATGCAATGAGACATGAGTGACTTCCTTTTTCTTTCTTCTCTATAACTTAATTTCCATCAGAGAAAAGCAGATGTCAGCTCCCTGAAAGAGAAAACAATGTTTGTTATCATAAATAGTGGTTGTCAAATCAATACATCCCTCAATCTGGCTCAGGCTAAATGCCCTACTTGGAGTCTATAAATGAAGATGATAGGAGAAAATTTTCTTGAGTATTGTTATCCTTATCCTTTCTGGGACTTTCAGAGGAAGCAGAGTTCATTCTCAGCCATAGGAAGATAACAAGAGTGTAAGCACATACTAGAAAGTAAAATCATATGTTTTTTCCCCAAAGTGATACCGCAGTGCCAGTTTGAGTCTCTCACTTCTTCTGGGTGCATCTGCATTAACATTTTAGCTTGAAAAGCTAGCTGTGCTTAGATCATTTTGAAAACTGCGCTTTTCAGACTGCTTTGGTTCTGAGTGTGGAGCAGCTTCGGAAGTGCATAAACTAGATTTCTTTCAGATGAAGCTATTCTAGAAGATGCTCTCTAGGATCACATTGAATGCCATCCAACAGCTATTGGGAAATCAGGCCGCCAAACCAAACTGAAACAGATCTAAAGTAAACACCTGTGAAAAATAGGTAGCGTGGACACTGTATCCTTAACACCATCCATTTCGCTTGGTAGATTCACTGTTACTGAGCTACTTGCTGTCATAGACATAACCCTTGTGCCCAGTCCTCTACTTGAAAGTTTTTCAGGAATGAAAAACTTTCATTCTCCCTTCATCCCTGAAATATCACTAGTTTTCATATTTTAATTAGGCTAAATACTGGCATCTGTTGCTGAGTCAGGGACTGTTAGCTACCTTTTAAACTTCTTTGAAACTATCTGCCCCCTGGATCTCCATATTCAAGATCAGCCATTCACTCTAATCTTACTGGACAAATGGGGATTCTATCTCTTGGCCATGTAAAAGACAGTAACAAGGAATATAACACAAAGTGTAGCAGCCTTCTGCAACCCAACCCCCTGCTGATATAGGTTTCAACCACATGGCAAACTCTCATCTGTTTGGACAAGAACAAGGCAGTGGATGACCCAGAGGTGTTGTATCTGCAGATCAGACAGTGTAAGATAGATGTCCATACTTCGTACCTGAATTTGAAAATCTTACCCATTCTGCTGTTAGCAGTACATACTTAATGTAGCACGTTACCTGAATATTCAGCTGAGTTGGGTTAAATATCAAGGTTCCTACCTTTCTATTTCTGGTTTAGAGTGTAATATTAATATGACAAAGGGCTGTCTCTGTTTACAAAAGCTGGAGGTATTCTATCACTGAGTAGCAAAGTAATAATTCAGCTTTCCTAAGTAGCAGCATTGTTTTATGAAAAAACTATCTGTTGATCTTTTGTTCTCTCCTTTCCAGGAATGTTGTAAAGAATCTTTCTTCAAAGAGTATGTGCACAGGTTAGTTCGGATATCAAAAGCTGACTCAGTTTCTGGAGGCAGTCTAGCTGCAAGGTAAATTATGCAATATGGAGCTCTACTGCTATTACCACTGCCTGACTCACTTCTGTGAAAGTTCAGTGGTTTGCTTCATTTATATGTTCATGTACATTATTTTCCTCAACTTCTTTTCCTCTAACTCTTATCCTAATGCACTATAATATGAACTGGTTTTCTCCTGTCTCACCCATACTCTCTCTGTTCCTGATTTCTGCATTCCAGTCAGTTCTTATTTTGCCAAGCTCAGGTCCTCCTCCCTGAACATTTTCTTTCTGTTTTCCGCCCAGGGATTCTTTTGCCCACCTCCTTGCGCAGCAATTCCTGGTCTGTACCTGCCCAGAGGTTTTTTCTTTAGTCTGTTTTTTTTTTTGTTGGTTTGTTGTTTGGTTTTGTTTTTTTAAATAGAAAGAACATATCTCCAGCCAGTGGTAACTTGAATCTAATGTATGTGATTGTGTAAGGATGTGTATACATGTATACAGACATGAATTTAAGGGACATCAGGCACTGAGATTCTCATTCTGGCTTCTTTTACCAATATGTCTGTTTTACAAGTGTTATTCTAGCTTTTGAGTCTTCTGTTCTATGTGGAAGGACAGTAAATCAGATCAGATGAGTGCAACACTTGAAAATAAGTCTATATGATGCCTACCTAAGTACATGCATTTATTTAAATGGAAAGATGGCTTTTTTCCTCCTTCTCTTCTCTTTGTATTACCATAATCTGAGACACTGTTTATAATAATAGTAGGGTACGAGGGGAGGGAAATAAAAGCAAAAAACCAAACCAAAAAGTATGACTTAAAAACTGACAGTGGGCTTTTAAGTACCATCATTTGCTTCAACAAAAAATACAAAAGTACCTTTATTCTTTCACATACATGCCAGCTTCCCAGCTGCCTGCTTTGTGGGTCTCCTAGGGGTTTATTTTAGACATGTCAATCCATAATACACCTGCAGGATGAGCATATTTGAGATGAAAAAAAAAAGAAGAAACAAAAACAATCAAAAAGAAAAAACTAACCCCCAGAACCAACACAGATTTTTCATGCAAGTAGAGCTAGAAATACAAATTTGCCAAACTAAAGTTGCGCATTTGCATCTGGTATCCAGCCTCTTAGCAGTCATGTACTCTAAGGACATAAGAAAAGGATGGCCATTTTGTTTGTGGGGCAGTCATATGTTCTGAAAATGAATGAGGCTGGAATCTCTTTTCAAACATTTATGAACCGTTTTATACCCTGGAGTGGTGGTGTGTCTGTATAGTCTCTATAACAGCAAGTATTATGTGTCTTAAAACTAGGCAGCGTATATATCATGAAAGACAGGAAAAAAGTTGGAAAAGAAGAAAGAGAGTGGTTGTCCATGATCAGAAATATTACTATATTTTTTATATATTAACAGCATTTTTAGAAAGAGGGAGAGGGGACTCTAAAAATAAATAGGTATCTACATAAAAATTACCTTGCTGTCTTTCAATAAATTAGTTCTTTGTTATTTCTCCAGCATATTAACCTAAACCTGTAGCGGTACTTAGGTTGTATGTGTACACATATACTCCAATTCTCACCATTTACCTTTAGCATGACATTTTTTAGTGTAATTGTTCTGCTCTGAAAATGATCAAAAGACTTATTTCACTTGGAAAGATCACTCAGCTTTTCCCACAAATATCAAGATTTTCATGTGTTGCGATGGGTGACAGAAACCGTGTATGGCCAGTGCATGATGGCAGTGGTATGAAATGACACAAATGTTATCAAAATCACTGAATTTCTTAACTAGCGTTGCATGTTAATAAGTACTTCTGGAATTGATTCTGCTTGTCTCTAACTAGATAGCTGCTCTCTCTTTGTAGATGAAAAAGAAAATGTGTATTATATGGTCAATAACAGTATATAATTTGTGTCCACTATCTGCTAGGAGTGGCCATCACTGTATGGTTAATTAACCTATCTTCTATTCTGACAAGTTCTCAGGGTTTACCTTTTTTATTAATGTACCCTATACTGTTTGAGTATCCCTTGTTGATTATATACTGATATTGGCAGGACTGGTTTCCCTTTTTTTTTAAGCTTTTGGATTTTCTTTGTTTTACCTTTTCAAGTATCGCTAATAAGAAATGAAATATTTAATCACTGTTTTTAATAATGGTTTATTGCTTGTTTGAAAAGCTAAATGCCCTTGTAACTTAATATATGTACAAAAATTACTGAGTGAGCTGGCTCCATTACCCTTTCAATACTTACTTCCAGTTTTGAAGAAATAAACTTCCTTTAAACCACAGGTGAGCAGAGAAATCAGGCATGTTTCCATGACATAAGACCAATTAGAACATGTTGGAGTAATAGAATATACATCAGCCAACAATGACTTAATGGTGGCGCAGATTTATCAGTCATAGTGAAACATTAATCACAGATTATTGGTCTTAGTTATTTTTTAAGAAATATTGCATGATCTTGTTTCCTTTTTATTGATCTTTCTATATCAGGCTGAATCAATAGAAAATGGATGTGAATTTTATTCATTCATAGAACTCAGAAAAAGTTTCAGATTAGTGTTTTGTTTGGTATTTTGGTGGCTTCATGATGTAATAAGTTACAAAGATGTATTTGTTTGAACAGAACTGACTGTATTCTCATGTCCAGTCCTATGGAAAATGCTCCTCTCATTAAGAACTAAAAATTTGTTTGAGATGGATTCAATTCTGTCAAAAAAATGATTAGTCAATGATTGTTCAGATGGTTAAAAAAATCTGTTAGAAAAACGTAATTGTTTGTGAAATTTTTTTGTCAATTTTAATCAGAACTTCAGTATGCCATACCACTTCAGTTTTGGTAGTTGGTGGGTTTTGGGCATTTGTTGGTTTTTTGAGTTTTTTTTTAAGATAAAATTCTATACTATATTAAAATTGTTGTGTTTCATTTTTAAATGTTAATTTGAAAGAAAATTATTTTGGCATTTCCAAATTATATTTTACTGTAACTGACATTTTCCTGTGAAAAAATATGGTTTAATTACGACTGTATTTTTAATTTGGAAAACTCTATGTGAGGAATTTCGGTGATATATAACATTCACTTGTAAATTCATTGATAGTTCAAGAAATTAACTTTTGACTCAACTTGGTATTCATAGGGGATTAGTAGTTTTAATGTTCTCATGGAAAATATTTAAGTATACAAGTATTTTAAGCAACTGAAAACTCATTACTGAACATTTCTAACTCAATATACTAAAACTTTAGTTCATCGGCAGAGACGTTGGCAGTGGCGGCAGCAGCGACAGCGGCGGCAGCGGCGACAGCGACAGCGACTGAGGTGAGTCCAGGGCGAGGGTGAGATCGGGCTGTTCCAGGTGGGTACAGCCGGAGGCACCGTGGGAGATTTGAAGGGCCCCTGGGGAGCACGAGTGACCCGGAGCGGCGAACAGGGGTAGGGCAGTTTGCGCGGCAGCTTGCGCAGGCCGGGCGGGCAGGGCAGGCGGGCAGGAAGGTGCCGTCTCCCTGCCATCGGGGCAAGAGGAGAGTCCAGGAATGGTTTCCACTCGGCAGGGTCCTAAGTCCTCTGCGGGTGCCAGAAAGGACATGGCAACCCAAACGGACCTGCCGTGGAAGCATGCGGAGGTGCAGGTGTCAGGCTGCAGGGAGTGCCAGAGCCTGGCCCTGGCACTCGAGGGTAACGGAGACCTCACCTGTGTGAGGTGTGAACGGGTCGATGACCTGATCTCCTTGGTGGCCCAACTCAAGGAGGAGGTGGAAAGGTTAAGGAGCACAAGAGCATCTCAGGAAGAGGTTGGCAGGCAGTGATGTTCCCTGCCTGCCCTGGGGAAAACGGACGGGCCTAATGCTCCCCGGGAAGTGGAGGATCCTCTTCCTCCTCCACAAGGAGCAAGAGGAGACCTAGGGGATGGGGGAGAATGGAGGCAGGTCCCTGCTTGGGGTGGCAGGCGAATCCCATCCCGACCTTCCTCCCCTCCCCGCGTCCCCCTGCAGAATAGGTATGAGGTGCTGGAACCTGAGCGTCTTCCTGAGTGTCAGGAAGACACGAATCTAGGTGAAAGACCTTCTAAGGGGCTATGTAAACAGAAGCAACCAACTAGGAGGGTTGCAACCAGCTTCACAAAGGAGAAAAGTAATTGTTATAGGTGACTCCCTGCTAAGGGGAACGGAGGGCCTCATATGCAGGCCAGACCCAACTCGCAGGGAAGTCTGCTGCCTCCCTGGGGCTCGGGTAAGGGATGTTGCCAGGAGGCTTCCTGAACTGGTGAGGCCCTCTGACTACTACCCACTATTAGTATTCCAGGTGGGTAGGGATGAGATTGAAGGGAGAAGTCCCGGAGCTATCAAAAGGGACTTCAGGGCCCTGGGGCTTTTGGTGAAGGGGGTAGGTGCACAGGTTATATTCTCTTCAATTCCTTTGGTGTTAGGTGACAACAGGGAAAGGACTATGAAAATACAACAGATTAATACGTGGCTAAGAGACTGGTGCCGTAGGTGCGATTTGGGGTTCTTTGACCACGGGGCGGCTTTCATGGCACTGGGCCTGCTTATGCCGGATGGGGAACAGCTGAGTCAGAAGGGGAAAAGGGTTATGGCCCAGAAGTTGGCAGGGCTGATCAAGAGGTCTTTAAACTAGGTTCGATGGGGGAGAGGGATATGACCAGGGCAACCACAAATAAACCTAGGGGCGACAGGCCTGCATCGGGGGCAAGGCCGCTAGCCCAGCTGAAGTGCGTTTACACCAATGCACGCAGTATGGGCAACAAACAGGAAGAGCTAGAAGCCACTGTACAGCAGGAAGGTTATGATGTGGTTGCCATCACAGAAACGTGGTGGGATGACTCTCATGACTGGAGTGCTGCTATGGATGGCTGTAAGCTCTTTAAGAGGGACAGGCGAAGCAGGAGAAGCGGTGGGGTAGTGCTGTATGTTAGGGAGTGCTTGGACTGTGTTGAAATTGAGGAAAATGATGAGGATGACAAGGTTGAATGTTTATGGGTGAAGATCAGGGGGAAGGTCGGCAGGGCGGACATTACGGTGGGAGTCTGTTATAGACCACCCAACCAGGATGAGCAGGCGGATGAGGCGTTTTACAAGCGGCTGTCAGAAGCCGCCCGGTCACTGGCCCTTGTACTCGTGGGTGACTTCAACTTGCCGGATGTCTGCTGGAAATACAACATGGCAGAGAGGAAGCAATCTAGGAGGTTCCTCGAATGTGTGGAGGACAACTTCCTCATGCAAGTGGTAAATGAGCCCACTAGAGGAGGGGCCCTGCTTGACCTGTTGTTTATGAACAGAGAAGGACTAGTGGGAGAAGTGAGGGTCGGTGGCCATCTTGGGAATAGTAACCACGAAATGTTAAAGTTTTCGATAGTGGGGGAAGTAAGGAGGGGCAAGAGCAGAACTTCTGCATTAGATTTCCGGCGGGCAGACTTTAGCCTGTTTAAGAGGCTGGTGGACCGAGTCCCTTGGGAGTCGGTCCTGAAGGGCAAAGGAGTCCAGGAAGGCTGGACATGCTTCAAAAGGGAATTGCTAAATATTCAGGAGCAGGCTGTCCCGGTGTGTAGGAAGACAAGTCGTCGGGGAAAAAGACCGGCCTGGTTAAACAGAGAACTTAGGCTAGAACTCAAGGAAAAAAAGAGAGCCTATTTGCTCTGGAAGAAGGGTCGGGTAACTTGGGAGGTCTATAGGGACGTTGCCAGGTCGTGCAGGGAGAAGATTAGAAGGGCCAAAGCTCAATTAGAGCTTGATTTGGCTGTTACAGCCAAAGATAACAAAAAAAGTTTCTACAAATACATCAACAGCAAAAGGAGGGTCAAGGAGAGCCTCCACCACTTGCTGAATGAGGAGGGTAGTGTAGTGTCAGGGGATGAGGAAAAGGCAGAGGTGTTCATTGCCTTCTTTGTCTAGATCTTTAATGTCAGGACCGGTTGTCCTCAGAAGGCTCGGCCCCCAGAGCCTGAAGTTAGGGACGGGGGACTGTGTGAACCTCCCGTAATCCAGGAGGAGACAGTTAGTGACCTGCTGTGCCAGTTGGACACCCACAAGGCTATGGGCCTGGATGGGATTCAACCCAGAGTAATGAAGGAACTGGCAGATGAACTTGCCAAACCACTCTCGATTATCTACCGGCAGTCCTGGTTAACTGGAGAAGTTCCAGCTGACTGGAAATTAGCAAATGTAACGCCCACCTACAAGAAGGGTCGGAAGAATGATCCAGGGAACTATAGGCCTGTCAGCCTGACCTCGGTGCCAGGCAAGGTGATGGAGCAGATCATCCTGAGTGCCATTACATGGCACATGCAGGATAATCGGGGCATCAGGGCCAGCCAACATGGATTCATGAAAGGCAGGTCCTGCTTGACCAACCTGATCTCCTTCTATGACAAAGTGACCTGCTTAGTAGATGAGGGCAGGGCTGTGGATATGGTCTATCTAGACTTCAGTAAGGCATTCGACACTGTCTCCCGCGGCATCCTCCTAGACAAACTGGCTGCCCAGGGCTTGGATGGGTGGACTCTTCAATGGGTTAAAAACTGGCTGGAAGGCCGAGCCCAGAGAGTGGTGGTGAATGGGGCAAAGTCCAACTGGTGGCCGGTCACTAGCGGTGTTCCCCAGGGCTCAGTTCTGGGGCCGGTGCTGTTCAATATCTTTATA
The DNA here is from genome assembly GCF_013368605.1 of Nyctibius grandis. Lineage (NCBI taxonomy): Eukaryota > Metazoa > Chordata > Aves > Nyctibiiformes > Nyctibiidae > Nyctibius > Nyctibius grandis. The sequence continues at coordinate 47,384,023 of NC_090660.1, forward strand.
GATGATCTAGACGTAGGGATTGAGTGCACCCTCAGTAAATTTGCAGATGACACCAAGCTGGGTGGGAGTGTCGATCTGCTGGAGAGTAGGAAGGCCCTACAGAGGGATCTGGACAGGTTAGATAGATGGGCCGAGACCAACGGCATGAGGTTCAACAAGAACAAGTGCCGGGTCTTGCACTTCGGCCACAACAACCCCATGCAGCGCTACAGGCTGGGGGAAGAGTGGTTAGAAAGCGGCCCGGCGGAAAGAGACTTCGGGGTGCTGATCGACAGCCGGCTAAACATGAGCCAGCAGTGTGCCTAGGTGGCCAAGAAGGTCAATGGCATCCGGGCCTCTATTAGGAATAGTGTAGCCAGCCGGTCTAGGGAAGCGATCGTCCCTCTCTACTCGGCACTGGTGAGGTCGCACTTTGAATCCTATGTCCAGTTCTGGGCCCCGCACTTCAAGAACGATGTTGAGGTGTTGGAGCGAGTCCAGAGGAGGGCAACCAAGCTGGTGAAGGGTCTGGAGGGTCTGACCTATGAGGAATGGCTGAGGGAGCTGGGGTTGTTTAGCCTGGAGAAGAGGAGGCTCAGAGGTGACCTTATTGCAGTCTACAACTACCTGAAGGGAGGTTGTAGTGGAGTGGGAGTTGGCCTCTTCTCCCAGGCAACTAGTGATAGGACAAGAGGACATAGCCTCAAGCTTTGCCAGGGGAGGTTCAGGTTGGACATTAGGAAGAATTTCTTCTCAGAAAGGGTTATTAGACATTGGAATGGGCTGCCCAGGGAGGTGGTGGAGTCACCATCTCTGGGTGTGTTTAAGAAAAGACTGGACATGTCACTTAGTGCCATGGTCTAGTTGACATGGTGGTGTCAGGGTAATGGTTGGACTTGATGATCCCAGAGGTCTCTTCCAACCTGACTAATTCTGTGATTCTGTGATCTACAGAAAACTGCCTCCTTGATATTCTCATCTGTTCCTCTCACTTGGCTTAACCTGGAATCCTAATTAGGGGTAGGACCTATTTACAGGGGACTTTTCCAAAGCTCCTATTTTGGGGTAAATCCCCTTCTGCTGAAACTTTTCTTTTCCATTGGAACACATCTGAAAAGGAAAATGCCTAAGGTTTCTTGTTTTTTTCTAAGCTCTTGATCTAGTGTGACAAGATAAAATTTCAGGAGGGAAGAGTATCGGTGATACTGAAATGTCAGGTAGCATAGAAAGTTCAAGGTACTTCAGAAAGTAGTAGAAACCTCAAAGGCTATCAGTGTTTTCAGTTACTCTACAGAGGAGAAGCAGCAGCAACTAGAGAAGGCAACAACATGTTGCGCAATATGGAGTAAAGGTGCAGAGTTTAAGCAATGGGAGAATTGGAAAATCTTTTTTTTAGCAAAATGACAATTGTTTACCTGCTAAATTTTGCCTGGCACAAGACCTTTGGGAAGTAAAACACTTCTCTTCAACAAGACTGGTCTCCCCAAAGAGATCATTCTGAAGAAACAGGCTGTTGCTATCTACAACTTTTTCTTGCTATGGTTGCCACTTTTTCTTCCATTGTAACATCACAAAATTGTTCTGGAATGTCTCCAGGTTTTCTTGCTGATTTTCACATACAGTGAAAATTCCTTCCTCTGCTAAATAGCTGTATATGATGTTGCTTTCAAAACAACTGGCAACAAATTCAGTCTGTTCTTTCAGTCAATATAAAACATAGTGTTATGCCTATAGACAGAGCAATAACAAGCTGGCAAATCCGATTAAGTGTCTTTTATGTCCTTAGTAAAAAATAAAATAGGAGTGTCTGTTCAAAAATTCTGGTCTGAAATAGATTGCTCAGAATGTATTGGACACAACAGTGGTGTTATGTTAATCTACAGCTCGCTGATGCCTGCCAACTGTCAAATTATTCTTGATACACCATAAGTTAATAAATAATTTACTTGCTGTTAATAGATCCAAAATCTGAAGATCCTGTTGTAGAACTACATTGTGCCAAGTCATCCAGACTTAGTAATGAAAAAGCTAAAAAATGATGTTGAGTTTAAGTGTTTGATGATGTTTACTGAGAGTGTCCTTGGACTATCCATCATAAGCACTTGGTTCTCAGTAAAAACTGTAAATCTAACTTAGGCAGTCATTTAATATACAAACTTTTTTTACAAATAACATTTTTTCCCCAATAATCCCCCATATTTCCTAATCATAGCTGCAAAAGATATTTGAAATTCCATGTTTATTGGAGGATGTAGTAAACAGGAGATGGACTCAGTTCTCCTTATGGGTCCCTTCCAACTCAAGATATTCTATGATTCTATGTACGAGGAAGAAAGCAGCTGGCTGGAATCTTTGGCTCCATTTCCCTTTGTAACTGTTACTATTTACATAGCTGAACATGCATTGTTAGCACAAAGAACCAATGTCCAATATTAAATTACCTCCTTTTCATTCTTCCACCCTCTGTACCCGTAGTGTACTGGTTTTGGGCTGGAATGCTTTGTGCTCTAAATTAAATTAGTCAATTAAAGAGTCAGTCACAGTCTTCCTTCAAAAGAAGGCAGCTTAGAACTAATTTGTCAAAACAGCAAAATTAGGAATATACTTAACTAGACTGTGCATATAGTTAAAAATCAATGTAAAAGCCCTGCTGAACTATGATTTTATTAAACAAAAGGGACTTCTATGCAGCTTCTGTTCCAGCTTCTCTCTCATTTACAGAAAGGTACACTTTTGTCTAGAGCTGTAAAACACAAATTGGTCTCTAGTTCAACACTAATATAAAGACAAACTTGACAGTACAGCTTAGTTCAACACTTTAAATTTAACCAGTGACTAGCAGCAGGCAAGGAATTAACAACTTTTATTACATAATTATTAACACAATTTTAAATCTTTTTTTTTTAACAAAAGCAGATAAAGATGAACAGTAACAAGGTACAATATTATGAAATTTTTTCTCCATCAATATTACAGAAGTGTATTTGTCCTGGTTTGGCCTAAACCAGGCCGATTTTCCTTTCAGTGATTTTTACTTTCAGCTAAGTCTCCTCTAAGTAACTGCACTTTCTGAAACTAACTGCATGTTTTGCAGACAGTGTCTGCTTCCAGGATTAATAACGCTCGAAGTTTGTAGTTATCGCTGAGGCACCGGTAGGGATGTTGTGCAGTAAGGCTCTTGCTGTACTTAGTCTTAGAGAAACCAAGGTCACTGCTGAATTCCTCACTGCTTACGAGTGAAGAGCCGAAGGGGGGTCGCAGCTGCAGGGGGGAGCAGACAGGGCAGGTGACCAAAAATTGACCAACGAGGGTATTCCATCCCATACACGTCATTCTCGGTATAAAGCGGGGGGATCACGAGGGTCTCGCGCTCTTTCTGCTATGGCCGGTGTCCAAGGAGGACTCCGTCTGTTTTCCTGCTGCCCCCGATCCCGATCCGTGCATCCCTGAATTCAGCTCTTGACCGTCGCTAGGCCCAGCCTGGGCCTTCCCGGAGCCTGCCCTGCAGTGCCGGTGGTGACGTGGCTGACTTCAGGGGAGCTCAGTCTTGGTTTTGTATATATATTTGTATATATTTGATTATTTCTATTATTATACTCTTTTCCATTATTATAGTTTATTAAAACTGTTTTAACTTTCCAACACGGAAGTCTCTCTCCCTTTTCCCTTTCCCTTTCCCTTTGGGGGGAGGGGGGAGGGATAACAGAGAGCATCTGCCACAGGTTTAATAGCCGGCCCAGCTTTAAACCGTGACAGTATTAAAATAAGTATTCGTAAAGGACAACAAATAAATTGACACTCAACACCTAATTAGCTTATGCTGAATTTGAATACCAAGGTTCACCAAGCTCTAGAATTAGTTTACTGATGTATAATTACATACTGTTTGCAGGGATTAAAAGCAAATTAATATCATTTACAAACTCTGTAGTTTATTACTAGAGAAAAGATTCAGGAGCTGCACAAAAAGCATTAACATATATGGTCTAATGGACTGCGCAAATGACTGCCTTTTAGCTCAGGTTTACTGCATAAATCATAGATCTTTGCTTCTTTCCTCTAGCCACATTCCAATTCACTTTGTTATTCCTCCTATAACCCCAAGAGACTTTATTTTCAAAACGGCTTTTATCTGTCATGCCATGTAAAATGTGCTTTAGAAGTGTAAACAAAATAATGTCAACTATCTCCCTTTGTCACTTTGCTCTTTTATCCTCAGAAAAGTCAAATATATTTGTTAAACTAGAGCCGCTGCCCCTGAATTCTTACTGATCTGGAATTTAGTGAAATTTTCTGCCTCAAAATAACTTCCTTAATGTACAAACTACATTTCAGATAGCTTCACAAGATTCAGTCCTACAAAAGGAAGGGGTATTTTAAGTTACTGAATACTCGATGAATTTATTCCAAAAGTTACTAACTTGTACAAATCTAGAGCACAATAAATAGTAGGGCAATTGTCTTTCTTAATGCCTCTTGAGATTTCTAATATTGCACATATCTTTGCCTTGCTACAATAACATCCAAATTAAAAATCAAACACAATAATTGTAATTATGAACTGTCATCATTGAATTATAAATGAAAGAAAAGTAAATCTGAGGGGAAAAATTTAAAGCCACAAGCAAAAAATAATGATCATCTCAGTCAGAACGCCTTTTATGTATCCTTCTTTTAGACAGTGTAGACAATGATAGCATCTTCGAAATCATCGTGGAGAAGCTCTCCATCCACAAATTCAAAGACAAAGTGTATTATTTCCAGAATTAGAAGTCAGCTCTTCTTGAATATGTCATCAACAGGTCAAGAGTTTTCATTGAAGGGTAAGTGTACTTCATTTTGTAGGACTAACTTCTTATACACTATTTCAATAACTCAATGCATTTTAACCAAAGAAATTCTTAACAGAAGCTCCTGAAGGTGTTATCTTAAACCAGTTAAGTTAGTGGAAATCAGAAAACTCAAATTCAGATAAATGCAACTATTTCTCTCTATTCACAAGGAAGTGTTACCTCTCTAGAATTTGAAGTTTTAATGGTAAAAACAGTCTAAGATGAGGAGTTACCACCTTTCCAATAACAACAGGATTTGAGCATTCCATTGAGAGAATGACAAAACCATTTTCATTACATTTTCTTTGTACTGCCTTTGCAAAATACTGACATAGTAGTCTTGAAGCCGTGTGGTGATATGTACTTGCTTGGAAAAAAAAAAAAAAAAAGAAAGAAAAGAAAAGCCTGTACAAACAAAATTAAAGGTCTGAGACAGAAGGGCTACAGAAACTGAAAGAAAAATATGTCGCTGTCTACATCAGAACAGGTACAGTTTCCATTGCAATCAATGTTTTTGCAATCTTTTCTCATACACGTACCCAAGATCCTCAGTCTCTTGTGTAGGTCTCAACATGAGCTAATCCCCAAGACTCACCCTTAAGGAACACCACGGAGTGTGTGTTGCCAAAGCCAGACCACGGCAGCCAGCCACAAAATAACGTTAACCCTCCAAAGGCTGTGCGCTCATCAGAGTCTCACTGAAGCTGGACAACAAAGGTGTTTAGAGTTTGACTGAACATGCTTGTAATCATCCTTCCATTGACCCAGTATGTGCATGTGTTGGTTTTGTAGCTGATGAAGACATTCAATAAATACACAATAGGCATTTAGTTGCTTCTGCTCTTGAAAGAATGGAATGTCAGAACATGTTTCTAGTCTGTGTTCTAGATTGTTGGTTTTTTTTCTTTTTTTTACATCTTCTGAAGGACTTTTTATGTCACTATAGCTTAACGGGATTTGAAATTTTATTTCAAGGAGGTCCAAATGTTATTACATCCCGTAGAAAGAAAGTTCCTAGTTCTGAGAATCATCTTTATTACTTGCACAATTCTTAAAAAAAATGTTTTAAAGCTGAATTATCATCAAAGTAGTCCGTGTATGTTCCTGTCTGTCTCTGGAAAGATTTTTTCTATGTTTTTAATTATAGTAAGGAATTTGCTTAAGCTGCACTAGAAACCTAAATAACTTCTTAATTTTTAATAGAACTTTATACGACATTATCCAGTTTTATACAGAAGGCATAACATACTGCCTAGTCTTCTTTCCAAATTAAACTGTTAACGGCTGTCAGTCACATAGTATTTTATTAATATTTTTAATAAGAAGCTTTTCATTAGTTCTTTCAAAAAACTCTGTTCACTAGATACCAGCAAATGTCAACTCATTACTCACTGGTCCTAAGGGGCTGAGAAAGGAAAGAGAAGGCCCCTATACATTTTATTAAAATTTTAAATAGATGCCAAGTGTATTTGTGCCTAAGTAGGAATTCTAGAGTTTGATATTCGTAAGTATACCGTCCAGGGGAAAAAAAATCACAATGTAACCAAACAACAGAGAGGACCCAAATTGAACTTTGGCATGCTAGTTGAGACACTTTATCCCCCAAAGTCCAAGATGGGTTTGTTATTTATGAGGCCTGAAGTAAATGTAAAGTATCAAAGCTCCAAACGGGAGACTAGAACAGTGGATTGTTTCCATGGATGGCTGTATTAGAGATGGTAAATTTGGCAGAACATGTCATGCCAAAAATAAGAAGAAAAGCAAAATTAACCTCTGACTCATAGTCTTCCAAAAGCCTTGCCTCAAACTCAACAGTCAGACTATTTATTTGACTGCCAAAGTGTTTTTTAGGCAATCAGCAGTTATGGGAAAGGGAGAACTAAGACATTAATTATGTATTTGCAAAAGAAATGTAATATTATTTTAGACCAATATAATTGCAAATTGTTTAAATTAACAAATATTCACTAGGAGACCAGAAGATCCTAAATCTGATGAAGGAAAATAGAAATTTGAAACTTAAAAATTCTATACAAAATTTGCAATGGTCATATCATTCATCAATACTTTGCCCTTTGTTTTGAGAAGCTTCAGCACATAACCTACGCAGAAGTATGTTTTTTGATAAGAAATCTTTTTTATGTTCTTGTAGCACAACTGATAATGCTTATTGCCGATATTGATTTCAGATAAGAAGTTGATCAATAAGTGAATATGTAGCTAATCCACATTTTTAAGTTTGATTGTTGCTCTGTTTGCTCTTCAAATAAAAAATGCTGTCCTTGTAAATCTAGTTGTTATTTCTTCATTGACCAGTTTCTCAGCTAGTGAGAAGCACCACAGCTTAAACCACTTCAGTACAATTACACTGATTTTTCACGTGGCTACGTTAAAATAGTTAGGGCACATCTAAGTACCTTACTTCCTTTTCATTTCCATTGTCTAACTTGATTAATTTCAGTGGCCTAGTTCCTCATTTTTTTGGGACTAGTGTGCTCAAATTCAGATCTTGGTAACCTGGTCTGACCCCTGGAGTTGTGACCTCTTCAAGATGGACTAATGACTTCACTGTAAGACATTTGTAGGAAATGCTACTGGTACTTGAATCTTGATAGAATTATGTATAGAGGAAAAATATTTTCAGCCCTAAGGCTGTCAGCTGGTACTTTCACAAGCATTTGATTCACTTATTAATTTAGGGTTACCAACTGCTTTTTGTTCACAAAGGAACACCTCTTGATATCAATGCCAGCATAGACTGAGGATAGAATGTATCTTTTATAAAAGAAAAGGAGTAAACATGATGCAAGAAAACACAGCTTACCTAGAATTTGGAAAATCATCTTTTCCTTACTTTATTTACCATTCCATTACCATTCTATTACCTTTCCATTACAATTCTATGCTCCTTATAAAAGCTGAGAGAATTGTTAACACCAGACGCAGTACAGGAAATGCATTTTAAAGTCAAATGAGTTCACCTGCCTTGACAGTCATTCTATATTCTGAAGAAGGCCACTGGAAGGCTTGATCCTCAAACTGTAGTGTGCTGTCATGTTTCATTCCCTAGGAAATAAAGGAATACTGTGAGATGTAGATTTTAGTGGTCTGCAAAAACATTGGGATAAGTTAAATCCAAGTATAATATTCCATGATCTATAGACATTTGTGCAGGACTACCATCCTCTCACATCTATTCAAGGAGAACAGACTAACTAAAACTAAATATGGAGACAATCTGCAGTATTAAGTACTGTAAAACTCTGCATATATCTGTAACTACATAGTTTGTTATCTGAGCCTGTTTAGTTTCTACACCATCAATTTGGTCTTAAATTGCAATAAGTAATCACCATAATTGTTCATTTTTCTTTCTCTTTATTCACTTTGGGTTGTTGAGAATCCCAGGTATTCTAGCTACTTACTGTCTATGACATGCATGCACACATAAAATTACATAATGGAACGAAAAAATGCAGGTCTCTGCAATGTGGTTATTCATCTAAGGTATCTAATTTTAAGGGACAATTTTCTTTAATCTTTAATTCATTTTATCTTCAGAAATACATCTGAGAAGTAAATGCTTTGTAATAATCCCCTATTGTAAATTGCCATTCCCTCTGAAGAAGGGACCATAATTTTCTGCTTCGTCTGAACTGTGTTTTTAGGAAAATAACTTCTGCAGAGGGAAAAGGTATCTACTTTACATAGGAAAGAGATGGAGAAGGACATTTTAAGATGACTGACTCCAGTCTGAATGCTACCTAAGGCAAACCAACTGGAGACCAAGAAGTGAGAATGATGCCTTTCTACACTAGGCAGCTATGAATTTGAAGGTAACAGTAATCCTCAGGATTGGTTGAAACTTCATGATCAATCTTTTGATAGATCCAGTTACCATTTCTCTGAAATATCCATTATGTCTTGAAAGATGACAATACTAAGGATATGTGCTCTGAAGCAAGAAAAAGTATTTGTCACTTGTGAAAGAAATCCTAAAGATAATTACAGCAGACCAGTGTGAGTTTTATATATTGCAAATCAGTGTTTTCAGTCTGATTAACTTTAATTTTTAGACACCCATCATGACTCTTAAAGTTAAAAGTAATTATTAGATATGTAAAAATGTATTGTGATTGGGGCAAATTTCTAAAGATTAGAAAGAAAAGATGCTTCAACTCTTAATCCCTGGTGGGTTTCATATTTTTAAATATTACTATTATAGCAAGGAATGCCTTTAATACTCTAAGCGGGGATTGAATTTAGGTGTGAATTATCAAATTAACTTTTCTATATGTTCCAGTGGTTATTTCATCATGTATACAAATCTGACCAGCTCCAAAGGAGGAATAGAGAGAGATTTCAGTGTGATTCAGGGCTAAACTGGCTTATATGAAGTAAAGTCTGCTTCTGCCTCCAGTGAATTTGACCAGTTTTGCAAACGAGAAAGGTAAGTTTAGTAAGTTTTGGCCTAGAAAAGGGTTATTCACGTGTCCTCTTTAGAAAACTTATTATGATGTGATAAAATCCTCTAAAAAAGTCTGAGTTTCATTCCATGTGAAACTTCCCTGTATAAAAGGTGTGTTTAATATTTGTATAAATAGCTACCTCTTTATTGTCTGTACCCTCATGAGTCAATGTTGTTTCTGAGAACACAAAATATGTGAACTACTGAAAGAGTGATGATGCAGTGCATAACCACCTTTCAGAAACCTCTTTCTCTATTTCTAGGCTTGTGCATAGTCCAAACATTTTGTTTTGGTTTTTTATTTGTTTTTTTTTTTTTCTTTTCAACGGAACCTCTGCCCTTCTACATTCAATCTATTCTGGAATCTAAATTACCTGAAAATCTGAAAGAAATGGCTTTTAATGGTTTCTCCAATTGAAATATACTGAAAAAATTTGAAAGAAATTTTGCCTTGTGGAGGATCTGAAGCTAAATTTTACCACCTACAAGAATTTGCATAAAAAGCCTAATGCTTTGTTTTTCCGCACAGAACTTGATCTTCATTATCTTATAACTAGAACATAAATATCAGTATGATACTATGGGATTTTATCCCACTGATGAGATAGTTAAGCCTCCGTAATATACCACCGGGGTTTGTGATGAAGTTTCCAGGGGTTGCAAAGCTGTTGTAATTATCTGCCTAATGACTCTTTTTTTCTGCATGGGAGAATGGAGCTGCCAAAAGAGGGTCGAATCTATTAGCTGTGTGGACCATTAACTATATCCAGACTGACAGAGCCAAGAAGATGAGTTTTATCTTGTGTCACAGACTGCATGTAAGACAGACGTATCAACTCTTCACTTTGCTTAGATACTTAGTGTGTTACAAGTGGGATGAGAAACAGTAAAAATTAAAGTGTAAAACAGATGAATCAATGAAAAAAAAATCAATAAATCTTCCAGTGGCTCTTAAAGTGTTCTTAATTTCCCAATGTACTAGATGGCCTTTTTACTATTAAAAATGTATAAATGTTGAAACCTAACGCCCTCCCAGAAATTCTTCACAAACTACAATGGTGACATGCAAATGGTGCTCAAAATGTTTCTGCTGCTGCAAACACCAAAGGTAAATTTGCAACCCCAGTTGAGACTTTCTTGCGTACTGTTCAGCATGTGATGAACTGATGATTAACTGAATTTGAACTTAGGCCATATTCTTTACATCTTTGCATGCCTTTCAATGCAAGTCTATTGTTGCTATTGTATGAGAAAATATTGATTAAAGGTTTTAAGTGTCATCATGAGTCAAAAAGACTTTGTTTAGACTTCAAGATTAATTGAAATTCAATTGTGCATTTCTCTGCTTACTTTTATAAAATGACAACATAACAACGTGATTTACCTTGATTTTTTTTCCTGTGAGAAACTGTGGGATACTAGTAAAGAATGTTTAAGGCTTTCTGAGGTAATTCACTTGATTATAGCTGGGAAAAATCTATAAAAGGAGGATGAGGCAAACTGTCAGAATGAAGCAGTTTGAGAGGAGATATGACTGGCAGAAATTGTGTTTCAGCTAGAAACAGTGTAAAATGAGAAAAAAACAGACAAAACATTTCCAGATTTGAAAATCAATATTGATTTGCATGAATTTTCATAGAATTTCTAGTCTATATTAGGGAAAAAAGTAATGGGGAGGCAATAGGGGGTCATTCTTCAGCCCAAATATCGCTGCGAAGCACTGTTTACATTTTACTTGTATCATTTACTGCTTGTTCTTGTTACATTATACTTAAAAGCCAGTAATGAACAATCATATTGTGTAAGTAGACAGCCATCAACTTGATGGTGATTATTTTCAGTGAGTTCATAATTTTTGGCAGATCAAGAATTATTTCCTAAAAAGACTGACAGAGGTACGTTACTTTTGGTTATTCTGATTTTGCAGTCTGCTTTTGGACAGTTTTAGATTATAGCAATCAATTACTTACATATTGCCTTTCGGGGTACGTAGTTGTTGAGTTCTTGTTTTCTCGAGATTAACCTCAAAAGGTGAAATCCCTGCCTCCCAGCTGTGACACACTGGTTTGGCAGCACTGTCTTCCATTGCCCAGCACAGTCAGCTGGCTTTGCTCTGACTAGGATGTTTCTAGGCCTTAACACTAGGGTGCAGCCAAGTCCTTAAATACTATCAACTGGACAGGGTGGATGGGAAGCAGATTTTGATACAAGCATGGGCTTAGACCTGGCCTAAAAGTACAGTGTTGACGTAGACTTAAATTCCATGTTCATTAAGTCCTGCATATTGTAAACTATAAAATGTCATCAAGTCCTTAGGAAAGAGAAAAAAAAGAAAGCCACTGAGGGAAAAAAATCTGTACTGTATGTACACATAGGGCATAAAGAGACACTGCCTTAGATACATTGTTATTGGTGCTCTTCCATGAACAACCCTATCCACTGTCATCATATTGGAAATTTTTTTATGTCATCCTTGTTTGTCAGTAACTGTGAGGAAGCTGAACATCATGATTTTGGGAAAGTGAGGGCTTGTCATAGCCCCCATGCCACAGGACACCAGAAAGGGGGTATACGTGCCCAGTGCTTTGCTCAGGGCTGATATCTCAGTACACATGGCCTGGGTCTCTATCTTCTCTTTGAAAGCTGATAACCTCAAGCATGGTTGCATTGCTATTTTCAGTCATGCCTCCCCTTCCCTTCCTCCAAACAGAAATAGCCATTTTGTTTTGCCTTACTTTGGTGGAAAGTTCTACACAAATAAAAGTACGTAAGTAGCTTAAACAGATCTGTCATTGGCACATGCAATGCTTAAGCAGAACTGTAAAAGATATCAAAGAATTTTGCTTGATCTTGAAAAGTGACAGTTACAGAGATGCCAGCTGTTTTGCAGTCATTGCAAAACCTATCTCCAGAACCAGTTTCTGCCTTTTTACAGAACAGAGTTGACATCTGAAAGACATGTCGATGGGACAACAGTCTCTACAGAGCTGCACTGAAATCCTTTTTGTCACCACAATGACAAAGCACAATAAAGTAATAATGATACTGATTCAAGAGCACCACAAGCACAAAGTCATGAAAAGAAATACTACCAAATGTTTTTGGTATTTTTTTCCCTGTTCTGTGGCTCCAGGACAACAAAGCTTTATGTATATAAAGAGCAAAGCACAGTGGGACTGTTCATGTATCTCAAGTAAAACACAGGCTAAATCTTTGTAGGCCTGAAAATTTCAGTTCAGGCTATCTGTACATTGATTTCCCTAATACATATAATGCATATAATATATATATAGCAATTGCTACTTAAAGGAATGATTTGCAATGTGAAACTTATTTTATTTTAAAAACACATATTGTTCTTGCTTTTGGCAAAAGTGTATCAGAGCTCTGGTTCATTGTTTTTCTTTAATTTAAAGTCATTGAATTTAGTGTCATTCAGTCCAATGCATTGAAGAAGCTTCAGATATGAAATCCCTTGTGAAGGCCTCAATATTAGAATTGGAAATGCTAAGTCTGCCTCAAAGTCCCTAATGTAAATGTCTGAAATTTTACAGTTGTTTTCTTTTACTGAGTGTTTTCAACAATTCACTGGACAGAAAAGTACAAGGTGATGTGAATGACTGCGTTCAGATGCCACTACTTTTCTGTGCAGTCACGTGCAATAGGATATGTTGGGTGTTCACTGTTTGGGAAAGGCACAGATCAGGCCATGTAAGTCCTTTTACAGTGAAAGGTTACCTGGGTCTACTACTCAGGGTCTACTTCTGCCTAAATCAAAGGATGTGATCAGAGGTGTATGTGGTTTCTGAGAGGTATGGTACAAACACATATAAAGATCCTTCAAAATAGATCAACAAGTTACTCTACAAAAACATCTCTCTCACCTGTAGCAATACTTCCTAGGAAAACAGGGAATGACTAAACAGTAATATATGCCAAAGGTTCAGTTCAGGACAGAAAATTCATTTTCAATTCTTCTTCCACTGAAGCTGTTAAAAGTAAAGCCGATAACTATTCCTGACATGGTGGCATATATTCTTCAGGCCCCTGGGCTTGGCTCTCCACCCTATTGGCATCGAATATGCTAACTTCTCCTCAGTGGCTTCCCCCCTCTATTCCCTTGAGAATCTCAGACATTTACTGGACTCTGGCTCTGAGTCCCTGATTATAAGGAGAGACAAATACCAATGTTCCCAGATGCCCTTATCCAGCCCAAATGAGCTTGCGTTCACAGTGTATTGTGTAAGCACTCAACAAGTAATGTTCTGTCTCCTTTTCTACCTGCTTTGATGAGGACTGAAAGAAGTGACATGTCACAAGTTTTTTCAGGGACTTCTAATTTGGCAGCCACTAAGATGAATGGGATAGGTCATACCTCATAATGCAATTGTTTAAAAGTAGCAGAGAGCTGCCATTGCATCTACCACCATGGTTTGTGAGGCTCTCTCTACAGTGGTAGCAGCTAAAACTTTTTTTGGTAAAAGCTTTAGAGTCTGGAAGAGAACAACAACAATGCTGTACTGATGCACAATGACTGGATCTGGACTGTCTATGTGTTTCCTGGTGCTTTCAAAGGAGACAAAGATTGCTATTCAGAACTATTTCTAATGAGGCAAGAACAGAAGTCTTCATAGACCTGTGAAAGCTAAAGGGGTATGAAATTTTGTCAAAAGTGGTGGAGCTGAAACCTACAGCAGCACAGAGCTGTGACTGAAGTGACGTATCTGTAATTCATATCAAGGATGTGAACTCCTTGGATGGATATAAATCTTCCTGCATCCTAGACAACATTCCAACAACCACCAGCTACTTTTCTCTATGCTCCCATTAGATAAAATACCAGTTTCACAGGCTGGGATCAATTTGTAAGTGCTCTTTGGATGAGGAATTCCAGTCTTCCCCTTTTCAAATAAATTAAGTTCTACAGCCAGAGTGGCAGTATTCTCTTAAAAATGTCTGACAACAAATCTCACTGATACATTAGTTTATTTATTGGTGAGAATAGTGAACTTTGGTGGCAGAAAAGTGAAAAAACAAGACACAAATAAAACCTGCAAGAAATACACAACTGAGTCATCAACAGACAGAGATCTTTTTCATTACCGAATGAGGGAAACTAAGACTCAATGAGGGAAACTAAGACTCAAATCTTTTGGGTCTCTCCAATGTCATCAGAGTTCTCAGCAGCCGTGTGCCAAGGTGGAATGAGCATATAAAGGTGACCAAACACATCTGTTTTAATTCTCTGAAGCTATAAATAGTCTCTTGGTTGCATCACAGATTTATTTATTTCAGAAGAAAAATTAATTTTAAAAAGACTGAATGTAGCTGGTTACAGCTCTGTATAATGGGCAACATTTCTAAAGAAAGTAGTGTTTTTTATATTCCTATTTTGAGAGTGTGCAACTTGAGACAAGATACAGAGGCCTGTTTACAGAGCAGTTGCTTCCTCGAAAAAGAGTATGGCTCTTTCAAACAGAATAAAAAAATAAAGCAACAAAAAACTGAGGCAAAGAAATGTATGAACAAAAGAGTTATAGATTTCCTTCCATGTGTGTCATTAGAGACAGTCTTCTACAGCATTGCTTTTCAAACCTGATTTTGCATTCTGAAATGCTAAACTCAGAACTAACTAAATGAAAGCATTAGTAATATGACCTTCTACTTATGCCATATATTTTTATTTCTGTGGATTGTTTTCAGAAATGTCAGAGTCTTCTCTGCTAATACAATTTATCATGCATCTGTAAAAACATGCAATTTGGTATAAACTTGTTTTCCAGTTAGAAAGCCTGCCTTGAAATCTAGCTGAATGAACTAGAGAAGCTAGGTAATGCAATTGAAGGCTGTGGTATCTCTGTTATATTTCAAAGTCCGTTTTAAGATTCTCTCTTCCAAAAATTTTGTTTCAAATTTTGTGTTTGTGTGACACTGTATAGCAACATCTCACCTGTAGCAAGAAAGTCAATGTAAAAAATATAGTTTAAAAACACTAGCTCCTCCCAACTCTCATGTGGAACTAACATGTAATATCTGTATGTATCTAATATATACCTATAGTATCTAATATTTATGTAATATCTTTCTATATTTTATGAGATATGCAGTATCTGTAAGATATTATAAGACGTATATTATATATACATAATATCTAACATATGTAAACTTAAAGAACTTTTTTTATATATTGGCTATTATCCTGAAGGGATCTCCTGTAATGAAACTTGCAAACATGCTATGTTTATGGCAACTTACTGATTAGAAATTTCATTTAAAGTCTTCAGTCTCTGACTTCAGTTGGGAGGCTCACAGGGAGGATGTTAGGTGGATGCATGCATTTTTGCAGGTGAAAGAGACTAAATCAAGTCTTTAAATCTGTTAGTTAAGAGTTACATTTTTAAAACATGCTTTCCTTACTTAGAAGATCAAGTTGCGAGCTTGTATGAGTGGAAAGTGCGCACCCAAAACTTAAGCACACAAGCAATGCTGAGTGTTACATATAAAAGAAATAAGTATTCGTAGTGGCCAAGTCCCCTGGCTGGCTGGTGTGGTAAACACTCCTCCCAAGGGCCTTTTCTTTTTACACAAAAAATGTTCAGTCTTTGGAAGGCATACTGGGTTGCTGTCATCATTTATCTACTTAAAAGCTGTTATTCTGTGAAGAAGGAATTCAGACAATACCAGAGCTGCTCAACATCATTGTAGAACAGAATTTGTTCTGAGGACACACTAAACCTTGGAAACTGGACATAAGTCTTGAACACGCAGACCACATAGGTGACTGCATGCACATTGTCTGAACATTTCTGATTGGTATATGTTTAGAAAAAACAAGCTCTCTGCACCATTTTTTTCTAATGATATGACATCTTCATCTCTAAATTCTCCCAGGCAAACCTGAATGGCCCAAAAATGTGTTGGCCACAGAGGCTGTTGACAGAGTCAGAACACAATATTAGAAAAAATGTACTGCAAAATAACTTTCATCTTAAAAATTATTAAGCCCCTCTCCTCCTGGAGCTGAAATTCCATGAAATGAGAGGGATTAAACAGAGTACAGTGGCATGTTGCTGAGTGCTAGCCATTTCACTGCAGAGGCTATTTGTCAAACGTTTCTGGTAGGGTATGTAAGGTAGTGGCATTACAAACTTGTCTTACAAGAGTGCATTTAAATATTACTGTACCACCGTATGTAAGAGCTCTGGTACCACTACAAAGTTATTTTGTGTAGTGTTAGCAGTAGTATCAGCAGTACTTCACGTCTGTTTCATCTCTATGGGATGTGCAAGGCTGTATCCCCCCTGTTGTCATGGGGGATTTCAACTACCCTGATATTTGCTGGGAGGCCTACTCAGCCAGCCATCCTCAGTCCAGGAGGTTCCTCCAGTGCATTGATGATAACTTTCTGATGCAAATGGTGGATGAGCCAACTAGGAGAGGAGTGCTGCTGCATCTTATCCTCACTAACAAGGAGGGTCTGGTTGAAGAGGTGAAGGTTGAGGGCAGCCTTGGTTGTAGTGACCACGAGATGGTAGAGTTCAGGATCTCATGTGGCAGGAACAGAATAGCTAGCAAAATCACAACCCTGGACTTCAGTAGGGCCAACTTTGGCCTTTTCAAGCAATTGCTAGGGGAAATCCCATGGGACAGGGTACTAGAAGGAAGGGGGCTCAAGATAGTTGGTTAGCGTTCAAGGACTGCTTCTTCCGAGCTCAAGATCAGAGCATCCCAGCAGATAGGAAGTCAAGGAAGGGTACCAGGAGACCTGCATGGTTAAACAGGGAACTGCTGGGCAAATTCAAGTGGAAGAAGAGGGTGTACAGATCATGGAAGGAGGGGCTGGCCACTTGGGAGGAATATAAGTCTGTTGTCAGAGGATGTAGGGAGGCAACTAGGAAAGCTAAGGCCTCCTTGGAATTAAACCTTGCAAGAGAGGTCAAGGACAACAGAAAGGGCTTCTTCAAATACATTGCAGGTAAAACTAACACTAGAGGCAATGTCGGCCCACTGCTGAATGAGGTGGGGGCCCTGGAGACAGAGGATAAAAAGAAGGCGGAGTTACTGAATGCCTTCTTTGCCTCTGTCTATACTGTTGGAGCCTGTCCTGAGGAGCCCCGGACCCCTGAGGCCCCAGAAGAAGTCAGGACAGAGGAGGAATCTGTCTTGGTTGATGAGGGCTGGGTCAGGGACCAATTAAGCAACCTGCACATCCATAAATCCATGGGCCCTGATGGGATGCACCCGTGGGTGCTGAGGGAGCTGGCGGAAGTCATTGCTAGGCCACTCTCCATCATCTTTGCTAAGTCGTGGGCAACGGGAGAGGTGCCTGAGGACTGGAGGAAAGTGAATGTCACTCCAGTCTTCAAAAAGGGCAAGAAGGAGGACCCAGGTAACTATAGACCGGTCAGCCTCACCTCCATCCCCGGAAAGGTGATGGAACAACTTGTCCTTGGTGCTGTCTCTAGGCACATCAAGGATAGGGGGATCATTAGGGGCACTCAGCATGGCTTCACCAAGGGGAAGTCATGCTTAACCAACTTGATAGCTTTTTATGAGGACGTAACCCGGTGGATAGATGATGGTAAAGCTGTGGATGTGGTCTATCTTGATTTCAGTAAAGCGTTTGACACGGTCTCCCACAGCATCCTCGCAGCTAAACTGAGGAAGTGTGGTCTGGATGATCGGGTAGTGAGATGGATTGTGAACTGACTGAAGGAAAGAAGCCAGAGAGTGGTGGTCAATGGGACAGAGTCCAGTTGGAGGCCTGTGTCTAGTGGAGTCCCTCAAGGGTCGGTTCTGGGACCAGTTCTATTCAATGTATTCATTAATGACTTGGATGAGGGATTAGAGTGCACTGTCAGCAAGTTCGCTGATGACACAAAACTGGGAGGAGTGGCTGACACAACGGAAGGCTGCGCAGCCATTCAGAGAGACCTGGACAGGCTGGAGAGTTGGGCGGGGAGAAATTTAATGAAATATAACAAGGGCAAGTGTAGAGTCCTGCATCTAGGCAAGAACAACCTCATGTACCAGTACAAGTTGGGGACAGACCTGTTGGAGACCAGCGTAGGGGAAAGGGACCTGGGGGTCCTAGTGGACAGCAGGACGACCATGAGCCAGCAGTGTGCCCTTGTGGCCAAGAAGGCCAATGGCATCCTGGGGTGTATTAGAAGGGGTGTGGTCAGCAGGTCGAGAGAGGTTCTCCTCCCCATCTACTCTGCCCTGGTGAGGCCGCATCTGGAATATTGTGTCCAGTTCTGGGCCCCTCAGTTCAAGAAGGACAGGGAACTGCTAGAGAGAGTCCAGCGCAGAGCCACAAAGATGATTAAGGGAGTGGAACATCTCCCTTATGAGGAGAGGCTGAGGGAGCTGGGTCTCTTTAGCTTAGAGAAGAGGAGACTGAGGGGTGACCTCATTAATGTTTATAAATATGTAAAGGGCAAGTGTCATGAGGATGGAGCCAGGCTCTTCTCAGTGACATCCCTTGACAGGACAAGGGGCAATGGGTGCAAGCTGGAACACAGGAGGTCCACATAAATATGAGGAAAAACTTCTTTACGGTGAGGGTGACCGAACACTGGAACAGGCTGCCCAGAGAGGTTGTGGAGTCTCCTTCTCTGGAGACATTCAAAACCCACCTGGACGCGTTCCTGTGTGATATGATCTAGGTAATCCTGCTCCGGCAGGGGGATTGGACTAGTTGATCTTTCGAGGTCCCTTCCAATCCCTAACATTCTGTGTGATTCTGTGATTCTGTGATTCTGTATTTAACAATATTTTAATAAAATAATTGTCACACAAAAATTTTATTGAAGACAAGCTTTGACAATATTTCAATAAGTTTGCACATCTGCAGAAAAAGTAGTATTATCAAAGTAACTGTGAATGTTATGATACAACATTCAGAGATCCAATCTGATATTAGATGGTATTAAAACAGAGCTCTATGATGAATTATATTGCAATAAAAATATTCTAATGTATTATTCTTTTTTTGTTATGTCATGCTTTCACTATTTATTTGAAAAAACATTAGAAATTAAAGATATTTTATGGATGAAAATGAAGTTTTATGTTCCATAACAGACTGCTGTCTTGGGTTGTTCTGATATTTTTTACATGAATAAAAAAAACGTTCCTGAGGAATTACACACATTTCTTTCAATGTGTAAAAACTTATGCCAATATTTCTGAAATTATATCAGACATGATATTCCATATAAAGATGGGTCATGCAAAATCTTCCTTCTATAGTCCTGATCTTCCTGTGAGGGGAGGTCCTTTGCAATTGAGAACTGACACCTCAGAAACACTTGCAATGAATCTTCCTATGCAGGAGAAAATATAACTGCCTTGGTTGATGTGTGAGGCACTAAGACTCAGGGTCTAGAAAATAAGTTTAAGTATCTCTGTGAATGAACTCTAATTTATAGGGTATTTTTTTCTGTGCTGTGTATACTTAAGAATGCTGTGCATGTTATCAACAGAGAGTTAGATATTCTTTGCCGTAGCTGATAGCTCTAAGGTAATCTGCCCTGGTGCCCCAATGGGATGGAGAATGAACTACTGATTTGAAATCACAAAACATTCTTTTAGTCACACTGATGGTGAAATTCAACACAGGGGTTGCTCTCACAGAGGGTGCGTATACCTCAGTTGATTTAACCACAACTTGTGGTTAATATGGAGGTCATCACTGGGTAGGTACAGAAGACTGCACTTTCTTTACCATCAGTTTATATTTCAAAGGTATGCTTGTAAAGAAGAAAGAATCAGATTTATTAAATCCCATTTGCTTATGATTTACGGAAAAATTGTTTTTAAAGGCCACATAATCCATGAAGACTATGTTTAGCAATTTAAATGGCAGCCTATTTAATAAATGAGGACTCAGTCTTCTGCACCTTGGCTGATCATGGAAGTATTTTTGTGTCCCTGTCACAAACTTGTCATAATATTAGGGGTAGACAAAAGTATGTTTCACATCAAATCAACATTTCTTCTTTCTCTGTATATGTAACATCCAGATAATACATGTAAATATCTATGAAATTATTTCAGTAACAGATATGTAAGTACTTTCTTTCAGAAAGAAGTGTCCCATTTTGCTAGGCATTAATGTAATTAATGTACAGGAAACAGTTGGGAGCTGCTGATCAAAATACTTTCTGTTGATAACTTGATTTGGTAGATGAGACAAAAAGCTTTTCCCCTTGAAGCTGTTGGCTTAAATAAGTTCAAGGTGAGTACTAGCTTAGGGAAGGCTCCAAAGAAATGCGCAATTTCATTTCTTGTAGAACTCCCACACCATGAAATTCAACATGTCCCTGGTAGAAACGTTTGTATTCCTGACAGTCTTGGCAAAGTAATGAAAAATGGCATGAGCTTGGTTACACACTATTCTTTTCCAACTACAGCCAGCTCTTTGAGCTCAACAAAGAGGACTGCAGTTACCTTACCTGCTCATTTACTTTAGAAGTTACACTTTCTGAAGTCACTCTGTAACTGACTGAACTGCATTTCCGTACATTAATAATTTCGAAATCTGTATTTTCAGCCTTGCCACTCACAAAAGAAAGACAGTATTTAATTAGAAGTAATGCAGGGAACTGCTTTCTAGTAAACACTGTAAATGTCATATAATTTGATATTTTGTTAGAAATAAATATTCTTATTTTGTTATTTTCCCTTTCAATTCATGCTGTACTGATTTGTACTGGTAGTTCTTTTGGTAGTTAGCTATCTAAGGAGAAAAGGGTTTCTGTGCCTGTGGGATTCATCGTTTGCATTAAAAGAGAGGCAAGATTTCATCTTTTTTTTCTGTGGGTGCACATTGGATTTAAGGGCTTTTCAGTTCCCTTTAGTTCTTGTGCTCATCTTTCTTGAAAGTAGCAGGCAGAAGTGATGACATGCCATCATTCTCTCACTACCGAGCCTAATGTTGTAAGTCATATAAAACAAGGAACAAATCTTTTGCTTCTTCTTTCATTCCTTGTTTATACAACAGAGTCATAATCAATGAGTAGTCTGGTCTAAAGAGAAATAATAGCAGCTCCCCAGTGTACCAGACCCATGCAAGATCGAGTGTTGATGTCTTCTGGAAGAATTTCTGTGGTCCTTTTCAGTGTGTTGCAGAATAGGTGCTGCCTTTTAGCCACATACTGGTTCCTGCTCTGATTTCTGACACCTTTAATGCTCTGCACTTTTCAGCTTTCTATTCTCATCCCTCCATGCTTGAACTCAGGAAAAAAAACATTAAATACAAGTATTTCAGGCTTAGGATAAAATTCTCGTTTGAAATAAGGAGCTGTAGGTTAGGAATTCCCTGCACACTGCTTAGCTGCGATTTCAGGGCATGATTAATTTCTCAGTGCAAATCATCAGGCAGACACCCGCAGGGGTTCCTTACTTGTGCTTAAAGCAGAAGATTGAAACAGAGGAATGCTCATTTACAGAAAAGATCGTAATTTTAGTATCGAGATACACCTGCAAATTTTTCTCCATATCAAGACCTACCATTTAGATTTATATGCAGTTTTCTGACATATTCCTTTCAGATGCTGAAGTCTGAGTATCAGAATCTCTAGGAAATGCCATATGCAACCAGAAACCCAGTTTGCAATGGAGTGAAATGCATTGAAATGCAACGTTTTTTCACAAAACTTCACTGCCAGAGCTTTGCCTTACCCTCCCTCGCATTGCTGCTAACCTCTCAGCGGCAACCACACCAGCTGAGATGCACGAAACATTTGCAGCCCGTCATATCTGATGATAATCTTGGCTGTGACATACATCATCATTACCGCTCCGTAAGGCAGGAGGTACCCGCCAGCGCAGCGCGCCCGGGCCCTGCAGGCAGCGAGAGGGGGCGGCCACTCAGTTCCTCGGCCTAACGCTTTGCCCTTTGGGATTTTCCCTTCCGCCCTTACCGGGGTCCGACCCTCCCTCCCTCCCTCCCAGCCCCCGGCGGCCCCGCGGTCCAGCCCGGCCCTCCCCGCCGAGGACGCGCCTCCCCGCGCCGCCGCCAGGTGGCGCCCTGCGCCCGCTCTTGGCGCGGGGCCGCGGCCAGGGCCGGGCGCCGGTCGGGGAGCGGGTCCCGGGCCGGAGAAGCGGTTTATTGAAGGGGGAGCCGCCGCCGCGCGCTGGGCGCCGGGGTGCGGGAGTGCAGGCAGGGGTACGCGGCCTTTCGGGGTGCGGTGCGCAGCCTTACGGCCTGATGTGCCCCGAACAACGTGTCCTTTTCAATTATTATTGTCATTATTAAAGTCTGTGAATTCTAAATGTCTTCCAGTTCATGATGCTGCGCGGCTCGGCCGTAGCGCTGGCCCGTAAGCTCTAACGTGTAGGTGGCATGTTTGTACCGGGGTGTTTCAGCCCGACGGGTTTAAGTAGAAATAAAGGGGAACGAAGGGGTACAGCTTTTCCCAGCCGCCGCTGAGACCCTGCGGTGAGGCGCCCGGCGTGGTCGTCCCGGTGGGAGCCCCGAGCCTCGCCGCGTCTGCCCGCGGTGTGTCAGGGTGCGGGGCCGATATGCGGGTCCGGGACGCGATGTGCTCAGCCAGGGCAGGGGCTGGGATGCAGGGGCGCGGGGTGTGCCGGGGCCGCGCTCCGCTTCTCTCCCGGCGTCTGAATCCCTGCCGGGTGCGAGTGTGTGTGTGTGTGTGTGTGTGTGAAGAGGGGAGGAGGGAGGAAGCGGGGTGGTGGTGGTAGCAGCTGGAGGGGGGGGATTATTGGCAATGGGCGGGAGAGAAAAGAGGCAACTCCTGTTTCCTTTTCTTTCTGCCAGCGCAATCTCGGCTCATTTTCTCTAAGCTATACAAGTTCACGGACGAGCTACCTAGCCAGCCCTCCTCTCCCGTCATGGACCTCCCAGGTAAAAAAGCCGTTCCCCTCCCCGCCGGCTGTTCCTTTTGCAAAATACGATTTTAAATGATAACAATAACAAGATGTGGGGTTAGGGCAGCAGGAGAGATGCCTCGGGGGAAGTTTAGGGGGGATCTCCCAGCAGCGAGATCTCAGGGTGTTCTGGTGAGCGGGGAAAACTGAGATGCAACTTCCCAGGGAGGCGCCGGGTGAGGTTTTGCATCCTGCGATGTGTGTGCATGCCGGGGTGGGAGCCGGAGGGTGTCTGAGCCGGCCGCTTCCTTCCCGAGAGTTTAGGGAGCCGCCGGGATCGACGGCAGTGAGGGTAGCCTGCCCTGAGGGGGACAAAGGGTTGGGAAGTACAAGCCGGTGACCAAGCGCAGGAGCCCCCCGGGCGGGGAGGAGGGCGGTGGCGGCTCCCAGAGCCCGGCCGGAGCAGCGCTGCGGCGGGGGCGCGGGCTCCGGGGTGCCCCAGACCGCCGCGAACCCTAGGGATAGCGGGGCAGCTCCAGCGAGGGGGACAGGGGACATTAGCAACAATCGCAATAATAAAATCTCCTTCCATAGTGGCTGGGGCTTTAAGGAGACAGGCATAAACCCGGCTCGCAGATGTAGTAAAAAGTGGGGCCGTGGGAACTAGCCGGGTTTTGGTGCCTCCGTCGGCTGTGGGGGTGGAAAGGGACAGTCCGAGGCGCCCGCAGGGTGCTTCACCGTGGGCTCAGGGACGAAACCGGCCGCGTTGCCCCCCTCCCGCCTCAAAATACGTCTGGGGCTGCGGGACCCCCCCGTTGCTGGCGACGGAAGAGAAGATGCGAGGAGACGCCGGGCAGCGAGGTCTCTCCCAGACCTGTTGTGCCGGCGGGGTGCTGCCGGGCGCCGTGGTGCCCGGCTCCCGCCTGCCCGCTCGCGCTGCTTCACCGCCGCCTTTGCCCTTGCCAGGCTGCTGCGCGCCGCCCGCCCTCTGAGGAGGCTCCTTCGCCCGCGCGGAGGAGGAGGAGGAGGCGGAGGAAGAGGAGGCGGAGGAGGAGAAGGGGAGGAAGGCGCGGCCCCAGCCGCCGCTGCCCAGCCGCCGTCCCACAGAGCGCTGGCCGCAGGGCGCCGCGGCGGCAGCAGGCGCGCAGCCCCCTCCGCCTCCCCGCGGCCGCCCGCCCGCGGCGGCGCGGGGCGCCCGCATGGCGGCGGAGAGCCGGAGCGGCGACGGTGCGGCGCTGGGCATGGGGCGGCGGCGGCGGGGGGCGCTGCCGGAGCCGGCGGGCGGCTGCTGCTGCTCCCTGGCGGCGGCGCTGCCGCTGCTGCTGCTGCTGCTGCCCGCCGGGTGCCCGGTGCGGGCGCAGAACGACACGGAGCCCATCGTCCTGGAGGGGAAGTGCCTGGTGGTGTGCGACTCCAGCCCCTCGGCCGACGGCGCCATCACCTCCTCCCTGGGGATCTCGGTGCGCTCGGGCAGCGCCAAGGTGGCCTTCTCGGCCACCCGCAGCACCAACCACGAGCCCTCCGAGATGAGCAACCGCACCATGACCATCTACTTCGACCAGGTCAGACGACACCTGCTTTGCCTTCGCTGGCCCCCCCCACCCCCGCGCCGGCCAGCCCCTCACCTCCCTGCGCGGGCATCCCCGCCCCTAGCCCCCCGTGACTGCACGCTTATTTTCGTTCTTGCTCCCTTTCCATCTTTTAATCCTGACCCACCCGCTCAATAGCAATTTCACAGCTCAACTCCCCAGAAAGAGTTTGGGAAGTTCTTTTAGGTGGGTGCGGGGCTTTCCTGGGGTGGTGGTGGGGTGAGAAGGGGGCGACGCTGACTTCTTGTCCGGTCCCATCGCTAGTACGGAGAGGGCTTTAACGCGTGAGTTTGTGCCTCGGACGCTTGCAGGGCCGCCCTGCAGCCGAGGATTGCCCCGGGCAGTCAGGGACAACCCGAGGGGAAGGGTGTGCATCCTCCCTTCGGTGCTCCGTCGGAAATGCTGATTTTCAAGCCGAGGGAAGGACAGAGATTTACCGATGGGGAGTCGCCAGACCTGCCTGTTCCGAGCGCATTTGGCAATGTTACATCATGTGTCAGGGGGAGGGACGGCTGAGGAAGAACAGGGTGTTTCCCGCGTTATCCAACGAGGCGAACGATGTCCCCAGTGGGTTATAACGGAGCGGTGTTATCCTGCACGGCATACGCCGGGCAGGGCAGCGTACAGCCCGGCGTGGTCGTCGTGCCCCTTCCCCGCCGCACTGCTTGCCTCCCGGATCCCATGCCCCATCCTTCCGCTTAATTTTTGCGATGACATTTACTCTTTTTCTACCGCCTCTGACTCCTGAAGTAGTATTGCAGAGTCAGCCAAAATTAGCACACGCAAACTGTTTTCTCGGTTTTTTGTCCCTATCTATCTGTCCGCCTGTCACTCATCTGTCTACCTGTCCCTCCTAATGAGTTTGCAGAGCTATTCTTCGCGTACAAGATCTTATAAAGTCAGATCAGTAGAGGGAAAAAAAAAAAGACCTTGCTTCATGTATGGCGTATTTTAGTCGCTTTACCCCGCAATGCTCAGTTCTCAGGAGTTTGAAGGCGTTCCTCCCTCGGTGCTCCCACAATAGCGGATTTTTTTTTTTTTTTTTTGTCCTTTCTTGGAAACAATATGGTTTGTCTGTTTGGGAGGAAAGGGTCGGGATTTTTTTGAGTTTTGTTTTTGTTTTTATTTCATCCTGCTTTGTATTTTTCTTCATTAAAACAGAGGTTGTAGCTCGCAAAGCTGAGCGTAGCCGGGGCGCCCCGGGGGCGGACACGGCAGAGCAGCCGGCTCGGGCTCACCCGCTCGCCGCAGGCGATCGCAACGGGCCCGCGGGTTCTTCTCCCCTCGTTACCTGTGACTTTTGAGCCAAAACAGGCTGCCCGTGGCTGGAGCCTGGAAAGGGAGCGAGCAGTTGAGCCGGGGCCGGATCTCCATCAAATCGGTGGGCTCCGCACCGCCAGCATCTGCGGGGGCTGGATGCGGCCGCCGCTTCCGAGTGGAGCTTTGCACATCTGCCGGAGGGCTCAACTCTTTCTCTTTTTTCTTTGTGTCAAAAGACATTGAAATATATAGCAAGTTAAGATTGTTGTCGAGGAGGAGGAGCAGGCCCACCTCTGCTGCCCGAGGAGGGTGCGGGGCAGCCGGCACAGCCCTCCAGAGGGACAGAGATAGGAGCTGGCAGATGTTGCTGGTGCTGAGCATCCTCTCTCCTCCTTCGCCCCTCTCTGCAGTACAATTTTAGTTCTGTACCCTATTAAACTCGAGGGCAGGTCTGGTTTCAGTAGTGCCAGCTAAAAACCCATACATTTGCATCATGAGTTGGTGAGTTCAGGTTTTTTTTCCCTCGGTTCTTTTCCCTCCCTCCTTTCCCCCCTCCACCCCTCCGCTTCTGCCACCTTTGCTTTATTGACAGTGCAGTGTGGACATTTGCACTTCATCTAATAGGCTTTGGGGATCATCTTTGCGTAACTAAATCGTTTTATGAACTGCGAGGCTTTTTAAATGCCTCTGTAACTTGGCTCCTTTCCCCTGCAGTGCACTTTTAATTGTGCTGCAAATGCCATTTCCACTACGCTTTGTGTTGAGGTCTTAGAGCTCGTATCAGATTTTCACTGGCACTTTTCTAAGGTGGGGTCTGATTTCTCTCTTTCTTTCTCTCTCTCCTTTTTGTTTTGTTTTGTTTGTTTGTTTACTTTCCAGGTATTAGTTAATATTGGCAACCATTTTGACCTTGCTTCCAGTATATTTGTAGCACCAAGAAAAGGGATATATAGTTTCAGTTTCCACGTGGTCAAGGTCTATAACAGACAAACCATCCAGGTGGGTTGTGATCTAAAGAAGATGCTGTCTTTTCTTTTTTCCAAGTGCTCATTTGTAGACACTAAGGTGCATTTACAAAACCAGTAAATGAAAAACGAGACTGTAGGTTATTTTAGTTAAAGGTGTCGGCATGCATGACAGAAATCACGCATTGCCTTAGCTTAATTCAGCCCTCTTTCTAACCTGCATAAAAGTTCAGTGATGTGCACAGGACAAAAAAGTCACTGAGAGTATTGAGAAAACTCAGGTTCTCTCTCTTTGCACTTTTTAGGTAAGCTTAATGCAAAACGGCTACCCAGTGATTTCAGCTTTTGCAGGGGATCAGGACGTCACCAGAGAAGCAGCCAGCAATGGGGTCTTGCTCCACATGGAAAGAGAAGACAAAGTGCATCTCAAACTGGAAAGGGGTAACCTCATGGGAGGGTGGAAATATTCAACCTTTTCCGGCTTCTTAGTCTTTCCACTATAAAAGAAGGCCAAATAGGAGACAGGAGCCGGAGCAAGGATTTGATCGTTAACAATACCCTGAACTTGGCAGCACATGACAATATTTCCCGTCACCCCGTCAGACTGTCACAGTAGAAGAATGATAACCTTCTAAACCAACATTTGCTTTGAATATTGACAATTCCTCGGGAACCTGCGCCTCTAATTAGTTTTAGACGACAGTGATCTTTAGGAGAAACGAAATTATCGACCTGAGCAATTTGTACCTGTGATTGTAAAGTCAATTTTGGATTTTATTGTTGGGGTCATTGACTTTCTTATTCTTTTTTATTTTTTCCTCTCTTTCTTTTTTTCCTCTTTTTCTTTCTCTTGTTGTTGTCCCAATGAGACAAATAACTCGGACCACACAATTGCTTTGTCAAAGGCTCGCTCCAGAGCCAGAAGAATGAAGTGTTCAGCCCAGTGAGGTGTTCTTTCCATGCTTTATTTCTTTGTGTTGTATAGCCTTAAGGAAAAAGAAAAAAAAAAAAGAAAAAAAAATAGAATGGCTTCAGTCTCAGTCCTGTATTTTTCTGGGGGAGGGGGATTCTGGACATTACTGTGTCAAGAAGTGCTTTATCCAGTGAAGCAAAATTTGCACGATTGGAACCTTATTTGTTTTGTGTTGTTCGTGTTTTTCATCGACTTTTTCTTTTTCCTGACTTTTGTTTGTGTGTGCTAAAAATGTAAGCTAGATTGATCAATAAGACAAAACAAAGCACATATATACCCTGTAGCTCTAAGTAAAGCTAACCAGTGAACAATTCTATCTGCACTTTCCAGCTGATCTTTATAGACCTATTTAGAGAGAGAGAAAGAGAGAGAAAGAGCAAGAGAGCTACATGATCCTTCAATTACAATCTGGAAACTGGTAGAGGAACTGACATTTCTGAATGGTCCTGACATTTCTAGAAGCAACAATGGAGGCTTTGAATATATTCTCTGCCCATATTCTAAAATATATCCTTTCTTTACATTACCAAGCATATTTTGGGTGCTTTTATCTGATATTTATTAGATGTATTTTTCCACTAATGCTTGAGTACACATTGTGGGAGCACAGAGAGATGGCAGAGCAAACTCTTCCTCTTCCAAATTAAATAATTTCATCTCCACTTGACCTGTTCGTGGCAAGTATTGGAGGAGGTGCCGCTAGCATCTTTGACAGCCTTTGACAGGGGCCTCAGAGGATCAGCAGATGCACCAGAATTTGCACAGGTGCCGTGCATTTATTAGCTGTGTGTGCTCTTCCCAGTACAAATGGCCTCAGAGTTCTGAGAGTGGACTGACATTGATAGAGGAGGTTAGGAAAAGTTATTACCCTAGTCGACAAGAGGTAAAATATCAAGCTAACATCAAATGCATCCTTTGCCTCATTCTCAATAAACAAATCTTGTTTCTTCACTATTTTTATGAAGGTTGGTATATTAGACAGTGTGCTGAGGAAAATCTTACTTGACAAAATCCAGGAGGACTGTTTATATTATTTGATATGATTTTCATTTTCTTTTATTTAATTTGAAATATTTAATCTTGCTATTATTCCCACAAGGGTGGATGTGTATAAGAATTTATTTTTGTCAAATTTACTCCTCTGCCACAAACAAATATAATGCAAAGACATTTGCAGCAAATCGGTGGTAGCTATGTTGTATTTCAAAATTATGGTGGACATGTCATTTTCATTGTAAATTTATCATTAAAGGGACAAAGTAAATTAAAGTAATATATTCTTAAAAAAATCCCATCTGTGTTGCTTATGATACCTCAGATTACTAAAACATAAGCCAATTTAATATTTTCATGTATTTTCATCATTGATGCTCTTTGCTTTGACGTTTCACTTTGCTGGTTACTGAATGAATGGGTTTCAGGTTTTGTTTTTTAATGGATTGCATTTTCTGGTTCCTCTTTATGCATTGGCATGACTGCAATGTTTCTAGTTGCAAAGTATCACAGGGCTATGTTTAAATACATGAAAAAAAAACTGAGTCAGCAGCAACCTTTTTCTATTAAAATACAAAAATAGTTATGAAAAGAGTTGTTTTAATGGGAGATATTGTAAAACTTTTTAAATATGTGTTTTCATGTTTAAAACTTGATCGTGTCTCTCAAGAAAATAGGTACTGAGGTGGGTTCAAGTCCCAAGTTTTCAATTTCTATTACATTTCCTCAGTCTTATTTTGAAATTCTGCCTACCATAATCGCTTTCAGTTGTCCTGTTTATCTCAGTTCATCTGCATTGAATACGGCAATGACATCTTAGTTCTGGCTCTCTCCTAAACCAAATGAGGCCAATGACAAGGTTTCCTTGAATATATTCTTGGAAGTTTCTTAAGCCACTGAAGCTGCAGAATCTGAGTATCCCACTTATGTACTCAAGTTCAGTAATTCTGACCATGCTTATATTATAAAGCTGAATATGTGTATATGATAACCAACCTTCCTCTGAATTTAAAGAAGGTCTCTAATATACTGCCTCTCTCCCTCTTCCACTCATGTGTCCTTCATGCTAAGCTATAGAGTCAGGACTGTTATATAAACAGTTAAATGGAAACTGAACAGTAAATTCTTATTGTATACCAATTACAAGCATGGTGCTTTTTTTTAAATGTTCTTTGCAATATTTATTCCTTTTCCCTTTTTACTTAATTTTGTATCTGAGTGTGAGAAGGTGCAATCTACTTGTCATTGGAAACAGTAGACATTTTATATACATACAAGGTGTGGATATCCCGATATGTTAGAGGGGGAAAATGTACAACAGCAGCACCGTAGAATGCAACAAGAAATATTATGTTAGACCACTTAAAAGAGCCTCCCAGCACATTAAGAGTAAGCTTACCTAAAGTCATTTATAGAAATAAATTGATTGGGTAACATTCAGAGTTGGTGTAAACTTAATGTTGAGGTGCACCATGGGAGTTAATAAAACAGATATGGTAGTGAAGCAGGCCAATGGCACAATAATGGCTCTGGTTCCTGTGGGAGTAATAACACAATATTCCTTCCAACAGCTTTCAAACTTTCTCCTAAGCTGCTGTGTAACACAATTATAAGAAAACACTGTATGTTTGACTGTTTGCCTTCCAGGGACCAGTTGTGACCCTCCACTTGAGTGTCTTTGGGAGCTACTTTAGTGTTCCTTCAGCATACTTTTGGCGGGGTAGAAACCAGGACCTATATTAGGAATTATAAATACTCATCATATACTTTGTTGCCTTCTAGGTTTATGAGTTTTGTTTCCATAGTTTGAATGCAATCTTGCAAAAGACTGTGTGCCCTTGCCTCCCCCTGAGGCAGTGGGTGTGATGGATGTGCAGCATCTCTCATTACTGATCAGCATCTTGCAAGCTGGATCTGTTTACTTTGAGTGGGAGGAGGAGAGAGACAGAGAGAGTGAAACTAAGGAGCTGTTTAGAAGTTACGTTGTGTTTGTTGGCTGTGACTTTTTTAACTTTTAAACAGAACATTTTGGTTTTATTAGCCAAATTTGTATTTTGGACAATGTCAAAGTAGAAGATAGGCTAAAAGGGCTTTTTTACTGAAGGAGTTATTCAGAAATAGCTGAAAGTGGTTTCATGTCCTCATAATGTGACATTCAATTCTGGAATAGGCAGGGTCACAGGTAGCATTGTTTAAAAGTAGCTGTTACAATTAATACTCTGCTTCAGTCCAGCATAACTTTCTCATGTTAACAAGCACTCAAAAATCAGTGTCACTAATATGCTTCATAATTTTCATGGGTAATGACTTGTCAGCTAAAGTCCATTAAGCAGTTATACATAACTAAAGAAAAACAATTGATTCATCTGGTTTTATTTATTGTTGAAAGGCCAGGGAATGTCACTGAGGCTATGCATAGTTCTAGATTTGGAACCACACACTGTCTTGAACAATTGTTCCAGGATCATGTTTGATGAGATGTGTCCTGCCCATTTTTAATCACGGTGGTAAATAATGGTTTATTGTAAAATTCTAATTTTCTTGATGGAGCAGATTCTTTTATTTGACTTGTCTTCATCTGTCAGAATGCTCAAAACAGAACTTTATGATTGCTGGCCACCTGCTAACTAGATCACATTATCAAGTTATAAAATCTTGAGAATTATTTATATCCATGGTGGCTGTAGTTAGACATAGACTAGGTGGCTGGCCAAATGATAGGCAAACCTTTTGATCAGCTGCTTATATAATCAAGTATCAGCAAAATTCAAGTGCTCCGTAGTAAAATAAATGTATTGTCATTTCAACAAAGAAGTTAATCATAGTTGTTTTACTTTACTAAAATCAATTCCTCTATAGAGGAGCTAATGAAAAACATCAATAGCATTTGGCCTGAATTGTAGGGTTTGGATTTTGGTCATGATCTATTACTACGTTTACTTTAAAAATCAGTGCAAACCTCTAGTTAGCACAATAATCATTCTTCAGTTTAAATGTATTTCAACACTAATCATGATTCTGATAATGTAATCAAAATCCTACAAATATGATTTGAAAGCTTGTTTTAAATCCCTTTTCAAAACAGTAATGTTTCAGGTCTGATCGAACATAATCATCTAGCTGACCTTTTTTCTTATTAGCCGTTATCAATAAAATCCAAAGACTGCTAATTGTATTTTACATCATTTAAGTGTAATAATGAAAATACATTTACATACCAAGTGTATCTAACATACCACATTTCTTCCTAGGTAATATACATTAAAGTATTTTGTGAATCCCCTCTGCATTTCATCAGCAAAATAAAGGTGCCTAAATTGCTTGGACTCTGCAGATCACATACCACAGATAATATACATAATGGCCTAGCAAATGGAGAAGCAAATAATAAGTACTAATATGAATTCAGCATTAAAAAGAAAATCTGTATCAACAGAGAACAGAAATTCAGGTCGTATAGACAAATACTCCAAAACTCAGAAAATATTAAAGTTAAGTTTTTAAACTAATGTTTACTGACTGATACTACTTCCATTGTAATAATGAAGTGTGATTTTTACTATAGGAATCTAAAAAAGAGTTTAAATTATTTTGTGACATCAGCTGTATTAAAAAACTTTTGTTCAGAGTATAGATATAATGACTCAACAGAAACATAAGTTCATCAGTTAGTAATTAGTAGTTATTATGCAACATTCTCATTACGCCTGGTGTATTTCAATTAATTGAAACTACTTCTTTGAAATGCTTTTATTTCTGTGTGTGTGAATACACGCACAAGTGCATACATGTACACATGCACATAAAACATACTTTTCTAGCTAGGAATGAACAGACAGAGAGTTGACTTTTTTCTTACATAATTTGGCTTTCCTTTTTCCAAAGCATTACCCCAACAAATTAATTGTTATTTTATTTATTATCATTCTAAACCTTAAACTGTTTATTGTTGGTTACATCCAAAAGTACACTGAGTAATAGCAAATGGCAGTATACATTTCGGTGCTGAGAGCAACCACAGTTTAGGTAATATTAGGGTAAAGTGAAGCATAGAGTTGTTGATAGAAGACTTTCATTACCTCAGTACTGTTGAAAGCTTTTGTGACAAGTGAACCTATAGTGCTGTGTGGGAATTGCTTCAAAACTGATAGACAGGGAGATATCACAGACCGGAGGTTCAGTTTGTGCTTCTGTTGACACTGGATGGGAAACCTGCGATACATATTACAACTGAAAGAAAATATGTCCCTATACTTAGATGTTTAGCAACAATAATCCTTATATGCTGACTTAATTTTGGTTTGGTGACTGTTTTCTGTATAGAGATGCATTGTATGGTCACATGTCAGCACTAAGAATACAGTGACTTCAGTAGAGAAAGGACAAAGGGTTTTCCAACTTTGTTCACTAGGAGAAATAACCTAGCACAGGACTTATGTCGCTCCTATAGGCTTTTGTGCCTGAGAAAATGCATAAGAATTTTTAAAAGTGTCTTTCAAGTTCTCTTAAATTATTTATCATTACCAACAGCAGAATTTTCTCAGCCTTGTTCGTAATAGTATGACTGGGAGTATTTTAGGATGGAGTTTAAATAGATATAGTTAGACTCTCTAACAGCTGGCTTCTTCCCTATCCTAACTAATCACAGAATCACAGAATCACAGAATCACAGAATCACAGAATCACAGAATCACAGAATCACAGAATCACAGAATCACAGAATCACAGAATCACAGAATCACAGAATCACAGAATCACAGAATCACAGAATCACAGAATCACAGAATCACAGAATGTTAGGGATTGGAAGGGACCTCGAAAGATCATCTAGTCCAATCCCCCTGCCGGAGCAGGATTACCTAGACCATATCACACAGCAACACGTCCAGGCGGGTTTTGAATGTCTCCAGAGAAGGAGACTCCACAACCTCTCTGGGCAGCCTGTTCCAGTGTTCGGTCACCCTCACCGTGAAGAAGTTTTTCCTCATATTTATGCGGAACCTCCTGTGCTCCAGCTTGCACCCATTGCCCCTTGTCCTGTCAAGGGATGTCACTGAGAAGAGCCTGGCTCCATCCTCATGACAATTGCCCTTTACAGATTTATAAACATTAATGAGGTCACCCCTCAGTCTCCTCTTCTCTAAGCTAAAGAGACCCAGCTCCCTCAGCCTCTCCTCATAAGGGAGATGTTCCACTCCCTTAATCACCTTTGTGGTTCTGCGCTGGACTCTCTCTAGCAGTTCCCTGTCCTTCTTGAGCTAAGGGGCCCAGAACTGGACACAATATTCCAGATGCGGCCTCACCAGGGCAGAGTAGAGGGGGAGGAGAACCTCTCTTGACCTGCTAACCACACCCCTTCTAATACACCCCAGGAAGCCATTGGCCTTCTTGGCCACAAGGGCACACTGCTGGCTCATGGTCATCCTGCTGTCTACTAGGACCCCCAGGTCCCTTTTCCCTATGCTGCTCTCCAACAGGTCTGTCCCCAACTTGTACTCATACATGAGGTTGTTCTTGCCTAGATGCAGGACTCTACACTTGCCCTTGTTATATTTCATTAAATTTCTCCCCGCCCAACTCTCCAGCCTGTCCAGGTCTCTCTGAATGGCAGCACAGCCTTCCGGTGTGTCAGCCACTCCTCCCAGTTTTGTGTCATCAGCGAACTTGCTGACAGTGCACTCTATTCCCTCATCCAAGTCATTAATGAATATATTGAATAGTACTGGTCCCAGTACCGACCCTTGAGGGACTCCGCTAGACACAGGCCTCCAACTGGACGCTGTCCCATTGACCACCACTCTCTGGCTTCTTTCCTTCAGCCAGTTTACAATCCACCTCACTACCCGATCATCCAGACCACACTTCCTCAGTTTAGCTGCGAGGATGCTGTGGGAGACCGTGTCAAACGCCTTACTGAAATCGAGATAGACCACATCCACAGCTTTACCATCACGTATCCACCGGGTTACGTCCTCATACCTCATTTCTGGAGAGCTGTGTGTTCTCTTTAGACTTTATAATCTCTCTAGATACAACTGTCCCTTAATCCTGACTGTCTAGTAAAACTGGTTTTCCCTAATTACTTCACCTATGTAGGGAAAGCATCCATTTTTCTTCTTCTTTGCAATGGTTTCTATTGTTTTCTTACACTACATGGACTGTGCTAAAACTATCCAGTAGAAAAAACGAGATTCCCACTGCACTAAGATGCTTTCTCTTCTCCTGCCCTCTCTTACCCTTTCATTCATATTTGAAAGGCTCCTAATATTGAAATTTTTAAGAGTATTTTTAAAAATAATGCTTTTACATTCAGCTTGTCATTCATAACTGTGTGAAACCTTGTTCATGCAAAATGATGACAGCTTTAGTCAGCTTCTCGCAAGTTATCTCATCCCTCAGTTCTGCAGCCAGAACTCTCAGTTCGGAGAACCCAGTCTAGTTAAGAAAAAATAGAACTCTGAATAAATTATTAAAAAAATAAAATTTGGTCTGTATATGAATCAGTGATTTCTGGTAAATGTTTTGATCCCATTCAGTCTGTTCTCCCAGAGAGCATGATTTGCATAACCAAGTGACTTGGCACCTCTGTTTTCTTAAATCCCATTAAAATATCCCTATGAATGGGATACTAGGAATCTCCCCCCCCCCTTTTTTTTTTTTTTTTTTTTTTTTTTTTTTTTTACAGCCCATATGGAAAATACAGACCCTCTTATAGAAGTGTTAGAGCATTGGACTGGAGTGAGAAACCAGATTTGCAAATACCTGAGTGATCTTTTAACATGAACACCTTGTGAGAAAGAGAGAACAGTCTGCAGGAATTGGAGGGGAAGGGAAGAAACCCTCCTAGCAAACAGAAATGTTGCTAACTATTCTTTGTACCCATACCAACCTCAAATTATATGGGTACATGTATGCACGTACATGTGTGAACCATGGCTAAAAGTGACAAACATTTGTATGTAAAACACTTTCCCAAAGTTCTCACTTTGATGCAATTTACAAAATTACATGAAAATATGTATGCCATTTATGTGGGATTAAACATGCACATGTTATTAGTGATTGTACCAAACTGTTCATAAGGACAGTGGCTCAATACAGGTATATTACACAGCGTATTCCACTCAAGCATGGAATGATGCACTATGTAACAACTATCTAAGCTATTCCTGATCAAACTTTACAAAATTATCTCCACAGAGCTACAAGAGTCAGAGATCAGAGCGCAGCTAATACATTTCAGACGAGTGGACACATGATAAAAAGTGAGATTAACATTTCGGTATTTCTCCCTTCCCCTCAGTCAAGAAGTAGCTTACCTCCTGAAAACAAAAATGGAACCCACATGCTCTATATAGCATGATCTAATTTTTACTGGGAGTAAAAAGAGCCTTGCATATTTGCCTCTGTGTCCAGATCCTCTCTAAGGGGTTTGCCCATCACGTGCTTTTTACTTGTGCGTTAATGGTTTTCAGAGCTTTATAGGTTACGTATGAGCTAAATGATTGAAAGTTGATTTGCAAGTGTACTTTAGCATGTTAAGCCCATAAGCAGCAGGCTTTCTTACCACACTACTGATTGTCAGCTTTACTGTAAATAAGGCTTAAAGTATCTACATCATGCTTAGAAAGAGACAGGCTCAGGATATCTGTTGGATATAGGCTGTACTGCTGTACTCTATCCATGCCCAAGGCAGCCAGGTGCAGTGAAAGACAACTTCAGGCAAGATTTAATTGGCATGGCAAAGTACAGGGTCCGTATCTCAAGAGTACTCTGATGCT
The DNA here is from genome assembly GCF_013368605.1 of Nyctibius grandis. Classification (NCBI taxonomy): domain Eukaryota; kingdom Metazoa; phylum Chordata; class Aves; order Nyctibiiformes; family Nyctibiidae; genus Nyctibius; species Nyctibius grandis. The sequence goes on from NC_090660.1 coordinate 47,420,699, forward strand.
GAACCAAAGATTGCAAATCAGTGTATGTTTTCTTGCAAACAGTATACATGGTGAATGAATCTGGACTGGAAAAGAAGTTCCCAGCTATATATAACTGCTCAATAATATAGATTTAATGATCTATTGAAAAAATCTCCATAGGCTCTTGGGCAACTTAGCATCTTGATGTTCTTCTACTGGACTTACTCCCCAGTGTCACTGCCTTTCCTGTACTAGGAAACCAATGCTGGGCACAATACTCCAGATATGGTAACAAGTGCCAAATACAGAGGATCTTGATCTGCTGGCTACGCTCTTGCTAATACATCTAACTGTGCAATAAACCTTCAATGCTTCAAGGCTGAGCTGCTGACTGATGTTCAACTTGTTACCCCAGGATCTCCATTTTTCTTTTTGCAAAACTTATGTCTATCCAGTCAGCCCCAGGCAACACTGCTGCATGGGGATATTTCATCCCAGGTTTAGGACCTTCTACTTACCATTGTTGAACTTCATGACTTTCTGTCAGCCCAGTCTGTCAAAGTCCCACTGAACAGCAGCCCTGTTGTTTACGATATCATTTTCTTCCTCTAAGTTTGGTTTCATCCACAGACTTGCTGAGGGTGCATTTTGCCCTGTCATCCAGGTAGCTAATGAAGATATTAAAAGGTAGCAGCCCTAGTACTCACCTGTGTCACGGTTTAAAGCTGGGCCAGCTATTAACCCAGTGGCAGATGCTCTCTGTTAACCCTCCCCCCCCACACCCAAAGGGAAAGGGGAGAAAGACTTATGGGTTGGAAAATTAAAACAGTTTTAATAAACTATAGTAATGAAAAAGAGTATAATAAGAATAATAGAAATAATCAAATATATACAAATATATACAAAACCAAGATCGAGAGCTTAGAAATCCTCCTCAAGCAGAGTTACTCCCCCCCAGCACAGGCAGAGGGGAAAATGCAGTAGCTCCCCCTACCATCACACCTGCAGGCTTTTAACTGGAGAATTGGCAAAGCTGGTACCAATCAGTGGGAGACAGGAGAGCCCCTCCCTCCTGGGCCCCACCTCCAGGAGGCAGTGGGTTAGTGATAAATAGGAAAGTGAGAATGACATGTATGGGATGGAATACCTCGTTGGTCAATCTTGGGTCACCTGCCCTGTCTGCTCCTCCCTGCAGGTGCGACCCCCCTTTGGCTCTTCACTTGTAAGCAGTGAGGAATTTAGCAGTGACCTTGGTTTCTCTAAGACTAATTGTCCTGGTTTGGGCCAAACCAGGACAACCTGTGAGGAAAGCCTCTAGTAACCATCTGGCAAATGGATTTCAAACTACTACTTATTACCCTTTGAGTCTCCTGATCCAACCAGTTTTCCATCCATCTTGTAGTATATGCATCCACTTCATACCTCTTTAGCTTGACTGCAAAGATACAATGGGAGACAACGTCAAAAGCCATGACAAAGTCACGGTAAATAGCATGCCCTGTCCACCAAGCCTGTCATCAGAGAGGGCAATTAGGCTGGTCAGGCATGATTTTCCCTTTTTAAATCCATTGTGGTTGTTCCCATTCATCTTCTTGTCATTCATGTGCCTATGAATGACTTCCAAATGCGGATTTTCTTCATAATCTTTCAGGAGACTGAAGTGAGGCTGACCAGCCTCTAATGTCCCAGATCCTCTTTTCACTGCTCTTGAAGAGTGATGTGACACTTTATATTCTCTAGTCACTAGGGACCTCTCCTGGTCACTCCGTTTTTGAAAGGTGACTTCGGCCAAGCTCCCTCATCGACATCAGATGTATCTCACGTGGTCTCGTGAACTGCTGTATAATCAGTTTATTTGCTCAATTGACCCTTAACTAATCTTTCCCTACTGTAGGCTGTACCTCAGTCTCCCAGACTTTTCTGCCACTAGGCACAGAGACCTGGAAAGCCAAAGGGCATATCTCATCAGTAAAGAGCTTGACAAACAAAGCTTTGAATGCTGCAATCCCTTCCATATCCTCATCACAAGATCCCATAGTCTTTCTGTTAATACACTTACAGAGGTCTTTATTTTTGCCATTCACATTCCTTGCCAATTTCAATTGCAGCAGAGTTTTATCTTTCCTAATTCCGTGCCCAATCAATATTTTTAATCTTCTTTCTGATTGCAAGGCTTCTTTCAGTCATCTAAAGAAAGCTGCATCTTATTTTGCCTCTTGATCAGGTCTGTAGCAGAAACCCATCGCAACAGCCTCCTCATTAGCCTCCCTTTGATCCTGACCTATAAACTTTCAACTGGCTTATAGAATATTTCATGGCAAAACTCCATACATTCAAACTGCTGTTCTGCATGGAGTGTAATCTTTCTTCCCCCAATTCCGAACTGGTGCTTCCTAAAGAGCCTGTATGCACCCATTTCAATGCTCTAGTCATGTGAGTTATCCCACCATGCTTCTGTAGCCCTGCAACTGCTCATGACTTCTAATTCCTCTATTTTTTTTTCTCATACTGGAGGAGTTCATGTCCAGGGACTTGAGATAGGCCCCAAGTTGTGCTGTTTTCTTAGGGACTGTGTGAGAACCTTCGCTATCGCGTTGTGACCCAGGCTCCTTGCCCCCTGTTCCACTTCTCTCAGGCTTTGGTCTTCATCCCTTGAAAAATCTTGTTTAAAGGCTCTGTCATTAAGTTGGCAAGCTTGTTTGCAAAAATGCTTTTGTCCCACTTTGTGAGATGGACACAACCATTCCTTAGTCCTGAGAGAGGCTCCTGTGGTCATAGATGTGAAAACCCTTCATGGGATACCAGCCACACAGGCAGGTATTGACATACAGTATACTTCTGCTTCTACCTGAGCCTTTCCCTTTCACTGGAAATTTTGAGGAGACACCACGTACCCTCTCAAGTTCTTCAGGGTCACCTCCTCTTGATACATTCTGGTTTCCCCTGGCCACTGGTACTCACATGGGTGAGTAGCAAGGGGTTATAATCCAGGGGCTGTCTGAGCCTCTGCAATATTTCTACAAAATCCTGGATCCAGAATGCAATCCAGATCTGCTTAGAAACAGGTAATAGGTGAAGACATAAGGATACTGAGCTGGCATCCCCCGTGCTAATTCTTTGAGGCTTGGTGAAAGGAGAGGAAAATTTATTATTATACTCTGTGACATTTAGACAGTATCTCAATGCTTCAGCACCAGCTGATCTGACAATAGAAACAATGATGTACTTTCTTCACTGATATTTTTGCCATCATGTGTCTTTCTAGTGCCTGAAAGTCAGGCAAATATGAAGAAACAGGAATAAGCATATGCCAGAAGAGACAAGAAATGGAATGAAATGACAAATTGAAGAACATGGAAGGCAAGAAAACAGAATTGAATGAAATCAGAGATGCTGTTCAGAAGGTGCTGTTAGTAGGACTGAAAATGAGTTAATGTAGTGATAGGGCACGGGGGAAGGTGTAAACATGGGACAGATCTTGAAATACTGGCATAAGAGTCAGAGTCTAGAATTTTTTTCCAACAGTGGAAAAGAAGGATTTGCAGAAGGAGAGGCTTAGAGCAAAAGTTGTAACAAAATGGAGGGAAAGAGAAAAAAAATACAGAGTGAATAAGGGAACAAATAAATGGGGTTTCAGGGCCTGTAATGCATCTGGTCAGACTACAGTGAGAAATTATGAAATACAAAAATTACCTGGTGAGACAAGAGCATCATAGAGATGTTACAGTCTGATGTGACAGTGGAGCAACATGGTAAAAGGGACGTAGCTTTTACAGATGGTTTCCAAGTCAGAAGAAAAAAAAAATTACTTCACAAAAAAGGGTGAGAGATTTAAGGTTTAATGTGTTTGTCTCAAAAAAATGCATTGCTTCAGGATTCTGAGCACTTTCTTATTTTTCTTTTCTCACTACTATTTATTTCAAGGGTTTTTGTACCCTCTTGCTTTTGTTAACAACCTTTGCATTTATGCTAGTTCCTCTTATTCTCTGCAAATGACTCACCAGTCCTACCAACTGTTGAAAATGTAGCCAGCATGAGTAATCCCCTCTTAACAATACCAGTGGGATGTGAAGGGTGCATTGCTTCCCAAGAATGGGTTTCTTTTCCCGACCTGTCAAAAGATGTCATCAGGCTAGTTTTGGGCCAGCTAGCCTGCCTCTTTCCCCATGTTTCCCTCTGGTGTGCTCAGCACGCTCCTTGGGGGAGTGCCTGCTGTTCCAGAGAGATGGTCGTTCTGTGCTGAGGTTTGCCCAGATCTGGTCGTGTGAAGCTAACGGTCTGGCTAGCTGAAATCCTTCTGTCTCCCAAAAGCTAACTGAAAACAATGGGAAAATAAATGATGCATGTTTTGAGTTCATACTTTTGCTGCTGTTTTTAAAATCTGCTGTAGATTTAGTTGAAATATTTCAGTTTCCACTTTGGGTGTAAAAGAACATATTTTTTCAATACCCTTTCATAGTTTGTTTTTTTTTAAACTTTTTTGGTTTTAGTCTGTGAATTGGGGGTTCAGATAAACACAATAAATTCAAACACTTCCAAAGGAAGAATGTGCTTACTAGGAGCCATCCTAACACACTGCCATGACCCTGAGGTGCTCTGCCTGTCCTTGCCTATCCCTGCCCACCCCAAAGAGCTCCTCCCACCCTTTCCACAGCCCAGGACCCCACTGCAGCCCTCCAGGGCCATCAGCCCCTGCCCCAGTAATGCTGCAGCAGAGCCTGTCTCCAGCTCCCCACAGCCCTGCCCTGCCTGCAGGCCCATGTCCTGGCCCAGCCTTGGACTGTTCCTGTCCCCAGGGAGGTGCCTGATGCCTGGCACTGGGGCTACCCCACAGCTGCCTGGTCCTATCTCGGGCAGGGGAATGGGTGCTGCCCTGATGCCCCATGGGGACTCCCCAGACTTGGGGTGCCTGGCCCCTGGGAGCCACCAGCCCCCTCGGTGCCCAGGCAAACACATTGTTAGGCTAAGGAAAAATGCCGAATATCTCACCCGTTGTTTGTATAATGGTTGTTTCAACCCACATAAATAAGCAGGAAGCCTCTTCCCACCTCTGTGGCCAGCACTTGGCCTACCATACTTTTTCACCAGAAATTGCAGCTCGCTTCCTCAAAAAGAAATTTTGGAAATGTCAGGTATCATTAAATAATCTGGTGCAGTAAACCTGATAGATGAATGCAATCAATAGGTTGTGGCCTAATCTATTCACCAACAGCATAAAGAGGTGCTTCATGCAAGAGTTGCTTCAGCAAGGAAACAAGGTCTATATAGTGAGTTATCTGGTCATTAAAATGCATTCACCCTATGAGGAACTGTCAGATACCCCAGCAACCAGGTTGTCCATAGGTGATCAAGCTTTTTGAACTCTTAAGTTATTATTTACATTTTCTTATTTAGGGAAAAGTGAGGGGTTTTTTTCAGTGGAGCATTTCTGCTGTACAATTTACATGGATCCCTCTACACTTTGGAACACTGATTTATTACTTTTGGGTGCCCTTTTAAGCAATTAATTGATTAATATCTGGTCATACTAACTTGAAATAGTAATTGATACTATTCTCATTTAGTTCAGCTGGGATTTATTTGCCTTCAATCGGAGCAAGGCAGGCCTAGGCACAGCAAGTTGGTATTTGTTTGTTCACTATTGCTGAAATGTCACCATTCCTATAATTGGATTTATACATATTTTAATGTCATTTGATCATCTTGCCAGACTGTACAACATAGCTTATGGTTTTATCGGGTTAGGAACTCCATTTATCCAGTAATCCAGTTACTGAGATAATAATTTGTCTATGTATTAAAGTGCACCTTCCAGAAAAACATATTATGATTATCTCTTCAGTAGATGGCAGTGCTGAGATTAAAACTGTTGGTTGACTAATATGCAAATTCCTGCCTGTTGCGATTTAGGTGTAAAAAGGCTTTTCAGGGCATTCTCTTCTTTAAATCAGGGCTCTAGTTTGCTTGGAATGCTGAAGCTGGGGGCAGATTTATTTCTACTAGCTCAGAAAGTGTAGAAAAATAGATCAAATACAAGTGCAGTCAGTTTGCTCCAGAGATATGCATGACAAGATAAAGCTGTGGAAAACATGTAAATATAAAGCTCCAAAAGTAATTGTTCCTCTACTGTATGTGATATAATCCACTTCAGTTGCTCTCTGTAAAATGGTGTTGCTAGCTGAGTTGCTATAGGGTCTGAATACACAGCTTCTTTGTGGAAGTGTTTTAATTTCACATTCATTAAAATTTATCAGAATCACTGGGGTGTCCTTAGACTTTTGAGAACTTGGCACCATGAAGGACTCTTTTAGTGGGTTCTTGTGATTTCATAATCCATTCCTTAAATTATGATGAAGAACATTTTTCTGCCAGGATGTAATATACAGTTAGGGAGTTCTGATTCCTGGTAAGGTCTAAAATAGAGATTTGTGTTGCAACATGGAGTTTTTTAAAAACAGGATCATTTCTCAGAAGGCAGTTTGACAGCAATCTCTTTAAGGGTCATTCATCTTAATGGCACACATTAGGTAGTTCACATGGAAAACTGCTTAGGAGTACAGAATAACTTCCCATATCATCAGGGCTTTGAGAGAGAATGAAGGCCTCTCCTGGGTTAGGGCTGTCCTTACCTGTATGGACAACAAAAGATGGTTTATTGTGGCAATTAAAATGTGTGGTGGCAGCATGTAATTATTTATCTGTTGGGAAAGTAGACTAGAGAGAAATCTCACAGCTACACAGAAAGCAATGCTGAGTAATGTATTCCAGATCACACACTTAAGATAATAATACTAAACTTATGAGCAGCTAGGAATTCTCAGTTATCTTGATGCTGATGGTACTTGTATTACACAATACCTCAGAGAGGTTATGGAGATAGCACCTAGATCTTCCTTCTCTTTAAACATGGCCCCAAAGAAGGGGAATTTAGTGTTTTCTGTTAGTAGTGGAAAAAAAAAAACATTTCTGTGTCTATGGGAGAACTGGAAGTTTGATCCTATTCAATGGGGCAAACTATTACACATTATAACAAGACAAAAAAAAAAAACCAAAAAATACCTTTCTAACATTTTTCTACTTTAAGAAAGTGGAATTCACTTCTCCAAGATGACTAAAGGTCTGATAACTTGTGAATCTTTTGACAGAAAATTGAAAATATTTTATAATTAAAAATAATAAAATAGTCTTGATATTTATAGTGGCCTGTTTTCCAGAAATTCTGTTTATTAGAAAAAAAAGTTTTACTTGCAGTTAAATCATTTCAGAATGAAAGGAAATATGTTCAAACACAATGAGGTTTAGAAAAAGAATAATTGGCAGTAACTGAAATATGTGTTCCAAAAATGTTGAACGTAAATTGGCAAAGGGACTCCAAACTCTTGTTCTGTTTCAGAGGGACTTGAAGACCTAGGACCCTCCAAGATGCTCTGGAATCCTGGATGTACTATGGAGATGCCTTTCTTGAGCTGAGGGTTTCAGGAGTTCAGTCCCCAGAATCAATAAGCCAGTTTATGACAGGTCTTATAGCACTGTGGAGTCTGCTAATTCTGCAAGTCCATAGATTTATTAGATGCCACAGTAAGGACTCAGTAGCCATTTTTAGGAAACTAAGGGTGTTTCAGTCTGTGCAGCATAGTTGCATTGGCTTACACTAGCTCAGAAACTGTTTTGTTTTAGCTGAGATTTTACTGTCAGAAACTAAACTTCACAAAAACATGACTAAGTGTGGCTGCTTACTGTTTATAATTAGTAAATGGAGACGTAGAAAGTCACTTTTCCAGAATAGTAGAGTTAGTAAGAGAAGAAGAAAATTGTACCATTACCTTGACTACATTGATTACATGCAAGATTCATCATTCATCTCTCTGAAAACAATTCCTGAACTATGTAATCTTATACCTAAATCAGCGTGAGGAGCATATTCAGCATATTGGAAGAGGTACAATAATAAGAACAAGAGAATTTAACATCCACTTTATTCTCACATTCTGCAAAGAACTGTACAAATCACAAAGCAAAGGAAGACAGAACTCTTGCAAAGAACATGTTGACTTTTTCTAAGACAAGACATGTCACTTTGAACCTGAGAGATATTAGAATTCTCTCAAAAGAAAAAAATAGCCTTCTGAATCCTATTTGTAAAATGAAAAAGTAGCTAAAGTAGTTTCCATTGGTTGGAATAAATTATTTTTCTCTTCAATATAAGCTGCGATTTCAGATCTGCTGGTACATTGGTCAGCTGCCTACTGCTCCAGCAGACTAATACTCAGTGAGAAAGAAAACCTGATGCTTTTCAAGCTCATGAATTTTTACTATGTTTTGCAGTGAGGGGATAAGATTTGCCTCCTGGCAAGAGTATGTCCCTCTTAATTCATGGATGACCTGAGATCTTTTGAGGCTTAGATGTTATTGTAGAGTTACAGCTTCTCTGCAGCACCCCTTAAGCATTTTGTCCTAATGGCAACTCCACTTTCTCAGAAGCCATTGGCTGGAGTGATCCTACCTAACTCCATTCTCAAGGGCCTCCTGAAGCCAGAGAGAATAAATCTGTGCATGTTAATGCTGATTTTGTCAACATCAATTCAGCAGCAGAATAACCCTATGGATTTTCAGGGGAGATGGTGGTTATTAATTGTGATTCAACATATTTATTTATCACTGTGTTTTGTAGGTGCCTTATAGACATATACGAAGATAAGGTCCAACCCAAAGAACTTACAAACTGAAGGAAAAAAAAAAAAGACGAGGCAAACAAAGGATATTTTGTCAGAACGCTTTTTTCAAGCAGATAGTTTTGGCATTAATTTTTGCTCTTGCTTTGAAGTCTTTTAATTTTCCCGACCACATTAATCCCTTGGCCACAAAATTCCGTGGAAGCTTTTGCAATCTGGGAATGGATCTTTTGGGAAGAGATCATAATATAAGTTTGTGAGACAGTAGTGCTTCCCTAAAATATAGCATCTTTGATTTTCCTACCTCCAGTTCTAAGAATTTCTAACCCATTCTTGAGGTAAAGGAACTTCTGCAATGCTGTGTGGAGAAAACATAGAAAGAAATATAGAAATATGCTTTTGAACTGTACTGTGAAGGACATAAGAATAATTAAGTTGTTGAGAAAATGTCTCTCTTCTCCTAAATAAGTACAGAACTGTGTAGGTTGTGTAGAAAATCTTCAAACACAGTTTTATTCCCTTTCTTTGCTCTCCCCTGACTAGAGCATTGGCAGAAAGGGCCCAAAAGAAAAATCTTTGAATTAAGCATGGGCTTGAAGGAAATGAGAATGATTTCAAAAGACATTTTTTTCCTTTTTCGTATGGCTCTGCCTTCTTTCAGATTAACTTTTTTTTTTTAAACTTCACTTCTTTCTTATCTCCCTGTTAACACAATGTGCCAAAAGAATGATGTAGTTCATTGAATTAACAACACCCCAGGTACTTATGTCTGTTTTGATCTGAGTTACATTCCTAAATAACAATAATGAAAAGTCTAAGATCTTTCCTTCCTGGTGTTTGGTTTTATATATTCAAAATGGCAACAATTTATTCTCTTAGGATGTTTTTACTCTCAACCACTCTCAAGCTAGTCTGTGTAGTTTTATAAATCAAATGCCAAAACCACTTTAACCAAAATCTATGATACATCCCTCGCCTAAAGGAGCTGCATCATTTTAATACCATAACCATATCATAAAATGATGTGCTTGCTGAGCTAGTTGGGGTTGACTGGAGGGTAGAGTGGGAGCTGAAATCTCAGATGAAACTATTTTACCCTGTGCCATTCTCTGAAGTAAATCCATACAGGTGATGTGGAGCTAGTAGCTCTGCAGGCTGCTGAAGCCTGTTATCTAGCTAGTACAGTACAACTCAAGGATGGAGAAATGGGATGCTTAATCTCATTATTGTCATTGCTGAAGCATCTTAAATGAATTACATCTGTGTGGAATGGTCCATTTTAAATCAGTATCTACAACAGTCATGGAGGATTTTTATTTTATTTTTTAATTTTTATTTTATTTATTTTATTTTATTCTATTTTATTTAATTTCATTTTATTTTATTTTTATTTCTTGCTGCTAAATAGCTTTCTAGGAAAAAATCCCCACAAAACAACATAAAATTGATATGCCTTGATGAAACTTTAATCTGTCTCATCAAGCCTAATTCTCATGCCTGATATACTGATTGATGGTTATGGTGGAAATGGTTTCTGTAGTTAACTCTTACATTTAGGGTAATACATGGAATATTGGTAAAAGAGACATTTATTTTCTGTTGAAATTTTAAACTAATAGCAAACAATGAAAAAGAATGCAGCCTCTTTACTATGAGAAAGGGAAGAAAACACACAGATTGGTTCTCTGTTTTATGGGTAATAACATTTGACAATAGGAACAAGCTGATGAATTTTATTGATGTAATTCAGTAAAATCAAAAGACCTGAAGTTTAACACATAATAAGTTTTCTTCGATTTTGTTAAGTACTTGTGTTGTTTAGATTCTGGTAGAGACAGCCCACACTGATAATTGTATGAAGCAGACTGTAGCAGGAAGGATTATGCCTTGAGGAGCAGGAGGCTGAGGGTCAATCACCCTTGCTCATTTGTGGCAGTCAGCTGGAGTGGATCAAATGAGTATTACAGAGCCTCTTTAGAGGTAAATTTCAGGAGAGAATTTTTTTCATTTTTGTGTCTTGGAAGATATTTTGGCATAGACAAATTCAAAGAGAAAGGTCTGTGGATCATGTTTTGGTCAGAGAACTAGTTTTTCTTTGTTGTTTACTTCATGCTTGTTTGCATATGGAAATTCAACGGTGCCTGAGAAAACATCCCAGAAGAGAAACGTGGTTCATTCCTTCCTGGGCTATGGCAGGCAAAGATTGGTTCATGCAGTGTCACAGGGAGATCCTAGAAAGAAAATCTTGCAAGAAAAATGGGTAGGGCCCTTGGAAGTTCTAAAACTGATAGTTAACATAGTGAAAGAGGACATTGTGCTTTCTGATTGCTTGACTTCAGTAAACTTTACACACTCTGTATCATAAAGATGAGGTATAGTTCATAAAATAATTTAGAAGGATAGTGTTCTTCAATGCTAGCAGTAACAGTTCTCAGAAAGTTTTACTGTATATTTGGTTTGTTAGAGATTCTCTTTTGTTTTACAGGCCTTTGGGCCAAACTAAAAGGCAGAATTAAGATGCAGATACTGCTCCCTTTGGCTCTTAAATACCCAAATCTGCACACAGCATCATCTCTCTGTGAAGTCTGCATGAATTACACAACATTTGAACTGAATGTGAAAACAACAGGGCATGTTATTTTATATAGGCAGAGGTGGTACCTGTTAATATGCTAGTTTGAATTTCTGTGATGAGATTGGTGCTCCCTTTATTCCATGCCAGGATGCTAATGTAAACATGTGTCAGCTGTGAAATGCATAGTCCTTTCCTGAACAGGAAAACTTAGGGATAGTTAGAAGATAGCACACATAGGGATAGTGCATGTCCTAGTGCAACAAATGGTAAGGACGTAAGTTACTTAACGCCTGTTGTCAAAAAGTATAAATATAATTTTAGTATGACTGCTCTTATATACTATGTATTAGTTAACAATAACATATTGTAGTCTAAAGTCATGAAAAAACATTCATAGTAAAAATATCTGGGAATATGCACCAATTTCTATCATTGTTACCTTTGACTACATCCTTGAGTTTGGTTGTAGTGGTATTTTCCTGCTTGTTGGCTGCACTTCAGTAGATCATCAAAATGTACTACTGTCAAATCAAAAAGTTTGTATAGCAAAAAGACATTGTCAGCAGCTGCATTTTTTTCACTTGATCAATAAACTGTAGCTAGCACAGTTCTCATATCTGAAAGCCATGCAGAGCACAGTCATAGGAATACAAAATACCTGATTTCTTACTCAAATACCAGCATTTGTTATTAAATATACCAACACACTGACAAAGATGATAATAGGCATTTGTGACAACAGACAGGAGCCTGCTCTGAGCTATTGGCCACTAATGAGTTAATGCTGTACTCAGCTAGATAGACTGCAGCTGTGAATAGTTAAATAATGAAGCTGGGATAAAGGCCCAATGAAAAAGTCAGACAAAAGGTTATAAGTCTGAATAAATGACTCTCTGATAGTCAGTAGAAGAAAGAATGATATAAAATATATAAAAAAAAAAAACAAAACAAAACCACAAACCTGAATAGAAGCTGTCTTAGAAAAGTGAGAGTGATATTATTGTGTGGCTTTTTCTACCAAACTGGTTTGCATACTGCAGTTAGGAGGAGGTGAAGTTAAGAATTATGATATTTATAATGATGGATTCTTATGTAATTACTTATTTTGTTGGTTAGCTTACTGTTTAGATATTTGAAATGTTAGAAAGGTGACTTACTGTGTCCTGCCCACTTCAGTTTTTCCAAGTGCTTTTAATTATCTGCAGGTAATCAGAATTTATTTTTAAAAATTTAAAGTACAAATGGAGAAGTTGTTCTTCTTAGCTTTTATGTTTGGAATTTTTTAAACGAAGCAACACTTCTCTGATGTTTTCAAAATGCTTGGAATGGTGTCTTATTTAGAACTGTTTTCATATGCTAGTAAGCCAGTGTTCATTCTTTTAAGCTATTTCCCCTCCTTTAGGAAGTAGGCTTATCTTCCTGAATTATGACTTGGTCTGCCTATACTATGTTTAAAACTACATATATATTCATAAAAATCTAATTATGTATGAGGGCATATTACATAAACAAAATTTTTACCCTGTCTTATGAGGAGTGGCTGAGGGAATTGGTGTTGTTTAGTCTGGAGAAAAGGAGGCTGAGGGCAGACCTTATCGCTCTCTACAACTACTTGAAAGGAGGTTGTAGTGAGGTGGGTGTTGGTCTTTTCTCCCAAGTAACGAGCAGTAGGATGAGAGGAAACGTCCTCAAGTTGGGCAAGGGGAGGTTTAGATTGAATATTAGGAAAAACTTCTTCACCGAAAGGGTTGTCAAGTATTGGAACAGGCTGCCCAGGGAAGTGATGGAGTCACCATCCCTGGAGGTATTTAAAAGGCGTGTAGATGTGGTGCTTAGGGACATGATTTAGTGGTGGACTTGGCAGTGCTAGGTTAACGGTTGGACTTGATGATCTTAAAGGTCTTTTCCAACCTAAACGATTCTATGATTCTATGATAATGATGGGACAAAATAATGCATATACTGGAAAAATGTGTGAAGCTGGGTGCACTTATAGCTAAGAAAAATGAAATGGAAATTTAAGCCGCAGCATAACTACCTCCCCGGTGTCCTCATATACAGTAGTAATGGTGGTGAGAGATAGGGAGATGTAAGAGAGATTCATAGTAAGTAAAGAGCAATAGTAGCAGAGTAATCAAAATGGTCTACTAGCAATCTTTTCACCATTACTAACATGAGAAAACCATTCCATCATAGCATCAAAATCCAGGTGAGCTTGGTAGCTGCTGGGCCTTGCCAAGATAAGAGTAGATCACAGAAATATGAGTCTTTACCTTCCTATCTTATAATACACTGTTAGAACATCCCTAACATGCTACTGTGTAACATTCTTCACTCAGCATTTAGAGATGAAGGTTAAGTTGAGCTTTTTATTTGTTACCTGAACTGTGGGATTGATGACTGAACTCTTCAGCTCTGGGGTTAGTAGTATTAGCTGAATTCCAGCTCCATGCAAAACTAATCGGTAGGCATGGATCACTCCTTGCATCCCTGTGCTCTGGCTTCCCTGAGAAAGAAACCTAGGCATATGAGCTAGAGGAGACTTATGCTCTGGACAAGTATTTGATCTGGCTGATAGCAGCAATCAGGACTCGAGCATATGCTGTGGAATGCTCCTCCTCTTGTGTTTAGACCCAGCCTCAGTATTTTACAAGGGGTGGCTTGGGCTGAGTAGTATAGATGCTATATCATTCAGAGGAGGATGGAAGGGAATGTGTGACCCCGGTATGAGATGGAAACCCTGAGGAAGGAAGGCTTGTATGTCTGGAGGTGGCATAGGAAACCGTATTTGTAACTGCATGCAAGTATTATTTCAATTCCCCCCAATTTCTTTTTTCCTTTATCATACTGGCGTGGTGCTTTTTGCAGCTGCGTGTTATTTTTGCATCTAAGTATTGGCACAGGAGCAGTGAAGAATAGGTTTGCACTTTTCTTCATGTAGTATCAAATGACTGTCAACATATTCTTTGGCTCAGCTGAGGTCATATCTTAAGGATGTCTTGCCTCCTGTATTGCAGTGAAATAGCATAGGCCACTGCAGAAATTCAGAATGCATTACTTCAGTGTTGTCTTCTTATCATGACCTAGTAGACTGCTACCAGAGTGGTGAAGGCATAGTGCAATTTTGTGATGAGGAAAGTGTTTTCTTCACAGGAATAGTTAGCTATGTGTTGTGGCTCCTCTGCACCAAATTTCTTAAGGAAGAGCGTCTATTCTGATTTTGAGATGCTATGCCTTCTTATATGCTTTAAAGAAAACCATGTTGTTGCTTACTCTGACACTGCTGTGGTGTATGAACTTCATTGAACCTACTTAGGAGAGCTGGAGAAGGGAAGTTTTGCACATATTCATGCATGTATTTCTCGGGACTTGTATTCTTTTGTTCTGTAACTTTAAGCATTTTTTTTGTGTGCATAGAATTGCTGCACGTTTTCTTTATTGGCACAACTAACTGACAGGTGGCACATACTCTGTTATATTCTTTTTGCTCTTAATATACTGAATCTAACTAAAATTCCCTTTTGACTCATGAATAAGTTGTTCAGTGTTTGGAAACTGATTATCTTGGGTTATATACCGTTTCTCAATAATAGCAGTTGTTTCTATGGTAGTCTGCATTTTAGAGTTCCAGAAGCACCAAGCTGGAATACATGAATGAAGGATATTTCCTAGTTTGGAAAAAACTAGGTACTAGAAACCAGTATGTGCTCACCTGTTCTGAGAGCACTTGCAAGCCTGATCCTTTACTCAAAGGTATCTACTTTTGCCTTCAGGAATAGACATTGACTTCTGCCCCCTTTTGACATCTTGTTTGCCTTTTTCAACATTAAAACTTGGTTTCAGAATGGTCTTGTCCTCTGCGTTCTTTCTTTTGTCCATTCCCAGTCACTTTAGGTAGCAGAAGAGTGGTCAGAGGGGTCCACCCCACCAACACCACCAACCCCTGCTTCCTGTTTCTCTTCTTCTGGAAACTGCAAACACAAGTAGGAAGGTTTCTGCCCAAGCGGTCTGAGCATCCTGGTGGCTTACATGAAGAGCAATTGGTATCTCATATTTTCAGCATGAAAAAGTCAGGGTAACGCTATATAACTCCAGTCAAGTACTATATATATTTTTAGAAAACCTGATGTGTCTCGGACTGCCATTTATTTTGTGTCTGTATGGCACCAAATGCAGGAAACCCCAGCCTAGTTGTGAACTCCTGGTACTTTAACAAGATAAACATTAAATAATAAGGTTTTTTTCAAAAGTTTGTTCAAATGACTTACAAACAACTGCTAAAATAGTTTTAGAAATAGTGTTAGTAAAGCAAGCTATAATATTTTCACTTATGAGTGTTACCAAATGCTACACATCTTAAACTGAACTCTCAAGAAAAATATAAAGTCTTGTTAGATGTAAAAACTTTATGTGCTTTAACGCAATACTCTGGGAATTCCATTGTTCATGACTTTAAAAAGTTTTACAGCTTCAAGTATCATAATGTACCGGAGAGCTTCCTGTTCTTGTGATACCTTTTATTAGCGAGGCTTTCCAAGTGCTATGTGTGCTCTCATGTTAAACAAAGCAATCTCATGATAGACATCAATTGTGATGCATTTAATGTCTTGATATATCACTACTGCATGAAGCACTTTGTCAGTATTAGTCTGTTTGAAACATAAAGCTGATGCAACTGATGGTGCACATAGTTAGAATAGAACAGGCGGTATAATAGAAAATAGTGAGAGTAGCTTTGAGTGGCACTTCATACCTGAGAGTATTTAATATCCTATACTGCTGGAGTAATATTAACATATATGCTTTTTGAGGGGAAATATGTTAGTCCAGAGTAAAAATAATTGTTCATAAATATTTTTTTTTCATTTATCTTAAAATTTTGTGAATCGAAAATGCTGTTTTCATGACTACCGTTTCTGCACATATTTGATTACATTGTATTGTAATTTATGGCACAAAAATTCAAACCCCACCAGCAGTATTTGAGTTAGAATGTAGCAGGTTTATAGCTTTGTTTGGCCCCAGGCACAAGTAATAAAATCCTAGTTTTAAGTACCATTGGGGTTTATGGAATGAAGACATCTGCATTATTGTATTAAAATGTTCCTTAGTGTAATAAATATAACTGACAGAAGTGCATGACTTCCTTTATGAAAAATATGTTGATAACAATATAGTCTTTAAATACTGAAGAAGCTGACTATTAAAATTTTATGTTTCCAGTTAGAGACATCTGTTGAGCATTTAGCTGGTATTATCGGTTTACTGCTGGGTATACTTAATAAGACATTTGGTTTACAATTAAATTGAGCAATACTGAGGAAAAGAAGGTATTAACCTTCTGCTGATTAATGTTTTTTTAACAGTTAACATTCTAATTTTGCAATAGATATTTATGAACACAGGATAATAGATTGGATCATAAGCCTTCTCCAGGAAGCTCTAGGGGAATTTACATTTACGGTTTCATCAAGTGATTTTACTGTCGTCTTTTCAAAAATGGACAAAATGCTATAGATGTTATAGTTCTTACTTATTTTTACAAATATGTCCAATCTATCCATTTATATGCTTTCAACTATTCATTATACAGATAGTTTAGGTGTACTGATTATCTGAAAATGTTTCCAAAACAAGGTAAAACCTATCACAGCTGGGCTGTTGTTTCTATTTGAGACATGCTATCTTCTTTTCCTTTTGATGTCACTGTCAAAAGCTTAGTGTAATTCACTTCACTCACCTTTGATTATTGAGATGTATAGAGCCCTCTTTCTTTATTGAGTAGATTATTTTTTGTTTTTTAAAGCATGGTTGGTAGAGGTAGGGAGAATTGCATGTACAAAGGGTTTATTCTCTTCAGTTTTGTTTACCCTGTATTAGAAGATACTGCATCGGTTTGCACAAGTTAATCTCACATCCAGTATTACATTGCTCATATTGCAACTGTGGAAGTAACCAAAAGTATTGAAATACTGGTCTTTGAAAACTTTCTCCTAGACACAGAAGGAAGCTATGTTATTTTCTGGATCCAGAGGGTGACCAGTTTAAGTTTCTGACTATGAAATTTCTCAAGGTTTGGAAAAAAGAAAAGGCAAACCAATTTATGCTATCTATACATTTCACTTTTTAAAACTAATCTAGTTTATTACCTGAACACTTAAATTAAAAAGTAAAGCAAAAACCTACTGTAAGCTCAACAGGATATTTAATAAAACCTTGGAGCTCTGAAGACCAAGATATTAATTTTGAAAATGTAGCTACTGACTTACATCCCAGAATTAATCAGCAATATATTTTCATTGTAATATATTACTTGAAATGAACTGTCAAATACTTTATTCATAAATCTAGCTGTTCATGTTTGCAGACTTTCTTAAGCCTTTATATGTTACAGTTTGTTTTGAACAGAGCATCTCCATAGATTTTACTGTGCTGAAGGTTCTACTTGAGCACTTGCTATTTTGCAGTCATAATCTTTGGTTGTCAGTATAAGAAACACTTCTGCTCTCTGACTGACAGTTTTCCACAATGATCACAGGAATGTTTTTCTGTCTTTTTAACAAGTCATATTGAACTTTCCCTCCTCAGTCTGTTATTATTCCAACCAATCTATTTAATGCTTTTTGTTTCCTTTTCCATCTTTCCTTGGTCTTTTCCATGTTTTCTTTTGTTTGTTTTTTTTTTTTTGTGTCCCTTTTCCTTCCTACTCTCTCTGTATAGCTTTGTGACAGTGCAAAGACTTCAAAGATGAAAGGCTTCATTTTTGCAGTGTCAAATTTGTGAATGTCAAACATTGTGTGCTGGTACCAAACCAGATTCTTCAGCCCAAAATAAAAGGAGGTGCCAGATTTGGACTTAAGGCTATTGCAAATAGGAGAAACAAACAATACATTTCTTCAAAAGTCCAAATTAAAACTTCAGTACTTGAGAGAATGGCCTTTCCTCTTAGACAGTCTCAAAGGAGTAACTTGTGCTTCTACTAAATTGTTTCTACTTATGTCAGACTGTCTTTGTTTTTGCTGTCTCTGACCTCCTGCATGTGGAAGGCACTTCTAATGAACTTTGCTAGTGGAAAATCACATGTATGCTGGCCTTTATCTTAGTTAGACACTTCTGATTGAGGTGTGGTTTTATTTTTAAGCACAAATGAAATATATAAAAATGAAAAAAGTAGTTCCTAGGTTTGCTGAAACTTTTTGGAGGAAAAAGAGGTTTGAAGATTTTGTTCTCCCAAATAAACAAGCTTTTTGGTTGCTGTTGGGATTTTTTTTGGTAGTTGGTGTTTTTTTGTTGTTTTTTGGGTTTTTTTCCCTCTCTTTATATTCCTGGTCATGTTGGGGGAATCTTTGTTTGAGACAGAACTTGGAAAAAGCTCGGCTACTTACAGGTCAGTAATATTGTATGGTTATGATTGAATCTTGGTGTAATGAAGATTATTACTTGGTGAGCACAAAAGGCTCTTTAAGAAAATTATTCTTCAGTGATGATTCAAGGGAATATTTGAATAATACTTTAGATTTTTATAATGACATTCATTAAAAGGTCTTCCTGTGTTGCATATGAACTACATAATCTCAGAATGATTGTGAGGTGTTGGCATTAGTATTGTCATTTTACAGTGAACTGAGGCTAACTAAGCCTAAATTATTTTCTTAAGTTTGAGTTATAATTCAGGATAAAGCTGAGAACAGGATGCTAGTGAACTTAAAATCATAGTTGACCCAGTGAGTCCCCTCAGATGTGAAAAGTTACTATTTAAACCTTAAGTAATATTATTATCATTATGTAAAACATGGGAGAACAAATCTGAGCTCTCTAATCAGTTATGAAGTAAGGTGCCTAGTACATCTCACTGAATGGCTATGTATAGTAAGCCAATGATCCAAAACTTTCTCTCGGCTGTGTTCTCAACATCTCAATAAAGACTTGGAATATTAGTATTGGATAAGGACTTGTGGGGTTGAAAATACTGTATGCTAATAGACTTCAGTCAATGACGGTATCTTGCTCTCATCATTATACCCTGGAATTAAACAAATGTTCTTCAAGGTTATCAAAGAAGTTGTTTCAATTTGGGAAAGAGAGGAAAGAGGAAAGGTATAGAGAAAGGTAGACTAAAAGAATCTGTCTGACACAATAGCTGGTAGGACATGGGGGTTCTGCAGTTGTTGGCAGAGCTTCTTCCACCAGCAGGCATGCATGCACACACAAACATGCACTTTTAAGAGTCAATGTCCAAATAGAATAAAATAAACTGCAGAACTGAATCCTTGATACTCCAAGCAGTACAATATGAATATAAAATACATTTTAAGACATACACTGTTTAAGGTAACATGAGCTAATATCATTATGAAAGCCCTTTCAAAAATAAAGAATGTCAAGATGAATCTGGCCCTAGCATACCACTAGTATGGAACTACATTCAAAGGATCAGATCATATCCTGTTTTCAGCCCATCACAAGATTTAAGGAAAGTTCACCACTGGTTGTTACACTTATTAAGATCCTCGCAAAGGCTATGTTTTTTTAGGGTGTGGAGTTTTTTGGTTGTGTGTTGCTTTTTGTTTTGTTTTTTTTGTTTGTTTGTTTTTTTAAGATTCTAAAGAAGCCAGAAATTTATACTTAAAGTAGTAATAAATAGTGTGGGATTTGTGACAGTACGCAACTTTAATTTTACCTAATGATTTGAAACTTATCAGATATCCTGTTAGATGTAAGAAACAAAAGTCTCTCTGAGAAATCTTTTGGTTATTTTTGGCAGCATTTATAATGTTTTTGGAAGCATTTATAATATTCAGACATACAAAAAGAGTAAATATGTCTGTGGGTTTTTGTGTTGACAAATACATATATAGCCCTATTCCCATAAGATAACCAGTGTTTGCTGAAGCTTGTTATGAGCTCCCTCTTCTTGAACATACTATCCAGCAGCTATTAGTTGCTGAATATTGCAGTTATTGCCTGCAATAATTAATACGCTTTGACTTATTGGTCACTCTGTGCTCAATTTATAAAAGGGCTATCAACCACATAATCAGGATTTTTTTTTCTGAGTAATCAGAAAGAAAAGTAAATAGCTAAAGACTAGTCAGAAAAATCAGATGCTTGCATATGTGAGGAGACAGGTTGAAAGCAGACTTGATGTTTATGCAAGGCATTGATTTAAAAAAATACTGGGGATATGAGCAGGACTATTATTAAAGCTTCCCATTGGAATTAAGTAAACTCTTCTGATTTCAGGCCTTTAACTAAGCCATTTTGCATCCTGTATAAGAATTTGAAGTGGTTACTTTAACACAGGTCTTTCCATTTCCTTCTGTTCGAGATGCTCCTCTTTGAATAAAATGCTTAAAGTGAGTGCTCAGTGAAGATGGAAACACTCTTACATGTTACTGATAAAATCAGTAGCAGAGATTAAATTCTTCAGAAGTATGATGAATGTGGAGAGCAATCACCGGGTGGGAAGCTGGAATCCAAAGCTCTTTTGGTGGTTTGCTCCAATCTTGCTTACCATATTTGTGTGATCTCCGCTACTGAGTCTTTACCTAACCTGATTTCTTCCTTTTCCTCTATCATTTTGGTAAGATTCCTCCCCCACCCCACTTGCCCCATAAGGTAAACAATTAACTTTACTTCATTAAATATTGAAACATTTCAGATCAAATGGGGCATTCCATATGAAAAAAACTAAATCTTTCTTGTTTTGTAAAAGAAAACATTTTTTTCAGAATGGAAAAAGAATACTTAAATTTGGTTGAACCTAAGTAAAAACAGCTTTTGCCATTTTTTCCCCAAAATGTTTTCTGTTGACAGCTAAACAAGCAACACAGAAATGCTATTTCCATTTCTGTTGTTAAATAAAGTGGCACCATTCCTCATTATGCTCCTATTTATTTTTTTCTAAGGAGAAGGCTATTTCAGAAGCATGGCATCTTAGACTACTCAGGTTTTATTTGCCAATAACGTGTGTTGTTCTTGTATGTGTGTCTTGTATGATTACATGGAGTAAAACATTTATGCTATCAGAAAATGAGTTGTTTGTTCATGGCTGCTATATGCTTAATAAATGTCACTGTTCCTTCCACAATTTTTCTGCTCTTGTCTTTTCTTTTCCCTTGATTGTTTCCAAATGATGTGTCAGACAATAGAATGCTTAGCAGCAATCTTGCTATTGTTTTTGAACTGAACAGAGTAATTACTTTTAGTAGAGTTTGTACAATCAGACCTTATCCATGTGTGGAACATTGTTGAATGAGAATTCTCTCTGATGATTACACTAGTGAAGTCATGACCATTAATTTAGCTCAACAAGTGAATTTCTGACTTGATGGAAAGGCAGCAAACTGCATTTTTGGGTTGGGGAGGAACACAATGGTCAGAAACTGAGAGCCAGTATCACAGTTCAACCACCTTATGTGTTTGAAGCTATTTCAGTGCTCAAATAGGAAGATTGTTCCATCAGATGGAATTTGCAAAGATACACACTTTAGATCCTATGTTTCGTGACTAGCTACTTGACTGAAATTGATTAAAGTGTGTGGGTACTGCTGTTTAATCATGTGGATGCTGTGGATCAAAGGCAAGTAGAAGTCGTTCATCTCTTCTCAATATGTACACACACAGAGTGCTTACTTCCCTGAATAAGGTTGCTAATTTTGTTGTAGTCTATTGCAAATGTTTTGAAAGCCCTCCTGTTACAAGGTAAAGAAGTTGGGTAAAGCTGACACTTCCAATTACAAGTTTCTATTCAGTGAAAATCTCACTACTTTAAAAAAATTCAAAAAAGCATATTCTCAAATGTTACACTGCCTTTTTTCCTCATTGCCCATGTCTCCACTTTGCCCTATATGAGTGTCAGGTAGATGATAGAAAACTGGGAGGAGTGGTTGATAGACCAGATGGTTGTGTTTCTTTTCAGAGGGACTTCAACAGTCTCGAGACATGGGCAAATGTGAATCTCACTAAGTTCATCCAAGGGAAATGCAAAGTCCTGCACAAGGGGAGGAACACTCCATGCACCAGAACAGGCTGGTGGCCAAGTGCCTGGAAAGCAGTTTTGCAGAAAAGGACCTAGGGGTCATGGTGGACAATAGATTGACAGTGAGTCAGCAATGTGCCTTTGCAGAAAATGAGGCCAACAGCATCCTAACCCATATTTGGAAAAGTATTTTCAGTAGATTGTGGGAGATGATCCTTCCTCTCTGCTTAGACTGGAGAGATCACATCGGGAGTGCTGTGTCCAGGCCTGCACTCTGGTATGAGACACATGGACATACTGGAATGGGACCAGTAAAGGACCACAAATATGATACTTGGAGCATTAGGCACAGGATGGGAGGCTGAGAGGTGGGATTATTCAGCCTGGAAAAGAGGGAGGGGATTATGTGTGTCTAAATACATGATGGGGGTGTGGGAGTGGGAAGAAAGTAAGGATGATGGAATGAAACTCTTCTTGGTGACATAGCAAAAGGCAGCAGGCAGCAGTTGAAATACAGGATAGACTTTTTTTTTTTTTTTTTTTTTTTTATTATGAGGATGGTCAAACACTAGAAGAAGTTTTCCAGAGTGGTTTGGAGTCTCCACCCTTGGAGATGGTAAAAAACTGACTGGACATGGTCTGAGCAACCAGTTGTAGTGTACACTTCTTAGAGCAGGGGGATTAGACTAGACAATTTCAAGAAGTCTCTTCCAACCTCAAGCATTTTGTGATTCTAGATTAGATAGTTAATCCTAGTAACAAATGGGCTATCAATCTACTGTACAATTTAAGGAATTGTAGGTATTTCAGACAGCTTTCAGTATCTATCTTTAAGAACACTGCTCTGCACTTTCAGAAGAGGTGGCAGATTATGTCTGATGAGAACCTAGATCTTTTGGCACTGGCATAAAAGACTGCAGATTTCTCTTGCCAACCTTCAGAAAAAGCAGCCTCAACTCCAGGCAGTGTTCATGCTTGTCAGTACTCCCAACTCAGGAATACTTTGAAGTTAATATTTCTGGAATGACATATATGACTTGCACTCAGACCTTGCAAGATGTCTGTTACGTTGCTTCCACGTGCTGTGTGTAGGGTACAGTGTGGTCCTCATATCTGTGGACCATCATGTGGAAAGAATCACATACTGCCTTTTCACAGCTCAGGCCAAAACAAGCCATCATCTCTTTACTCTGCTTTTCCTGTGGAGATCTCAAGGGACAACTGTCAGCTGTGGGAACCGTAAGCATAAATCACCCCTGGAAATAAACTGGTGGAGTATAGATAACCCCAAGCTTGTGCAGAGGCATCATGCTTTCGTGCTAATATTGTCAACCTGGATCCTGTGTGGGAGACTTCATTGCTGTCTTTCAAAAAAGAATTAAGAAGAATTACAAGAAAAAGTTAGGAGATGCATTTTTTTTTAAGACTTTTTCGTTTTGTTGGAGGGAGGGAATCAGACTGTAGGTGATAGGAAAAACTGAACTACCACTTAGTTTGGAAAGAGCTATTGAATTTACTACTGTTCTGCAAAATCAATTTAGAGAAATCAAGTATATTTGCAAAGAGAATAGACAAGGAACAAATAAGTAAAAGGAAACTAAATAAGCCCATCCTGTTGTGTAAAATGTTAGTGAAAGATCAGAGCTTGGATAAGGCAGAGACAAAATGCCTTTACGTAATAAAACTGCTAAATCAGAGCCTGAGGTTGCTCCTTGTTCTTGGCTTGTTAAAGCTCACAGCAGACTGATGTCTTAACACTGGTGCTTGAGAAACTGATGCGAAAGGTCACTAATCTTTGTAAGTTTCTGTTTGGGCCTGAAGTTTCAGAGGACAATTTTGCATTTATTAAAAAAAAAAAAAAAACAAACACAAAAATCAACAACAACAAAAAAACACCCCACAAGTCCCTCCCCCTCAGAAAAAAAAAACCAAACCACCCCAAACCCAAAAAACCTCCCCCACAAAAGCTGACCCAAACCAAACAAAATAAACTCTAACAAAAATAACCCCTACTGAAACTGCGTGGAAGACCTGTTGCAACTTTGATGTTAGTGGAAGGTTGCTGGAACAAAAACCCCAAGAAAACAAACAAACAAAAAAGAAAAGCTGAAGAGAGAAGTGTAAAGTGTTGTACTGGGAAAGATACAATGTGATAAATGACAGTATAACTACCATATCTGCAAAACAGTAAAACAAACAAACAAACACACACCCTTATTTGGCCATTCTATAACCTGAAGCAATTCAGTCATAAGGATCTGGCAGTGTATAGCCCTAAAGCACTTTCAGGGTCTGCCATTGTTATAAATTTCATTAAATGTTGTTGTTGTATTCCTGCCTCTCCTTACCTCAAGCTAATATAGTATTCTCTTCAATTTACCATAACACTGATAATACACAACACATGTTTCTTCAAGACTGGTAAGTTCATGAAACATTAGCCAAAAAAAAAATGCTACTGTATTTTGGGCTTTAATATAAAAAAAAAAAAAAAAAAAAAAAAAAAAAAAAAAAAAAAAGACAAGCAAAAAAACCTGGCACTGAAATCTGGAGTCTTTCTCTAATCAGCCACTGCTGGTTTTAGAATTCAGATTTATGGAAGAAGCAGTCTTTTTACATACATTTAATACAACTGGGTTCTTCAGACTTTGCTCTGAATGGGACAAGGAAATGAAAACTTAATCTCTAGAGAAATATGACAATATAGCTGACTGAAAAGGAGAAAAAAAAATAATATTGCTTTAAATTCCAACTTGACTAGGAACCTACTGTAGGTTTGTATGTATATTAAATAACTGATTATTTCCCTAATCCTACTGAGATTTTCTTTTTTTGTGTGCTACATTTTGGCATATTTTCCTCTATTACTTTCACATTAGATGTTGAAAGTTAGATTCAAATATAATCACAATAACTTGCAAGTGAATATTTCCAAATAAATTTGAAAATAATGACATTTAAAACCTTCCATATTTCTTTTTTTTTTTTTAAAAAAAAAAGCTTACTGAATACTTCAGCTAAAAGCAGATTTCTGTGCTTTTGTTTGATAGTGGGAAGGGTGAATCAATCCTTTATTACTCCTTACAGGGTGTAATCCAGCAGCCAGTAAAATCAGTAGAAAGACTGGATTTTGGCTGCACATCTCAGGTGGTGGACAGGTTTTTGGCTGCTCTTGACAGAACTATGTCAACTTTCTGTGTTTGGTTTGTTTATTCTTTCCCCTCTTTGCCTCCAAGACAAAAGTGAGTTAGTAGTGAGATGGGGGAGGTGGGTTACCTGGGAGTTATGGGTTAAAACGCAGGCTGAGTAGCTCTGGCAGGATAGCTTCTCCTGAAATAAAAAAGGATCTGATGCATTTCTAACTTGTAATATTTTTCTTTCTATGCACGTACTATATTTTTTTTTAGGACTTGTCCTCATACCAAAAACTTACCAGTTTAACTCATAGAATCATAGAATCGTTTTGGTTGGAAAGGACCTATAAGATCAATAAGTCCAAACATTAACCTAACACTGCCAAGTCCACCACTAAACCATGTCCCCAAGTACCACATCTACACATCTCTTAAATACCTCCAGGGATGGTGACTCCACCACTTCCCTGGGCAGCCTGTTCCAATGCTTGGTAGCCCTTTCGGTGAAGAATTTTTTCCTAATATTCAATATTCCAAACCTGAGGCCATTTCTTCTCATCCTATTGCTTCTTACCTGGGAGAAGAGGCCAACACCCACCACACTATGACCTCCTTTCAGGTAGTTGTAGATAGCGATGAGGTTTCTCCTCAGCCTCCTTTTCTCCAGACTAAACAACACTAGTTCCCTCAGCCATTCCTCATGAGACTTGTGCTCTAGACCCTTCAACAGCTTTGTTGCCCTTCTTTGGACTCACTCCAGCACCTCCATGTCTTTCTCATAATGAGGGGCCCAAATGGAACACAGCGTTCAAGGTGTGGCCTCACTGGTGCCAAGTACAGGGGAACGATCACTTCCCTTGTCCTTCTGGCCACACTATTTCTGATAAAAACCAGGATTCTGTTGACCTTCTTGGCCACCTGGGCACACTGCTGGCTTATATTCAGCCAGCTATCAACCAACACCTCCAGGTCCTTTTCTGCCAGGCAGCTTTCCAGCCACTCTTCCCCAAGCCTGTAACGGTGCATGGGGTTGTTGTGACCCAAGTGGAGGACCCAACACTTAGCCTTGTTGAACCTCATACAGTTGCCCTCGGCCCATTGATCCAGCCTTTCCAGATCCCTCTGCAGAGCCTTCCTACCCTCAAGTAGATCAACACTCCCACCCAGCTTGGTGTCGTCTGCAAACTCACTGAGGGTGCACTCAATCCCCTCATCCAGATCATTGATAAAGATATTAAAGAAAACTGACCCCAATATGGAGCACTGTGGAACACCACTTGTGACTGGCCACCAACTGGATTTAGCTCCATTCACCACAACTCTTTGGGCCTGGCCATCCAGCTGTTTTTTTACCCAGCAAAGTATACACCCATCCAAGCCATGAGCAGCTAGTACCTTCAGGACAATGCTGTGGAAAATGGTGTCAAAGGCTTTACTAAAGTCTAGGTAGACATCATCCACAGCCTTTCCCTCATCCAGTAAGTGGGTCACCTTGTCATAGAAGGAGATCAGGTTAGTCAAGCAGGACCTGCCTTTCATAAACCCATGCTGGCTGGACCTGATTGCCTGGTTGTCCTGTATGTGCAGTGTGATGGCACACACGATGATCTGCTCCATAACCTTCCCTGGCACTGAGGTCAGACTGACAGGCCTGTAGTTCCCCAGATCCTCCTTCTAGCCCTTCTTGAAGATGGGTGTCGCATTTGCTAACCTCCAGTCAACTGGGACCTCCCTGGTTAGCCAGGACTGCTGATAAATGATGGAAAGTAACTTGGTGAGCACTTACACCAGCTCTCTCAGTACTGAGAGAGTATCCTTTTTCATCTAGATGAGTATCCATCTTCATCTAGATAATCCAGTGCAGGTCTCACATGGCTGGGTCAGAGCAGTTTAGGATGTTACTGGTGCCTGAATGAAAATTGGCAGTGACTGGCTGCATCTGTTTTCTTCCTTTATCTTCATGGTTCCTCACATGACCTGTTTTACCAGTTTGACCATACCCTTGCCATTGTTTTGGTCTAGTCCTTGCTTATGTTGAAATAGACTCTAACTAATCATGTGTAGATAAAATGATACAATAGTGGTTTTTTGAGAGTTTTCTTTTTTAGATAAGGACTTCACTTTGTGAACTTTACAGTTCTTGCTTGGTCTGGTGTATTTGTAGACATAGTAGCAGCATATTTTAGCTGATTTTTGTTTGAAAAAGCTGACACTGCACAGCTTTTTTGAGTGTTAATCTATATCCCTGAACATCCTTGGTGAACATTCCTGTCTGAAACTTCTTTCCTCCCCCACCCCCAAATTTGGTGCAGTTCCAAGAACTATGAGGCCAAGCATTCTCTCCTCACAGACAATATTTTATTAAATCTTGCAGTCCCAGCCTCCCAAAGAGGTGGCAGTTCTGGCTGAGACATTAGTGAGGTACATTGATGATAAGTCCCCAGAAGCAAATAGCACAAGCTTTTTGACAGTCTTAGTGCTATGTCCTATGGAGGTTCTCTCTTAGTAGAGATCTGTTGCTGTTGAGCTAATCCCATTGCTGTCCTTAATAACAATTTCCACACTACTGCCCATAAAATGATCTTTAAAACTGTTGTTCTGATGAGCTTAACATAATTATATAATATGTATATGAGATTATTGCAAGTCTTTATTACCAATGGTTAGCCAACCAAATTACCCGACAAATTAATAATGCAGTCTTTAAAAGACTAGCCATATTTAATTATGTATAATTTAGAAAATGCTTAGAAGATGGTGCACTGTGTTTTTCTACAGTATCCTATCTGCATTGTTGGAATCAATTTAAACTTGTGAGTTTCCAATATGTAATTCTGCCTGGAGAAATCAAGTATTTTGTCATTGATGCTGTGGAAATATTTTTGTTAGAGATCATACAAAGCCTGGGAGAAATGCTGAATGAAGTCAAATGCCACATTCAGTTACAGGAATAAAGTGGAAGAAACAGTTTATTTTATTTTAATCAAGTCAGATGTAGTCTTCGGTTCATGATCTGGATACATGATTATCTGTCACCACAATGTTCTGATTTTGCAATCTTAATGAACAATCTACTCATATATGTAAATCTTCTTAGAAGGGGTAGGGGTTTTTCTTACAGATGTCTGGCAAGTTTAATGAGTGTGTGTTGTTACATACTTCTATAAATACAAGATACTGGTTGCTCATTTCAATGTGTGACTTCCTAGACTCTTTAGTTGAGATGCTAGACTAAATTTAGATGGAGTTATGAGGACAATGAACAAATGTTAAACTGCAGAGAGCTGTATTTTTCAAAGCAAAAATGGTTCTTTTTCCACAAAAGACCTATTACTTAGTTTTTAGTTGACACAAAGTAATGGAGACTTTTCATTGGTAACTGACCTGTGAGGTTTACATAGGAAGTCTAGTCATGGTGAGAGGTGGGCTCCTTGAGAGAATTCTTTAGCTCAAGAATCTAATCTTCTGAGACCTCTTTTCTTTAACTCTAAAGGGAGGATGTTCTCCTTATGTAAATGCTTGTATCATATACACTGAGCTAGGTGGTATGAAAACCTCTGAAGAACTGAAATCTGTTCTACCAAACATACTGTTAGTTTCTAGACATATTATTCAGAGTGGTGATGGTTATACAAGCATGAAAAAGAGATTCGATCCCGAAAATGTGTGCTGCTAATTCCATGGAGATTTTTTTTGGTCTTAGTGTTAAAATGTTATTTATTTATTCTTTTAAATCTTGATTTTAAATTTGAGCCTACTGCGATTCAGGATCCAAACATTTTCTGGTTTTAGATTTTCCTTTACATTTTTACTGAGCTACGTCAAAAGGGTGTATACAGGTGGAAATGAGAGCCTAATGTGACCTTAAGACCTTTTGACATATGGCTCTGCCACAGAGTTTACAAAATCTGGAAGGGAACAATCCCTTACTGAAGTACCTACTCTACTCTGACACCAGAAGAGGAAAATTCAATGAGCCAGTGAGGTGTCAGAACATCTCGAACATATGTTGGTCTCTGCAACTGAGCTGTGACAATCTATGTACTTTGATGAGAGCGTTTAATGAAGCTGCTCAAGCATCTGTTCATGCTACACTCACCATACACCAACTGGTGCAGACAAAAGAACACCACAAACACAGAAATAAGAGGACTGAAAAGAAGGAAACAACTTCTATAATTGCATATGTATCCATACCATCTTTCTCAAGCACCTACTAGTTATACAGCTCTTGCCACAGAAGACTGAGGATTTTAAAATGGAAGGGTCCCCTTCTCCTTTTCCCCTTCCCCTCCTGTGGGCTGTTAGCTATTGGCACACTGCAAACAGATCCTTCAACTCTAAGGTTGTGTCTCTGTTGTCTGAGCACAGAGGGCACTGTATATGACACTGTTGTACCACTCCATGCATTTTTACCTGGCCAGCTTGTCCCACAGTTTGGTTCAGTTTTTTTTCTGCATCACCTACATAATTTCAGTCTGGCTGTTCGATCAGCGCATGCTAGTTTCCATAAATAGATAATATGTGAGCCAGCCTCTTTCTCCTTACAAATCTCACAGCTGTCTGTAAATCATTCATTTTTCTGACATAGAAAATTAATTTCCGTTGTCCCCTGATGTTGCATTATATGATGACTGACGAGAATCATTAGAGGCATTTAAAAAACAAACAAAAACTGAATGCCAAGTCTATAAGAGCAATCCACTCTGAGTTCTCCAGAGGGAAGCATTCTTCTTTTTCATCTTAGCAATTGCAAGTGTGATCCCTTGCTGTCCTGGGATTGAAATGATGCCATATCACAGAGCCAAGTGCTGGATGAAAGGCTCCAGGAGGAAGACACAACCTTCTTTCTGGAAGAACACACCACTATCTCTTCATCTTACTGTGACAAATACTGTGAAAAGGAAATACAGGGAAGCATAGGATATCTGAGAGCTGCTTAGAAGAAATCTCCTGTGAAAGTCTTCTTGCAAAAGCTACTCAAGCGTAGGATATCTGAGAGCTCCTTAGAAGAAACCTCCTGTGAAAGTCTTCTTGCAAAAGCTACTCGCATGCCACTAACCCTACTCAATCAGTGTGCTACAAACAACAATTGTGAGGGAAAGCTCTGAAGATGGAGGGTTTGTGCTTTCCTTATATGCCCACACCTTTGTTCAGAGTTCCCCTGTTCCCACTCCCATTGCTATTTGTTTTCAGTCTGTATAAGTTTCTCCTCCAAGGCTACATTCCCTGAGGAGTTCCAGTAGCCTCACCTCAACAGCACCCCAATCCCACTAAGAGCT
Organism: Nyctibius grandis; assembly: GCF_013368605.1. NCBI lineage: Eukaryota > Metazoa > Chordata > Aves > Nyctibiiformes > Nyctibiidae > Nyctibius > Nyctibius grandis. Next base: position 47,451,304 of record NC_090660.1, read on the forward strand.
GTGGGAGCATTAGTTGCCACTTTCCCTTCTGTTTGTCTGGGTGGGGTTTTATTTACAGTCTTAGCCACTGATCCATGGTGCCTCTTTGTTGTTATAAAGTCTTATTGTTCAAGATTTTATTCTTTTGCTGTTCTTCTCCAAGAATTCAGTGCCTCTGTCTTCTCTACAATTCCCTTTACATAGTCAAAGGTTGTAATTAGATCACCCCTCAGCCTTCTCTTCTACAGGCTGAACACATCCAGTTCCCCCAGCCTGTCCTCATATACTGTGTGCTTCAACTCTCTGATCTTCATTGTGGTTCTCCACTGAGCACTGTCGTTTTGTGTACTGGGGAGCCCGAAGTTGAACACAGCACTTGGCTATGGTCTCACAAGTACATAGTAGAAGAGAAGAATCCCTTCCCTGAACCTGCAGGTTATGATTTTGTTGATACAAACCAGTACGTGCTGCCCTTTGTTCAAAGTTCTTATGATGACCAGGATACCCAAATCCTTTTCTGCCTATCGGAGATCTCGCGTTGTTGTTTGGGATTACTCTATTCCAGATGTAGGACTTTGCATTTCCTTCTGTGGGGCCTCATGATATCTTGTTTGCCTACTTCTTCCAGCAAGCAGAAGAAAACAGTCATGCTCATTTGAATAAGAGTATGTAAATTTTGCTGCTATACTTATTACGAGTTACAATCTGTGAAGCTCTTTTCTGATGGCTTACTTGTATATTCTAATCCGTGACCTTAATGCCCTTTATGACAAATTTTCAGGGTTACCAAGTTTCACCATACTTAGAAGTTAAAAATTGTGTCTTATATAGCACCTAGTTTTCTCCTTTTTGACAATTTTCATGTATATTCAATCATCTGAAGCAATTTAATTTACTGGAGTTTTGTGGAAACTGTAGCTTCTTTCTCCTTGAACTACTTTTAATGCTTATCCAAATTGAGCTATGCAAGAAAAATCTGGGCCAGTTCATTTACTGAGGTTGGTTACTCTTGTGTTTAATATTCTCTAATGATCCACTAGTGTATTCCTGAATGCATGTTGCTATCCAATAGATTATAGTACAGATACATAAGCTGCATAACAAAAGGAAAGTAGTTGTTGGAGAGGGATGACTATTAAGTAATATATTCATGAGTAGCTAGTCTCAATTTGGCTGTGTCCACAGATTATTTGGATCTTTTTAATTTAAGAATCTTGACAGACACAAAATGTAACTGAAATGAAAGTCTCCTAGAAATAATTGATGAGGTAATGTTCTCTTAGGAATAAGAATTAGCTGTGCTTGGTCTTTAGCTTCTAACAGATGTGAATGAACACAAATATTGCAGTGTTTAAGAATGTTTTTGGCAGGGAGTGCTGTGGTAATGCTTTGTGTGTAATGCTTTCAGGATTTTCACCTCTAGTAGTTTCAGCTTCCACTTACCTGGAAGATTTGCTTTTATCTCAACATCAAATGAACATGAATGAGGCTGGTCATTGGCAAGTCACTAATCCATTATTCTGTAAATGCACATGACATGCCATCAAGTTCTACCTAGCATCTGAAATTGTCTACTCAGCAAGACATTTGATATTAGAAGGCAAAACTTGATTAGAAGTAATGCATTCAAAGAACATTTTGGTAAACACTTCTGTGAAATATAAATAAGACAAACTCAAGGATTCTTTCACTCTTTAAACTTAAATGGCATATCTCTATTTTTATCAACATGTTGAATTACTGTTGCTTTCCCAGCCAGGAATAGTTGGACAAAGCCAGCATAAAACCACTCTGCTACTTGTGGTTATTTGTGTTGCTTAAAAATCAAGCCAAAGGGACAAAGCTCCTTCAGATTCTTTTTTCTTTTTTTGCTTTGAAATAAAGAAAAAAGTAAGTTGCTTTCCCTCTGAGGTCGCAGATAAAAATGAACTGTGTGAATTGTGACCAGACTAGGTCTTCAAATTCCATTATTTAGGAGACTAATCCTATTTGCATGCTGATGTCCCTGTACTGTTCAGATGAGCAAGAGAAATAATATATATCAATTCTTTTCTCTTAGTGAACTATCTCTTGGAAATGAAGGGCAAGTAGTTCCTCCGATAGGAATCTCAAGGCAAAGGATGTTCAGGAAGATCAACTGAGACACTTCACAGAAAGAGGACTCTAGCTAATTTTGTAATGATATATCTATCATATATATCTGTCAAGGTTTAACCCCAGTCAGCAGCTAAGGCCCACACAGCTGCTCGCTCACTCCCCCCAGCTGGGATGAGGGAGAGAATCAGAACAGTAAAAGTGAGAAAACTCGTGGGTTGAGATAAAGACAGTTTAATAGGTAAAGCAAAAGCTGCATGCACAAGCAAAGCAAAACAAGGAATTAATTCACTACTTCCCATCGGCAGGCAGGTGTTCAGCCATCTCCAGAAAAGCAGGGCTCCATCACACCTAAAGTTTATTTGGGTAGACAAACACCATCACTCTGAACGTCCCTCCCTTCCTTCTTCTTCCCCCAGTTTTATATGCTGAGCATGACATCATATGGTGTGGAATATCCCTGTGGTCAGCTGGGGTCAGCTGTCCCAACTGTGTCCGCTCCAAGCTTCTTGTGTATCCCCAGCTCAGTTGCTGGTGGGGTGGTGTGAGAAGCAGAAAAGGCCTTGACTCTGTGTTAGCCCCGCTCAGCAATAGTGAAAACTTCCCTCTATTATCAATTTTTTCAGCACAAATCCAGAACGTAGCTTCATACTAGCTACTATGAAAAAAATTAACTCTATCCCAGCCAAAACCAGCACAAGAACAGAACACATAAGTAGGATTAGTCAGAACAAACTGTCCATATATTAATAAAAATGCAATAAAACAAAAATGGGAGTCTGTGTATAACTGCAATAATTGTACCTTTTTATTAGAGACACTGAAGGCAACATGCTCCATTAAAATTTTGGAGTTTTGGATCTGTGTGAGACATGATGATCGACATCTGACCTGTTTTAATGTAAAATTTTGTCTACTGATATGTTCCTTAACTGAATTTGCTTTGTATAGTGTAAGTATAAAAGTTTATTTTGGAGACGATTCCTCTTCAGACCTGGATCACTTCCAGTATATGTGATTGTTGGCCCTCTGTCTGTATCCATATGATAAAACAAAAGAATTAGGTTATTTAAACAAAATAGAATCCTGACACATCTGAAAGAATGAAACACAATTTGAAGAGAGGAAGAGGGGAAAAGGAAAATAAGAGTTGAGGGGAGAGGAAATCATAGCCTTTAGGTCTTCTGTGGAATCTAGATTTTTCAAATGCCTCCTTATATGCAAAAATTGATTTCTGTAAGTAACTCTCCTGAATTTATGAAGTTACTTATATGAGTGAGCTCACATTCAGCATTATAAATATATATTAATAGTGTTTACTGCTATATTAACAGTGTTTACTTATAATATACTGATATGTATTATAAATATGTATTAACAATGTTTATGACTTAAAATGGCTCTTCGCATTTTTCTCTGTTTTTCTGGTTGTTTTTTTTTTAGTCAAGAGATTGTACCCTCTGCCTTGTTCCTAGCATGTTAAAACTGATATTCTGTCTCTCCTTCAGTCATTATTAACAACGATCTCCTCTGATCCTTTCCTTATATTAGAAATAGGAGTGAAAATGATGGCATCGGGCGAATTAACACTTTAACAAATGTAATAGCAGTATATCATTGTTCCTTTCTCCTCTTCCGCATTTCCAAATAACAAGACAATGGAAAATGAATGAATTACTACTAGGTAGAGACATGGAGAACACAAGGCATAGTCAAAATCTTCCTTGTTATCTGAATATTTTCAATAGGTCATTATTCTTCATATCACAGATATTGAGTGCAACTTTTAATCCTTTGCTCCAGTCCCTTATATGAAGGCTGGAAAAACATAAAAGAGTCTTGGTTAAAATTCTGGGGTTTTGCTTGTGTGGTTTTTTTTGTTTGTTTGGTTGCGTTTTTTTGTGCTTTTTTTTGTGTGTGGGTTTTTTGTTTTGAGTTTTTGGTTGGTTGGTTGTTTTTTTCCCCTTCCCTCACAAAAGGCTCATTTTCCTGGTACAAATAGAATGACAGAGTCCTGGAATCCTTCCTCTTATGATCTGTTTTAAGGCTTGCTTTTAGCCAGAGGTCTGTTCAATTCACCCTGAAGTGGAGCTGAAGTGTGAATTAACCTTTATACTGTGGGTACATCTTCATTAGTATTCATATGAAGACTGAAATTTTGAAGCTAACTTCCAAACATCCATGCTTTGGTTTGCTTTAGGGAATGGTCTACATTTCCTGCAAACTACATTTCATCTGTATGAAGTCATCCAGCATATGCATTTCAGAAGCATGTCTAATGCCCTCCAGCTGCTAAAGGGCATTCAGACTAGAGCTGATCATGTATACTCTGAAACATACATACTCTAGCCTTTAATTCCTCATTGCCATCTGTTTTCGTGTGCAGACCCACTTCCCAATACACTCAACTATTTGCCAAACCAGACATAGTCCATGTGGATGAGTGAGTGTGTAGGAATTTAGTATGAAACAGGGTGTTCCACAGTGACGGAGGTGTTGAGGTACTGATCAGCTAAGTCAAAACTCTGTAGCCACAGGCACAAGAGCAGCATGTTTGAGTAACCATGGGAAGTCAAGGGCCGGAAGAGTGGTTAAGGTGACTACGAGCAGTTCTCTGGGTTGTGAATGCTTTTCTGGGTCTTCTAAATGGATGTAAAAGCTTCATCTTCAGTATGGAAACACAATGAGGATGAGAAATAGTCAAGTAAATACATGTAAAAGAAAAATGTCTAGTCATTAGTATTCAATTTGTTTAGACAAATCCTATTCCTCTCCCTAGAAGAAAACATGGTACTAGTTTCTTGGTTTCAGAGAGAAGTGCAGAGTAGAAGGAAGATTAAACTGTCAGAAGATATCTGGGTGTTATTGACTGACTGTCTTACGTCAGTACTTGAAGAATCTCCTGCAAATACTCTAAAGGGTTTTTCTCATAAAATTATGTGAGATGCAGCAATCTTCACTCATCTTGATTTTTGACTGGGGAACTGAGATAAATTAGTAAAACAGGGAGTAGTAGGAATGTTACTGATTTTGCTGATATTTACTCAGGTTACAATCTAGAAAAAATGTCTATCAAATACTTTCCCACAAGACTGAGTCAGATGTCATGTTACTAGGCATATTTCTGATATGGAGGAGATGATGTGGTATATAAATAGTTGATTATATTCAAAAGCAACTCTGTTAGGTGTTCTTTTATTTATATTGTATCATATACATACATACTGCTTTTATTGAATGAAATGACCATATCATCACTGTCTCAAGAGACCTACAAGCTGCTCCTTAAGAGTGAGCAAGATGGCTTTTTTTTACTGAAGCTCTTGCAAAACTCTCTGTTATAAATGAATATTAATCCTGGAAGTGCTGATCACAGCGTCAAGGCACTGATTTTTTCCTTAGCTTTTTTCTTTTTCTGTTCTTTTGTTTTATGAAGACAACTGCATTTGTATTATGTGGTAGCTTAGCTTTCTGTAGAAATATTAATATCTGTATTCATATCCATATATTATACAAATTAACATTCCTATATTATTGATATATCAAAATTAATATCTATATATTAATTAATGCACTGGGACAGGAATGTAAGGGTAAAAAATTATTTGTTACTAATGAACAAATAAATGTGCTTTAAGATCTTCTTGAAAACAGAATAATAATTAAGTGGTTAGCTGCTGTGTACCAGAAACTGAGTATTGTTGAAAAGAGGAGATACAACCCAACTTATCTACTATTTTCAGCTTCTTGTAGATTTGCCAATAAAAATACAGTGTTGAAACTGAGTAATAGCTGTTTAAAAAAATCTCCATAAATAGAGACTTCCAGCTGTAAAGAATCCACTGAATACAGTTCCTAGAAGAGGTTTTTGCTTGATTGTCCATGGTATACAGGAAAGAGGAGTTTTAGTGAAAACTCCCATCTCCATTACTAATGGGTGAGATGAAGGTGCCAGCAGGGGAGCTCATCAGAAGAGCAGAAGTCAAGTGAATGGTGGTGATTTCTTACAGAAATGAGTTTTGCATGTGTAAAGTAGGATATTTGGAATTGCAAGAATTGTATTGACGGATTCCTAGAACTCAACTCAGGAAGACTGCATATCATCTGCTAATTCACCTTGTTAAATTAATAAAAATAATAATCACATATGCCACTTTAAGTTCTGTTCTCTTTAAATACTTGTTGGTTGTGAAAATGACTTCAGGATATAGCATAAATTCCCATGTAGCTGTCACTTACTCTACCATATCTTTTTCAAAACAGAAAACAAACAGAATTTAAGCAACCAAAATGCTTAATTTTTATTGATTTGCATTGCATGCTATATACTTTTCTGTAGATAGAAAAGAACAAAGTTCATAGGGTCAATGATGTTCCATAATGCTCTTCTGGCAGATAAAGTCGCAGTTCAACAAGGCAAAGACAAGTGCCTTTGCAGGCTGAACTCGAATAGGAACTGTCAGTCATGGCTGGATTCCTGAAAGAGTTGTTATCTATTTCCTTTAAAGATATGTTTCAATACATTCCTTTTGTTTACCTTTAAATGGAGGGGACCAGGTCTCAGTCTTCTTTCCCCTGCCCCCCTGTTGTCAGTTAACCTGAGTGGGCAGCTAAGCACCACACAGATGGGTAGTTGCTCACCCTCACAGCCTCAGCGAGACAGGGGAAGACGAAAGGAAGAGTAAAAGCAAGAAAACCAGGGGTTGAGATTAAGGAAAAAAGTATAATAAATGAAGTATAAGTGGAAGAAGAGAGAAAGAAAACAAAACAAGTGATACAAAGGCAATCATTCACCCCACCTGCCATAGGTAGACCAACACCCAGCCAGTTCCCAAGCAAAAGATGGCTAACCTCCCTAAACCCCATTCTTTTTCCTTTTGTTGATGAGCATGGCACTATATGGAATGGAATATCTCTGGTCTAGAACATGTGTGTTATCAGTATTATTTTGATCATAAATCTAAAACAGTACGATACACGCTGCTATGAAGGAAGTTAACTCTGTCCCAGCGAGGCCAAGTACACTCCCACAACACACACATTTCTCTCTATCAAATGAATTAAATCAGCAATCTGGGAATCCTTTTCTTCTAAAAATGATGGAGCAGGAGACAAATATTGGTGGAAGACATGATTGCTAAAATATCTTAGCTAGCAGTAGAGACTCTTTTCCATGTTTTCGCTCTTCCTTTAAATAAGAGAAATATCAGTTTAAATTTTATGGACTAAATTCTTTTGTGAGTTATAGAGGAAAAATTCTGTGAGAGAGCATGCATTTGACAAGGATAATGTTCACTAGATTCCAGCATCTAAATGTGTGCTTCATTGAGGAAGGTCTTGGTCATTTTCAGTCTGTTACTCAGAAAAAATACTTTTTCTGCAGCCCCTAACTGGGATCTGACAGATAGATAAAGTCCTGATCACAGAGAGAAACAGAAAAGAGATGAAAGAGAATACAAAATACTGGAGAAGGGGGAGAAGAGGAGGGTCATCTGAGAGGTCTCTCTTTGTAGCATGGGAATATTATGCAAAGAATCACTTTTATCATTATTAAATGTTCCCTGCATAAATTCCTGGCATGTTGATGAGAGAAAAGGTGCTAAACACAGTACCAGGAAACATTCATTATGTGTAGATTTACAAGCAAATTTATTATATGATATTGTGGATATTTTACAAATCGAAGTATGGGATGATTACATTATGACTTTGGTGTCTTAAAAGCTTCTTTTTTTTGTTAGGGTCATCATAAGCTTCATTATTTTGAGCTTTGACTCCTCAAGAGTAAGGAATGTGCTTAATCTAACTGAAAAAGAACTGATCACCATTTGCTCCTTCTCCTTTCAGAGCTCCTTCCTTTGTTCACTGTTAACGTATTAAAGTTCTCTCAAACTTCTGGCTTTTAGAATAACTCTTTCCAAAGAAATATTGCAGTAATATGTTTATTTTGGAGTTCTGGAAAGGGCTGTTAGAATAATCGGGTAGGTTTTTTAGTTTAACTGTCTGTCAGATACACTTTGAAGTACAGTTAGCATTTACTGGAATCTTTCAGAATAATCAGTAAAAATCTGAATAACCCACTGGATGATGTCAGCCTTAACTTTAAATCCATCACTGAATTTGTCAAGGTTTGATTTTCTCTTTCTTCTCCCTTTGGAGAGTGGGAAGATGCTACTGTCACAGTTATGTGGACAAGCCACTGTCAAGGGGCAGTGGGAGCTTCAACTGTTGAGGTCTGTGAGGATTTGTAGCTCCAAAGCCTTCTTTTCCTGGGCTGGAGTGCAGTGGGTTCTCCTGCCTTGGGTTCTCTTGAGCCTGGCAGGTGTGCTGGCAGGAAACAGAACAGGCTTCCTGAAGGCTTTCTGCTTTTAGACCTTCTTTAAACACATCTTCTCTAGTAGACACCCTGTTGTGCCAGGTAAACTCTGACCAGCATTGCTTAGTAATCAGAGCCTTGCCAGAGAAGATGAGGTCCCAGGAAATTGAATAATAACTGTTGCCAAGCCTGGCCATTTGGGGCAGAAGTTATTTCTTTCTGCTTGTGATATTCGGAAATGGGGTGAGGGGGATTTCTAAATAATCTAGGAGCACTAAGGGTACAGGAAAGAGAAGCAAATCAGAAAACAATGCCTGAAAAAGGTTTCTTTCTTTGTCACTCTCTATGAATGACAGAGCAAATGAAATGCTTGGTAAATCAAATGTCTTACATTTACTGTAAGACTGTTTGTAGTTTCTTCTTTATATAGATTATTCCTCATTGATAAATATAGCTCTCTGGTTCAGATAGTAAATATTGTACCTTTTATTCCACATGGCTACCCAAACAAGGTTTTTGTAGTATCACAACCTTTTTTAATATCATTAAGAGCTAAAAATAAATTTTCCTCTCATTCCGCAATATTGTTTAAACTGTTCCATAGTTCTTTCAAATACATTTTCTGCCTCAATCTACTCCAGTGTTATAAATAGTATACACTTTTTCCTTTCTAAAAGGCTTTTCTTCTTTTAAAGAGAACAATAAAATAAAATAATTTAAATCTTACAAACACCATAGAACTGATTCCACTCCTATATTCTTGTAAGAGTCAAGCCAAATAGCATCAGCTTATTCTAAATTCCAATAAAACCGTAATCTACAAAACAGAAGTATTTCTCATGTGTACACCATAAGTACATAAACATTTTCATTGCATAGATTTATGCATGATATTTTCTCTTGTAATAAATCAATCATATTTTTCTTCCCTAATTCAAGTTATTTTGAATATGTTTCATTTTTCTTTGTCACTGTAATTTCAGGTTCTTAAAAGTGAATTCCCTTGGACTACTTTATAGTCTATACTTTAACTTTTTAATAAAATAAACATGCAGCAAGATATCTAACTCAGCCAGTAAGTAATGCAGATAATTGCATTGTCCTTTGAATGTTGTGTAGCTTTATTTATTCTTAACCAGTAAAATAATTTTGAACTATTCTCCTTCATCCAGGGGTATTAAAATGCATCAACACCTTTTCTGGCATCCTTTGTAGATGTTTTTATAAACTGAAAATGGTTAGTGGCTTTTCCAGGAGGCTGAGATGAACAAAATTCAGAATTGTATAGTATATATACAATTATATTTATTAATTAAAAACATTAAAATGCCCAGCTTAGTATAATGTACAAGGTGTCTGTGAAGGTTATGCAACAAAACTCATAATTAAGATTTCTAGCAAAGCTTTTTAGGTAATATTTCCTTGTTAATTATTTTGTAAGATACTCTACTCTTAGTTGAAAAATGCCACACATCTCTTGTTTTGCTTTCATGGCAGCACATCATAAGCACAAGTCAGTTAGCTCCCCAGAGTGGAGAGATGCCTGTTTATAAAAAGAAACCATTTTACAAGACAAATGTATCATAAAGATGAGTTTCCTTTGCAGATGACTTAAGACAAACTAAGCAAACGATTCTGTTCAAATTGGTACTACTTTGTGCTAGTCACCGTCTGCTTTCTGTTTTTTTAGTTACTGTGGTCAAACATCTGTTTTATGGACCATTTAGAAAACAAGGTATTAGATAACTTGCTCTGATGAATGAAATGGCATACCCATTCAAGATATGTTTAGAGATTTACAAAAACAATTTTCAAGTCATTCTACCCTTATCTGTTACCTCATTTATGCCACTTGCTGTTTTCAAGCAGGCGCTTTTGCTGGATGTATGATCTTAAAGTTCAGTGGCAACAGCTCTTTTTTCCCTATAATTCTGCAGAACTATATTGCTGCATTATAAATACTTACCTCTAATACTGTCAGGAAATTAGAAGAGAAAATTAGATTATTTTTTTCTTGTAGTGGTGAAATCATTTACTTCTCTTAAAACTTCATTGTAAGCAGAAGTTACTTATAGCTAGAAATGTAATTGTATGCTGTCAGCTACTGAATCAACTGATGTTTTTTCTTTGCACTATAATATAATGAAAATCACTGTATCAGACCTCACTAGTGAATGGTTCTGATGCAAAAAGTGTAAAATAGTTTAAGGAGGGAACAAGCTTCATCTTCTTTCCCTCCCTACACTTCAATTTATATTGGTAAGTATAATGTTGGGTGGTTTTATCCATTGCTCATTTTTGTAGATAAAGGAATATCATTTTGACTCTAAAGCTGTGGGTATTGCTTTAATAGTTACTGGCCTAACGAATGTTTCTGGATGAGAGCCTGAGAGTAAAAGGTTGTATGGTCTTGTTGACAGATTCAGTCCCAACACAAGATATGGAAGAAAGCAGGTTGACTGTAATATTGTTATCTTAACCTAACACGATTACACAAATGTGTAAAAAAGTATTTAACATGTAAAAAAGTATTTAAATTGCATCTAAATAATTATGCAGCTACCTATAAATTTTCTGTAGCTTTTGGGTGCTTCATTGTATGTTTCATTGTATTCATGGTCCTTTTCTCTTTCCAGTCTCATACTTTCACATACTTTTCAAGAATGAGTAAAAGCAGTTCTGCCCTATAGCATAACCTTGCTTTTCAGACAGAGGCAAGTGATACCTTATTTCACTAATATATTTCTTTCCCAGTCCCCATTTCGCCCGTGTGGGTTGAGTTATCTGCTATGGCAGAGGATATCATAGAATAGAATTGTTTCGGTTGGAAGGGACCTTAAAGAACAACTAGTTCCAACACCCCCTGCCACAGGCAGGGGCACCTTTCCACTAGACCAGGTTGCTCAAAGCCTCATCCAATCTGGCCTTAAACACTGCCAGGGAGGGGCATATGTCGTAGTGTATTTAATACTTTTCAATATCTTTGAATTGAGATCATTTTCAGTGATGTGTGAACATTTCTTCCTCATCCCAAATATGCCCCTTGTTACCCTATGACAAAATTTTATTTATTCCTTTATGGAAGTATATCCAGGATCATTGTAGGGTTTTGAATGAGAAAATTAAATGGAGCATAACCACTCAATGTTCTTGCCAAACTTATTTCTTAGACTGAATTTCTAATTTGGGTGGTGAGCTCCATAATTTCCCAAAGCTGTGAGTTCTCTGTCCTTGGATATTTTCAAAGACTGGCTAGAGAATATTGTGAGCAACATGATTTAGATGTGAAGTTAGCTTGCTTTGGCTAGATGACTAGGTATTTGGGCTAGATGAGGTACAGTTGTCTTTTACAAGCTAAATTATTGTTTGATTCCAGGTAGTTGAACATTCTTTAGATCACAAAAGGGGAAACATATATACAAACAAAACCAATGGAAGTCAATCTGTGACGTAAGCTCTTTTGGGTAGTGTTTCCTACCTACCATTGAAGTATCTGACTAGAAGCATGTATAGCTTTTTAAATGTCTATAATTTGTTGTTAATATAGGCAAACATTTTATCAATTCTTATTTAAAAAGAACTCCGCTGTTGCTCTGCGGTTGCTACAAGCTAGATGATTTCTGGAACTTAAGTTGAGACATTGGATCACCTGTGAAGCTGGGTGAGGTAGATCAGTAGAAGTTTTGAGGAACATAGAAATTACATCTAGGTCGGTGGAAAAGAGTTCATCTTTCCTGTGTGACTTACTCACTACGGTGAATAAGGAGTGTGGTAACCATTGAAAAGCCAGGCACACTCCTTTGATATGGTATTTGAAGCACAAAACAGAGTTTAGAGTCTCTTCTGATATTACTTGGTAAAAGTACAAACATTTTCAGTATAAGATACTGGGGAAGGGTTTTTCAGGTTTGACTAGATAAGGAAAACAAGCACCTTGCAATTTTCTGGATGTTAGCATTATGTAGAGAGAATTGAGAATGTCAGTTGGGATTCAACATGAAGCCAAAACTGCCATTACAAGCATTGAAACATGCTATCAGATGATGATCACAGGTGTGGATCTGGCATGGTAGAGGCTGCTGCAGATCACAGCCACAGTTTCAGCTGCCTGTTGGCCTCATTTTTACAATTCTGATGTGTATTCATTTCGTGTACTTACTAGTGTGCCTTGCACTGTTTAGTCTAAAGGTTATCAACTGATTCGCAAGGCAAAAGCCAGTAAATTTCAATGTTTGTAGGTATTAACTAGGCTATTGAAATCTGTGAATTTTCTGGTAAATGTCTTCCAAAATTTTTAATAATCTCAAGGTGTCTCTGCATTACTGAGAAAACTGTTAGGCAAAGAGGCAAAAAGGGCATTACAGACACAGTTATCCTAACATAACACAGCATCAGATGCACCAAGAAGCTAGTGACTGATAATACTGTCTCCCAGAAAGAAAGTGTAGCGTGGTTACAATGAAGTAGGCTCAGAATATAACTTTTACAGTTACTTTCAAGTTGGGACCTATTGTCAAGTCCAAAACATATTGTGCTACAAATTTATTTAGCTATAAACAGTGCAGCTTGTCCAGGGACTTTAGAAAGGAACCATAAATTAGTAGGACTTTAACGAATGCACTCATTCTACTGAGCCCAGGATTCCTTTGGCTCATGCGAATGAAACCCAACAGTATAATTCAATTATCTTCAACTTGCAAGAAAGTTACAAACATAGAAAACTGACTTTTGTTCAGAGCAATTACACAGTGCTAAGAGAAGACAATTGAACGAGAATGTAAAATCTTCAGCTGGAGGAAAGAGAAAATGTAAAAAACAAAACATTGGCTTAGTCATTTGCCTAACAATTTGCAGTCAGACTAATAAGAACCCAGGAAAAACTCTACAAGCACTTTTAAATCTTGATGTATTTGCAGTTCAGTTCAGTTCTATCTCCTATGAATATTGTAGCTGCTGAGATGAGATAAGCATGTATGATAGCAACTACAAATACAGGTAAAAGTGACCTAACTGTAGTACTGAGGTAAGTGAGAATATAAATTCACAGAAATTCTCTCAAGAATCTATCAGAATCTTTCTGGGGTAGAATGGGTTTTACACCATAAACTAACTAAACTTGGCCATGAGGTTTGGAGACCTAGTGAGTGACACACATATGAGAGGGGAAATACAGACAAATAGAAGAGACATCATCAAAAAATACCATGATGTTTCAGACAGTCCATTTGATTGACACATTTTACCAATACCTATTTAGAAGCATCACAGTTGGAGTCTGGAAGTAGGTAAATAGGGCAGATGAAACAGCATTACAGGCAAACCTGTGTTACTTCTCATATGTCATTCATGTAGCTTTTCTGGAAATAAGAATTCAGTTATCACATTTTCATCTGGGCACTAGGGCTTTGTACCTTGGGTGGCTAAATCAATAACTAGAATTGCTGAAGCTCTAGTAAATGTGGGGCAGTGGGGAGGAAAAAGGAAGGAATATACAACAAGCTATTCATGAAAAGGAAGGTATGTAGAATGAGGAATTGCTACTATCACAGCTATGGAGGAATAACATCAGAATTTAGAAGTAAGCTGGCTCCCTTGTGTCAACTTTTGGAAGAGTGCATCAGTAGAGGATTTAAAAAAATAATGATGCAAATCATAGTGGGACCATATTGTGTGTAATTTTGTCACTTTAAATAAATGTGACAAAAATGGTGTATGATAAATAGATGGATTCCCAGGTAAGTCTGCCTTAGCAAGATTATGTCTGGGGCTTTGGTGAGCTCTCCTCTTCAAATGTGTTTGTTAAGAGAGAACAGAATATTTGAAGGAACAAAGATATATATTGCCTTGACTCTTTATCCATGTTCTGTGTTCAGGCATAAAAGGAAAATCTATCAATTCAGTTAGGAGAGTGACAGTCCTGCACACAAGTCTGTAAACCAGTAGACCAGAGGAACGACATCCCTAGAGAAGTCTTTGTAGTTTTGTGTATCCCATCTTTGTCTGAGATGCCGTTTCTTTTCCCATGTCTTGGATGTGTCTGAGAGATGAATTGCAGACAGAGTGCAAACAAAAATAATAATATTTCCCGTAAGGCTTGCTTCAACATCTTCCTCTTGCTGAAGGTTTAAAAAAAAACCTCAGCTGATGTTTCAGAAACAGATTGATTCACAATGCAGTGAATGTTGAACAGACTATTTGCTAATGCATTTATAGTTTTGATTGGAAACCAAATCTTTTAGTAAGAAGATAAAAGCAAACTTTTAACAAAACAAGATATCCTGTTCTGTGACCAAGACCTCAAAATGAAAGAAAAGTGGTTATGAGTAGGAACAAAATTGCACCGTCAGTTTTGAATAATGCTAAACACATTATTTCTCTTTATGGTAATGTTAATAATTTACACTTAGAGTTTAAGTACCATGACTTTATATAACAGTTTTACAAAATCTTCTGTTGTGTCCTCTTGCTTCACACAGACAAGAACATTTAATGGGGTCTTGTGTTTCTAGTGTTTAGGGGCAAATCCATTCTGGATTCCATACGAACTACTGTATTACAGGTGCTTCCTCAGGAAATTACTTTTTATTCCTTTTTTTTTTTTTCCATCAGCCGAAATACATTCAAAACGGTAGTTTGTTTGCTGCCAAACTAGCAATCAGTCAGCTTACGGTATAAAAGTAAGGTATGAGACTAGAAAGTGTGCGACTGTGAACTGGGCCCTGGGAAGGGGATGTCTGAGTCTGAACCTGGACAGGAGTGGAGAATTGCCTTTTGAGTTTGAGCAAGGACAGTACACAATTATAAATAAAAATAAAATAAAATTAAATAAAATAAAATTAAAAAAAACCCCAAACAAATAACATAGGAATCATAACGTAGCTGACACGCTTACTACCCTCACTCCCCAACTTAAACTATGTAGTGAGATCTATGTTCTTTTTCTGGTGGCACATTAAAATGTAGGAACATTGAAACACTTGAAGCAGACAAAACTATGCCCTAAGTGTCCAAGGAAGCTGGTGTCTATGCAAGATGATGGCAAAGTTTTAAGACTGCATCGGACTTGGTAGATGGAGGAGTGCTCTAGCTTCACATGTGAATGAATAAGGGGAGGTCACATAGAAGAGGGAAAACACAATTTACTGGAGGCAATAAATGATTTCTTGAAGAACCAGCTGTAATTTCAATAGTGGATTTTGCAGTAATATATTGCAGAGACCTGAATATTTGGGATATTTTTGTCTGGACACAAAGTCACTGACTCTGGGCTTGATCCATTGCTGGAAGAAAGTAACTTTGTGTTAAATCTGTCCTGCTTTACAGATCTTTGTAACTACAGTATCTGCATGTTAACATATGGACATAATGGGTATTCTGTTTGATGGATGGTCTTTGACCTTTTTTCCCATTTTCTTTGTAATACGTGTGTATATACACTTGAAACTGTAGTTGGAAGTGGAGCTTCTGAATCTGTGGCTGATTGACATGACTTCCCTCCTCTTGGAGAGAAGTAGTTTTTAGTGGGATTAGCATCAAGCTTGAGCTCCTATCTGCAGTGTGTGAATCAGCTCAAAATGAATTTTACCCTACCTTAAGAAGAGATAGAAAGCTAATGTTAATTAGAGACATTGAGCTGTTTGATTAATCGAGGCAATGAAGCTATGCGAGGTATTGTGTTCGGGGCTTTATTTAAACATGGATTGTAAGTGCGCATTAAGGAGATTGTTGTTTAAACAACTGACATATTGTGTCCTCAAAATCAATGTAATTGATCAGATTTTTCTTGAGTAAAAAAACAGTGCAAACATGCTTTAGACATTTAGGTTATCTATGTGCAAAATTAACAATAATGGACCCATAATTTAAACTATATTGTTTATAGACTTTTCGGGGAAGTCCACAAAAACCATCTACGAGGCACGCCATTTCCAGTGCAGTGGAAACAAACCTCTCTAAATGTTCTAAATACTATCTGTCTCAGTAAATGCTTGCTTTCCTTCAGCTGTGGCCTTCTTGTTCTTTGTTTATTTTCCCACACAACTGCTGCCTACGGTAAAGACTAGCTATCAAGTTCTACTGTGTTTTCTGTTGTTAATATGAACTAGATTCTTGTTATTTAACTCCTTCATGACCATTTTTTGAACTGTTGGTAAAGAAACTGTACGAAAGGTGTGTGGAGAATTTTACCGCAATTAATTAAAATTGTTTTGCAATATTAAGTGTTGAAATAAAAACAAAAAAAATCAGTGCAGATACAATATTAAATTATATTGGACCATTTAGTTCAGCAAACTGAATACAATAGTGTCTTAGAAACAGTGGAAAAGACAGCGAAAAGAGCATTCATCTCTCCCCCTCTCTCAGTAGAACAATTTTATGAAAATGGCTACACACTGTACAGAAATTTTCAGACTATCAGATGCCTGAGTGCATGCCACAATCAAATTTCACTAGTTTACAGAGATAGCTATAAAAGTGTTTGCTCCATCTGATTTTTAGTCTGCTTTTCATTTTATACTTTATATTTTGTTGTACGTCAAGAAGTTCACTCATTTTGACATTTTTCCCATGAATTTTTGAGTAACTGAAGGTATGTCTGAGATGATCTGCCAAATTAAACAGTATTTTTACTGACCTCTGTGGTCTTAAGATACGCATGAAAGAAACCTTTCCCTGAATCTTATGATTTGGGATGGTTTTAGGTCTGACTTGTAATTTAAGAAGGGAGTTAGGGAGCCTTAATATACCCTTCAATTCGCTCATAGTGAGGTGGATTGTGAACTGGCTGAAGGAAAGAAGCCAGAGAGTGGTGGTCAATGGGACAGAGTCCAGTTGGAGGTCTGTGTCTAGCGGAGTCCCTCAAGGGTCGGTTCTGGGACCAGTTCTATTCAATATATTCATTAATGACTTGGATGAGGGAATAGAGTGCACTGTCAGCAAGTTCGCTGATGACACAAAACTGGGAGGAGTGGCTGACACAACGGAAGGCTGCGCAGCCATTCAGAGGGACCTGGACAGGCTGGAGAGTTGGGCGGGGAGAAATTTAATGAAATATAACAAGGGCAAGTGTAGAGTCCTGCATCTGGGCAAGAACAACCCCATGTACCAGTACAAGTTGGGGACAGAGCTGTTGGAGAGCAGCGTAGGGGAAAGGGACCTGGGGGTCCTAGTGGACAACAGGATGACCATGAGCCAGCAGTGTGCCCTTGTGGCCAAGAAGGCCAATGGCATCCTGGGGTGTATTAGAAGGGGTGTGGTTAGCAGGTCGAGAGAGGTTCTCCTCCCCCTCTACTCTGCCCTGGTGAGGCCGCATCTGGAGTATTGTGTCCAGTTCTGGGCCCCTCAGTTCAAGAAGGACAGGGAACTGCTAGAGAGAGTCCAGCGCAGAGCCACGAAGATGATTAAGGGAGTGGAATATCTCCCTTATGAGGAGAGGCTGAGGGAGCTGGGTCTCTTTAGCTTAGAGAAGAGGAGACTGAGGGGTGACCTCATTAATGTTTATAAATATGTAAAGAACAAGTGTCAAGAGGATGGAGCCAGGCTCTTCTCAGTGACATCCCTTGACAGGACAAGGGGCAATGGGTGCAAGCTGGAACACAGGAGGTTCCACATAAATTTGAGGAAAAACTTCTTTACGGTGAGGGTGACAGAACACTGGAACAGGCTGCCCAGAGAGGTTGTGGAGTCTCCTTCTCTGGAGACATTCAAAACCCGCCTGGACGCGTTCCTGTGTGATATGGTCTAGGCAATCCTGCCCCGGCAGGGGGATTGGACTAGATGATCTTTCGAGGTCCCTTCCAATCCCTAACATTCTGTGATTCTGTGATTCTGTGAATGATTTAGTTTAAGTTATACTATATCGAGTTATGTAAACCTTTGTAAGCTAAATGATTTAGTCCAATGCTTTCTTCACAAATGTACATTCTTTATAACGTGGTTAATATTAAGCACTTCAATTCTTGAAAAGTGCAGAGGATGGAGTAGGACAACAAACAGGCAGAAACATGAGACACCTTAAGAATGTGCAGATAATTGATGGAGGTCAGCTGTAGCAGCTTTGCAGTTGTGTGATAGTTTGTTTGCTCAAGGGGTGTATATGTTTGGCAAGCTCTGAAATGGTGATGTCAGTCTGAAGACTTGCAAGAATAGAAATTACTTAGATATAAAGACTCCTTGTGTGAATGTTTTCTTTCTTTTATTTCCTTGAAACCAAATGCTGCGTTTTGGATTCCTTGCTATTTACCCAAAACATTCAGAACCTCAGGGCTAAACAAATAAGACATTCCAGAATACCCAAGTTCTCAGATTAGTACATGAGGAATACTTTGCTGGCATCAGAAAAGGAAATGTGCTTTTGACAGAATTAGAGTATGGATATTACATAGCAAGTCAGAAAACATGATTATGGTAATATTCCTTTCCCTCATTATTCCTGAATAAGTCCATAAATCCTGTATAAAGAAGATGACATTGCTTGGAAACACTGAACTGAGCAGTGTGATTCAATGCAGCCACTGGAGATACTGCAAAAATGACATTTTAGCCTTACTTTTTTTTGAAACATGGTTGCCAAAAGTGTAGTTAAACCACTTACGAGACTCAAGTGTATGGACAATCTGCATGAAGTCTGAGCACTTGGCACCTCCCATTGACATTAAAAGCAATTTTGCCTGAGTAGGAAATAAATAGAAACAGATAGAAGGGACATAGATCTAGCTCTGCAACAGCAATCAAAATTAAAAAGTCCCCATGCAATCCAAACTTTAAAATACTTTTCTGTGTCACTATAAGATGAATTTAGAGGCATTGCTATGCTCATTTGAGCTGGGACAGGGCAGTTTTTTGAAAAAAAAATACAGTTTTATATCCACTAGCTATTTTTGTTTGTGTTGCAGGTGATGCCTCTGCATGGTTTCTTGTGGAGGCCTTCCTGATATTCTCAGATACTTGATAATTCTTCTTTGCATCAAATTTATAGTAAAGATGTTGCATGCAACAATGTTGACATAACTGCATAAAATTGCCCTGGCTGCAGTTTTGCTGTTTTTAACTTTGGCCTGGCTCTCATCATGGCCAAGGTAGATAGCTCTTCAAGGCAGCAGAACCCTGGGGACAGCAAAATGGCCTTGGCCTTGCTGCCTGCTTTTGTTATGTCAGAGCACTAGGAAAAACCAGCAGACTTGATGCAGACAGACAGATGCTGCTGGGGCTGGTGAAGGATCCATTCCCAGCAGCACTACTCAGTGTTTCCCGCTCTGTATCCCTCATATTCCTGGCAGATGCAGCAGGACCAGTTCTCCAGTGACTTCCTCATATGTCCCCCTTCCTCCTTCCTTTTCAGGTATCAGGATCTCCTTCACTTCTGCTTCTCACTTCCTTACAACAACCCATTTCCTCAGAGTACAGTTCAAATGTGACTTTACTGTAAGAAGACTTGAATGGGCTCAGTGGTGAACTCTGCAAATAACACTGCTGGATGTGGCTATGTTCAACACTCAGAGCTGACACTGTTTAACACCTTCCCTCTCTATTAGTATGGTGGTTAGGCCTTTCTATGAAAAGCTGTCAAACAGTGGAGGTAAGCTCTGGAACTGTGATTCCTTTTCTGGCCCTGGCACAGGTTTCTGTCACAGTTTTAGATGAATCTCTTAGCTCCACTGTGCTTCAGTCCTATTGGTAGTGTAGGGATTTCTGCTTTCCAGCTCTGCATGGATGTTGCAGAATATAGACTGCAAAAGGTAATGTGAAAGTCCAGGTTCTGGAAAAAAAAACTAAGCACAAAAGAAACATAGTTTTCCTGTTAGATACATAGATAATACACATAGTGTTGCACAGATAATAACACAATAGCATATAAAGATATAATGCAATAAAGATGCAGTTCTTAGTGCAATTCCATCAATTACATTCCTAAAGCAAGCACCTTGCAGTGCTGAATGAACATCCACGTGCATTTATACTAAGTACAAAATTGCATACTGATGAAAGCTAAGTCTCTTTCTGTTAAAACATTAAAATATTGACAAGTGATGTGTGATGTGCAGATTCCAGAAAGAGTGAAATTCACTTGATAACTCTTTTCTATAGAAATGAACTCCACTGATCCCAGCACAGTAATAAATGGTAGTAATACTCAGAACAGTAGTACTTTGAGCTTCTGCAGCACCTTTAGTTGCACTATTTTAAATTATTTAACAAAAATAATTAGCCCAGCTTCTCAACCTATTGAGAAATACGTTTAGCGAGTCCTTTATTTTTATTCTACCTACAGAAACGATGAGGTTCTGAGAAATAAATTATTTTCCATAACTTCATGAAGCATCCAGTAATTCAGATGAGAACCCCTGCAAGATCTGCATTCCTCTCTTCTGTTCATAATTACTTCTGTTTCTCTACAAGACACTGCTAGACAAACTGAAAAGCTTCTACGTAGAAAAAAAATACCTAGGGAGGAAAATATTATCCCCTTCTCCTTTCCCATCCCAATAATAAAGGGAAATCGTACCTGTGGACTGGATATGAAGTGAGATTTATAGAATTATTTACTCTGCAATAGACTAAAAATTAGTTTCCATGGCAACCACTGCACCTCCTGAAATACAGAATACCTTTACAATAACATAAATACAGAACAAAATCTTTAACTTATATTGCATTATTTTTAATAAGAGTTTATGTTTCATATAAACATACATTAAATGATCTTTCATATATTTTTTAATGTTAAGTTCTGTGATGTTTGCATTTTTAGAAAGGAATTTATATTTGCTGTTGATGGTGGCCCTTGTATGTTGTTCCTCAGAGGATATTGCCAGAAAAACAGTGGTTTGAGAATGCTGCTGATGTATGATACAGGGAAAGCTGGAAGTCCGTGACAGTTGCCTTATTAAGATTTTATGATTTATATGGTTCACATCTCTGACACTGAGGAAGGATTTAAATGAAGAATGATCTTTTTAGTATTGATCATGTTTTGATGATAGCCATGATTTGAATGGGAAATTGGACTAAATGACGTCTCTTGCAGCCCACATTTCTACGACTTTATGATTAAGTGCCTTATGAATGAATTTGTGCTGGTTTTAAAGTCTCATGTCTTGTATAAGTACTTTTTCCTTAAACCGTGTAAAGCTGTATTTAAAAGATTATGAAACAAGCCAAGTATGTGACAGAAATCATGGTACAGAAGTTCTTTTGAGAAAGAGCTGATGAAAGAAGTCTGGGTAGTTTTCATTTAAGTTCTTCGATTTGTCAAAAAAAAAAAAAAAAAGAAACAAATATATTCTACTAAAATTCCTCTGTAAACAGGGCAAATTTGGTTTACTTTCACCTTATCTACTTGTAAATGTTCTTTCTTGTCCTAAATCAAGCTGTTTGATATCATGCATCCACGTATCCATAACCCTCCAATAGGCAGGGAGAAAGTTGCTGCCAGGAGCAGAAACTATGGAGTTTTAGAGACTTTGGATTCAGCAAAACCATGGACCTCCCTCAGTGTGAGGATTCCAGGGTTTTCCTCTCACAGAGAATTTTAATAAGCCTGTTTTTCACACTGGCTCAGAACATATAACTGAATTTTAAGGTGTCCATGGAATGGAATTAATGCCTCAGTGGAGACTGAGGGCTAACACAGTTGTGCAATATATAACTGAATCCTCTCTAACAATCCACAACTGTATAGCTTTTTCTATCATTCTCTCCGTAAGTAATTACGTATTTTCAGGTATTGCACTGAGGTGAGTTACTCTTTTTTTGAACAATACTTATTATACTCTACTTGAATGTGCTAAGTGTTATTTACTATGTTTGAATACAATAAATAATTTTATTTTTGTAACATCTCTATAAAAATGTAAAAAGATTTTTGTGATCCAACACAGAAGTTCATCAAAATAACTCTAGAAGCTGATAGTATACGGGGGATTGATTCAGAAACAAAATAACATTCTCAAATATGAATGCGGCATTTTGTTCCAAGTAAAGCATGAAGAGAACAGTTAAGAAAAAGTCATAGCAGGAAGAAAAGAGGCACAGGATGGTTTATTAGACAAAATGTGACTATTTCTTCACTGCTGTAGTGGACTGAAAAGTTATCTTACATAATTTTCTGTAGCTGAAGGTTTCATGTGAATTGTGCCTACCTTGTGCTCATTGTCTGTTGCTCAAAGCAGGAAGAAGGGTTAATATATTGCAGTAGGCTTCAGTAGAAATGCCTGGCAAATTAACATAGTACGTACTCCTTTAGTAGCTGTCATGCACTTCTAGTGATTTTCTATCCAGAAGTCTTATTACGGTCTTTAAACTCAGGTGATAGTATCTTATACTTCAGACACTAGATAGAGATGTCTGAGGTTCCTCTGTTATTAATAAATAGTGACAAGTGAAAATAGTGATTTTCATGTTGCAGAATGTTTTGACATTTCCATTCTTTGCAGCAGGATGGGGGCTAACCTGGAACTGCGAATATCCTGTTGGAAAATTTTGTATACCTTGCTTTCTATCAAAATGTGAAAACATTCAGCAGAATTCAGCTGATCCTCAAGACTTCAGTTATCACTAGTAACTCTTTTATAGGTCAGGGGAAAGAAATGGGCACTTACAGGGTGCAATCCTAAACCATACAATGAGTTCAATTGTTCTCTAGACATGTCTACTCCTATCTGTTGTCTATAGAAGTCTGGGCTGATTTGCTCTGGTGTTGCATGCGTTGTAGCTAGCTAAAGTTGTTGAGAAAAATCCTATCCTTAATTTCAAATTTTAAATAAAAAAAACCCTTGTTGAGATGTACCAATTTCACGAATTGTGGAATATTCTTTTTGCTATGAACAAGCTGCTTGAGTTCAAATTGGTTAATGATAAACTGCATTTTGCCCAGTGTAATGTCTTCATTTAGGAGAGCTGAATACATAGAAACCTGATGTCCCACTGTCCACAAACTTTCATATTAAACTACAATTTACACAGTGCCCTGGGTCATAGAACCCCTCCACACTGGCAGAAATAATTACAAGGTATAAGATCCTTTCAAGGAAATAGCTGATAAGAAAACATCAGGACCTATAAGAGAGTGGGAAAAGAAAGAGAAAGGTTAAGTTTAGTGTTGTATTGAAATGATACGAAATAAAACACATTTGTTCCATTTAACAAGATGAAATTATCAGATATGTGTCAAAATGACTAAATCGTGCATCTTATTTGATTTTTCTCAATGGAAAATAGCAGATTCCCAGCAAAAGTAGTATTTCTTCCCTGTATTCTCAAAACTAACATTTTTCCTCAGAAAACCATTAAAGAAAAGCCACAAAAAATTTAGAGTGGCTAGACTGAGGATCTAAGCTGGTTACCTGGTGACACAACAGCATTAGGTGAGTTCTCTCTTGTTCCCTTGCGAAATAGTATGAAGAGGATTGAACAGGGAATAGAAATCCCTCTTGTGTATATTCTACGACAGCAGAATGGCATTTAATTATAAAGCCTCATGATGAAATTTTACTGACTCCTTTGTCTTAAAACCTACATTATTAATATCTAATTATTACTGTGCTGGTTTTGGTTTGCCTTTTTTTTTTTTTTTTTTTTCCGTAGTTAAATTACTGAATTTACCTGTAACTTCTCAAAAAATACAATACACCACAAAAAATATTTCCAAATATAACAAAACCATGCTAGCTATTCAATTATTCAACATTGTTAACAGCTAAGTATGAAAAAGAAAGAAGAACAAAAAGAAGAAGAAAAGGAAGGAACCTCCCAATCCCAAGATATTTGCGTTACATTTCCTCCTCAAACACCATTAAAATGAGGCTAGTTTCATAGAACTGGATTGGGAGGTACTGAAAAGGTATTAGGGGCAATGACAGTTATTTTCCAGTCTCGTTAAAAATATTTTTTCACTGAAAATGAAATAGAAATGTGATTTTTGAAAACAAAGGAGATTAAAAAAAGAAGCAAACTCATAGTATTTTATGGGGAAGAATAATATTACTTAAATGAAATAATAAAGACTTAATTATGTACTTGTGAGTTATTATTTCATATAATTTGAAATTCTAGCAATAATAATATTATAAGCAGGGATCTGAAGAAGACCTTCATTATGCTCATTGGTTTCTTTCCCATGTCTATCAAATCAGACAAAAAATTAAATGAGATTTAGATTATTTTTTTTCCTATGCAAAGAAGGGAATCAATTGAACTTTTGAACAAATCAGAAATACATGTAGTTTACGACAAACATACTCCGTAAATAAGTTTAATAAGTATCTTTGGTATCTACATGGTTTCAATAGTTATTTAAAGTTCTTCCTCAGCACTTGGAGGTAGACATCAGGATATCATTTTTGTAATACCTTTGCATTTTTTAAAAATTTGTAACTGTGTTTGGCTATATTCCTACTTTAACCTTTTCTTTCACTGTTAGTTGTTATGGGGTTGGGACTGTTGGCTGTTAACAGGTGTTGTGGTTTAGCCCCAGTAGGCAGCTGAGCCCCACACAGCCGCTCACTCATTATCACAGAATCACAGAATCACAGAATGTTAGGGATTGGAAGGGACCTCGAAAGATCATCTAGTCCAATCCCCCTGCCGGAGCAGGATTGCCTAGATCATATCACACAAGAATGCATCCAGGTGGGTTTTGAATGTCTCCAGAGAAGGAGACTCCACAACCTCTCTGGGCAGCCTGTTCCAGTGTTCAGTCACCCTCACCGTAAAGAAGTTTTTCCTCAAATTTAAGTGGAACCTCCTGTGCTCCAGCTTGCACCCATTGCCCCTTGTCCTGTCAAGGGATGTCACTGAGAAGAGCCTGGCTCCATCCTCTTGACACTTGCTCTTTACATATTTATAAACATTAATGAGGTCACCCCTCAGTCTCCTCTTCTCTAAGCTAAAGAGACCCAGCTCCCTCAGCCTCTCCTCATAAGGGAGATGTTCCACTCCCTTAATCATCTTCGTGGCTCTGCGCTGGACTCTCTCTAGCAGTTCCCTGTCCTTCTTGAACTGAGGGGCCCAGAACTGGACACAATATTCCAGATGCGGCCTCACCAGGGCAGAGTAGAGGGGGAGGAGAACCTCTCTCGACCTGCTAACCACACCCCTTCTAATACACCCCAGGATGCCATTGGCCTTCTTGGCCACAAGGGCACACTGCTGGCTCATGGTCATCCTGCTGTCCACTAGGACCCCCAGGTCCCTTTCCCCTACGCTGCTCTCCAACAGCTCTGTCCCCAACTTGTACTGGTACATGGGGTTGTTCTTGCCCAGATGCAGGACTCTACACTTGCCCTTGTTATATTTCATTAAGTTTCTCCCTGCCCAACTCTCCAGTCTGTCCAGGTCTCTCTGAATGGCTGCGCAGCCTTCTGGTGTGTCAGCCACTCCTCCCAGTTTTGTGTCATCAGCGAACTTGCTGACAGTGCACTCTATTCCCTCATCCAAGTCATTAATGAATACATTGAATAGAACTGGTCCCAGTACCGACCCTTGAGGGACTCCGCTAGACACAGGCCTCCAACTGGACTCTGTCCCATTGACCACCACTCTCTGGCTTCTTTCCTTCAGCCGGTTCACAATCCACCTCACTACCCGATCATCCAGACCACACTTCCTCAGTTTAGCTGCGAGGATGCTGTGGGAGACCGTGTCAAACGCCTTACTGAAATCAAGATAGACCACATCCACAGCTTTACCGTCATCTATCCACCGGGTTACATCCTCATAAAAGGCTATCAAGTTGGTTAAGCATGACTTCCCCTTGGTGAAGCCATGCTGAGTGCCCCTAATGATCCCCCTATCCTTGATGTGCCTAGAGACAGCATCAAGAACAAGTTGTTCCATCACCTTTCCGGGGATGGAGGTGAGGCTGACCGGTCTATAGTTCCCCGGGTCCTCCTTCTTGCCCTTTTTGAAGACTGGAGTGACATTCGCTTGCAGCGATTATCCTTGCAGCGATTGGAGGAGAGAATTGGAAGGGCAAAAGTGAGAAAACTCATGGGTTGAGATAAAGACAGTGTAACAGGGAAAGCAAAAGCTGCGCATGCAAGCAAAGCAAAACAAGGGATTCGTTCACTACTTCCCATCGGCAAGCAGGTGTTCAGCCATCTCCAGGAAAGCAGGGCTCCATCACGCGTAACGGTTACTCTAGGAAAACAAACACCATAACTCTGAATGTCCCCCCTTCCTCCTTCTTCTCTGCAGATTTTACTGCTGAGCATGACACCATATGGTATGGAATATCCCTTTGGTCAGTTGGTGTCAGCTGTCCTGGCTGTGTCCCCAGCTTCTTATGCACGTCCAGCCTACTTGCTGGTGGGGCAGTCTGAGAAACAGAAAAGGCTGTGATGATGTGTACGCACTGCTCAGGAATAACAAAAACATTCCTTTATTATCAACACTGTTTTCATCACTAATCCAAACCACAGCACTATAAAAGCTCCTATGAAGTAAATTAACTCTGTATCACACAAAACCAGTACAGTAGGCTGCAGAAGTGTCTCTTTAGATGGAAGTGTATACACATGCAGGTATTTTTCTAGCAAGCTTAATTTAAAATTGTTTCATAGTGTTTCTTTCATAGAATCATAGAATCATTTAAGTTGTAAAAGACCTTTAAGATCATCGAGTCAACCATAAACCTAACCCTGCCAAGTCCATCACTAAACCATGTCCCTAAGCACCACATCTACACGTCTTTTAAATACCTCCAGGGATGGTGACTTCCCTGGGCAGCCTGTTCCAATGTCTGATAACCCTTTCAGTGAAGAAATTTTTCATAATATCCAATTAAAACCTCCACTGGTGCAAATTGAGGCCATTTCCTCTTATCCTATCATTTGTTATTTGGGAAAAGAGACCAACACCCACCTTGCTACAACTTCCTTTCAGGTACTTGTAGAGAGCAATAAGGTCTCCCCTGAGCCTCCTTTTCTCCAGACTAAACAACACCAGTTCCCTTAGCCACCCCTCATAAGACTTGTGCTTTAGATCCTTCATCACCTTCGTTGCCCTTCTTTGGACACACGCCAGCACTTCAATGTCTTTCTTGCAGTGAGGTGCAGTAATACTTACTGAACACAGTATTTGAGGTGCAGCCTCACTGGTGCCGAGTACAGGGGGATGATCGCTTCCCTAGTCCTGCTGGCCACGCTATTTCTGATAGAAGCCAGGATGCTGTTGGCCTTCTTGGCCACCTGGGCACACTGCTGGCTCATATTCAGCCAGCTATTGATCAACACTCCCAGGTCGTTTTCTGCCAGGCAGCTTTCCAGCCACTCTTCCCCAAGCCTGTAGTGTTGCATGGGGTAGTTGTGACCCAAGTGCAGGATCTGACACTTAGCCTTTTTAAACCTCATACAATTGGCCTCGGCCCATCGATCCATCTGTCCAGATCTCTCTGTAGATCCTTCCTACCCTCAAGCAGTTCAACACTCCTGCCCATCTTGGTGTCATGTCATCTGCAAACTTACTGAGGGTGCACTCGATCCCCTCATCCAGATCATTGATTAAAGAGAACTGTCCCCAATACTGAGCCCTGGGGAACACCGCTTGTTACCAGCCGCCGACTGAATATATCTACCTCTATACCTACAGTCAAAACTTCACCGTTAAATAGCTCTGATCATGTAGGGCAGTTTGCACAAGCTCAGGCCCTTGAGTCTCCACTTGGATGTGAAAGCCAGCCTATATCAAAACAAATTCAGAGTAATTTTTTTGTGTAAATTTTGAAGGAGCTCAGGAACTGGAGATGAAGTTATCTGGCTCTGACTAATGTTTATGTCGAAACTCTGAAAATAGGATAGTGGATCCTAAATAAGCCATGTAGAAGGTTTTGAAACTTTTGCACTTGATTATTTAATAAGCCCAATTAAGTTTCTTTTATGTACATTGTATAGATACAATATTAGGTAGTAACATTATTAGGTAATACATTATGAGATAATAATGTTATGTCACTGTGACAGTCCTGTTGAAACCTTCTATTGGAAATCAGTGGACTTGCAAGAATATTAATAATGTTCATCAGTACAGATAAAACCTTCCGTAGTGTCTTTATTGCTTTTCTTGAAGTAGCTCAAGTTTCTGATTAATTAGTCATTTTCTCTAATGTTTGAAGATAGGTCAAGATAAGTTTAATTAAAAAGCATCAGCTGAACAGTGTTGAGGAATGTTCTGTGGGGGATCTTTCAGATACCTTTCTTCTCCCCTTGATATTTAAAGGAGTTATCCTGCTGAGGTTATTTTGTCAGGTTTCTGTCAGGCTGTCTTTCCCACATTTTGCAGCTCATTGCTGCACACTCTGATAATCTTACTGCACTGACTGACTGCAGTTATTACCCTTTATATGAAGGATCTATGTTGAAAGCCAGTTATGAGTTTCTGTCCCAGTGGATTGCGTGATGAAGTTGAAGCAGGCTGTCATCCAAAGCTGTATAATAGCCTCAGCTGGGAAATACAAAAGTGCCATGGATTATTGATAGAGTCATATCTGCAGTTCTGCTGACAAATTTGATGCCTCTTTTGCTAGATTTCCGTTATTAAGAAATACCTCTGTTAGTATGTCTCCCCTTCTCTCTCCCTGCATGTTCCATTTGGCTCGGCTTATGATTTGGCATTGTACCATATATTCCAGTGAAAAATGATGTTATACTTAATAACTCTAATGTTACAAGAAAAAATGATGAACTTA
This sequence comes from Nyctibius grandis, assembly GCF_013368605.1. Classification (NCBI taxonomy): domain Eukaryota; kingdom Metazoa; phylum Chordata; class Aves; order Nyctibiiformes; family Nyctibiidae; genus Nyctibius; species Nyctibius grandis. The sequence goes on from NC_090660.1 coordinate 47,480,376, forward strand.
ACAAAGTGCTAATGATCTTCATTTAAAAAAAATACTGTAGAAGTATAAATTTAACAGACCATTTAAAAATTATCTTTTATTCTACTTTTTCTATTTATTTCAAAGTACTTCATAAAGCATTAAAATGCATCATTTTTCCTTATCTTGAATACCTGTAGTACAAAGAGAAATGCAGAGAAGGAAAGATCATTCTAGCAGTTCTTAAAAGTTTAACTGACATGCTGGTAAGATAAGTCTTCCACTTATTCATCAAAATTATACCCACATTGGCATCAAAATTCTTCTGCCCTCTTCGTGTCATTGTGTGGTGTAACAATTATAGGGAAAACCAAAAATACAATTTTTAAGATTTGGATTGGCACACCTGCAAAAAATTAACTATTTTTTTATATTATTGTGAAAGCTCTACCACTGAGTCCTCTGTGTTGTAGATCAGTTTTTCTCTAGCTGAAGTGTAAAAGTTGTTTAATGGAAAAATGGGGTAAATTATGGTGGTACCATGTATTCTGCAAAGCATATTTTTCTTCTCTCCGTCTTATATTCAGTCAAGATATGGAAGAACGAGAGGCAGGTTTTGGTTAAGGCTGAAGTATATGTCCAAGCTGGAAATCTTATGACACCAGGCAGAGTGGCAGCAGTTAAGGAAATATATATGAAAGATCTCCTTGGTCTTTTAAAAGATGTGAAATCAAGAGCCACCTAGTTAAAAAGCATTTTGGCTAATCATTGTTAGAGAAGAAGGGAGACACCACTGCTCTTGGCTGTGATTAATGTGTTAACCATCTCTACCCCAGGTGATAAAAAGTTTTGAGTGCTCTCACTTGCAGCATTCAGTCCTTCCTCCACCACAGAAGATCTGGCTGATGTTGACGTCTGTCGGTTTGTTAAGACGTAGTGGGCTTGTGTCACTGACTTCACTTATGACAGGGGCCAGTTGAGATCTACTGGAATGTCTTAAAATGAAGCTGAAATGTTGAATGCTAAGCTGCCTTTTTTATTAACTCTCTTTTAAAAATCCAGAATAAATGAGGAAAAATTAGGAAAAAGAAGAAAACCATCCCCATATTAATGAAAACAGTGATTGAACAAGGACAGTGAGATCAAACTCTAAGCAGTGCTTTAATGAAGTGAAGTTTCACTAAAGACCAGATACTCCAACAGACTCTTTCACATATGAACACCTAAGTACATGACAGTGGTAAATCGATTACTTTGTGCCAAATGTCCCTTTTGCAAGGGAGCATTAAAATATTCAATATTCTGTTCAGCACATAAATACTGTGGGCATTGCCCTTCACTTGTTAAGTTAGAAATAGGTATTGATACAGAAGTTACTTTGCTAATTTTGACAAACTTCTTCCTGAGACAGATGGTACTTAATTATTCTGTGTTGTATGTCATTGCATAATGCTCCTTTGGGTGAGAGCAGAAAAGGGACCTGTTGCCTTGGTCCAACGAGGCTGCTGTCCTCTGGGTTGCGTGGAGCTCCAAGGAGGGAAAGGGAAGTTGTTTCTTTCCTGGGAGCTCTCAGAAGGGGAAGTCTCCACAACATGTTGAGGAACAGGGAACTGTGGAGTAACGGGTGAGCTGCAAGCCTGCAGCACAACAGAGACTGGGCAGAGAAGAGCCGTGTATCCCATCCTTCAAAGTGACAGACTGCAAAATCTATCTTTCTAGACACGCAGAGGTGACTGTGGAGTTTGCAGCAACCAAAGAAAAAATTGCACAGCTTCTGGATTGAGCATATCTGAAGGAAAGACACCCACCAGCTTGCAAGAAGACAAGTGCCATTCTGAGTTTTCTCCTAATTAAAAAAAAAAAAAAAAAAAAAAATTATTTCACTTAGCCTTCTGGGGTTCTTTCTTATGAGAAAAAAATGTAGAATGAAGCGTTATGGCTTGGCAGGCTCAGGGCCCCTTCATGCCAACAACGTAGTGATAATACAGTGTGCGGAGTGTATTCCTTTTTATGATAAACACAAGCATAAGATAACTATCTAAAAGTGTTAGCCTGTTGTCTGCCTTGCCTTTGTTTCTTTAAGAAGTAAAAAGACAAATCAGAAAAAAAAGTGGTTTTGAAGACAGGAATGAATGAAATTCTTAAGTTGAAAACATATTGCTTGGATGGACATACTGATATATTGTTGTATAAACCAGTATACATCAGTAATTGTATCTGAATCTATCTATATGTATAAACATTTCTGTGTATATGTGTGTATACACACATTTATGTATTTATACACACACACAATGAGATTCATTATGGTAGTTGCACATATGTATCTCACTGGTATATATCCTTTTATCATAACCTAGATAACAGCTCTTATGCCTATCACCACTGTATTAGAGCAAATAAAAAATTGCATGTAATCATAGTTCATCTTTCAGTTTTTGTAGAAGAAAACATTCCAAGAGAATTCAGAACAGCATATACATATATAAGAACTACTGTAGAGGACCCCCTGTGATACATAGATATTTTTTAAGGTGATGTGTTCTGGATGACCATAGGATCAATGGGCTGCATGTTTGTGTCTTAGAAGCATTCCTGGATACCCTGTGCAGAATGTATAATGTAATGTGCTTTCTATATTCCTTCCAAGTTCTATGTTGCCATTGCTGTCAACATCTGACCTGCTCAAAGAACAACTGCAGAGTACGCACAACAGATTAATGATGAGTATTTCTTAATCCTGTTAGTGAACTTTGAAATGCAATATCTTACAGGAGGCAGTCACACAATCTTTTATATATAATTTTATTTTCTTTCTCCTTCTCTGTTCCTGAACTGTTAAGGAACTGACCCTTACTTTCCCCAGCTGCTGGTGAGAAGTTGCCAACATAATTGAACACATTTCACTAATTCATTAAAAAACTAAGGTGTTTTTTCCTTTTTTTTAAAATTAATTTCAATATTTCTGAATTCAGAGCATGGTGAAGTTCACCGCAAGGGTCGGTTCTGGGACCAGTTCTATTCAATATATTCATTAATGACTTGGATGAGGGATTAGAGTGCGCTGTCAGCAAGTTCGCTGATGACACAAAACTGGGAGGAGTGGCTGATGTGCCGGAAGGCTGCGCAGCCATTCAGAGAGACCTGGACAGGCTGGAGAGTTGGGCGGGGAGAAATTTAATGAAATATAACAAGGGCAAGTGTAGAGTCCTGCATCTGGACAAGAACAACCCCATGTATGAGTACAAGTTGGGGACAGAGCTGTTGGAGAGCAGCGTAGGGGAAAGGGACCTGGGGGTCCTAGTGGACAGCAGGATGACCATGAGCCAGCAGTGTGCCCTTGTGGCCAAGAAGGCCAATGGCATCCTGGGGTGTATTAGAAGGGGTGTGGTCAGCAGGTCGAGAGAGGTTCTCCTCCCCCTCTACTCTGCCCTGGTGAGGCCGCATCTGGAGTATTGTGTCCAGTTCTGGGCCCCTCAGTTCAAGAAGGACAGGGAACTGCTAGAGAGAGTCCAGCGCAGAGCCACGAAGATGATTAAGGGAGTGGAACATCTCCCTTATGAGGAGAGGCTGAGGGAGCTGGGTCTCTTTAGCTTAGAGAAGAGGAGACTGAGGGGTGACCTCATTAATGTTTATAAATATGTAAAGAGCAAGTGTCAAGAGGATGGAGCCAGGCTCTTCTCAGTGACATCCCTTGACAGGACAAGGGGCAATGGGTGCAAGCTGGAACACAGGAGGTTCCACTTAAATTTGAGGAAAAACTTCTTTACGGTGAGGGTGACTGAACACTGGAATAGGCTGCCCAGAGAGGTTGTGGAGTCTCCTTCTCTGGAGACATTCAAAACCCGCCTGGACGCATTCCTGTGTGATATGGTCTAGGCAATCCTGCTCCGGCAGGGGGATTGGACTAGATGATCTTTCGAGGTCCCTTCCAATCCCTAACATTCTGTGATTCTGTGATTCTGTGATTCTGTGAATGAAAGACCTCTGCCAGTTGATAAGCTACACTACAGATTCTCCTGAACTAATGGGATTTACTAAGATCTATACCTGGTGACTTTGGTCCCCATGTATTGGAATCTACTGGGACAGTTTGTGTTGAGAATGCCAAAATATGTTATGGAGGCAGATGTAGTCCACAAAGGCTGCCAGCTTTTCTGTTGTGATCTATTGGCTGTGGCTGCATTATCCAGACTGATGGCTGGTACTAAGAAAGGTTCCCCAAAGAAGGCAGCAGCAGAGTAACCACAATGGTTTTTTTTTTTTCTTTTTTTCCTTTCTATTCTTTCCCTCCATTTTAAAAGAAAGGCTGTCTTATGCGGGAGTCTGTGGTGATTTACAAACTAGGACTTGTTTGAAAAGGAATAATGCAGTTAGTTTCTCTGCAGAGAATTAATAGAGAAAAACAGTTGTTCAAGGGCTGGTCTAAATGAGGACTTCTGTTTCATCCTCTGAGCAGTGATTCAGGTTGCTTACTTTTCCCCATTGGTTCTATGAGTATAGTCCCACAAAACTCAATGAGGAACCTAACTTAAATTTAGTTAGTAGAACTAGTAAGTGACTGGACTTAGAATGTGAGAATACTACTCTCATTTTCCCTTCATACTGTTTATTTTGAACATTTGCTTTTGCAGCAATGAATCCCATGGGATAAATTCTCTTCCCTGAAGGCATGAATGATAAATGTACAAAAAAAAATTGAAGAGTGAAAACCAAACGATATATTTCTCATGCTTCTTTCTTAATACCTAAAAATTAGTTTGAAACTCCTGATCAAGTAAAAAATAACAGAAATTAACATATTTTCTTTTTACGTATTGTGGTGTTGAGACACATTTTGTCCTGCTCTGCCTGCTTGCTAAATTATGAGCTACTGAACCTTTTCGGATTCAATATGGACCTCATATGTGCATTGGAGTTTGGAATTTGATTTACTTAAAGGAGATTTATACCAATACTGGTGTTTCACATTCATTGACTTTAACTGATTTAGTTTTATTTAATTGATTTTAATGTAACTGAAACTTTTACAAAAACTTCTGTATTACCATTCAATAAGAACATGAGAAAATGAGACTCAAGTGGCATGCGTAGGAACAAGCACTCTGTCTTTTGAGCTTATCTGGTTTTAAGAACCATTGACGGTTGTCAAACTCATCTTTAGAAGACACCTAGAATTAACAGCATGAATCAGAGGGGGGGGAAATATGTATTTTTTTGATCTCTAGTGTACCATACATTTTTGTACAGTAATTTACAATATCTCCTGTAAAGATGAGCTGGAAATTGTCAACATGGTAGAGCAGAAGCTAATGAAATGGAGCTGCTTGTGAGTATGGCAGAGGAAAATGTCAAGATTTTCCTTCACTACCTTTGTCCTAGCCTTGTGGGACGAACTGTTGTTTTGCCTCTGGTTGACTTAAAGTCGCACATAACCAGGTTGCTATATCAGACAGTCCAAGACATGTTTACATAATGTTTGCTTCAACAGTGTTTCAGAATGTCCATAGTCATGGAGAAGAAAAACAATATTATAAACTTGAGAAAGAAATTAGAAGGTTAAAAAGAAAACTTGTTTAAAAATAATTGTAATATATTTCTGTGGTGATGCAGTAAAAATGCATTTTAGATTTTTGTAGACATTTAGACTCCAAGCTCAAGGACTTCTGAAGTAAAAGTGAGCACACAAAAGCAAATCCATGTCTTTTGGTAAAATTTGATGCCACACACAAACTTTATGCAAAGGGGACAGTCTCCACGACATTTATTTTCCTTCCTAAAATACTATGGCACTTGTTTTAAAAGTGATTTTTTTCCACACTGTTTTTTTTTTCCCCAAAGCTTCTAGAAAATTTCCATAAAGAGCATTTAAGTTACCATTAAAAATAAAATAAAATCTTAAAATACAAAATATGAGTATGTACTCATTTAGTCAACCACCGGTAGGTGAAGGTTGCACTGGAAATAAAAAGGAAAAAAAAAATCAAAATTTTATGAGTGAAAGTGTGCACTTATTCATGAAACCTCAGGCTGGCCTGCAATAAAATCAACAAGCTAGAAAAAAATAGAGTGAGCTCTTTTAAGACACCGTTCAGTTAGGTCAATAGACGCAGTTAGGAGAGACAATTGTGCAATATATCTTCCATTTTAATTTAAGATAAAGTGTCTACAATACATGAAAATGTGCTTCATGTGCATTTTATTAAAGCTGACAAATACAGGCTTAATAATGTGTGTGCTCATGCACATATGTGAAGAAGAGGGAAATTTATATAAAAGTCCAGCTCAGGCAAGGTTTTTTGTAGCAAGTAAAGAGAGCTGTAACTTAGCAGCCCTCTTGAATAAATACAGTGAATTTGAGTTCCTTATTGATCCTCTTGATAAAATGATACAGTTCTCTCTCTTTCTCTCTCTCTCTCCCCTGTAATACAGTAGAGCATTAAAGAAGCAGGATAAGTACATTTACAGCCTTCTTAGTGCTGTCCACAGGGTGCTATAAATGCACAAACTGGATATAATTGAAGCACATATTAACTTACCTTCTGTTGTACAGGAAGAACATAAGCAGGCTGCTAATGTGCACAGTGTTGAAACTCTTAACTTGGGGGATGAGAATTAGCTTGCAGTAGTAATTTGGTAAGCACCTGGGAAAATGGCAAGCTTCATTTCCTGCAACGTGGAATATGATTAAAAACAGAATATATTATTATCAGGGGTACCATTAAAAAATGTGTAGACAGCATTCTATGATGTTAAAACGGAAATTGGAAATTGTATCCAAATGTTGAAGATGCTGCATGTTAATTATTGTCTACCACAGTGCATTGAAAGTGCAATTCAATTATTTGCTTTGTCAAGCAATATTTTGATTAACTTGAACTTTAATTTTGTACATCTGGTGTTTTTCACACTATGATAAAAGCAGTGTTGAGGTATGCTACTCTGCCAACAGTATCTCGAAACAACAGAAAGAACATATGCAAAGCAACAGTAAGCCATATTAAATACAGGAAAGACAGCCTTTTTTTTTTTTCCCTCACTTTTGTTTTCTTTGTAAAGAGGGAGAAAAAGAAACCTTTCTCAAAGGGCATTCAGTAAAAGCACAGAATTTAGTGTGTATTTATAGATATGGAGACTGGAATTATGTTTATCTTTTGGACTTTCTCATGCATTGTCTTTAATTGGTACGATCACATTCCTATAATTACTGTATTAAGTTATGATAAACCCTTACATTGTAATGCACAGTGCAAAATACTTTTGCAGATCCTAACCAGTAGGAAATCAATAGGTTAGTCTCTGGTGATAACCAGACAAATTGACCATAGAATTTTCTGGGTTGTCATGTCCTATTTCTCAATGCCATATAAAATTAAGCCCTTAAATTTTATTATGTGATTACTAACTCTAGAAAAAAACAAGTAAGGAAAAATAATATTCAAAGTATTCTCCTTTAGGTATCATTTGTGTGGGTGCTCCTATTCATGGTTCCAGGAGATATTTTTTAGTGGGCTGTGGCTGGCCCATTTGTGAGTTTGCAGTGAGGGTTGGTTTTTGTGTGTGTGTTTTTTGTTGGTTTTTTTTTTGGGGGGGGGGCGTGTTTTGGTTTTGTTTTGTTTTGAGGGTCCCTTGCAGGAGCTACAATGCAGGTGGGGACTGGAGACAATGTTTCAGATAGTATTGACTTCCCCAAGGGAAACACCCTGAACTGAGGAGGAACTGGGAGCTGCAGGGCAGAATGTACATTACATTAATATAACCAACGGCAGCCTTCTGCTGCTGAACATGCTTTCTTAGACCTGCAGGAGGATTTATGGCTGGCTTGTCCTCTATTGCTTTTAAGACTTGCACTGCCGCAGTTCCCCTCCTTATAGGCCATGCTCTGTTTCAAAAGATTCAGTGAACTCTCAGCATTTTTTTCCCATTAAATAATTGATTTTTATGTAGCATTCATAGAGAAATTATTTAATTAGCTGAAAGCTAGTGTCAAGTGGCATGCAAGTAGATCTTTTGTTACCAACTGAAAAGCCTCACATATTTGGTTATGTAGAAGAGAGTTGGAAACAGATGGCATTTATAGGAAGCAGGAATTACTAAAAGGTGAAAGTGTGCAAATGGATGTTTACCTGTTTCCTGAAGTGTTTGCTCTGGGTAGTTTCACAATTGGTAATTTAAAATATTAAAAAGAAACATAAATTACATAGAAGATATTTAAGTAAATTATTTTTTTCCTTTGAAAAAAAAATCTTTTTTCATTGTAATATAACAAGGAATACGAGTGGTTTCTTCAGTTCAAGAGCATCTGCATAATGCACAACAGTGAATTTAAATTATTCAGCAAAATAACATGTTTAAGAGATCGGGAGCTGGTATGACAAGACCCTGATTCAATTCGCTTAACGACTGTTGTGGCATCATGAACAAGTCATGTATTCCCTCCTTGGCCCATTTTTCTTCCTTGCCACAGAGCAGTGATGTGAGGGCAAATAAGTTAAATGGCATTGGGGAGATAGGATGGTAATGAGCAGAATTGAATTAAAATGTTCTGGAACAGCTTCCCAGAGCAGAATACACATTTGCCAATATACTTAACATTAAAAAAAAAAAGATTTTTGAGGAAAGGGGTGGCGGGGAGTAAACATTGCTCAATGAATGTTGTAAAGAAGATGCTCTAATAGACAAAAGTTTCAATTCTACTGAATATCTCAGCGGTGCCCAGCGACAGGACAAGGGGCAATGAACACAAACTGAAACACCACAAGTTCCATCTAAATATGAGGAAATCTTCTTTACTTTGAGGGTGACAGAGCACCGGAACAGGCTGCCCAGGGAGGCTGTGGAGTCTCCTTCTCTGGAGATATTCAAAACCCACCTGGACATGACACTGTGCAACATGCTCTAGGTGAATCTGCTTTAGCAGGGGATTGGAGTAGATGATCTCCAGAGATCCCTTCTAAACCTAATCATTCCATGATTCTGTGATCTCAATTTTGTTTCTACAGAATTGGATGAAAAGGAGAGAGGGTATGGATAGACTTGTGAAGAGAGCACCAGAGTGGAATTCAAGTAAACAGGATGCTTCTAGTGGCCTTCATGTTCAGTTTCTACATTTGCAATAGTTTACAGAAGAGAAGTATGATTATTTGTGTTTCATAAAATTTAAACACTTCAATAAATTGATTTTTTTTTTAAAATCTCAACGTAGATGATGAAAATTGAGAAAGTAGATGGGGTTTTGTTTGGTTGGTTGATTGGTTTATTTTACATATGGAGGCACAAAATCTGGGGGCCTATTTCTGTCAGTATTAAATTTTGAAAAGTGAGAGTTAATATGGGACCCTTGAATACACAGAAAAGTCATTGCCTCAGTGATATTGGGGCACTTCATTATTGTCCATAATAAGTTTGTGAATCTTAGAGTGTAGGAATAACTGAGGGTTTTTTTTCCTAAAAATAAAATTACTGGAAAGTATTAAACAGTGCCTTTCTAGGGCTTTCAGGTTTTTTATATCAAAGGTTAAATTATTTTATAGTCAATTTTAGAATCAAATTGCTCTTACTCATCAAAATAATAAAAGTTTCAACTGAATAGTTTTTGCAAGGGACTTTTTGGTGAGCAAAAAGAAGGACGTGTGTTGGGGAAAAAAATACTACTCAGTAATTTTGTATATATGTATGTTCATTTTTTTTTCCTCCAACCTTTACTGTGTCTGGATCCTGAGGTATATTATGGTAATCCTGTCTCAACTCTCAACGGCTGGCAATGACATGCTCTGTGTAGTTACCTCCATCGTAGAGTTTTCCTTATTTTTTGAGGATGTTTGAAATAATCTAGTTTGACTGAACAAGAAACTGGTCCTGAATATGGACACAGCAATGATTTGCTTAATCTAACAAATCACATGTGGTTAAATTACAACAGGTAAATTACTTCAAATGAATGCTCAGCATTTTTGTCTGTTTGGGTTTTTGCATAAACAATTTTTGAGAATTTGTTTGTTGCTTTGCCCAATCTTATCTCTGTATGTTTAATTCAGAAATTCACTATCAGTTAACTATCACAGGCTGCTTTAGAAGCTGAAAATACTATCTGAATGTTCAAATAAAGTGAATGATATTTTGCTTCAGATGGTTTAAAACTGCTTACAAAATCCGAACAGTAGTCTCTTGTCATATCCTTGAAAGTTAAGTCTTATGATTTTTTTCTGTTTATTCGTTCTTTTTATTTTTATAGGAAATAATATGACTGATAAACCTGTCTCTTGGAATAAAGTAAAGCCTTGAGGTTAAAGCTGTCTAGACTCTTTTTTCAGTTTGCTTTCTGACCTTTCCGTGTATTACAGCAAGTGAACGAACATCTGACAAACCTTTAATTTTGGCAGGTTAGGCTACATGTTATTTGGAAAAGAAACACAGTTTAAAGACAAATGTCTTCAAACCTTAATACTGTCATATTTCACAGTTCAACTGAACTTGACTACTTCTGTGGGTTTTTTTCTTTTGTTTCTTTAAGTAAATATATTTTCTAGCATTTGAATTATTTTGTAGACTTTAAGCAGGATTTTTAAGCTGGAAAACAAATACTCAGCTTTGAGCACAGGCAGCAAAAGGGCAAAATTTTGCTGATTCCTTCTGATATCAGTCCTTTGAATAGCTTGACCTATTTTCAGTAGTTATTGCTCCTCTGACAACTGTTTTTTTAATATCAGTCTATAAATGTTGTTATGTAAGTTTATCTGGTTTTATTTATCTCATATTTTCAAGTGTGACAGCAAGGGAGCACCAATTACACCATTCTTAGTCAATCGCAGTGCCATAACAAATATTCCAGAAGTTTTTTACATGCTGAAAATTTATGAGCAGAGAAATACCACATAAAACTTCTGTGTTTGAGGATGAATATAAGTGCACATGCATGTTGCATATGAAAACTCCCCTCAAATTGGAAACTGACCCTCTCAATCTATCTGTGTCTTAATATGGAAAAGCCCAAATGTGAGATCAGGTGGTGACTGGTGCCTGTATGCAGACTGTCATGATGTGTCTGAGACATGACTTCTGCTCCAGGGAGAGGAAAAGAGGGAAGAGATGGCTGAGTTGCCCAGGCCCTGGGACTCCCTGTACCATACAGGGTTGGCAAGTAGTTTGCTCATTAGTTGTTTGGCTTGTGGATGTTTACCAGGTGAGCATGGGTGGTTGTAACGTAAAAAGCTGATTTTACATTCTGTGCATGGAATACTAATTATTGCAAGACTTGCGTTGCAGATGAGGCTACTATCTAGAGGATTTTTGAGAAGTCTGTGGAGAAAAAGGAGGTTTGTGGTCAGATGTTGTGTTGGCACTTAAAACTTTTCTGGAGACTCTCTTGCAAGATCTCCAGCATTGTGAAAACACAAAAAAGGTCTTATTTTATATCAAGTTTCCTGAGACCCCAACTTAACACCACAGAAATTCATTGTGTGTGTAAACACACAGTTCTCTGTTATTACATAAAAAGTTATGATGATATCCACAATTCAAGGATTTTAATATGTTTCCGTACTTATTTTGCTTTGCTTTGTAATAAAAATGAGAAAGCAAAAGCACAGAATACCTATGGAATTCATTCCATGTAACTGTACAGCTCTCTCACCCTGTTCTATATTAATATCACCAGTTGGAATCTAAATATTTCTAAGAAAAATAATTTTTTCTCAATTTACAGAAACTAAGAGAAGTTTTCCTTCTTGAAGGGCCAAAGGTTAAATGTTGTATTGAATTTCCAAGAAGGGTACTTAGTTCTGAAACAAAATGCAATGTTTTCATTTTGCTGGATTTAATGTTTCATGTGGATTGGTTTCTACGTAAGGCAGCTTTAGTTAAATTTTCTCCACAAGCGACTCTAGTTGAGATATTATTTATCTATTTACTTATTTACTTGATTTTGGTTTCATGCAGGCCTTGCCTCATCTTGAGCAAATAACACTTTGTGGTCTATATAATGAAAATATCTCATAACAGTTTATGGTGTATTCTGTAAATATATAGTATTTTCAGAAATGTGGAGTTCTCATAATAATTCAACCATATATATACATCTGTTTTCTAGGATTTTGACAACTCAGTTGGGATTTCATTATGTTCTTTCGGGTATATTTTACTGTCTGGTATCTGTTCTGCATACTATCTAGTGTGGAAGGTGAAGGCTAGAACCAGAATTTTTTCAGCTTTAACACAATTTTCCTTTTCTGCTTTCTCCTCATGATACTTTGACTGTAAATGCTATAGTGCCTAAAAGATTGAGGAAGGAAAGAAATGTCTAAAGTAGGTATTCATAAGTTGGTATATGTAGACTATATATGCAGGGTTCTTATCCCTTCCAGACTACATGTCTGACAGGCTCTAATCTGAATATGACACCTTCTGACATTAAGAAATTTTGTATTATACTTCTGAGAAATCTCTCTTTTTTTTTGACTAAAGAAAATTATAAAACCGATCTTACAGTGAGTTGTCTGAATATTTTATAATGCTCTACATAGATCTGAACAGGGAATTCTGTTCAAATTCCTGTATACAGGATTTGTGAAGTCAGAAGTGATTGACAAAGAAAGATGAAGAAATATAAATTCATGAATATCACTTTATCTTCTTTCTATTTATGAGCAAGGTCTGGTAGGTTTCGTTTTCTGCTGGAGAAGTCTGAAGAAAATGAATACTAACAAGCGAAGTACTTTGATTCATGCTTCTGAACACAAATTTTCATGTAAGTTGAATCCAAGAGCATATCTTTTAGCCATCTTGTTCTATGTGAGGGAACTTACCAAGTAATTTTTGATGGTTCATATGGTTTGAAGAAACCTGAAATTAAGTCTGCCTTTAAATTCTCTTCTTCAATAAGAATTCCATCAGAGTTGGGGAAAAAATGAAACCAATCATTATACACTTGCAAAATTGTTTATTCGGGGGATTTGGCTTCTGGAATACAATGAAATCTAGGTTACGTTTGAGAGTACCTCAGGTATATGGTTTATATCAGCAAATGAGCATGTAGAGTAATCAACAGTTTAGAAGACTAATAAGCCTAGCAGAAGGGATGGCTCGTAATGCAAGATGTACTGTTCCATCCAAGCAACCTCTTTGGCTAGTACAATAACTTGTTGAAAATTTTTCTGTTTTCACACAAGTCTAGTGTGAATTATAGCAAAAATTCAATGCTGAGCAAACTTACACTGAGAAAATCTCCAATTAGTGAGACTGTTACCTGGGTTTTCATAGAAGTGGTGTAAGCTGAATAAGCAAGGTGACTACAACTCCTTTCACTCATTGTAGAAACCTCTTCACTTTCAATGGAAAAATACTAGAAAAATGCAGGTTATTTTCACCACTATTATCTGAGCATTTTCTGAAGTGAAGACTTTGTTATTTCTGGAGATAAAATTAACAAAGCTTGTCTGAAAATCAATGGAGAGAGAGTGGAAGAATAGAGTTTCATCTAGAGAAAATTAATACACAAAAGCAAAGTCTTGTCTAAGCATATATGGCCCCTCATATATAACCTGCCTGATGAAATTATTATTTGTGTTTTGGGTTGATTTTTTTTTCAAGATTTGAAAGCTGACCAAGAGGTGAGTGACTGTGTTGATGAACAACATGCTGATCTTGTATTGTTAACGTAAAAGGGTTTCTGTGACCAACTTTGTCATGGTTTAAAGACTTTAAGAATTAGACTTTGCCTATTTTTTTTTCTTAACTGAATATGTTCTAAATTTCCCCATCATCACTGAATTCTAAAAATCTTCTAATCTTCAAATTTATTTAAGAGTCATAACAATGTAGTGTATTGACTATGTTTTTTTTTTTTTATTTGGCAATCAAACTGTTGCAGAAAAGTAGTCTGAAGCTCAAAAAATGCTAGAAAACATATGCTGGAAATGCTGATTTCTGTCTAAAAATCTTCAGCTCAGAAAATACCATATGTGTCGATTAACTCAATAAGATATGTCATTAAGACATTATTTGGAATAATCAAAACTAATTGCTCTGCATATTATCTTAAGTACCCTTTTCTATTTTATAATTTATATAGAGATTCATATTTGCTCTTATTTCCCTGTTATGGAATAAACAAATATTAATTTTAAAAGACTGGTAATCAAGTCTTTTGAATAAAGAGGTCTTGTACTTTGCTGGAAAACCTGTTGAACTCTGGCTATATGGAGAATTTTCCAGAGTTCATGGGAATACTGAGGTATATATTGTTCTAATCCCACTATTGCTAGGACTTTGAGACACTAAAGTTTTTCTGCGGCGGGCGGAAAGGAAGGCACAGACTCTGAGATCGAGGGTGCAGGGGCCTGAAGCCGAAAGGCCTAAAGGCTTTTTTATTGTTATTCTACTACCCTATTTAACTGCTACAATGCGGGAGCCGGACTAGGCAGTTCAAGATAACATCAACATTCACACGCTAAGTACCCATCACCCGTTCTGGGAAGAGCCACAGTGTTCTGGGCTCAAAACATCAACAACCATTCCCTGTTTTCAGCTCTGTGTTCAGAACTGACCTTCAACACGTTTACTTCTTTCATGCCTCGAAAGGCCCTGTGAACTGGTCTCGGCTCCTTTATCTTAGAAGCAAGCAAAAACTATTCTCAATGCAGCGATCCCAAGCAAATCTTCTGCTCCCCAAGTAAAGCACAGCTGTTTGCAGGCCGAGGGTCTTCCACATTTTTCTACCTAAGGCTATGTGGCTAATACCTTCTATTTTGAACTATAAGTGGGAGGTAACACTGAGTTCTTTTTGTGTGTAGCCCTTGTATAAAATATTTTGTAATAAGCCTGTTCTGTAAATGATGAAAATATGGGTGACATTATAAAAAATAAATAATATTCCACTGACTATTGGACATCTCTGCACATCTCTGATTTCCCTCCTCTTCCCCAGCACTGATGAAGCATGAGTCAGTGCCTTCAATGTAATGTTATTCAAGGAGCTTTAACTGTTCTTAAGTGGATATGCTTAAGTACAAGCTATGAAGATGCTACGTATCAGTTGAGAGAGAAAACTTAATTGAACAGCAGTTTTTGAATTTTTTTTTCTGCACTTGGAATGATAAATGCAATTGTGTGGTAATTTCCACTCTCTTGAAAACTGCAGTCTTCAGCTTGGGAAAAACATAGCTAGTTGTCTGTTTGGCCTGGGAGATCTGGCAGAAATTTTTTCGTTGCTACACTGGGAACAGTTTTTGAATGTCAATTGAATAAGCTGAGCAAAATGTGATTCTGAATGCTGGTTTCACACATCAGACCAGTGGTCTTGTGACCACAATACAACAAAAGAGTCCATTTAGCATCATTATCATCAATGAGTGAGTTATTGTAGCTGAATTTTGAATTTTCCTGTTGTCAGTTCTTGATATGTTTTAGTGGCGTCTTTGCTCCTGAAATGTGTTCCTGAAAACATTTCCCAAAGTTCATTGTATTAAAGTGCTCCAGGATTATATTCCCAGCATTTATACAAATTTCAAAGAACTGTGTCTTTCCACAAGAGAAAATTCTGGGAGAGCACTGGAGTATTATTAACCTTCAAGGAACTCCATTCCAGCTGTAAAATGACACAACTTCACTAGATTGTAAATAGAAGTTACAGTCCAGCCAGACTAGGCAATTTCCTAGGTGGTGAGTTTAGGCTATTAGATCTAATTCCATGTCAGAGCCACAGTAAAACTTTTATAATGTAATGTTAAGAAAGAATCTCACTGCATTTCAAAGTTTCCTTGTCTTTACTGAGTCCATTCTCCTAGTGAAAACACTGTTAAAACTGATGCATGAATGCAAACTGTTTTAGTTTTGAGAAAAGCACATTTTGACTAAATGTGATCCAGCTGAAGCTGAACTCAATTTTATTGGCTATTAATATGAGCTGCTAATAAAATCAGTGCATTTTTTTAAGAACTTTTATGTTTTCTTTCAATATTAAACATTGATAGCATAAGAAGAAAAAAGCACATGTAAAAAAGCACATATGGAAAAATATCACCAATCTGAAAAAAGGATCAGAAACTTTATATACTAAATTATGAATGCTATGGGTTGTGAAAACCTAGAATGTCTTACCTAATTCTAATTCTTCTTCTTTTCCCAAGATGTGAAGGAACTACTTTTGCCACCCAGCTTGAGACATCTGGCTTAAGCTGAATGAAATGGTTGGTCGGTTCTTCTAACCTTCCACTAAAATTAATATAAGAATACAGAGAGATTGTACCACAGCACATTACAGCCCTCTAGGTTTGGTTATTCATGATATTCCTTTCAACCACCCTATCTCTAGACATCTACCCAACAACTGTGGGTTTACACTGTTAGGTTTTGGGTGCAGTTTTGTTATCTGCTAAGAAGAAAGCATCCATTAAAAAATGAAGGTACACCCTTTATCCAAGTGCTACTATAGTTAGCAGTTAGCTCCCCTGCAAGCACTGTTCATATCATGGTAAGTAAACTTAATTTGTGTTTGGCTTTCATTCTTTGTACCTTGGGTGATTTGTCTTTGCAAATTTCCACTTAAAGTAATCCTTTCAAAACAATTTTGATTATGACTTCAGGTGTACTGCTAAAGTTTTATGAAATATATTGATGCATAGAACTGACAATAGAAATATTTCAGAAAGTAAACTGGAGCAGCAATCACTTCCACTTCTAAAATTTCTTTTTTTTTGTCTACTATAACTTATGTCTTTATTCTGCCTGAGATGGGGGGTGGGGTGGCTTGTTTATTTGTTTCCCCTGAATTTTAAAGTATCTTGGGTCACTAAGCCCCAGGAAGGGGGCAGGGGGGTGAAGCAAACCCCACAATAATTTAATTTGAGGTGCTATGTTGCAATTACATATTAAAGAAAACAATCATCTCTCTAAAACCAAAATTTTGAAGATTGTAGGTGAATTTGTGACAAATCAGGACAGAAATTTAATTCCTCTAATGAATTTGGAAATGCAGTGTTCTAAATTGTGTTAAAACTAAATTCAATTGAGCAAAGTATTGCTAGTGTTCTGGAATTAGTCCAGATTCCCTTACTTCAGTGATGTTTCAAAGTGAGAATTGTGCTACGGTTTATAATTTACTGTAAGGATTCTGTGAAACAATAGTTGTAAAATAAAATATACCATGTCTCTGTTATTAGTTTGTGGTCAGCAGACTGACTTAGTTGGTAGATCCAAAAATGCAGCTCAGCTTGTCATTTTTTCTGAATCACCTCCAAGTGCTGCTGTTTTATTGCATAGGGTGGTAGTGTCTGTGCTATCACTTATTCTCCTCAGCTTAAGTTCAGATCACTGAATAATTCATTTATTCAAAGAAGTTTCACTAATGGGATTTATCGCATTGGAAAGGAGAGATTATCTAGCCTTCAATCCCTATTTTCCTTGTCAGCAGATCTGAGAATAGAAATCTGGGAAAGGAGCCAACTCTTCTGAAAAATGGACGTAATATTGCAGTGAAAATGAGGACAGAATTGCACTTGTAGACTATTTTGAGAACCATGAACTATGACCCATAACTCCGTGCCCTGCAGCTTGTGAATGAGCTCTGTATTTTCATGAACCCTACAGTGGTCCCAGAGAGAAGCTAACAGAATGTTATGGTGCATGTGCACACCTACTAGCTGTTAAACATGTATTTAAATATTTTGTGTAGTCTAGTAAAGATATTGAACTTGTCTTCAAAGAATGGTATCTTTTTTGGTACTTGTGGTCAGACTGAGAACTGCTCAGATTCCTAGCATACTGAGAGAAAACGACGTCTGCTATGACACCCTTTCCACTAATTTTGTTAGAACAGCTACAGTCTCCTAAAGAAAACTGTAATGTAAATAAATGTAAATGGATTTTTTAAGACAGAGCCTTGGACAAAAAATAAGAAAGGAAGTTTGTAAAAAGTCAGCATGACATACTTCTTGATACATATTTCTTTACCATAAATACTTCCTTTCTTCCTAGAATGTTCAGATTCTAATATTTTCAGGCTGATTCTTTGGCATAACTCCAATATTTTCTGGAGTCGCCTATATTGTGTCCCTTCAAGTAATTTTTAAGAGTGTATAGCAATAAAAAACAACAGAACAGTAAAAGCCCCTTCAAGATAAAATTCTGTCCTGGATTTTCTCATAGTAAATGTCTGCCTTCAACTAGGGAAAGAAAAATAATAATTTTTTCAACATTTCTGGGGAAATGTTTTCTATATATGGAGATACTGAGTATTCAGTGAGGAGGTTTTGAGATAAAAACTTGGAACAGATATTTAATGGCATTTGTAAAAGTTGCTCTAGAAAAGTTTATCTACTGCTATGATTAAGAGGAGCAAACTTGTTTTTTTATCCTGGCCTCCCATTAATTCTTCAGGTTTTTACATTCTCTTAGCAGTTATGTCTCAGGTAAAAGCTGTTTTTCTTGCATACTATACTCTTCCTTTTCATCAGAGCACTTCTGCTAGACTAAATTGTCCCTTATGTAATTAGGCTGTGTTCTAAACTCTGAGCAAAGAGCAAATACATTTTTTTTTTCTTTTAGATACCTATTCTACAACCAACCACTTGCAAAACAAATTATATGTTTGGAGTTTTTTTCTGTTTTTGGCTTTCAAGCAAAATACTTTGATTTTCTTATCATTATCACCACTCGTGTGTTAATGGATTTACAGATTTTTTCATAATTTTTGCATAAAATAATTATTCAGTTGTGCAGGTTTGACTCCTGTGTAACACAGGTCAGAGAATATTATGAAATGGCCTTTATTAATTCTAGTTAATTCCAGCTAATACATGTCTTCTATAGACAGTTTCAAACTAAATACTTCAGAAATGGAATATTTGTCACTTAGTTGTTTTTTTTTTTTCTGGTGCTTAAGTGCCCTTAATGCTAGAAAAATGTGCCTTACTCCTTTTAGAATTTGTCTTGACACAACTTCCAAATGCAGAAGCTCATTCTGCTCTCTGTCAGACTAAAGAGCTTTTATTACACCCTATTTACTATCCATCCATATACTTGATATACCACGACTGGTGACCTCTTGGTCTTTTTGCTGTATGAATCAGGATAAGCCTAAGCATTTGTGGTTTGATTTCATTCCAGCAAAACGTTGAAAGGCGCACACAGCTTCTGGCTGTGGTGTGCTTTGGGTGCATTCGGTGGGGCAACAAACAGCCCCGTTCTGTACAGGAACAAACAAGCCAATTCTGCACATGATCAAGCAGTTACTGGGTGTGACACTTGAATACTGGTCAACTCTTAGAAATTAAAATCAACAAATGACAGTTATTTTAGCTCTTTTATCAAGATAATCATGGAAATCATGCTCATCAGAGTATTTATTCTGATTAATAACAGCTGTTTGAAAAATTATTTGCAAATTTCAGTTCTGAACTTCTGGTTTTGAGGGGCTTATAATTCTTGAAGAGGAGGGGAAGGATGTTAAATTGAGTTCATAATTTATCAGAGATATGTTACTTCCTTTTTTTTTCCCCTTCTGTTTACATTCAGTTCTTAGAATTCACATACTAAAAATATTAATGAAAAACAAGAAAACAAGATTTAGCTGTGGAAACATGATACTGTTAAACACATGGTGTTTATTTCCTTCTAGTGAACTCCATTGTTTTTTTTTGGCATTAGAATATAATGTGCATAGAGAGTAGCCATGTTGGCAGAACTTGTCTGTAATTGCTCTAAAGCTACATAAATAGATCATAAAAGGCTTTTAAACAAGACATTATGGTCTGTTGGTTCAATGATCCATGTCTGAGAAAATACTTTCTTAGCCAACAGAGTGCAAGTCCTATTTGTGTTGAACTAGTTGAAGACAGCATTTAATCAGGTAATCTGATGTTTTTTTTTGTGCAGGGTATTAATCTGTTAGTGCCTCTAAATGAAATTTTGTATCCTTTGGTGCCTCTTTCTATCCTCACCTTAGCATCTCTCAATCATTTAATTCTGCAGAAGGGAGACTTGCTAAAACAATGATTCAGACATGTTAGAAGCTCATTGTCATCACAAGGTTAATGTTCTCCAGCTGACTCACTGGTTATGACAATACTATATTTTGACTACAAACCAAATATGTTTGTAGTCAAATAACCTGCATGTATTCAGCAGAAAATTAGCAGGCCAGCAATTAGCTGTGGTGAAACCACACAGCTGTTATCTTATTACCCATGCACTTTCAAAGATATATTTTCAAGATGTAGTTGAAATCTATTATTTATAGAAGGACCTATGGAATGGATAGAAAAGACTTGTTGCGAAGAATTTTGAAGAGGTATGTATATCTTCACATTTGTACAAGATTATATAACAGAACAATGAAGCATGTCACTGATATTTCTTTAAAATATCCTCAGTGATGCTGATTCACAAAGCATTTATATTCTATATAGGGATTTTCTTGCTCTGTCCTCAAGAAGCTTGTTGTGAGAAACACACATAATTTATCAGTGTTTGGAATCTGCCTTTTTATAACCTTGTAGAGTTCCTGAATGTATGAAGTTCTTAATAGAAAAAGTGAATTATTTCTGGTCCAAATGCCAGATAGTAATGAATTTCTCTTAACACCTCATAGTTTTACTCTATGCTAGCACCCTGAAGTGTCAGGAAAGAAATGAAAGTGAGATAGTGGCTGTGGATTAAATGTAAATGATGTGTAATGTACATTTGGCAGCTTGTTTCTTCCTGTTCTAAATTGGTTCTACAGCAAGTTTATTACTACAATCTCTGAATGACCTGTCAAAAGTTTCATAGTGTGAACTGTAAGATGAATCAATTAGTAGTTTATCATCTATATTGTATGTATGTTATGTTTTATTTGGATTTCTTAAAAGGGAGCAACCAAGTTATGACAGGTAGAAGAAACGTGTTACAGCATAGTCATTTACCAAATATCCCTACATTGGTTCTTGTAACATTATAATTATGAACTCATATACAATGAATGTAACAAGATGGAAACTAGAAAATCTTGTAATATTTAGTGGTCTTGTTTCATATTTTTTCTAAGTGGGTATTTGTTTCCTTTTACAGAAGTTAAATGGAAGAAGTAAATGTACATAGATGAGCCCAGTCGGAAAGAGTAGTTCTCTCTCTCCTAAAGAGTCCTCTTTTCCAATGGCAACTAAATGCTTGCTCATAAAATATTTGTCTCACTTGAGATCATCACATTTATGTGGACAGAAACCTGTCACCTCTGATTATATGTGAACTAATGAAGTTCTACACTGCTGTATAATGTCAAGAAATGTAACGAATCATTAGATTAGATTGCATCATTTGATACAACGATTATCATGTTGAATAATTTCTTAGTGTTCCAATATTCAAGAGGATGAAAACTAGAAATTTATAACACACAGAGAAAATAAACCCAGAATATTTTAAATAACTCCTAGGTGATTTCCTGCTCTGCAAAAGATGAACAAAAATGTACAGTTCAAGCAAATTGTAAGCATTCTTGTGGCTGATCTCATGTTCATGTCATGATACCATGGATCAGCTAAAATTATGTATTTCAGCAGACATAGGAAAATATTTTATGGTGTATTTAAAGCACTGGAAGTTACATGTTTTTTCAAGGCAAATAGAAAGTCAAGTAGAAACCTACTTCACAACTGAAGAGCTATTTTGGAAAATATGGGTGATTGATAACTGTTAAAACTAATGTGTCAGGACTATTAAGCAAAATGCTTAGTAGGGTGCTCAGCAGTGATGAGAGCATAATAGGATGCTAAGTGGTCCTGAGGAAAAGATGATACTTAGTAATTTTTTGAAGTGTTAGCTGTTTGTTGGTACCAGCCACCAAGTTTGTATTAGCTGAAATTATTTCTCTCTGCCTTTATTTACCTCTCTGACAATGGAACAGAGAATAATAGTAAGTCAATAGTTTTCCAAGCAGAAAAAGTCTTTTTAAAGTACTCCCCCTTTACATGCTCATCTTATGTGTAGCAGTATGAATACTGTGCAAAAAGAATCACTCAAGTTTGGTTGGAGGTGATTCCCTGAAATTGTACCATTTAGAAAAGACTAAAGCTAGATGTCACAAAGAAGTATGAGAGGTGTAAGAGTCTCTTTCAAATGTTTTTTGACAGACTTGTTTTTCTTTTGTTTTCATTTCTGCTCTTGCGTTTGTTTGGAATGAAATGTTCCATTTAGGTAATATCATTTGCTATTAGTTTCAGGGCAGGCTGAAATACCTCTGGTCACTGAGCTCCAGTTCTGGTACTTCACAGCCTATTTGAGCGGTGGTAAGGACTGATTATTTAATTCTTGTAGAGTGCTTCAAAAATGACAAGCACTGTGCAAGAGCTAAAAATTAATAACCTTGTATGTTAGCAAGAGTAATGCTTGCAGTGTTTGAAAATATACTTGTAAAAAATAATTGTTACA
Organism: Nyctibius grandis; assembly: GCF_013368605.1. Classification (NCBI taxonomy): domain Eukaryota; kingdom Metazoa; phylum Chordata; class Aves; order Nyctibiiformes; family Nyctibiidae; genus Nyctibius; species Nyctibius grandis. The sequence continues at coordinate 47,502,735 of NC_090660.1, forward strand.
ATTATAAAATATTTTTGTTTATTTTGGAGCTTAATCATTTGCAAAAACCATTTATGCCTAACCTGTTATTGTTCCTTACACTATTGATTTATTGTAGAAGTTCATAGGGTCATCATTTGTACATGTGATTTCTAAGCCCAGCACTTGTAAGCAATAGTCTTACTGAAGGGACTGTGCACTGGTCTAGCATTCACAAGTGCTCAGATATGTGTCAATAATCAGTCAGTCACGGGAATGTAAAAAGCAGGCTGAAAATCTGATGTGAGTTTGGTCACCTAACTAAAACAGCATTTATCTACTTTTGGCAGAAATTAACTGGCTTAGAGGAAGTGAACAGAATTATGCTGGTTTACCCCAGATGAGGATTAGATTTTATAACACTTTGAATACACACTGCTTTGCAAGTGGAAAATGTTAAATTTCTATTTGTCACTGAATTTCATCTCATATTTATACTACCAGTTGCAGGGTGATTAAGCAGCTGTTGATTTCTTTCAAGAAAGATGAGATTAGGAATCACTTTTTAAAGTCCTTTGCCTCTTAAAAATGGAAAACTAATTGAAAAATCCTGGAAAGACTGGAAAACGAGATGCATCAGTTCTGTAGTATCCTGTGTTGATATTGATGTGTTTAATAGTGGTATTATTATTTTACTATTAATTCAGTATGCTTAGTGTTCCAGATACTGTAATAAAAAAAAAATCACCTTCAGGCTTATTGCACAGTGGAGAAAATGAACCAACACTGGCACACCAAGTGAATAAAATCTGTTGTTCTAGCACTAAGAAGGTCTGGCAGCATTTGTGCTTGACTAGAACTCCACATCAATGTAAATTTATAACCACTGAGTTTGTGATCAACCTTCACTGCTTGTGCGAAGCTCATTACAAGTACTGACCACTGAGATGAATATCTGATTGCAGATTAATGTTAATATGGGCCTGGTCTGCAACTGGTGGAATGACGACTCCTGGCATTGTGAAGATGTAGATGAAATTTAGGGTGGAACACTTAAGAACTTTTGAGTGCGTTCCTGAGCAGATTACCTTATTTGTAATTCTTGGAGGTCTCAAAAATTTTGTGCTTTTCCAAAGTGGCACACAAAGGTCTCATTTTTTCACAGAAAACAGACTGATTATTCAAATTGGGTATTATGGCACGTCATTGCAGGCCCTGATTATCTTTCATGTTATTAAAAAGCAGTTGAAAAATAATTTATGATTTAGTTGCTAACAGATGATAAAATATTCATTTGAGATAATGGCACAATCAGATTATATTTTATTGCTCTCTGTTTATTGGTCTTGATAAAAGGACAGTGGATTAATTATACCTCTCTTTTACCACCTCAGTAACACTCAGTATCACTACTCAGAAAAAATTACTTTGTTCAGAGAAGAGTTTGTTTTTTTTTTAACTACATAATTTCGGGTGCTAAAAGAAATAGCCATGACTATTCTGGTTCTCATAGAACTCATTCTGAAACTGTATCCAAACTGGCTTTGGAAAAATAACTCAGTGAACAAGTATTTAAAGGTGAAAGTAAAGTCTTACTGCGCTATTCCTTCTTCATGAAATCAGAAAAGCAGCAGAAACTTATGTTTTTTTTTGTCAAGCCACTGACAATTTGGGGTTCAATCAGTTTGATTGTAAATAAGAGGACTACTGAAGTGTTCCATTTCACTCTGCAATGCTTCTTTTCCCCTTTTTTTCTTCCTGCTCCGTCTTTCCTCTTAACAAAATAAAATAGAAAGATCAAGTGAATGTTAGGGGTGATGAAAGATCACAGAATCACAGAATGTTAGGGATTGGAAGGGACCTCAAAAGATCATCTAGTCCAATCCCCCTGCCGGAGCAGGATTGCCTAGACCATATCACACAGGAATGCGTCCAGGCGGGTTTTGAATGTCTCCAGAGAAGGAGACTCCACAACCTCTCTGGGCAGCCTGTTCCAGTGTTCAGTCACCCTCACCGTAAAGAAGTTTTTCCTCATATTTATGTGGAACCTCCTGTGTTCCAGCTTGCACCCATTGCCCCTTGTCCCATCAAGGGATGTCACTGAGAAGAGCCTGGCTCCATCCTCATGACACTTGCCCTTTACATATTTATAAACATTAATGAGGTCACCCCTCAGTCTCCTCTTCTCTAAGCTAAAGAGACCCAGCTCCCTCAGCCTCTCCTCATAAGGGAGATGTTCCACTCCCTTAATCATCTTCGTGGCTCTGCGCTGGACTCTCTCTAGCAGTTCCCTGTCCTTCTTGAACTGAGGGGCCCAGAACTGGACACAATACTCCAGATGCGGCCTCACCAGGGCAGAGTAGAGGGGGAGGAGAACCTCTCTCGACCTGCTAACCACACCCCTTCTAATACACCCCAGGATGCCATTGGCCTTCTTGGCCACAAGGGCACACTGCTGGCTCATGGTCATCCTGCTGTCCACTAGGACCCCCAGGTCCCTTTCCCCTACGCTGCTCTCCAACAGCTCTGCCCCCAGCTTATACTGGTACATGGGGTTGTTCTTGCCCAGATGCAGGACTCTACACTTGCCCTTGTTATGTTTCATTAAGTTTCTCCCCGCCCAACTCTCCAGCCTGTCTAGGTCCCCCTGAATGGCTGCGCAGCCTTCTGTTGTGTCAGCCACTCCTCCCAGTTTTGTGTCATCAGCGAACTTGCTGACAGTGCACTCTATTCCCTCATCCAAGTCATTAATAAATATATTGAATAGAACTGGTCCCAGTACTGACCCTTGAGGGACTCCGCTAGACACAGGCCTCCAACTGGACTCTGTCCCATTGACCACCACTCTCTGGCTTCTTTCCTTCAGCCAGTTCACAATCCACCTCACTACCCGATCATCCAGACCACACTTCCTCAGTTTAGCTGCGAGGATGCTGTGGAAGAGGATTCTGTGGGGGACCGTGTCAAACGCTTTACTGAAAACCAGATAGACCACATCCACAGCTTTACCACCATCTATCCACCTGGTTATGTCCTCATAAAAGGCTATCAAGTTGGTTAAGCATGACTTCCCCTTGGTGAAGCCATGCTGAGTGCCCCTAATCATCCCCCTATCCTTGATGTGCCTAGAGACAGCACCAAGGACAAGTTGTTCCATCACCTTTCTGGGGATGGAGGTGAGGCTGACCGGTCTATAGTTACCCGGGTCCTCCTTCTTGCCCTTTTTGAAGACTGGAGTGACATTTGCTTTCCTCCAGTCCTCAGGCACCTCTCCCATTGCCCACGACTTAGCAAAGATGATGGAGAGTGGCCTAGCAATGACTTCCGCCAGCTCCCTCAGCACCCGCGGGTGCATCCCATCAGGGCCCATGGATTTATGGATGTCCAGATTGTTTAATTGGTCCCTGACCCAGCCCTCATCTACCAAGACAGATTCCTCCTCTATCCTGACTTCTTCTGGGGCCTCAGGGGTCCAGGGCTCCTCAGGACAGCCTCCAGCAGTATAGACAGAGGCAAAGAAGGCATTCAGTAACTCCGCCTTCTTTTTATCCTCTGTCTCCAGGGCCCCCACCTCATTCAGCAGTGGGCCTACATTGCCTCTAGTGTTGGCTTTACCTGCAATGTATTTGAAGAAGCCCTTTCTGTTGTCCTTGACCTCTCTTGCAAGGTTTAATTCCAAGGAGGCCTTAGCTTTCCTAGTTGCCTCCCTACATCCTCTGACAACAGACTTATATTCCTCCCAAGTGGCCAGCCCCTCCTTCCATGATCTGTACACCCTCTTCTTCCACTTGAGTTTGCCCAGCAGTTCCCTGTCAGATGTCAGAGTGACAGCCTTAGAAATGAGGGCCTTAATTATCCCAAAATGATGGACAGCACGGACGGCACCAGTGCAAATTCCTTTCCACTGAACCTTTTCCTTTATTCCCTGATCTGGATTGAGCACTTCTAGGGATTAGAAAACAGTTTAATCTCAGTGACTCTGAGGTCTGCAGCCTCGCTGCTGAAACTGCTGAGAAGGGAGCCAATTAGTGTCAGTTATGAGGGCTTTATTTTTTTAAATGATGTACGTATCTGTCCACTAGGAACTGGTCTGAGAACATGATCCCACGCACTATTAAACAGCTGCCACGGCAGTGACATCTCTCAGTTGCACACAGCTGTGTTTTGTTGTGCTGGTACCTCCAAGTGAAAGGCACTGTACTCACTCACATGACACTGGAGCCACGTTGTCCCCAAGTCTGATTTTCTCCTCTCTTTTTGAATTGTGGATTCTTGAATCTTAATCTGAATGAGAGCTATGGTCACTTGCCTTAAGAAGTAGCTCAGATTGCAGAGCATCAGAAAAAGAGGTTAGGATATTTCACAATGTTAATATGCTCGTCCTTATATTGATGTTAACTGGTGTAATTACTTTTGCAACTGTTTGGGCAGAGTTCCAGCCATGGTGTCTCGAAAATTCATATATATGTTGGCTGTTGAATGGGAAGCCTAGAAATGCGTTAGATGCAATAAAACCAAAACACCTTCCAAGCCATTGAGCTGGCAGCTAACGTGCTGGCTTTCGAGTTGAATTGCATAAAAAAGAGTTATAAGGCACTGCTTAGTGCTTTACAAGATTGCTTCCTTAAAAGGTAGGCTCCTCTTGCTCAAACTGCTGTTTGTGGCAAAGCAAGAAATAGCTCCCACTGTGCGTAGATAGGAGGTGAAATGGGGGCACTGGCATTGTGAAGGGGCTGGAGGTAGAGGCAGTGCTTGCATTTGTGAATGAGCTATACATATTTTTTTCTCATTGGATGCACTATTTGCAGGCTATGAGACTGCTTTCCGTTTCCAGATCTCTTATGAAATGCAGACAGGAAAAAGTGCCCTAAGGAAGGGACTGTGACTGAGTGGAAGTAGCCTGGATACTGAAGACTGGTATAACACATCAGCTTTGTTGTTTTTTCACTACCAAAGAAAAAGATGGAATATATATATCATGATAGTTTTTTTGTTTGATTGGTTGGGTTTTTTTTTAGTCCTGGACTGCATCAGGATCTGTGAACTTCACTGAGAAATTATTTCAGTCATCATGCTTGAATTTTTCTACCTACTTCTCTTTCTGTTACATGTCATTAAAATTTTTGTGTGGGTAGTAAAGTCTAGAGGTCACTTTTGTGCTGGAGGGCCTAAACCAGCTTTCATACTCTTTACTGCATCTTATTTGATATTTTATGCTGAGGAGAAGTGATAGAGAGGAAGAAGAGGAAGGAGAACATAACAAGACTTTGGTACACCATCCATGTTACCCTCTTAAAATAAGCAATGCCAAATTATAAAGGCCAAACCATATGACATAGAGATCATAGCTCAAAACAGATGGGGAAAACATGAACTGAATTACAGGCAAACTTGTTGGCAAACAACTGAGATTGTCTGGAAAAGTAGACTAACTTTGTTGACACTGTGTGCGTGTTGTGTTAGGGGAAGAAGCTCTTGATTCTGTAGGAGAGGTTTACAGGATAATCTGACTGAGTAACAAAATATGAAAGCATACTCTGGAGAAGTGAAATGTAAAAATCTTTTTTTATATGTTGGAAATCAATTATTAAAACTAATTTTCAGTTAAATTAATTAATCAGTTAAAACAGATCTATTTTGTTGCTTTTTAGGATATTTTGAAAATGCTGGGTGACCTAAAATAGATTTTTAAAAGTCAAATTTCTGCATTCATAGATGTTTTAACCTTCCTTGTTTCGACTGGAAAATGACAAGGACTTATGGCTGCGTTATGCCATTTCATTTTTCTCTTTTGTCTTAAATCTCTCTTTGTCTCCTCATTTCTTATTGATGAATCATTGAAAGAGGTGGTGGAAAGACAATTTCTTTGTTCAGGAGAATATTGGCCTGGGAGCACAGTTTTGAGGAAACACCAAGAGGAGTCATGTAGAGAACATCAAAGTCTTTATTCATCAGTGTCAAACAAAAATGAGTAGCACTATACAGAAACCTGCCCAAAATGCTGGTAGTAGAGAAAGTCTGACAGGTCATGACAAAAGTTTCTTGCTTCTGGGTTTTCTTTTGCTGCTGTTGCTAGGGTTTTTTTTATTTGGTTTGGTTTTGGGTGTTTTTGTAACCAAGAAAACTTAGTTGCTTCTCCTTTGCCATTGTTAAGGGTTTACTATGGCACTTTGGGAATTACTTGTAATCATGTTTTCTATAGCATATTTGATTTCACTATAATTGTGCTTCATTTGTAACTGTAAATGTAAGTCAGTGTGGGAAATCCAAGAATAAACATGTTGACTTTAATGCCAAATTTTAGAAAGGGATAATTGAGTGAGGTTTGTCAGAAGGGATATCTGAGCTGTACCTGGGCAGTAAAATGGAGTATGTCTCTCAGGAGATTATACATAGGACTTTTTCATATTGGCATGTCAATAAGTGTACCTGTATAGGGGCTGATGGTGTCATACATTGGAAAATATTTACTGGGGACAGTGGTTAATTTACTCAGCAGACAGAAAAAAGAACTAAATGTAATGAGAGAAATCAAGTTAGCAATAATGTTCTTGAATCCTAAAATACATTATATAGAGTGAATGCACAGAATGTGAAGCTTATGACTGCAAAATAATCCAGTTTTTAAAGGTTCATGTGATTCTACAGGATTAATGAGTCTTGTTCTCTGATTTGTGTAAGAAAAGACCTGTATATAATTTAGTAGTAGGTCAACAGATGAACTTGGAAATGTGTTCTGCAGATTAGATGGAATACCTAATTCCACCTAATTAACAGCAACAGACAAGTAATTGGAACGAGAAGGAAGACGTTATTTAGAGACGTCTCATTTGTATACTCAGAAATTTCACTTTACACCGTTCTTTGCCTCCTTTCCTGTGGTGGTTTTTTTTTGTTGTTGTTGTTCTGTTTCTCTTTAGTAGCAGTAGATAATGTAGCTGATGTTGCACTACATTTAATTCACCATGGAAATATTCAGAGCACTACTGAGAAGTTGTTCTTCAAAAATGTTCTCTTCCATGGAGAAGATTTTTTAAAGTGAGTTTGACATAAAAACATGTGACCTACTTTATTAAAATTTTCAACTTAATCTAGGTGGGATTTTGGTAACAGATGAGGGAAACCAAGACAAGGAGCTGGAAAGTGGTCTGATGCACTTGAAACAGCTCTTTGTTCTCTGCAATTGAGAAAAAAAGATCTTTGGCTTCTCCACCTATGTTCACCCAGAGACTGATCATGTCATGCAATGGCACTCAAGTAGATGTCAGAGTCTGGTGATAAGATCCTGGTATGAACTAGACAGGTGCAGACTTAAGCTTGCTTCTCTCATCTGGAACAAATGTTGTAATCCCAAAGACACTAATTTTAATAAAGTAAGTCGCACGTTTTAATGTTAAACTCTCTTTGAAACATCTTTTATATATTTCCATGTGAAATGTAGACATTCCTGACATTGTGAAAATTTTCAAGGAGCAGGGAAAGAATTACCATTGGACTTTTCACAATAAGATAGGCTTGGTATAGCCAAAAAGCCATGCCCTGAAAATCAAGACTAGAAAAATATACTGGCAGGAAGTTAAACATGCAGTATGTCTAGTCTGATAGCTAGAAAAATTCTTTGAACAGTAATGTTCTATTCAAACATTTAAATAACTTTAAAGCTGCTCTTCTATTTCTCATGTATAATGACTCATCTTTGGTCTTGTTGAAAAATAATTACTACATTTTGAGACATGCAAAATTTTCTTTTTTTGAGTTTTTTAAAATACTTTAATATTCAAGCATTTTTTACATTTGAGTTTCTATAATTCACATGTAATTATAATTTTATATGTGTTCAGAAGTTCCATATAACTAACATTGATATGAGTTTTCTCAGATATAGTGAAGATAAAAAAGATAGTGTTTTAAATAGAACTGTCTAAAAGATAATGATGCTGTTTCACAGCATGTGAGATTTCAGGATTTGTTTTTGTCCCATACTGGAAGTGACCTCTGAATTTGAAGAAGTCTTCATTGGAAAAAACTATGCTGCATCTCTGAAAAACTTTTGAACACCTATGAAATAAATTTTCACTGGATATTTTCTAATCAATAGTAGTCTTAAAGTTCAAATTACATTTGTTTCAAAGAGAATCACCTGCAGTGCCTTGAACCATTAATCACTCAATTCTAAGCAGGGGCCGTTGTCAGTAGCTGTTGGGTTTTTTGTGTGTTTTTGTTGTGCAAGTTATTTTGTGTGCAAGTTATGCTGTCCCCTCTCCTGTCAGAAAAGTCCCCATGCTTGTGAAAATGTAGACTTTTTGACCAGTGCCAATCAGCTAATTTTTTCTCGTTTGAATTTCCATATGTGCTATACTAGGCTTGTGAGTCTCACAGGACATTAAAGTAATGGTTAGATGTCAACTAAATTGGCCTTTGCCCAGTATTACACCTCAAATAAAAAGTGTGAGAAAAACAAATAGAGAGTCTAGGTGGTGGTTTATGATAACATCCTCTGCATTAGGAAATACTTCTGCAGAAAACACTGAAATCATTAATCTTTGAATAGCGAAATGTAGTTTTCCTTCTCAGGGACTGCAAAGTTAAATGCAGTGTATGAGGAAGAAATGGTAACTCTCAGCAGTGAGCTTCCTATGCTCCTCACATAATAAGGACAAGGGGAATGCATTCATAGTTATTGCTGTTGGTGGGGGGAGTAAAAAAATGAGTAAAGCTTATATTTTGTTCAGAAAGCAGAAACATTTTACGATGTGTTGGATGGTGGAAAGCAGTGTAGACTTACAAGGGTGATTTTTCTTTTGTTGTCAGCATGGTATGTAGTAGGACACAAGTTCTCAGAAGATTACCTGTATTAATATATATAGCTATTACTGTTACTATAGTAATAAGATAAATATTGGTTTGAGTGGTAAACTGCTGCATGATTAGAAAGACACACTTTATAGATGAACATGGGGTTTTTTTATAGGTAAATATGTTTTTCTTAGCTGGATGAACACACTTTCTGCTTGATGGTCTTCAAGAAGGCAACTGGTTCAGGTTAAAGAGGTTTCAGAGTGTGAATGGATAATTAAGACAATTTGTCATCTGCCAAGCAAGAAAAGAACAATCAAAATAGAATCATACACTCCAATGGTGTAGTATAGTAATAGCTGGCAGCAATTACACCTGTTGTCCCAGTGTTTATTATTTCATTAGGCTCAGGACTAAAATGATTCCTTTGCTTGTGTAGAGAGGAATGTGTCTTCTGAGTACAGCAATCTCACAGCACATATGGACAGCTGTCATCCAGTTATCACACACAAGAAAAAGGATGTTATATAGCAGAAAAAACACAATTTTATTAGTTTCTGTTGGAGAAGCTGGTCTATACCTCTACTTTTAGTTGTTCCTTTTATTTATGTAAAGAAAGATATTCCTAAGCAGTTTTAAAAGCAGTCACAACAGGCAACATATTTAAAATTGAGGTCAGCTTGATTAATATTCAACCCTGATTGATAGATTTGTAGTTTTACCCAGAACCATGTTCAATATCCAAAATGTGGAATCATTGAGCACTTGAGGAACTGAGACTTTTACACCAGATATAAGCCAGACTCTACCGTGCATCATTAGAAGAGGCAGTTTTTTCTGTGCCACAGTTTAAGTTTTACATTTATTAAATGTGGAAACTCAGAAAGAGATTGCGCAGTGCAAACTCATACATGTTGAAACAAAGGGAAAGGCTCCGAGGAATATACTGAATTCAGTGCTTCTGAGATGGGTGGCTTTACAAATCAAACACAATCTGTAACCCCATTGCACCAGAAAATCACAACTGCCATTGCTGAAAATAAACAACCACCAATTGTCTCTCCAGATGAGAGACATGGGACAAGCTGCAGGTATACCTAGATGTGGGTAGAAGGATAATAACTGCTGCTTATTCCTTTTGCACACTCCCCTAGGTTAGAAGGTATCTCTTTCTTATATGGAATAGGAGGAAAGGAAGTGGACTCTAACTCTGTGCATTAGTTTTGGTGCTGTGTTTAAATTGCCTCATGGTACACTATGACAGTTATTAGCTATCTAGACACACTGTAATATAGTAGATTACGTGGAAGACAATGTAATGCAACATGATATATATCATTAATCTGTTATACCAGGTTAAAAAATTTAAAACAGAAATAAACTTCTATCTTCACTGATAAAATGATCATTGGAAAAGAATTCAGCAGATTATCCACAATTTTACTACCTGGATGTCTCTAATGCAAAAATTAATGACTGTGGCTTTTGACCATCTGTTTTACAAGTATTCTGGCAGGTGCGAATACCTGCTACCCAACACTAAAGGTGGGCTGTGAAAAATAACCCTTTTGCAGGCCAATTATCTTCCTATACACCTTAAGAATAAAGTTGTTTGTGAAACCTGTTTTTTTTAAGGGATACAGGTAATGGAACAGTACTGTCTAAATGCTTATCAAGGCACTTACCATGTAAATATTAAATACTGATGAAGATTCTGAAGGAACTGTTAAAGTTCATAGAATGGTTTCGGTTGGAAGGGACCTTAAAGATCATCTAGTTCCAACCCCCCTGCCGCAGGCAGGGACACCTTTTCACTAGACTAGGTTGCTCAAAGCCTTGTCCAATCTGGCCTTATACACTGCCAGGGAGGGGGCAGCCACAACTTCTCTGGGCAACCTGTTCCAGCATCTCACCACCCTCACAGTAAAGAATTTTTCCTAATATCTAATCTAAATCTACCCTCTTTCAGTTTAAAACCATTCCCCCTCATCCTGTCACTACATGTCCTTGTAAAAAGTCCCTCTCCAGCTTTCCTGTAAGCCCCTTTCAGGTACTGGAAGGCTGCTATGAGGTCTCCCCAGAGCCTTCTCTTCTCCAGGCTGAACAGCCCCAACTCTCTCAGCCTCTCTTCACAGGAGAGGCGCTCCAGCTCTCTGATCATATGCGGCAGCAGAGACGAAAGGGTCATTGATGGGTTAGAAACCACAGAAGTGCTTGAGAACGGTCATGCAGGAATTAGAGATTCTCCCTCCAAAAAGGTGGCAGGATCAATAGCCCAGCTAAAGTGCATCTACACCAATGCACACAGCATGGGCAACAAACAGGAGGAGCTGGAAGCCATTATGCAGCAGGAAAACTATGACATAGTTGCCGTCACAGAAACATAGTGGGATGACTCACATAACTGGAGTGCTGCAATGGATGGTTATAAACCCTTCAGAAGGGATAGGCAATGAATGAGAGGCAGTGGGGTGGTCCTGTATGTTAGGGAGTGTTTTGGCTGTCTAGAGCTTCAGGACGGTGACAATAGGGTTGAGTGTTTATGGGTAAGAATCAGGGGGAAGGCCAACAAGGCAGATATCATGGTGGGAGTCTGTTACAGACCACCCAACCAGGATGAAGAGACAGACAAAATATTCTATGAGCAGCTGGGAGAAGTCTCACATTCCCTAGCCCTTGTTCTCATGGGGGACTTCAACTTAACAGATGTCTGCTGGAAATACAATACAGTGGAGAGGAAATAGTCTAGGAGATTCTTGGAATGTGTGGAAGGTAACTTCCAGACACAGCTGGTGAGTGAGCCAACTAGGTAAGGCGCCACACTGGACCTCTTGTTTGCAAACGCAGAAGGACTTGTGGGTGATGTGACGGTTGGAGGCCATCTTGGATATAGCCATCAGGAAACAATAGTTTTTGATTCCTGGAGAAGTAAGGAAGAGTGTCAGCAGAACTGCTACCTTGGAATTCTGGAGGGCAGACTTTGGCCTGTTTAGAATACTGGTTGACAGAGTCTCTTAAGAGGTAGTCCTGAAGGGCAAAGGGGTCCGGGAAGGCTGGACACTCTTCAAGACAGAAATCTTAAAGGCGCAGCAGCAGGCCATCCCCGTGTTCCGAAAGACGAGCCAGTGGAGAAGTAGACCGGCCTGAATGAACAGAGAGCTTTGGCTGGAACTCAGGAAAAAAGGAGAGTTGATGACCTTTGGATGAAGGGGCAGGCAACACAGGAGGACTACGAAGATGTCGTGAGGCTATGAAGGGAAATGATTAGAAGGGCCGAAACCCAACTAGAAGTTAATCTGGCTACTGCCATAAAAGACAATAACAATTGTTTCTATAAATACACTAGCAACAAAAGGAGGGCTAAAGAGAATCTCCATCCTTTGTTGGATCCGGGGGGAAACATAGTGACAAAGGTTGAGGAAAGGGCTGAGATACTTAATGCCTTCTATGCCTCAGTTTTTAGCAGTAAGAGCAGTTGTTCTCTGGGTACCCAGCCCCCTGAGCTGGAAGACAGAGATGGGGAGCAGAATGAAACCCCCATAATCCAAGGGGAAATGATTAGTGACCTGTTAGGCCACTTAGACACTCACAAGTCTATGGGGCTGGATGGGATCCACGTCAGGGTACTGAGGGAGCTGGCGGAAGTGCTCACCAAGCTACTTTCCATCATTTATCAGCAGTCCTGGCTAACCAGGGAGGTCCCAGTTGACTGGAGTTTAGCAAATGTGACACCCATATACAAGAAGGGCTGGAAGGAAGATTTGGGGAACTACAGGCCTGTCAGTCTGACCTCGGTGCCAGGGAAGGTTATGGACCAGATCATCTTGAGTGCTATCACGTGGCACATACAGGATAACCAGGTGACCAGGCCCAGTCAGCATGGGTTTATGAAAGGCAGGTCCCGCTTGACTAACCTGATCTCCTTCTATGACAAGATGGCCCACTTACTGGATGAGGGAAAGGCTGTGGATGATGTCTGCCTAGACTTTAGTAAAGCCTTTGACACAGTTTCCCACAGCATTCTCCTGGGGAAACTGGCTGCTCATGGCTTGGATGGGCGTACACTTCGGTGGGTAAAAAACAGGCTGGATGGCCAGGCCCAAAGAGTTGTGGTGAATGGAGTTAAATCCAGTTGGTGGCCAGTCACAAGTGGTGTTCTCCAGGGCTCAGTATTGGGACCAGGTCTCTTTAATATCTTTAATTTATTTTCCTGTTTATAAAATTGTTCAAAAAGAAAAAGTAAATATTCTACATTAGTTTAGATATAGTATCTTTTTTTTTTTTTTATGCTGTATAGTCAGTTTTGTGGCACTGACTATGCTAGTTTGGTTTTCCCTGATTAATCTAACCTTAAGACTTTTTTCTTCTCCTTTTTTTACATTTATTTGTGTTAAATCATACAGATTAATTACTCTTGTAATCAGTGCAGATTTAGTTTCTTTTCTATCGGTATATATGTTATTTGTTTCAATGTTTATGAATAATTTTTGTAGCCTGCTTTAATAGTTCTGAAATGCAAAAATGTAGCCCTGCTCCACCATAATAAGTTTCAGATATCTTTCCCTCAGCCATCAAGGATGTGGGGGGAAATCTGTAGAAATGGTTTTAAGTGCAGACAATCTATTTCTCACTATACTATTAGTAGCTAAATAGTCTATTCATTTATATTAACTGCCAAGTGAATGAGAAGACACGGAAAATCTGTGAGGTTCATCTTGCAGAGCGTCTGCTGAGATGAGCTGGGTTTAATTGGCTATAAGATGGGAAGCATAGGCCTACCCCCAGGTCTGGGGCACCACTGCAGCTCCCCTTCATGAATCACAGAATCATAGAATGGTTTGGGTTGGAAGGGACCTTAAAGATCATCTAGTTCCAACCCCCTGCCACAGGCAGGGACACCTTTCCACTAGACCAGGTTGCTCAAAGCCTCATCCAATCTGGCCTTAAACACTGCCAGGGAGGGGGCATCCACAGCTTCTCTGGGCAACCTGTTCCAGCATCTCACCACCCTCACAGGAAAGAATTTCTTCCTAATAGCTAATCTAAATCTACCCTCTTTCAGTTTAAAACCATTCCCCCTTGTCCTGTCACTACTTGCCCTTGTAAAAAGCCCTTCTCCCGCTTTCCTGTAGGCCCCCTTCAGGTACTGGAAGGCTGCTATGAGGTCTCCCCAGAGCCTTCTCTTCTCCAGAGAATGAAGGAACTTGATACAATGGTTTCACAATCACTGCAACTTTGCTGGCCTCTGCTGATAGCAGTTATATCCAGGCAGGTATTTGGCAATAGACACAGGAAGTACTTCATAGTAGTTATGATTGCCTCTGAATTTTCTATTTTTTTCATCTTCACATCTATACTGTCAATACCAGCCTTTGGCAATTGTGATTCCTGGGCACTTGACATCTTATTTTTATCCCATTTATTCAACTTAAACTCTTTTGATGGGTTATCTTTTCTACTTAAGAAGATAGAACATCATTAGGAAAACAGTGAGCCAAACAAGAATACAGGAAATATCTGTCACTCTATTAAATCCCTATCAATATTTTTCAATAATTCACGATGACCTGTGTTTTTTAATTTTGCAACACTGAGATTATTCATATGTGTTTTATATTACATTTGCATATTCAAAATCACACGTCAAAATCCTTTGCCAAATTATTTCTCCTGGGGACTTCTAACCTTTCACATGTTTATAATCAAATCATTATTAAGTGGTCACTGCCTCAATATTCAGCTATTGACAGGGCATAAATCACATTGTGCACTTCTGCTTTCTAGGAATTGGACATCGTTCTTAGAACTAGCAAAATAATACTTGTACATCTAAAGTTAAACCTTGTTTCCAGACATGTGGGTTTGTGTGTGGGAAATTAGTGTAAGAAAAGTCAGTGTGGGATCTTATTGAAGAGGAAGGTGATTTTATTATACACAGTCTCCAGGAAAGTTGATTTTATCAGCTCATACTCCCACATCCACAAACACTAAGACATGTAAATCCAGATGCTGTAGGCAGGATCACTTGTGTGCAACACATGACAAGGGATGTCTGCTGTCAAGCCCTTGCTATGCCTCTTGGTTTTCTCTTGATTGGTGACAAAAACCTGATTTTTATACAGATATTATATACCCTCTAAGACAAAGCTTTTACTGCTTTGTGGTCCTTTTGCCTCAGAATTTTGCTTCTCTCATCTTCTACAGATTTTTATATCTATGCTCCCTACAATAGCTAGCGTAGCTATGGACAATGTGCACACGGGGAACCTGCTCTCAGAGCTTGTCTCAGGGCTGCCAGCAGCCAACAAACAAATGTATATCTATATGTAAAAACTTCGTTAAAGCATTTGTTAAAGCTCCAGCCTGCTGTCATAGTTCTTCATTTCACTTTTTTTGATTCCTGTTCCTGTCTCAGCTGTTTAACTCTCTTCCAGTCTGGTTTGATAACTGAACTAGATTTACCTTGTACAGATTTGCTAGCATGGATCTGAATTCAGGTAGTGCCCTTGTCTGGCCACATTAGAATAGGTTTGCAAACTCTGTACCATCTAGACCCTGGCCTGAATTCTGACCGGGTTCTTATCCTTTCTCATCATCCCCTTGCTTTCTCTAGTTTTTAGGTTCAGCTCACATTGTCTTAATTCTAGGTTTCAGGTTAAAACCTACTAAGTCCTGAAGGTTGCTTCAACTTCAGTTATAAGATAGGTTATGTTCTTGTCCTTCTTGCTTGGACTGTTTGATTCCAAAAAGGAAACTAACTGACTTCCCTGAGATGAGTGAAACGGAGGGAGCAAAACGATTAGAAAAAGTGAAAACATAACTAGAATTTGAAATTCCACTAAAAAGAATTGTTCATTATATAGAGTTATGACTTAGCAGGTTTCATTTCACGTTTCTTCTTGTTATTACTAGTGGTTTTGATTCTTCTTCTTGCAGGAGATATAATTCCTACTAGAAAATTCCCTATTGTGTTCATTTGTCACCACATGACTCAAAAAGCTCACAATGTCTTGAATTTAGTCTTTTAAAACCTCCATGAAGTAGAATGTATATTATTATCTTCACTTAACAGATAAGAAATTGAGACACATGAATCAACTTAGGAATTTGTGAAGATATTAGGAATAGAATTGATACCACATTAGACACAAGACCATGTTATCAGAAGTTCATTCCTCTTTGGAAATTAGATTAGTTGGAGTAATTGGGGCCTGCAGTCTTTCCTGTTTCTAAATATTCATGATGTAATAAAGCTTGCTTTGAGTATACCCTTATTCTTCAGTCTTCCCGCTTATCAGTTTTGCCTGAAACACAGAGTGGGTCAGTGAACTCTTACTAGGGAAGAGTGACTCCAGTAATATAGCCTCTTTATAGTTCTGTTTCTATAACTAATCCTTTGTTTCTTGCAGCAACAATAAAAAGCTGATCAGCAGAGACAAGTGAGAAACCTAATTGTGATAAACTAACTGAATAGTTAGTGGGATGGGTATACCAGAAAAAGAAGAAAGAAAGAGAAGGAAGGTAAAGGGTAATACATAAATAAAGAAACAAAACACTAGCAACTAAGAGTTACTGAAGAAGTAGACAAAGCTCAAATTTTCAGCCTTTAGGAAGAAATGGGATAGCTTCATGGGATAAGTATGCATGTAAATTGTAGGATCCTCAAGTATTACAGTGATATAAAATTGTAAACCAAAGAAAATAACTTTGTATGTAGCCTCAGTTTTTATGCAGCTCAGAAATTCTTCTGAATCTAATTCGACTTTTTTTCTCTCCTTATTTTGAAAACATCCTTCTTCTAATATAGACTGTTCTTTGACACATGGAAAAGCTCTAGTCTAAGTGTCTAGGCATAATTCAGTTTTGCCTTGGCTTATGCTTATCTTAACAATATCACAGTTGACAGTTTTTCTTTCTGTGATTTATACCTGTGTTTTAGGCTTTTTATTACACCATGGTGTGGAGATGGTGACAGAGACAGGCTAAATTAGTTTCACACAGCTTCCATATCTGGAAGCCTATTCTATTTTCCAATCTTTTTTTTTGTTGCCAAGGCCCAGACTTCTTTATTTCTTTTTGTACATAACAGAATGAATATCTCCAGCATCAGTGTTACATTTCCTTCTCTCCCAGCCTATCAGCATCTTCTCCCACCTTTCATCAGGCTCTTAATGTTAGAATAAAAGAAAACTGAATGTTTATTTTACCATATTCAATTTACTTATTCTATTTTCTATTTTGTATGTGCATGTGTAATTTCCTCACAGGAAAAATACTGAAATCAAATCGTCTTTTAAAACAAATAATAATAATGTAAAAATTATGTGAGACTAGAAAACCCCTACATGCTACGTTTGAATAGACTCCCATGGTGAAGGAGAACATGCATGGTGGTAGGTGGGAGCTGGAACATTTGAGTCCTAACCTTGCATAAGAACTTGCTACACATGTGTGAGGAAGCCTGATCTGCTTTCAGGATTGTAGAAGAATTTGTAACCAGGTTCCCTGGTTTTCTTGTGAAACTCCTGTGATACTCTGGGATCTTCACTAATGCAGGTCATGCCCCTTCATTTTTCTATAAGCTTAAAGTCAGCTTTAATTTTCACAAAGTTCTTATTTACTCTTCCTCTTTCTTGTGTGCTTCCTTCTTTCCATTTGAGTGTCATTTTCTAACTTTCCCTTTACTTAGGGTGGCAGGCAGAGCTCTTGTTGGATGTATATCTGCTTTTGAAAAACTTCCTTGTGTGGAATTAGCACAGGGATGAAATTAAGTACGTACTCAGCATGTATCCCTGATGCAAAAGAAAAACTGTTGATGTATTAGCCTGCTCGTACCTTGGTTTGAAACCTAAAGATCATTTCAGCTAAGATTGAAATTGTCAAGTACTTATGGTGCTCCAAGGAGTACCCCACAATCTCACCCTTGCTTTTACCATACCTGGATTCCAGGGTAAGGGGGAAGAAAGGTAGCAACCACTAGGGTAAGGGCTAACCCTGTCCAGAGCAGATTGACCTTAACGATGCTACACAGTGATTGACCCCGGGTTTTCTCTGAGACCACACTGAGGGATCAGAAACAAATAGGGAATTTAAGTTGTTTGGCACACTAGGCATATCCTGTGTTTAGACTAGCCTGGACAAAATCATATTTCAGCAGTATGACACAGCCATTGTTTAAACAAATGAGGTTATGCCGTTTTATACCAGGTTAAAATATGGTAAAACATGATAGATCATCCCACTGAGACTGAGCTGTAACTGCATTGTACTGTGCACTGTATGTTCACTTTTCTTGTTTTTTATATTGCAAGGAACTTTCACTTTGTGGGTGTAGTTGGTGTAAATCTATTCATTCTAGTAATTAATCAGGTCAGAGCCAATATATTTTGCAGTCTGTGTTAGAGCTTAATTCTTGTAATTATTTAGATTAGTATAACACATTGCAGGCAGTGTGTGCAAGTCATGTAGTTAATATGGTTACAGCTCTCAGTGCAGTCTATACAAATCACACATCACAACATCTTAATTACATTGTCAGTGTGTATTGCATAGAGTTTGTGAAAATCTCAAGGTTATTTAACTCTTAGTTAATGATGGTAAACACCTGTGCCTTTTATGCCTGGACACAAGAAACCCAGTCTCACCTAATGGGTTAGGAAATATACTGATTTTTTTTCACAGAGGCAAATCAAATAGGACATTATCATTAGAAAGAAATGCTCCCAAACTGTGAATACAAATTTCATAGCTGCAAGGACCAAAGATCCACATATCTAAAAATAATTTTGGAAATATATGCTGTAAAGTGATTGTTGCTGACAGAAGCTTTTTTAATGGTCTACAGTAGAGGCCAAAATCTAGAGGCTGAATTTGAATGTCATGATCTAATCCATATGGTAGTGCTGTGAAGTACACACATGTCTCTGTGTTTGAAAGGTTTATGGAGGTTTGTGTGCAGGAATGTCAAATGTGCATGGATAACAGACAGTAACATGTAAAATTTCTTGTAGTCTCAGGGTTGCTTGTAAAATCAGAGTGTAATTCTAATTGCTCACAGGTCAATGCACCAGTAGTGGCCAGTCAGTTAGTTTTTACACAAAACCAAAGTTAAATGATAGTGTTTCTAACATATGGTTCTTTTTAAGTTTTGGTTCAGGGAAGTAAACTTGCATATAATGGTACCAGAGAAGGTGTCTACAAGATAAGAAGGTAATAGGTTTTGAGTAACCTTGATAGGACAAGGTCCAAAAACCTCTATACTATCTAGTGCATATTTGGAACTGTACTGTGTATATCAAATAGGTAATATTATTCAGCTTAGTGAAACAACGGTAAGCTTTCCTTTCTGTTGAAACTTTATTGTTCTGAATGCTAATTTTGTCTTCTAATTGCTGACACTTCAGTGAGATGTGCAGGGGTATCTGATCATACATATCTTTGTAAACAGAGAAATAAACCAGCAGCTTTTCATATCTTACGTTTGTCTGTAAAAAACTGTGGTTTGATATGAAGGTATTCCATAAATTAACATTTTTATCCAAGTGTGATTTTACTTGTCTGAAGCATGCAGTAGTGAAGTTTACCTCTCGGAAGCCAGCTCTGGATACACAAGGCAGCATGTTAATGGTAGCTGAAGCTTGTAAGCAAAGCAATTAAATCAACAAAGCCCTACCTCTCAGCAGGAATGAAATTAGGCACCAGTGCTTTCTGGTTCCATGAAAAACTTGGTTGCAAAGGCTCTTTCACATGCCACTGCAGAGATGTGCTCTACAGCCCTGAGCTTCAGCTTAGAAATGGAGAGGCCAAGGCTCCTTCAGAGCAGCTGCTTCGCTTCTCTACATGCATGTGAAATTCCTTTATTGGTCTCTTTGTTAAATGCATGTTTTGGCAACTTACAGGGGTGACTTGTATTGGCTGTAAAATAGGCACTCTTGTATTTCTGCCCTTCCCCTCCTTCCAACAAAACAATTACTACAGTTTTGATCAGTTTTTAGTTCATTTCTAGATGAGAGAGAACTCTTCTTAGGGAAAGTAAGTCTTCCTCATTGCATCTCTGTGTTTAATGACTACTGCAACAAGAATAGATTCTGTGTTGTTTTTTTGTGATACAAGCTCACTCTTAAAGCTAGTTTATAATAATATACCAAGGAGTCCTTGACCTGGACTTCAGTGTGTGCTTTGAGGTATCACCCTATGCAGTATGTGTAGAACCATCCCTGCCATGACTGTCCCAAATAATCCAGCAGGTATCAGAGGAAGCTCAGTAAATAGCCCTCTCCCAGCATCTCAGTGTTTTCACTTCATTAGACTTTGTATATATCTCAAAAAAATAAAAAGGGAAATCTCAGCAAAATGCAGGGTTTTTTTAAATTTTGCAAAAAGGTACTGTAAACATGAACTCATGCTTTCAATTAAAATTGCAGTGGAAATTCTGTGAACCATTCTAGTTTTACTATTTCTTTTACTGAAACTATCTCTGAATCTTCATCATAAGCCAGACAAAAACATACGGAGGTTCATTCTAGAACTTTAAGTAGTACTTGCAAGACAAAACAAAGAGCTATTTGAATGGGCTAAGGGGATTATAGGTCTCCTCATACGTCTCTGGCTCCAATTTCATGTAAAAAAGCCTATTGTGTAGTTGGATCAATCCCTAATACCTTCAAGTGGTACATGCCATGTGTCTGGAGAAGTAAGAAGGGATTATAGCTACTGAGGCAAGTGGAGACCCAAGGGATGGAAGACAGTAAAGTATGCTGGCGTTATGAGATTGTAGGTCTCTCTTTTATGATTACACATACAGCATCATGTAAAGACCCTTCTTCATACTGAATGATGGCTATATGAGAGCAGTGGCTGTCATTCTGTTTGGCAGGGTTTTATCATGTGATTCACTGGTTAGTCTTTCAGGTTAGTCTTTTATTCCCTCATAAAAACAAGATGCTGTTTCTCAAAAGAAAAATAGTGCTATTTTGCAGCCCGACTGGCACTTCACCTTCTTCTACACTACTTTTTTTCTATTTTAAATACTTCTGGATTCAAATACTGAAGAGTGACTGATGAAGAAAAACTAAATTTAGGATATGCAAAACATCACAGAAAACTTGAGCCTTTAATGCTCATCTGCTCTATCAGAGAGAAGCATAATATTTTTAGATTTTTTGAAAATCATATAACATCTGTTACTATTCCCTATAATGTTGATTGAAAGAACGGAGAGATTTAAGCTATTTGTACCTGAGATTCATATTTCTATGAGAAAGGACACCAGTTCTGTGACAATGGCTTAGCGTTCTATTCATGTTCAGATTCTTTGTGAGACTTTCGGAATAGTTATATTCTTTTCTGAAGGATGCTTTGTGGGAGCACACAATTCCCTTATATAGTGGAGCACTCCCTGAACAACCATGCATTCAATGGTGGTGGTTTTTATGAAACATTGCAATTTATATTCCTGTATGGCTTCAACCTCAAAACATAGACCAAAATAATACTGTTTCGACACTGCGTGAACACAGCAAAAGCATATTTTTTTTCTCCCATAAAGCTTACAAATATAACATAAAAGGTAGCAGACAGGATATCAACAAGAGGATTGAAAGAAGATAGTGAGAACGTATCGATCAGCATGAGTGATCTCAGCACATCAAAAGCTATGTTAGCTTTTTCTCAGCTGTCATAAGAAAGCAGTCTACTAAGAGGAGATACAAAAAATGATGGTAAGTCACTCAGTGGATGTTTATAGGGAGTTTCTCTTAAACCACAATAATGTTATGACAAAGCATGAAGAGATTTGGAATAAGTGATCAGTAAGGCTAATGTCATGGGCTGATTTAAAAAAAAAAAAAAAAAAAGGACTCAGCATAAAGAATGAGAGGTGAGTAGGAAGCAGGGACGCCCCGTGTCTGAGAGAGTCTTTGTCCCCAAAGTGGTATCACTGCCAAAGGTAGCCATCAGGTAGAGCTGCAGTACCCACCACAACTACTGCAGAAGGGTCTGCAGGTGAGGGAGGTGAACATTTGTAACCCACATGGCACAGCGGGTGGGAAGCGTGCACATAACAAGCAAGTGTGAGCAAGCGTGTGTGCGCACGTGTCTGTGTGCGTGGTTAGACCTTTTTGGGAGTAGTCATGAAAAGGTGCTAATAAACATCTACAAAGTTTAAACATTTTAAGACACTGTAAATGTTGTCTTGTTGTGGTTTATCTGTTATATCACTGATACTGATCCTGTATGTATAGCTCACTGATTGCTGGCTAATTACATATAAATAATAAATCAATAAATCACTTCAATCCTGATTTGTTTTAAACCATGTGCATCAAGCAGTTTTTCCCTGTGCCAGGCATTAACTAGTAATAGTTCCCTGTGGGAAAAGCAAAGATTGAAAACTGAACGGAAGAGGGTCTTGGCTAGCTCAGGAAGAAAATTTTGGGTGGTGGCTGGGAAAAACATTCCTGGCAAACCTTGAAAGAAAAGGAAAGTCCGGAGTACTAAGAAGAGTTAAAGATATGAGGACATACTTGCACCTTGAGGACAGAAAGGGACATAAGACAGAAAAGCAAAGGAGAATAATACTGAAGCAGATGAGAGATGGTACAAAGGAATTCAGGGGATGCAATGGGACTTCAGGGGCAGGTGGATGGTTTATAAAATAAGAGTAGATCAATAGATTGTGTCTGTGAAATAATAGAGGGGAAAAAGTGGGATGAGAGGGGAAGGAGAAGCAAGTCACAAAGAAATCAAGGATTTTTTTTTTTTATTTCTGCCACTGACCAGTGGGATCCTATTCAGAGAAAGATACAGTAACAGGTTATTTAGGGGGAAAAAAACAAACCAAAAGAGTTTCAGAGAGTATTTGATGCAAAGAAAACTTTGTAAGTCACAATCCATGGTTTAGTTACACTGGATAAGTGTACTTATTTGGAAGACGGGCCAAAAAAAGGAGAAAATATGTTTGAAATCCAGAATAACCAGAGAATTTTTGAAGACATAACATTACTTCATTAAAAAAAAGAGTTTATATCAAAATATTTGTTAAAAAATATTATGTGAAATATTACTTAGGCTGCTGTCCAAAGTATTCGGATTTTTTTTCCTGGATATGTAACCATATATTTCCGGATTCTTTTGTGGTTCAAAACAGAAATCCCGTCTGTTCTGTGAGCATCCTTCTCAGCTCATTGTCTCACCTTTTTATTTCTTCTTCTGTATATTTGACCTCTAAGAAATGGTATCCTGTTTTTCTTATCTGATAAGTTTTAGTTGAATGATGTATTTGTGCCTTCTCTATATAAGGTATTATATCAAGTTAGGAATATATACATGTGCTTATAGTCAGCTGGGATTTATGTCAAAAGGAAAGAAGAAAGTCTGGGAAGCAACTGTTTTTTTCCTGAATCCCAGCTCTGACAACAAGAACAGAGATTTAAGAGTTTACAAAGATGACAGTTGCGGTTAACATGGTTCATATAATTTTTGAACAGTGAAACTGTGGAAAGCTAAACTAATGACTTTAGAGTGGCTTGAAGAGCCACGTGTCAAGGACACACTATATTCCAGGTGCCCTGTGAACTGCCTTCTGCGTTGTTTGCCATATCAGGTCTTGCTTGTCGAATCTCCCATACTAAAATCCTTGGAACTCTTGAAATCTCTGTACTTGATATTAATTTATTTACAGGTATTTTTCATGACCCATATTAATTTTCCACTATATACATGACCTCCTATTGAAAACCATGCTCTTATTACAACATTTTACTATATAAAACATTGTTAACAAAAAGGGAAATTGTTAAGTGCGTGGAAGAAAGGAAGGAGAAATTAAACATAGCAGTTGTTCCCCAGTAAGAAATAAAGATCTGTTAATCAATTTCCATATTTTTGTGTAAAAAAGGAGAAAATTTGTTTCATTCAAATGGTTGTTGCTTTAAGTCCTGAGGTTCAAAAGACAGAATAAAGCTATAGACTGAGGCAAATTCATACAAATTGAAACTGCAGAAAGTGTCTGTGGAAGACACTGTGAGATGGAAGTATTTTGCCCAGTGTTAATAGCAATCAAGAAATGCTAAAAAAGGAAGTAGTTCATTTAGCTACTTTAAGAACTACCAGTATGAAAACCCACAATTGAAGAGTACTTTGACTAGTAATGAGGAGCACTGTAGTGGTAGTAGTGACTAAGTATTCTTGAAAGACTGACAAGAACTGATGCATATTTGAAGGGAAGACAAATATCGGTGTAAGGAAAATGTTTTGAGAGGTATTTCATGTATTATAACTTCAAAAATATTTTCACTCTTGTGGATATAAAAGAGGAATCTATCAAACATTAAGACTTTTATTGCCTAGTGTCAGTAAAAACAGTTCTTAGTTATTGTTACCTCTCTGAATGGAGTCCTAGAAAAACACTGTCATGTATGCACTTCATATATTCATACAAAATGTCTTTTTGTACACAAAATCTGTATTTACTAATAGAAATATGTGAAACTGGACAAAAATAACTTAAAGGTTGTTTCAAATATACCGCTGCCTTTGCATTACAGTTATGAGCATAAGACAAGAAATTTAAATGCTTTACAGGGTAGATATCAAAGTATATAGAATGTTTTAACTTTCTATGTTTTAGTGTTAAACTACCTAGAACATATTTCTAAAATATAAATATAAAAATGCAGATGCAAAACCGGAGACCACAGTGAGGTCCCAAGCTGTTGAATTAGTTCTACAATTGTTTGGCCAGCTACTTTGAAATCAAAACAAAATCAAAATTTGCCTTATTGACACATATTGTCCTTTTCAACTTTTCCAAGAGGGAAGTCTATAGTGCATGGTTTTCTGAATAACTCTATCTTGTCTGCTCTTGGAAACTCTCCTCTTGAGGCATTAAATGGAACATTACTGTGATGTCAGGGTTTCAGTATTAAAAAGGATGAATTAAGTGTTTGACAATAGGGATTTAGTCATTCTAGTAGCACTGAAAAGAAGGTAAGATTGAAAGTGCACTTTTATCAATCAGTACATATGGTGTGTTAAAATCTGACAGATTGACTGTCTTGAGGGAGTATTATGCTGAAAGAAACAAAGTCCCTTGCACCCTTAGCACTTAGTCAGCTAGTAAGCTATATGAACCATTAGGTCTACTGGTTATTAAAATCAACAGTCTTACCAGGAGTACAATTTTTTGAGGCTATGTATTAAAGACAAATAGAACTAAGCTTCAAAGTGTTTGGTCATGTTTTTGTCATGATAATAAAAAGATACACCTGAGCTTATGTTTTCCTCCTAAATTGTTTGAAAACCCTCTTGCATCCTTCTGTCCTGACATCATTCCCCAAATTATACACGTTCTTGAAGTAACTCAACACAACAGCTGTGCCTTTAAAATAAAAACTCCAACATAACATGAAGTTGGCAGTTGACATCATCTGCTCAATACTATCATACAACTTCATAAATCTTCTCAGATTCACACATTGTAAATGTTGAGCTGTGGGACTGGTATATTTTATGACTGCACATTTCTAACTTATGAATTCATAACTATACATTTGCAACTTGCAAATCTTATTTAAGTACTGTGACCTTAATGTGTAAAGACTTCACACACTATAGTGAGAGCAGAAAAACTTAGCTGATTACAGCAGAGTCTAGCCTGTTGCATTTGTCTCTAAAAATCTTGAGGCAGAGAAGGATGTTTTATTGCTGAAGTTTCAGCACAGTTAAATTGTTTGTCTGGCGTTTGTATGTAACAAAAATTCAGATGATAGTAGTTTTAAGGCAGAGATGTCTATTCAGTGTAGGCTTAGGTATAAGCATCAGTAGGCTTAGGTATAAGTAAACATCATAAACAGTATTGATTATGTTAATATTTATCACGATTACCTAGAAACTATTGCTAACCCATAAGATACAAATTCCTACGATCAGCTATTTAAAAATTAGGCCTAAGGATATGATAATAATCTGTTAAGTTATTTGCATAAGGCCTATGAAGAACTCTGTATTTAATCAAAACCTGAATCAGGGATAATTTTTTTCCGTTGTTATGTTGATATGTTACAGTTCTGCATATTCATGCAGAACATTTTATATTTCAATTGAGGTGAGACTAGGTATGCCACAATATCTAGAAACAGGCTACTTTGGAAGGATTTATGAGATACTATCAAAAGTAAAGAACTGAGATAAACATCAGTTGTAAAGAACTTCCTATTCACCATCTCAACCAAACAAGCAAAAAAAAATCTGAATAAAACATCTCCCTCAAAGAAGTTCATAAACGTAGATCAATTTCATGCAGACTTTTGCGTTTGTAAGAATCAAGCCACAAGTTCAAGATTTTGTCCATGTCTTTGCCAAAGGATTTATTTTGTCCTTGCAAAAGTTTCCCTTTGCTGCCCAATGCTGCATCGAGCCCAGGCTCTTTCTGAGGTTAGCCAAGGGTGGACAGCCCCCCGGATCTGGGCCAACAGTTAGTGCCTACACATTTGGTTTCTACTGAATATGATTTTTCCTGTCCTTTGACGTAAGAAAATGAATCTGCACTAACAACTTGTCAAAAGCAGATCTAGGAAATCATGCTGCCTATTCAACCCTCACTATTCTTAATAAATAAATAAAGGCAAGGGGAGGATGACGGGATTTTCATGTCTCTGTGTTTTCCACAGTACTATTATATATTTGAAGGAGAATGTTAATCACTGTGTCAAAGCCCTGTTCGGTAGTTTGTCAGAGAGACTCTTAACTATGGGTTTTCAGATAAAGTAAGAGATAAGCAAAGAAAGCTTGATAAGACAATCCTGAATCAAACTCCAGACCTTTCTGTGTTTTAAATAGCCTAGATTATAATAGAATTTGTTATAACCTGAAACTTCACTAGTGTCTTGCACGAAGAAAACTTTCTGGAGTTACATCCTTCTCAAATCAATGCCAAAATTGCCTTTTAGGAAACAAGCTCTAAAATGAAAATGTATGATCACTTTTATCAGTAGAGGTAATTGCTTCTAATTCTTGCTTCTAATGCTTTAGATTGACAGGATTTCAGATATGTAATATTAATAAGCAAAATATTATAAGCGACAGCGTATATTTGTTAGGCAACAGAATAAAATTTTGATATGGTTATGATTTATGACAGAAAAAATTGTAAATGCTTAAGGAGTGTGTTAAAATGTTTTTACTTTTGTTTGTACAACACACTCAGTTATAGTTTGAAGATAAATGCTACTGTTGTTGGGCAACACTTGAAATTCTTGGATATCTCTTTATTTTCCTGGACAAAAGGTATAAAAATATCAACTGCATGCCAAGGTGAATTTCAATGCATTTTTAGATGGGTTGTTTACTGCTATAGATTTTCTTTGGTCAATATAATGCACGACATAAATCGAAACAATTGTGCTGTATTGTACTCACCATCAGAGTTCCCTCAGTCTCTCAGCAGAAATTGGTTTTAGACATGAAAATAATCTTTGAATGAAGTGAATTCTGCTGAGACAATTAAAAAAAGAAAGAGTTTGGGTCAAGAGTTCTGATTGTCTTCTCGTATTAATACAGTACTTCTTACCTTTGAATAAGTTAGTTTTAAAAAAAAAGAATTCCATATTTATAGATACAGTTTCTAAAACTTCGTTGCCATCTAACTTACTTAAAAGAATGTCTGAGAAATAAGCCTCTTAAAAGAAAACGTGTTCTCTAGGCTACTCTAAAATATCCTGAATAATTCATGGCAGCCATTGAAATAAACACAATAAAGAATGAAGCAGTTAAACAAATACATATCTCTGAGCTCTGAGTTTATATATTTAACTATTTGTTCTATGTGCAAAATTTGGTCAACAGTGAGATAGGGAAGTAATGCTAGGAAAAAAAATGTACTTAGAGGATTATTTCTTTTATATGTTAGTTTAAAATACAGTAAACTATTGAGGACAGAACCTTTGAAAGGTCAGTGAAAGTTTTAGAAGACTGTCTTGTTGACTGGAAGCATTTTAAGCAAATCATAACATGGTTTTGATAGTCTTCCTCCTGGTGCTAGTTCTCAGGGACCTTTGTTGTACATGGTTTGCTGCTCCCAGGTTCTGCAGGACGGATTAGCCAGGACCGAGCCACAGTTGGGAAATGCAAGGAACAAGCAATAGTCTCCATCTTTGCATATCACTACCTTCTCAATGGTCTGTGGACAAAATGATGGAATTGTGGTCTTTACTCAGCTGCCTTTTAGGACCCTAACAGAAGCAAATAGAGTCCTATGAAAGTCTGCTTGAAAAAAAGGCAAAATGTTCTCTTTAGCCGTTTTATGTGAAGCACATATAAACATAATCCATCCATCCGTATGCCGGTTATCACAGAAATTCTGACCATAAGGTTTGTTAAGCAGTTTCTAAGATGAAATAACTTGCAGGCAACTTTGAAACAAATTTGAATAAAAGCTGTACTCCTTTTGAGGAGTAAATTAATTTTGGATTAGATTCTAGGTCAGTAATTATTGTGTATAATATTAGCTATGTACAATATGTTTCTTGCCTTGTTTGAGGAAAGATATAATTCCCAACAGCTGTTAAAGTCTTTAAGACTCCCAGTAACAACTCTACATTTGCTGCAATAGGTAAAAAATAAAAAAGAAAAAAAATCAAACCGAAACCCAACATCTTCCCTCCCATACCCAGCCAGAATCTAGCTCTATGAATTTTACTGTGCATATAAAAATTGTACAAGATTCCCAAATTCTTGCCTCGTTCTCTTATTTTTCCCAGTTTCATATTTTAGGAAAAAACAATAGTAAAACAAAAAACAGCAACAAAAAAATCTGTTTTATTTTGTTTCCAAAACAGATAAAGTTAAGCTGTTAGCTTTTTTCAAAGTAGAAGGGAACAAAAGTTTCCTTGAAATTGTAATATCATTTTAACCTGTTCCGAAGTTAATTCTAGTGCTAGCATAGTTATCCCTGAGGAAATATTGTTACACTAAAGTCACCTCAGTATCTGCTTTTTTATTCATTGATTTGATTTTTTGTTATTTACTGGTGCAGTGATTTACTAGTGTAGCAGTATTAAGTAATTACATGGATAAATGTTTAATATAAAAATGCTTTCCGTCTTGACTTGTGTTACGTGGCACATTTAATAAAGTAATATTCTTGAGATGAGACATGTTTATGCCAGAAAAAAAGCAAACCATAACACTGAAGTAAACTTAAGATTTAAACCAAATCATCTTCTAAGTAAAAACATTGAAAAATATTTAGGGTGGTGTCACATGTGGGCATGATTTCAAGTTTTGTAGTGTTTTCTCTAAACACTGCAAATCATCCGTAGTCATTTTTCAATAGGCATCCCTTAATTTAAAATAATGGAATATGTCCTGCTGAAATACATTGTAAAAGTAATAATAATAATAATAGCCCAACTCACTTTTTTTTATTTCAATGTTCACAACTCACATTTGGAGCAACAGCAAATTAGACAAAATGCTCGGTATATTGATGAGTTAAACATGCACACCATAACATCATTTTAAAATTCCTCTTTTCAACTACAGACAGAATATGTGTTAGTTTTAAAAATGAGAGTAGTTTTCCTGTGCAAGATCTGCAGCTAAAATACATACCTATTTTATTGCTCTGAACACTATAAATATATAAGCCAGAGTTTTCTATTGTGAGCAGAACCACTCAGTGGAACTGGAGATGAGCTCATAGATTCCTTGCCTCTCTCTTAGCCTGCTATAAAATAAAATAAAATAAAATATTCAAAGGTGAAAGTACCTGAGTGGGAATGGATGCATCAGAGCATGGTCCTCACCTCACCACACAGAGGCAGACATTATAGGAAATGGGTCAGTTTGGCAGTATGCAAACCATTCAGATTTGGAAGTTTAACTATGAGTATGTAGTTTCTGACCCAGCTGCTGTGAAAAGAAGGCTTGAAGCCACATATAGGTACAGTGATGAACTTGACTTGCTCTTGATATCCCTGGAAACCTTTCCTCTCTCACAAGCTCTTACATTTGCAAACACTTAGGTTTTTTTATAAGTGGTAAACATGGACAAAGTGTTAGTCTAACACAAATATTGCCCAAATCAGTCTTCAATACAGGAGGCTTAATGTGAGATAATGGTCCTTGAAAGCATGAAGATTGGGAATGGTGATCAAAGTAAAAGACAGAGCAAAGTGATTAGACCAAGAGTTTTCCAGATGATGTGGAAATAATTTCCTAAGCGTCACTATGATTTTCTGTGATGATTAAAATCTTCCACTGGCTGAAAACTTTTATTAGGAGTACTAAAGAGAGATGATCCGTAAGAGTATTTTAATGTACTGCTTCTTTATAATTTCTTCTTTCATTTCCACGGGGAAAAATTTCTACTATATTATAAGAGTTCATAGTCTTCGTTTTGTCACTTGTAGGCTGCATCATAGGCTAACTGGGAAATATTGTTGGCAAATCACAGAGTTTAGGAGTGGTGAACAGCTTTCAGAGCACATTTAGCATAGCTTTGAGTGTTAATTCTTGAGCTTCATGATTACAATGCACACAGAATATCCCAACTAGGTCCAGTTTTGCTGCTTTCCTTCTTCCTTGAATTTCTCTGTTACCTCCACAAAACGTGCAAATGTTGGACTGGAAGAGACCATTTACTCTCCCTTGATTTAACATATGGTCCTTATTTCCATTAAATAAAAGCACCAGAAGCAGACAACCCCATAGATATCAGAGTAAGCTGCATTGTTGTTTAGACTTCTAGGCTTTATTGTTTATTTCTAATTAAAATCCTTCTGTTATATTATTAGTAAAAATCAAATGTTTGTTAGAGTTTTTATCTAGAGATAACTAACTTATTGATAAATCTTAGTTCAGAAAGACATTAAAGAGTACTAAGACTATATATTTAAAATTGTCTCTTAATTGTCTTTTAGATCCCAATACAGCCCTTGAAATGACAATAGGTGACATCATTAATTTGTTTTGCTTAGTATGTAATTGATGCTTTTTGTTTACAGGTGCCATATCTGGCTTGGATCTTTGCTGCTGAATGAATATCTCTCATGGCAACCTGTGTTATAAAAATCATAATTTAAAAGAATTCTTTACAGCATAATTCTAAATTCTTTAATGAATTACACACAATATAACCTCTGCCCTTTTCCTCCTACAAGAGTTATACTATGGCAAATACTTCTGCAACTCTTGAAAATTATAGCACCTTTATTTTAAAACAGGCTTAAAAGATTTTTTTCAAATCATAGATTTAATTTTCTGAAAAAAGTACACAAAAAAACCTCTGAAAGAAATCCAGTGGGTAAGATTATATCTGTAATGTCACCTGACAGCCAGTTTTATTTAGCAAGGTTTTTCTGCCTACTCCTACAATGAAAGTCACGATTAAGAGAAGAATTTCTAGACAGATGTCTTTAATCTGTTTTATACCAACTACTGTTCTTGTGGTTTAGAAAATTACCTGAGTAAGTGTAATTAAATACCTCACTGGCATCCTTTTTTTTTTGTGGCCTGAAATTTTCTAAAGGAGCTGCCACATGAAAAATCCAATATGATTTTTCTTCTAAATGCAACCAAGATTTTTTGTGGAGGCAAAACACTTATTTTTTTTATTTTATTTTAGCATACAAAGTTCCCTTTTTTAATTACATCCTGAAGATCAAATGACTGAAACTGTCTTATACTGCATGTTGCTGAAAGTAGCTGCTTGAGAGTAAGAACTCTACATCAGGCACTTAGTCTGTAACTCACCACCGCCCTCACATTACCCTGCTTTCTGGTCAGCCAGTTCAGCTCTTGTATCTAGCATCAGTGGAGGACGGGGTTTTGTTTGTTTGTTCCTACACAAACAGTTACTCCATCTATTTTTAGAAAACAAAGTCTCAAAATATTCAGATGGTCAGATGAACTCTTGATCCTTTAAAGACCTTTTCTGTTGTATATATATACTGGTACTGCAAACATACAGTATAGTAAGAAAGAAAGGGATCCTTATCTCTCCCTTTGTAATGTGGTTTATACATTTACCTTAATTAGATTTGTTAAGACTTCACTGGTCTTTTTGTTGCATTTTCAGTGTGGTGAATTTTGAAATAGCCTGAGTACAGCAGTACTTTGAAACTCTGAAGCAATATATTAGGGTGTCTATGTTTAGCCTGCACCCAGGGCTAAACAATAAACAGTTTTTCTGCCACCCAGTCTCCCTTCCCCAAATGAGAAAGGGAATTGGGAAAAGGAAGGAGACTTGTAGGTTGAAGTTAAACAAATTTAATGAAATAAAGAAATCAATATAAATGACAACACAAAAGAGACAAAATTATACTTATCTACATAGCACCAGCAAGTTGCGCCAGGTATCACAATCTTTTGAAATGAGGGAGAAGGGGAATGTAGGAGAGACAAGTAGAGCAAGAAGAGCCCCATCTCTTTCTAGCAAGCCCTCTCTTTTATAGTGAGTTTGACGTTAATGATATAGAATACACCTTTGGGCCAGACAGGGTCAGCTGCCCTGGATTTAACTGCTAAGGGCCTTGATCACCATGGCTGGCCACAAACTGAAACCAAATCCCAATGAAACCAGGACATAGGGTTATAATGAGATTAATTTAAATATTTCCACTTTAGAAAATTCATTGTACAAATCTCTAGATTGTGAGATAATTTAATGATTGCTTCTTTTTTTTTTTTTAAATTGCCATAACCATTTATAGCTTTCTGGCACCTTTACTGCTGAATATTAATTCTTTGAATCTAAATGTTTTACACTAGCAGGAAAGCAGAGGGCATGGTTTTATTGTTGTGTAGTTCTCAGCAGAGCCTCTTACCTGTCCCAGCTCATGTTTCCCTCTGATGCCCCAGTCTTATACAGTCTCTGCAGACTGGGAGTCCTGAAGTATTAGAGTTCTGCCATTCAGGTGGAGAAACCTATGGCATATGTAGGGAGGGTCATTATACATTTTGGAGGGTTAAAGAGGGCGCCTAACTCCTTTTGTTATGTTACAGCAATGTGGATAACAACATTTCTCATATATAGATAACATTTCTGAAAAATATTCCATTGCTGCAATTCATGGACCTCAGTTTGAGTCAAAGATGGATATATTCTTTCCAAAGATGGATATGACTTTCTGGGAAATTTCTGGAAAAGTTTCTGGCAATAAGTAGAGAATTATGAGTTTTCAGTAGAACACTAGAACTAATTTGAATAATTGTATATATCAGGGATATAACACGCAAATTTTCTAAGACTCTGAGGTAGGGACTGACACAAGAATGCTTCTGGGGAGGAAAAATATGACTGAGGGCATTTGCATGGTGATAATAAAGGGCTCTCATTAGACTGAAGAAAAGAATATATATACCTGAGAGAAGAAAAGAGAAAGAATTCAGACAAATACAGGTCTACAAAAGGGGGAAAAACAACGAAAAAACACAAAGAAACTTCTATCCCCACAGAAAAAGGGAAATTTTCAAGATTATGAGATTTTTCTCCTCTGTTTAGCTTGAAAAAGGCAAAACACTAGATGTTCAGATACTGAGTACTTTGTCAATTATTTGATTTATTTAGTTGTTATTTACAACAAAAAACATTGAAAAGCTTGAAGGAGTAGTTAGATCTCTGACAGTGCAGATAGTTACACACAAGAACATCAGAGAAGATTGTGGCTTGGAAACACTATGATGCTTTACCAGAAACCAAGATTTTCATTCTGAGTCGAATTCGGCTTTGGTGACTCTTCACTGATTTCTGTGGGGTTTTTTTCCTTATAATGCTTGCTCTCATTCTTGGGATTTTGCTTTGTTTTGGTCTTTTTTGACCTGACTCAGTTGCTTTTAAATGCTTTTTCTTGAAGTAGAAATACTTCAGGAAAAGCAAAGAAAACACATTTTGGTTTTCAAACTCTATTCATCTTTTCCCCCCTTTCAGGCTTTGAGGGAGGCTTGCTGGTGCATACTTTTTGAACATGATTAACCTATAAAACAGTATTGGGATCAAAGTTTTGTGAATCAAATAGCTTTTTATTTTTTTTAATTCTGCTCACATCTATTCATTTGATGAAAGTTCAAAATCAGCAATGTTTTACCATTTCAGTTTTCATATGGAACACTTCATCCAATGATCTTTATAAATATTAATTTCCCTAACAGCTCAAAATTCATAGGAAATATGTATTATGCTACCCAGATGCTGCTAGTTTTACACACTTATGTCATAAAAATCTAGCAAAGAGCACCCTCATGGAAACAAAAGTGAGACAGGTTAGTAGAGCATTATGCATCTGTAAGGAAAGAGTTATCTAGGAAAGGAAAATATTTTAGTTCCAGTACCTATTGTTGTAATCTGTATCTAAAAGGTTTATTTCCTGTGTGGGAATAGAAGATGGGAAGTGATTTCTAGCACATTTGTAGCCATTACAGCAAAGGAACAGTCACTTCCTAACTGTAAACAGTGCTGGCCACAACACCCGTCAGAATAGGATGTACAAAGGAAAGTCCATATTAAAAAGTCATTAATGTCAAGACATGGATAAATTAAAACACAGTAGGGTATAATAA
The DNA here is from genome assembly GCF_013368605.1 of Nyctibius grandis. Classification (NCBI taxonomy): domain Eukaryota; kingdom Metazoa; phylum Chordata; class Aves; order Nyctibiiformes; family Nyctibiidae; genus Nyctibius; species Nyctibius grandis. The sequence goes on from NC_090660.1 coordinate 47,537,046, forward strand.
TCTTCCCAGACTTGTAGCAAATCAGTGATGAGAACAGGGCATTAGACAGAATGGGACTTTTACAAAGGCATGCTTTTGTTATCCAGAATCTCAGAAAATGGGAAAATAGCCACAGATTTCCTCATTTTTTTGTCTCTGTCCCCGAATCTTCTAATGACAAGTGTGTCTACCAGGCTTTCAAAGCCAAGCTAATGCATAACAGTATTTTGGAGAAAATCTAGTAGCTGGAGGTGTCAACTACATTATTAAAACTGTAAAATATTTTTTGCAGTTAGTATATATTGGTAAAAGAGTGCAAAGAGAAGGTATTTTTGTTTCCTTTCTTGTTGTTTTATAGACCTAGAAGTTGTGCAACTGTCCATTTGTTCTATTAATAACCATTTGACAACAACAACAAGAAATGCTGCTAGTACAGTTGCATTGGTATAATAATGTGGTCACATCATTTACATAATAAAGTACTTCAGGTGCCTCAGTCGCCGAGGCGAGCAGCTCCAGTGCCAGCACGATCTTCAGTGGAGTGCTCTAGTGCAGTGCACAAGGGAGTTTCCTGAACTGGGGGAACCCCAGGGGGAGCCGAGAGAGCCACCAGGAGCCCGCAGCTTGCACCACAGCGGCTAATGAGACCTGTCAAGGCCAGAAGCAATGGCGGCCAAGCCCCCCCACCTATAAAAGAAGCTCTCGGGGAGTGCTAGTGACCAGAAGTGCAGCGGCCAGGGTGGGCAAAGAGGGCATGGCGCATCAGCAAGGGTGTGGTGCAGCAGTTCGCATAGCAGTTCATGCAGAAGGGCATGAAGGAAGGGTGCTGAAGATTTTTCAGCCCGACCAGGGAACAACGGTATCTAGCCAGCAGAAAGCCATAGCCTCTCTAAGCTCTGCACCCACCACAACTGACGCAGCTTCCCAGACAGAGCTCCGGTGGGAACATGCTGCCACCCAGGTGTCAGGCTGCAGGGTGTGCCCTATTCTTACATTGGTTCCGGATGGCAGCAGTGAGCACACCTGTGGGAGGTGCGCCCAGCTAGAGGAACTCCTCTCCTTAGTGACAGAGCTCAGGGAGGAGGTGAGTAGGTTGAGAAATATCAGGGAGGGCGAGAGAGACAGTAGATTGCTGGAACCACACCCTACCTTCCCTGAGACAGGCCCAACAGGCAGATAGGACGCATGACACGGAGGATTCCTTATCCTCTCTCCATCTGGCTGAACCCAGTGACTTAGGGATAGGGGGCAATGGCAACAAGTTCCTCCCCAACGCAGAAGGCTTGTGTCCTCTGTGACTAACCCACCTCCCCTGGTACCATCGCATAGTAGGTATGAGGGTCTGCAAGTGGACCAGAACAGTAATGAGGACGATGGTTAATCTAGCCTGGAGTTGTCGCCGAGGCTAAGTCAGCCTATGCCCCGCTTCAAAACTGCTTCCATAAAGAAAAAAAGATGGGTCATTGTCATAGAAGACTCCCTTCTGAAGGGAACAGAAGGCCCAGTATGCAAACTGGAGTCACTTCTTAGGGAAGCCTGCTGTCTCCCTGGGGCCTGGGTTAAAGATGTGAAGAGAAAGGTTCCTACTCTGGTAAAACCTTCAGATTATTATCTGTTATTGATTTTTCAGGTAGGCAGCGGTAATGTTGCAACAAGAAGTCCGAGGGCAATCAAGAGAGACTTCAGGGCCTTGGGTCGACTGGTTAAGGGATCAGGAGCACAAGTAGTGTTCTCCTCTATCCCTCCAGTTGAAGGGAATGATGAAGGAAGAAACAGGAAGAACCATCAGATCAAAACCTGGGTCCGAGCCTGGTGTCACTGGTGGAATTTTGGTTTTTTTGATCATGGGTTAGTCTACACAACACCAGGCTTATTGGTGACAGGGAGGGTACACCTGTCTCAATCAGCATGGTTTATGAAAGGCAGCTTGATTAACCTGTTCTTCTTCTATGACAAGGTGACCCGCTTACTAGATGAGGGAAAGACTGTGGTTGTTGTCTACCTAGGCTTTAGTAAAGCCTTTGGCACTGCTTCCCACAGCATTCTCCTGGAGGTACTGGCTGTTCATGGTTTGGACAGGTATACATTTTGCTGGGTAAAAACTGTCTGGATGGCTGGACCCAAAGGGTTGTGACGAATGGAGTTAAATCCGGTTGGCGGCTGGTCACAAGTGGTGTTCCCCAGGGCTCAGTACTGAGCTAATTTCTGTTTAGTATCCTTATCAATGATCTGGACAAGGGGATCGAGTGCACCCTCAGTAAGTTTGCAGATGACAGCAAGCTGGGTGGGGGTATTGATCTGCTTGAAGGTATGAAGGTTCTACAGAGGGATCTCGACAGGATGGATTGATGGGCTGACATCAATTGTATGAGGTTCAACAAGGCTAAATGCTGGGTCCTGTACTTGGGTCACAATAACCCTATGCAATACTGCAGGCTTGGACAAAAGTGAGTGGTAAGCGCCCAGCAGAAAAGGACCTGGTGTCATTGGTCAACAGCTGGCTGAATGTTAGCCAGCAATGTGCCCAGGTGGCCAAGAAGGCCAACAGCATCCTAGCCTGCATCCGAAATAGTGTGGCCAGCAGGACTAGGGAAGTGATTGTCCCCCTCTACTCGGCACTGGTGAGGCCACACCTCGAATACTGTGTTCAGTTTTGTGTCCCTCACTACAAGAAAGACATTGAGGTGCTGGAGTGTGTCCAAAGCAGGGCAATGAAGCTGGTGAAGGGTCTAGAGCACAAGTCTTATGAGGAGTGGCTGAGGGAACTGGTGTTGTTCAGTCTGGAGAAAAGGAGGCTCAGGGGAGACCTTATTGCTGTGTACAACTACCTGAAAGGAAGTTGTGGCGAGGTGGGTGCTGGTTTCTTTTCCCAAGTAAGAAGTGATAGGATAAAAGAAAATTGCCTCAAGTTGTACCAGGGCAGGTTTAGATTGGATATTATGAAAAATTTCTTCCCTGCAAGGGTTGTCAAGCATTGGAACAGACTGCCCAAGGAAGTGGTTGAGTCACCATCCCTGGAGGTGTTTAAAAGGTGTGTAGATGTGGTGCTTAGGGACGTGGTTTGGTTGTGGACTTGGCAGTGCCAGGTTAACAGTTGGACTCAATGATCTTAAAGGCCCTTTTCAACCAAAATGATTCTATTATTCTGCAATTCTAAAAGGTATACTGATGACTCTTACATTCATCTCCTGGAAGATCTGTACTCTAGTGCTTGATCTAACTGTATATGCGCACAAATAATTGATGAGGAAATACTAAATCCCATGTTTAAGTAACGTCAGATTAGGGACTTTCAAAAGTTAGAGAATTCACATTTGGATCTACTACTACATGCTTAATCCAAACCAAGAGGTGTGAGGCCTTTTCTGTACCTACAAAGTAGATTTGAAAGGAAACTGTTAACTTTATATTGTCAAAACAAATCATTAACAGGAGATTTCTGATAAATAACCTTATTAGTTGTAGAAACCTAAAGACATACACAGATTCTAGCAAATGAGTTCTAAAGATGAAACCAAACATTGGACTTGTAATTTTGAGCAGTGCTATAATGTAAATGAATTATTTGCAGTGATAAATGGCCCAAAGTCAATCTGATTCCACCTAAGATAAGGATGGGATCTGGTTCACAGAATCCCACTATAGGAAAAGAGTTCAACCTCAGAAGAAAGAAGAAAACTGGGTGAGGACTGTTTTTTGCCCTTTTCCCAGCCAGCACTCTTCTAGGACACATTGTTTCCTTTGGAATTAAATCTATATGCTATATGGCAGTATTAGGAGGGATGAACTTTTAGGAAGCAGGTGTGAAAACTAACTCAGTTCTCTGACTTCAAATGACCATCTGTTTCTTCACTAAGTACAGAAAAAATTGTGCAAGAATCCTCTGTTAGGCAGACATGGAGGGAGACTAGCAAATATTTTCGCATGCAAATTTTTCACTTTTTTTTAAATTAAAAGAAAGGAAACAAATAACAATTAAAATGAAATGCCAAAAAAACGAAACTATTCTAGTCCTATATCTAGTTACCTATTTTCAGCTTTCTCTTTTACATGAGCATACAGACAGGTTCATTCTGTTGTTTCTATCAATAAAATTCTGCTTCCTCAAAGAGATGAGAGCTGTGTTTATCTGCTTGCTTCTTAATTATTCTTTATTATGAAAACACTTCACTTGTTAATAACTTACTCTCTTTTGTAATTATATTATCTCTTGGAACACACTGGAGTTTTCCTTTGGGGATTTATTTTTATTTGATTTCCTTGTATAATTAAAGATGTCTATGTTGTAATACACAACTCCAGTCTTTACAGGAGGTAGCTGGTACCTGGTATGTGGGAATGGTAAGAGATGAGAAAGTTTTGGTCATATTTTTGTGATTTTAATTTGTAATTCCAACACATTAATCTTATTAAATGCTTATTATCACATCAGAAATATATCCTTGTGTATTTATTTTGGCAGTAAATAAGAAGTCATTTTTTGAGAAGCAAAGAAATAAAGTAGTAATTTGTCCTTGTAAATCCAACAGAAAACTGTATTTTCCACAAATATATGAGAGTCACAGCTCATACTTGAAAAAATGAAAAAATATGTAGTTAAATGTGCTGGATAAAAGCAACATCAACTTATTGCGTTCTTTTTTTTTGTATATTTAAGATTAATTAGTTCTGTATTGGTTAATTGAAAGAAATTTTCAGGTCACTTTCAACTAAATGAAAGGAATTCTATGTAGTGTTTGATTTTCTTAGAAGCCAATAACAGCATTCACCTAAAACTATGATTTTAAATCTAAAGGTTTGATAAAGGTTGTAGTGTTGCTATTTTTGTGACAATATTTTAAGATCCTTCATTTTAAATAGGCAAGACATCACTTGAGTCCAGTATTTGCTTAATTAAATACTTTTGAATGAACAAATGGGGAAACAGGGAAATACTTTTGAAAGAAAATGATTCGTTGAAATAATCAGTACCAAAATGAGATGGCCTTAAAATTGCTGGGGCTTTTGATGTGTATCTGTTCTTGCGTATTTATTTATTTAAATATGGCATATGTTACCAGAAACAGTATGCTGATACAGTAATATGGGACACTATTTTTAGAGATCTGTGCAAAGTCAGATGGTGCTAATTTTTTTATACCTCTGTTAGGAAACATTAACATGCGAGTTACTGATTTTATATGTGTTCTAAAGACTAGAGACTTACATATCACCAGAGCTGTTTCCTTACTATTAAAGTACGCTGGTGTGACAGTACCAAAAAAGCCTCATCTCAAACCAAACCAAAAACTATAAAGAGAAAAGAGTTGTATTGCCTGAGATGGGTGAATTCAGTGTTTGTCATAAATACAAACTAAAACAAACAAAGAAAATAGCCCCCTCCCCCCGCCAAAGATCGTTACGTGAAACCCCAGAAAACCAGGAGTATCTATTTTTATAGAAAGAATCTATGCTACAACAGATTCAAATGGAAGTATTTCAGAGATATTACTGAGAATTGATGCCATGAAATCTAAATATTAGTTACCAGAATTGTTAATCTTGTTTCACATGCTCACAGCTTTCATAGTCATGCAAGACATGTCCAGACCAAAATGAATGTACATTTTGTTTGCATTTAGATGGTCAAATGACTTCTGAGAGTATGAAATAAAGTAAGATCAGGCATTTACTTATGGTACTAACAGAAAATATTTAGGAAATCTACAATCTTGCATTTGATTTCTGATTAATCCAGAGAAGTATATGTACCATCATCACTAGTCTTGAAAAGCATGGGTTATTTTATCATTTTTTTCCTCCCAGATATGTAACATTAATGCTGATAGGGATGAGATGAAATAGCAGCCAAGAAAGACTTAGTTCTAGAAATTCCTACTAAGCTGATTTATCTATGCTGAGTAATAGTTTAAACATGACTGTCTACAGGAAATTAAAAAAGTGAAATGCTAGTTTAATCTATGAATATAACTGAATGCACTGTAGGGTTGGTTGTCTTTTTTTTTTTTTTTTTAAACAGGATGGAAGACTGCAGCTTTTCTTTATTCACACATTATGTGTTACACCATTTATGGCTCCTATTCCACATTTACATAAAAGTATATGCAAAAAATAAATATGAAAGAAGTGAGTAAAAGTGAAGTCCTGTTTTATTTCTAGCTTTTGGGCCATTTAAACACTAGTACTTCTCATGTCTGCAGACTGCTTTGGTAATGACATATTTGATTTTTAGAGCAGAGCCTTAATTTCTCTCCCTATCTTTTATCTCTAGCTCCTTCTATATAGCTTGAGACATCTGTGACTAGTCATATTAATTACTGCTATCCCAGAGAAAGTGTTGAGGTTTTTTAAGATTGTGAAGAAAACAAAGGTTTAACTATGTTAAAATATCTGGGAGATACTGCTACTTAATTATTTTTTTAATGTTGCATATAAAGAACAATTATGAAATTTAAAAAAGCATAACTATTTTAATTTCTGTGATGTTATTGCCTCTATTTTAGGCTTATTAGACACTATCTCCATTTAGCCCACACCCAGGGCTAAACAATAATGAGTTGTTCTATCACCCAATCTCCCCTCCCCAACCGAGAAAGGGAATTGGGAAAAGGAGGGAGACTGATGGGCTGAAATTTAAACAGATTTAATAAAATAAGAAAACCAATATCAATACTAATACAAAAGACAAAAAGTTATACTTAGCCCATACAGTGGCAACAAGTCCCCTCCAAGGACAGAAACCATTAAGAGGAGAGAAGAAGGAGAAAGAGGAGAAGGAAGAGCAGAACAAAAAGCCCCAGCCTTATCTAGCAAGCTTTCCAATTTATAGTGAACATGACATTAATGTTATAGAATACACCTGTGGGCCAGCCTGGGTCAGCTGCCCTGGCTTACACTGCTAATGGCGTTGATCACCATACCATGGCTGGCCACAAACTAAAACAAAATGTAACAAAAAATTGATTGTATAATTTTATCCCCTTGAAACCAGGACAGACACCAATTTAATTTTATTCTCATATCCAAATTTGTGTCGACAGCAACATCAACATTTTTTTCCTGTAATTAAAAGTGTGGAATACTTTATGCTCTTTACAGTTTTTTTTTGCTAAATACAAAGTAGGCTTATGTGCTTGACTTGCAGCAGAGATGAGGGCTTAGGGCAATGACGACAATCCCAGCACCTCTGACTCAGGAAACACAGCACTTGCAAGTTGTTGCTCACTGGAGGAAAAATGCCACCACTTGCTTGCCCTTGGCTTCTGCACTCCCCTTGTTGTCTGCCACAGGCCTCTCCCAGAAATGGGATACTAGGCGACATGCATCATTGTCTGAGCCAGTACACAATGTAAGTAACATTTGAATCCTTAATAGCATTTTCTTAGGACAATATGAGTATAATGATACAAAGTGTTTAAAACAATGCACTGAATACTTGAACTCAGTATGAAGGGGATATAAGATGTTAGTATCTGATTTTTCTGCTTTAATCAATGGACCCAGGTAATCTCACTTCGTTCTGTATGGTGAAGGTGTGTGTCTGGAATGTTTACAGAGATGGATCCTCAGGCTTTTGGTACAGAGAAGCAGTGGGAGAAACTCCCACCTCAGCAACAACCTTGACCTACCTTGTTATTCTGTTAGAAGTGAGGTTACAATATGGGTGTCTTTGTAAAATACAAAGTTGAGGGTCTCAGTGGTACAGCAGAAACATTTGGTAATCTTTTAAAGCTGAATCTTGTTAAAACTGATTTGTTTATCCATTACTGTTTGCATCAAATACAGCACCTGCCCCAAAACCTGTGCCACTGCTCATCTTTTATCTGCATTTCACACTGGCTGCAGGCCTACAGGTTCTTAAGGGAACTCTGTGCCCCATGTATGAAAGCCTCTGGTTCTCATTTATGTTTTCTCTCTGCAAAACATAGCCTATTTCTATTGATTAGAACTTGCAGAAGTCTTTCTACTTCATGCTTTTAAAAAAACTTTTATAAACCCCTGCCTTGAGCAGGGTCGTTGGACCGGAAGACCTCCAAAGGTCCCTTCCAACCTCAGCCATTCTGTGAGTCTGTAAAAGAACAAGAAAGAACATGTGGCATGCAAGGATTTTTCTATTGTGCCAATGAATATGCAATCACACATATGACCTCAACCTGCACTAAATGAGTAGTCTGTATAAATCCCAAAGGCAAGTTCAAGTCTTTTGATCTGCAATGATATTGTTTGTTCCAGCCTAAATCATTGTGGCTTAGGTGTAGCTTCCTAGAAAAAGTGTTCTTGTGCAAACCAGGATGAGTTGCAGCACTTCTCTATTTTCATTAATAACCTAAACATATTAAACCCAGTGGGGCTGATGAAAGAATGTTAATTAAAGTTTTCCACCTTTTGCTACATAGCACACATTTCCTGTACACAGTGATGACAGGGACATGAAGACATGAAACAATGGACGAAGATTAATAATATTCATTTCTAAAGGAAGTAAGCACGTATTTCTGAGGATTAATGACCACAAACACTGTTTCTTAGCAGAGAAAAGGTATTAGTGACGATAGAAAATGATATAGGAACTAGAAATACAATACCAGCCCTTTCCGATTAAAAACCTTAATATGATAGTCTACATACACTTCTGGATGAGACTTTACACAATATTGAATACAGATGAAAATCTTAGTAAGAGGAGGAAAAATTTTAATAATTCTTAATTCTGCTTCTCAACTTGAATAAGTTTTTTTTTCTCCTTTTGTTCTGGATTTTTCTAAGCTGATATCCCTTCCCATCTTTCAGATATACCATTAAATTTGTCTCACTGCTTCCATAAAATGAGCAAAAAGATTTTCTCACCCCTCCTATTAGTTGCTTTACTTTTTCTCTGTGTTCATGGTAGACCACTTTACCCTCAATCGTGCCTTTCTTTTTCTGCATTGATGCATCCCCACTTTTTCTCATTATTTCTTTTATATTTCTGAAATATCTTCTTACAAAATATATCACCATTCTATTTCTCAAGAGTTACTGTATCATTTTCCTTTTCTTTTTAATCTGATTTCCAGTAGCTAAAAGCATTTTTCTTCTTCCTGTATACAGCCCAAACAAGGTGTGGGGAAATGCCTTGTACATAAAACAACATTAATGCATATGTAATACAGGCAACAGTGACAACAGTACGTGCCCATTGCTCAGGTGTGTTGAACAGAATGAGATGCAAGGGCTGTTCTTCTACCTATCAAGTTTGTAATACAGCCTGGAGTTCTCATAGTTCTCAAGGTAACTTCAGAGAGTCATATGTTTCAAGTGAAGCACTTCAGTAATCTACCTATCTCAACTTCCAGTTTAAAATACACTGTCCAGTTGCATTGTAGCTACTCTGAGAACTTGTGTCTGACTAATTGTATCTTTGAGAAAGAAGCTAGTCTGCATTTGAAAAGCTCAGGAAATCTGATGTCCACCACTTTTTCTTGGTAACTTGTTCAAGTAGATTTTATAGAATGCATTATACTTATATCTGCTTGTCAAAAGGAAGACTGAGACATGTACTGTAGTGAAACAGCTGATTCACAAAAAAAGTAGAGTGCTTTTCTCTTCAGCAGATAGGCTGTACTTTCTATACTGTAATTTCCAATTCAAACTGTTACCTGTTTGTGCTGCTCTGCACTAGCATACATCCACAGAACTCAGATGTGTGAATACACACCAGTGCCACATAGCTGTGGCAGTGAGGGAATCTGCCCAAGCCAGTCTTGTATTCTCCACAGACCTAGCTAATCTGGGCATGTGCCCAGTAAAGCATCATACTGCTTGCCCACTATATTGCATTCTGCTATGTAATGCATCCTTATTTGCTAAAAATATTTTAATTTCTGCCTGCAAAGGCATTTATACACTCAGCAAATAATTTGTAAATTTGTTGCTGTTGTTAAAAAAAAAAAGAGTGAGAACATTGAAAGATTGACTGTTGGAAGTCTCTGACTGTAAAAGTGTTTCCACTTCTCAGATAATTTTTGTGACTATACTTCATGCAGTCCCTCATTATCATTGTTATTTGAGGTATGTGGAGAGCCCAATGGAATATAGCTTTTCCAGACTGATCCCAGTAAAGATGCAGAGGGAGGTAACATCAATTCACGTCTCACACAAAATCATACAATGTAATATGTAACACACACAAATCTTGCATGGTTTACCTAGTCAGCTCAGCTGCAGCCAACTGCACTAGTTAGCATGGGCACATGTTCTCCCATGACCTGTTATGATACAGGCTCCCTCTGCAGTCCTATGCTCAGGTCTCACAAGGAATGGAGTAATGCTGCCTGCTGGGTTTTTTTCCATCTGGAGACACCTCTACATTATTACTTATTTATAATCTTTTTCCTGCCATATCACATGCTCTGTTGACTTATGTTATGCTAATTGACATTTTCTCATCTTTTGCTGTAACTATGTTAATAACTTAAAAAGTAATATTAAGTTATTAATAACTTAATAACTTCAGTTATTAACTATGTTAATAACTTAAAATTATTGGAGCAATGCCTTAATGCTCAGGAGTATTTGAAACATTAATTCAGCATTAAAGGCTACTCATTTTTTTTTATTAATTTTTGAGTGAAATTGAAAATCTGACTAATGAAAAGTAAGACACTGGGCTAATACGACCTGTGTGAGGTCATGCAGAGAGTCAGTAGTAGTTTCCATCCTGTACTCACTGGTAAGTACTGTTTTCAGAAAAAAACGAGAACAGGTTTGTGTTTCAGTCAACACTTTTGTAAGTCTTGCAGTCTGCCCAAAGGACAACAAGCAGGTCAGAACAGATTAAATTTCCTGCCAAGGCAATAATTCAGTTTTGGATTTTTCTTTTTACTTATAGAAGTGCTTCTGTAATTTTATCCTGCATTGTACACCTAACTTTTGTCTATCTACCCCCTTGAAACTTTTCCAAAACTCTCACTGGAGATTTGCACAAAACCAGTGTACTCGACTGAGGGGAAAAATGTATCTATAGGTAGTCTGACCATAGAGATACAGAGACAAATTGTATTAAAACCTGTTTCTTCAGAGCTTAGATGCCCTCCTTAGGTAGTCTGATGCTATTATCCCACACACGGGGTCCACACACAGAATCTTCTATTGTGAAATATGTTCAAGCCAGAAAGAGGGAATTCTTCTTTTTGTTGAATAGCTTTCCTGCTACTCTATTCCTCTCTCCAGAAAGTGCTATCAGACAACTGTCTTTGCATCCTCTCTTGTTGAAAATAATTATTATTTAATAGAGGAAAGAAATCAAGATCAGTGCCAAAGTGAATGTACGTCATCAGACACCTCCAGAGATGAGGCGAAAGTGCAACAGTTTCGAAGATCTAATTTTTAGCTCAGGTGCCTATATTTAATCTAAATCATCTATGTTATTTTTTAATCTGTAAATCAGGGATAATGGTACTGCTAACCTTACAGAGGAACTATGTGATAAAATCATTAAGCATTATAAAATGCTCAAATGTAATGAAAAGCCATGAATGTATCTAAGGTATGTAGGTTAAAGGCTAGACTTTTGAGTTTTCATTTTATTACTAGGAGTATTTCATATTTCCTCCGGAATTTTAGGCCTGTCAATTAAATTATCAGGGCTTCAGTATTTCTGTTTCAAAAAGGAAATAATTGTTGTCTGTTCAGAGGAGTAATAATATTTTTTATGTTTTGAAAGTTTCATGAAGTCCTTAAAGGGAAAATAACACTATTAAATACATTATTTATTTAACTATCTCTTCAGTATATGTATACACTGGATGTTCCAAAGGAATCAAACCACTGGATGAATGTGCATTGAACACCCAGTGCTACAGATGACAGGATGGACCAAAGCACTTGTCATGGAAATAAGGTTCCCTGCAGTTCGAGACATGTAAACCTGAAACTGCAGGTTTGGAGTATTGTTAAGGCAACATTTTGATACAAACAAGGATTTGATTTAAATCCTCTTATTTCACCTCCTAGACTGCAACCCTAGACAACTCCCTGTCCTTCCTGGCATTTTTTTATAGGTTTATCTTTTTGAAAGAAAAATTGCAGAACACCAGGGAAAATGACAGGAAAAATATAAGTCCTTATATTCCACAATATTTACAAAAAAAGAAGAATCTTGTCATAAAGAAGTCCGCAAAACACTGTGGGTGGAAATTAAATATAAAAAGAGTAATCCCACAGCATTTTAAATATTTTATAAAGAAATATCATTTGTATTCTGGCATATAAAGCTATATCAGAGCAAAACTACACACCACATGAATGTTTATCAAAAAAGTCATATCAGAAAACAGTGTGATTATTCATAACAGAATGCAGTATAACTAGTTATTTCATCATCTAGGAAAAGCTTCCACATTTTCATCAGTAGAAAAATCTTCTTTCTTACAATGAAACAATAAAAAGCTCTCACATTATCATCACCATAATAATAAAGTCCTTAAATATCCTTAATTTTGCAGGAAACAAAAAAAAAGAGAAGTTTGAAAGCATGATAAGCACAGTTTAAGAAGACATAATCTTCTTCCTGCAAAATATACTACTCCTGACAGAGCCTGGATCATAATAAACCAATAGGGACAAGTAATTTCCTGGTACTTCCGTGGATTACAAATGTGCAGCGGACAGGTAGTTAAATGGCACCCCTCCTTCAAAGAGAATGAGGGGCTTGTCTGCTTGCTTGTTTTTGCCATTACCCTTTAGGATCAAGTTGTGGATCTAGATGGAGTTGTCTTCTAGCTCTCGGGAGAAGGGGCAACCTTTAACCTTATACAGAGTTTCTTAGACTAGGAGTAACCGTAGGAGTTTTGGTTAGTGCAGACTGCTATTATGTGCCCCTGACTCTGTGCCTCACTTTACCAAGGCTACTTTGACTTCAGTGGTAATGAAGATCTGAGCCTGGGCATTTAAATCCCTATGCTTGTCGTTGTCTCAGGGTGTATCACTCAATGTTTTGTCAATAAATTTATATTTACATTTGAAATAGTCTATCACTGTAATTACCTCTGCGTTTGTAGAACACTCAGCATGACTAGAGCCCAATTCTCAGCAAGATGTGGGAGTTAACAAAATATAAATAACAAATGCCTATCAGAAAGATCATAGTGTTAAGTTCAAGCAAAAAAAAAATGTACTTCTCTTTCCTATGAATAGTTTTCCATTTCCTGTTTGTTCAGAGAAGATACTAAGCTTATATTTTAGTCTGGCTGAAGGATTCAAACTGATTTAGAAGAGATTTGCTTTAAAGCAAGCAGACAGTGTGTATATTATGAGTTCTGTATTTTTTTCCATCTCCTTTCCTGCACAGCACATACTCATCAATCATATTGGGAAGCTGACTTATATTCTCCACACTTTACCACTAACTGGATTACAGAGCTGAAAATCTTACTCAAAGTTTAAAATGTGATAAAAGTAATCAAATTGTTCTAGTCAAATTCTAACTGTGGTGAATAGATGGCACTAATTACCTTTTCTTATTATGCTACAAATGTAGTTTACTCCATCTTTATTCATGAAGTAGTATCATATAGCCCACCAAGGGGACTGCAGCAGTATGTAATATTGACATATTTGTTTTCTCCTTCTCATTTTTCCTCTTCATCTGTATTCTGGAGGTGTGGTTTTAGACTGAAATGTATTGCTATGCAGGACTTTCTCATGTCTTGGTGTAATTATTGCACCCTGCAGATTTCTTAAGTCGAACTTATAGAAAAGAACTCAAAGAACTCTAATAATAAAAACGAGTGGCAGATTACTGGGGGCAATTGTCTTTTTTTCCCTTTAAGTACCATTTTTAGAAAAGTGCAAATGTACACAAGTAGCATTCATAATCTGGAGGTAATTCATCTGAATTTGGGTTTAGGATGTTGCGGTCATTGTGAAATGATACTAACTTTAACAAGGTTAAGTTTACTTTATGTAGGAGTTATCAAGCTAGTAACAGTGAAATCTACTAGTCCAAAGCTAACTATATCTCTGGCTCACATACCATTCTGTGAAGAAATTCTGTCAACAGTCTATTTTTTGCATAGTCTATGGCTGAAATATTTGTTCTGGGGTTTTTTTTTTTTGGACTACAAAACACACAAGGAAAAAGCATTCTAGCTGTTTCCTTCCTCCTTCTGTTTGGAGAAACTTGCTTTCTTAGGAACAAGCTTCCAGATGAAAATGTCTTGAAAAACCATGGTCTTTCTACAGCTGAAGTATTTGTTAAAGCAAGCTGTCAAAGGATGAGGCTTCTGTGCAATTTCAGTACCAGCTTTGTTTCCAGACATCCATTTTGTCTGATCTTTATGCAGTATACACAGACATCAAGTGCCTATATTTTGAAAGTACTGCTGCAACAGTTTTTCTGGATTTAGGGAGAAAATGGGAGAGGATGACAGAAAGGATTGTGCCACCTCTCCTCTCTGCAGAAAAGCAGACAGAATTCCTTCTTATGGCCCCTGAGAATTTTGCTCTTTCTGTTAAGATAATCCCTTAGGTAAAAAAGGAAACACAACTTTGTGTAAAGGAGGTTTCATCTAAGCATGTTACCCCTATGATTTCACTAGCACTGGGGCAGAAGGGATGAGTGATTCAGAGAATTTGCACTATGACCTTTCTCCCATATTCATATGGAAGCAGACAGCTTTAGCAGGGAAAGTCATAAAATTTGCAAGATCAGACTATCGGATTCATTCAGAGCTTGATTTTCAGATGATAGACTACTACTGGCAAGACAATAAAGCCCAGTGTTCCTCCTTTTTATCTTTAAAAATAAAACCTACTAAACTCCAGTATTCCATGCATAAATCCAGAAATTGCTACACTGGAGTCTTCCAGCTAGTTGCCATTAGCCATTTCAAGGTGACTGCTCATCTCCTGTTTTAAATGACTGTTGTTTATCCTTGCTCTGCCTCATGAACCAAGGAAAAAAGAAACAAATTCAGCTTTCAGATGAAATCACACCTTTACATCTAAGCAATTGAGCCAGCAAATAAACTAGCATTTTAAAATAATTAACCTCAACATTCAAAAAGAAAAGCAAAACTTTGATCAATACTATAAGGTTTGTGCCAACTTGTGGGTGATATTATCCAAGATGCTCTTTTTGTGTTTGTAAATTTTGTAAGGAAATGTCACTCAAAGAAGAAAACTTATGTGAGAGTCAATTGATATCTGAATAATGGACAAGGCACAGATCTTACCAATTTCTCTGGAAATTTCTCTTAAGACTTGGTTGCTTACATATGGAAAACTCCAACTGGTAGCAGACTTTGCTGTGGTACTGGCATATTTTCAAGGTCTCAGAGCCTGGTGACAACACTGAAAACAGAAAAAAAGTCTTCTTGCAGCTTGGAGATGTGGATGAGAGTTTTAGGGCAAAACTGTGATGGAAAACACTTTCATTAAATCTGAGGTCTCAATTCCCTCTGATACTACCTTCTTCTACCTGAAGACAAGAACCTGATCAGGCTGACACAGCTAGACTGGAAAGTAGTTTATCATTCCCCCAAAGGATTCCGAGTTTTGCATCTTGAGCTACCTTTGCTGATAATTGTTCCATAACAATAAAGAATATTTTAGAGAAAAACATCTTAAATTTATTTACAAACTCAGTGTAGAAACTGCTTCAGCCACTGCTGAAATGCAAAATAGTGCATTTTAAATATATTTTCAGAATAGCTAAAAATGATCTCAAATAATCATATGCAGTTATTGTTTTGATTTCTAATGAGAATTCTCGTCCATGTGTTTTTCAGGGGTTATATACTAGCTGCATGAGGCACAATATCTAGGTTTTATTGGTCTAATACAAAGCAACACAGAACAAGGAGAATGATCACCATCTAAGGGTAAATCTACCAATTATTAATACTAATGTAATGTTAGTGGAAAGTGGATCATGACTCTGACAGTGATAGAAACATTTCATCAAGGAAGGAAGGCAGTGCACTAGAAGAAAAGACTACAATTGAGAAGAAAAACGGAAATGCAATTTTGCCTGGAATGGTAAAGATATTAACTGAAATCAAACTTGCTATTGTATATGTAGAAGTATTTTTTAATTGCTTAAAAATATTTGCAATTTTATGTCTGCATTATAACAGAGTATTATTTGAAATAATTCTAGCATATCTTCTCAGCATGAAGAACTTCTTGAAACTGCTGTTGTTGCTGATGTCTGGAAAAATGTAAAAAATGACATAGAAAGATCCATTGAAACAACAAATGTCTTTCAGACCGTTAGCCATAGTACTTCAAAGACATTGTCTGTAACTGCTGGAGCAAGGCAGTGTTATTTTCTGAGTAATCATTAAATACATGGATCCTCAGTTGAAAAAAAACCCACAACTTTTGACATTACCATAAATATTTTTGTTTCTTTTGAGGAAACAATTTAAGATTACATTAAGATTTCATACTCTCTTCTGTGGCTTGCTGCCTCCAGGGAATATCAACATTTCTAATAGTTGTTGACTGCTGCGCAACTGTGGTAGTCAACTGAATGCCTGATTACCTTTAAGACAAGAAAGAATCTGCATTTGGATTATATGTGTCTACGTATATACAATATTAAAAATATACTACAATGACATCTTTTGTACTGTGGCAATGTACCACCCTCTGTACTTGCTAGCATAAACCTTCACTTTTAGGAAATATCACTGAATCTACAAACTAATTAGGAAAAAATGAATACACTCCAGATTCTGGTTAATTGCTCAGCTCATACACTACACAATACTCCACAGTAAAAAAACCAGAGTTGTTGCCACTTGATCTTAAAGTTTTGTTAATAAAAGGTTGCTATCTTTTTTTTCTCATCTCCAGAAGAATTTCAACATTACCAGATTTATTTCATTTTGTGAATGTATACAGCAATACTGAAGATAATGACAGCATGATTATCTTCACATGACACAGTTCAAAGGATCTTGAAATATTTTCCATGCTTTAAAAGTTTGTTTGTTTGTTTTTTTGTTTGTTTTTTTGTTTGTTTTTTTATGGGGGAGGAGGTACATTAGGAGAGTATTCTATAGTTGAGTGTTATTAAGTTGTTTCAGGATTGTTAAGGTAGATTGATGTATTTGTGTCTTCAGTAGTATTTCAGTGAATGAAGAGTATTTGTATTTGTCACAGTGTCCTAAATGTTGGGGATTTTTTAAATATTGCCTCAGAAATTAGATATACCTGGTCTTGTATTTGCTGAATTTTATGACACGATGCATTTATTGAAAGAGAAATTACAACAAAGACTGGATGTCATTAATTGATCATAAATGACAGCTCATCTAAAAGCACACTAAGACAGAAAACATATGTAGAGTTGTCAACTCAGTGGTAAACAGCAGTTTCCAAATGTGACTTCCTATTTTGATTTGTACAAACCTAATTAATAATACCAGACTATACCTGTTACTCTTAAAAAAATGGACTTTATAGAAAACTATAAGAATTGCTGGAGGTTTGAAGATCTGATAAAAAGCTAGATAAGGATGTTTGTGTGAAAAATATTTTGCAGTAAGAGATTCAAAATAGAATGTCTACAAGTCTCATAACTTCGTATTTGATTGTGGGCTAAAGTCCATTTTAAGTTATACTTCTATCAATTTCTTAAAACTTTTAATATTCTCTGTTCATGATTATCTAAATGCAGCTGAAAAATTAATATATTTCCCTAAGATAAATGGAGATGTAGAAATTTTAAATACATTGCTACTGTCATGACAGAGCTTAAAATGATAAATAAATTCACTGTAAGGGATTTCATAAATGACCATATTACATATAATGTACTATATTAATTATACTATGTGTTATTCTTATGTAAAATATTTTATTTTGATATTTATAAATGAAGCACCACTTGAATGATACAAATGCAACCTATGATACTATAGTTAAGTATATGTTACAGAAATTTGTATTTTCCTAAAGGAATCTAACAAATTAAACTGTTTAGGTGATTGTCACTTCATTTGATTCACAGAATGTGGTCTCTCTGCCAGTACCATACACATCAAATAGAAAAATTTGAACCTCCTGTAACATTTTGAATTTTAAATAGCAATAAGCCAGAGTTGAAACTTACAACAAAAATCCGGGTAATGTAAGGAGAAGAAAGGGATCTGCATCTCTCTCTCAAGCAGGTTGCCCACCAGCTGAAAGCTCTCGTCTGTTGCAGTGCTCTGTTGGGTGATATGTTTGAACCCTTTACCTGTCAGGAACAGGTAAGATCAGCTGTGCTGTCTACTTAAGTAAGTACTAAACCTGTGAGTATCTATAGTCTGAAATGTTAGGAATATGCAGGTGACAACATAGCTTCTGGTAGATGATGTCATTTATTTACAAGAACATGGTAAAAATAATCAAATCTCATAAGAAATTTCCTCTCAGCTTTAAATCTCCCCTCTGCAAAAATTAACTGATAAAAAATTACAATACATACGACGGTTTTCTGAAGAGGTGATATGTTAAAACATAAAACTACATTCACCAGTGTGGCTCTACTTTTCATATTGTTTTCAGACATATTCATTTTTTCATATATTTCAGTATCTGCAAGGAAAACTTTAAAAAACCTCTTCCTTGAGAATGCCTGTCTCTTTTGTGTCTCTTTCCATGGAAGAAGCTTCCCATCTTTTTTCTTTCATTAGTGACAGTGAGAGATATATGATGCATGTCAAAATTGGGATTTCACAGCTGACTCAAGCTTTTAGGAAGTCTGTGTTCACAATTTTAATTCAGTTTGCCTCTCCTGTTATAAGAAATACTAGGTTTTTCTCTCAGCAGTGTCTGTCTTCCATTTTCTTGTATCTCTGGACTCCTATGTGAAGTATTTGTGCTCCCGCTTGAACTATTGGCCTAAAGGGCTGAGCCTACTGTGGCTTTACCCTGTATAACATGTTTGTATGCAGACCTTTTCAGACCAGAAACAAAATAAAATGATCTAGAGGGACATTGCTCCCTTAAAGAATATCTCTAAACAGTAAATAAATCTTTTATATGATCCCTCTAGGGCAAACTGTAGTAGGGAGGTTCAGATTATGTGACCGTTTGGGACATTGAGCCTTTAGAAAGAAAAGTTGTGACTTCACCATTGGCAGCATTTCCTAGGTCTTTTCGGATTTCTTTCCTAAGATAAATCAGAAAATGCACTGAAGAAAATCCCCCAGTGCTGGGGAAGCCTGCAGGAAAACTTAACATATGTTTCTTTAAGTGACAATACTTGACAGACTTTGTTACTTATAAGGTGCCTCTTCTTTTGTGTCTTTTGTTCTGCTGCACAGCTGAGCCAATACGAAGCAAAAATGTCTAACTGTTACAACAGAAATGAGAACTCTGCTTTTTGGATGCTTGCAGGCACCCTTTGTTTTGCCCTTCTGCTGAACCTGCACAGACCTCTCAACAATTTCCTTACTGCTACTGGTGAGAGTAAAGCGTTTGCTACCCACTGCTGCTTCCATTGCCCTCAATGAAGTTAAAGATCACCATTTGATCTTTAGGTGCAGTATGCAACATAATTTTTGTCATCTCTTTATAACTTTCACTAGTCATTAAGTAGATGGCCTACAGGCTGAAATATGTAAATTAGCTAATTATCTGAGTGCTGACATAAAATTTAGTATTAACTCTTGTCTTTTCTGTGGAAGCTGTCTGGCATTGTTAGCTCCAGACCTTCAGCACCTTCGATTTCAGTTATATTTCTGTGAGTACATAATGTATAGCACCCATATGTTTTCTGTCTGTCCTTCTTGTCATTCTTTGCAGCTTTTCTCATCTGGGTCTTTTCAAGCGCTGTTGTTGGTATTAGCGGTAAGATATTTATGGTGTTTTTAATGCCCTCTAGTGGTACATCTAACTTTTATTATGGTGGTACTCAACTATGCTATGCTGAGACCTTAACATCAAGATGGATATGCGTGGGGGCTTTCAGAGGACAGAAACACTATGCAGCAGCCTGTGCCACCACTGCCTGTTACTACACTGACTGTGACAGAGCCATGTATAAAGTTTGTGCCTAAGTATATGCCTGCAAACTTCCCAGCCAGAAAACCAGCCCCTGCCCCCATCCCCCTGCAAGTTCCTTCCACGTAACCTTTCCAGGCTGGTATACCCCATCTTCCAACGAGTCCTGCCCACTTACCTATGTGGTGTGCATGACGTGCCATATCCTCTGGCAGGCACTCCTCACCTCACCCCTCTCACCCCCATGACCAGAACAGCATTCCTGACCCTTCTGGTGTGCCTGTGCCAAAGTATAAACAACAGTTTGTTATTATATTCTGTGTTTCTGGGCTTCAGTGATTTGTGAATTATGAAAGTTCAGTCCTGGAGGTAGGGCGTATGCATACACATTTCCTTTATATTTTTACTTCATTAAAAAACTGAAATATTTATAAACTTAATGTTTTTATTTTTCATTTTTTTTTAGTAAATTATGATGTGAGAAGAAAAAGAGTTAAAAAATAAAATTTTAACTTTTTTTTCTCAAAAGGAGGGGTAAAGTTTCAGTCTTTAAAATTTTGCTCTGATTTGTCAAAGGTTTAATAGTGAGTGAAACAAACAATTCCTGTTTAAATTCAAAATTCTTGTGTAATGCTAAGGCCTGCGATATGGTTACCTGCAAGATTAGAAAAAAAGGGAAAGAAGGAGGGTGGACAAGAAAAGATATTCACGTGTAAGGTGGACAGATACTATATAAAATGAACAGTTAGATGGCTTTGTATGAAATACAGAGGCATTAAGTGCTGCATAAAAGAGAGATCAAAGGAAAATTCTGCTGCTAAAATTGAGTAGGCAAATGATAAAATTTCTTTTTATTAAGATGTGCATTGAAGCTTAAGCAAGGCCAAGAGGGGAGATCCTGGAGTGAAAGGAGGTCATTTGCAATTTAAATAATCTATCAATGAATTAAAACATGAAAGAGATACCAGAGTGTGGAATTCAACAGCTGAAGTTGAGAAAAAGATAAGTTACTGTTGTGATATGTTCTAGGATGTAATGAAACACACTGGTGAACTTCAGCTGATGAATGTTTGTTAGAGCAAATTATATGTTAAATATTTGAGTAATTGTTAAAATGTCAGTTTATGGAGGAATGAAATCCATCTCTGACAATATAACTAACTTTTTTCTTTCGTTCTAAAAGTTTTTTTCAAAACAAAAAGTGAAGTATTAATGAATTATAACTTTATCAAGCAGTAAAATAGTTTTTCTAAGTAACTTCTGTTAAAAGTATCTTTTTCACTAAAAGTACTAAAGTGTTAATCACATTGTTTTATAACAATATTAATAGTTGTAGTTTTTAAACCATTACTGTAACATTGCTTTCTAATTTGCAAATACTTGTCTAGTGTTTATTGCTTTCTTTAATGTCTGTAGTGTTTGCTATGCAACATTCTTACAGTTTTTCTTACAGCTTCTTTATATAGAAATCTAATCATAGACTGACAGCATAATTGCCAAGTATATGGGATGATCTACATTTTACAACTTTATTAGCTTTTTAATCTCACTAGTAAATTTTGACTGTGTTTTTTGAGCCTAGACAATTTCACGTAGACAACATCATCTTCCCAGACCCTAATTACAAAATGCTAGATTTCTAGCATTATCTGTATAGTATAATGTATAGTAAACAGATAGTAAACAGCTAAACACCATTATATGTGCAGGTGAATATACATAGCTAAGGTAAAAAGAATACAAGGCCTTCTTATAGCAAAAGCAGATAAAATAATGGATACAGGAAATGAAGACTACTGTTTAAGGATCAAGACTTCAGAGTAATAGGACAAATTAATACTTCAGCTTCATACTTTCTGTAAGTTTGGAGTTTTCATAGAAAGAACAAACCTGAAGTATGAACTGAGTGTAATTGTTAATGTTTTGTTTCCTTACATCCATAGATTGAAAACAGCAACCTTCAGTTTCAATAAACAATCCTAGGCATTGTTATAGATTTTCAATCTGCTCATGTGAAAGTCATGTCAATAATAACTTAACAGACATTTGTGTTTGAAGAAAAAGTAAGGTTTTCATAACATGAAAACAGACCTTAATTTCTAGAACAAATACATTCTAAACAGAGCTTCAACATCCACTAACACTAGAATCTGAGCAAAAAAGTAAGTACTCCTCTAACAGCTAAGACTCATCCTTTAGTTTCAGACTGTATTAACAGTAGAAAAGATTATAGACGTAGTCTTTAATAGCAATAAATCGGCAGGGTCAAAAGGTTTTCAACCAGGAGTTCCAAAAGAAAACAAATATGACATTGCTGAACAATTAACTATGATTCGTAGGTAACAATTTTGATTAGCTTTGGTATGTGGCTAATGGGGAGTTACAATTTTTAACAAGAGATCCAAGAAAACTCACAGAACTACAGACAACTAACACTTCCATGTTGAGTAATCTTTTGAAATGCTAGAAAATGGTCATATTAATAAATATATGCATAACTGGGATACAATGGGGAACGGTTAATGTCGTTTTTGTAAAGGGGAGCCATATTTCACATTCATCTGTTGTATGAAGAAGTCACTTGAGCACATAGACAAATTTGATATGGTTGGTACAGTATGCACACATTTGCAAAAATATGTTGAAAAAGTCCTTCATCAAGCTTGTTAGAGAGACTAAGCTGCCATGAGATTACAGGGAAGACACCTTCATGAAATTGCTACTGTTCAAAAGAAGAAAAATAAAAGACTGGTGTTAACAAAAAATACAGTCAGTTGTGAAGTCCCTGGTGTTGCACATACTGTTTACTGTGCTCCGTTCCACTATAAAATTAAAGAAAAGTAAAACTCACTGTCCTACCGAGCTATGATCATCAGAATTAAAAATGGTACTGGCAAGAGTAACTTTTATGACGAACCATAGAAAATGGCTTCTATACAAGGAGAGATTTAATAAGCAAGGTTATTAAAATTTGGAAAAGGAATGACTAAGGACAGTATAATTGAAATATATGAAGTCATGAATGGTGGGGAGAAAGTGATTTAGGAGCTGTTATTTACCATTCATAACACGAAAGCCAGCAAGGACCCAAGTAAATTATCATGCAGAAATGTAAATTGCCTTTCATATAATACAGAATTAAATTGTGTAACTCATTACTGCAGGATGTTTTGGATGCCAAAATATAAATCAGTTCAAAAAGCAATTAACTGAACGAATGGAAGAAAGTCCCATTAAGGGCTATTAAATACAACAATGTGGGTACAACCCTAAAACCTCGTATTTCCAAAAGGAGTCTTCATTGAGAAAAGTGCCTGACTATGCTTTTTCTTTACCTATAGGCCCCTGCAAAAATCCAGTCCTGACCAGTATGGGAGATGAGATTCTGGGCACTATGGACGTTTGTTCTGACCTAGCATGGATAGTCTTGTCATAATCCCTCTTGCTTACCCCTGAGGAGGATTCAGGGCTGTGAAAGCAAAAACAGGTATATGGAAAGCAGTCCCATGAGGGGACAAGGGGATTGCCTGCAACTGTTGCATGGGAAAGTAAATAAGAGAGGCAGTACAAGGTAAGGATATTTTTTCCAGATCTATATATGTCCCTATCCTGTGCACAGTATAGATATAGTTAGCTCAAACCTTAGATTGGATTTAAAATTCTATAACATTCAATTAAAATTTGCAATAAAGTTTAAGTACAATGAAATAAATTAGTTGTCAGTGCTCTTTTTATGGTAGCACACCTCTACATGCTTCATTCCAATTGGGAAATCAAGCATGTTACTGTCATAGTCCAAAGGAGGGCTATTGTTCTATTTTTCATACGATGTTTCTATACTCAGATGTGACATCACCTGTCCCAAACCAGTAACTCTAATTAGAATTATAGAATCATAGAATCATGGAATTCTTTAGGTTGGAAAAGGCCTTTAAGATCCTCGAGTCTAACTGTTAACCTAACAAACACTACCAAGTCAACCACTAAACTGTGTCCCTAAGCAACCACATTTACACATCTTTTAAGTACCTCCAGGGATGGTGACTCAACCCCTTCCCTGGGCAGCCTGTTCTAATACTTGACAACCCTTTCAGTGTAGAAATTTTTCATAATATCCAATCTAAACCTCCCCTGGCACAACTTGAGGCCATTTCCTCTCATCCTATCACTTGTTACTTGGGAAAAGAGACCAACACCCACCTCGCTACAACCTCCTTTCAGGTAGTTGTAGAGAGTGATAAGGTCTCTCCTAAGCCTCCTTTTCTCCAGACTAAACAACACCAGTTCCCTCAGCCACTCCTCATAAGACTTGTGCTCTAGACCCTTCACCAGCTTCATTGTCCTGCTTTGGACACATTTCAGCACCTCAATGTCTTTCTTGTAGTGAGGGGCCCAAAACCGATCACATTTGAGGTGCAGCTTCACCAGTGCTGAGTAGAGGGGGACGATCACTTCCCTAGTCCTGCTGGCCACACTATTTCTGATAGAAGCCAGGATGCTGTTGGCCTTCTTGGCCACCTGGGCACACTGCTGGCTCATATTCAGCCAGCTATTGATCAACACTCCCAGGTCGTTTTCTGCCAGGCAGCTTCCCAAGCACTCTTCCCCAAGCCTCTAGCATCCTCAAGGCAAGCAGGTCAACACTCGCACCCAGCTTGGTGTCATCTGCAAACTTACTGAGGGTGTACTCAATCCACTCATCCAGATCATTGATAAAGATGCTAAACAGAACTGGCCCCAGTACTGAGCCCTGGGCAACACCACTTGTGACCAGTCGCCAACCGGATTTAAGTCCATTTGCCACAAGTTTTATTGCTCGGCCATCCAGACAGATTTTTACCCACCGAAGCATGTCTGTCCAAGCCCCGAGCAGACAGTTTCTCCAGGAGAATGCTATGGGACATGGTGTCAAAGGCTTTATTAAAGCCTAGGTAGACAACATCCACAGCCTTTCCCTCATCCAATAAGTGAGTCACCTTGTCACAGAAGGAGATCAGGTTAGTCAAGCAGGACCTGCCTTTCCTAAACCATGCTGATTGGGCCTGATCGCCTGGTTGTCCTGGTTGTGCATGATGGCACTCAAGATGATCTGGTCCATAACCTTCCCCGGCACTGACATCAGACTGACAGGCCTGTAGTTCCCCAGATACTCCTTATGACCTATGAGGAACGGCTGAGGGAGCTGGGGTTGTTTAGCCTGGAGAAGAGGAGGCTCAGAGGTGACCTTATTGCAGTCTACAACTACCTGAAGGGAGGTTGTAGTGGAGTGGGAGTCAGCCTCTTCTCCCAGGCAACTAGCGATAGGACAAGAGGACATAGCCTCAAGCTTTGCCAGGGGAGGTTCAGGTTGGACATTAGGAAGAATTTCTTCTCAGAAAGGGTCATTAGACATTGGAATGGGCTGCCCAGGGAGGTGGTGGAGTCACCGTCTCTGGATGTGTTTAAGAAAAGACTGGACATGGCACTTAGTGCCATGGTCTAGTTGACATGGTGGTGTCAGGACTCGATGATCCCAGAGGTCTCTTCCAACCTGGTTGATTCTGTGATTCTGTGATTCTGGGATTTGGTAACCTCCAGTCACCTGAGACCTCCCTGGTTAGCCAGGACTGCTGATAAATGATGGAAAGTGGCTTGGTGAGAACATCTGCCAGCTCCCTCAGTACCCTCAGGTGGATGCTGTCTGGCCCCATAGACTTGTGCATGTCTAAGTGGTGTAGCAGGTCGCTAACCATTTCCCCTTGGATTATAGGGGTTTCATTCTGCTCCCCATCTCTGTCTTCTGGCTCAGGGGGCTGGGTACCCGGAGAACAACTGCTCTTACTACTAAAGACTGAGGCAAAGAAGGTATTAAGTATCTCAGCCTTTTCCTCATCCTTTGTCACTATGTTTCCCCCTGCATCCAACAAAGGATGGAGATTCTCCTTAGCCCTCCTTTTGTTGCAAATATATTTATAGAAACAATTGTTATTGTCTTTTATGGCAGTAGCCAGATTAACTTCTAGTTGGACTTTTGCCCTTCTAATTTTCTCTGTGCATAACCTCATGTCACCTTTGTAGTCCTCCTGAGTTACCTGCCCTTTCGTGCAAAGGCCATAAACTCTCCTTTTTTTTTTTCCTGAGTTCCAGCCAAAGCTCTCAGTTCAGCCAGGCTGGTCTTCTTCGCCACCAGCTCATCTTTCAGTACATGGGGACAGCCTGCTCCTGCGCCTTTAAGATTTTTGTCTTGAAGAGTGTCCAGCCTTTCTGGATCCCTTTGCCCTTCAGGACTGTCTCTTATGGGATTCTGTCAACCAGGCTCCTAAACAACCCAAAGTCTGCCCTCCGGAAGTCCAAGGTAGTGGTTCTGCTAACCCTTCTCCTTACTTCTCCAAGAATCGAAAACTTATCATTTCATGATCGCTCTGCCCAAGACAGCCTCCAACCATAACATCACCAATTTGTCATTCTCTGTACCCAAGCAACAGGTACAGCGTGGCGCCTTACCTGGTTGGCTCACTCACCAGCTGTGTTTGGAAGTTACTTTCCACACACTCCAGGAACCTCCTAGACTATTTCCTCTCTGCTGTATTGCATTTCCAGCAGACATCTGGGAAGTTGAAATAGGGGTATAATATATCCTTTTTTTTTGGCGGGGGCGGAAGCTCTTTCTTTTTCTACGTTATTTTATTTCCATTTAAAAGAATACATTCCTTGTAATCAGGTATTCTTAAGGGCTACAGCTAGCACTGAGAAAGTGAAGCTTTGGAGCAGTTTTCTCATTATATTTTCTTTCCCTTTTCAACACTGTGTAGAAAGAAACTATTCTGTTTCAGTCATTTCTTTAATGACCTTTGTCACCAGTCTTCGAACTAAGCTGAAGACTTTCTGTGAGGGTTTCTGCCATACTTGCACAGAAGTCTCTGTTGTAAACACTAAGGAGAAGCTTTAATTGATATGCTTAAAATAATTAGAAAGCAACAGAGCTCAGCAGGGCTGTTTAGGACTAAAGGCTAACAAGGAACCAAATCCCCAGACAACGATGTGATCATTAGGAGAACTCAGAGATAAAACATGACATTTTGGAGAGCTAGGATGTGTGATTCAAAGTATTCCAAAGAAAATAAAGAAACGAAAAAACTTGCAGAAATAGTGCTGTGGAAATGAAGCAGAATTTTTTCCTCTCTGAGCAAATATGTCCTCTATATATATTTTAATATTGCTTATGTCTGTGACAGTCTTTATAGATAGTTATTTGAAACATCTTTGTGAAGCTGTTATATGCAGTACTTAAAGAGCAATACTCTTTTTCTAATACCTGATATTTTATTTTATTTTATTTTATTTTGTTTTTTTTAAATGCAGAGATTTATTTCCATTTAATCACCATGATAGAGTAATAGTCATTTATTCAGCTGATAACATCAAAGTGGTAGGGGCAAGTTTGCTAACTCCTTGGAATAGCTGAAAACTCATTTAGGGTAAAGACCCTGTGAAGTTGCCCATGAGTCATCCTCTTAGAACAAGAACATTACTAAAGTATGTCCAGTTTATGTCACTTACATTATGAAAAAGGATCAGGACTTCTCTCCCTTGAACTTTCCAAATTATATGTACAATATATTGTCTGCTCCAGAGTTTAGAATAAGTAGCATTCAATTTGCAAATAAATAAATATAAATTTAAGGAAGGGCAAGTGTATTTTAAACAGTGAGCTGACTATCTCCAATTATAGCTGGTTTGTCCTGCTTGAATCTGGTAGTTTTCATTATTTCCTGATCCTAGGTAGAAGCAAAATAATTCTGCAGACTGGCTTTCTTGTCATTTTACTGCATGTTCTCTGTAATAGGTTGCATATAGCTTTATATTCAGCATCCCACTGTATTAATTAAAGAGCAGTGTATTTCCAGTGTAGTAAAT
Organism: Nyctibius grandis; assembly: GCF_013368605.1. NCBI lineage: Eukaryota > Metazoa > Chordata > Aves > Nyctibiiformes > Nyctibiidae > Nyctibius > Nyctibius grandis. The sequence continues at coordinate 47,564,901 of NC_090660.1, forward strand.
TGCTAATGAGTCTCACTAAAGTCTTAAGACAACAACGATTACATGTCCATGACTAGAAGATATGCTTCATTGGCTTTTATATTTTTCTTGCAGATACAAGAACTGTACCGATACACTGTACATACCCACGTTAATGACATTAGCTGGACTGTGCGTCATGACTCTACCAGTGCATGCATGTGGAGGACAATGCTGTTTCTGTAGCACAATTGTGGTGGGCGAGATACATCCAGAACCAGAATTACTGAACATCAGCTGTGGAACCAGGGCAGAGGCAAAACAAAATTTGTGGGTAAGGGTGTGAGGAGAGCTAAAACTGGGACATAGGAAAAGCAGTGGACTGTTTGATTTCCACATGACAATGCTTCCTTAACTGATGCTGGAACTCGTATTCTTATAATGAATAGTGGTGTATCTTCCTTAGTAACATTCTCCTTTGTTTAGTGAAAGATAGTACAGGCATTTTCTTCTCTCATCTGCTTTTTGCAGCAGTAGCAGTGGTAGCCTTGACTAACCCATACTTTTAAGGATGTGCTTTCTGACTTTCTAAAACTCTCTGAAAAGTTATAATTCAATAACCTGGTATTGTAAAAGTACCTGGTATTGTAAAAATGGGTGAAATAAGACTTAATGTGATAATGTCCCTCTATAGAATAGGGAACAAAATAAAATTTATTGTATAAGAAGCTGGATATCACCCAAATAACTCTATGGTAATAAAACCCCAAACATTTATTTTTTATTTATTTGTTAAATAGAAAGATATTATTATTATTACTACTACAATTATTATTTGTGTGGATCAGCCATTCATAAAAAGAAAGAGAGAACAGAGATACATAAAGCTTTGGAGATGAAAAGAGAAAAAGTCTTTGAAATATATAAAAAAACAGACGTTGAGTGAAGTGTGTGGATGAGGATATGGGATCTGTAGAAATATGTACATCTTAAATCTAGAACTTATGAAGTTGAAATAGAAAATAAAAAGTGAAAAAACCTGGGAAAGAAGAAAGCTGCTCCTAGAATTTATCCGGAAAAAGTTGGAAAAAGCAAATACAAGTGTCTTGGTAAAATATGTGAGTTCTCATTTGGTTGGAAATACTTTTCTACAGTTTAAGAGGGTTATTGAGAGAATAATTGCAGAACAGAATCTCAGCAAATAAGATATAAAACACTCAGAAGATGACAAGGAGATAAGTAGTATCTGACATGTCAACAAATGATGTCAAACAGTGGAAATTTCTTTCTGTAAAAAGGTAACAGACTTTGTAGATAAGGGAAGCATTAGATGTCATACCATCATAATATTAAGTCTAACATTATATTCCATAATATCTTCTAAGTAAGTAAGAAGAAACTACTTTGTATGTGTTTGAGGAGCACAGTTCTGATAGAGTATTCACATTTATCGGTAGTTCACAGCTAGAAAGAAAGGAGGTACTGGACAGGATATCAGAGGGATCTGTCCTACCTTCAGTTCTGCTCAGTGTTCTATCAACCAGGATGATGGAGGGGAAAACCTGCTTATTAAATTGGTACGATGGATTGTAAGAATGCTGGGAGGACAGAACAGGTATTCAGAATGGTCTTAGAGGAATTCATCTTAAGTAGTTGGATGAAATCCAATAAGGTCAACACTTACTCAGAAGTCATGAAATGCACAAATACGGACTTGTGAGCAACTGGTCAGTTTTGTAGAAAGGATTGAAGGATCATGATGAATCTCATCCATCATACAGTTGCAAAACACAGAAGCAACTCTGCAAGGCAGGTGTGGTAATCCTGCTTTCCATTCCCATAAGATTTCAGAGCAATATCGTATCCAGTTTTTGTCACTGCGCTTTGAGAGAGGAGGAATGTCCTTTCAGAGTAGGACACTGAAAAAAAAAAGTAGCTGAAAAATAAAGTCCTGTTAAGAAGCACTGAGCATCTTAGGTCTAAAAGGGAAAGCCCTAGGGGAAAGTATGAAGGGGTAATAAGCCTTTAGGTACCTAAAGGTACATGAAGGTACCAAAAGGGTTGCTGCAACAGAAGAGAACTTGTCCATTTTCTGTGTCCATAATGCTACAAGAATAGTGAAATTCTGGAATACAGTGGTGGGAAGGTTACTGTGCCTTCACTAAGGGATGTAGCCAGGGCAGGGCAGACAAAAATTTGTAAGGAATAACATAGATACTACAGATCCTGCTTTTGAACATGGATGTGGACTTTTCAAGATCTTCAAACTTGTCATGCAGTAATCCTATGATTTAGGCTACTGAATTTTACTAGTTAATTGCACCAATTCTATAGTCACTTTCTGGGGAAAGGTATGTGTTGGTTTTGAGGGAGTACATGGAAGGAGGGAGTTATTTATATTAAGACAGGATTAGAGGATGGAGCTTTTACAGTGTGGTGAAAAATACTAGCTGTAGGAGAGGCATCAGCAACAAATATTTCATGCACATTGAAGGCTATAGTTTCACCACAGTGTTTTGGAAAGTCTTTGAACTGTGTTGAATGGAAAAATAAAATAACAAAAATCAGTATGTTAGCACCTACAGTCTATATCTACAAAGACAGCAGTTGTATCTTGCTATCTGGCAGTGTCTTCTGAATCTTAGTGTGTTGCTCTATTTGTCTCAGCTGTCTGGTGAGGAGTAGGTTGTAATAAATAGGAGGTGATATGAATGGCTTTTGTACAAATGATGGGAAAGAACAGGTGTTTTCTATGTTTCTTATTTTTTTGGTTTATCTGTCTATTTTCACTTTCTTAAATTTAACTCTATTCAATACCTCATGAAAAATTTATAAGTGTTCTTTATCAGGAGTTAATGTCTTCCTTCTACGTATAAACTTTTCTCATAAATATGTATATTATCTTCTTTGCTCCCTAATTTAGTTGAATATGACAGTAGAAATCTGTTGGCATTGCTAATGACTCATTTTCTTTTCAGAGAGGAGATGTTTGAAGTTGACTTAAATATAATAATTTCACAATAAATGGCATGAGCAACACTGAGCATAATATTTTGGAGTGTCCTGAAGAGGCTCCTGCTGTAATATTAATCACTTTTTTTTTCAATTATCTTATTCTTTGAAAGTACTTTTAATTTCCTTCCTTCCTTCCTTCTTTCCAGTATCTTGGGTTACAAAGTGATTTCTTGAAAATATTCCTGTATTCCTCTATGATAGAAAAGCATATTTTACTATAACTTTTACTTGAAGAAGATGGTATTATCACCAATAAGTGCCAAATATATATTAACTTATATTATGATAGTTTCAAATAGTAGTCTGGAGTTCTTAAAGTTAGAGCAAGATCCCATTTTGGCAGGAACATGGCATATAGCTTTAGTGTTCAAATGTGGAGGTATTTCCTTCTCTTTTACTACAGAAGAATCCTACAGTGACCAAGCTCCAAACTTAATAATTTCCATGAAGTGTTTAAATTAAACGGAATGAATCTAAGTCAGAATAAGTCTATGGTAATCTCTGAAATGCTCACACTATAAACAGATAAAAGAAAGAAGAGTATCTTGCAGTAAAATAGTCTGGGAAAAGAGTTACAAAAGAAAGGCATGCTTCATGTAATTCAGGTAGAAATTAGAACCTGGACCTACTTTTAAAATAGGGATATCTAGCACATAACAGGTGAACCATTATTATTATTTAATATATCTTCCTTTTTGCTATCCAAATCAACCATGTAAAAGAATCTTTTTTTAATTAAAGAAGAAAAAAATATTTGAAGATGCAGTTTTAGAGGACAGTTGTATATACCTTTCACATGATCTGACTCATCATAGTACAATAGTACATCACTTTAAACCTGTCAAACTTTTCTGAATACTGTTACCAGTTAGACGTATCCTGGAATGGCTGTTGTGGTATTGTGCAGTGCAGTAGCTCATGTCAGGTCAGGACATATAATACATACACTAAGAAATAAAAAAAAATTCCTTGCTTACTTTCCTTTCCCTTTTTTTTTTTTTTTATGTTAAAAAACAAAACTTAATGGAAGTAAAGGTGAAAGCAAAGAGAAGTATGAAGGCTAGACATACCTTTTGTTTAATTGTTGCTGATGACACCTAGGCTATATGCTCTTTTACTACTATACAGAGAAACTCTAGCATTTTTCTGTTTGGACCTTGCAACAAGATACAACAGCAGGTGAAAAGGATGCAATGAAAACATCTGGCTGACTGTGTTTACTGGATCTAAACTAATTTCTCTTTTGCTAGTCGAACTGTCCCTTGTTTTGCAGGTTGTTTTCTTCTTTCTTCTCTCCCCCTTTGCTGTCTATCCTTTACACATGCATCAGCTTTTCTTGGTATCTGAGGAGAATTATCCAGAGGAAAGGATCTCCATTGCTCTAATAAAAACTCTTAAAACATAGCCCATGCACACAAGCAGTAAAACAGATGAGTCTTGAATTGCTCTCTGGAGTCCCACGTAGCCTAACTTAGAGGTAGACAGTAGTTTTGAGGGATCTTGTAGAAATATTATTTCACTGACTTTCATAGATATAAGTAACATGTTAAGACTGTTGTTTTAAGACCTCCAGTTGACATAATCTTTTATGGCAAACAGATGGAAGTAAGAGGTGTTTTCTATCTTTGAAATATTTGTGCTTTGTTTTTTCAGTATCAGTATACTGGCTCCTGAGTATTGGTAATAAATTCCCACAAGAATTTTAAAGAAAATAAATGCCAGACAGAACATGAAGACACACTGCTGTGGTCAGACTTAAAGAGAAAGGAAGATGTATGCCAGCTAAGAAACAAGACCTGCAGATGATTTGTGTTTTACTGACAATTGGACTGATTTCTTTGAAGAGAGATGACTGACTTCTGGCTTAACTCATAGTTATTTATACAGGCATGGTGTCAACTTCCTAGATCCAGAATGACAATGTTTGTTTGTTACAAGGCTTACAATGCAGGTGAGTTAAGGAAAGGTGTTGTTTATTGTAATGTTTTTTATATTCTAGGTCCAAGATATAGTGAAATTGAGTTATGCAACTGAATAGGAAATGTATTATATTAATACTAATTTTCTTAAAGTGATTATACACAAATGCCTGAAGTATAAGAACAATCATTAACTAGAATGTTGCTAAATGATGGTGACTATGACCTAATGTTTATAACTGAAAGTTCGTGGGATAATACTCATAACTGCAATGTCAATATAAGTAGGTGCAATTTGCATAGGGGAACAAGAGAGAAAAAAGAGACAGGAGGTTAATACTCTTGAGATCAAAATTTGACAGTAAAATGCGTATTGGTTAAATATTTTGGTTACACATTACAGAAAACAAGAAATTGCTGTGGTTTGTGCCTCAAGTTTTGTAGAGTAGAAAAGAATAACAATTGTAGACCACCTTCAGAAGTTCAAATGAAGTCAGGCCACTCTGGAAAAACTCAGATTTTTAAGCATATATGGATAACAGCCATGCATAACGATCCTAGTCTTATGATGGGCCAGATAACTTCCCTAATTCTATATATGATAACTTGGTAGTCGAAGAAAGTGTAAATCTTATCTAAAGGCAAAACTGAACTAACAATAAGAAGCAATAGGTTTTAAGTAAGGAAGAAACAGTTTCTGTGTGTCTGTCTTTGTACTCAATGATAGGTGATAATCCCAGTTCACCTGGCTGCATAGACTTTTGTAGGTGCAATGCATAAAATTAATGTGATATGAAGTTGACATATACTGCCTGTGGGGGATGTTTTTATTTATCACATGCTGGAAGCTGATGCTAGTAGTACGACAGCAGCTGAGCTAGTAGTACAACTGCAGGACACTGTCCAGCTGCATATCCCTTCCTGTAGGAAATGGCAGCTCTGCTACTGATACCTTCCTTTCCTGACTAGAGTTTGCTTCATAGGCATACTCTTGCCCCTTTTCCACATTTAAGCCTAGTAACTCAGGAGGTAACACATTTCCTCTCTTGTTTTCAGTGAGAAAATATTTTTTAAAATGTTTGAGAGACTGGAAGTGCTTATTATATTTACAAATTCATTGGAATAAATAACATATTTTATGAGCGCTTTAAGGATCAATGCAAACACTGTCATGAACTAGAACAGAATTAACATCATTGTGGTGAAATTTGCCTTGCTGTCCCCCACGGAGAAATGCTGTGTCCACCAGTTAGGATACTGGCAGAAAATAACAAAAGAAGATTAATCTTGGAGAAACATGGGCCAGTGTATGTGGGGACTGGCAATAAAAAATTCAGCTACTCAGTGGAAATAACACGAGATTAGTATCACTCAGAGAAACGTTTGCATTCACCTTTGCTTAGAATAGAATCATGGAATTTTTTAGGTTGGAAAGGACCTTTAAGATCATCCCGTCCAACCGTCAACCTAACACTACCAAGTCCACCACTAAACCGTGTCCCTAAGTACCACATCTACACATCTTTTAAATACCTCCAGGGATGGTGACTCAACCACTTCTCTGGGCAGCCTGTTCCAATTCTTGATAACCCTTTCAGTGAAGAAATTTTCCTGATATCCAATGTAAACCTCCCCTGACACAACTTGAGGCTGTTTCTTCTACCCTATCATTTGTTACTTGGGAGAAGAGACCAACACCTGCCTCGCTACAACCTCCTTTCAGCTAGTTGTAGAGAGCTACAGAGAGCTATTTCCAGACATGCTGTGTTTTAGTATTTGCATTCATCAGGACAAAAACTGGGAAGGTATCTCCTTCTTCTCAGCTTGAAAGAATGGAAAAGAATATTGCATTGAATTGCATTGAATTCTGGATGTTAAATACCCGAATTTATGACCCAATTTACTACCTCTATATAACCTAATTTACTACCCCTGTTTACTAAACCCCTACATACTATCAAAAACAAATTAGAAGAATATTCCAGCTAACAGAAAAGAGCCTATGTCTTCCTGTTTTAGTACTAAACTAAAACTAAACTTTGAGGACATGAGCAAAGGCTGTTCTGAACTGAAATATACGTTATATTACAGCTACGTTTTTTTCTGCCAGCTGGGATCTAGAGAGAATTGTGGGGTACAAACTCTTCCAAACCCTTTGAAAGGGTTGGAAGAAAGTTCTCAACAAACTAGTTTCTTCCTTGTTTTACGAATTAATGTAAATAATTAAAATAAAATGAAAACAAACAAGTAAACAAAACGTCTAGCACTTGCGAAGTGTCTGCCACATATGTTTCAACAGCAAAGACGAATATTCCCCAGACTAGTTGTACTTCAGGGAAACCTAGCTGTACTTCAGGGGAACCTTCCTTTCCCCTGCCCAAACCTATGTGCTTGCGCAGCTCAAAAAAGAGCAAGAGGAATTTCTCCAGAGTGTGAGTCAGCTGAAAACTGTACCTTCAGGTATTCTAAAACATATTCTGGGCTATATGCATACAAACATACATACACACAATTCAGAGCATATATGCACACATATATATACACTGTGTCATGGTCTTCACAGTATTTCTGGGTAGAGTCTTAGAACATGATTATATTTCCTTAAATTTCTTTAGACCGCCTCTAAGGAAATAAAGAAAAAAATACAAAGTGGAGGTGGTGGGTTGACCTTGGCTGGCCACCATCTGCCCACCAAGCCGTTCCATCACTCGCCTTCCTCAACAGAAGAGGGGGAGAAAGTACTACGAAAATCTCGTGGGTAGAGATAAGAACAGGAAGATCACTTATCAATTACTGTCATGGGCAACACAGACTCAGCTTTGGGAAATGAATTTAATTTATTGCCAATCAGAGCAGGATAATGAGAAATTACCCTCCACCACTTGCTGAATGAGGAGGGTAGGGTAGTGTCAGGGGATGAGGAAAAGGCAGAGGTACTCAATGCCTTCTTTGCCTCGGTCTTTAATGTCAAGACCAGTTGTCCTCAGGAGACTTGGCCCCCAGAGCCTGAAGTTAGGGACAGGGGACTGTGTGAACCTCCCGTAATCCAGGAGGAGACAGTTAGTGACCTGCTGTGCCAGTTGGACACCCACAAGGCTATGGGCCCCGATGGGATTCACCCCAGAGTAATGAAGGAACTGGCAAATGAACTTGCCAAACCACTCTCGATTATCTACCGGCAGTCCTGGTTAACTGGAGAAGTTCCAGCTGACTGGCAATTAGCAAATGTAATGCCCATCTACAAGAAGGGTTGGAAGGATGATCCAGGGAACTATAGGCCTGTCAGCCTGACCTCGGTGCCAGGCAAGGTGATGGAACAGATTATCCTGAGTGCCATTACATGGCACATGCAGGACAATGGGGGCATCGGGGCCAGCCAACATGGATTCATGAAAGGCAGGTCCTGCTTGACCAACCTGGTCTCCTTCTATGACCAAGTGACCCACTCAGTAGATGAGGGCAGGTCTGTGGATGTAGTCTATCTAGACTTCAGTAAGGCATTCGACACTGTCTCCCACAGCATCCTCCTAGACAAACTGGCTGCCCGGGCTTGGATGGGTGGACTCTTCGATGGGTTAAAAACTGGCTGGATGGCCGAGCCCAGAGAGTGGTGGTGAATGGGGCAAAGTCCAACTGGCTGCCGGTCACTAGCGGTGTTCCCCAGGGCTCAGTTCTGGGGCCGGTGCTGTTCAATATCTTTATAGATGATCTAGACGTAGGGATTGAGTGCACCCTCAGCAAATTTGCAGATGACACCAAGCTGGGTGGGAGTGTCGATCTGCTGGAGGGTAGGAAGGCCCTACAGAGGGATCTGGACAGGTTAGCTAGATGGGCCGAGACCAACGGCATGAGGTTCAACAAGAACAAGTGCCGGGTCTTACACTTCGGCCACAACAACCCCATGCAGCTCTACAGTCTGGGGGAAGAGTGGTTAGAAAGCGGCCCGGCGGAAAGAGACCTGGGGGTGCTGATCGACAGCCGGCTAAACATGAGCCAGCAGTGTGCCCAGGTGGCCAAGAAGGCCAATGGCATCCGGGCCTCTATTAGGAATAGTGTAGCCAGCCAGTCTAGGGGAGTGATCGTCCCTCTCTACTCGGCACTGGTGAGGCCGCACCTTGAGTACTGTGTCCAGTTGTGGGCCCCGCACTTCAAGAAAGATGTTGAGGTGTTGGAGCGAGTCCAGAGGAGGGCGACCAAGCTGGTGAAGGGTCTGGAGAGTATGACCTATGAGGAACGGCTGAGGGAGCTGGGGTTGTTTAGCCTGGAGAAGAGGAGGCTCAGGGGTGACCTTATTGCAGTCTACAACTACCTGCAGGGAGGTTGTAGTGAAGTCGGAGTCGGCCTCTTCTCCTGGGCAACTAGTGATAGGACAAGAGGACATAGCCTCAAGCTTTGCCAGGGGAGGTTCAGGTTGGACATTAGGAAGAATTTCTACTCAGAAAGGGTTATTAGACATTGGAATGGGCTGCCCAGGGAGGTGGTGGAGTCACCATCTCTGGATGTGTTTAAGAAAAGACTGGACATGACACTTAGTGCCATGGTCTAGTCGACAGGGTGGTGTCAGGGCAATGGTTGGACTTGATGATCCCAGAGGTCTCTTCCAACCTGGTTGATTCTGTGATTCTGTGAAATAAAAACAAATCTAAAACCACCTTCCCCCCACCTCTGCCTTCTTCCCAGGCTGAACTTTACTCCCAACTTTTCTACCTCCTCCCTCTGTGTTGCACAGGGGACAGGGAATGAGGGTTGTGGTCAGTTCATTACACATCTCTGCCACTCCTTCCTTCTCGTTGTCTTCTTCTGCACCAGTGTGGGGTCCCACACACAGGAGACAGTCATTCATGACCTTCTCCAACACAGCTCCTTCCCACAGGTTACATTTATTCATGAACTTCTCCAGCATGGGTCCATTCCATGGGGTGCAGTCCTTCAGGAACGGGACTGCTCCAGCATGCATCCCCCACAAGGTCACAGGTCCTGCCAGAAAACCTGCTCCGGCATGGGCTCCTCTCCATGGATCACAGTTCCTGACGGGAGCCTCCTTCAGCGCAGGTTCTCCATGGGGTCACAACGTCCTTTAGGGCACATCCACCTGCTCCAGCATGGGATTCTCCACAGGCTGCAGGGTGCATATCTGCTCCGCTGTGGACCTCCATGGGGTGCAGGGGTACAACTTGCTTCACCATGGTCTTCACCACAGACATCAAGGGAATCTCTGCTCTGACACCTGGGGCACCTCCTCTTCCTCCTTCTTCACCAACCTTGGTGTCTGCATAGTTGTTTCTCTCACAAATTATCACTCCTCTCTCCCAGCTGCTGTTGCAGCCTGCTTATACAAAAAGGCTTCTTAAATATTTTAAAACCCAACGTTGCTGATGAGCTCAATTTGGACAGCAGCAGGACTGTCTTGGAGCTGACTGGACCTGGCTCTCTCAGTCATGGGGGCAGCTTCTGGTCTCTTCTCACAAAGACCACCTCTGCAGCACCTCCACTACCAAAACCTTGCCACATAAACCCAATAAAGTGGTTAAGGCAAGAAGAACTTTTATTTAGGCTATAAAATGTAATCAACTCTGTCATGGTGAGATTAGCATATAGTGTTTTTTCAGGTCATATAAGAAATGTATGTTCCATATATTACCTCAAGTGTTTTAATGCTGTAATATTAGGAGATTTCCAATCTGTTTTGTTTACATCTGTTACAGCTGTGTTAATAAAGATTCTTTCAGCACACTGGAGAACTTAAAACTAAGCCAATATGTGGGAACGTAATTTAGTACACTGACTGCTAGAATTATGCAAAGGAGAATCTGTGAATCTACTAAATGAAACGAATAAAGAAGGTGAAGATTCATGTGAACAATTCAATACTTTAAGACTGCAAAAGATACCAAATAGCTTTTATAAAGAACAGCAAGTTACCTTGACCACATATAAAACACTGAAAGATTGAAGGATTCTGGGGAAAAAATAGGAAAATATATTACCAAGTGATGTGATTAAGTTTTAATAACATCACCTAAACTCCAGTTATATTAATAAGCTGTTATATTAAGGAAGAAAAAATGTTGAAGGAAACTCTCCCACACAATTTTCTAGTCATAATCCTCCCAATTCATTCTAGAGATTGAATAATACAGTATGAAATGTACTGATTAATAGAGATTATGTAATAATAGAAGTGGCGCTTGTAGAGTATCAGCCTAAGTAATGTGGTTACCAGCTTCATCTAAATATAACTGTAATTAGAACATTAAGGTGAATGTGATTTTAAAATGATACATGGGAAAAATAGAAAGATATTTTAAAATTTTTTAAACTGAATTTATAGGCTTTACAGTCCTAGAATGGCTAGCGCCTCCTGAATGTGCATGTGTGTTTTCAATGTTCTACCAACAAGCAATTAAAAATTATAAGTTTGCTATGTCTGTCTTTTAAAATACCTCATTACTGTACTAACTGTTCTATGCAAAAATGTATCTCTTGAGATGCTTTTCTTTCTATTTTTAAACAAGTCTGTGGAAAGAACTACAGCATTTTAAACCATTTGGATTCCTAATTGCTGATATATAATGACACTTAGTACATGATTTAGAGAAAACATGGTGTTGATTAAAAGCATATATTTCCCTATGAGAAGAAAACCAGAATATTTTGGAAAAAAACAATGCTTAGAAAATTACAGCTGGCAAATTATGAGCCCATTCCAACTCTCATTAAGCTAAACGGCCATGGACTGGGCCAGAATGAAGTTAATCAAAACGAAAGCAAAATCGATTACAAAGGACTATAATGATATTTTGGTATTAATTAGGAGGGACATGATAGACAATTAGACAATAACACTCTGGGCAAAATTAAAAATGTTACAGATTTTGAATATGTGATTTTGAGACTCAAAGCTATAGAAATCTACTTTATATTCCTTGCAGACTAGACTGCACTGAAATACATTCTCCTTTATTGTCTGTACAACCCCTTGAATATTTGCTGCAGCAGAAAATGCCTTCTTCATAAAAATCAAATATAAGGATTTTCTGTTATTATTGTGGGTTTTGTTTTCTTTTTGCTAAACCACTTAAGAGGCTCAAGTTAGGAATACTTGACATTTCCAACCAAGATTTAATTACATTTAATAGAGCAGTTCTTTCTTTTGGTCAAATCCCGTGTTTTGTTGGAGGGGCATGCTGATAGCTATCATGATATCTATCATGAAGCTGATGTATCAATTTCTCTGTCCCTGTGATTGCTCTGCACAGGCCTGTCCTCCTCTTAAGGCAACTGGAGTCTCCCATACAACTGATACTTCACGTGGCAGACAAAAACATACTTGAAGGTCAGCCTTACAGCTAGATTTTCTAGTTATGCCTCTTTTTGACTGATTCTTTCACATCAGCAAAAAGAAGTGCTGTTAGCGACTTTAAAGCCAGTTGCATGCTCTCAGTTCCTTCTTCCACTGGTTTGACTGGTGAACTAATAGCTGCGCTGATTTACACTCAGGTGCTATGTGGCAAAGCAGCCACATGTCAGAGGAAAAACTAGCCTATGATTAGCTGTAAACTTTATCAAGCTATCTCATTGCCTGCACAATTCATTGCCTGCAGCTGTATTAAATAGAGGATTAAATGTATAGGTAATGTGTATCTGGTGCACAAAATAGCTAAGGAATTTGGGACAATGTGAATTTTGTGTGATAAGGCAATAGAAACAAGGTTTGGGGTTTGTTTTTATTTCTTAATGTAAAACACCCCGTTCTCCTTTATCCATTTTATTTAGCCCATCCAGGCATGAATGAAGTTGGTCCCTGCTCCAGCATACAAGTCAGCTGATAAAATTAAATTAAAACTTAAAAAGAGAAAATATAAACATGAAAAGTTTTATCCCCTCGTGAAAGTAAGAAGCAGCAATCTAAACTTCCATCTGAGTAGAAGTTCCACCTCTTCGAAGACATCTGCATCTTGCAGGTTGTCTATTTCAGTCCTTTAGTTTTCTTACATGTCAGAAGAGAATGGTTTTGGAAGGCATTAGGACAGGCTGTGCCATAAACAATCAGTCTTCTGGACAAGATACATAAAGTTCAGGCTTCATGATAAAAAAGAAGTTGAAACTATGATTTTTTCTATCATCAGTCACAGATGGTTTTGAATAAGGCTAATTAGAAGAGAATCATTTGAAACTGTGAATGTACGGGAATATAATTTGTCACTATCAGCTAAACAAGAAATAGAAGGGTGACAAGGTAAATGTTTTCTCAGAATACTTTGAGATGTTGTCAGTTGCTATTAAACTAATTGGGAGCAGGTAAGACACCTTCCAAGGGTAACTGTTTCCACCTTGATTCAGCAAAACAAGCACTTATTTAAGGGAAAGTGGAGATATAGTTCCAATCCCATTCGATAAAACAGGCAAACTCACTCCTTTATGTGTTTCTACATGCTGAATGCATATCTTAAGTCATAGCTGGGCACTGATCCAGGGAACAAACTTTTATCTAACAGAGAAAAGCTCCTTTAAGCTAGAAAGATTCTTTTTAAATCTGTGATATTTCTTTTTGGAGAGATCTACAGTATAGAATATCTGTACTCATACAGGATTTTAGGTGAGGATTTTTTTTGTGTTTTGAGACATTGTAGCTTGCAACTTAAACAATTAAAGTCCCATTTAAAAGAACCATATAATGTCTGTGGAAGAGCTACAGTTCAGTGAGTTTCCAGTAGTTTACTGAGTTCAGTAAGAGAATTGAAATTATTTTCATGACTCTTCAAAAAGGAATTTCTTTAATTTTGATGAGAATATTTGATCCTATAAAGCTTTTCTTAATTAGTCCAATAAAACATAAAACCTACATTTTTCATTATTTACTGAACTAACATGCTTATTACCATTTTTATCACTAGTGTTTATTGATTTTTTCATAAAAGCAGCTTGCTGCAAATTCCTTGCACGTTAATTTATTGTATCAAATTCAGCTAGAAACTACAGTTGTCCGTTTTGCACTTTCAGTTTCATGCAGCCACTTATGCTTCTGATATTAATAAACATGTGAGCATAAGCAGACATGGTTTAAGTGCTTCCTACAAATAAATCTCTTGACGTCACATGAACTGAGACCATGATCAGAAATAAAGCACGTAAATTGTGAATAATGCATAGCAAGACTTAATGTGCTCTAACCACACAGTAAATGTACCTACTACAGCTTTCTAATGTGTAGTTTCCCATAGATTGTATTCATACAGCATTATTTTGATAGACTATTACCTATTTTATATAGCATCCTGCATGTGTAAAAACATATTGCATAGACCCCAGTGCTAAAGATATCACCATATGTGAATAACTCTCTATGGTTCTGAAATATATAAATCAAAACGGGATCTTGGTAAACAACCTGGTCTACTGAACAAACACTGGTTGTCATTGAACTATCTCAAGGTCACCCTTCAAAATATTCTGGAAAAGTGAGGAAATGAATAGAGTAGAATAACATTCACCTCTCTCTCCCTTGTGAGGGAGTTTTGTCTTTGTGTAAACTTCAGTCCAGACTATAGACAAATTGCTTTGGCAAGCAGTATGGAGACGACAGAGCATCCTCTTCATTTGAAAATGGTAATAAAGAGGAAAATGTTTGGAAAGGAGGAAGCATTTTGATTAGATGTGGAAATAATATTAAAAGTAACATTTGACCATCACAAGTCCTCAGTGTTATCTCTTTCCGAGTGACAGTACTCTGTTTTCTTGATGAATTAAAAAATAATTCCAGAGCAACAAATCCAGCTAAGTTAGCTTTCCCTGTCTGACTATTTATAACCGTAATATTCTGTGAGAGGAAAATAGAAGTGTAAATAAACTGCCTAAATTTGTGAACAAATCAAAACCGTCTTTGTACACTCAAGTTTTAAAAAGGTTGCAAAAGGTCTCTGATTTGCAGTGAACACTGGATCAGTGACTCAACTCAAAATGAAAAAGTTTTCATATAAAATTCTGAGACTTACAAAGGCCAGAGTATGGAAAAATGTGAATTTTTTTTTAGCCATTTTTAAGATTTTGACTGTGGCTTCTTTTTTTTTTTTTTTTTATTTGGGGTAGAAATTAGAATCTATTGAATTTTCCATGAAATAAAATAAGTTTTCCTTGCCCAGGTCTTCTGTTTACTTGTCGCAAAATTCTACACAAGAAGTTGTTCTTTTTCTGGGCACCTGTGAACACAGGCATCAGCACTTTTGCAGTGTGCCCTGGACAAACAGGGGCTCGTGGAAGACCAAGGAGGCACGTATATGTGGGTTAATTTCTGCTTTTAAATTCTAAGGATTTAGAAGAATATTTTTAACCTTTCCTCCCAAAGCTTATAAACAGCAGTGTCCAGAAGTTCAAGATTGCAGACAGTTCAAACTGAACATTCAGTTTTCAGGTGCTTAGCATTCTCTTCTCTGGTAAAGTATTGATTAACAAGTCATTTTATAAATTAAGACTTCCTTTGTTCCTTTAGGCTCAATTGACACAAAGACAATTATGTGCTTATTGATAGATTCTCTTGAATCAAAGGCTGATGGTTTCCTAAATGTTAATTTCTCTACTGACACTGCCAATGTGTGAGGAAAGTCCATCTAAATATAAAGACCCAGGCAGACCTCTTAGTTACATATATTTTCAGTGTGTTCCAACTAGCATTCCTGAGAGTTAGAAAGGCATTAGGCATTTCACTGACGTCCAGATCTTTTAGCCTGAAGGAACTGGAGTAATCCTCTTTTTAATTTTTCCATTTTCTGTCTTCTGATGGTTCAACATTGAGGCAGAAGAGCTGTTTTTTCATCTTCTTGAGAGGTAAATGTAGTGCCTATTAATGATTTCAGTTTGTCTATTTGGAATATGCTCTATATTTCCTTCTCACCTAACCATTGTCACTACACAAACATTTGGTTTCACTACAGAAATACTTTTTCTTCACTTTAACTGCTGCTGACATAGGCCTATGCAAAGCAAGTTGTCTTTCCATTCTGGGTAATTTGTGTTAACATTTTCTTAAAAGGCACCTGATATGTAACGCTCATGGACACACTTTCTACTGGACTGATTTGGATTTTGACCAAGGATTTTCTATTTCTAAAGCTTTCCTGCACTGTGACCTTTAGCAAGCCAGATAAGTTTGTTTTTCAAAACCGCTGCCCAAAGGTAATCGTAGTTCTTTGAAAATCCATTGCTTAACCTCTACCAAGGTTCTATCTGTATGAAAAATGTGGAAGATGATACCTTTAGAAGAAGCAATTTGAGGATTAAATACTGCATATAAAACACTTTGATGATTAGGTATCATGTAAGTACAAAATATTATTATATTATTTTGTAGCATTAATTTCAACCGTATTTATTTGCATGTACATATGGCATTTTCTGCTTTCACTGTAGGAAAATGCTCTTGCTGATATAAATGGAGACTTGAACTCCAGCTGGGTTGTTCTTGGGTTTTAGCTGTTCAGACAGAGTTTCCCTCCACAATCATTCTCTGTGAGCCTGTGGCAGTGAGGTGAGGGACTGTAAAACAAGCAGAATTTTAATGGCTATTCAGAATTAAAGCTTGGTAACATCAAGCAGGCAGGAGCTGCCAGGTCAGCCACATTTCTAAAACAGAACTTGAAAAAGATAAATTCAAAACAGTGGAATTTAAGCATAGATATGTGTGCTGCAATTTGGAAATAACTCAGGAACTGCCATACAGCCCAGGAACTAAGATGGCCAATTAACTAATGTTGCAAAAATCATCCAGAATTCAGTGTCAGCACTCAAAAATGTTTTTTTTTATCTGGTGCTTATCTGAAACATCTCTGAAATATCTAGCTCTTTATATATACTTTCTCACAAACCTTGTTATTTTTTCCCTGTTCGTGTATAGGCATGTTTATATGAAAGTATGATTAAACTTACGTTTCCGTATATTTGTCACCTTTATGTCCAGGTCAGAACTGTGTCATATACTCATACTCCACTGCAGAGAAGGTATGTATGTTTTGCTGCCTGACATTCATTCCTTGCACTTTTGTGACCTTCTGTTTGAGCTATGTGTTATTTTCAGAAACTTTTATTTATCATATTTACTTTTAACTTATTGGAAACTATCTCATAGTCCTTACATAGAGCAACCTTACAGATACCCTCTGACTTAACACTTGCAAGGATTTCAGGAAACTGTAGGGTAGAATATGCTAGAGAATGCCCTTGCAAGAGGACAGAAGCATCAAAGACATAATTCTTCAGATTGTATATGGTAAAAGACGCTACAATCACAAAGGCACTGAAAATACCACGGAGCAGTGCTGCCCTCTGGTTTGTGGTTTGTTCACAGTTCTCTAGGGCAGTGTTGCTGGCTATTTTATTCTCTCTTTTTTAGTGGCAGCCCCTCTAGTCATCTCTTTCTAATCAAAATCTAATTGAAATTTAGTTCATCCAGGTAGGTGTCATTAAAATAGATTAGACTAATCTCTTTGAATGTCAGGAAATTAAAATAAATTTCAGTAATATTCTTTTTTATTAATAAAAATTATTTGATCCAGAGTAAGTTTGTATGATGCAACTGCAGTCAAAACTGGCTATGATATGCACACATATATATATGTGTGTGTATATACATATACACACAATATATGTGCACATACACATGCACATATACATACACTCAGAACTGGAAGGAATAAAGAATGAATTTTCCTGCAAATGGAAGCGTCTGTCTCATCTATGGATAGGTAAAGGTGACAACTGAGAAACATTGTTTGTTTGCTTGCTTCTATACATTGTCTTTCTGAGTTACATCCATTGGTCTTAAGTATGTAGGAATACTGGATGATGGAAAAGGTCCATTCATCTCAGTATCCCATATCTGACACTGACAGAAACCAGACTCTTGGGAGGTTTTATCTGATCATAGTTTCTCCCAGTGACTCCCAGCAATAATTTCTGACTCAAGGACTTCTTAGGCTGGAATTTCCTTAGTTGATATTTATGCAAAAGCTGTTGTAGGCATTTGATTATCCTTGTCTGCTTTCTCAGAACTTTCTGCTTCTGTGATTTCCTTCCTTTTTGAGACTTAGCTCTGAAAAAAGATGCACCCTGAAATATTAATGTCTGATTACCTTTTCCTTTCAGTGTTCATTTGAGCTCTTTGTATTAGTTAAATGAGTTGTGTTGTAAGACTGCAATGTTATTCAAACATTTTTTGAAAACCAATTAGAATGACTCTTTACCAACATAATAGGTGGTCCGGACTATAATTATAAAATTGAGGGAAGTAATCAGAGCTGTTCCAGTTTTTTACACTCCTTAAACAGTGTCATAACTTCAGCAGGGTTTTGTTACACCCTGCCATAAGTCATAGTTGCTCTTGACTAACCAAAGCTGCACAAAGCTCAAAAGTGGGTTTAAAGCTAAACAGAAAGGTAAAGTCTGTACCACTACACCTGTTTTTGTAGTAACTCAGTTATATCATGAAACAGTGCTTCTTCATTGCTAACTCTAGCTAACCGTGTTGGTGGTAATTTGTTCTTCTTCTTTTCTCAGACTTGGGACCTAAATCTAGGTCATCTCATAAACAATCATCATATTTCCTATATCTGCTGCCTAAAGTCAGCCTAACAGTATGTGCTCAGCTGCTCCTTGGTTGATTTTTAGGAAACTGAATTCAAAATCATGCGTAGGTCAGCATCTGTACAGAAAAAATGAAAGCTAAGGACCTAATTTTCATTTATGTTCTTACCTTGGGCAGTCAAATGTAAAAATGTTGGTGACACTGCCTTTTTCATATTAGATGTATTTTGAAATGAGCAGTTCTGAAATACGTGCACTGAATGAGTTTGCTAATGAACAGAAAGCTCCTATACTTACAATTCAGACAAAACCAGCTTTATAAATAACCTGAAGAAGTCTGAGTCCAAGAAGCCTTGCACTATTTATAAGAAAACAAGATATAGCATTCTTTACTTTAGCTTCTGGATTTGCTACCTTTTCATACTATGCTGCTATTGTTTCATGTAAGAATTTAGTATTATCATAGCAACACATTTTATACACAAGTTTTAATTTTTCATTTTTTGTTCTGCAATTGTTGGATTTTTTTTCTAATCTCCTCTGTGGACTGGTCATATTTGATTAAGTTCTGCATTTGTTACTGTTTTTCCATAACTTAAGTATTTTAAAACAGTAGTTTGAGTGATGGGAGGATTTACATTGGTAAACAAGTCTTTTCTATACCTATATACCTATCAACAACCAAAACTCACATACAAATATCTGGGATCAGCTTAATTTTAAGTAAATTTAACATTAAGAGCTGAGGAAAAAAAAATTTCTAGGAAAAATATTTTTTAAAGCTGTAATACCTGGGAAAGCTTATAGAAGAAATCATAGCAAGCTAATACTCTCACTAATATATACGTATGTCCAACATGATAGACACAAATATCATCTGTCAAAGCTGAAACTTTTGAAATACAATTTTGTGGTATTTCATGAGCCAAGGAAAAGGTAAATCATATTTCAGCTTTTCCCACTAGATTATCATGAATTTTTTTGCTGCAGACAAAAAATTTTGTTACTACTATCAGTAATTTCTTATTATTTTATACTGAAAACTGGCATAAGATTGGTGAATCTGAAAGGCCTGGATTGCAATAGCAGACTTTGTAAATATTTTTACTAGGTGCAGAATTAGTCTTTATGTTCTGTCAAAGGCTAGAAATCTCGTCTCTGAAATTCTATAGAAATATATCCATTTGCTAAATTCAAGAAAGGAAATCCTACTCTACTGGAGTCAATCCAAGTGAACTTTATTGATTTTAACAGGGTTAACCTATTTTGAAGGTTGAAATACAGTTGGGAATTTCACTCTGTATTTAATGGGAAAATTGTTAACTGAAAGTTAGAAAATGTTTATACCTATAAAAAAAGTTCAAAGAAGTATTTCTATTCAGACAAGTATTGAAGAATGCTCTTTTGTCTTAAATCACAAAGCAGTGGAGATAATATTTCTGCATTTTTTCAGAACTTATTATTAGTTATAGGAATCTCAAAATGAAACCAATCATAAAGTGTCATTGGGGCAAGAGCAGAGGCATGAAAGATTTGGGTTTTTTTATTGTATGTGCATGTTTGATTAACTTAAATTTTGCACTAATGTCATTGTAAAAGAAATAATTTTAAATTCTGTGAAGTGTAGATAATTGCAAGTTCTGTAAATTGTGGAAAGATTACATTAATGGACTTTGCAATAGGGACAGGTTTGGATTTTTTGCAGCACAATCAAACATAATACTTTAGATATATGAGTTCAGATTTTATAAACAGTTTCTCAGCCTCATTTTTTTCTGGTAAACGTTTTTCCTGCATTCCAAATCTAAATGCTTGTTTTGGATTGTCTGTATTCTAGCCTTTTTTTTTTTTTAAAAAAAAAAAAAGAAAAGAGTCATAACCACTGGCTCTGGCTGTATGAGACCAGCCTTGCCTGCCAAAAAATAGAAACATCTTCTGGTTGTACTCACTCTTGTACAACACCTTTATGTTTGCATATACAACGAATAGTGATGAAAGTGAGCTGAGGAATGGATGTCTAAGTGCACTGTTGTAGAGTTTGTTGATGATATAGGCTGAGTTACTGCTTGATTCTTTTTAAAACCTTTTTCCTCTAAATTGAAGCCTGTGTTAATGGGCAAGCATAACAAAGGCATGCAAAAGATGGTTGCTAGTGGGTTGTCTACTGCCATCCCACTTTAGAAATCAAATGTCCTCTTGTTAGGTTATGTGTTTCAATCTGTATTAAATGGATGTAGCTGCCTTCTCCCTGGCAGTGTTTAAGGACAGGCTGGATGGGGCTTTGAGCAACCTGGTCTAGAGGAAAGGTGTCCGTGCCTGTGGCAGGGGGGTTGGAACTAGACGATCTTTAAGGTCCCTTCCAACCCAAACCATTCTATGATTCTATGATTCTATGAATTTAGGCTAAATTCAGTCCTAAGGTTACTTAAGGAATCAGAGTCAAAATGGACAGGAAT
Source organism: Nyctibius grandis (assembly GCF_013368605.1). Lineage (NCBI taxonomy): Eukaryota > Metazoa > Chordata > Aves > Nyctibiiformes > Nyctibiidae > Nyctibius > Nyctibius grandis. Next base: position 47,585,824 of record NC_090660.1, read on the forward strand.
ATTAATCAGTGCATGTGGAGATGGGCCCAAGTCCAGGACCTGTAACATCAAACTGAAGCAAAGATGATGAAAACTTTAATCCTTTCCTAATGAATTTAAAATAAAAAGTTGTCCTTCAAAAAAATGTTTAAATATTGAAAACACTGAATTATTAGGACAAAAGTAAGAACAAGAAAAAGATCAAATTAAGCAAGTTTTTTTAAAGTCAGCATTTAGGATGTCATGGTTGTTTCCGCAAAACTTGTATTAGATCCCTGATCTGGAATGTTTTTGGCAGGAATTGTATTAAACAAGTCTTCTTTCATCTGCTAGTAATCAGGTTAAAGTGATTGGAAAAACTTAGTTTAGTTCTAGATTAAATGGATAAGATCTTAAATGTTTCCTAATGGAAGCTCTCTGATTATATGCTGTAGGTCAATCTGATTAAAACATACTAGTAAGTGAAGGGGATAAGCACAAATTTTTAAGGAGCTATACTGCTTTCAAACTTTATATGTGTAAATGAACTTTATTTATATCCATGTATGCTCATATTAAAAATGAAATAGCCAAGTTCGTGTAATCCCTAGTTTGTCATTCATTGCAAAGAAAGTTGTTTTAGTTCAAATTACATTACATTTGCCTCAAATTACACTGTGGGTTGTGAAGGAGGCATGCACAAATTATTTTTCTGTACTACTTCCTTTTGGCAACAAGCTGGTTTGTTTGTTTGATTTGCTATTTATAACCCTTCATCTTCCTGTACAGTACAGTTTCTAGGCCTCGTTCTCCAATGTCTTTGCTCAGATGTAAGTTCACAGAGAAGGAAGAAAGAAGGTACTGAATGAAGAAATAACATCTAGCACTAATTTACATGTAAATACCTACTGAGAAATTTCTTAAACAGAATCTCTTACTCTGTACTTGCCACAAGTAAAACTAGGACATTTGCCAAAGTTTTATCTTAGCCTTGGAAACAATGTGAACCATAAGCTTTCTATTTAAAATCTGCTTCACCTTATTCTCTGTCTTGAAAATGTTCTTTCTGTTTCTATGCAGCTGTGTGCTTTAGCATATCATACTGTTTTGGTCATGTTGCACAAAGTATTTCCCTGCACAGAGGAAATTTTTCGGTCTGTTCTATTCAAGCCTATTTCATGTTATTCAAATTCTTTAGCAGCAGTTAATTATATATCCATTAAATCCAAGAAAACCTGTTATCATATCTCTTTTTTCGGGGGGGGGGGCGGGGATCAAGGTGGTATATCTTAATTAATTTCAAATTCCTTTCATGATCCCAGTTCTGTTAACTTCTCACTCGTCCTTAAACTGAGTCAATAATCCACTGCAGCTCATCCACATTCAAAAACAGAAGCAGTTCTTGCCTCAGGGGCCCTTATGGCCAGAGGCCCATGGGGTATTGGCTACTGCTTCCCATTGTTGTTAAATGAGAAAATGGTTCACCAAGTATCTGTAGTCATGCAGGGTACTTTGGAACAGGTTTCATTTCAGTTTGAAACTTCACCAAATGCAAATATGAGATAAATTAAAAAAAAAAAATAAAAAACCATTGAAACAAGGTAGAGGGCAGAGATTTTCCTTAGGGAGAGAGAGAACAAACTGCTGCTGCTAAAGGAAACACCTCTTCAAAAATTGTATTTTTTTTTGTTCTGTCTCATTTATCTCTTTCATCAAACATCTTTATTACATTAGATTGTGTTCGCATGCATGCTCTGTATGGAGCATGACTGACTGCTACGACTCTTAGTATTTCCACAGTGGTTTACCTTCTGTTCATGTCCTTGTATTCTGACTGCTTGGATTGTACTACATTATCTCTTAAGCAGGTAAGAAGTCCCTTACCTCGATTGATTTAAAAGGAGAAATGGCTGTTTCCCAGGGAGCTTCCCCTCACCCCACTCCTGGAGAGCACAAATAGTTTTTCAATGTGGTATTTAGATATTTGTTGTTGTCACTGTGGTGACTTGAGTTTTCTCACTTGACACTGTAGGTCTTAAAGTAAGATTAAAAAAAAATATCTTCTGCCTCAGTTAGCTTTACTGCTCAGTTTTTGGAAGTCATAAATCTGTGTCCGTAATAACTTAGTCTGTTTCAGTGAAAGATACTATTATGTAAGAAATTCTGTATTATGAACATAACTGGCTACAAATGCAGTAATTCCATTCAATCACCTTGTCATTCTCTTCGCCAATAAAATGTTATTCCCTGTTGTGTATGTTTTAGCATTCTTTCCAGACAATTTTTAAAGGTTTGTTTTAGGTGTCCTGTCCATACCATATATGTTTTTTTTGCTGAATAATAGAATTTCTTTTACTTCTGATATAGTAATTTGCTATCATATTACTAGAGAATGTAGGGTAAAACTATCATCGGAGTGATGAGTTTTCTTCCACTGCTTTAGAAGACTGCTGTATAGCTGAATATATTTCAAGGCTAGGAAATTACATGTTGCCTTGCAGTCCTCCTTTCATTGTATTTATACCCCCTTTGACCAGTTTAAGTCATTTTTCTTGCTGCTTTATACTCACACTTTCAAGGATTTCCCTCATTGTCATATATGAGCCAGGATGCATAAAATTTATGTCTTTCTTTAGTTCCTTCCTCAAAGGTCAGATTGTTCAGCATCTTAGTTTGGGTTTTTCTTTTCTGAATTCTCCCCATTCTGTAAACTCTCAGATGCCCAGAGCTCAGTATTATGGGGCTAAGCCACAATTCTTCCATTTAGGTAAATCTTAATACACATGTCTGATCTATGACGGATGCACCTCTGTTTGCACCTAAAATCATATCAAAGTTATTATTTTTGTTTTCCTTCTTGCTGGTATAGTGTTTGAAATATCATAGCTGACTTGCTATTCACTGTTACCTCAAGACTTTTTCAGCACTGTTGCTTTTTGTATATTTCTGTGTGTTCAAAAACAATTTTTTCTTTACAGACACAGATTTGAACTTTTCTTGGTGGCCTCTTCCCTTTCTTCCTCCTTTTCTTCCTCCTTTTCTCCCTCTTTTTCTTCACCCCATCTAACCTCTCATTGCTGAATAAGTATCCAAAAGAGGAAAACCAGCAATTATTTAGCACAGTAACAGCAGTTACTGTGGAGTATAGATAGGCTGCAAGTTTTTAACCTAGCCTACTCCAAAACACCTTGTTTTTCTGTATTTATATGTAATCTCCTAAGGCAAGCAAGAACAAAAATATTGCATTAAGTTTTCCAGACCCAGATCCATAAAATAAAACCCCTAAAGCCTTAGGACTTGTTGGCAGACTTACGTGCCTGTTGCTTTTCTCTGAGAGGCAAAGTAGTTCACCTGAGTTTATCGCCACATCTATATGAGTACACGGCACCAGGACCACAAGTGTGTTCAAGCACATCCTAGGGATCACTAGATGAAGTTTGACATGAGATCAGGCTTACTGCTGCCTGTTGTGATGGCTTGCTGAATACTTTGTCATTTCTTGTTGTTTACATTCATGCTCAACGAGGACACATCTGTTCTAGGAAGGTTTATGGCATTATGTCAAAAACCTCTCTGGACACTCACTACAGTACAACCCCAACTTTCCTTTCATATGGTGTTCTTGGATATTAATTGAAAATAATCCTTTTTTGAAAGGTCATCTTATTATTTACATATTTATCACTATATTGCTATAGTTTTTCTATTTCTTTTTTTTTTATAAGATAAAACCTAAAATGTGCAGGATGTTCCTTGTCCTCTTTTATGACATGCTCCCACATACGCTCATAGGAGCAAGTTGCAGAAATGGCACCTAGATTTTTACAGGTGATTTCGTATGTACAAGTAAGTGTGTGTGTATTTAACTAGATAAAGTATTTAATAGTAAAGCATACCTTACAACTGTCAATCGTGTGATTTAGCACCTGCATGCAAAAATATCAAAAGTGACAACCTGTTTGTATGCATAGTGGTAGCCCTGTAAAACATGGTAACATCTTATAAGTCAAGTTTTGCTTGCTTTTCAAAAACAATTTATAATTATTCAGTAAATGATTGAATAACTGATTCAAGATTCTGCCTGTTTAGTGGGAAGTTCTGCTATTAATTGCATATATTTCCAATAATCTTTTCCATTTTTTTTAAAGTTTATTATACATGGATAATTTTGATTACCTAATTTCTACCCAGGACTGTACCTTTAAAAATTTTTTTTTCACCTGCTGATAACCTTAATTGGCATTCACATTTTTGCCTCATTTCCTCTTCTATTCCTCATTTCCTACATGGGTTTTATTTTGCTTCAGATGTCTGAGCAATCCCTTTAGGAGCCACTGCAAGATCAAATACAATAAGCAGATGGGCTGCGATATTTTCTGCTTTGAAACCTATATTTGGTTTTGGATAGGAAAACAAGAAAAAGGAAAATGCAGACTGGTCAAGACTTCATCTCCAATCCAGTTAATGTCAGCTTTTGGCATTAACTTTTTCTTAAAAGGACAGGA